>NC_090450.1:293132290-294382290 GCF_031143425.1 Pleurodeles waltl
GACGTTAGGTAGTGGTCCTGCAGGGGTGTAAAAGCATGATTATTGCATCTGTGTGTGTCATGGTGTGCAATGGGTGGGTGACCGTGTACCCCAGTGCTAGCATTCCTGTGTGGGGGATTGTGTGATGATGGTTAGGGGGTGTTATGGGTATGTGCAGTGGGCATGCTTTAGTGATGGGTCTCCATGCTTTGTTGTGTCATGCAGGGCTTGGTATTGGGACAGGTGGTTTGTGTAATTAGTACATTAGTGAGGAGTTGGAGTGATAGGGGAGGGGGTGAGTGTGGGGGGGGTGTGATAGCATGCAGGTAGGGTGGGGGGATATGATAGTTAAGATTTGACTTACCTGTGTCCATTCCTCCACCGACTCCTCCGAGGCCGTCAGGATGCATAATGGTCAAGACCTGCTCCTCCCATGTTGTTTGTTGTGGGGGTGGAGGTGGCGGTCCGCCGCCAGTCCGCTGAACCGCAATGTTGTGCCTGGAAACCATGGAACGCACCTTCCCCCGTAGGTTGTTCCACCTCTTCCTGATGTCCTCCCGATTTCTTGGGTGCTGTCCCACTGCGTTGACCCTGTCCACGATTCTTCGCCATAGCTCCATCTTCCTAGCTATGGAGATGTGCTGCACCTGTGATCCAAATAGCTGTGGCTCTACCCGTATGATTTCCTCCACCATGACCCTAAGCTCCTCCTCCGAAAACCTGGTGTGTCTTTGGCGTGCCATGGGGTGGTGTAGGTGATGTGTGGGGTGGTGTATGTGGTGATGAGTGTGGTGATGTGTAGTGGTGTGTGGTGTTTTGTGCATTGATGTTGTGTGGGTGATGGTGTCGTGTGCCTCTGTGTGGTGGGGTTGTCTATTGCTGTGCTCTCTCTCTAGCCTTCGTCTATAATTTTTGGTCATAGGGGTTTGTGGGTGATGTGGGTGTGTGTTTTATATTGTAATGGGTGTGTGGGAGTGGTGTGTGTATGTGTATCAGGTGTGCGTATTTCAAATTGTCCAATGTGGCGGTGTTTTGGAGATGTGTGTGTATTTTGAGCGTGGCGGTGTGTACACCCAATGGAATACAGCGGTTGAAAGACAGCCGCGTGGATTCGTGGGTCGTGATGGTGAGGGCGTATTTCTGTTGGCGTGACGGTGGAGGTTTTGTTTTTGCCAGTTTATCACTGACTTTTGGTGTGGCGGACTTGTGTGGGTGTCTGAATTTCGGCGGATTCCGAGATGTGGGTCATAATAGCTGTGGCGGTATTCCACGGCCGCGTCGGTGTATTGGCGGTCTTCTGCACGGCGGTAAGCGTCTTTTACCGCCAATGTTGTAATGACCCCCTTATTCTGTCCAACACAGTATTATACTGTATAGTTTCTATTTACCTCAGAATTAACCCTCAGGAAGGGCAGATGATGGCACAATCCAGACCACAGTGCAGAGTTATAAGCCCACATTCTTTCAGGCCTGTTGTTTGACATTCTATGGGCATTGACATCAGGCAAACATCACTAATCTCCCTCACGTTTGAAGTGTCACATTACACAGAGACAAAGTGGTTGTGTAAGTGCTATTTAAGTGCTGTAGTGCTATTTTACATAGTCCAGGATTGTGAGTCCATTAGTGCGACACCTTCCATTGTGATCCTACACAAGTGCAAAAGGACATGTCATTGGACATGCTGGGGTGAAGTGCCATACAGTACAGAGGGACATGAATTGCCAATGAGGTAGTGACAGACAATCACAGGGCATAGTGACAAGGTAAACAGTGGGCTGGAGAACAGTGCTTGTGAGCAGCTGTTGCAAGACTGGCATGTTACAGAGCATAGGACCTTGGTTATAAGTGGCCATGTGGCAGGGACTTGTGCTACCGGGTACTCTTACAGGTGAAGGTGATCTGTTCCACGTCTTCATCTTCTGATGTGTGTGTTGTCTCCTCTGCCCTTGGTGGTGGTGGGTTTGAAGGGGCAACACACACTTCAGTGTTTGAAGATGTGGAGTCAGAAATCCCGGTAGCTGCCAACTGTGGGGCTATTAAGGGCAGTACTGCAGCAAGGAGGAGCTGCTGGTTCTTAAGGATAGCAGCTACATCACTATGGTAGGTAGCCAGGTCGGCCCTGAGGGGGTCAATATTGCATTCATGCATGCTTTGAAAGGTTTGTTGTTGGAGGTGTTGTGTCAACTCTCTTACTGCTGTGCTGATTTCCTTCACACTTTGTTGCAGGTCTTGCAAGATTGATATTCGCCCTTGCATGGCTGCTGTCTGTTCTGCAGTTGACATCATGCCCTCTAGGCTGGCTGCCATATTTTGCATCCCCACCCGCACCTCCTTGGCCAGTGCCTGCGGTACTCCAACTACAGCCCTTTCAAAGCTGGTGCCAGTGTCGTCAGACTCCTCAGGTGGGTTGGAGCTGGCAGGTCGTACCATTGCGGTGGTGGGTTCTCTGTGATGGCTGCTGTATCTGAGCTCCTCCTTCCGACTAAAGGTGGGGTCTGGAGGGTTCCGAGGACATCTTGGAGGGTCTGCTGGTTGATGTTTGTCAGCTCGTCATCCATGTCATCAGGGAAGTCCTGGACAGGCATATCCCCAGGAGAGCCATCGTCCTCTGCAATGAGATATAGTACAATTTGTGTGTCTGTGTTGTGGCATTTGTAATGTGACGTGCCTGACTTCCTATTAGTTGCACATTGTGATATTGGTTCCTGTTAATTGTTCCTGTCTTTAATATTAGCATTCTCCCAGGTCTATGCCCCACCTGCATGTCACATGTAGTGTGGGCAGTTTGGGGAATTGTCTGCGTCACATCCTCTAGGTATAGGTTCTGCCCAAATTGTATGCCACCTTCTTGTCCTACTCAACCCTCAGTCTACTTCCATTGCATGTTGTGGCCTTGCACTGGCTGTGGGTTTTCTGATGGCACTTGCACCACACTTAAAAATGTGGAACTGCCCCAGTCTCAGATATTTCACATCCAGCTATATGTTGCTGAGACCTAGCATATACTATGTATAGCATTGGCATGGCACACTACAGATGTCAGCATTGGTAGTGTGTAATGTTGATGTTGGGGATTGTGTGCTACATTGGATTGCACTGATGGTCCTAGCAGTGTTCCATTTCCTCTTCTGACTGTGCAGGTGTATTTCACTAGGCAGTTACATATGTCCTCTCCATCAGTGCTGAAGTCTGAGCAGTATAACAGTTGGGATGTTGCATGGTGTCATTGCAGCTATTATGACCCAGGCACAAGGTGGCCCCTGACATATGCATCATGGGTATGACATTACTGCTGTGTACCTCATAATGTTTATGACAATGGCTGATGTTTGTAGCGACTATGGATATTTACATTTGACTGGTTTGGCACATTTTGATTGATTTAATGTTGTCATCCTGAACCCTCTAATTTGGGTGTGTTTGATCCATGGGCACGTAACTGCCATTAGCTACTTGACCTGCACACACAGCAGAGGTGGTAGTGGCAACTGTTGTCAATGTTAAATTCCACTTGCCGATATGGCCTGAGACTGTTAATTGAGCCCTAGTTCATGTAGCAACAATACCAGCTGTCACGTGACAGCAGGCCAGTTTTACGTTGTACCCTATCCTCCTGGACTGGCTTTACCTTTACAACATCCTTGGAATGGCAGCATACCCCAATGAAAATGTTGTTGGCGTCGTGTAGTACTGTGCCCCAGGTTACCTCTGAACAGCCCATGCCCCGTGCCGTACCCCTTTGCCCATTCCACTCCCTGAATATCATGACTTCCATGCATTGTGTAGGTCCCTCCCCTGCTTACATGGATAGCCCACACAACTTGCACCCTATGTACTCACCTGTTGGTCTGGGGGACCGTAGAGTAGCGTGTACTGGGGAGGACCCCGTCCACGAGCTTCTCCAACTCCTGTGCAGTGAAGGCAGGGGCCCTTTCCCCAGAAGCACGTGCCAGTGTCTCTTCCAGACCGAGGTCACAGCAGCACTTGCAGTGTAGGTCCTCTCCTGTCGAAGATCAGGTATCGAGTGATTGAACAGATAGAAAATGGCGGTCACATCCGCGGCAGTGACGTCCGCGGCGGTGCGTATCATCACCGCTGGCGCACTTCGTCATTGGCTCCTGGGACCCAGAGGGTCCAATGTTAACCAATGCAGCTTTGCGCCGTGATCTTCGACCGCCTACCGCAACGGTGTACGGCAGCGCAGTTACCTCACATCCCATTGTCCCACTTTAGAGGTCAGGCAGCTGCCATTTCAGGGGCCCACATGGATTAATTTTCAACTTCATCACACATACCTAGGCCTGGACTCAACACACATACAGACAATGTTTTGGATTTTGTTTCGTGTTCTGTGTAGCTGTGGGTACATACCTCTGAGTTGCTTGACTCTGTGGTCGCTGTTGTCCTTCCTAGGCACCGTCAGCTGGGACATGTGAGGAGATGGCGTAATCCTCCGGTGTACCGACCACTGGTGGACCTGTTGACAATGGAGGAGCGACATTTAATCATCACCTACACGTTTGACCGTGCCACAATCCAGGAACTGTGTACCCAGTTGGAGCCAGACCTTATGTCACCAATCCGCCATCCCACAGGAATCCCCCCTCAAGTGCAGGTGCTATGAGCGCTCCATTTCCTAGCAACTGGGTCATTTCAAACAACAGTGGCCATGGCATCAGGGATGTCCCAGCCTATGTTTTCCAACGTGTTGTCCAGAGTTTTGTCTGCCCTGCTGAAACACATGAGGAGCTACATCGTTTTCCCTCAGGTGGAGGATTTGGCTACTGTTAAAGGTGACTTCGATGCCTTGAGACATATCCCTAACATCATAGGTGCCATTGATGGGACCCACGTAGCTCTGGTCCCCCCCCCCACAGGAGTGAACAGGTGTACAGGAACCGGAAGAGTTATCATTCAATGAATGTACAGATGGTATGTTTGGCAGACCAGTACATCTCGCAGGTAAATGCTATGTTCCCTGGCTCAGTGCATGACACCTACATCCTGCGAAATAGCAGCATCCCTTATGTGATGGGTCAACTCCAGAGGCACCGGGTGTGGCTATTAGGGGACTCTGGTTACCCCAACCTGTCATGGCTATTGACCCCAGTGAGGAATCCCAGGACCAGGGCAGAGGAACGCTACAATGAGGCCCATGGGCGGACTAGGAGGGTGATCGAACGCACCTTCGGCCTCCTGAAGGCCAGGTTCAGGTGCCTCCATATGACAGGTGGTTCCCCATTCTACTCACCAATTAAGGTGTGCCAGATCATCATCACCTGCTCTATGCTTCACAATCTTGCTTTGCGACGCCAGGTGCCTTTTCTGCAGGAGGATGGTCCAGATGACGGTGTTGTGGCAGCTGAGGAGCCTGTGGACAGTGATGAGGAGGAAGCAGAGGAAGAAGACATTGACAACAGGGACTCAGTCATAGAACAATATTTCCAGTGACACACAGGTGAGAACACTTTCTTTACTAATACATTTACTTTCACACTTCTACCTCTATCCTGTCTGTCAATTTCAAGCAGTATTTGGTAACTGAGTTGTACATTTCCATTACGGTTTCACAGTTGTGGTTGCCAACGTGTGTCATCTGCTTGCATCCTTCATGGACTTGTGATGTGTGACATAGGTATGTTGACATTACATTTTCAAACTGATTTTGTCATTGTCATAGCTAATACACATTTTCAAAATCACAGACTGACTCCAGATTGTTTTGTGCTTCAATGGTGTTTATTGAAGTGCTAATTATTGGAGGGGGTGGTAAAATGGTGATGGTTGATCGTGGAGGAATGTCCATGGCAGAGTCCAGTCTATTAGTCTCACAGGTGCACTGCGCATATGGGCATAGGAAGTGGAGCTGGGGAAGTTCCAATATGGACAGGGTTACAAAGTGGGACAGTGGGATGACAATCAGGGTGGTCTCATTTCTTGGTGGGGGTCTTGCCATCGTGCTCTCTCCTGTTCCTGGATCTCAGGGACCGCTTGCGGGGTGGTTCTTCGTCTGCAGGGGGTGGGGTGCTGGTGTGGTGGTCCTGTAGCGGGGCGTCCTGTCCACTAGCGCCGGCGGAGGTGGTGGGCAGTTCATCGTCCATGCTAGTGTCAGGAGCCCCTTCGAGTGCCACAGTGTCCCTCATGGTGTTCTGTATGTCCTTCAGCACCCTTACGATGGTGCCCAGGGCGGAGCTGATGGTTCTGAGTTCCTCCCTGAACCCCAAATACTGTTCCTCCTGCAGGCGCTGGGTCTCCTGAAACTTGCCCAGGACCGTAGCCATCGTCTCCTGGGAGTGGTGGTATGCTCCCATGATTGAGGAGAGGGCCTCGTGAAGAGTGGGTTCCCTTGGCCTGTCCGCCCCCTGTCGCACAGCAGCCAGCCTAGTTCCCCTGTGTTCCTGGGCCTCCGTCCCCTGGACCGTGTGCCCACTACCACTGCCCCCAGGTCCCTGTTGTTGTTGGGGTGGTGGGTTAATCTGGGTTCCCTGTAGTGGTGGACACACAGTTCATTGACGTGTCCTGTGGACGGAGGTATGGGCCCGCTGGGTGGGTGCTGTGCTGGTGTTTTCCGAGGGTGGAAGGTCAGTGTTGGGCTGTGCCTGTGTGAGGGGAACTGACTGTCCCGAGGCCGACGATTGTCCCGGCTGGTCATCCGGATCCAGTTGGCCAGAGCTGCTGTCATCACTGTGGGCCTCTTCTGTGGGTGGGGTAGAGATGTCTGGACCTTCCTGTCTGGTGACGTTAGGTAGTGGTCCTGCAGGGGTGTAAAAGCATGATTATTGCATCTGTGTGTGTCATGGTGTGCAATGGGTGGGTGACCGTGTACCCCAGTGCTAGCATTCCTGTGTGGGGGATTGTGTGATGATGGTTAGGGGGTGTTATGGGTATGTGCAGTGGGCATGCTTTAGTGATGGGTCTCCATGCTTTGTTGTGTCATGCAGGGCTTGGTATTGGGATAGGTGGTTTGTGTAATTAGTACATTAGTGAGGAGTTGGAGTGATAGGGGAGGGGGTGAGTGTGGGGGGGGTGTGATAGCATGCAGGTAGGGTGGGGGGATATGATAGTTAAGATTTGACTTACCAGTGTCCATTCCTCCACCGACTCCTCCGAGGCCGTCAGGATGCATAATGGTCAAGACCTGCTCCTCCCATGTTGTTTGTTGTGGGGGTGGAGGTGGCGGTCCGCCGCCAGTCCGCTGAACCGCAATGTTGTGCCTGGAAACCATGGAACGCACCTTCCCCCGTAGGTTGTTCCACCTCTTCCTGATGTCCTCCCGATTTCTTGGGTGCTGTCCCACTGCGTTGACCCTGTCCACGATTCTTCGCCATAGCTCCATCTTCCTAGCTATGGAGATGTGCTGCACCTGTGATCCAAATAGCTGTGGCTCTACCCGTATGATTTCCTCCACCATGACCCTAAGCTCCTCCTCCGAAAACCTGGTGTGTCTTTGGCGTGCCATGGGGTGGTGTAGGTGATGTGTGGGGTGGTGTATGTGGTGATGAGTGTGGTGATGTGTAGTGGTGTGTGGTGTTTTGTGCATTGATGTTGTGTGGGTGATGGTGTCGTGTGCCTCTGTGTGGTGGGGTTGTCTATTGCTGTGCTCTCTCTCTAGCCTTCGTCTATAATTTTGGGTCATAGGGGTTTGTGGGTGATGTGGGTGTGTGTTTTATATTGTAATGGGTGTGTGGGAGTGGTGTGTGTATGTGTATCAGGTGTGCGTATTTCAAATTGTCCAATGTGGCGGTGTTTTGGAGATGTGTGTGTATTTTGAGCGTGGCGGTGTGTACACCCAATGGAATACAGCGGTTGAAAGACAGCCGCGTGGATTCGTGGGTCGTGATGGTGAGGGCGTATTTCTGTTGGCGTGACGGTGGAGGTTTTGTTTTTGCCAGTTTATCACTGACTTTTGGTGTGGCGGACTTGTGTGGGTGTCTGAATTTCGGCGGATTCCGAGATGTGGGTCATAATAGCTGTGGCGGTATTCCACGGCCGCGTCGGTGTATTGGCGGTCTTCTGCACGGCGGTAAGCGTCTTTTACCGCCAATGTTGTAATGACCCCCTTATTCTGTCCAACACAGTATTATACTGTATAGTTTCTATTTACCTCAGAATTAACCCTCAGGAAGGGCAGATGATGGCACAATCCAGACCACAGTGCAGAGTTATAAGCCCACATTCTTTCAGGCCTGTTGTTTGACATTCTATGGGCATTGACATCAGGCAAACATCACTAATCTCCCTCACGTTTGAAGTGTCACATTACACAGAGACAAAGTGGTTGTGTAAGTGCTATTTAAGTGCTGTAGTGCTATTTTACATAGTCCAGGATTGTGAGTCCATTAGTGCGACACCTTCCATTGTGATCCTACACAAGTGCAAAAGGACATGTCATTGGACATGCTGGGGTGAAGTGCCATACAGTACAGAGGGACATGAATTGCCAATGAGGTAGTGACAGACAATCACAGGGCATAGTGACAAGGTAAACAGTGGGCTGGAGAACAGTGCTTGTGAGCAGCTGTTGCAAGACTGGCATGTTACAGAGCATAGGACCTTGGTTATAAGTGGCCATGTGGCAGGGACTTGTGCTACCGGGTACTCTTACAGGTGAAGGTGATCTGTTCCACGTCTTCATCTTCTGATGTGTGTGTTGTCTCCTCTGCCCTTGGTGGTGGTGGGTTTGAAGGGGCAACACACACTTCAGTGTTTGAAGATGTGGAGTCAGAAATCCCGGTAGCTGCCAACTGTGGGGCTATTAAGGGCAGTACTGCAGCAAGGAGGAGCTGCTGGTTCTTAAGGATAGCAGCTACATCACTATGGTAGGTAGCCAGGTCGGCCCTGAGGGGGTCAATATTGCATTCATGCATGCTTTGAAAGGTTTGTTGTTGGAGGTGTTGTGTCAACTCTCTTACTGCTGTGCTGATTTCCTTCACACTTTGTTGCAGGTCTTGCAAGATTGATATTCGCCCTTGCATGGCTGCTGTCTGTTCTGCAGTTGACATCATGCCCTCTAGGCTGGCTGCCATATTTTGCATCCCCACCCGCACCTCCTTGGCCAGTGCCTGCGGTACTCCAACTACAGCCCTTTCAAAGCTGGTGCCAGTGTCGTCAGACTCCTCAGGTGGGTTGGAGCTGGCAGGTCGTACCATTGCGGTGGTGGGTTCTCTGTGATGGCTGCTGTATCTGAGCTCCTCCTTCCGACTAAAGGTGGGGTCTGGAGGGTTCCGAGGACATCTTGGAGGGTCTGCTGGTTGATGTTTGTCAGCTCGTCATCCATGTCATCAGGGAAGTCCTGGACAGGCATATCCCCAGGAGAGCCATCGTCCTCTGCAATGAGATATAGTACAATTTGTGTGTCTGTGTTGTGGCATTTGTAATGTGACGTGCCTGACTTCCTATTAGTTGCACATTGTGATATTGGTTCCTGTTAATTGTTCCTGTCTTTAATATTAGCATTCTCCCAGGTCTATGCCCCACCTGCATGTCACATGTAGTGTGGGCAGTTTGGGGAATTGTCTGCGTCACATCCTCTAGGTATAGGTTCTGCCCAAATTGTATGCCACCTTCTTGTCCTACTCAACCCTCAGTCTACTTCCATTGCATGTTGTGGCCTTGCACTGGCTGTGGGTTTTCTGATGGCACTTGCACCACACTTAAAAATGTGGAACTGCCCCAGTCTCAGATATTTCACATCCAGCTATATGTTGCTGAGACCTAGCATATACTATGTATAGCATTGGCATGGCACACTACAGATGTCAGCATTGGTAGTGTGTAATGTTGATGTTGGGGATTGTGTGCTACATTGGATTGCACTGATGGTCCTAGCAGTGTTCCATTTCCTCTTCTGACTGTGCAGGTGTATTTCACTAGGCAGTTACATATGTCCTCTCCATCAGTGCTGAAGTCTGAGCAGTATAACAGTTGGGATGTTGCATGGTGTCATTGCAGCTATTATGACCCAGGCACAAGGTGGCCCCTGACATATGCATCATGGGTATGACATTACTGCTGTGTACCTCATAATGTTTATGACAATGGCTGATGTTTGTAGCGACTATGGATATTTACATTTGACTGGTTTGGCACATTTTGATTGATTTAATGTTGTCATCCTGAACCCTCTAATTTGGGTGTGTTTGATCCATGGGCACGTAACTGCCATTAGCTACTTGACCTGCACACACAGCAGAGGTGGTAGTGGCAACTGTTGTCAATGTTAAATTCCACTTGCCGATATGGCCTGAGACTGTTAATTGAGCCCTAGTTCATGTAGCAACAATACCAGCTGTCACGTGACAGCAGGCCAGTTTTACGTTGTACCCTATCCTCCTGGACTGGCTTTACCTTTACAACATCCTTGGAATGGCAGCATACCCCAATGAAAATGTTGTTGGCGTCGTGTAGTACTGTGCCCCAGGTTACCTCTGAACAGCCCATGCCCCGTGCCGTACCCCTTTGCCCATTCCACTCCCTGAATATCATGACTTCCATGCATTGTGTAGGTCCCTCCCCTGCTTACAAATAGCCATTTTTGTTCCCAATGCGATTTACTGTGCGTCTGTGTTATCTCCTGGTAGTCTGCGCTGTCCTGTCCTTGGATCCCTGTGACGATCTACGCAGGGATGACGGCTGCCACCATCTCCTCCATGTGGTACAGGGCCTCCTGCAGTGCTGGACCCCCAGCTCCAGTCTGCAGTGCTGCCTTCCTGTTCCTGGTCATCTTTTCCTTGGTCCTGCGCTTGCAGTCATGCCAGCTTTTCTTGCACTCGATGACTGTTCTCCATACTTCAGCCACACCGTTTATCTTGTCCACAATTTGTTGCCAAATTGTCTCTCTCCTACTAATTGGCAATTTAGAGGTGACAATAATTTGAGGCTAGTGTTCGGTCACCTCTTTCACCAGTATGTCTCGCTCCTCTGCACTGAACCAACACTTCCTTTTCTTCTTCTCCCTCTCCTGGGCCTTGTGTGGGTCCTCCTGGCTGGTTCCTGGTCGGTTGTCATCTTCCTGGGGTCTCTCAAATCTTCTGGAATCCATTTTGGCTCTCCTTTGCACATTTTGCAGTGTTTGCGCCGCTTTTTGATGCTATTGTGTCAAAAAAAGGCGCATATCCGGTTTGCGATGTCATAAACCAGATCAAAGTCATTTTCGCCGCATTAACGTCATTTTTCTTTACGACGTGACGCATTGGTTTGAGTAAAAAAAAAAGACTCACAACAGTGGTTTGCGCCGCCGTGCGTCAAAGTATAAATTTGACGCCCGAGCGGTGTTAAGAAATGGCGTTAGCCGGCACGAAACTTTTTGCTCAAAACTGCATCGGCGCAGTTTTGCATCAAAAAGTATAAGTATGGGCCTAGGAGTCTGCACCATTTGATTCACATTAGGACTTGGTATTACAACTGGATTTGAAATGGACTGTGCTGTATTAGCAGTTGGAACTGGTGGATAAACTACGGGAACTTGTGTCACTGAATTTGCAGGTGTACCTCTAACTATCTGAACCAGGGTATGTACAACTGAAGCAGTTGGCACATTTGGGGCTACATTCTGTGCTGCTTCCTCAACTGAATGATACAGTGGGGGACTATTCATCAGAAGTTCATGTATGAACTCATCTTCTCAATCACTCTCATATGTGACTGTCTTTTTACTCTCATCTTCTGTTGTCTTATCTGTCTTTGTTGACTGTTTCTTTCTTATGTTTTGTACTCCCATCATCTTCCTCTATAATAGCTGGAAACATTCCTACTCCATCTAATATCTCCCCTCTCCACCTTTTCTGTTCTGTATCCCATCTAGCTTTTGCTAATGCCTTCACTGCTTTCTGCACTCTGTTCTCAAATTGTGTTGTTTCTTTCTGTCGTAGAACAAATTCCCAAATAGCAAGGGCTTCAAATTGTGTGGGTCTTGGAGGAGGCTTTAATTCACAAATTATTCTCCTCAAATTGTCTAAAATTCTCAGATTAAATGATCCATAACAAGGAAAAGCTATTGAACCCTCATTCTTAGTTATTTTACACCATTGTTTAAGCCATATGCATGTTGAAACTCCTCTTGTTTCTCAAACTTCATGAGCTGGTGTTCCCTCAGGTGCTACATTTTCAGCTTCTCTAGATGGAATAAACACATCTCTGCTTTGCGCACTTTTTAAACTTTGAAAATGTTCATTTTTGAGCAATTTCAATTAACCACAATGATGTTGATCGAATCAGAAAGTAAATATAATCCCAAAATCCTTTTCACAAACTGTTCTCAACCAATAGTAACACAGGACTGTCCACCAATAACAGAGTGGCTTCACACTAATCAACCTATATAAGCGTGGTACAGAATGACGTCACACTCACTTCTCTCAGCAGCTGCAATCACTTCGCAATTGTTTCTCACACAATTGTTCACTCAAACCTAATGCAAAATACTGCAAGCAAAAACCAACAACCTGTCTGTACGCTATGGGTAGGAACTCAAACATTTTGAAATCTGTACAAGCTACACTTCCGACTATGGGAGTCATTTTGACCTCGGCGGTAAAAGGCCCTTACCGCCGGTCAGAAGTCCGCCATTCTACCGCCGCGGCCGCGGTAAACCGCCACGGTCATTCTGACCTCCAACTGGCAAACCGCCAAAAACCCGACATCCACGGAAGGCCGCCTCATCAGCGGGCAGCGATAAACTGGAGATGGCCAAACCTCCACCGTCACGCTAACACAAACACGCCCATGCCATTACGGTCTTTCAACCGCGGTATTCCATTGGCTGTACACACCGCCGCGGTCAAAATACACACACCTTTACAAAACACAGCCACATTGGACAATTCGAAAGACACACACCTGATACACATACACACACCACACCCACACATCCAATCAACTATAAAACACACACCCACATCACTCACAAACCCCCACTACTAGAAATTCGGAGAGAAGGCGAGAGAGAGAGAGAGAGAGCACAGCGAAGGAAAACCACAACACACAGAGGAACACAACATCATCACCCACACTACATCGACGCACAAAACACCACACACCACCACACACACCACACTCATCACCACAAACACCACCCCACACTACCTCATGGCACCCCAAAGACACCCCAGGTTCTCGGACCAAGAACTCAGGGTCCTGGTGGAGGAAATAATTAGGGTAGAGCCCCAGCTATTCGGCACACAGGTGCAGCACACCACAATAGCCAGGAAGGCGGAGCTATGGCAAAGGATCGTCGACAGGGTCAACGCTGTGGGACAGCATCCCAGAAACCGGGAAGACATCCGAAAGTGCTGGAATGACCTACGGGGGAAGGTGCGGTCGATGGTGTCAAGACACAACATCGCTGTGCAGAAGACTGGTGGCGGACCCTCACCCACTCCACCCGAATTCACAGCATGGGAGCAAGAGGTCTTGAACATCCTGCATCCTGAGGGCCTCACTGGAGTAGGCGGAGGAATGGACTCTGGTAAGTCTAATCCCAACTACTTCACCCCCCCCAACCACCAGCATGCCAACCCACACCACCACCCTCACCCCCAACCCCCCAGCACACATCCTCCCTGCCAATGTCTCACCAGCACAACCCACCCAACACAACACCAATCCCTGAATGCCAACACAAACCATGGACACCCATCACCCAAGCATGACCACTGCACATACCCATCCCCCACCACAAACCACCCTCACAACTCCTCCCACAAGGGAATGCCAGCACTGGGGGACAAGGGCACCCACACAGAAGCAATAACCATACTCTTTTACCCCTGCAGGGCCCGAACGCCAACACACCGGCCAGGAGGGTCCAGATTTGTCCATCCCACCCCCAGAGCAGGCCCCCAGTGATGACAGCACAGCAGCTCTGTCGACCTAGAACCTGATGACCAGCCCGGACCATCGGGGACTTCTGGACAGTCGGTTCCCCACACACAGACACAGGCCACAGCAGACCCAACCCCCTCTGGGAATACCAGCACAGCTCCCACCCAGCGGGCCCATGCCTCTGTCTCCAGGACACGTCAATCAGTGGTGTGTCCGCCACTACAGGGCACCCAGGCTGACCCACCACCCCAACAACAACAGGGACCTGGGGGCAGTGGTAGTGGGCACACCGTCCAGAAGACAGAGGCCCGGGGAAACAGGGCAACTGGGAGGGCTGCTGTGCGAGAGGGGGTTGACCGGCCCAGGGAACCCACTCTCCAAGAGGCCCTCACCACCATCATGGGAGCATACCACCACTCCCAGGAGACGATGGCGACGGTACTGGCCAGGTTCCAGGAGATCCAGGCACAGCAGGAGGAACGGTACATGGGGTTCAGAGACGAACTCAGGAACATCGGTACCGCAATGGGGACCATCGTCCTGGCCCTCAACCAGATAGTCACCACATTGCGGGACCATGTGGCACCCCAAAGGGCCCCTGTCACCAGCCCGGACGACGAACAGCCTACCACCTCCGCCGGCGCTAGTGGACAGGAGGCCCCCTCACCACGACAGGCCACCAGAACCCCACCTCCTGTTGAAGATCAACCACCCCACAAGCGGAACCTGAGATCACATAAGAAGACAGAGTAGGATGCCAAGACCCCGCCAGCAAACGATACCCCCTGATGTCATCCCACTGTCCCACATTGTCACCCTGTCCAACCTTGAACTGCCCCTGCTCCATCCTTCCACAGGCATATGGGCAATGCACCTGTGCTACTGAGAACTGGACTCTGCCATGGACATTACTCCACCCCCACCCATCACCGTTTTACTATCATGGACCTATACGCAGCACTTAAAATAAATCACCAATTGCACTTCAAATGACAGGAGTCTGCTTGTATTCTTTACAAATATATTACACATAACGTTGCAATAATGTTCATTTACATTGTGATGACAACATACCAGTGTCAATAAGCATTAGTCCATGGGCAAACAAAACAGAAGTCACGCTGTGGGTCATACAGCTCTGAAAAGGGAAGGGAAAGTCAAAAATCAGTGAAAAGGAACTGGGGGGGAAACACAGAAAGTAGAGATGCAGGAGGCCAGAAGTAAATGTAAAATGGCGTGGGTGATTCTTACCTGTGTGCTACTGAAAGTACTGTTGTATAACTGTGTCCCTGTTGTCCGTGTCGTCCCCGTCCTCTTCCTCCTCTTCACTCTCCACAGGCTCCACAGCTGCTACAACACCACCATCTGGACCATCCTCCTGCAGGAAAGGCACCTGGCGTCGCAATGCAAGATTGTGAAGCATACAGCAGGCCACGATGATATGACACACCTTCTTTGGTGAGTACATTAGGGATCCACCTGTCATATGCAGGCACCTAAACCTGCCTTCAGGTGGCCGAAGGTCCGTTCTATAATCCTCCTAGTTCGCCCATGGGCCTCATTGTACCGTTCCTCTGCCCTGGTCCGGGGATTCCTCACTGGGGGCAATAGCCAAGGCAGGTTGGGGTAACCAGAGTCACCTATGAGCCACACACGGTGTCTCTGTAGCTGTTCCATCACATAAGGGACGCTGCTGTTTCGCATAACATACACGTCATGCACTGACCCAGGGAACTTGGCATTTAGATGGGAGATGTACTGGTCAGCCAAACAGACCACCTGGACATTCATCGAATGGTAATTTTTTCTGTTTCTGTACACCTGCTCATCGTCTTTTGGGGGTACTAAAGCCACATGGGTCCCATCAATGGCACCAATGATTTTGGGGATATGTCCAAGGGCATAGAAATCACCCTTCACAGTGGCCAAATCACCCTCCTCAGGGAAAACAATGTAGCTCCGCATGTATTTCATCAGGGCAGACAACACTCTGGACAAAATCTTAGAAAACATAGGCTGAGATATCCCTGATGACATGGCCACTGTTGTCTGAAAAGACCCACTTGCCAAAAAATGGAGTACTGACAGAACCTGCACCAGAGGGGGAATTCCTGTGGGTTGGCGGATGGGGTACATCAGGTCGGCTCCAGCTGGGCACACAGTTCATGTATAGTGGCTCGGTCAAGTCGGTATCGAAGTATAATATGTTGTTCTTCCATTGTCGACAGGTCCACCAGCCGTCGGTACACGGGAGGATTCCTCCTTCTCCTCGCAAGTCCCAGCGGACGGTGCCTAGGAAGGACAACATGGAGTACAGAGTCAAGCAACCCACAGGTACGTAACCACAGGTTGCACAGTACACGAATCGCTATGCATTGAATGGCTTGTATGAGTGGCAATGCAAGGCCTAGGCCTGTGTGACGCAGTAGAAATTAAGCCATGTGGGCCCTTGAAATGGCGGCTGCCTGACCTGAGAAGTGTGACAGTGGGATGTGAGGTCAATGTGCTGGCGTGGCACACCGTGGCGGTAGGCGGTCGAAGACCGCTGTGCGAAGCCGCATTGGTTAACATTGAACCCTATGGGTTTCAGGAGCCAATGACGATGTGCGCCGCGGTACACACCGCCGCGGGCGTGACCGCCATTTTCTATTTGCTTAATCACTCGGGACCTGATCATCCACAGGAGAGGACCTATACTGCAAGTGCTGCTGTGACCTCGGTCTGGAAGAGACAATGGCTGCTGCGACTGGGGAAAGGGCCCCTGCCTTCACTTCTGAAGAGTTGGAGAAACTTGTGGATGGGGTCCTCCCCCAGTATGCGCTACTCTACGGTCCTCCAGACCAACAGGTAAGTACACTGGGTGCACGTTGAATGGGCTATGCCTGGGTTGTGTATGGTGGATGTAAGATGTTGGGGTGGGGAGAGAATGAGTAGTGCAAGGCACGACAGATGAGAGCATGTGCCACATGGCAAGGTTGGGGAGGGGGGGTCAATCACACCTAACATGCAGAAAAAATGATGATATTTCCCATTCCACCCTGTACATGTCAAATAGGTCAGCGCCCATCAGAAAGTCGACATTTGGAGTGCCATCGCCAAGGAAGTCCGGGGCCTGGGGTCCACAACAGACGGGGCACCCACTGCCGAAAGAGGTGGGAGGACATCCGCCGCGGGACCAGGAAGACCGCCGAGTCACTGCTGGGGATGGCCTCCCAACCTAGGAGGGGTGCCAGTCGTACCCTGACCCCCCTGATGTCCCGGATCCTGGTGGTGGCCTACCCCGATTTGGATGGGCGCGTGAGGACATCACAGCAGACACAAGGGGGTGAGTACCAGCACATTCTGCTATCTTTACGCGCAGTGGAGGCGTCTGGGTGGGGGAGGAGGGCTGTGGGTGACATTAGGCCAGGGCGCTTTCTGTAGTGTAGTCCCCTCCTTTAGGCATGTCCCTGTGCCCCCGCCTCCCACCTCTGTAGGGTGCCAAGTACAGCAATCGATGGTCCAGCATCACCCATGTGCGCAATTGTTCAAATCAAATCATTAACATTTATAAAGCGCGCTACTCATCCGTGCGGGTCTCAAGGCGCTAGGGGAAAAAGGGGGGTTATCGCTGCTCGAACAGCCAGGTCTTTAGGAGTCTCCGGAAAGCGGAGTGGTCCTGGGTGGTCCTGAGGCTGGTGGGGAGGGAGTTCCAGGTCTTGGCCGCCAGGAAGGAGAAAGATCTCCCACCTGTCGTGAAGCGGCGGATGCGAGGGACAGCAGCGAGTGCGAGGCCAGAGGAGCGGAGGAGGCGGGTGGGGACGTAGAAGCTGAGGCGTCTGTTGAGGTATTCCGGTCCCTTGTCGTGGAGGGCTTTGTGTGAGTGGGTGAGAAGTCGGAAGGTGATCCTTTTGCTGACTGGGAGCCAATGCAGGTGTCTCAGGTGTGCGTAGATGTGGCTGCTGCGGGGTATGTCGAGGATGAGGCGGGCCGAGGTGTTTTGAATGCGTTGCAGGCGCTTTTGGAGTTTGGCTGCGGTCCCGGCGTAGAGGGTGTTGCCGTAGTCCAGGCGGCTCGTGACGAGGGCGTGGGTCACGGTTTTTCTGGTGTCGGCGGGGATCCAGCGGAAGATCTTGCGGAGCATGCGGAGGGTGAGGAAGCAGGCGGAGGACACAGCGTTGACTTGCTTGGTCATGGTGAGAAGAGGGTCCAAGATGAAGCTGAGGTTGCCGGCGTGGTCTGTGGGGGTCGGTGCAGTGCCGAGGGCCGTGGGCCACCAGGAGTCGTCCCAGGCGGACGGGGTGTTGCCGAGGATGAGGATTTCCGTTCTTTCAGAGTTCAGCTTTAGGCGGCTGAGCCTCATCCAATCTGCGACGTCCTTCATACCCTCTTGTAGGTTGGTCTTGGCGCTGGCGGGGTCCTTGGTGAGGGAGAGTATAAGTTGGGTGTCGTCGGCGTAGGAGGTGATGATGATGTCGTGCTTGCGTACGATGTTGGCGAGGGGGCTCATGTAGACATTGAAGAGTGTCGGGCTGAGTGATGAGCCTTGGGGTACGCCGCAGATGATCTTGGTGGGTTCTGAGCGAAACGGAGGGAGGTAAACTCTTTGGGAACAGTTTGAGAGGAAGGAGGCGATCCAGTCCAGGGCCTGGCCTTGGATTCCGGTGGAGCGGAGGCGGGTGATTAGGGTGCGGTGGCAGATGGTGTCAAAGGCAGCCGAGAGGTCGAGCAGAATGAGGGCGACTGTTTCACCGTTGTCCATCAGGGTTCTGATGTCGTCAGTGACTGAGATGAGGGAGGTTTCAATGCTGTGGTTGGTTCGGAATCCGGTTTGTGAGGGGTCGAGCAGGTTGTTGTCTTCCAGGAAGGTGGTCAGCTGTTTGTTGACGGTCTTCTCTATTACTTTGGCTGGGAAAGGCAGAAGAGAGATGGGGCGGAAGTTTTTCAGGTCGCTCGGGTCAGCCGTAGGTTTCTTTAGTAGGGCGTTGACTTCGCCGTGTTTCCAGCATTCGGGGAAGGTAGCAGAAGAAAAAGAAGAGTTGATGACGGTCTGGAGGTGCGGGGCGATGATGTCGTCGGCTTTGTTAAAGATGAAGTGCGGGCAGGGGTCCGAAGGGGCGCCGGAGTGGATAGAGTTCATGATGGATTTGGTTTCTTCCGTGTTGATGTGGGACCAGTTGTTGAGGGTGATGGCCGTGGATGCCGGTTCGGTGGTGTTTGGTTGGGTCTGGTGTCCGAAGCTGTCGTGGAGGTCGCTAATCTTGCGATGGAAGAAAGTGGCGAGGGATTCGCACAGATCCTGTGAGGGCGTGACAGCGTTGGCGTTGGCGCTGGGGTTGGAGAACTCCTTGACGATGCTGAAGAGTTCTCTGCTGTTGTGTCTGTTTTTGTCCAGTCTGTCGGTGAAAAAGTTCCTTTTGGCAGCGCGGATCAGGTGGTGGTGTTCGCGGGTAGCGTTCTTGAGGGCGGTCATGTTGTCAGCGGTGCAGTCCTTGCGCCAGGCTTTCTCAAGGGCGCAACAAGTTTTCTTTGATTCTTTGAGGGTGTCAGAGAACCAGAGAGGTTTTTTGGTGTTGGTCTGTCGATGCGTGCGTTTGAGGGGAGCAAGGATGTCTGCGCAGTTGGAGATCCAGTTTGTGAGGTTGAGGGCTGCATCGTTGGGGTCGGTGGTGAGGGTGGGTTTGTTGGCGGCGAGTGCGGAGAAGAGTTGCTCTTCGGGGATCTTGTTCCACTGTCGACGAGGGATGGGTTGGGTGCGGAGGTGGCGGGTCTCGCGTCGGAATGTGAAGTGGACGCAGCTGTGGTCGGTCCAGTGTAGGGCGGAGGCGTGGCTGAAGAAGACGTGTTTGCTGGCGGAGAAGATGGGGTCAAGCGTGTGTCCAGCGATGTGGGTGGCGGTGTTCACCAGTTGTTTGAGGCCGAGGTTGGCGAGGTTGGCGAGCAGGGTGGTGGTGTTGGGTCGTTGTTTTGTTCCAGATGGAAGTTGAGGTCGCCTAGGAGGATGTAGTCCGGCGAGGCGAGGGCGAGCGGGGAGATGAAGTCGGCGATGGCGTCGCTGAAAGGGGCGCGTGGCCCGGGAGGACGGTAGATGAGGGATCCTCTGAGGGTGGTCGTCGGATCGGTGCGAATCTGAAAATGCAGGTGTTCAGCGGCGAGAGGGGTGTCTTCGGTGGAGGTGGTGACGCTGATGGAGTCTTTGAAGACGATGGCGATACCTCCTCCTACCTGGTTGGTGCGGTCTTTTCTGGAGATCTTGTAGCCTTCGGGGATGGCAGTGGCGATGTCAGGGGCCGAGGAGGCGTTCATCTAGGTCTCCGTGATGAAGGCGACGTCCGGTGCAATGGAGTCCAGGAGGTCCCAGAGTTCAACGGCGTGTTTGTGGACGGAGCGAGCGTTGACTAGGATGCACTTGAGGTGGTTGATGGCGAGTGGGCTTGTGGTCGTGGTTGTTGCGTGGTGGAAGGTGCGTTTGCAGGAGTTGCAGGTGAAGGGTCCATGGGTGCATTTGGGGTGAGCTTGGAAGCAAGTGTTGGAGCGTCCTGGGTTGAGGGCGTGGAGGGTGGTGGGGTCGTAGCGGGTCAGCAGGGCTTGGGAGAGCTGGGGACCAGGGGTCGTGACGCTGGGCGCGGGACAGGCGCGGACAGGCGCGGACAGGCGCGGACGGGCACAGACGGGCTTGCCTCTGGTGCGCCTCCGGCGCGCCAGCGGCGCGGTCGCGCAGCGGCCGCCATATGAGGTAGGAGGGGTCAGGTGGGGGCGAATGGGAGCTGGGGGGCGGGGGCGTGCAGGAGGTTACAGCGGGAAAGCGCGAGGGAGGGGGGACAGGTAGAGTGAGAAGAGCTGGGGGAGGGGGGTTTAAGGGTGGAGGGGGGTGAGTGTTAGGAGGTTTAGGAGATAAGGGAGAAAGATAGGAGTAGGGTTGAGAAGATAGGGGAGGGGGGGTTGTAGAGGTGGGTGAGGGTGAGAGGTAGAGTGAGAGGATAGGAAGATAGGTAATAGAGGGGGTGAGGGAGGGGGGGAGAGATAGAGAAATAGATAGAGAAAATAGATAGATAGGGAAATCGATAGATAGGGAAATAGATAGAGAGATAGGAAGATGGGAGGAGGTGGAGAGTGAGGGAGTTAGATAGTGGGATAGAGAGATAGAGAGATAGAGAGATAGGTAGATAGGAGGAGTGAGGGAGGTAGATAGTGAACGGGTTAGATAGGGGAGATAGAGAGGGGAATGCGAGTGGGGGAGGGGGATGAGGCAGGAGCAGGAGGGCAGGCGCGGGGAGAAGAGGACGGAGGAGGCAGAAGAGCCGAAGGCAGAAGACAAGAAGAACAGAAGACAAGAAGAACAGAAGAACAGAAGAACAGAATACCGGAAGGAGAGAAGAAAGGAAGATCAGAAGACCGGAAGGAGAGAAGAAAGGAAGACCGGAAGAACACAGAAGAACACAGAAGAACACAGAAGAAGATACAGAAAACGAAGAACAGAGGGCAGAAGACCACAGAAGAAGATGAGGAAGAAGAGAAGAAGAGTGAAGACGGGGGAAAGAAGAGTACAGAAGAAGATTACAGACGAGGAGCGAGGAGGAAGAACAGAAGAACAGAGAAGAAGAAAAGAAGAAAAGAAGCAGGAGCAGGAGAGAGGGTGAGTAGCGCGGGGCAGAGCGAGGGGCTGGGAGGGGGGGGTACTTACTGTGAGGTGGGTCTCAGGAACTCAGGAACCTGGAGGAGCTGCAGCGGCAGGGGGAGCGACCTACCCTTGGGTCAAGGGTGGCTACCACTGTCGCGCAGCGGCCGCCATATGAGGTAGGGGGGGGGAGGGGTCAGGTGGGGGCGAATGGGAGCTGGGGGGCTGGGGCGTGCAGGAGGTCGCGGCGGGAAAGCGCGAGGGGGGGACAGGTAGAGTGAGAAGAGCTGGGGGAGGGGGGTTTAAGGGTGGAGGGGGGTGAGTGTTAGGAGGTTTAGGAGATAAGGGAGAAAGATAGGAGTAGGGTTGAGAAAATAGGGGAGGGGGGTTGTAGAGGTGGGTGAGGGTGAGAGGTAGAGTGAGAGGATAGGAAGATAGGTAATAGAGGGGGGGAGGGAGGGGGGGAGGAGAGATAGAGAAAATAGATAGAGAAAATAGATAGATAGGGAAATAGATAGAGAGATAGGAAGATAGGAGGAGGTGGAGAGTGAGGGAGTTAGATAGTGGGATAGAGAGATAGAGAGATAGGTAGATAGGAGGAGTGAGGGAGGTAGATAGTGAACGGGTTAGATAGGGGAGATAGAGAGGGGGATGCGAGTGGGGGAGGGGCATGAGGCAGGAGCAGGAGGGCAGGCGCGGGGAGAAGAGGACGGAGGAGGCAGAAGAGCCGAAGGCAGAAGACAAAAAGAACAGAAGAACAGGAGAACAGAAGAACAGAAGAACAGAAGACCGGAAGGAGAGAAGAAAGGAAGATCAGAAGACCGGAAGGAGAGAAGAAAGGAAGACCGGAAGAACACAGAAGAACACAGAAGAACACAGAAGAAGATACAGAAAACGAAGAACAGAGGGCAGAAGACCACAGAAGAAGATGAGGAAGAAGAGAAGAAGAGTGAAGATGGGGGAAAGAAGAGTACAGAAGAAGATTACAGACGAGGAGCGAGGAGGAAGAACAGAAGAACAGAGAAGAAGAAAAGAAGAAAAGAAGCAGGAGCAGGAGAGAGGGTGAGTAGCGCGGGGCAGAGCGAGGGGCTGGGAGGGGGGTACTTACTGTGAGGTGGGTCTCAGGAACTCAGGAACCTGGAGGAGCTGCAGCGGCAGGGGGAGCGACCTACCCTTGGGTCAAGGGTAATTGTTGTCCATAGACCTGTTGGCCTAGTCACAAGTACTGAGTAATGTACCCCGATTGCGCGGCGTAGTGCATGAGGCTCCTGTGTCTGTCCTCTCCGCCAACGGTGTTGACAATGCATGCACTCAACCTGTTTTTATTTCCCCCCCCCTTTTTCTTTATCTTCTTGTGCATGTGTGCATTAGCATCATCAGGCGGAGGAGAATTGGCATCGGAGCACGAGGGAGCTGCAACTCACAAGGCCCCGCTGGGCCATGGTACGGACACCGAGGTCACCAGTGATACGGAGGGCGAGGGGAGCACCACAACGGGGACCGGTGGTGACACCAGCGACACCGACACGTCCTCGGAAGGGAGCTCCCTAGCGGTGGCGGCAACATCCAGGCCCCCGCCTCTACAGGTACAGCCGCCACCCAGCGCACCAGCTCCGCCATCCCAGCAGCCCCTCAGCCTTCGCTCCGTGCCCGCTCGCCCAAGAAGGCGGGCATCTCCTTCGCCCCAGGCACCTCAGGCCCTGCCCCTGTTACCCCTGCTGCCCTCAGTGAGGAGGTCATTGACCTCCTACAGACCATCATTGTTGGGCAGTCTACCCTTTTGAATGCCATCCAGGGGGTAGAGAGGGAGGTGCATCGGAGCAATGCATACCTGGAGGGCATTCATTCGGGTCAGGCTGCCCATCAACGATCGTTCAATGCTCTGGCCTCAGCACTGACGGCAGCCATTGTCCCTGTTTCCAGCCTCCCTCCTCTAACTGCCTCCACCCTGTCTCTGTCTCCTGGTCCTCAGCCTATCCCATCCACACCATCAGACCAGCCTGCACACACCTCAACACCCAACGGCAGCTCATCCAGACATAAGCACCACAGATCACACAAGCATTCACCCAAGCAACACCCAGATGCAGACATGCCAACAGTCACTACCACCTCTGTGTCCCCCTCCTCCTCGTCTCCCTCCTCCCTCCCTGTGACGTCTCCACTCACACCTGCATGCACACCACCATCAGCCAGTACTTCCATCACCAGCACACCCTCCAGTACAGTCCGCACACGTGCAGTCACCACCCCCACTGCCATTTACACGTCCCCTGTGTCCTCTCCCACTGTGTCTGTCACCCCCTCTTCCAAGACACACAAACGCAGGCAGCCACCCACCCAACAGCCAACCACCTCACCACAGCCTACGTCACAAGCACCTGCACCCAAAGACAGCACACCTGACTCTCCTACAACCACATCCTCTTCCTCCACTCCCCTACCCACTACACCTACCCCTTACATTGGTCATAAAAAAGTTTACCTCTCCAAACTTAACCTCTTTGCCCCACCTGACCCACCCCCTCCATCTGCTAAGTCCCAAGAGCACCTCAGCCACCACCAGCCCTGCTTCAAGTGTCAGCATTGTGCACGGGTTTTGGAGTCCACCCTTTCCCAGCACTGATACATCGGTCAGCAGCAAGGGGACAGCCAGCCCCCTCCCTGGAAAGAGGACCCGTAAAATCAAGGGCCGCCGCGAGAAGACTGACACGGCTGCCCCCAAGGAGCAAAGTCCTGGGCCGTCACCTGCCACAACATCCAGGGGAGGCAAGGGCCAGAGAGCCTCATCGAAGGAGGGCAAGGGCAGCAGGGCGGAGAAGTCAGCCAGCAGGGGCGCGGGCCAGGAGGGCCCCACAAGCCCCATCCCGGGTGTGAGGGAGGACACCCACGGGCCCAGGACTCGGTCACAGAAGGGTCCAGCAACTGCACGGTCGGAGGGCGACTAAGCAGGGAGTCCTGGCCAGGTCTGACTCCCTTGAATGACTGGACAAGCACCGCTGAACAGGGCCCCGCCGTGCAGAAAGGCACCGCTGAAGAGGGCCCCGCCGTGCAGACAGGCACCGCTGAAGAGGGCCCCGCCTTGAAGACAGGCACTGCTGAAGTGGGCCCCGCCGTGAAGACAGGCACCGCTGAAGAGGGCCCCGCCGTGAAGACAGGCACCGCTGAAGAGGGCCCCGCCATGAAGACAGGCACTGCTGAAGAGGGCCCCGCCGTGAAGACAGGCACCGCTGAAGAGGGCTCCGCCGTGAAGACAGGCACCGCTGAAGAGGGCCCCGCCGTGAAGACAGGCACCGCTGAAGAGGGCCCCGCCGTCTCAAGCACCGCTCCGCTGGGCCCTTCCTGTCAAGCACCGCTCCGCTGGGCCCTTCCTGTCAAGCACCGCACCGCTGGGCCCCGCCGTCTCAAGCACCGCTCCGCTGGGCCCTTCCTGTCAAGCACTGCACCGCTGGGCCCCGCCGTCTCAAGCACCGCTCCGCTGGGCCCTTCCTGTCAAGCACCGCTCTGCTGGGCCCCGCCGTCTCAAGCACCGCACCGCTGGGCCCCGCCGTCTCAAGCACTGCTCCGCTGGGCCCTTCCTGTCAAGCACCGCACCGCTGGGCCCCGCCGTCTCAAGCACCACTCCGCTGGGCCCTTCCTGTCAAGCACCGCTCCGCTGGGCCACGCCGTCTCAAGCACCACACCGCTGGGCCCCGCCGTCTCAAGCACCGCTCCGCTGGGCCCTTCCTGTCAAGCACCGCTCCGCTGGGCCCTTCCTGTCAAGCACCGCACCGCTGGGCCCCGCCGTCTCAAGCACCGCTCCGCTGGGCCCTTCCTGTCAAGCACCGCTCCGCTGGGCCCTTCCTGTCAAGCACCGCACCGCTGGGCCCCGCCGTCTCAAGCACCGCTCCGCTGGGCCCTTCCTGTCAAGCACCGCTCCGCTGGGCCCTTCCTGTCAAGCACCGCTCCGCTGGGCCCCGCCGTCTCAAGCACCGCTCCGCTGGGCCCTTCCTGTCAAGCACCGCACCGCTGGGCCCTTCCTGTCAAGCACCGCACCGCTGTGCCCCGCCGTCTCAAGCACCGCTCCGCTGGGCCCTTCCTGTCAAGCACCGCTCCGCTGGTCCCTTCCTGTCAAGCACTGCTGGCCCATTGACAGTGCCGGTTCTGTGTCGAGCTAGTGTTCACGCTGCACTCGGGGCACCCTGCCTCCTCCATTACCTGTGGAGTCTGTAATCCACCTGATGGCCTGTGTCTCTGCACTCCCCAGGATGGCACAGTGGGCAACCCACCCACTGTAGAGACTTGTGAGACTGTGGCTTTGCACTCCCCAGGATGGCACAGTGGGCAGACCACCCACTGTATAGACTTGTGAGACTGTGGCTTTGCACTCCCCAGGATGGCACAGTGGGCAACCCAGCCACTGTAGAGACTTGTGAGACTGTGGCTTTGCACTCCCCAGGATGGCACAGTGGGCATGGCGGACCCTTCGTGGATCTGGCGTCGTGGACTCCTGTGGCTGAGGTGCCCCCCCTTCCCTTCCCCCTGAGGTGCCTGTATTTTTGTTATCTGATGCCCCAGCAGTGTTCTCTCCAACGGACTCAGGTCTCCTGTGTGGGCTTTGCCCATGTGTTGATACACTTTGGCCCACGGACAGTGGAAATTTAAGTGACTGTGCAGGACTTATTGCCTATGTTTATCGGTTTCGCAATGTTCTTACTTGATTTTTTACAATTCATATTGCTATTTTACTATGACTTCAAAGAACCTATTTTATACATACATTTTGTTTCTCACTTTAATTATGTCTTTGCATTATTCCGGGGGGTTTGGGTGGTGTCACTGTGACTTGGTGCTCTGCATTGGTGTGTAGATAGTTGGGGGGGGGTCGCATATGTGTGTGCCCGTAAGCTTTCGTCCTCCCCCCTCCCTTGTGTCGTAGGTGCAGTACTCACCGTTGTCGTCTGCGCCGGCGTTCGTACTCGTGGTAGATGAGCAGGTAGACAATAGCTGGTAGGATGTTTAATTCGGGTTCCATGCTGTTCTCCGTCCTCGTGGAGTGTGTATATGTGCGCGTTTTCCCGTTCGTAGTCTGTTTCCGCTGTGTTTTTATGGGCGGGACTCCCGCCCCGGAAAAGGTGGCGGATTGGTGAGTTGTGATAGTGTGGGCGGTACATTGTCTGCCACCTGCCTGTTGGCGGTGACCGCCGCGCTGTTTGTGTGTCCCGCCGTGGCGGTCGGAGTGTTAAAGTGGCGGGCTGTGTTGGCGGTTCCCGCCAGGGTCAAAATTCAATTTTTTGGACCGCCTGCCTGTTGGCGGGTTGGCCGCAGCTTTATCACCGACCGCCAGGGTTGAAATGACCCCCTATGTCTTTCATGATTACACAACAAGTGAAACTTGACCAGCAATTCTCACTCTGGTTGATATAGATCCTCCATGTGCACTCATGATTCACTAAATACCAACCACAACTCACTCAAGGAAAACTACTGTCATTGTCATTGTACCTTCATGGCATACAATAAATTAACCAAGTGTCTTCTACACTTATGCATTGTCCCGGGATCTTAGGCCGTGATGCACCCGTTAGCAATGACAACAACCACGGACATTTTTTAGCACAAAGTGCCACAATCACTTTGAGTATGACGTATCCACAAAATACTTCACAACATCACACTTCACTGCAATCTTCAAGCAAAAATCCTCACAAGCCCAAATCCTTATTTATACTTATGCAACACGTCACTTGTAGTAACAATGCTGGAACTTTACCAATCTCTAGAACGGACCATAGGACTGGGTGGGCAAATTTTGAACTTGGCAAAGAAATGGGGGTCAATCCTAACTTCCTAACACTAAACAAAAAGTATTGTTCCCCCACTTATGGGATGAAATCATGACTCTGCTACCAGAACGATGGACACATTTTTCATCCTTCGCAGGAATCAAATGCACAGCGAGGTTGAGAGACCTTTGGGCCCAGAAAGATGTGTGGTGAACCATCAACAATTACTTCAACACTGCCCCAATGATTTAGACACCATGACCAACAAGGCAACTGAAGGAAAACTTGAATCAGGAATATAGTTCAAAGCTTTATTACAAACACAAACTCAAAGTCATGTAGACTATAAGCAGAAATACTGTATAGAGATACATAATCACCAAAGTTTGCCCAAGGCGTTCAGGCGTATCAAAAACAATAAAACTAAGCATTCAAGAATAATAATATAGAAAATCTACAGAAATATCCGAGACACGGAAATGACACGGTGCTCAGATTGCACAATCATTTAGTCAATTCAAATTTAATCAAGCCAATAATCTTTGGCTGGCCTCAGATCAACCCTACAGCTGCCCAAGTTAGGAAAATACATGTGTGGGGAGAAACATATGCAGGCAAAATACAAAAATACAAAAAGGACAAATATAATTTGGTAAAAGATTATCTTGCACTACATATCATTAGCTACAAGGAAAATAAAATAAGCGTCAGCGTGGTGGAGTTTCTAATCTAAAAGGGCATTTCAAGGGGCAAGGGCAAATGGCAGAGGGGAAGATACCTCTCTAAGGGATACATCATTCAGGGAATCTTCATCAGCAAAGCATCTTGTTAGAAAGGCATCTGAAAGCATCAGGAAAGTGTCTGTCTCTGACCAAGACAGGACTGCTCCAGACTCCTCTCTGAGCACAGTTCGATCATCCAACAGTATAATAATCCACATGAAATTATCAAATGGGTCTCTAGTGTTAGCTCATGTAATGCTAAAAGGGCATCAGCCAATCACAAATTATCGCAAGGCTTCAGATTGCCACAGTCAACATTCTCCTAAGTCTGTCATGAGAACATCTCTTTATTTCATGTGATTACAATGGATTATAAAAATTGTGTGCAATTTTAGTCCATGTTTCTGTACTACAAACTTTCAAGGCTAAATGGTTACAGTTCTTCTACCATTAAGCAATAGACTTTTTATGAATGGGACTTTCTGTCTAATGGAAATGAAATCTAAAAGAAGACTTCATGTCATGAAAAATTATTCATCACTTATACATGACAGCAAAATGTAAGTTCTGTAGGCTTCAGTTATGCTAGCACAAGAAAACATAAAATGCAATTGATTTATACTTGGTAATAAAACACATAGGGGGTCATTACAACCCTGGCGGACGGTGTTTAAGCGGCGGTAAGACCGCCAACAGGCTGGTGGTCTTTTTTTGAGTATTATGACCATGGCGGTTACCGCCATGGTCATCCGCTGCTTCCCCGTTCCGCCCGCTGGGCTGGAGACCTGGGTCTCCAGCCCGGCGGCCGTGACAATACCGCCGCCGGTATTTTGACCCGGCTTACCCCGTGGATTTCCAGTGGTAGGAATCGCCATGAAATCCATGGCGGTAAGCACTATCAGTGCCAGGGAATTCCTTCCCTGGCACTGATAGGGGTCTCCCCCACCCCCACCTGACTCCCTCCCCTACACCCCCCACCACCTCTGCCACCCCCCAAAGGTGGCAGGGCCCCCCTCCCCACCCCGACCCCCAACATTACCTTACACATACGCACCCGACACGCATGCAGGCACCACCAACACACATACACGCACACACACCGACATACATGCCATCATCCACACGCACAGTCAGACACGTACACCCACATTCACACATTCACACACACATCCACACAGACATACCTACAGACATACACGCACTCATTCCCAAAACATGCAACACCCCCGCGAGCATACACGCACTCACCCCCCCTACATACACAGACGCACACCCCCATGCACCCACACAACGCCCCCCACCCCCCTCCGCTAACGGACGATCGACTTACCTGTTCCGTCGATCCGCCGGGAGGGGACGGGAGCCATGGTGGCAGCCCCGCCGACACCATACCGTCAACAGAACACCGCCGTGCAGAATCACATGACGTGATTAGCTGGGTCGTGTTCTGTTGGCGTGGCGGTGGAGGTAGAGCAACCTCCACTTCCCTGCCACCCGCAAGTATGGCTGTTGGCGGCTCTCCGTCGGAAAAACGACGGAGGTCAGCCAACGGTCATAATACGCCGAGCGGCAAACCACCACTACTGGCGGTCTTCCGCACGGCGGTCCCTTGGCAGTCTTGTTAAAAGACCGCCGAGGTTGTAATGACCACCATAATATGCAGACTTTATAAATTAATCATTAATAATAAATCATCAGCATAAGTAAAATATTTCATTTTAAATTGGAAACCTTTGCTATTGCATTACATTAGGTATGAAAGAGAACTACATTTTCTCACTTGCACATAATATTAGTCATGAATATTTCATTAAACGCAGGAGATTCAAATTTGTTTCTATATTGACTATTAGTTTAGAGTATAAATCACATTTTAACATAAACTTTTAAACTTTAACCTTCTAGCATGTGATTTAATTAAAAAGGCACCTATGTCGAATTGTGAAATACAGGCAAATTGCATGTTTAAAATGTGTGTCAGTGAAGCGTTCAATGTTAGTTTTTCTCTCATTTGCGTTTATGAGCTTGAACTTAGCACAGTCTAATGCCTTCAGTGACATGAGGGACGGAGTAAAATTTATGCTCTATCAGTGTCTAAGGACCTTTAGATTAGATGTGGCTTCCTCTTGATCAAGGAGAGGAACATAATAAGGCTTGGCTCATTCATCCACCAAATAGGTTGGAGTTACTTAATGATCAACAATGTGCAAATAATCATCGATGACATTGCTTATATGCATATATTTCTGATGTATATACTGATTGTGAATATCCTGGTGACCTAATTGTATTTTATGTTTTGGCTGCTCAAAAAGCTCAGACCTTCATAATTATCAAATCAAATTACTCAATTCAGTCCCAATGGTCTAGTCTAGCACTCTTGGCCGGTTCTTTCTTGTGCGTCTACTGTCAGATGATGGTGTTAACAGTGCCCATCAATCAGGCACATACTAAATACTTCCATGTGCCCTGATTTGAACGTTGTCTAAATCTGACTAGGAAGGACTTCTTTAAATGATAAGCAGAGCTGTTCAACATAACCGATAAGGGCCTGATTTAGACTTTGGCAAATGGGGTTACTCCATCACAAACATGGCAGATATCCCGTCTGCCATACTGCAGTCCCATTATATCCTATTGGAATCGTAATATGGCAGACAGGATATCCATCATGTTTGTGATGGAACAACTTGCGCGCCAAAGTCTAAATCAGGCCCTAAAGTCACAATCATAGTGAGCATTATTGTCTTCTTTTAAAGGCTGTAGGGTGAAAAGAAAGCCTCAAAGAGCTGTGGCCTTCTCCGTGAGATGGAATCTTCAACTGAAATTGTTATGTTCCTAACATATGTTTCAACAATCCAAGGCCATCCATTGCTATATGAAGAAGGACAAAGGTGATATGGGACTGTGTATGTGCTGTACACAAAGGAACTGTCTGGGGGAGCGGATCTGCCTTAGCAGATAATGAACAGGATGGGGGAGAGTAGCCAAACTGGTCTTCAAAAGGGGAAAGGACATTTGGAGCAATTCAGGGCCTTCCCCATTTCCTGCAACCCCAGACATCCAGGTGCCCTCTTAATTAGATTAGGAGAGTGCAGGAGAGGGGTGCATTAAGGATTTCTAGCCACACAAGTGGGTGGGATCAGCCAGACCTAACCTCCAAAATTCAGTTTTTGCCATTTTAGTTTTTTTAAGAATGGAGCTCCTCTGGATTGATTTTTGCATCACTTCTCAGGATTTGGTCCTCTAAGGGGTTAGTGGCCTGCCTGTGATTGGGCAGTTGCCCCCTTGCTTTTTACCCTAGGAGCAAGGATAAATTTGGCAGAGTTGCACTTACAGCTTAGATCCCTACCAGGAACAAGAAAAGAAGAAGAAGGACACCTGACCTGCACCTGGACACTGCACTCTGAAGGACTGCACCAGCTGCACACTTGGGCTTCACCACAAGAAGGACTTTGCCAGGCTTCAACTGTTTCAAGGAGAGACACCCTGCTTGCTACAGGTGAAAATAACTAACCAGAGTCCCCTGCATCAAATCCTGAGAAATCCCACCAACTTACCACCATTCAGTGGTCATTTTGGAGTTTGAGCCAGGTCCATTCTGGGAGCTGGAGTCCTAACCCTCAAGGAGCAACGCAGAGCTTCTGGAACCATGGGGTGAGCTGCGGACTCCTAAAGAACCTTCAAAGACCTTTTGGAAGAGGATCCAGAAGTTTGGAGAAGTTTGTGGAACTTTTGGAAAAAAGCTTCATAAAGGGCTGACCCACCGTGATGAGTCAAGCCGGCTTACCTCAACCGCGACCTGGCCTGATTGCAGTTTCATCCCAGTGAAAAGCTCCAGAGCCCCAGACTTCTCTGATTTCATCGGGGGCTCCTGGAAAGGTGATCCAAGAACCTTGCATCGTCGGAAGGAAAAAGATCCCAAAAAGTGACAAAGTTCAAACGTGAAAAGTTGATCGGGATGTCCCTCCCACGTATCTGAGGAGGGCTCCAGGGACATCGGATCAAGATTCGGCTTTGGCCCAAAGATTTTCATCTAGAACAATTGACTAAGTCCGAACGTAGAATTCTTCACGAAGGTCGCCTGCTACGCGTATCCAAAGAGGGCTCCGGGGAGGTTAGATCGAATTGGTGACTTCATCCCGCTGAAGAAAATCTTCAAGAAAAAGACTAAGGTGGTCAGAATGACATTGGCAGTGTACTGACTGCCACTGTTAAAGTGTTTGTAATACCGCCAACAGTCTGGCAGTAATTACCGCCAAATTATGACCATGACAGTGATACCTCCCATAGACAGCCAATGTACCACACCAACCGCCAGGGCGTTAACACCACTGACCACGGCGGTCGCCACCTACAGCCAGGCAGAAGTCAAGGTACCGCCCACCATCTTATGACATAGTAAACTGCCAGAATTTCAGGGACGCTACGAACACCATCAAAAGCCTGGCAGAAACACAGTACATAAAATGAAAGACTCCCCATCAGGGACACAGAGGGCTCCGTGGCCACCATGGAACCGGCACTCCAAGGCTTCCTGATGCTCTACCATGCCATGGCCGTCCTGGAGCACCAACGCCAACGAACACGAACGGTGAGTACAGCCACCTAGCACACAAGCGAGGGAGGGAGGAAAAGAAGAGTGACACAAACATGCACAACACACACCATACACACACCACATAGACCAAAGCTGCTGCAGAGTAAAATGACTGTCACAGGACCCACAAGCAAATAATGCAAGGACAATAATAATAATGAATCATGAAATCAAAATGCAAACATCAACATATAGATAGGGCCAACAGCCAGTCCAAAGTACCAAAGGCCACAGGGCATAGTCCAAGCCCCAACTTGTCTCCTGAAAACATCCGGACTCCACTGTTCAGGGGCATCATTTTGGAAAAAGGAAGGCACCTCAGGAGGAAGTGGGGTTGGGGGGGCACCTCAGCTAGAGTTGGTTTCATGCACACTGGTTCTGGAGGGGGCTCCTTGCCCAACAGTCTTTGGAGGGGAGTGAAAGGCCACAATCCCAAAAGTGGTTATCATGCCCACTGGTTCTGGAGGGGGCTCCTTGCCCAGCAGTCTCTGGAGGGGAGTGAAAGGCCATAGTCTCAGGAGTGGGTATCATGCCCACAGGTTCTGGAGGGGGCTCCTTGCCCAACAGTCTCTGGAGGGGAGTGAAAGGCCACAGTCTCAGGATTGTGGGCTACATGCCCTCAGATGGTAGAGGGGGCTCCTTGGGTTCCTTTGCTGGTGGAGGGTGCTCCTTGGGTTTCTTTGGTGGTAGAGAGGGCTCCAGGGGTTCCTTTGGTGGTGGAGGAGGGCTCCTTGCCCTCATTTGGTGGAGGGGGATCCTTTCCCTCATTTGGTGGGGGGGATCCTTGCCCTCAGATGGTGGAGGGGGCTCCTTGGGTTCCTTTGGTGGTGGAGAGGGCTCCTTGGGCTCCTTTGCTGGTGGAGGGGGCTCCTTGGGTTCCTTTGGTGGTGGAGGGGGATCCTTGGGTTCCCTATTGTGACGGCTCCCCTTGGCCTTTGTCATGTGACTTGTGCCCTTGCTTCCACTGACCCTCTCCTCTGTCCCTTAGGTTTCACCACTCTAGTCCTCTGTTTCTGAGGCAGAGGTGTGTATTTACTGGGAGTAGCTGCCATCACACTCAGGAGCCCCTTAGTACCAGGAGCAGGTTTCATGGTGGGCACAGTGGCAGACTGGTTGCTTGAGGTGCAGGGCTGGGTCGTTGGGACCCTGCACTTACAGGCAGGATGAGGGGACAGGGAGGGAAGAGGTCAAAATGTTCAAGGAAAAGCTTCTTAGGGATGTTGGGGTGGGATGTGAAAGGACGGATGGGAGTGAAGGTAGAGGTAGTGGTTGTGGGGGGTGTATGTTTGCTGGACTTGGGTGAAGGTGCATGGACAGTGTGCATGTGTGATGTGGGTGGCTGTTGGGTGTCTGAGTGTGACGTTTGTGTCTTTTAGGAGGGGGAGAGACAGGGTGGAAGAGGACAAACAGGACATGTGGATGGATGTTGTGGAGGTGTCTGCAAGTGAGGTGGGTGTGCTGCATGATGTGGTGATGGCGGTAGTGGCTGTTGATGCAGTGCATGTAGGTGTGAGTGCAGAGGTGACTGTGAAGGAGGAGGAGGGGGAGACAGTGGAGGCAGTGGATGTTGTTGTGTGTGCAACTGTCTGTTGTTTGTGTGAGTGCTTGTGGCTTGAGGTTTGCTGTCTGTGTTTGTCTGTGCCACTCTTGTATGATGTTGTGCGTGCATGCTTGTCTGTATGTGTGCATGGGATGGTTTTGGGTTATGGAGACTGGGACTGGGAAGTGGTAGTTGGAGGGGGGATGGTAGGACCAGGGACACTGGCTGCCATCAGAGAGGAGGCCAGAGCCTGAAATGATCTCTGTAGGGTCGCCAACCCACCATGGATGCCCTCCAGGTAGGCATTGCATTGCTGCATCTGGGATGCCAGCCGCTGGATGGCATTCACTATGGTTGACTGCCCTACAGTAATGGATCTCAGGAGGTCAATAGCCTCCTAACTGAGGGCAGCAGGGCTCACTGGGTCAAGGCCTGAGGTGCCTGGGGCAAAGGCACAGGCAACTCAGTGGGGCATTACTGGGTGGGCAGTGCTGGTACGGTTGGCGGTAGAACCTGTAGCTGGGGTAATCCCAGAGGGGTCTGCAAACACCAGGGAGCTCCCATCATAGGAGGAATCAGAGTCAGTGGTGTCACATCCTGTCCCCGCTGTGGTGCTCCCCTCGCCCTCTGTCTCGCTGGTCCCCTCGGCGTCGGTGGACTCTGCCTCCTGGGTCCATGGGCTGCAGCTCCCTCACTCGCTGGTGACCCTGCTCCTCCTCCAGATGATGCTAATGCACACATGGACAGGATGACAGAAGAAAATGGGGGTGAGAGAGAAAGGGAACACTGGGTCAAATACAGCACCAACACCACAGATGCATACACATTACCTTCACACACAGGGTCCAAGATTGAGCACTATGCACCACACTGGCGTTCCATTGGCTAGGTAAAACAGCAAGATGAGAGCCAACCACCGCCATCTGCACCCCTCCTGGGACCTACCAAGCCCTGTCTGACGTGGAATGCCACCTAGCTAGCTAACATGATTTTGCTATTTACCCATTTACCCTGAGCTGGATCATGCAGCAATATATGAGCTGGCATTAAGGGGCACCCACTAACTGAAACCCATCACCAGCATCCTATGCCTGGCAACAAAGATGGGTGTTACACAAACTGTACTCACCCCCTTCTGGCTGCTGTGCTGCCCTCAAGTGCCCATCCAGCTCTGGGTAAGCCACTGCTAGTATGCAGGCCATCAGGGGGGTCAGGTTCCGACAGGCACCCCTCCCTTGTTGGGAGGCCATCCCCAGCTGGGCCTCCGTGGTCGTCTGGGTCCAGCGTCTCAGGTCCTCCCACTCTTTCCTGCAGTGGGTGTGCCACCTGCTATAGACCCCCAGGGTCCGTACGTCCTTGTCGATAGCACGCCACAATCCCTTCTTCTGATGGGCGCTGACCTGCAGAGGAAACACAGTTAGGAGGTCACCGGTAACCATACAATCTAGCATCTCACGCATATGGCCCACAAAACCCATTTCCCCTCATCAGGCACACACATCACCCTGCATGTACACTGCCACCAGCCATACCCCACACCCTGATGACACACTGCCAGCACACACACATCTCCTTGCAACCTTGTTGCATGCATCGTCCCCATGGTGTACTCACCAGTTGGTCTGGAGGCCCATACAACTGTCCATATAGGGGTAGGATCCCGCCACGTGGTGCTCCAACTCCTCTGAAGTAAAGGCAGGGGCCCTTTCCCCTGTCACACAGGCCATGGCAGGTTCCAGACACAGATCACAGCAGCACACACAGTGGGGGTGTTGTCCTGTGGAAAGTCAGGAATCAAGTGAGGTTATATTCAGAAAATGGTGGTCACGTCCGCGGCAGTGTACACTGCCCCCACTGACGGTGATCCTCATTTTAGCAAACGCTGAATAGCACAGGGTGAAAGACCGCCTTCCGCCATGACGCCCAACGCTGGCAGAGTTACATCACTTCCACCTCTCCCTACATACAGGACAGGTGGTTGCCATTTTATGGTGCAGGTCAAAATTCTTAACTTGAAAACTGCACCATTTCTCTCAATTGTACATACTTTGCCAATCACATAGTCCAGTTACATACTTGGTCAATGTACACTGAAGCGGTGGTTCCATTGTTCAGTTTGTCACTCCCTTCTCACTCTTGTGTCCCTACCACCGCAGAGGAATAGAAGAAGGAGGCAAGCCCCTGTGTACAGACCCTTTGTATACTTGGCTAAACTGGAGGACAGGCACATTATACTTGCCTATTGACTGGACAAGGCCACAATCACAGAGCTGTGTGCACAATTGGAGCCTAATGTGATATCTGATATCCGTCAACCCACTGGGATTGCCCGTCTTGTGCAGGTCCTATCATTGTTCCATTTCCTGGCAACTGGCTCTTTCCAAGAGACATTGGGCTTCACTGCATGAATGTCACAGCCAATGTTCTCAATAGTTGTGGCAAGGGTTTTGGCTACCCTGCTCAAACACAAGTGCAGCTACATCGCTTTCCCCCAAGTGGATGATTTTGCCAATGTAAAGGCTGGTTTCTATTCAATGGGACATATTCCAAATGTTATTGGGGTCATTGATGGAACACCTCTAGCATTTGTCCCCCCCCCCAGGCCAATGAACAGGTGTTCAGGAATCAGAAGAGTTTCCACTCACTCAATGTTCAAATGGTGTGCCTGGCTGACCAGTACATCTCCCGTGTCACTGCCAAGTATCCAGGGTCAGTGCATGACGCCTTCATCTTGAGGAATAGCAGCATCCCACATATGATGCACAGCTACAGAGGCACAGGGTGTGGCTTATAGGTGAGCCTGAGCCCAATGCATGTCAGTGTATGGCTTCAGGAGTCATCTCCCATGCCATTGTGCATGGCTAATGTTTGTCCCTCACTTCTTGCAGGTGACTCTGGCTACCCAAACCTGTCCTGGCTCTTGACCCCTTTAAGGAATCGGAGGACAGGGGCTGAACATATGTATAATGATGCTCATGGGCGAACCAGGAGAATAATTGAAAGGACCTTCATTCTCCTGAAGGCCAGGTTCAGATGCCTCCATCTGACTGGTAGATCCCTCTGCTACTCCCCTGAGAAGGTCTGTCAGATAGTTGTTATATGCTGCATGTTGCACAACCTGGCCATCAGACGACATGTGCTCTATCTGCAGGAGGAGGAGGGTGAAAATGCTCCAGTGGCAGAAGTGGACCATGAGGACAGTGAGGATGAGCAGGCAGAGGATGAGGATGTGGACAATGGACATCAGTTATACGGCAGTACTTCCAATGACACACAGGTAAGACAGTGGGACTGACCATTCCTCTGATTATTTATTTTTCTGTGTGGATGTAGCATGATGGTGGTCACTTTCTCAGCCTCCCCACTAACTGTCACCTATGCCTTCCTATTTTGCAGATTGTGGTGTGGTTACAACTGTGCATTGATGTGATGACTTCAAACAGCTACAGGTCATGTTTTTGGAAGGAATCACAAAGTTCAGGACAATTGCACAAGATGAAACAGTTCAAAGAATTGCACATTTTTGTCAGATAAAGCACTAAGACTCAAGTTGTGTTCAAGGGTGTTTATTGAAGTGAAAAATTTAGAAAGAATAGGTCAATGGAATGGGGTGGTGGTAGAGGTATGTCCAGGATATTGATCCAGTCTGTTTGTAGCACAGGTCCAGTGTCCAAGGGGCCATAGGAAGGGGAGCAATGGTACTTCAAAGTGGTCAAGGTGACAGAGTGGAACGCAAGGGGGACATTCAGGAGGGTCTCATTTCCTAGCTGTGGTCTTGGTCTTGGAAAGTATCTCTGGTGTCTATCTGGGTTGCAGGGAGTGTTTGCGGGTGGTTCACCATCTGCATGGGGAGGGGTGCTCGTGGCCTATGGGTCCTGTGAAAGGGCCTCCTGTCCACTGGCTGCAGCAGATGTGGAGGGCTATTCAGTTGTCTGGCTAGTGGTAGGGGCCCTCTGGTATACTGTGTAGTCACTCATTATGTTGGCCATATTACGCACCACCCTTGCAATGGAGACCATGATGGTGTTGAGGGCCTGTAATTCTTTCCTGATCTCCTGGTGGTGTTCCTCCTGCAGCTGCTGGTTCTACTGCATGATGTCTATCACCTGACCCAACTTGTCCTGGGATTGTTGGTAAGCCCCCAGGACATGGGTGAGTGCCTCCAGGGCAGTCAGTTCCCTGTGCCTGTCCTCCCCCTGGCACACATCTGTCCTCCGTGTGTCCCTGTTCCCCTGTGCCTGTGTCCACTGAATGGTGTGCCCACTGCCACTGACCCCAGGAATATGATTGTCCTGATTGTAAGGTGTGGACTGGGGTCCCTGTACAGGTGGGCACACTGTTGATTGACGTGTCCTGGGGACAGAGGGGTGGGGACGTTGGGTGACTGCTGTGGTGTTGGATACTGATAGGGGAGGCTCTGTGGTGGACTTGGTGTGGGCTGGGGTATCCGACTGACCAGTGGTCCCTGATGTGCCAGGGAGTTCATCCAGATCCAGTAGTCCAGAGTTGCTGTCATCACTGGGGGCATCTTCTGGTGGGGGACTGTGTAGTCGTGGCACCTCCTCACAGCTGGGATTAGCTGGGGCACCTGTGGGGATGTAAGTGGTATATTATGCTACATGTCTGTGACATATTCAACATCCCTAGATTCCCCTATATTGTTGCTGTTGCCCTGCCACCATTGTTTGTGTATGGTGCTGTATTGTGGAATTGTTAGTTCTCCATGCTGTGCATGCATTGGTGGTGGATGGACATGCAGGGCTAGGAGGAATGTGCATGCAGTGTGTATGGCATACAGGGCTTGGCATTTAGGATTGTTGCTTGTGTAGGTGCACTGTGCGGGTGGAGTGGAGCGATTGGTGTCAGGGTGAAGGGTGGTGGTGGCATGCAGGTATAGGGGGGTAGGTAGTAAATATTGCCTCACTAGGGTCTAGTCCTCCGGCAACTCCAGTGAGTCCCGCAGGATGCAGTATTACCGAGACTTGCTCCTCACATGCTGTCAGCTGTGGGGGAGGAGGTGGGGGTCCACTACCAATCCTCAGGATGGTGAGCTGGTCCCTTGCTGCCATGGAATGTACCTCCCCCTGTAGGTCGTTCCACCTCTTCCTGATGTCATCCCTTGTTCGTGGATGCTGTCCCATGGCATTCACCAGGTCCACGATTCTCCACCATAGCTCCATCTTCCTTCCCCAGGACACGTCAATCAACAGTGTGTCCACCTCTACAGGGACCCCAGGCAAACCCACCAACCCAGGAAACCCAGGGACCTGGGGTCAGTGGCAGTGGGCACACGGTTCAGGGGACAGAGGCACAGGATAACAGGGAAACTGGGAGGACTGCTGTGCAACAGGGGGAGGACAGGCCCAGGGAACCCACTTTCCACAAGGCACTCTCCAACATCATGTGAGCATACCATAATTCCCAGGAGACCATGGGCACGGTACTGGCCAAGTTTCAGGAGACCCAGCAGCTGCAGGAGGAACACTACCTGGGGATCAGGGAGGACTTGAAGTCCATCAACACCACCCTGGTCACCATTGCAGGGGTGCTGGCAGACATGGCCAACACCATGCGGGACACAGTGGCACACAAACGGGCCCCTGACACTAGCCTGAACGATGAACAGCCCTCCACCGGCGCTAGTGGACAGGAGGTCCCGCCACAGGACCAACAGGCCACCAGCACCCCACCCCCTGCAGAAGGAGAACCAGCCTGCAAATGGTCCCTGAGATCCAGGCACAAGACAGAGAACATTGCCAAGACCCCTGCCAGGACATAACACTCTCCTGGTTGTCACCCTTTTGTCCCACTTTGTCACCCTGACAACTTTGAACTGCCATTACTCCACTTCCTATGCCCCCTTGGACAATGCACCTGTGATACCAAGAGACTGGACTCTACCATGGACATTCCTCACTATCAACCCAGACCATTGCACAGCACCCTCCACTTAGTAGCACAGAAATAAACACCCTTGAATCACAAATCAATCTGGAGTCAGTCTGTACTTTCACAAATGTGTAATTGCAACCTCTCAGAAATATAACAATGTCAATGTTCATGTTCACATACCAATGTTTGACAGTTGTTGGGCATCAGTAAACATAGCAGAAGGCAGAAAGTGTGACTCAGATCTGTGAAATGGAAAGCCAAAGTGACATGTCAGAGTCCATACACAGAAGTAAAAAGGCAGATTCAGGCAATGTCCAACAGTAGTATGATATGAGAGGAGCAGTGCCATTCTCTTACCTGTGTCTCACTGGAAGGATTGCATGATGATGTTGTTTCGGTTTTCTATATCTTCTTCTTCTGCCTCCTCTTCCTCACTGTCCACAGGCTCCACAGCTGCCACAAGACCAACATCAGGCCCATCCTCCTGCAGAAAAGGCACCTGGCGTCACAAAGTCAGGTTGTGCAACATACAGCATGCCACGATGATCTGTCACACGTTCTTCGGTGAGTAGTATAGAGAGCCACCTGTCTGATGGAGGCACCGGAATCTGGCCTTCAGGAGGCCGAAGGTACATTAATTAATCTTTCTTGTTTGCCCATGAGCCTCATTGTAGCGTTCCTCTGCCCTTGTCCTGGGATTCCTCACTGAGGTCAGTAGCCATGACAGGTTGGGGTAACCTGAGTCACCTGCAAATATCGAGGGACAAATGATAGACATCCACCAACCCTTAGGGACTCTCCCATACCCAGACACCTATGTCAACTGTGTTGGGACCTTGGGCTCACCTATTAGCCACAAACGGTGCCTCTGGAGTTGCCCCATCACACAAGGGATGCTGCTATTCCTCAATATGTAAGCGTCATGCACTGAGCCAGGATACTTGACATTCACATGGGAGATGTACTAGTCTGCCAAACACACCATCTGCACATTCATAGAATGGTAGCTTTTGTGGTTTCTGTACACCTGTTCATTCCTGCGGTGGGGACAAATGCCACATGTGTACCATCAATGGCACCAATGATGTTGGGGATACGTCCCAGGGCATAGAAGTCACCTTTCACTGTGGGCAAATCCTCCACCTGAGGGAAAACGATGTAGCTGTGCATGTATTTCAGCAGGGCAGACAACACTCTGGACAACACGTTAGAGAACGTTGGCTGTGACATCCCTGATGCCATGGTCACTGTTGTTTGAAAGGACCCACTGGCCAGGAAATGGAGTACTGACAGGGCCTGCACTAGATGGGGGATTCCTGTGGGATGGCGGATAGATGACATCAGGTTTGACTCCAACTGGGCCACAGTTCATGGATTGTGGCACGTTCAAGTCTGTAGGTGATAATGATGTGTCTGTCTTCCACTGTCGACAGGTCCACCAGGGGTCTGTATATCAGAGGATGACGCCATCTCATCTCCTGCCCCAGCGGAAGTGCCCTATGGAGGAGAAGGGTGAACAGAGGGTCATACACCACATAGGTTTCACAAGGGTATTTAGAACAATCGTGATGTAATCGGTGTGTGGCGCCGTATGTCAGTATTCGTGGCCAAAAGTGCTGTGACCCAGTTAGTTGCCCTGCCATGTGCCCCCCTGAAATTGCTGCTGTCTGACCTGTAAGGAGGGACAAGGGGAAATGAGGTACCTGCGCTGGCATTGTGCAGCGTCGCAGTAGGCGGTCGAAGGCCGTGGCGCTAATCAGCATTGGTTATCATTGGGCCCTATGGGTTCCAGGAGCCAATGACAATGTACGCCGGCGGTCCCGGTACGCACCGCAGCAGATGTGACTGCCATTTCTTCACTCACTTGATACTGGACCTTCAACAGAAGAGGACCTATACTGCAAGTGCTGTTGTGACCTGAGTCTGAAAGCAACAATGGCTACATTGTCTGGGGAAAGGGCCCCTGCCTTCACTGTGAAGGAGTTGGACAAGCTGGTGGCTGGGGTCCTCCCCAGTACACGCTACTCTACGGTCCTCCAGACAAACAGGTGAGTACACTGTGAGCATGATGCATGGCACATGAATGTATGGAGTGGCGTGGATGGAAGATACAGGGGGGGCAGAGGCCACCATGTGAGGATGGTGAGTGTATGTTTTTCTGGGCCAGGGTGGGAGGTTTGTGGCCAATGAGTAAGAAGAACCGGATGGGGGAGTAACATCCATACTTACTTCACTTTTCCTCTAGGTCAGAGCCCACCAGAAGGAGGGTAGTTGGCATGCCATCACCAAGGAAGTGCGGACCCTGGGGGTCTACCATAGACAGAGCACCCACTGCCGCAAAAGATGGGTGGACCTGCGCTGCTGGACCAACAAGGTGGCGGAGGCCCTGCTGGGGATGGCTTCCCAACGTGGAAGGGGTGCCCGTCGCACCATGACCCCCCTGACGTACCGGATCCTGGTGGTGGCATATCTTGAGTTGGATGGGCGCTTGAGGGCATCACAGCAGTCACAAGGGGGTGAGTACAGTCTCATTCAGCTGACTCTGCACGCTTTATGAGGTTTCTGGGTGGGGGAAGTGGGCTGTGGGTTCCCCTAGGCCAGGGCAAACACGCCAAGGCAGATCCATTGTTTGGCAGGCTCAGTGGCACTCCAAACCCAAAAGTGGTAGTGGCCCTCTACACCTAGTCAGGCTCCTGTGGGTTCCAGGTGTGCATCAAATGGGTCTAGGCAGAGTCCCCCATGGCCATGTGCTTTTCCCCTGAACTGTTACTGCATGGGCTAGTGCATAGGGCTGCTCCCTGTGTGTTGTGTACGCCAACGGTAGTGGTGTTGCAGGCATTGACCATGTGTGTCTTCTGTCTTTCCTCCCCTTTTTGTTTTGTCACCCTGTCCTTGTGTGCATTAGCATCATCAGGCGGAGGAGCATTGGCACCGGAGCAGGAGAGAGCTGCAACCCACATGGTCCTGGAGGTTGAATTTACGGAGTCTGAAGGCACCCTTGGGACGGAGGGTGAGGGGAGCTCCACAACGGGGACATGAGGAGACACCAGCGACAGCGACTCCTCCTCTAATGGGAGCTCCCTTGTGGTTGCGGGCACCTCTGTGCCCACTGCATCAACAGGTACAGCCACCACCACCCCTACCAGCACCACCCACCCAGCAGCCCCTCAGCGTAGTTCCCGTCCCTGCTCACCCAGGAGGGTGGGCATCTCCTTCGCCCAGGCCCCTCAGGCCCTGCCCCAGTCAGTCCTGCTGCCCTCAGTGAGGAGGCTATTGACCTCCTGAGATCCCTCACTGTTGGGCAATCAACCATTTTGAATGCCATCCAGGGTGTCGAGAGGCATTTGCAGCAAACAAATGCATACCTGGAGGCCATTCATTCTGATGTGGCAGCCCAACAGAGACCATTTCAGGCTCTGGCCTCAGCACTGATGGCAGCCATTGTCCCTGTGTTCAGCCTCCCCCCTCCAACTTCCACTACCAAGACCCAATCCCCTCTACCTCAGCCTATCCCAAGCACACCATCAGACCAGCATGCACACTCATCAACACACAAGAGTGGACATGGCAAACATAAGCACCACACATCCCACAGGCACTCGCACAAGTACCATCCCCATGCAGTCACGCCAACATCCACTGCCTTCACTGTGTCCCCCTCCTCCATGTCCTCTTCCTCCTTCCCAGTGTCATCTCCACTCACACCTGCATGCACTACATCCTCAGCCACTACCTCCATCACCACACACCGCTCAAGTGCAATCACCACCCCACTACCATTTACACGTCCCATGTGTCCTCTCCCAGTGTGTCGGTGAGCCCTCCTCCCAAACTACACAAACGCGGGCACACACCCACTCAACAGCCATCCACCTCACAACAGCCTCCAACCCAGGCACCCTCACCCAAACTCAGCAGACGTACACCTCCTCGAACCACTACCTCTTCCTCCACTCCCAAACCCCCTCTATCTTCTCGTCCCAGTGTGTCAAAAAAACTTTTCCTGGCTAACATTGGCCTCTTCCCTACACCTCCCCCCCTGGCCAGGATGTCCAGATCCCAGCCCACCTAATCCTCCAGCACTGTGGTCCCTGCAAGTCCAGTAACATCGCGGGCGGCACCCATTAGGGCTGCCAGTGTGCCACCTAGCGAGGACATGGATCACCCTATTCCGCCACCTGCCAAGGTGAAGAAGGGGCCCACATGCCGTAGGGTAAAGCTGCACCACCACCCAGCAAGGCCTCCTCCATGACAAAGGAGGACTGTGGCAAAGTCCCAGCAGCAACTTCCAAGGTGGGGAAGGGGCACAAGGCTAAAGGGAATTCAGCTCATGGCACAGAGCCTCTGGCTGAGGGACTGGTGTCACCCCTTCTGCCAAACAGAACAGCACCCTGTACGGCGGTGGACACCGCCGCAACCACCGCCACCTGCACCGCCACCTGCACGTCTGCTGCCTCAGCAACAGTCCCCAGCACCATCCCCAGTGGGCACCCGTCCGAGGCTGCAGGAGACATCCTGCTGTCTCCCTCCACAGGTGCTGACACATGCACCACCTGCAGCATCTCCGCCACAGACACCACCGCCACCTGCACTGCCACCTGCACCGCCGCCTGCATGTCTGCTGCCTCAGCAACAGTCCCCAGCAACATTCCCAGTGGGCAGCTGTGTGAGGCTGCAGGAGACGTCCTGCTGTGTCCATCCACAGGTGCTGAGACATGCACAACCGGCAGCATCTCCGCCACAGACACTGCCGCAACCACCGCCACCTGCACCGCCACCTGCACCGCGATGTGCACAGACAGTGCCACCACAGCCGACATGGACAACATTCCCAGTGGGCACCCATCCAAGGCTGCAGGAGACATCCTGCTCCCTGCACAGACTACATGAGGCACCACAACCAACACTGTTAGTACCAGCAGTTGGCAGGCAAAGTCGCAGCAGGGTGGAGTATGTCTCTGACTCCATGGAGTATCATGCTACCTGTTCCCAGGGAATTTCGTGGCACACACACCCAGGTGAGGGAATGGGAACTGCCACACAGCATGTGCAGCACTCTGGGCACCATGCCCCCTCTGGAACCAGTGGAGAACAGCATCCACTACCCCAGTCATTGGCAGGATGAAGCACTCTGGGCACAAAGCCCCTCCAGAACCAGTGGAGAACAGCACCCACCACCCCGGTCCTTGGCAGGATGAACCAACCCACCCACTTGAGAGACTTGTGAAACTGTGGCTTTGCACTCCCCAGGACCAATCAGTGGGCAACCCACCCACTTGAGAGGCTTGTGAGACTATGGCTTTGCACTCCCCAGGACCAATCAGTGGGCAACCCACCCACTTGAGAGACTTGTGAGAATGTGGCTTTGCACACGCCAGGAGCAATCTGTGGGCATGGAGCTCCCTCGAGGAGCAGTGGCGTCATCCCATCATCCGGCTGAGGTGCCTCCCCTCCCCTTCACCCTGAGGTGCCTGTTTACTTTCAAACTGATGCCCCAGCAGTGTTCTCTTCGTTTAGAGGCAGGTATCATGTGTTGGCTTCGCCCATGCATTTTGGGACCACTGGTCCACGAACAATGATTGAAACACTATCCGGACTTGTGTAGTTGCTGTACATATTTGTATGTAATGATCTGTTACAGAACCATTTCCATATCTGAATTTTCGATGATTACACTTGTTACAATAATTTCCTTTTGTCCTTGCGTTCTTCCAGAGTGTTACGGGGTGTAAATATAATGTTGCTGCATGTATTTGTGTGTATGGTGTTGTGGGTGAGGGTGGGGGTGAGGGAGTTGCGTGTTGGGTGTGTGTGTCACTCTCTTTATCCTCCCCCTCTCCCCTGTGTGCTAGGTGCAGTACTCACAGTGGTTGTCACCGCCGCCTTTGCTGCTCCTGGTAGTAGAGGAGGTAAACCAACATTGGTAGCACCTGTAACTCGGGCTCCATGGCATCCTGGTTCTTTGTAGGGTTTCGAGAGGTGAATGGTTTCCGTTCCAAAGACTGTTTCCGTCATGCTTTTGATGACGTTGGTACCACCCGGAAAAGGTGGCGGATTGGTGCCTTGTAATACAGTGGGCGGTACATTGTCCTTAGCCTGACTGTTGGTGGTTACCGCTGCGGTGTTTGTTTCTACCACCGTGGCGGTCAGAGTGTTAAAGTGGCTGTCTGTGTTGGCGGTTTCCGCCATGGTCGTGATTCAATTAATTTTTTCTGCCGACCTGTTGGCGGTATTACTGCCACTTTAACACCGACCGCCAGGGTTGTAATGAGGGCCTAGGTTCTTTGTGGCACACTATACAACTTCCAATTTCAAGAAAGCTAGTAGAGGAGTTGGTACAACAGTACTTACACGTAAGTGCATAGTGTGCTCTCAACATAATTCATCTGCAAATTCACTTGAATAAATGAAGCAGCCTTTACCAATTAGATATATTTACTGAATAGGTTTCATGGTCTGCAATCAGTATTCTTTTGCTAACCTGTTTACAACACAGTTGTTGCTATCAGTAGTGACAGAAGACTGGTCTGTCAATGTAAATTACTTAAAATGAATAAGCTGAAAATTAAAATGTTAAAAATTAATCTGCAGGGTAGGCCGTCCAGCAAAAAAGGTTTTGGTGAATTACCTATATTGCCACCACCATTTTTAGCACCTGTTTTTGTCTTTCTGTTTTCCATATGATCTGAAGGAGGTAGGAACCAGATGATCAACAGCCTAATGGGCCACTAAAAAGCTGAGCATTGAGGAGGGACCAGCAGCAATGGTACTTTTTGCTTCTTAATCTACCATTCTCATACTTGCTTTGAGTACCTTCTAACCCCCAGTAGATAGAAGAGGTTGCCAGAAGATAAAAGTCTGTGCTGTATTGTGCACTGCTGGCATTAATTGGGCAAAGCCCAGGCCCACCTACAGCCCATTGAAAGATGTGAAACTAAATGCTATACCCCAGCTTTTTTCAATATTCGGCTCGGTTCTGAATCTCAAGGTCACACAAATATATTCCTGATAAAATGGAATCCCACCTTCCTGACATGGGTCTCCCTGTTTTTCATTGTGACAACCTGGCAATTATGGTCTGCCTTGCAGTACAGCTGTCACCAGACAATTATGTGAGAGTCACCAAGAGAGAGGCTTTGGCTCCACCCAAATGTCGGAAGCCAGGAGTTCAATGTGTGATTGAGCAGAGGTTGGGTGCTTACACATAAAAGTGTTTGCCCTCCACACAGCTGTGAGCATTTTGTTTATTTATCCAGCTGCCTACGCTTGAACTTTCCAGGGTGCACACATGACACTCTAATGTTATTAAAATGTCTTAGATAACTAGATATTTTATGGTGTCTTTCACTGGCAGTATAGATGGAAGGAGGGCAGAAATGAACCTACTTTTGCACAAATGGATCTCTAAAACATTTTTAGGAGTGTATGCCATTGCTTCAACCAATATGACCACTATACTTCCACACCAATACTGCAATCTACTGTTAATATTGTCATATAAATTTAATTAAAATAATTAAAAAAAGAAACAATATCAGAAACCAAATTAAATATGCAATGTTTATACTATCAATTCAAATAAATTAAATGAAAAAATTAGACCTAATCTCTAACCCTATACCTGACCCTAATTATAAATAACAGAAATATTAAGGCCCATATTTATACTTTCTTAGCGCCGCATTTGCGCAGCTTTTTGACGCAAAAGCGGTGCAAACTTGAAAAATACAATTGTATTTTACAAGTTTGCGCCGCTTTTACGTCACAAAATGACACAAATGCGACGCAAAAGTATAAATATGGCCTTAAATGTGTTGTATGAATAATCAAATAATTGTCAATGAATGCTAGGCTTCCTCGTTCTTCCATGAGGAGAATACTTTTGTGGCATTTGGGACTATTGTGACTGGTATCATTTAGACACTATTTTAATGCTACTGGTGAGGTTCTGTAGCTACTCATGATGCTGCATAGACACACCATACAAAGAGGGCTAAGCTCTGGTAAGCCAAACCCTAAACATTTGGAACTGAACTAGAATATATGAACTACCCGCATATTTTTAGAATCCATTTCTTGCAAGCACTCTCTGGAGAACAGTGGATGGTTCAATCCTTGCCCTGTGCTGATGCAGGAATCATTTCAGTTAAGATCTCGGTCTACCGTTCATCAGGGTTAACCCCTACCACCTACTCTCCTCATGGCCATGGATCTTTCACGTTGATGGAGATAAATCAAGAGCTGTATATTGCTTAAATTATCACAATATCTAGTCTATTTCAGTCAATAAAGAAAGTTTGGTATGAGTTGAAGGGTTTTATTATTTACATTTTTTAGTAGCTCATCTTTATTAGAATCATATAAATTCATCAATCTCAGTCATTAGTTTTGTCAGTAACTAAAATGAATAGTCAATATATCATCTTAAATGCATTAAGTGCATCAAAGAACAAGTCCCTATTCTAGGAATGAGAAGTGTATAAGGTGTCAGTTTCAGAAACTCATAAAGAGTTCTGAATTCAAGAGAAATCATAAAGTATAAAGCTCCAGCATCTAAAGTCAGCTTAGAAATTCAATAATCATTCAAAGCAGAAGTTTCCATAAGTGGGGATTCGAGGAACTTAGTAGAGTGTCTGTGCACAAGCATAAAAAGGGATAAGGTGAATGGGATGGTGGACTGAGGAACGTGGTATGAGGTAACCTATTTCAGAAACACACGCTATTATAGAAAACAGAATCAATATTACAATTTACAACTATGTGTGTCTTCTTCTTTTTTCTTTTTTCAGTTGCCGAACCAGCTTTTGATGTGCCCATGGGAACGTTTTTGCTCCCTTTCTTCTCAAAGGAACACAATAAACCTCAGACAGCAACTTCTAAGGCTTCGACTACATCTTATTGTGTAAGTATTTCTTCTAAGTTCTCATGAACTAAAGTGCTTGTGATCTTTCCCTAAAACATGGTAATGTGAATGTAGAATTAGGCTAATAGAGAAAATAATGTGCAACTTGAAAAATGTGCCCACTTGAGTGGCTGTCATTAAATATGTAATGCTTTCAGTAAATGCATATTAATTATTATTCAAAGTGCATGTGTAGAGGAAATTGTAGGACTGTGTTATATTAATGATTTCACGTTATGTATTTGCTTATTAATCGTAGACCTTAAGTTAGCGAGGTTTGGGCCTAGTCTGCACAACCTCATATTAAGCTGCCATGTCTGAAGAAAGATTTGGGGGAATGTATGTCCAGAGAAATAGTGATTTATTGTTCATACCGTGTTGACCAAACGTTTAGCAAGATGTTCATGAGAATTGCTTGCTAGAATGTCTTGTACTGAAAGTTGCAACTTTCTAAAGTTTGATGTGTGAGACAGCGATGTTCTCAGGAACCAACAATGGATGCACTGACTGGAGTACAGATTGCTACAAGAAAGTTACCTGACGAGTCTGACGATGGGAACAGGAGAAGAGGAGCCAATCATCGACATGTGAAAGACAGTTTAGTTATATCCTAGATTTGGGGTTTAATTTCTATTGGATTGACTGTAAACATACGATTTTCTGACCAATGGCAAAGTGGGAAGTTCTTTGGGAGATTCTAACTTAGCCCGAATGCACAGAGGAGGAGGTATTTTTCTATTCTGATTTTCCCCATAGAGGTTCTGTTTGAGAAGCTGGACAGTTCCTGATGACTTTATTTCTAACTTTGACTTTAAAGCTTAATTGTAAATGGCAGATGCTGACCCTTAGACGTTGCTCCTTAAATGGTTCAGATAGCTTAGAGACCCCTGTGTCTGAGCCATTCTCTTTCATTGCCCTTTGCTAAAGCTGACCAGATGGATGTCCAACTGATGAAGAAAATCGCAGCTTGCCGATCCATATTTGAGGAGAGGTATTACAAAATGTTATTGTATTGGTTGTACATTTTTGTTCTTTGTTTCTAAGTACCAACCGCTATTTTTATAGAGCCATAGTTAGATTTTTTCCAAATTAACTTTGACTAAATTGTTTTGCATGAAGCCCAAACATACTATTCTAATCAGAAGGTTAGTTAGGGAGGCCCATAAAATGTTAACAAATTGTTATTAAAGAAGAGTTGATATTGTTCATTTGTTGAATCTAGATGTATGTCATTTCTATTGTACAGTTATTTTTGTTAATAATTTATACTGTAGCTCTTGAATGCTTAGTTATGAGGGCTTTAACTGAATTGTGATTCTTTAGAAGATCAGTCAACCAGTGTTATTTGTGTATGTTTTGGTTTTGAGACTAAGTTAATTGATATTAACATTGTTAGGGAAATAAACATTTTAACTTTACTAAAATGTGTGGTTATTCATGGCCAAATGGGTCATGGGGAGTAAAGATTATTGATTCCAAAAGTATTTGATGATGTTTTATTGATTAAGGTGTTGAATTCTCAGTGAATTTATGACTTACGGTGGAATCACTCTAAGCATAATCAAAAGGTCCGATGAACCTCTAAAGCGTCCCCTTATGGATTAAAATATAAAAGACCAAATAAGGACAGATGCACTAAAAGAAATGGTAGCAGAGTACCATGGTTTGTCTCCTTAGGAGGCCATCATAAGGTCATTTTTTCCTCCTTAGATTGTGCTAGAAGAGTCGAATGAGTAGTCTCCTAAAGAGATCAATATAATTCACAGATTTGGTAGACATGTTGGTAAAGGTTAAAGTTTCCAGATTCGATGATACAAAGTGGAAGGCACATGTCTCCCTAAGTACCTACCATGACTTTCTCCAAACCTTGGAGTTTGCCAATGCTTGTTTGAGGATGTTCTAAGCATTCTAGTGACAGTGTGAATGAGATAGGTTTTGCGCTTGCACACCTAAAGCAAATCACAGGTAAATTGTGATGTTTGTGAGTGTTAAGGAAGTCTGCATACTCCAATTGAAGTTGTTTAAGGAATTTGCATTCTCCAAAGTTTGAGATTAGGAAAGTTGTCCAACTTTACATGTATGTGGCGCTTTGGGCTCAAAGAAATTGTCCATGTGGTTGTTGGTATATGGACCCTGCATGGTCTAAGACTCCAGAGTATTGTAAAAGTGTATGAGACACTTGGGGCCAGATGTAGCAATTTCTGATTTTGCGAATCGGAAATTGCGAGTCGGTGCGACTCACAATTTCCGATTCGCAAAATCAGATGCAGTACGGTATCTCAGACACCGACTGCGAGTCGCTATGGGGTCGCAAAGACCCACCTCATTAATATTAATGAGGTGGGTCGCATTTTGCAACCCCATAGCGAGTCCCTGTACTCACAGGGATGGTGGCCTGCTGAAGTCAGCAGACTTCCATGTCTGTGACTGCTTTTTAAATAAAGCAGTTTTTTTATTTATTTTGCAGCCCGTTTTCCTTAAAGAAAAATGACTTGCAAAATAAATAAAAATACGAAACCTTTTGGTTTCGGTTTTTCAGAGTAGGCAGTGGTCCATTGGACCACTGCCTGCTCTGAAAAACCTTTATTGGCAACATTCACAAAGGGAAAGGGGTCCCATGGGGACCCCTTCCCTTTTTCAAATGGGTTACCACCAGTGTGACACTGGTGGTAACTGCGAATTGCTTTGAGACCGCATTCGCGGTCACAAAGCAATTTAGCATAGCAATGTGAGACCCAGTGAAAATATTACCAATGAGAGAAATTCCTGGAGAAAATTTTGACCATGCCCCTTGGAGCAGGAGTGACATATTGGTACTCATTACAACCCTGGCGGTCGGCGTTAAAGCGGTGGTAATACCGCCAATAGGCCGGCGGTAAAAGAAAATGGGATTTGAACTCTGGCGGTTACCGCCATCCAACACCGCCACTTTAACACACCGCCCGCCAGGGTGGTAACAGCCGCTGGGCTGAAAACTTCGGTCTCCAGCCCGGTGGCCATCACATTCCCACCCTCGGGATTATGACCTGGCCTACCGCCTTGATTTTCATGGTTTTTGTACTGCCACAAAACCAGGGCGGTAGGCACTATCAGTGCCAGGGAATTCCTTCGCTGGCACTGCCTGCCCCCCACCCCCTCCCCAGAGTCCTCGCCCACCCTTCCCCACCTACTCCTGCCCCAGCACATATACACACCCACACGCTCATCCATATACACACACGCACACACGCCTACCCACCTCCACCCACGCATGCACACATACATACCCACATACCACAACACACACCAACATACATTGTCACACACATGCATCCACAACACACAACACTCACAATCACTCATTCATGCATGCATCCTACGTGATTCACACCCGAATGCACGCATCCCAAAACATACACCCATCCCCCCACATGCACACAACACCACCCACCCCCTCTCCGGTTGGAGAACCCGACTTACCTGCCTGCAGGGGGTCCTCTGGCTAAAGACGGTCCACGGCGTTGCTGTCACCAGCAGCGTCCATCAGCAAAACACCGCCAGGCCGTATCATTGCTCATGATACGGTCATCGGTGTTTTGCTGGCATGGTGGAATACCGTTGGCGGTCATAATACGCGTTGCCGGCTGTTAGCCACAGCAGCGGGATGTTGGCAGCTGTTGCCTTGGCGGTAGGTGGTCAATACCACCAATGTGGTAAAGAGGGTCATTGTCATTTACAAATGATTATCCCAGGTTGAGAGAGAAGCCAGTGGAATTGTACCGGCAAACAGACAGGTTTGTGAAACTCGCAAAATGGCTGTGGGAAGACTTGAACATCCTATTAGAAATAGTGGTTCCAGCAGACTTATGGGTTGAGTACAAAAGGAGTGTAGGTTGCACTGTCTCCTGGCGTAATTAAATATTACTATAAGGTGATTGAATTTTTGAAAAAGAGAATTTCACCCAAGAATATCGATTGGCAGAGAATAGACAGGACATCTCAGGAAGGAAAAGAGTCAATAGATGCGTACTATGAACAGTTGTTGCAGGCATTCACACATTACAGTGGGACAGCAACAATTGAGCCAAAAGACATGATTCATTTTGTGTTTAGATTTGTCGAAGTATTGAGACCTGAAATTAGCCAGATGATTAAGAGTCATTTGATTTGTTGGCAAACAAAGCATATGATAAAGTTGAAAAAAGGCAATGGTGATGCATATTAAAGTGACACAATCAGGAATGCAGGGAAGTTTTCCGCAGCAGCAAGGAAATATGTGGTTGCAGACCCAGGAGAAAGGCAGAGGTCATAGTGAAACAGGAAATGTGAACCTTCGTCCTGATTTGAATACAGTCGTTGTTTAGAATGATGTGCAAGAAACAAAAAGAATGTTACCATGTCACTCTTGCAGTGGCCTCGGACATTGGAAACAGGAGTGTCCAATGTTAGGTCAGGAAGGTGCTGTTCAAAATCAATTCTTTCCCAAATATGACAGGACCAATAATGAGAGGTCAAAATCCGAATTTCCAAAATAATGTTAACCCTGTGCAAAGTTTTCAGCCCATGCAGCAAGTGCACATGCCAGGTTTGCAGATGCCCCAGTCACAGCAAATGCAACCTTACGTGCAAATGCTACCTGGGCAACAAATTCAAATACCTCAAGCCCCAATACAACAGCATCAGGTGATGCTTCCTCAGCAGGTCATAGGTCAAAGGCTTAAACAGAGTAACAACACGATACACCAATCCCATACCCACTACATAGTGAGGATGAAGCGAATGATGATTGGGTGAGTGAGAGTTTAGATAAAGAGGAATGCGTGTTAGCAGATTAATTAGAAATAGATCAGAAAGGTCCATATGTGAAGGGAAAAGTGATGGGTCACAAAGTCTCATTTTAGTTGACACAGGAGCTACATGCTCTACAGTGAGGACTGCAGAAGTTCCAAACTTACCACCTTCAAGGAAAACAGGTCAGATTGTAGGAGTTGCCAATCAGTATTTGACAAATCCAATCACAGAACCAGTTCAGGTTAAAAACGAGTTGAGCCAGTTAAGATCCCAGTCAAGCCAAATGCAATTTTCACCAGATACCCCAATACCACATGGCACAGGACAGAAATGAGGGGATTGCTCCCATAATTGGAGAATTTGTAAACCAAGGTGTTTTAAAAGAAGCGCTGAGCAGCCCATGTAACTCTTCAATAATGGGATTGTGAAAGACGTGTGGGAAGTTTCGGATAGTTCAGGGTTTGAGGAAAGTAATTGATATTGTGATTAAATGTTGCCCCATGGAGCCAAATCCAGCAGTGATATGGTTCCAGATCCCATGCAATGCTGAATGGTTCACCGTAGTAGACCTGTCACAAGCATTCTTTTCAGTACTGCTTCATGAGGATAGCCAATTTCTTTTCTGTTTAAACTTTTTGGATCGAGTCTGTTGTTGGTGCAGACTTCCTCAAGGATTTTCAGAGTCACCATTTATTTTCAACCAAGTCCTGAAAAATAGTCTGGAGTCATTGGAAATGCCTTTCCCATAGACGTTGGTCCAGTACATTGATTATTTATTGGTTGCATCAAAGACAAAAGAAGCATGCAAGTACTATACTATACTGTACTATTGCCTTGTTGAATCACTTAGGAAAGAATGGATATAATGACCCTCATTATGACATTGGCGGTAAGTGCCGCTTACCGCCATGCTGACTGCCACCAACATACCACAACCGAGGCGGTATACCGCTACGTGTATTATGACCCACACATAGAAATCCGCCACTATACAGACACACACACAAGTTCGCCAGCCCATAGGTCAGTGATAAAATGGCGGTACCAAAACCCACACCGTTACGCCAACAGAAATACACCCACAGCATTATGACCCACATTATGACATTCAACCGTGGTAAACCATTGGTGGTACTGATACACAAAAAATACACACAACCTAACAAAACAACACCACATTGGACAATTCAAAATACACACACCTGACACACATACACACACCACACCCACAACACTATAAAACACACACCCACATTACCCACAACCTTTTACGAAAAATAAAATTGACAACTGAGAGAGAGACAAGCCAGGAGCACCCACTGAATCAGAGCCACAAAACACCATCACCCATACACCATTCACGCACCTCACAGCACACACTCCAACACTTCACTGACACAGCGTCACACACAACACCCCTGGCACCACATAGACACCCCAGTTTCTCAGAGGAGGATCTAAGGGTCATGTTGGAGGAAATCATCCGGGTAGAGCCACAGCTATTCGGATCACAGGTGCAGCAGACGTCCATTGCTAGGAAGATGGAGCTACGGCAGAGAGCTGTGGACAGGGTCAACGCCGTGGGACAGCACCCAAGAACAAGGGATGACATCAGAAAGAGGTGGAACGACCTATGGGGGAAGGTGCGTTCCGTGGTAGCAAGACACCAGATAGCTGTACAGAGGACTGCCGGTGGACCCCCACCTTCTCCCCCCCCCAACTAACAACATGGGAGGAGCAAGTCTTGGCGATCATGCATCCTGAGGGCCTGGCAGGAGTAGCAGGAGGACTGGACTCTGGTAAGTCAAATCTCTACTACTTTATCCCCCCCACCTGCATGCCATCACAAACTCCTACCCCTACCTTCACCCCCATCACTCCACCACCTCACATATATCCCACCATCACAACTCACCCATCCCAATACCAAGCCCTCTATGTAACACTCATGGATGGACCCCCAGCACAGACCTGCATGGACACACATCACCACAGTATGCACACTAGTGACAATCACTTAACAAATCATAACTCATACAAGCCAACGCTGCCCTGGTAATAACAACCATAGAGGGAAACATACCCATGCACAAGATGTCACAAGCAGAAACAATAACACTGCATTTACATCCCCACAGGTCCCACACACAACGTCACCGGAGAGGAGGTGCCAGCAACATTCTGCTCCCCCCCCCCAGAAGAGGCCCACAGTGATGACAGCAGCTCTGCACGCCTGGATCAGGATGACCAAACTGGCCCATCACAGACCTCTAAACAGTCGGTGACCCAGCCACATTCCCAAACCACCACAGAGCCTCCCCCCTCAGGAAACACCACCACAGCACCCACCCAGCGGGCCCATCCTTCTGTCCCCAGGACACATCAATCAGCAGTGTGTCCACCACTACAGGGACCCCAGCCAAACCCACCAACCCAAGACAATCAGGGACCTGAGGTCAGTGGCAGTGGGCACACGGCTCGGGGGACAGAGACACAGGACAACAGGGAAGCTGGGAGGACTGCTGTGCATCAAGGGGAGGACTGGCCCAGGGAACTCACTCTCCACGATGGCACTCACCAACATCCTGGGAGCATACCACCATTCCCAAGAGACCATGGGCCAGATACTGGACAAGCTGCAGGAGACCCAGCGGCTGCAGGAGGGACAGTACCTGGGGTTCAGGGAGAACCTGAGAGACATCCACTACACCCTGGTCACCATTGCAGGAGTGCTCGCAGACATGGCCAACACCATGAGGGAGGCAGTGGCACACCAACGGGCCCCTGACACTAGCCACACCGATGAACAGCCCTCCACCTCCGCTGACGCTAGTGAACAGGAGGCCCCGCCACTGGAACAACAGGCCACCAGCACCCCACACCCTGCAGAAGGAGCACTACCACGCAAAAAAGTCCCTGCGATCCAGGCAGAAGCCAGAGAACACTGCCAAGACCCCCGCCAGGAAATAAGAATCCCCTGAATGTCACCCTTGTGTCCCACTCTGTCACCCTGTCCACCTTGAAATGCCATTGCTCCACTTCCTATGCCCCCTTGGACAATGCACCTTTGACACAAATAGACTGTACTCTAACCTGGACATTCCTCCACGATCAACCCAGCCTATTGCAATACTCCATACACATATTATCACAGAAATAAACACCCTTGGAACTAATACAAGTATGGAGTCTGTCAATTGATTGAAATATGAATTATGTTAACAAGCTGTAAACATTGCAATTCAAATGTACAGTTACATATACATAGGTATGACCTGTAGTGGGCAGCCGTAAACACACCAGGAGCCAGAGTAGGGAACTGATATCTGAAAATAGAGGTGCCAAAGGTTACAGTAAGTGGCCATAGAAATCGGAAAATCAGGCTGCCATGTACAATGTGCAACACAAAACTGCAATGGAAGGTGAAGTTACAGTGTCTTACATGTGTGTCACTGGAAGTACTGTTGAATTATAGTAGTTCTGTTGTCCACATCCTCTTCCTCTGCCTCCTCTTCGTCACTGTCCACAGGTTCCACTGCTGCCACACGACCATCTCCAGCCTCATCCTCCTGCAGAAAAGGCACCTGGCATCTCAAGGCCAGGTTGTGCAACATACAACATGCAACGATGATCTGGCACACTTTGGGTGAGTAGTACAGGGATCCACCTGTCAGATGGAGGCACCGGAATCTGGCCTTCAGGAGGCCAAAGGTGCACACAATGATCCTCCTTGTTCGCCCATGTGCCTCATTGTAACGTTCCTCTGCCCCAGTCCTGGCGTTCCTCACTGGGTCAGTAGCCATGAAAGATTGGGGTAACCAGAGTCACCTAAAATATCGAGGGATACCTGTTAGCCAGACACACACCCTTAGGGCCAACCCCACACCCATATACCTACATCAACTGTGTGGGGACCATGGGCTCACCTATTAGCCACACCCTGTGCCTCTGGAGTTGAGCCATCACATATGGGATGCTGCTATTCCTCAAGATAAAGGCATCATGCACAGAGCCAGGATACTTTGCATTGACATGGGAGATGTACTGGTCTGCCAAACACACCATCTGCACATTCAGAGAGTGAAAGCTCTTTTGACTTCTGAACACCAGGGGGGGGGGGGGCGCAAAGGCAATATGTGTACCATCATTAGCACCAATGATGTTGGGGATATGTCCCATTGCATAGAAGTCAGCCTTCACTGTGGCCAAATCCTCCACCTGGGAGAATACGATGTAGCTGTGGATGTGTTACATCAGGGCAGATAACACTCTACTCAGCATGTTTGAGAACATAGGCTATGACATCCCTGATGCCATGGCCACTGTCGCTTGAAAGGAACCACTTGCCATGAAATAGAGCACTGACAGGACCTGCACTAGAGGGGGGATACCTGTCGGGTGGCGGATAGCTGAAATCAGGCCTGGCTCCAATTGGGCACACAGCTCTTGGATTGTGGCCCTCTCAAGTGTCAAGTCTGTAGGGGAGGATAATGTGCCTGTTGTAGTAAGGTAGCCTCTTTCTAGCCTTGTTACACCCACTTTTGTCCTGTTTGTGAGTATATGTCAGGGTGTTTTTAATGTCTCACTGGGATCCTGCTACCAAGGGCCCAGTGCTCATAGTGAAAACCCTATGTTGTCAGTGTCTTTGATATGTGTCACTAGGATCCTGCTAGCCAGTACCCCAGTGCTCATACGTTTGTGGCCTGTATGTGTTCCCTGTGTGGTGCCTAACTGTATCACTGAGGCTCTGCTAACCAGAACCTCAGTATTTATGCTCTCTCTCTGCTTTTAAAATTGTAACTGCAGGATAGTGACTAATTTTACCAATTCTGATTGGCACACTGGAACACCCGTATAAGTCCCTAGTATATTGTACCTAGGTACCCAGGGTATTGGGGTTCCAGGAGATCCCTATGGGCTACAGCATTTCTTTTGCCACCCATAGGGAGCTCAGACAATTCTTATACAGGACTGCCACTGCAGCATGAGTGAAATAACGTCCACGTTATTTCACAGCCATTTCACACTGCACTTAAGTAACTTATAAGTCACCTATATGTCTAACCCTCACTTAGTGAAGGTTAGGTGCAATGTTACTAAGTGTGAGGGCACCCTGACTCTAGCCAAGGTACCCCCACATTGTTCAGGGCAATTTCCCCGGACTTTGTGAGTGTGGGGACACCATTACACGTGTGAACTACATGTAGGTGAATACCTATGTGTAGCTTCACAATGGTAACTCCGATCATGGCCATGTAACATGTCTAAGATTATGGAATTGTCTCTCCAATACCAATATGGTATTGGGGTGACAATCCCATGCATCCCTGGGGCTCCAGCATGGACCCAGGGTACTGCCAAACTAGCTCTCTGTGGTTTTCTCTGCAGCTACCGCTGCTGCCAACCCTCAGACAGGTTTCTGCCCCCCTGGGGCCTAGGCTGCCCAGTCCCAGAAAGGCAGAACAAAGGATTTCCTCTGAGAGAGGGTGCTACACCCTCTTCCTTTGGAAATAGGTGTTAAGGGCCTGAGAGGAGTAGCCTATCCTGGCCTCTGGAAATGCTTTGAAGGGCACAGATGGTGCCCTCCTTGCATAAACCAGTCCACAGCAGTTCAGGGATCCCCCAGCCCCTGCTCTGGTGCGAAGCTGGACAAAGGAAAGGGGAGTGACCACTCCCCTGTCCATCACCACCCCAGGGGTGGTGCCCAGAGCTCCTCTAGTGTGTCCCAGACCTCTACCATCTTGAATGCAGAGGTGTGAGGGCACAATGGAGACCTCTGAGTTGCCAGTACCAGCAGGTGACGTCAGAGACCCCTCCTGATAGGCTCTTACCTGGTTAGGTAGCCAATCCTCCTCTGAGGGCTATTTAGGGTCTCTCCTGTGGGTTTCTCTTCAGATAACGAATGCAAGAGCTCACCAGAGTTACTCTGCACTTCCCTCTTTGACTTCTGCCAAGGATCAACCGCTGACTGCTCCAGGACGCCTGCAAAACTGCAACAAAGTAGCAAGAAGCCTACCAGCAACATTGTAGCACCTCATCCTGCCGGCATTCATGACTGTTTCCTGGTGGTGCATGCTCTGAGGGCTGTCAGCCTTCACCCTGCACTGGAAACGAAGAAGAAATCTCCCGTGGGTCAACGGAATCTTCCCCCTGACAATGCAGGCACCAAATTTCTGCATCACCAGTCCTCTGGGCCCCCTCTCATCTTGACAAGCGTGGTCCCTGGAACACAGGAGCTGGATCCAAGTGACCTCGACAGTCCAGTGGTCCTTCTGTCCAAATTTGGTGGAGGTAAGTGCTTGCCTCCCCATGCCAGACAGTAATACTGGGTACTGCATGAACTGCAGCTGCTAGGGCTTCTGTGCACTTTTGCAAGACTTCCTTCGTGCACAGCACAGCCCAGGTCCCCAGCACTCTGTCCTGCATTGCCCAACTCGCTGAGTTGACCTCCGACTTCGTGGGACTCTCTTTTGTTTTGCTGAGACGACCGCCGTGCTCAGATCTTCTGAATGCCTGTTCAGGTGCTTCTGAGGGTACTGCCTGCTTCTGCATGGGCTCTCTCTGTTGCTAAACACCCCCTCTGTCTTCTACTCCAATGGGAGACCCCTGGTCCTTCCTGGGCCCTGGCAGCACCCAAAATCCTCAACAAAGACTCTGGCAGCTAGCACGGCCTGTTTGCAGTCTTTCTGCGTGGAAATAACTCTCCATCCTCCTGCATGCTGTGGGACATCTTCTGAGCAAAGGAGAAGTTCCTGGCATCTTCCGTTGTTGCAGAATCTTCGGCTTCTTCCACCCAGAGGCAGCCCTTTTGCACTTTCATCCGGGGTTTAGTGGGCTCCTGCCCACCCTGGACACTTGCACGACTCTTGGACTTGGTCCCCTTCCTTTGCAGGTCCTCAGGTCCAGGAATCCGTCTTCAGTGCTTTGCAGTCAGTTGTTGTCTTTGCAGAATCCCCTATCTCGACTTAACTGTCTTTCTGGGGTAGTAGAGTAACTTTACTCCTACGTTTCAGGGTCTTGGGATGGGGTATCTTGGTCACCCTTAGTGTTTTCTTACACTCCCAGCGACCCTCTACACACTGCACTAGGCCTGGGGTCCATTCGTGGTTCGCATTCAACTTTTGGAGTATATGGTTTGCGTTGCCCCTAGGCCTATTTTCCCTATTACATTCTATTGTGTTCTACAGTGTTTGCACTACTTTTCTAAGTGTTTTACTTACCTGATTATGGTTTGTGTGTATATTTTGTTTATTTTACTAACCTCTTAAGGAAGTATATCCTCTGAGATTCTTTTGGCATATTGTCACTAAAATAAAGTACCTTTATTGACCGCCAGGGCCAACGACCGCGGAAGCACCGCCAACAGGCTGGCGGTGCTTCCTGGCCAATTCTGACCAGTCAGAAAAGGGAAACCGGCGGTTTCCCGCCGGTTTTCCCCTGGCCATAGGAATCCTCCATGGCGCGCTGCAAGCAGCGCCGCCATGGGGATTCCGACCCCCTTCCCGCCTTCCTGTTCCTGGTGGTTCTTACCGCCAGGAACAGGATGGCGGGAACGGGTGTCGTGGGGCCCTTGGTGGGCCCTGCACTGCCCATGCCACTGGCATGGGCAGTGCAGGGGCCCCCTAACAGGGCCCCATAAAGATTTTCAGTGTCCGCTTTGCAGACACTGAAAATCGTGATGGGTGCCACTGCACCCGTCGCACCCCTTCAACTCCGCCGGCTCCATTCGGAGCCGGCTTCATTGTTGAAGGGGCTTTCCCGCTGGGCTGGCGGGCGGCCTTCTGGCGGTCGCCCGCTAGCCCAGCAGGAAAGTCAGAATGACTGCCGCGGTCATTTGACCGCGGTACGGTCTTCTGGCGGTTCCCGCCAGGCGGGCGGCTTCCGCCGCCCGCCGGGGTCGGAATGACCCCATCTGTGTATTGTGTTTCTTGTGATATAGTGCTATATGATATAAGTGGTATAGTAGGAGCTTTGCATGTCTCCTAGTTCAGCCTAAGCTGCTCCGCTACAGCTACCTCTATCAGGGACAAGTGGAAATGAGGTAATTCCGCTGGCATTGTGCGCTGTTGTGGGAGGCAGTCGACGACCGCCGTGCAACACCGCATTGGTTATCATTGGGGCCTACGGGTTCCAGAAGCCAATGGTGAAGTATGCCGGTGGTGATGGTACGCACTGCCGCGGACGTGACCACCATTTTCTATGTGTTCACTCACTTGCTACCTGACCTTCAACAGGAGAGGACCTACACTGCAAGTGCTGCTGTGACCTGTGTCTGGAAGCGACCATGGCTCAAGAGTCTGGGGAAAGGGCCCCTGCCTTCACTTTGGAGAAGTTGGGGAGACTGGTGGATGGGGTCCTACCCCAGTACCGTTTACTTTATGGTCCTCCAGACCAACAGGTGAGTACACTGTGAGCATGATGCGTGGGGCATGAATGTATGGAGTGCTGTGTGTGAAAGCCTCGTTTAGGGGGGTGGCTGAGGGGTCCTGGGCAGAGTGCTGCATGTATGGTGGTCAATGTCTGTGAGTAAGAGGATGAGAGGGATATGGTGGGCCATGAGTGAATCAGACCAGACGGTATGACTAATACCTTTTTCTATGTTTCTTTTTCTGCAGGTCAGCACCCATCAGAAAAATTGTATTTGGCGTGCCACCGCCAAGTAGGTACGGACCCGGGGGTCTTTGAAAGGCGGAGCACCCACTGCCGCAAACGATGGGAGAACCTGCGCCGCTGGGCAAGGAAGGCGGCAGCGGCCAAGCTGCGGCTGGCCACCCAACGAGGAAGGGGTGCTTGTCGTACCCTGACACCCCTGATGCTCCGCATCCTGGCGGTGGCCTATCCGGTGTTGGATGTGTGCTTGAAGGCCTCACAGCAGCCACAAGGGGGTGAGTACAGATTCAGAATTATGACTTTGCGAGTGTTAAGGTGTTACCTGGGTGGGGGATGTGGGCTGTGGGTGCCCCTAGGCCAGGGCGAACATGGCAGGGTAGGTTCCATAATGGGCAAGCTCAGATGCACTCCAACCCCAATAATGTTAGTGTGCATCTACTACTGGGAAGGGTCCTGTGCTTTTCAGGTGTGCAGCTAAAGGTGTTAGGGATTGTACCCATGGCCTGGGGACTAGCACTGTAACTGGTAGTGCGTGGCCTAGTGCACAGGGCTTTTTCCTGTGAGTTGTGTACACCAATGGTGGTGTTGTTGCTGGCATTGACCAAGTGTATCCTCTGTCTCTTCCTCCCCCTTTTTGTTTTGTCACCCTGTCCTTGTGTGCATCAGCATCATCTGGTGGAAGGGCAGAGGCACCAGCGACGGAGAGAGCTGCATCCCACATGGCCCATGAGGCCGAATCCACTGCGGGTGAGGGCACTAGTTGGACAGAGGGCGAGGGGAGCACCACGACGGGGACAGGAGGGGAGACCACAGACAGTGACTCCTCCTCCGATGGAAGCTCCCTGGTGGTGGCAGACACCTCTGTGCCCACCTCAACTATGGGTACAGCCGCCACCCCCTGTACCAGCACCACCCTCCCAGCAGCCCCTCAGCGAGTTTCCCGTGCCCGCTCACCCAGGAGGGTGGGCATCTCCTTCTCCCCTGGCACCTCAGGCCCTGCCCCAGTCAGCCCTGCTGCCCTCAGTCAGGCGGCTATTGACCTCCTGAGATCCCTCTCTGTTGGGCAGTCAACCATACTGAATGCCATCCAGGGTCTAGCAGGGCATTTGCAACAAACAAATGCGTACCTGGAGGGCATTCACTCTGGTGTGGCAGCCCAAAAGAGAGCATTCCAGGCTCTGGACAACTCACTGATGGCAGCCATTGTCCCTGTCTCCAGGCTCCCCCCTCCAACTTCTTCTTCCAGTCCCAATCCCCTCAACCCCAGCCTATCCCAAGCACACCTTCAGACCTGCATGCACCCAAATCAATACACAGAAGTGGCCCAGGCAAACACAAGCACCACACTTCATCCCACAGGCACTCACACAAGAACCATCCCGATGCAGACACACCAACATCCACTGCCTCCACTGTGTCCCCCTTCTCCTCGTCGTCCACCTCCCTTCCAGTAGCGTCTCCACTAACACCTGCATTCACTACATCTTCATCCACTAACTCCATCACCAGCACACCTATCACAACACGCCCCTCACTGGCAGTCTCCACCCCCACATCCATGCACACTCAGCCTGTGTCCTCTCCCACTGTGTCTGTGCACCCTCCTCCTAAAGTACACAAATGGAAACACTCAGACACCCAATAGCCATCCACCTCACAACATCATCCAGCCCATGCACCTGCACCCAAACACAGCTGACAGACACATCCTACAACCACTCCCTCTTCCTCCACTCCCAAACCTTCACCCTCTTCCCACCACAGTGTCCCTAAGAAGCTTTTCCTCGCCACCCTTGACCTATTCCCTGCCCCAGGGTGGCCAGACCCAAGCCCAGCACCTCAGCCACCCAGTCCACAGCCACTGTAGTTTCTGCAGCTACTGCAGGTGTGAGAGGCTCCAAGGAGGCACCCGTCAACACAACCAGTGTGCCTGCACCACCTGCGCACAGAGGGCCAGGAGGGGCCTCCAGCTAGCAAGGACAAGAAGGAGACACCAGCCAGCAAGGGGAAGGAGGCACCACCAGCCAGCAAGGGGAGGAAGGGAACACCAGCTGGCAGAAGCAAGGAGGCACCACCATCTGCAAAGGACAGGAATGGACAGCCGATCCCAAGGCCAATGTGAAAGCAACTGACGCCACAGGCAGGAAGGATCTTGTGCCTGGGGCTGGAGCGACATCTGGGCAAACAACACCAGCCATTGCACTTCATCTGCCGGAGGCTGATGGAGAAAGGGTGGAGCCTACCCCCACCACTGACAGCACCGCCACCTGCACTGCCGCCAGCACTGCCACCTGCACCAGCAGCAGCACCACTGCCAGCAGCAGCAGCCCCAGTGGGCAGCCGTCCAAGGCTGCAGGGGAAGGGCTAGAGCCTCCCACCACCACTGACAGCACCGCCACCTGCACTGCCGCCAGCACCGCCACCTGCAGTGGCAGCAGCAGCAGCCCCAGTGGGCAGTCATCCGAGACTGCAGGTTGAAGGGCTGGAGCCTCCCCCCACCACTGACAATACTGCCACCAGTACTGCCACTGCCTTCCACTGAGCAGCCGTCACCCCCGGTGAGCAGTGTGTAGTCATGACTACATGGGCTGTACTGCGTCTTGGCCCCTGCAACACCTGCAGGTGTGACACCCAGGTGAGAGAATGTGACCTTGCATCATCCAGGATGAAGCACACTGGGCACAAGGCCCCCTCCAGAACCAGTTGAAGAAGGCATCCACTCACCCCCTCCTTGCCAGGATGATGCACACTGGGCACAAGGCCCCCTCCAGAACCAGTGGGCAAACCACCCAGTAAAGAGACTGTGGCTTTGCACTTCCCAGGACCAAGCAGTGGGCAAACCATCCACTTGAGAGACTGTAGCTTTGCACTCCCCAGGTCCAAGCAATGGGCAAACCACCCAGTTGAGAGACTGTGGCGGTCAATCTGACCGCCATGCGGTTACCGCCGAATGACCGCACCGCGGTCAAAAGACCGCAGCGGTCATTCCAACTTTCCCGCTGGGCCGGCGGGCGACTGCCGAAAGGCCGTCCGCCGGCCCAGCGGGAAAGCCCCTGCAATGAGGAAGCCGGCTCGGAATGGAGCCAGCGGAGTTGCAGGGGTGCGACGGGTGCAGTGGCACCCGGCGCGATTTTCACTGTCTGCAAAGCAGACAGTGAAAATCTTTGTGGGGCCCTGTTAGGGGGCCCCTGCACTGCCCATGCCAGTGGCATGGGCAGTGCAGGGGCCCCCAGGGGCCCCAAGGCACCCGTTCCCGCCATCCTGGTTCTGGCGGTGGACACTGCCAGAAACAGGCTGGCGGGAAGGGGGTCGGAATCCCCATGGCGGTGCTGCAAGCAGCGCCGCCATGGCGGTTTCCCTGGGCCAGGGGAAAACCGGCGGGAAACCGGCGGTTCCCCTTTTCTGACCGCGGCTTTACCGCCGCGGTCAGAATAGCCCAGGAAGCACCGCCAGCCTGTTGGCGGTGCTTCCGCCGCCCTCCGCTATGGCGGTCATGGACCGCCAGGGTCAGAATGACCCCCTGTGGCTTTGCACTCCCCAGGACATCGCAAAGGGCATGTAGTCCCCTCCAGTAGCCGTGGCGTTATACCATCTTCCAGCTGAGGTAACCCTGATTTCCCCTCCCCCCTGAGGTGCCTGTGTGTTTTTGACCTGATGCCCCTGCAGTGTCCTCTCCGTATTGAGGCAGGAGTCAAATGTGGCCTTGGCCTATGTGTTATGGCCCCGTGGGCCACAGACATTTTGAAGTGGGCATTGTCCCTCAATTTGAATCTGTTGTACATACTGTTTATTGCTTTAAGGACGTATTTATCTAAATGTGTAATATTGCACTCAATTTAATCAATTCCTTTTGTCCTTGTGTTATTCCTGAGGGGTACGGGGTGTATGTGGAATGTTGTTGCATCTGTTTGTGTGTATGGTGTTGGGGGTGGGGGTGTTGCGTGTTGCATGTGTGTGTCACTCTCTTTTTCCTCCCACTCTCCCTTGTATGCTAGGTGCAGTACTCGCTGTGGTCGACTTCGCCGGCGTTCGTGTTCCTGGTGTAGGAGGAGGTATACCAGCAAGGGGAAGATCTGCAGTTCGGGCTCCATGGCATTGTGGTTGTTCCTTGATTGTCGAGAGGTGAGTCGTTTCCCTTCTGTGTACTGTTTCTGCAGTGCTTTTGATGGCAGTGGTACCGCCCCGGAAAAGCTGGCAGATTGGCTTGTTGTAATACTGTGGGTGGTACATTGTCATGAAAAGGTGGCAGGTTTGTGTCTCATAATACAGTGGGCGGAACCTTGTCTTCTGCCTGGCTGTTGGCGGTTACCGCTGCAGCGTTTGTTGCTACCGCCATGGCGGTCGGAGTGTTAAAGTGGCTGTATGTTTTGGTGGTTTCCGCCGTGGTCATAATTCCATTTTTCTTACCGCTGGCCTGTTGGCGGTATTACCGCTGCTTTATCACCAACCGCCAGGGTTGTAATGAAGGCCAAAGTATCCCAGAGAAATTACAGTACTGTCAGAAAGTAGTGAAATACTTGGGACACCAAATAGAAAAAAGAGCTAGGAGGATTTCCAGAGAGAGGGTTACAGCCATATTGCATATGAATTCCCCAGCCACACAGAGGGATGTCAGAATGTTTGCACCAGTTTAGATGCATGAAACTACTTTGCGTCAATGAGATGCAAGGTAGAAGTTCCCATCTAAAAAATTATGCTAACCTCATAGCCCCATATTCATCCCCTGTGCTAAAATGACGCACGGTGGGAGGATGGGCTAAAAATGTTGCAAAGCTTGCTTTGCACCATTATTTAACTCCTGGTTCAGACCAGTCGTTAGGGGACCTGTGGACCCATTTCCATGGTTAAACACCATGGTAATGGGTCCACAGGTGCCCTCCTCAAGCCCCAGGAACATTCCTACCCACACTAGACGGACACCGGAGGATGGGGGACCCCATCCCAGGTAAGTAGGGTAAGTATAGGTAAGTATTTTTCTTTTTTAAATAAAAGTGCCATTGAGGCCCAACTTGGGGCCCCATTCTTGGAACAGGGTGCAATGGCCATAACCAGGAGACACTGGTACCCTCTGCTGGCCATTGGGGTGGTGGGCATGACTCTTGTCTTTTCTAAGCCAGAAGTCATGTGGTATGGATTGTTTTGCATTAGTAAATGACGCTAGGCTGGTTAGAGGCATTTTATTGCCTCTAACCAGCCTAACGTCATTTTTTGGTGTAAAACCCCCTTTTCCCATACCGCCACCCCTACCCGGCTAATGTCATTTTGTTTTTTACACTAGCCCACCCTTTACACCAGCTTGCGTCATTCCATAAATATGGTGCCCAGCTGGCGCTTAGAAATGGCGCAAGCCGGTGCTAAACGTTTTGATGCAAAACTGCATTAATGCAGTTTTGCATCAAATAGTATGAATATACCCCTAAATTTTCAGGAGCCCTGATCCTAATGGATACAGAAACGGTTATGTTTCTGTGGGAAATTTGCTTAGCAACTTAGGGAGAGGAATCATTTTGAAATTAATACAGATAATATTGATTGTCGTGATTTGTGTAATTGGAACATAGGGAATTTATGAATTGTATCATGTGATTAAAATGAGGAAATTGAAAAATGATCAGAGGAGGGAAGAAATTAAAATGGAAAAAATCTTCAGGGGAAATTCGAGAAGGGATAGAAGAAATAAAAGTAATAGGGAAAGCAAATTTTAGGTGAACAAAAATTTGTATGGAATGGTGTGAAGTGTGATGACATATTTAGTCATCAGAGGAGGGGTTGTGAATGCTGAATTTATTACTAATGAATTTTTATTTACTATGGGTTAATTATTTGTATAGAATTGGGCTAATAGAGAAAATAATGTGTGATTTGGAAAATGTGGCTTTTTTGTGTAGTCCTCTCAACGATTTACTGCTTGAAGTGTGGCCCAAATACTTTACACATTACCTTCAAGTTAAGCCAGACTGCTATGTGCCCAGCTACCAGAGAGTGAGCACAAGTTAATTTGGGGTTTGCTTGTGTCTTATCCTGGTTGGCTCAGAATCCATCTTCATGGATGTTGGTGCAAATAAAGATACCATGACCTACTAATCCTGTATTGAGAGAGGATATTTTTTCTTCGTAATTATTTTTCCTGGAACCCACTCACTTGGATCTTGACTCATTTATCTTGAACTGTACTCACTTGATTCATTGACATTTTATTTTGGTGAAAGAATACTGCGACATACAAATTCTCTAAAAACGCTCATTATTGAGAAAGGACATTTGCCTTTTTGATTTTATTTTCATGAACCTACTCAATTGGATCTTGACTCATTTATCTTGAACTGTACTCACTTGATTCATTGACATTTTGTATTTTGTGTAAGAAAAAATTTATCATTAAACAAGACTGCCTCTGTAGTTTCCAAGATATCTGGACTGCCCAAAAGAAGGTGAATTCCTGGTGGTCTATGTGTGTACTTCTCTATAAATCCCCTAGGCCAAAATACCTCATTACCTGCAACAAATCAGATGACATAGTGCCCTGGAGCTATCTATTGTGCGGATGTTTAGCTCGCAGAAGGTCTTGCGCTAGGTTTAAATCTCCAGCCCATATTAAACTAGTCTGATTCCAATTTTCAAGCTGCTTCATTAATAGTGCCAAATAGTGGTCCTATTACTGGTTGGGGATATAGACATTGACTATGTTGCACAGTTGCTTCTCATGATGGCACTCTAGATAAATAAAATGTCCCTCGGTGTAGTACTCTAAGTAGCTCAAGGGAAAAATCCTCATGGAAGGCAAATATAACCCTACTTTTCTTAATACCAGAGGTAACAGAAAATTGTGTAGGTTGTGTTCTGTTTTTCATCAGTTATTTATCAGCTAACCTCAGGTATGTCTATGGACACAGGATAGCTGGGGCATTTAGACTGTTGACATTCCATGTTATGACTTTAACCATCACTTAGAATATTCAGAGAAGTCCAACTGACCATTGTGGAACTCACCCACACAGGCATGTGTAGTACTTAAGCATTCAGAAAGGACTTTCACAATCATAACCTTGCTAATGAACAGGTAACTGTTTGAAAAGTAGGGTCTCTCACCCTCACCTGCTCCCTATACCTTCCCTCTACCCTCTACTCACCCCCACCCCTATTTTAAACCCCAAACTTTGTGAGAAAGGGATCAGATACATCCCTGGCGCAGAGACATATCACACTGAAGCCCAATACCCTACTCTCCTGGGCTCCCAGGCCCTCCAGTGGATCCAAGGCCCCCTTGGGGCATGAGATCCCATTTATGGAGAATCTTCACACGGGCCCATTGCTGTAGCCCCCTCAAAAACCCAGAGTTGGATCATGTTCCACAGTCCTAGTGGTACAGTAGTAAAACATACAACAAACATCAGCTCACAAGTTTTGCCAGGACCAAAAAAAGCATAGTGCCTGGGTCTAGAAAATGGGAGGGTGGCCCACCTTTGAGGGTGCACCATACATGAGGTAATGGAGCACAGACATCAAACGGAACAACAGTCACTTGCATGAAGCCCACTGTAATAATCTAGGACTCTCCCACTTCTCTTTGGGTTTCCAACGTTGGTCAAGGTTTTTCTCTAGCAGCGATGCTGGGCATTCTCTTGAGGGTCTCAATAAGTCCTATGCTTCTGCGGCATAAGAATGTGAGCTTTGGAGGCAATCTGAAGCCATTTGGCAAATGGAGACCTCCGTCAGTAGCAAATTTGCCACCTGTATAACTTAGCTGTAACTGAGGCCAGTGTGCATCTCTTATTGAATGTCACTTGGGAGACTTCCAGAAACAACCAAATAGGGTATCCCAAAAGAGTAAGCTGGTCCAGCTTCCTAGCCCCATGAGCTTGGCTACGATCTCTTTCAGTCTTGTGTTAGCAGTTGATCTGACATCTCCAACCTTCTGCTCATGATTATGGATATCTCAAATGCGTAACCTTATTTGAGAACTGAGCAAAACAGTTTTACACAGAACTGAGCCAAGTCATCCCCCTTCTCGGATTATCGCACATTGTGGATTAGAATTTTGTCCCCTCTGGATCTGTCCTCTAGGTCGACACATTTCACCCAAAGCTGCGTGATTTCAGTTTCCATTTTAGTACCTGAGTCCTGCAGTTTTTCAGGTCCTGACTCATCGCTATACTACTGTCCTCATTAGTGAAAACCTGTTCGCCCAGTGCATGGATTTCTTTTGTGACCTCAGAGAGACCAGAGGCGAGGTCAGCCTTTAAGGTCCTGGCCCATTGACATTCCTCTGTAAATAAAATTGTTGTACAGGGATTTCCATTTTTGATTTGTGTTTCTGCGTCATTAGAGAAGTAATTTAGCTTTGATAGACATTGCTAATCCAGGGCAATTTTTTCTGGATGATCCTTTTAAAAATGGCAGATGTGTTGCAGTGATGATGTAATATTTCAGAAACCATGAGACCTATATACTTAATTTTGGTGTCAAAGCATAGGTTTTGGGGATCAAGTCTTCTTTTTAGAGAGTGAAAATAACTCCTCAGAGCAACCCTTCTGCCATTTTCCAAAATGACAGCTATATAATGATGAGTGTTAACCCTCATATTGGTAATTTATTTTAATATTGTTTTTGTTTCAGGTTTTCCATTGATTCAAATTCATAAACATGAGCAAAGCAGTTGGTAGCAGAGGATCTTTACCTCCTGACAGAGTGTTGCTAACTACAAAATCTGAGGACTCCTTCAACAAAGAAAAATGTGTTATATGCCAAACTAATCAGAAAAAAGCTGATATCAATTGTGGCTGGACAGAAGAGAATTCGAGATGCTGAAGAAATACGTCAAGACGAAGTTCAGAAAAGTCTGAAACTGATGGGTGAAGAGGATAAAATATTTTATCATTGTAACAAGAAGTGCTACAAGTCCTATACAATGGGAAAAGCCTGGAAAAGAATTGAAAGAAAATAGCAGAAACCAGTAAATTATAACAAGAGTCTGAGTCTTCCGAGAAAGCAACAACAACCAAACCCAATGCCCGTCCACTTAGATCGATGGCTACCCTCGTCCACCTCCAAAAACTGATCAGAAAGCAGAGGATCTTCTGTGGTTTAGCCAGAATGTGTGAGTCTCAAGTGACAAACATGATTTTATGTGCAACTAGTGTCTTCCAAGATGAAGTTTTCACCCAAGTGATCTAAACAGTAAGGTGAATGTATTTGCAGCAGTTTTGTATGCCCATCCGAACTGCATGTGTGCATACATTTGAAAATATGAATGTACAATGAGCTCCCAGCAGCAAAATAACTGTCAGCCTTCAGTTAAGTTTGAAGCCACTCTTGAGTGCTGGCTACAGGTTCACACTCAGTGAGATCAGAGAAATAATGGTCAACATTGATGAAACGGCATTGATCCATCATAATGAAATTACGATTTTTCTGGTGAGGATGTACAATGAGAGATTCGTATTTGTCACTCTACCAAAAAGAATGAGACACTTATGGCGTTCTCAGTTGACTTGACTCCTGAAGTTCTTGCTGCCAAAATAAGATCACAGGATTTAGTTAAATTCATCCATAACCATTTTAAGAAACTTCTCAAAAGATTTCGGGGCTGATTACGACCTTGGCAGAGGGGATTGCTTCGTCACCAATGTGACGTATATCCGTCCACCATATTACAAGCTTCATAGGATATAATGGAACTTGCAATACGGCGGGAAGGATATTTGTCATGTTTGTGATGGAGTAATCCCCTCCGCCGAGGTTGTAATCAAGCCTTAGATTTTGGACTTAATGACAACTTATGTGATGCCCCAGAGCTCCGCAAATCATGGGAGTCAACAAGAATGCCTGATGGTGTCTTAACATTTTTAACATCATTGTTTAATAACAGCAAAGTAAAAATTTTACAAACTAATGTTCTTGAGGTCGGACCAGGAGACAACAACATTTATGATGGCTTTGAAGATATAAGTGAAGAATTGGAAAACAATCCCATGAACCAAAAGGCTTGTGCTGTGTAAATGTACTGTCTTTTACAAAACATGTTTTATTATTTACATAATTGCAAAAAGAAAATTCCGCTACACATGATGACTGCCCACACAATGAGAAGTGTGAAAGTATAGAAGTAATTACTTCAACGAATAGGATTAGTGTATCAACAAGTTATAATGCCATAGTATGGAGCAGGAACTTGTTAGCAGCTCAAACTGTAAATCTTGTGTATACTACTGCAAACAAGTTGGTTTACCAGGAAAGGATTTATGATTGCTGCTCTTGATTTTGAGGGCAGCTCTTCTTTGTTTGGGTCATCCAGCATACATGGTAATTCCATGGTGCTTTTCAAGACTGTACCAATGAAGTAGCTCCTGTAAAACAAGCTGTGTCAGCTGTAGGCATAAACAAACAAAACTGCAAACTTAGAACCCAACTGCCTTGCTAATGTGTGCAAAATCACTACAAGCCATCAACAAGTTCTAGTCTACCAGAAAGCTTCAAAGTGGCTGGGGGCATGGATCTTCTTCTACCTGAGGCTGCATGCCACCAAGGCTGATTTAACTGAATTTATCATATTGCTTATTCGGTGCGGACTGAAGGATGAAGAAAAGCCAATTCCTCTATGGGCTGGAATTCTTGCTTTGATCTCCCAGAATACCAGTCATCTGAAGAAGGTTGGGTTTTTACCAGTAATTCCATCTCCAGTCAAAGACTACGCAACAGTATACACAGTTCTAAAAACATTCCAAAATGTGAGTGCTCAGCTTGAAGACAAGCCTATCCTGCCAATTTTCTGTGATTGAGTTGTTTTCCGTATTATAGATGACATTATCCAGTAGAATTTGATGATCTTTACCCAATGATGGGTGTTTTTCCACATGACAAAAGTTGTGTTGTGGTGTGCAGGAAGTTATCTCAGTGGATGTGGCATAGACAATGCACTTATTGAGGCTGAACTCTTTGGAAGTAAAACTGTTGAGTCAGTAGTGAGTGGAACTCATTATGTTTGTTTGTTACAAGGTATGCTCATCATATCTGAGGCTATAGCAATATTGCATTGAAATGCTTTCTGGAACAAGAATGACAAATTAGGTTTTGCATATCTTATCTCAGAAGTGAACAAGGCACAGGGTGCACTTCATTCAAATTACTGCAGAGCCAGGCAATGTGCAATACATGCAGTTCATAATAAATATACTCAGTTAAAAATCAGAAAACCTAAGAACCAAGATAGTAGAGGTTGTCAAAGAATGTGAAAAAAAATTAGAACTTTGCAAGAACTGGGGAAATGTTTTACACATGATAGCTCTAGTGAAAAACTTGGTAGATGCCGATCTGGAAAGTGATTGGGAGCTGCATGTGAACACTGTGGAGTCACTGATTATTGTTTCGCGAATTTGATTGCATAAACTACCTGAGATATGGGTCCTGGTATTTGAAAAGAGTGAAGAAGCTAGAAGTGAAAAAAACATTCTGCTAAAAAACTTCATATAAAGACATTTTCTAGTGAAAGATAGAGAAGGAAGGTTCAATGCAATAGCTCCAGGTATGAAACTGGAACAGAAGATACAGAGATCACAGAAAAACTCCAAGGGATTTATTGGTCAGTCACATAAAAGTGAATATGTTGCTTAATGGCAACTAGTTTACCATGAAGTCCTATTTGTAATGTTTTCATAGAGTTGGCAAATTCAAAATTAATGGACATCGTGAAACTGTTCCTCACTACAAACTTGTGAGAAAGAGAGGGGAACATTTTAATAAACATGTTGACAGCCTTCTTTATTTCATGCAGCAGCAAGGAAATCCCTTTGAAATGATTGAGCATGTGCGACTACACCACTTTGTGACCAAACAATATGTGGACATGTCTACTAGATGTCTTGGAAGGTGGATTGAAACTCAACGCAGAACTGAAGCAGGAGAGGTTTGAATTGAAAGAGAAAATGCTGTTTGACATAATCACTAAAGCTAAACTTCCATAGTAAGAGTTTCGTCGAACCTGCCCCTGAAAAACAGGTTACAAAAAAACAACTTTTGCAAGCACAAAGAAAAATGGATGTAGGAAAAGAAAGGGGTGAATTTATCAAGGACATTGTGTTGCATTACCTTCTTCCAACAAACACATTATTGCTGCAAACAAACCAGTGAAGCACAAACTTATGCAAGAGCTCGAAAAAAACCTTTCACCTGAAGAATTTCAATTTGAAAAGGTGTCCGCATTGAAAACTTCTGTTGTTGTGGACTTCATCCATGCAAAAATACGGAGAGGTCATTCAGACTGCTCTATAGATATCACAGTCAGTGTGCACCTTGCAAGAACTGCACATTGGCCCGATTACAACCCTGGTGGTCGGAGATAAAGCGGCGGTAATACCACCAACAGGCCGGCGATAAAAAAAATTGAATTATGACCATGGCGGGAACCGCCAACACAGACAGACACTTTAACACACCGACCACCATGGCGGTAGCATCAAGCACTGCAGCGGTAACCGCCAACAGCTAGGCGGAAGACAAGGTTCTGCCCACTGTATTATAAGACATCAATCCGCCACCTTTTCCGGGGCGGTACCAACGCCATCAAAAGCACAGCAGAAATAGTACACAGAAGGCAAAGGACTCCCCTCTGGAGACTCAAGGAAGAACCATGACTCCATGAATCCCAGACTGCACGTGTTCCCCATGCTGGTCTACCTCCTCCTACACCAGGAATACCAACGCCGGTGACGGCGACGGTGAGTGCAGCCACCTAGCACACAGGGGAGAGGGGAGGAAAAAGAGAGTGACACACACACACAGCACCCCAACAACCTACACACAAGCAGATACAATAACATTACATATTCACCACCACCCCTCCTGAATAAGGTAAGGACAAAATGATTTGAAGAAAGTGAGTGTAATAATATAAAATGCTAGAAATACGTCCTCAAAAATAAAAACAGTATTACAGATATACAAATGAAGGGACACTGCCCAGTCCATAATGTCAGTGGGCCACAGGGCCATATCACATAGGCCAAGGCCCCACTTGACTCCTGCATCAATATGGGGAGAACACTACTGGGGTATCAGGTCGAAAATACACAGGCACCTGAGGGGGAGGAGGGGGCACCTCAGCCGGAAGATGGTACAGTGCCACTGCCCCTGGAGGGGGATACCTGCCCTCTTCAATGGCCTGGGGAGTGCAAAGCCACAGTCTCTCAAGTGGGTGGGTTGCCCACTGCTTGATCCTGGGGAGTGCAAAGCCGCAGTCTCTCAAGTGGGTGGTTTGCCCACTGCTTGGTCATGGGGAGTGCAAAGCCACAGTCTCTCAAGTGGGTGGCAAAGCCACAGTCTCTCAAGTGGGTGGTTTGCCCACTGCTTGGTCCTGGGGAGTGCAAGGCCACAGTCTATCAAGTGGGTGGTTTGCCCACTGCTTGGTCCTGGGGAGTGCAAGGCCACAGTCTCTCTAGGGGATGGCTTCTCCACTGGTTCTTGAGGGGGCCTTGTGCCCAGTGTGCTTCATCCTGGCAAGGAGGGGGTGAGTGGATACCTTCTTGCACTGGTTCTGGAGGGGGCCTTGTGCACTGTGATGCAGCACATGGGGAGTGCAAGGTCACAGTCTCTCACCTGGGTGTTAGATCCACAAGATTTGCTGTGGGCAGGATGTATGACCATCCATGGAGGCAGGACTACGGTCCATCCGTCAGCGGCGACAGCTGTACAGCGGTGGCAGTGCTGGTGCTGGTGTTGTTGCTGCCAGTGTTGGGGGGAGGCTCCATCCCTTCCCCTGCAGCCGCGGATGGCTGCCCACTGGGGCTGCTGCTGCTGCTGCCAATGGTGCTGGTGGCGGTGCTGGTGGTGGCTGCCCACCAGGGCTGCTGCTGTTGCCAGTGGTGCTGGCGGTGGTGCCGGAGGCGGTGCTGCTGACGGTGCTGCTGACGGTGCTGCCAGTGGTGGGAGGAGGCTCCAGCCCTTCCCCTGCAGCCTTGGACAGCTGAAGCTGCATCGTTGGTGGTGGGGGCTCAGATCCTGTCACAGCACCAGGCCTCCTGTCCCTCCTGCCTGCAGGGGCAGGCCCTGTGCCCTTGCCCTTGGCAGGTGGTGGTGCCTCCTTGCCTTTGGCAGCTGGTGGTGCATCCTTGGCCTTGGCAGCTGGTGGTGCAACCTTGGCCTTGACAGCTGGTGGTGCCTTCTTGCCCTTGGCAGCTGGTGGTGCCTCCTTGCCCTTGGCAGCTGGTGGTGCATCCTTTGCCTTGGCAGCTGGTGGTGCATCCTTGGCATTGGCAGCTGGTGGTGCCTATTTGGACTTGGCAGGTGGTGGTCCCTTCTTGCCCTTGGTAGCTGGTGTTTGTTCCCTTGCCTTGTCCTTGGCAGCTGGTGCAGGCACACTGCCAGTGCTGATGGGTGTCTCCTTGGAGCCCTCACACCTGCAGTAGCTGCCGAAACTACAGTGGCCGTGGACTGGGTGGCTGAGGTGCTGGCCTGGTTTCTGTCCACCATGGCCCGAAGTGAAGGATGGAGGGTGGGGGTAGGGAAGAGGTCAAGGGTGGAGAGGAAAAGCTTCTTAGGGACACCAGGACGGAAAGATGGTGAAGGTTTGGGAGTGGAGGAAGAGAGAGTGGTTGTAGGAGGTGTCTGTCTGCTGTGTTCGGGTTCAGGTGCATGGGCTGGATGCTGTTATGAGGTGGATGGCTGTTGGGTGTCTGAGTGCTTGCGTTTTTGTGCTTTGGGAGGAGGGGGCACAAACACAGTGGGAGAGGACACAGGGGACGTGTGCATGAATGTGGGGGTGGTGGCTGCCAGTGAGGGGGGTGTAGTGATAGCCGTGCTGGTGATGGAGGTAGTGGATGAGGATGTAGTGCATGCAGGTTTGAGTGGAGACGCTACTGGGAGGGAGGTGGATGAGGAGGAGGAGGGGGACACAGTGGAGGCAGTGAATGTTGGCATGTCTGCTTCTGGGTGGTGTTTGTGTGAGTGCCTCTGGGATGATGTGTGGTGCTTGTGTTTGCCTGATCCACTCCTGTGTGTTGTCTTGGGTGCATGCTGGTCTGATTATGTGCTTGGGGTAGGCTGGGGTTCAGGGGAATGGGACTGGGTAGAGGAAGTTGGAGAGAGGAGGCTAGAGACAGGGACAAAGGCTGCCATCAGGGAGGAGGCCAGAGAATGGAATGATCTATGTTGGGCCGCCACGCCAGAGTGAATGCCCACCAGGAATGCATTTGTATGTTGCAAATGCCCTGCCAGACCCTGGATGACATTCACTATGGCTGACTGCCCAAGAGAGATGGATCGCAGGAGGTCAATAGCCTCCTCACTCAGGGCAGCAGGGCTAACTGGGGCAGGTCCCGAGGCGCCTGGGGCGAAGGAGATGCACATCCTCCTGGGTGAGCGGGCACGGGAAACTCGCTGAGGGGCTGCTGGGAGGGCGGTGCTAGTACGGGGGTGGCGGCTCTACCTGTAGTTGGGGTGGGCACAGAGTTGTCCACCACCAGCAGGGAGCTTCCATCGGAGGAGGTATCACTGTCAGAACTGTCCCCTCCAGTCTCTGCTGTGGTGCTCCCCTCGCCCTCTGTCCCACTGGTGCCCTCACGATCGGCGAATTCGGCCTCCAGGGCCATATGGGATGCAGCTCCCTCCGTCGCTGGTGCCTCTGCTCCTCTGCCAGATGATGCTAATGCACAGAAGGACAGGGTGACAAAACAAAAAGGGGGGGAAGAGACAGAGGATACACTTGGTCAAAGCTAGCAACAACCCCACCGTTGGTGTACACAACACACAGGGGACAGCCCTACGCACTATGTGATGCACTACCACTCACAATGCTAGTCACCAGGCAATGGACAGTAATACCTAACGCCAATAGCAGTATACCTGAGACCCACAGATCCCTGCCAAGGAGTAGATGCCCACTAACATGTTTGGGGTTGGAATGCATCAGCACCTGCCCACCATGGAACCTACCCTGCAATGTCTGGCCTGGCCTAAGGGCACCCCACAGGCCCACATCCCTGACCCAGAGACCACCCCACTAAGCGCAATTTACAGATTTTGAAACTGTACTCACCCTCTTGTGGCTGCAGTGATGCCCTCAAGCACCCATCCAGCTCCGGATAGGCCACCGCCAGTATGCGGAACATCAGAGGGGTCAGGGTTCGACGGGCACCCCTTCATCGTCCGGAAGCTATCCCCAGCTGGGCCTCCGCTGTCCTTGCCCAGAGTCTCAGGTCCTGGCACCGTTTGCGACAGTGGGTGCTCCGCCTGCCATAGACCCCCGGGGTCCGCACGTCCTTGGCGATGGCACGCCATATACCCTTTTTCTGATGGGTGCTGACCTGCAGAAAAATGAAAATGGAAAAAGGGATCAGTCATCCCGTCCAGCCTGTTACACCCATGGCCCACCATATCCCTCCCATACCCTTGCGCACATACATTGCCCACCATACATGCTGCATGCCGCCCAGGACCCCTCCATCACCCCCCCACACAAGACCTTCACGCACATCACACCATGCATTCATGGCCAATGCATTGTACTCACCTATTGGTCCGGAGGCCCATAAAGCAATCAGTACTGTTTCCGTCACAACATGCAATACATTGTACATTGAGGAAATGTTAAGAACTGACCAGATGCTCAACATTTTGCCCCCTAAAGTACAACCGCTGAGGATGAATAGGAGATGGAGACACCCCACCCCTGTACAGGCCCCTGGTGGACTTGGCAACAACGGATGACAGGCACATTATCCTCACCCATAGACTTGATAGGGCCACAATCCAAGAGCTGTGTGCCCAATTGGATCCAGACCTGATCTCAGATATCCGTCAACCCACTGGGATCCCTCGTCTTGTGCAAGTCCTATCTGTGCTCCATTTCTTGGTGAGTGGCTCCTTCCAAGGGACAGTGGCCATGGCAGCAGGAATGTCCCAGCCATTGTTCTCAAACGTGCTGACCAGAATGTTGTGTGCCCTGATGAAACTCATGCACAGCTACATTGTTTTCCACCAGGTGGAGGATTTGACAGTGAAAGCTGACTTCTATGCAATAGGACATATCCCCAACATTATTGGGGCAATTGATGATACAAAAAATGAAAATCTCTGGACAACAATTTTTCTATTGAGGCATATCAGGGAGCCGGGATTATCAGAGCTTGCATTTATGTGATTATCATGTTTGAAAGTTCATTGTAGAGATCTCCTAGGTGAGATTACAAGTACTTTTTCATTAATGAAGACCCTATGTCTCCCATTTTATACCACATATTTTCCTGTGGTGGTGCTTCCAGGAAAGTTGTTGATTCTCATCTGCAGTCTCAGCCTCCTGCTTATAGGCAAGTCTGAAAAATGGTGCCTCAGATCACTGAACACACATCCAGCACAGACCATGGGGGGAAGAAGAGACCCCACCCAGCAGAGGGTGTACAAATACCACCCATCAGCAGGTAGGGATCATCAGCAGAAAGTGGTTTTACTGTTTAGTGAGGGGTTAGTAGCCACAAAAGATCTGTGGATGTTCCTGTAGTGCGCAGAATGACAGCAGAAAGAGACAGCTCAGGTAAGGTGATGCTTAGCCCAGAACTGGGAAGAGCCATTACACGGAGTCGTCGCACGTCACCTTTAGAGCAGAGAGAGTGCTGAATGTTGCCAGAAGGGTTCGCAGCAAATAGTGATCCTCTCGCATGGTTAATGATGGCTAAATGTGACCTTATGTGAGTGCCGATCTGGTGGGAATCTTTCAGGCAAATATTGCAGTCAGGGTTGCTTACTTCCATAATACATGCACCACTGCCAACCAGCCTTCTTCTCTGATAAGCTCACAAGGCACTCCAGACAGGTCTCATTTTCAAACCTAGGAGGGATGCTTAGTACCAAGATGGCCACTGCAGTTAACTGCACTCTCGCGGTGTGCAACCATTCACTGTAGTCCTATCGCTGCATTCAGCTCGTAAGGGGCCTCTTTTCAGGTGCCAGAAGGGTTCCCATGTCTCATGCCACATCAGTCTCTCATATCTGTGCTGATTCGTTGCACTAAGAGAGCCAAAAAGAGAAGCCCAGGCCAAGAGCTCATCAGCTGGATGTCATGCTCATCTGACCACAGGCGAAGCCCCTCTGGCACTCCTCTATGGGCGGGAGGGAATAGGGTCCTATGGACCCCTTAGTGATTCCCCTGCAGGCAAGCAAGGTTACTGTACGAGCCTGCAGTGGTGGGTCACTTTCCTTCTTGAAAAGGCAGGCTGCACAGCGCAAGGCGGACTGGATGCTACATTTAGCTGGTCTGTGCAAGCAAGAGTTTGCAGCTGCCCTGGAGATAGCATACTATCAGTGCTAGGGTACACTGTCCCTGTTTGTACGTGGTTCTACTAGTTAAAGGTGTGCCATTGCACAAACAGGGGCTGTGCTCCCTTACTGTAATATGGGGCTGGTAGTTAAAACACAGTCTTTCTTACAGTTTTGGACTGACTAATTTCTTAGGTAGTTAAAGAGCTGCACCAGTGTATTTTTATCATAAAATGACATACACAAACCAACATAACCACACAATTAGAACTATGCACACCACAAAAGTATAGTCAAAATGGAATTCAGCACAAACACCACAATACAACACAAAATCACCATGCATTAATAGAGAACGGAAACCTAGTTATCCCAAAAGCAACATAACGCATCACCATCAAAACAAATTGCCACACAGCAAATATCCATAGCTTTTCGACAAACACTATCACTTCCAGTTCCTGTTTTCATACTACAGTACTAAAAGGGGTTTGGAGCAAGCACAACCTGAACTTCTTACCTAGGACATGAACATTGATAGTAAAAAATGTTTTGTGATGGGACACTACGAGTCTGGTGGTCACTTGACTGCCAGGCTTGTGGATAGCAGTCGGACCACTGCCAATGTGGCATTCGAGCGCCATATTAGGACCCTGGCTGTTGGGCTGCAGTGGCATCGCCTCCACCACCAGTATCAGAGATCCCAGCGGTCTGGCGATTACGGCGGTCTTAATCTGCCTGCCCTGGGGATTATGACCTCATTCTCCACCAGCCATTTCATGGTGGTAGCACTGCCATGAAAAGGCTAGCGGAGAACGAGTGCAGGGGGGGCCATGCACTTGGCATGGGCAGGGCAGTGGCCCCCTGGCCAACACCATTGCATTGTTCACTGTCTGCTTTGCAGACAGTGAACGTTGTGAGGGTTCTGGTGCACACAGCATCCTACAGCACTGCTGCTGGCTCGATTATGAGCCAGAGAGAATGCTGTAGGCTGTTTCCTGCTATGCCAGTGGGCGGAAACTCAGGTTTACTCCCCCCCAACAAAAGATTTGTTCCTGCTAGGCCAGTGGGCAGAAACTCAGGTTTACTCCCCACCAATAAATGTTTCATTTGTTTAATAAATAGTTGGGTACAGGAGCTTTCAGTTGGGTATGGTAAGATGCCTGTTCGATTTCACCCAGGATTTTTAAATACTCACTCAGACAAAAGCACATATATACACATGCTAGTCTCAGTTTTGAAGGTCTTAAAACGTGGTTATCTTGCAAAATACTGTGTTTTATGTACCCCCACAATCCACACTCTTTTCCCTTTCCACTAGCCTTTAAGCCTCCCTCATGCACTTCTTTCCATATAGTGATTACCATAATGAGCCAGCATGATTGTCTGAAAATCTGATGCTCACACCCCGTATTCTTACTGACCAAGCTACTCCCCTGAGCCTAGCTTTCCAATTGTACACGTTTGCTACTAAAAACAACTATTAGTTCACCTTTGTGTAAGGTGACCAGGTGTCCCAGATTTGCAAGGACAGTCCCTGGTTTTCACCAGCTGTCCTGGTAGATGTCAGCAAACGTGGCTCATGCCCTGGTTTTTAGAGAGGGTCAATTGAAAACAGTTGGAGGAACATTTTTATGTGCTCCATACCAGGGCTGTTTAGCAAATGTTACAGAATATCAATTTAATTCATAGGTATGATACTGCATTTAAAAATGGACTTATGTATTTTCCTAGTACTGTGTATTTCTGTGTTGATGAGGGCTGCCATTCTGTGGCGCTCGGATAATGTGAACTTGTAGTCCTTCTTCTATTTTAGAGAAATGTCCTGTTTTTAGGGTTTTAAAATTTGCCACCCTACCTTTGTAATATACTCTAACATTCTTGATGAGGTGGGGTAGGCATTGACAATGTGACTATCTCACCTCAATAAGGTTTGCCAGTGTAAGTCTGGTCAAAGTAGATTTTTTCTCTTTTCTGGTTTAGAAAATCTCCTTTCTGGTTCTAATCCCAGGTGTGCAGCTTTGCAGAGATGTGGCTCATCCTGAAGCAGAGAAAGAGTTGGTTTGTGCCCCTTTCAAGCCAGTTGAACATAATCCCTTCATAGGGCTGGTTTTGTGGACCTTTTTAGGGTTGAGTGCGCAAGCTCATCACATTCATTGGTTCGTGGGCTTGCCTTTCAAAATTTGCTTGATTTCATTAGTGAAAGGCATGCATACGTCATGCCTGTTCCGGTGTTTGGCCGTCCTCGAGAGCACTGGCCAAGTACTGAAAACATACGAGGCTCCATGTTTTCCGTATGGTTTCTGGACTACTTTTCTATTTATTTCATAGGCAGCACAATCTCGCTGGGCAATAATCGAACGCTTTTCATGACTACCAGTTTAATTCTATTGTTTATCCTAGTGCTCCTTCGCAAATTCAGGGTTTTACACAGTGCGATCAAGCTTGTTTTTTTTTCTTACTATGCAAAGGCGAAACTGGACTGGTCTTTTTCCTCTGATTAGTCACCTTCTCTCTCATGGCATGGCGCTTTAAATAACTCCCTTATGTGAAATTGTATTACTTTTCATTTTCAGTTCATGTGGCAAGAAAACTCCAGTTAGGGGTTTACAATGCTAATAGCTCTAACTCGAGCAAACACAAGACCCATTACATTGCAAATGCTTGTTTATTTTATACTGTTGTCCTATTTATCAAACTGCTCTAGAGCATTTCTGAGCCAAGTGTGATTTAGTCTAAATGGAAAGTCAGTCCATTTTAAGAAAACAATGTTCCAAAACTCGTTGATCATAATGCAGATAAATATTTCATTCCATAAATGTATTCTTCGGATTATTTCGAAATTTTTGAGGATGAACCAATTCACCATACACGACTGGCATAATGTTTATTGAATGGCTGTTCCTGGGCTGTCTAGCAACCCTTCAGCCAAATTCATTAAGTATTAATTGATTATACTAAATAACTCCAAAGTTGATCGTTAATAGGCATGAAATAAATTATGTCTATAAATTTCAAGGTTGCTCTACAGATTTGTTGAATGTTTTAAATAATGAGTGCCAGAGATACCGCTTTCAATTAATAAGAGGTCTAACAGAATTATTCTAGACTCTCTTATTCTTTCCAACTCTTCAAAAAACATTGTGTAATACACTAAAGGACACTGGGCCTCATTTGCAAGTGGCCTCCGCTGTGTCACTATTTTTGACGCACCAGAGGCACAGGCTGCAGGCACATATCTACAACGCCAGGCAAAGCCACTTTGCGTGGCTTTACAGGGTCTTGTAGATTTGGCCCCCTTTCATGCATCACTCTGCATGAAAGGGACGTTCCATGGGTGTTGCTATGGGTGTTTCCACGCAACACTCATGGCACCTGGCACATTCCCAGATTTACAAGGTTTGGTAAACCTGGAAATGTATCAGTTTCCTACGCCACCTCAGGGGAGGTGTAGTGGTGACGCAATGGGTAGAAATAACATTATTTCTCCCTGTATTTTCCTCTTTCTATGTGCTGCATTCTGCAGCACACAAAGAAAGAGGAAAACACCTCATGTAATTGTTTTTGTGCAGGAAGGGGTCCTTTCCTGTGCAAAAGCATTCATCCCCGCAATGCAGGCACCCTTGCACGATGGTGCAAAAGTGCCTGCCTTGGAACAAGGCAGCAATTGGTGCCCCAGCGCAGGTGACAACGACAGGAAAGTGCTAGATCGTGCACATTCCTGCCTTATTGTTTTGATGTAAGGCAGCAAAAAAGCTTGCAATGCTGCCCTGCACCAAAGCTTTGTAAATGAGGCCCAATGTTTTCCTAGGAAAAATATATCACTCCTTAGTAAATTGCACTTGTTTAATTGCATGCTGGCACCATGATGTCAGATGCCATACAATTACAACTGTCATTGTCCTATGTGGTTGTCATGGCATTATGACTCACTCATCACTTTGTCTACTAAATAGCTGTGGTTCATAGTTCATAGGCCAACTGCCATGCACCAGCTTCCAGCAATAACAAATACAATTCAATCCAAACCTTTGCACCTGTATTTAATGACATCTTGCCACATATAATAGAAAATCAAGAAAAAAAACATTAAGGACCCACCTGAGAAACATAACGTGGGTGGTGGGAGGGAAAAATTGCTCATCACCCTTCCAGCTACTGTGTCACCTTCCCAAAAAGGGTGCAGTTATGCCTAAAATTACCATATTTATACCTTGGGCTACCTCTCATATCAGCCTAGCCCAAAAACAGCCCATTTGAAACCAGGCTGCACCACTCCCCGAACCCTCCCGGGGGGCACAACCTCCCTAGGGTCAGGTGCCCCCCAAGGCCCAATGTGGTGAGGGCCCCTACAGATACACTCTTTGGCTGAATGGGGCCCCGTTGAAGGATGGGGCCCACGTGCCTCAGGGGTTGTTAGGGCCTGTCTTATGCCTCTGCGTGCGCATTGTCAAGGTGACTATGCCACACCTACTGCCGTCCAAAAGGAACATAACACTTACCCCATGCCAAAACTGCTGGGGGTGGCAAAAGACATACAATTTCTGAACAATCAATGCTTATGCATGACTCAAAACAATTTATCTTTAGAAAAATGATTCCCCTTTCAAACTAGTCAAGCAATAGCATCAGTCTTACAATTGGTTTGCTAAAACATACTTTAGCACAATAATCTGACAGTGCACAAAACGTTCAGCACATTACTCTTCGAATTTTAAATTGGCTGAAAATGCAGAAACAAATCAATGTAAAAATATTTTTCTCCTGATATGTTTCTACATATTGCTCTTTTTTATTTCTTTTTCTGATCTGCTTGACAATCTTGAAGGAATGTAATGATGGTGAAATGTTTTTGCACTCAGGCTATGACGTTTTGGCAGAAAGCTTATTCCCTTTGCATCCCAATTCGCAGATACGGATTTGCTTAAAGAAATGGAAGGTATTGCCTGACCGTTTGGAATATCTGGTGCTTGGGGAGTGTCTAACACAACCCCAGCTTAGAGTGCTAAACTACACAGAAATAGCACATTAACATGCTATTACTTTCTTTAGTGCTCGTATTCAAGGGATGCTGGTGTTTTTTCTTTCATTTTAGCCGCATTCCGCATATTCACAAAACATGAAACCATAGCAAACGTAAAGAAAATAATGCATGTCATTTCACTCGTGCATATACGCATACAGAGAAATGTATATGATTCCAATAAGAATGCCCTATAATCCTTTCATACAGTTTCCTCAGAGCCCAGGTGGCCCAGAAAACAAAATCTGTATTCTGCTGGTTTGTGTCCCAGGTCTCTTCTTACATTTGCCAAACGGTCAATGAATTAAGGAATTAAGGGGTATATTTATACTCCGTTTGCGCCGGATTTGCGTCGTTTTTTTTTACGCAAATTCGATGCAAAACTAACTCCATATTTATACTCTGGCGTTAGACGCGTCTAGCGCCAAAGTCCATGGAGTTTGCGTCACTTTTTAGCGTGGACACCTACTTTGCGTTAATGATATACAAGGTAGGCGGTCGCGTCTAAAAAATTGACTCCGAGGCATGTGCGCCGTATTTACACTCCCGGGCAAAAATCACGCCCAGGAGTGGGCAGGTCCAAAAAAATGACGTCCAGCCGCTTTTGCGTCGTTTTTTAGCGCCTGGTCAGGGCAGGCGTTAAGGGACCTGTGGGCTCGGAAGGAGCCCAGAGGTGCCCTCCCATGCCCCCAGGGACCCCCCCTGTCACCCTTGCCCACCCCAGGAGGATGCCTAAGGATGGAGGGACCCATCCCAGGGAACATAAGGTAAGTTCAGGTAAGTCATTGTTTTTTGTTTTTTTTTGTGGCATACGGGGGCATGATTTGTGCCCCCCTACATGCCACTATGCCCAATGACCATGCCCATGGGACAGAAGTCCCCTGGGCATGGCCATTGGGCAAGGGGCATGACTCCTGTCTTTGCTAAGACAGGAGTCATTTCAATGGGGGTTTAAAAAAAATGGGGCAAATCGGGTTGAGGCGAAAATTTTGCCTCAGCCTGACTTGCCCCATTTTTTGGCGCCCAAGCTCCATATTCCCCTATGCCGGCGCTGCCTGGTGTACGTCATTTTTTTTCACGCACACCAGGCAGCTCCGCTGGCTAATGCCGGCTAACGTCATTGAATAAATACGGCAACCGCATGGCGCTTCAGAATGGCGTTAGCCGGCATTAGATTTTTTGATGCACAACTGCGTTGGCACAGTTGTTCGTCGAAAAGTATAAATATGGCCCTAAGGGGCATATTTATACTCTGGTTGCACCGAATTAGTGTCATGTTTTTTAACTCTAATTCGGTGCAAAACTAACTCCATATTTATACTTTGGTGCTAGACCCCTCTAGCACCAAATTTATGGAGTTAAAGTCATTTTTTGAAAGTGGAGACCTACTTTGCCTTAATGAGATGCAAGGTAGGCGTTCCCGTGCAAAAAATGACTCTATGGCCTTAACACCATATTTAGGGGCATATTTATACTCTGCGGCATATTTATACTCTGTTTGCACCGAATTAGTGTCATTTTTTTTTACTCTAATTCGGTGCAAAACTAACTCCATATTTATACTTTGGTGCTAGACCCATCTAGCACCAAGGCCCTGATTTAAACTTTTTTTGCACCGCATTAACGTCATTTTATGACACAAAAGTGGCGCAAACTTACAAAATATTGGCCCTTATTTATACTTTTTGCTGCAAAACTGCACTAACTCAGTTTTGCACCAAAAAGTTTAGCACCGGCTTGCACCATTTCTGTGCACCAGCCGGGCACCATATTTATGGAATGGTGCAAGCCGGTGCAAAGGGTAGGCTAGAGTTTAAAAAAATTACTTTAGTCGGGTGGGGCTGGCAGTATAGAAGAAGAGGGTTTAGCACCAAAAAATGACTTTAGGCAGGTTAGAGTAAAAAAAAATGACTCTAACCAGATTAGCGTAATTTTATGGTGCTAAACCTACCATGCCACATGACTCCTGCCTTAGAAAAGGCAGGAGTCATGCCCACCACCCCAGTGGCCAGCACAGAGGACAGGGGTCCCCTGGGCATGGCCATTGCACCCGGTGCCATGTATGGGGGTCCATTTCAGGACCCCCTATGGCACTTTCAAAAATAAAATGCACTTACCCGTACTTACCTGGGATGGGGTCCCCCATCCTCGTAGTCCCTCTAGTGTGGGTGGGGGTGCCCCTAGGGCCTAGGGAGGGCACCTCTGGGCTTATTCCATGGTGTTCCACCATGGAAATAGGGCCACAGGTCCCCTAACACCTGCCCTGACCCAGGTCTTAAAAAATGGGGCAAAGCAAGCTTTGCCCCATTTTTTGACCCCTCCTCCCTCCCTTGCACCATTTTTACATGGGAGTATAAATATGGTGTTAAGGCCATAGAGTCATTTTTTTGCACGGGAACGCCTACCTTGCATCTCATTAAGGCAAGGTAGGTTTCCACTTCCAAAAAATGACTTTAACTCCATAAATTTGGTGCTAGACGGGTCTAGCACCAAAGTATAAATATGAAGTTAGTTTTGCACTGAATTAGAGTTAAAAAAAAATGATGCTAATTCAGTGCAAACAGAGTATAAATATGCCCCTTAGCTTAAAAAAATCATGCTAATCTGGTAAGAATCATTTATTTTGACTCAAAACTGCCTAACATCATTTGTTTTTTAAGCTAGCCTACCCTTTGCACCGGCTTGCACCATTCCATAAATATGGTGCCCAGCTGGTGCTAAAAAATGGTGCAAGCCGGTGCAAAATCTTTTGGGGCAAAACTGCCTTAGTGCAGTTTTGCACCAAAAAGTATAAATAAGGCCCTAAGTACTTATTAAGCATGACAGTAATCCCAAAGGGCGCAGGACACTGTGAACTGCAATGTATAGGAGCCTGTAGCAGCAGGTGCCCATAGGGGGCACCAGGGCGTTGACCCACCACCTCGATAGGTTGGTAATTGCTTGCGATCTACAGCTTTACATGAAAACAAACAATCTCAGAGATCGTTTGCTTTCCTATAACAGCTGCAATAACAACTTGCACCAGAACAGTGATTCCACACCCTGTAGGCAAAACAAGAAAAAGATAAAAAGAGGCAATTTGTTCCAAAGATAGGGCGTAATAAGGAAGCAAGAACAACAATCAAGACGATTTCACCAAATCCTGAGTGCAGTAAACAGAAGGAAAGAGCAGCAAATGCACGCCCATAGGGGGCGCCAGGGTGTCCCACCATCTCGGGATTATTAGTTTTCATATAACAGATGCAATAACTCTGTGCACCAGAAAAGGGCTTCTCTGGGCTGTATTGCTCATGTGTCAGACGGGGATGTTATAGTCCAACCTTGCACAGACAAAGTAACTATCTAACTTGCTGCACTAGTATCAGGCAGTACAGCATGTCAGATAATGAAGTTCGGGGCTTGTCAATCATCTGCCCTCTTGTCCTATCAAAATTCAGAATAGAGAAAAAAGGGGTACCTACGTACCTCATTCTGGCTTCTGATTGGGTAGAAGATAGTTATTAAAATGTACTAAAAGGTTAATGGTTTAAATTTATTATGAAATGTTTTATTCTTCATGTTTAGCATTAATTAAAAGGCTTCACGTTTTATTAATTTTCCAGAAACACGATGTTTAAATTTTTGCTAGCTCTGCAAAATAATGTTTCTTCAAACATCCTGTGTGGCTTGCACAGTGTAAATTTCTGTTCTGCTTTTACTGTTTGCGCTGTATATTTCCTCAAGTTAAAAGTTATTAGTTTTAAACAATGAGCCTCAGTGCTCAGTGTTAGGTTTCATGTTGCATTTTAAAATGTATAAAATCACAGTAGCTGATGGCTGCAGACGAGAGAGGAGTGACACCATAAACGAATCCGAAATATGCTGTAAGAAGAAAAGGTACATCTGAACCGCAGATGATGCTTTATTGGCTGTGAACTAAACTACCTGATAGTCTTGTCCAATAGAGGCTTAGGTAGTAACTTTTGGGACTTTAATATGGCAAAGCTTTAGATGATGTAAGTCAGTTCCATTAAGAGTGAGATGCTGCTTAGTTCTTGTCTTTGATTCTAACATTTCAGTTCTATTAGGCCCCAACTTTACTGAACTGTTTCTGATGCTGATTATGAATACCTGATGTTTCTATGCTCTGCTGATCCATTTAGGAGAGGTATAACCAATTGCATTTGACTTTCTTGCAGGTTTTTCTCTTTAGAAAATCCAACCTGTTATTTTGGTCAGTGTTATAGTTGGATGTTTTCCAAATTCATTTTTGTATTATTTTTCTTTTTGCATAGAGTCCACACATGCTTTTCCAATTAGAGTAGTAGTTAGGGATGCCAGACTCAATCTCTAAATTTGATTGTTTATTAAGTGATTATAATTAATTCAACTGCATGTTATTTCTATTGTCCACTTATTTCTGTTGGTATTCTGCATTTTAGACTGTTTAATAATAAATGCTTTGGTTAACGAGCTTAACGGGCACTGTGACCTGCACGCTCACTCTACATAAGAGAGTGCATATGGTGCTATATGCATATATTACAAAGATTATAATCTACATATAATGCACACACACATAGAGATGATCATAAATCATGGAGATGTCTGCACAGCAAAACGCCGTTCACAAACAGAGCTTAAATCAGGCTGTTAGCATATTGCATATTCTGTGCAGAGAAAACACTGTAAGGACCGTGCAGTTCTCACAATCCTCAGGTAAGATTCAGTGTACGTAAGGCAGTTGATGCACACTAAACATTATAATACATGAAGCAAGCACACTCTGGCCATGGATTTTACTTTGCACATAATGACATACCCCGAGGTAATACTTCAGCTGAGCTCAGTGAAAGTAACACTCTGGTCAAGATTCACACAGAACACTCTGTGTACAGCGCTTGCAGCATACATAAAAAAGACAAGCATCCTTTCCACAAACACTACTTAGCTATCACACACTACTGCACCTTGCAAAAAAATGCAATAGTTCTCAAAAGCTGAAGCACTTCCGTGTAGCAATCTGTATTCATGGCAGTAAAGTATTCTCTTTTGACTTTGAACTGAGCCTTTGCAGTATGTCCAGCTTTGCGGTGCAAACTGAAAAGAAAAATTGAATTTTGTAAGTTTGCGCCGCTTTTGCGTCAAAAAATGATGCAAAAGCAGCACTAAAAAAGTATAAATCAGGCCCAATATATACTAAAATGGGAGGAGGCTCAGGTGCAGACAGCAGCTTTACAAGCACCGGGATTTACCTCACAACCCCTTCACACTCACCCCTCAGAAGGCATCCAGCTCTTGTGACCAAGATATTCTCTCCATGACAGTGAGGCTACAACTAAGATTAGCCAAAGCGAAGCAGCCTCATCTCCCATACTGTAGAAGGTATGTGTACTGTAGCATCTGTACACTGAAGTTAGCACATATCGTGTTTTGTGCATCCTCATATTGTGATGCAGTGACATTTCAGAATAGAGATTTAACTAAGATGAGCCAAAGCGAAGCAGCCTCATCTCCCATACGGTAGAAGGTATGTGTACTGTAGTATCTGTACACTGAAGTTAGCACATATCGTGTTTTGTGCATCCTCGTATTGTGATGCAGTGACATTTCAGAATAGACATTTCAGAATAGAGACTGTAAGTAAACAGTGCTATTATGAAAATTAACAAACTGGGAAACTTTCCTTCTTCTTTAGCCATGTGTCATTCTCACACTTTTCCTGCCACCATCTGTTGAGTTCTACATATTTTTGTGTAGCATTCCATTTCTACATTTCTATGTGAGAAGACCTCCTCCATAAGGCTGGAGCCCTACAGAAGGGTGGGTGGGCTACACTGCAGTGTAAAAATCTGTGCCCCACCACTTTAAAAGGTCACCAGCCACCACTGGGATGAAGCCTGAATGAAGAGAGAAGAGATTAATGCATCTGTACCATTAAAGGTTGAAAGGAATTAGCAATAGATTAATAAAATTATTATTGAGTTGAACATAGCACTTGAATACAAACACATTGAGAAACTAGGTGCCAGTGAAGTTTGCTATGTACACCAGAGACCATGTCAAATCTTCTAAGATTGTAATCCAGGTGTACAACTACATTGTTCACCCCTAAAGCTAACCAAGTGATAGAGGAGGAAGACCAATGTTACAAACATTTGCGTAGTCATGCCAAGACATAATAATTTTGTTGACCCAGGGATGAGGGGTAATAAACAACAGAATTTTCCTCAATAGTCTCATACAGTGAAAACAGGAAGATACTACAGCAGTAATCTAACTGAAAAGATTAAGGTCTTTATCAATATAGAAGATAAAGCCAAGGTAGGGGAGAGGACGTCAATACCAACTCCTGGCATAAGAAGACAACTTCTGTTTTTTAAGCATTAAGGCCCTGATTTATACTTTTTGGGTGTAAAACTGCACTGTTAGAAATGGGTTCTTTGGTTGGCAGTCAGGTTACCCCCGTCTAAGCAAAGACCTTCACTCTAGTTAGGGTAAGTCACACACAGTCCAAATTATCCTGTGCCCACCCTCTGGAAGCTTGGCACTGAGCAGTCAGGCTTAACTTAGAAGGCAATGTGTAAAGTATTTGTGCAATAAATCTTGCAATAACACAGCAGAACACCACAAAACAACATCACACAGTGTTTAGAAAAAAATATAATATTTATCTGATAAGATGCAGGTCAAAACGATCAAGATGCAATAAGTATATGTTGAAATGTCATTGTAAAAATGATCTAAAGTGTCTCTTAAAAAGCAATAAGTGTCTCTTGCAAGCACAAAGTACCTGGCTTGCGTTCAAATTCTCCGCAAGGGACTGCAGAGGAGGAGGTGTGTGGAAAATAGGGAAGTATGTGTTGATTTTTCCGGTGCACACAGAGGATGCGTTGTTGAGTTTTCACACAGGGCAGGCTTTTTGTCGATTTCTGGCACGTAGACTGGAATCCTCTACGGGTTGTGGGATTTTCGGATGCCACGGGGACGGTGCGTTGAAATCCGGCACTTGCAGGATGAAGTCACAGGAGCTGCATCGATCTGGTGGGCGTTGCATGGAAATTTCTACCACACGGCAGGCGCTGTGTTGATTCCTCTCAGGAAGTCGGGCTGCGTCATTCCGGCTCGGCTTTGTATCAATCCAGTAGGCCGTGCATCGAATTTTGGGTCGCTTCCTGGAACTGCGTCGATCTTCTCCTTGCGAAGTCAGGCTGCATCGTTCTGGTTCGGCGTGCAGTGATTTTTCACGCAATGCAGGCTGTGTGTCATTTCTTGCAGGCTTTGCATCGATTTTTGCTACGCAGGGAGTTCTTCTTGTAGGAATAAAGTCTTTTTGGTCCCGAGACTTCAGGGGACAGGAAGCAAGTTATATCCAAGCCCTTGGGGAGCACTTCTCTGCACAGCCAGAGAGCAGCAAGGCAGCAGGGTAACAGCAAGACAGCAGTCCGTCTCAGAAAGCCATCAGGTGAGTCCTTGGGCAGCCAGGCAGTTCTTCTTGGCAGGATGCACGTTCTGGTTCAGGGTTCTTCTCCAGGAAGTGTCTAAGTTGGTAGGGGCAGAGGCCCTGTTTAAATACCCAAATGTGCCTTTGAAGTGGGGGATGACTTCAAAGTGCACAAGGTCCCCTTCCAGTTGAATTCTGTCTGCTGGGGTCCCAGTAGGGGATGTGGCAGTCCTTTGTGTGAGGTCAGGCTACTGTCCTTTGACATGTAAGTGTCAGGCCCTCCACCCTCCCATCCCAGGAAGACCCTTTCAATATGCATATGCATGCAAGTGTGGCTGAGCGACCTGTGTTTGGGGTTTGTCTGAGTGAATGCACAAGGGAGCTCTCAACTAACCCAGCCAGATATGGATTGTAAGGCAAAGAAGGATTAAAGTGCAGAAAAATGCTCACTTTCTAAAAGTGACATTTCTAAAATAGTAATATTAATTCCAACTTCACCAGTCAGCATTATTTTGTGCTACCATTCTGGCCATATTAAATATGACCTTGTTACTCCTTTCAGATCAGGAGCTACCACTCAAACAGTATATGAGGGTAGCCCTAATGTTAGCCTATGAAAGGAGCAGGCCTCACAGCAGTGTAAAATGAATTTAGGAGTTTTACCATAACAGGACATGTAAACTACACAGGTACATGTCCTGCCTTTTGCTACACAGCATCCTGCCCTATGGGTTACCTATGGCCTACCTTAGGGGTGACTTATATGTAGAAAAAGGGGAGTTTTAGGGTTTGCCAAGTACTTTTAAATACCAAGTCGAATCTGCAGTGAAACTGCACACACAGGCCTTGCAATGGCAGGCCTGAGACAAGGTGAAGGTGCTACTTAAGTGGGAGCACGATCAGTGCTGCAGGCCCACTAGTAGGATTTAATCTACGTGCCCTAGACACATATAGTGAACTTTACTAGGGACCTATAAGTAAATTAAATAAGCCAATTGGGTGTTAACCAATGTCACCATGTTTTTTAGGGAGAGAGCATATGCACTTTAGCACTGGATAGCAGTGGTAAAGTGTGCAGAGTCCTAAAACCAGCAAAAAAAGTGCCCCAAAAGTGGAGGGAGGCAGGCAAAAAATTAGGGGTGACCACCCTAAGGCTGTCAGGTCTAAAAAAGGAACACTAAAGCACTTTTGCACCAAAAGGTTTACCACCTGCTTGCACCATTTCTGTGCACCAGCCGGGCACCATACTTATGGAATAGGGCAAGCCGGGGCAAAGGGTAGGGTAGTGTAAAACAAATGACATTAGTCGGGAGGGGCTGGCTGTATGGAAGAAGGGGTTTTTGCACCAAAAAATGACATTAGACAGGTTAGAGTAAAAATAAATGACTCTAACCTGCCTAGAGTCATTTTCTGACGGAAACCATCCATACCAAAAGACTCCTGTCTTAGAAAAGACAGGAGTCATGCCCACCACCCCAATGGCCAGCACAGGGGACCAGGGTCCCATGGGCTTGGCCATTGCATCCAGTGCCATGTAGAGGGGCTCATTTCAGGGCACCCAATGGCACTTAAAAAAAAAATACTTATCTGTACTTACCTATACTTACCTGGGATGGGGTCCCCGTCCTCTGCTGTCCCTCTGGTGTGGGTTGGAGGGTCCCTGGGGCCTGGGATGGCACCTGTGGGCTTATTCCATTGTGCTCCACCATGAAAATAGGCCCACAGGACCACTAACGCCTGCCCTGACCCAGGTGTTAAAAAATGGTGCAAAGCAAGCTTTGCACCATTTTCCACCCCTCCTCCCTCCTGTGTGTGATTTTAGCACGGGGGATAAATATGGCGTGAAGGCCATAGAGTCATTTTTTGCACATGAACGCCTACTTTGCATCTCATTGACGCAAAGTAGGTTTCCACGTCCAAAAAATGACTTACTCCATAAATTTGGCACCAGACGGGTCTAGCACCAAAGTATAAATATCGAGTTAGTTTTGCACCGAATTTGCGTAAAAAAAATGACATAAATTCGGTGCAAAACAAGTATAAATATGCCCCCAAGTTTCAAAAAGATTGTGTTCATCCATATTGTGATGGCAGAAAGACAGATATTTGGGTTCTCCTAGATGAAAGTCATCGGTTCCTCAAACCTCAGAAATAATTAGATATGGTCAGTGTAAGAGACCAGTTGAAGCTCAAAGATCCTGATTGATGCATGTATGTATTTTGTATTTGGAATTTGTTTAGTGCAAACTTAGACAAAAAGGCAGCAGAGCATTGTACAGGGTCAAAGACAAGCCTAAGGTCAATGAGTTATAGGAGAAGTACCTGCGTTGTGGTCTATTAATGCACTGTGAAGTAGTGTACTTCAATGAAGTTTTTTTTCAACACTTTCCTAAATGGGAGCAGCATTGTTGCAGTCTGTATGGATACTATAATGTCGTTTCAGATCCTGATTGTGTAGATGAAAAAGTCCTGCTTCCTCGTTTATTTCATTTTTACACTTCTTAGTCTGCAGTCTGATTGTGGCCTGGCCTTGGTGTGCTGAGAGCCACTAGAGATGGAGAAATTATCTGCAAGTTAAGCAGAGGTGCTAGGGATGCAGTTAGTTGTGAAGATGGTGTGGCTGGCTAAAAGAATCAATTTAGTTCCTTTAGAATGGGGGCTGTGATTATATTTCTTCAAGTCCTGGATGAGACATGGTACGTGTTAGACCTGGTTTCCCTGTACTTTTTGGTCCTGACCTCTTGTTTTTGAGTCCCTGTGCTGAATTAGTATTTGCTGGTTTTGATCCTCTAAGCACTTTAACACTGCTAACCAGTGCTTAAGTATAAGTGCTCTCTGTCTAAAGGATATTGGTAATTGATTTTCCATGACTGGCACATTTGATTTACTGGTAAGTCCCTAGTACAGTGCACCATGTGCGCCTAGGGCCTATAAATCAAATGCTACAGTGGGCCTGCAGCACTGATTGTGCCACCCACATGAGTAGCCCTAAACATGTCTCCAGCCTGCCACTGCAGTGTCTGTGTGTGCAGTTTTAAACTGCCAGGTCGGCCTGGCAAGAGTGCCCACTTGCCAGGCCCAACCCTTCCCTTTTACTAAATGTAAGTCATCCCTAAGGTTGGCCCTAGGTAGCCCCACAAGCAAGGTGCAGTGTATTTAAAAGGTAGACATGTACTGGTCTGTTTACATGTCCTGATAGGGAAATACTGCCAAATATGTTTTCACTATTGCAAGGCCTAGCTCTCCAATAGGAGTTTCCCATTGGGAGCAGATAGAGCTATGGAGTTTTGAGGTCTCTGAACTCACAATTTAAAAATACACCTTCTGGTAAAGTTGTTTTTTAGATTGTCTGTTTGAAAATGCCACTTTTAGAAAGTGGGCATTTTCTTGCTTAACCATTATGTGCCTATGTCTGGCTGTGAATTTATGTCTGGGTCAGACTGACAGTTGGGCGGTTTGTGAATTAACTCTTGACAGTGACACACAGGGAGCTGAGGTGTGTCCTGTATATCCTGAGTCTTCCTGGGCTAGAGTGGGAGGAAAGAGCTGTTGCATGCACTTAAAAGGCTGTGCCTGCCCTCACACTATACAGACTCCAACCTTCTGGAGTGTGTCTGGGGCAGGGCAAGAAAGAGGCTGTGTCTTTTGCACCACAAACACTTGCCTTTGAAGTTTACCTACTTCAAAGACAGAAATGAGTATAGGTATTGGACTGCTGACCCCACAACTTTAGATTACTTCTGGATCAAGAGGAACCTCTGCCAGTGATGCTTGAGGAGCACCTACCACTCTGCCTGTTGCTTTGCTGTGTTGGCCTGCTGCTGCTGTTGCTTCTGACTTATGAGGGAAAGGACTTGACTTTGCTTTTTGAAATGCTGATATGAAGTTTCTACAAGGGCTTGGACTGAGCTTGCCCCCTGTTCTGAAGTCTCAGGGACATCAAAGGCTTCTTCTGCCAATGACTGGACTCGTATGCTGAGAGTCCTGGGTTGCTAAGTGGTCCCAAATCCAGTCCCTGGGCCCTTAGAAGTGGAAGCTGGTAACCTGCAGGGGAAAATCCATGCACCACTGAGTGTGCATTAGAAAACTTGACACAGCTACTGTCCTGCAGCTGAAATTTTCGACGCAGCCCTTGCCTATCGGCTGGAGAATCAACACAGCGCCTGTTGTCAATGCAGACCCTTCGCACAGTGCGTTAGAATTTTCTACGCATTGACCCTGGACATCAAAATCTTCAACATCTCCCCCGGACCTGAGGTTGCTTGTCTGGAAATGGCCCATCTCTTCCCTGCGAGGAAAGAATCAAGGCATTGCTTAACCGGAAGAGAAAGAATCGATGCACGGCCTCACTTGTGAGTAAGCAATCGACCCATTGCTTGCTTTTCTGACTGACGCTCACCCATGCAGCCTTATTTTCTATTCATATCAGGTACTTTGTGCTAAAACAAAACATCCATTGATTTGTATGAATGAAGACTTTTTTTACTTTAAAAATCAACATCTCTTTTTGTGTATGTTGGATTTTTGTTGTTTTGATCTTGTTTGATTTAGATAAATATTACCTATTTTTCTAAAATGGTGTGGTGGTTTTTGTGGTGTTTTCACTGTGTTACTGTGTGTGATTGTGCAAATACTTCACACCATGCCTCTGAGATAAACATGACTGTTTGTGCCAAGCTTCCAAGGGAATATGCAGGGGTTGCCTGAGCTATGTATCTCCCTTACCCTGACTAGAGTGAGGGTCCCTATTTGGACAGGGTATATACTGACTGACTAGAGACCCCGTTTCTAACAGTGTGGTGTGTAGGATGCTTTTGAGTGGTACGAGTTTGAAATCTGTGAGACCATGGAGCAGGGCGTTACCACCATCCACATGTGAGAGTGTGATGGCTTGAACAGCAGTTCTGAAGTTACTTTCTGGAAGAATGGATTTCAGTTTCTACTGGAGAGAGAGTTGGTATCTGGCAGCCTTTGTTTTTTTGGCAATATGTTCCTTGAGGATGAGGTTGGTGTCCAATGTGAACCCAAGGGGCACTTGATGAAAGTTGGAGTTCAAAGCCATCAATGTTCATGTAATTGAGTCTGGTTTGTACTATTTCTTGCTTGTATTCCTTGACAAATAACCTAAATTCTGTCACATTTAGGTTGAGCTTCAAGTAGACTCCGGACATTCAGGTCTGGATGAGGAGCAGACAGTGTTGGTGGTGTTCCATGTCTAGAGCAGAGGAGACTTTCAAGTAGATTTGTGTATCATTGGCATATTGATGAGTCATAATACTGCTATCTGTCCCTCATGCTGCTTCATGTAAATATAGATTTAGTAAGGCTGAGGCACTTTTATAGTACCAGAGTGTGTCACAATGAATGGGTAATGTTGAAATAAAAGCACCACCACTTCCATTCTGTTTGCTGGACTAAAGTCTTAGTAGTATAAATAAACCAGGGGCGTCTAGGGCCATATTTACAAGAAAGTGGCACATCACTAGTGATGCATCACTTTTCTTGCGGCCCCCATGCATCCCCTAACGCCACCACGGTAGCACCGTATTTACAATACGGTGCACCAGGTTGCATGTTAAGGGCAACAGCGTGATTTTTTTACACTATTGTAACACTATACTGGATTAGCGTAAAAAAGAAAATTACACCAATCTGTATAGTGTTAAGAGACCCTTTGAAATCAATGGAGCCTCATTTAATGCTTGCTTTAAGCAGGCTTTAAAAATGACGCTAGAAATGGCTCAATAGAATCTTGTAGAGTCCTTTGCACCATTTGTAGCGACCCTTTAACGAGGGAATGGCCCCTTTGCATACATCATGCAGACATCATGCATATTTTATGCATGTTGTGGCCCGAAGGGTTTACAAAGTGGCGCAAACCTAGTATGCAGCACCTTGTAAATATGCTGCTATGGTAGTGTCCCGTTAGCATCACGTTTGTGGCAAAAATTTGGCCGCAAATTTGGTGCTAAGGGACTCAAGGGCCTTATCAATCTGGCCCCTAGTCTGAAGGGATCTAATAATACTCAACATATTAGGAGGAGCAGATCAAAAGTTTGCATAATGCTGTTGTTAAACTTGCTACAATGATCATTGAGACCGTGGAAAGCCAGAGGTGACCAACGATCTCACCTGGCTAGCCAAAATTTAACTTATTAGATGGGCTGAAAGTTTTCTTCTTTCTCAGAAAGCAAACAATAAGTGACTTGTCAAACAAAATAAACAAGTAATCAGTCCAAGTAAGTGGACTGAATGTATTTTTTAAAGATTGTGTCAGGAGAAGCAAAGATCAAGTCAGAAGCATGCCCCTCTTCATGGATGGGATGAATAACTAGCTTTGATCAACCATAATCACATGTGCTTCATATAGGAACAAGATTTATTAGTCAAGGGGTCTTTGATCGAGATTTTAAAACACCTGCAAACAAGGCTTTTAGCTGGCTTCCCAAAGAGGCATGTGGAGTATTGGGAAGATAATAAAGCAAATGTATACCCTAGGTTGTCATAGTGCTAAGTTACCAATAGAGAGCAAGAAAAGTAGGATAAAATTAGAGATTAGAGATTAAAAAGCCAATTCTTGTGCTTTTTCCTAAAATCATAAACAGATGAACAGTTCTCAAGGGCAGCCCGAAGAGAGTTCCATAGTTTTGAAGCTCTGTTAACAAAACTGTGGCCACCCAAGCAAACTTTCTTAAACTGAGGAATTAACAGGTTACAAACCTGTGAAGATCTTAAGTGTCTAGCTGGAACATACGTTCTGAATTTATCCTTGTTAGAAATGGGGTCTTTGGTTGACAGTCAGGTTACCCCCTGTTCAAGCAAGGACCCTCACTCTAGTTAGGATAAAAGAGAATCACCCTCAGCTAACCCCTGCTTACCCCCTTGGTAGCTTGGCAGAACAGTAGGCTTAACCTCAGAGTGCTGGGCGTAAAGTATTTGTACCAACACACACAGTAACTTAATGAAAACACTACAAAATGACACAACACCAGTTTAGAAAAATAGGAAATATTTATCTAGACAAAACAAGACCAAAACGACAAAAATCCAACATACACAAGTCAAGTTATGATTTTTAAAAGGTTTAAAATAAAAAGAGTCTTTAGGTAGTTGTAACAACACACTAGCGCTGCTAGCGTGAAAATGTACCTGGTTTGCGGCAAAAATAACCCTGCACGGGCGGTGTGCGTCGAAAATAACCCGGCACGGGTATATGCGTCGAAAACAGCTCGGCGAGGCGCGTCGAAAAAGCCAGCCACGCGACGGTCCGAAGTCCCGCGCCGCTGGTTGCGATCTCTCAGCCTTCGTCAGCGATGCTGCGTGTCGTTTCTCCTGCTCCGGGCGTCGATTCTCCGGTCGCGTTTCCAGCGGCGTCGTTTCTCAGCTGCGGAGCCGGCGTCGCGTCGTTTTCTCAGCCGCGATCGGATTCGCGTCGATCTTTTCTCCGCACGGTGCGCGGTGCGTGTATTTTTGTCCTTAGGCTGCCAGCCTCTCCTTTCAGGGTCCCAGGAACTGGAAGGGCACCACAGAGCAGAGTAGGGGTCTCTCCAGAGACTCCAGGTGCTGGCAGGAAGAAGTCTTTGCTATCCCTGAGACTTCAATAACAGGAGGCAAGCTCTACATCAAGCCCTTGGAGATTTCTTCTTCAAGATGGAAGGCACACAAAGTCCAGTCTTTGCCCTCTTACTCAGGCAGAAGCAGCACTGCAGGAAAGCTCCACAAAGCACAGTCACAGGCAGGGCAGCACTTGTTCCTCAGCGATCAGCTCTTCTCCAGGCAGAGGTTCCTCTTGATTCCAGAAGTGTTTCTAAAGTTTGTAAGTTTGGGTGCCCTTCTTATACCCATTTTAGTCTTTGAAGTCACCTTCCTTCAAAGGGGACTCACACCTTCTTGTGAAATCCTGCCTTGCCCAGGCAAGGCCTCAGACACACACCAGGGGGTTGGAGACAGCATTGTCAGAGGCAGGCACAGTCCTTTCAGATGAGAGTGACCACTCCACCCCTCCCTCCTAGCAGAGATGGCTAATCAGGAAATGCAGATCACACCCCAGCTCCCTTTGTGTCACTGTCTGGTGTGAGGTGAAAAACAACCCAACTGTCAAACTGACCCAGACAGGGAATCCACAAACAAGGCAGAGTCACAGAATGGTTTAAGCAAGAAAATGCTCACTTTCTAAAAGTGGCATTTCCAAACTCACAATCTTAAAATCAACTTTACTAAAAGATGTATTTTTAAATTGTGAGTTCAGGGATCCCAAACTCCACATGTCCATCTACTCTCTAGGGGAATCTACACTTTAATCATATTTAAAGGTAGCCCCCATATTATCCTATGAGAGAGAGACAGACCTTGCAACAGTGAAAACGAAATTGGCAGTATTTCGCTGTCAGGACATATAAACCACATTACTATATGTCCTACCTTATCCATACACTGCACCCTGCCCTTGGGGCTACCTAGGGCCTACCTTAGGGGTGCCTTACATGTAAGGAAAGGGAAGGTTTAGGCCTGGCAAGTGGGTACACTTGCCAAGTCGAATTTACAGTGTAAAAATACACATACAGACACTGCAGTGGCAGGTCTGAGACATGAGTACAGAGCTACTTATGTGGGTGGCACAACCAGTGCTGCAGGCCCACTAGTAGCATTTGATTTACAGGCCCTGGCACCTCTAGTGCACATTACTAGGGACTTATTAGTAATTCAAATATGCCAATCATGGATGAACCACTTACATACAATTTAAACAGGAGAGCATATGCACTTTAGCACTGGTTAGCAGTGGTAAAGTGCTCAGAGTTGAAAAGCCAACAGCAACATGTCAGAAAAATATAGGAGGCAGGAGGCAAAAAAGTCTGGGGATGACCCTGCAAAAGCAAAAGTCCAACACGACCCCCTACCAGCCTAAAGCCAGGGGAGAACAATCAATACCTTGATGTACTTCCCTGATTGGGGCGATAGAACAGGGACCCAGGCCCACAACAGCAGGGGCATGTTCCAGTTCTACGCCTTCCTGACTCCAGTTGGATCCCTCTGTCCATACTCTCAGGGCCCACTAAGCTAACCCATGGGGAACCCTTCTCCACATCTACAGACACCATCTGTGCAGCACCTAACTTTACTTTGCTCACAGATGAATTGCAATGGGCAGATAGTACCACCAGGGCCAACACAGTGGTGTTGCCCACTCCACCCCCGGGGTGTGACTCTCGTCCTCCCCCCCCCAGGGGCAACTCTGTCCACCAGGACAGTAAGCCACAGTGGCCCCAGACAACTGTCAGGGATGAGAGCCCGACCTCAGGCCTCTCTAACCACTGTGACTGTGGAGAGTGGGGGGTGGTAGCCCCAGGTGCCTGGCACCCTTTGACCACTCTCTCTTCCACCAGGTCAGGGATGACAACCTGACCCTGGTCCTCCCCTCTGGGGCTCTGTACCCTCCCTGCAGAAGCGGCACCCCCAGAGTCAAAAACTGTCAGGGTGCTTGTAGAAGCAGTCCTGCACAATTCTTCCATCAGTGCAGGGATGTTAACCTGCAACTGATCCTCCAACCTGGGGTCTGTACCTTCAGGTTGGACCAGGGCCAGGGGTGAGGCTTCCCTCCCCCTGCCCTCTCTTCTGGGGTCCTGAACCACCCAACTAGGAGTGGCCCCCCCAGAAGACAACATGGTAGGGGCACTGTTAACAGTAGCCCCTTCCTCCAGGTCAGGGGGGACACCCTTAACCTGGCCTCCCAATCCAGGGTCTGTACCCACAGACTGGATCACTGCCTGGCAAACCAGGACTTCTTGGGGGGCATACCTACCCCCTACCAGGTCAGAGTTTACCCTCTGAACCTGGTCATCCAACCCAGGGTCACCACCCTGCGGTTGAACCACTGCCTGGCACACCAGGACTTCCAGGGGAGCACACGTACTCCCCATCAGGTCAGAGTTTACCCCCTGAACCTGATCATCCAACCCAGAGTCACCATCCTGCGGTTGAATCATTGCCTGGCGCACCAGGACTTCCTGGGGGGCACACCTACCCCCCACAAGGGAAACACTTTCCCCAAGGGCCATACAAGAGTCTGGCTGGCGCAGGTCTCCTGACCTCTGCCCATCTGACAGAGTCTGGATTCCCCCCAGCCCAGAAATGGTCTCACCAAGGTCATTCCTGGGGGGCTCTGCACTCAGAGCTGACCCCTGACCCTCCAGGTTCTCCACTGGGGTCCGCAACCCCCTCTCAACCCTCTGTCTGGACTTCTGCAACCCCTCACTAGGAGTGGTACTGCCAGACACCAGAACTGGTGGGACGCTGGCTACAGCCGCCCCCCCAAGTTCTCCTGACACTGTGGGGTCTCCCTCAACAGATGGCCCTATGGTACAGGCTAGGCTCCCCTCCTGGGGTTCCCGCAGGGAACCCTCCAGGACCTGGGACCGGATCTCGGGCACCTTGGGCCTCAACCCATCCCCATTCCCTCTCCTCTGAGACTGGACATGGGGTCCCTCACCCATCCCACTACACTGGGACCTACCTGGGACACTACAATCCTTCCCTACCTCACCTGGTTGGGAACTACCTAGACCACTCCTCTCAGGAGCACCCCCAAATGCCTCTTCAGACTCTCTGGTACTCACCCAGAAGTCTGCCTCCATTGTAAGCTCCCTGGGGTCAGAGAACTCACACTCCACCTGGTGTTGGCATAGCTCTGGAAAATAAGGACTAGACATATGCTCTCCAGCAATTACATCACTCAGCCCCTCACATGAATTAACCAAAGTACCCTTCACCCAACCATCCAGTGACTCTGCTTTGAAAAAGCACCCCACATCACCCTCCTGAGACTGGTGAGACAGTACCTGACTGTCCCTGACACTCAACCCACATTCTTCTGGGATGTTTTCACACTCCATAACCAGGACTTCTCCCTGGGGGGAACCCCTCTCCCTGTCACTCTCAACTAGAGTCAGTAGAGTGTCCCTCCCACCAGTAGGAATATGACTCCCCATGCCAGTTCCCCAATCCACCTCAGGGACCCTGTGCATCACTGGAGCTACCTCATACCCCTGAACCTCCTGGTGTGTGTTAACTCCCTCCTTCAAGTAGGGCACCACATCTCTGGGCATGTGCACTTCTTCAGCAGTACTGGATACAAGATTTTTGCTGCCACCATCTGAACTGGACTCAGCCCTCATGGCCTCCAGCTTCAGCTCTTCACAGCTCAGCTCTTGAGCTGCAATCCTTTCTTTTTCTAGGACTAAGGCTCTCTCCTCCTCAGCCCTCTCAAGCTCTGCATCTAGCTCTTCCAGACTCCGGATTCGAGCTAGGAGCCACTCATCTCTTTCTGTTTCCTCCTCCTCAGAGTAGTTATCCTCCTCCTCAGAGTAGTTATCCTCCTCAGACTCATTTGGTGGTGTTGCCTGACAACGTTTCAATTCATACTGAAACAGGGCTGACTCAAGATCCTCCCTTCTGGATTTCCTGTTCACAGCCAGTCCCCTTTCCATGCAGAATGCTTTAAGCTGCCACTTTTTATACATAAATAGGTGCCAGAAATTGACTTCCATTCTGCAAAGGCTTCACAACCCAAAAACAAAGTCCAAAAATATTATCAATACTTCCAGGAGGACATCAGAGAACAAAAAGCAGAATCACAAGACAAGTAGTATGTGGTCACGTAGTGGTCTGAGATCAAAACAGTAGTGTACACTTAATTACTGTATGTCAAGTACAAATACAAGTCCAAATCCCAACCGCTGGTCACCAATGTTAGAAATGGGGTCTTTGGTTGACAGTCAGGTTACCCCCTGTTCAAGCAAGGACCCTCACTCTAGTTAGGATAAAAGAGAATCACCCTCAGCTAACCCCTGCTTACCCCCTTGGTAGCTTGGCAGAACAGTAGGCTTAACCTCAGAGTGCTGGGCGTAAAGTATTTGTACCAACACACACAGTAACTTAATGAAAACACTACAAAATGACACAACACCAGTTTAGAAAAATAGGAAATATTTATCTAGACAAAACAAGACCAAAACGACAAAAATCCAACATACACAAGTCAAGTTATGATTTTTAAAAGGTTTAAAATAAAAAGAGTCTTTAGGTAGTTGTAACAACACACTAGCGCTGCTAGCGTGAAAATGTACCTGGTTTGCGGCAAAAATAACCCCGCACGGGCGGTGTGCGTCGAAAATAACCCGGCACGGGTATATGCGTCGAAAACAGCTCGGCGAGGCGCGTCGAAAAAGCCAGCCACGCGACGGTCCGAAGTCCCGCGGCGCTGGTTGCGATCTCTCAGCCTTCGTCAGCGATGCTGCGCGTCGTTTCTCCTGCTCCGGGCGTCGATTCTCCGGTCGCGTTTCCAGCGGCGTCGTTTCTCAGCTGCGGAGCCGGCGTCGCGTCGTTTTCTCAGCCGCGATCGGATTCGCGTCGATCTTTTCTCCGCACGGTGCGCGGTGCGTGTATTTTTGTCCTTAGGCTGCCAGCCTCTCCTTTCAGGGTCCCAGGAACTGGAAGGGCACCACAGAGCAGAGTAGGGGTCTCTCCAGAGACTCCAGGTGCTGGCAGGAAGAAGTCTTTGCTATCCCTGAGACTTCAATAACAGGAGGCAAGCTCTACATCAAGCCCTTGGAGATTTCTTCTTCAAGATGGAAGGCACACAAAGTCCAGTCTTTGCCCTCTTACTCAGGCAGAAGCAGCACTGCAGGAAAGCTCCACAAAGCACAGTCACAGGCAGGGCAGCACTTGTTCCTCAGCGATCAGCTCTTCTCCAGGCAGAGGTTCCTCTTGATTCCAGAAGTGTTTCTAAAGTTTGTAAGTTTGGGTGCCCTTCTTATACCCATTTTAGTCTTTGAAGTCACCTTCCTTCAAAGGGGACTCACACCTTCTTGTGAAATCCTGCCTTGCCCAGGCAAGGCCTCAGACACACACCAGGGGGTTGGAGACAGCATTGTCAGAGGCAGGCACAGTCCTTTCAGATGAGAGTGACCACTCCACCCCTCCCTCCTAGCAGAGATGGCTAATCAGGAAATGCAGATCACACCCCAGCTCCCTTTGTGTCACTGTCTGGTGTGAGGTGAAAAACAACCCAACTGTCAAACTGACCCAGACAGGGAATCCACAAACAAGGCAGAGTCACAGAATGGTTTAAGCAAGAAAATGCTCACTTTCTAAAAGTGGCATTTCCAAACTCACAATCTTAAAATCAACTTTACTAAAAGATGTATTTTTAAATTGTGAGTTCAGGGATCCCAAACTCCACATGTCCATCTACTCTCTAGGGGAATCTACACTTTAATCATATTTAAAGGTAGCCCCCATATTATCCTATGAGAGAGAGACAGACCTTGCAACAGTGAAAACGAAATTGGCAGTATTTCGCTGTCAGGACATATAAACCACATTACTATATGTCCTACCTTATCCATACACTGCACCCTGCCCTTGGGGCTACCTAGGGCCTACCTTAGGGGTGCCTTACATGTAAGGAAAGGGAAGGTTTAGGCCTGGCAAGTGGGTACACTTGCCAAGTCGAATTTACAGTGTAAAAATACACATACAGACACTGCAGTGGCAGGTCTGAGACATGAGTACAGAGCTACTTATGTGGGTGGCACAACCAGTGCTGCAGGCCCACTAGTAGCATTTGATTTACAGGCCCTGGCACCTCTAGTGCACATTACTAGGGACTTATTAGTAATTCAAATATGCCAATCATGGATGAACCACTTACATACAATTTAAACAGGAGAGCATATGCACTTTAGCACTGGTTAGCAGTGGTAAAGTGCTCAGAGTTGAAAAGCCAACAGCAACATGTCAGAAAAATATAGGAGGCAGGAGGCAAAAAAGTCTGGGGATGACCCTGCAAAAGCAAAAGTCCAACAATCCTTTAGGTATTGAGGGCCTGTGAAGAGCTTTAAACCCTACACATAGGCCCTCATTACGACCCTGGCGGTATAGAACCGCCAGGGCCGCGGGACGCGGAGGCACCGCCGACAGGCCGGCGGTGCCCCGCGGGGCATTCTGACCGCGGCGGCTTAGCCGCGGTCAGTAAAGGGAAACCGGCGGTCTCCCGCCGGTTTCCCGCTGCCCCCAGGAATCCTCCAAGCCGGCGCAGCTTGCTGCGCCGGCTTGGGGATTCCGACTCCCCCTCCCGCCATCCAGTTCCTGGCGGTTCTCCCGCCGGGAACCGGATGGCGGGAGGGGGAGTCTCGGGGCCCCTGGGGGCCCCTGCAGTGCCCATGCCAATGGCATGGGCACTGCAGGGGCCCCCGTAAGAGGGCCCCTACAAGTTTTTCACTGTCTGCTTGGCAGACAGTGAAATACGCGACGGGTGCAAATGCACCCGTCGCACCTTCCCACTCCGCCGGCTCTATTACGAGCCGGCATCCTCGTGGGAAGGTCGTTTTCCCCTGGGCTGGCGGGCGGTCTTTTGGCGGCCGCCCGCCAGCCCAGGGGAAACCTTGAAATACCCGCCGCGGTCTTTTGACCGCGGCGCGGTATTTTGGATGGCGGAATTCTGGCGGGCGGCCTCCGCCGCCCGCCAGAATCAGAATGAGGGCCATAGTGCTTTGAAGGGGATGTGCTTGGCACCGGAAGTCAATACAACTGTGCCAAGGCCTTAAAAGCAGAATGATAGCTGGGGATTCCTAGGAGAAGTCTAGCCACAGCTTTCTGAAGTATTTCCAGTTCATTTAATAATCGCTTCTGAAGATTCATGTAATTGGCATTGCAATAATCCATCTTAGAGAGAAAGAGTCCGGTGATAGCTAATTTCCTTCGTTCTGATGGAATGTAAGGAAGAAACTTTCTAAGAGTTTTCAAGGCAAGGAAACAAGATGATGTGACAGAATTGATTTGTTTGTCAAAAACGAGTCTCTCGTCAAAAATCATACCAATGTTTTTAACCTTGGGGACAAGGAGCTAGAGGCCACCCAACTGGCACATAGAGATGAAGAAGTTAGATGTAGCCAATTTATGATTATCTAAGGATTCATTCCCTGCGATTGAGTCGACAATTTGAGCGTTCCCAGCATAGCTGACCACCGAAAACTGAAAGGATTTCATCAGTGAGGCTAGTGGAGACACATACAAATGAAAAAGAATGGGGCTTAGGGAGGAACCCTGAGGAACCCCTGAAGGAAATGATAAAGAGCTAGAGGAGAAATTATCTAGGGCAACAAATAGCTGAAAAAAAGACTTAAGGAGGTCTAGAGCAGATTCTCCAATGTCAATGGATTAGACACGGTCAATCAACACCTTGCGATTGACCGTGTCAAAAGCTGCTGATAAATCCTGCATAATAAGTGCTGTCATACCTCCTCAACTTTTTTGGAGGGCAGGGGCCAAGTGGTGAGCCTGAAGGAGTAGTTAAAATTAGAGAACCTGCTAAGTGCTATCATAGACATGGGGTCTTTGTCTAGATGTGAAGAAGACATGGGTTTGGCTGGTGAAAATGTTATAGATGTCCAGAACTTTAGATTGAAAAGTAGATGTAATATTGTAGCAGAGCCACTGGACACTCATAATTTTTTCCAAATCGTTCAGGTTGGCTAGCTTTTTAACCGTGGAGAAAAGTTCCTTGGGGGAATTTTTGCCTGTTCTGATTTTTTGCATAATGTAGGCAGATTTCTTTGCCAGAATTGCTATCTTGTATTTGGAAGGTTTTTGTTTATATAGATGTTTTTCATAAGGATCGTACTGGAGAATCCAACAACGTTCGCAGTGCTGACATGCTTGTTTAGAAGCCTAAGCTTCTCAGAAAACCAAGGCTGGGAAGGGGAATGCCTGTGATTACACATCACCTTAAGAGAAGCTAAAAGGTTGGCAGCTGAATTAGCCAGCCGTTGAAAGCTTGGATATCTTCTTCAACCTGGTTTGATATCATAGATAAAGACGAAATGAGGGCCTCACCTAACTGCAAAGTGTTGATTTTATGCCAATAGTGGTGCAGAGGACTCATTAAATGAACTGATGTTTCCAGGTCAAAATGGCACCATCTACCTAATCTCACTAATGCACCAGAGAGCGGGTTCCCAAAAGTGACTGCTCTGAGAGGCTTTTAGGGATCAAGTTTTCTCCAGGAGAAGAGCCCTCAGAGTGTTATAACAAAAAAGATGAATTCAAACAAAATTAACAGTGTGGACTAACAACAAGTTACCAACCATATGAATGAGAATCTAGTTCATTTATGATATCAACAGGCTCTTCCTCTGCTGCATTTTGGAGATCACACTATCTAAATCTCTTCTTTGAGCCTCCTCCAGAGCGCAGAATCTCCTTCTGAATTCTTCTGGTACATTTGTGTGATCAGGAGTCACTAACCTCTGTGTACAAGCACTGTCAGGATATATGCTCAGTCTGTGAAGCATTGCTCTGGCCTGATACATCCATGAATCTCCATCCCCAGGATGGAGTGACTGTAGACAAGCAACAATAATATTTCTTTGGAACTTACAAATTGCTAAAGTTTGTGAGAATTCGTTCTGTAGTTCATCTTCAGTTGGAGAATATGTCTTGTTATTATCTTGTTATTATCAGTTGAGTAAAAACTAAGTTCATGAAGTGAGGGACAGGCAATTAGGGGTCCTATCATTACAAACTCAGGGCTTCATTTACAAGCCCTTTGCACCACCACTACGTCATTTGTTTGGATGCAGCAGTGATGCTAGCAGAGCACTACACTGCTCCATATTTACAAACTGATGCATTGTCCCAATGCATCAGTTTGTAAAGCCCTGCGTCTCAGTATACCTGTGCCAGGTATAATGTATGCAGGGTAGGCGTTCCCATGGGAAAAGCCATGCAGACCTGACGCAGTGAAACTTACAACATTTCACTGTGTCATTCTGCAACTTCACTACGTCAAAATGTTACCGCTGCTCAGAGTAGGCATTAAATTGACGCAGGGCTTTTTCCTATGGGAGACTCCTCGCATTTCTGGAGTTGCATCAGTCTAACAATGCTACTCCAGCAATGAGTGAGTTTAGCGCCAACAGATATATCAGAATTACAGACGCATCTGTGAAAATGTGCACAATGGAGCTCTGTACTGTAAATACAGTGCATCCATGGCATCATTGGAGGATGTGTGGGTAAGCAAGAAATCTGACTCATCAATGGCAGTGCGTTAGATTCTTGTAAATGAGGCCCTCAGTTCTTTGCTACTTCATGTGTTGGCAGTGCTAATAATATGGCAGGGAACAAATCTCATTTTTGTGATGCACATTTATGTCTTGAAAGTACAGTTTTGGATCTTGATGGGCACCATTCACAAAGACAAACTTTGACATTTGGTCTAAACTTGGACTAAATGCCTATGTTTATGACTTTGGGAATTCACAGAGAACATTTATGAGTAGTATCCTGCCCAGCATTGCTGTGTTCTTTACCAATGGATAAGTGATCGTGGTCAAAATGAGGAATGTCATAATAAACAAAAAAGTAAAATGTAAATCATGTAAACAAAAGCTGCCAGTTATATTGCGTATTACTGTTGCAATTTAATGTTTCAACTAACCCCATACCGAATAAAATCCTAGGTTTTGTAATCATCCTTGCAGTAGCAGTTACCTACTATTCTCTGTGCAATTTTGCATTAGTACTTTCGCTGACATGTATGCTGGCACGTACTTATTGCAATTTTCAGTTGAAGAAACTGCCAGGTTGCCTGGGCAAACTTCCCAGTCACTGGTACACCACATAAAATTATCGCTGTAGCACAATTTAATAGTGACTCTTCAAAATATATATGCAACATCTTAGAGCAGTCTGTTCTAGTGAAAGTTGATGTTATGCTCGCACATTGTGCTATTTTTTATGAATTACTCCAGGTCACCAGGTCACTGATATGGACTTTTCACTGACATCGATGGCCAATTGCTGATCCTCAAAGTGAGGTCTACAATTGTGATGCTGAATGCAGTGATGCAATAGGGTTACATCACTCTTTAGAGTGATATATTTACCTTTACAGATAGATAACTTATTGAACGTTGTCTGTTCAGTATATAAATTTAAAAATTCAGTTTCCAGAGAGATCAACCTTTACACCATTTTGGCAGCATCAACGAACCTATTCATCAAATGTCTTATTTGACAGCTATCTAGGTAACGATATCATCCCAGGTGTGGACATTTTGCAGATTCAGCACCACTACCATGGGAAGCGATTTGTGTTTGGTAAGCAAGCCTTCATCCTTAATTTGAAAAAAAACAATCATAATCAGCAGGAGAAATATCTGTCTGTGATCCCAGGCTTAACCCCTGGCAACGGTAATGAAATAAACCTACTTAGAACGAGGGTGTTCGAAGGTGGCCTCCCAGTGCTTGTTGATTGCAACATATTATGCAACACAATAAACAAATGTGCAGCATGGTAAGATTTAATTGAGTAGAATACAGCACAAAAATGTTTTGACTTCGTGAGCTGCAGTACCAGCCATTGAGGTGCCACAAAATGCAAATACATTGTTTAAATAATGAAAACAGTTGAAAAATTGTTGACTTTCTTTGACAAGTTAAGGGCATATTTAAGAGCTCCTAGCGCAACCTGAGCGTCACTTTTAGTAATGCTCCGGTGGCGCTATGCACTGCACCATATTTACAAGGTCATGTTAAGCCACTTTTTTTTTAATAACACCACCTTTGTTCACATGCAGCAGCGTGTAAGGGGCGTGCAATGGGTGTTGCTGTGGGCGTGCCAGAGCAACACCCATTGCATTTTCACGTTTCCTCAGATTTACGAGGTTTCCTTAACCTGAGGTAGCGCCAAAATCTAACGCCACCCCAGGGGTGACGTTAGAGTGGCACAACGAGGAGAAATCCTTTCATTTCTCCTTAGTTTTTGCTCTTTCTATATGTGCTGCAAAATGCGGCACACATCCACAGAGCAAATCGCCAGTTCCTTCCTGCACAAACACAATCTTCCCCGCAAAGCAGCCATCCTTGCACTATGGTGCAAGGGTGTCTGCTTTGGCGCACGGCAGCAAATCTAGTGCCAGTGCAGGGGGAAACACAGTAAACCCTGTGTTTTGAAAATGACGGTGCACAACACTGGCAAATTTGGTGCAATGCCTTGCACCTTCATTTTCTATTAAATCTGGCCCTTGGCGTTAATGTGGCCAACAGGCAGGCAGTACTTACCGCCACTAATGTACCACTCCGACCTCCATGGCGGTAGCAGCCATCTCCAGCCTGGCGGCTGTCATTGTGCCACCAGTGGGATTATGTTCCTGCCTACTGCCATAGTTTTCGTGGAGTTCGTAACGCCACGAAAACCATGGTGATAGGCCCTATCAGTTACAGGGAATTCCTTCCCTGTCACTGATAGGTGTCCCCCACCCCTCCCTACCTCTCCAAACAACCCCTCACCCCTCACCCCTCCCACATCCACCCCCCATTCACACACACACGCTAACACACACTCATTCACACATACATACACCCATGCATTCATCCATTTACACACACATCTGCACACACTTCAAAACATACAAGCAGACACGCATTCCGAATTCCATACATTCATGCACTCACACTTCAGTATAGTCATGCACGCAATCAACACTAATCCAACACCCGCATTCACGCACACTCAGACATACTTGCACACACACCCACCCCCACACAACACACCCCACCCCCTCCCCTGCCAGAGACCCGACATACCTGGATCCAGGGGTCCTCCAGCAGGAGACGGGATGGGGCGCTGCTTCTGCCAGCAGCGTCTGCCAGTAGAACACCACAAGGCCATATTATTTGTCATAATACGGCTGGCGGCGGTCTACTGGCGTGGCACTGCATACACCAGTATGGCCACAGCCGGATTTCCGCCCTTCTTGTGGTGGAAATCCAGCTGTGGTCATAATATGGGGACAGCTGGTAGCCACGGCGATGGTCTTTTGGCGGCCATTGCCGCAGTGGTCAGTGGTTTTTACCGCTGATGTCAAAATGAGGGCCTTGGTCTCTCCTGACCTAGTCTCGCTACGGATATCCTTTGAACTGTGCACTTGATGTATTTTTTCTGTCCAGATTAATCTATACTTTTTGAGGGAAATTGCCTGCTTATGTTTGTTACTGCAGAGCATTTCAGCAAATGTAGCGCTTACTTACCAGTTGCGTATATATCACTGTTTCTGCAGGTTTCTTTGATATATAAGTATTTACTAATTTATTTGAATTTTCATATCGCTTTTAAGCCAAGAGCTGATAAACGCTAAAACAGTATACACAACTTAATCAGGATACAATATTACCTGGGTTGCAGATTAGACGAAAAACAGACATGGAAACCACAAATCTATAAAAGTAGTATTTCCTTGGCCCAACAAGCTGGAGCAGTACTCAGATTTGCAAAAGCTACAGGCAACCATTCTGTGAGTTCTGCACTGCTTGCATATAAAACAAAAGCAAGAGCTGCAGCACTTTACAGCGCAGAGATCTGGGGATTCAGAAAGACGCCATCAATACAAGTAACCGAGAATAAATTTTTACGCCGATTACTTTGCTTAGGCAATGCTACACCAATGAATGCAATAAGACTTGATCTTCAAATGAGAAAGGTTGAGGACTACATTGCTCTGGCTCCAGTAAGATACTGGATCCGTGTTTGGTCAAAAGAGGAACTTAAACCATATAGAGACGTACTTAAGGACATCATGAAGCTACAAAGCCATCGGAAATTGCCCTGGTTCAAACATATCTCAACTACCCTGGCTGCTATCGGCCAGGGAGACCTCTGGCTCCATCCAGAAAAAATCAGAAGGCCTAGTTTAGCTGTCATAAAAAAGGCATATTGGGAGCAAAAGACTGAGATTATGTGTGAGTCACCTAGCCCTTTATTTAAGCGCTACATTTTGTTTAACCAAGAACTTAAACCAGCAATATATTCATAGACAATATTTTTCCGGAGGAAAAAAGGGTTCTCTATTTTAAATTCCGTATGGGCACACTACCTGTGACGGCGGTGGTAAACAGATGGCAACCCGTTCCTCTGGGTAGATTAGAATGTTGTCCATGTCTTCATGTTGGCCCAGAAACACTTTCCCACTTCCTTTTATTATGTCACTTTACGCTCAAACTCCGCAAATTGTATTTACGCCCACTTTTCAGATCTTACGGAGTTAGGAAGTGCAAGGAGGCGGAAGTGTTATGTATGCGATCAGACGAGAAACACATTGTGACAAAGGTTTCAACTTATATCTTGGAAGCATGGAAGTTACGTTCATCAATGCACCCACAGTTGGCACAGGCATAATCGCTTATGTCATCCCATAGCTATCCAGCTTGGGAAATCGGTGCAGGGTGGTGTAAAACTGGGTTAGGCCTCGGGCTTCCATTAAACGTTTGGCAGACACTGCAAGGTCCCAAATGATTTGTGCCAGAACAAGATATTTAAATATTAGATTTATAACGTTTTTTAGAATAAGTTAAGTTTTTATGTAAATTATGGTTATATATTATGTTTTATGATAATGTAGGGTAAATCGGATACATTTTGGCACATGTTAAATCAATAACTTAAGCACAGTTTCCTTTTCTACTGAGATGTTTTATTAATGTGATTTTTACCGAGTGTGATGGATTGATATTTATTGTGTGATTATTGTTATGGCCGGATAGGCTAACAACAATTAAATAAATGGATACAATGGGAAACATTGTGAAATGTAAGAGGGCATACAACTAAGCAGAAGAGCTATCTTTCAGGGAAAGCCATGATCAGTAGATTATCCTTCAAACAGGTCTTTAAGCCAGAAAAATTTAACGAGATTCTCACAGAGACTGGTGAGAGAGCATAAGTTGGCTATGCCATTATGCGTTTTAGAAATGATAGGAAATCATAATCAACAACATATAGAACGTGTGCTCAGATTGTTTTCAAGTAAACCTGGTGCTTGAAGTCCACCTATAAGTAGAAAAGTGGTATGCATGTTTTGTGATGACATTTATTGATTGAAGAAACACGCACATATGCAATATTATTAAAAGGTATTTGGACTATGAAATCTTAGTCACATGATATATTTTGATAGTTATTTGTCAATTATTGTGCTTATGAGAAATGCAAGAATAAACGTATTCCAGTATGTACTGAGTTCTATGTTAAGTTGGCTGGAGTTAAGTCCTGAAATGTTTTTCTGTGTTTAACCTTCAAGTTGCATATTTCTTTATTTGCAGCAGATGACTCTGCACAAGTTTCCAGTTAATGAAGAGCTTATTGTTAGTTTTAGATAAAGGGGTATGGGAAGATGGGTTGCCAAGGTTGCAGAGTGTTAACAAGGACAAACTTCACTCTGGATTCCTGGAAAAAGGAGGGATCCATAGTCATCCTGATGCTTGGACCAAGTGATGAAAGGCTAATGAGAGTTGCAAATTTCAAACTGTGCACAGACAGTGGAAAGTTACTGCTGATGACGTCAGTTACTGAAAGTTCTGGAGAGATTAAAGTGGTGTTTAGTTAGTTAGAAAGGAAGATTCCTTTTACCTGTTGACTAGAGCTGGACTTGGAGATTTAGGCCCAGATTTATGAAAAGTAGCTCTGCACCCAGCACAGTGCCACTCTTCTTGTGCCCCTTATCACCCATCCGTATGCCACCATGTGTGCACCATATTTTAAATATGGTGCACAATGGAAGTAGTCAGGGGGACAAGCATCATAATTTGTGGTGCTAGTCTGTCACTTTGCAGGACTAGGGTCAAAAATGTTGACGCTAACCCTGCAAAGCACCCAGAAGCCCATTGAACACAATGGGAGTCTCTTTTTAATGCCTGCACTTAGCAGGCATTAAAAAATGCTGATAAAATGTGCGCAAAGGAATCTCATAGATTCCTTTGTGCCAGTTTTACGCCCCCACCCTCCCCAGTACCGGAATGCCCCCTTTGCATACATTATGCCTGGCGCAGACATGATATGGCACAAAGAGTTACACAAAGTAGCGCAATGCAAGCATTGCGCCACTTTGTAAATATGGCAGGGCATTTTTGCCCTTCCAACGCCAGATTGGAGTAAAAAAATTACGCTACTGTGGCACTGGAATGGCACTAGGCCACCATAAATCTGGTCATTAGAGAGGTACAGACCGCTTTTCCTTTGCTTGGCTGATGTGGCTTTATGCTATATGCAGCTCTCTTCTGCAGAACTTCTACTGATGTTTCTGTGATGCTCCCAGTTTTGATTAATTGCCTGTTTCCATAATTTGGAGAATTCTTAGGTTTCCCCTAGCTTATTAGGATAGTTAGATTATTTAGATTCAATGGTGAAGCAGGAAAGTCAAGGCTTGGACTCCGAACATCAAGTGTTTTTTTTTATCTTTTGTATTGCCACTACAGAGATTTTGGTATGACTTATGCTTGTACAGTTTAATCTGATTCTACGCTATAACTCAACTTAGGTGATTCTGTACTTATATAGTATGTTTTTTTTAGATTCATTTACATAAATCTGGCTTTAAATTTGAAATAAATCTTTTCAACTTTAATACCGCCTCTGAGATTCAATGTGCGGCTAAATGGGTTACTCTGTAAATTGATTGAGATGAACTAATGTGTCCCTCCTTACCCCTCGGAACTCCTAAAAAGATTCATCAGACCTAGAAATTTAGTGAATGGACCAGACGCTTGATCACTGTCATTCCAGAGTTTTGGTGTCAACAGACCAAAAAAACTCAACTATTCTGTGAGGAACATTATTATATGGTGTGCAACCTTACCATGTAATGCACTCACAAAACCAACTTGGGTCCAGTCAAGCTCCTTTGCTAATCATTAGCTTGGGTAGTTGTGGCTTTGAACAGCCAGGCTTAAATGAAGGAACAAGTATGAAAGATTTAGATGCACCAAAACAATGAAATAAGAAAGTCATGCATCACAAAAGAAATCTGATCCTAATTAGCAAAAATAGATGCTATTTTAAGACGTTTTGCACACCAAAACAAACAAAATCTACTGGTGGGTTTCAGAGGTACAGATTTTTAAGTAAAACATAAATCTCAGTTTTTTACTTGAAAATACGAACAAACATTGGTAAATGCAAAGTTTGGAAACTTAAATTTTTTTAAAGATGTGTGTTTGACTACTCTGGCCTACTTTCAAAGACCAATGCCCAGATTTATTCTTTTTGACACAAAACTGCGCTAACACAGTTTTGCGTCAAAAAGTTCAGCTCTGGCTAGCGCCATTTTTTAATGCCACTGGGTGTCATATTTATACTATGACGCTGGTTGGCGTTAAAAATGGATTAGAGTAAAAAAAATTGACATTAACCATTGTGTCTTGTCGTAAGGCAAAATGAAGTTAACTCCGGAACAATGACTCTAACCTGTTTTGCGACGCGTAAACATGTCTCAAAGCGGAAATGAACCAATTTTACCTGCAATAGCGTCAAAAACAGATGCTAATGGAGAAAACAGTGCAAAGGAGAGGCAAAATTGACTCCAATCAGCCAGGAACCAACCAGGAGGACACAGACAAGACCCAGGGGAGGGAGAAGAAAAAGAGAAAGTGTTGTTCCGGTGCGGAGTGCATGAAATACTGGTGAGAGAGTTGATGGAGCACCAACATCAACTCTTCATCATCTCAAAGTTGCCAATTGGCAGGAGAGAGGCAATATGGCAGCAGATAGTAGACAAGATTAACAGTGTGGCAGAGGTCAGGAGAACTGTAACAGAGTTCAAGAAATGCTGGCATGACTGTAAGCGAAGCACCAAGAAAAAAGTGGCAAGGAACAGCAAGGCAGCATTGCAAAATGGAGGTGGTAGTCCAGCACCGCAAGAGGACTTGGGCGAGATGGAGGAGATGTTTGCAGCGTTTATCTTGCAGGAACTCGTCACTGGAATCTCACGACAGCGCAGACTACCAGGAAACACCACAAATGCAGGGTAAGTTGCGTGGAGGAAATTAATGTCAAATTGTCAAGTGCTAGAACGGAGAGATACATAGGACTCACACAGTGCAAGTCAAAGGATTGCAGAGGTACACATTGCACATTAAGCAAGTTGCACCATGCTGACTTAAGCTACACATGTACCTGCGCCTTGGAAGTGCCATGCACCATAACACATACACAACCTGGACATTTGTCAATCACCAGGCCTAAATACCTGTATGTACATATGCAGCACATGGGATGGATGGCATGTGTAATGACTGTGCCTCTGGTTGTGTCATCACAACATCCCTTGCATATAGTCATATTAACCCTACCAACATGACCAAACTTCAGATACTAGGTAGTCAGTCAATGCCATACCTGGGGTCACGTCATGATTGTGACCCTTGCAGTAACACCTTGCAACTGCCTTGCCTTCTAGTCCAAACACATGTGTGCTACATCTTACCGCTCACAATCTCACAATTCAATGCAACTATCCCAGACATGTGCTGGTAGCACCCCCACCCCGCATATTGACAACACATCCACGTAAGGCAGCCACCACTCAATCTTGCAGTGAGGATGCCCCCTGGGTGCAAGGAACAATAATCTGAGCAGGTGCTGGGGGAATAGCATGCTGATCCTGTATCACTGGAAACATGCCACCACCCGGACCAACTAAACTGGTGTAGTGTGGAACCACACATCTTGATGCTGAACAGAAATGTGCCACTGCGGAAAATATGTACCACAGATAGAAAACTGTAAGTCACAACAGTTACAGGCCACAACTACTCTGACACAACCAGATGAGACACATAGGAATTGGGAAATAAACACACACATACAACACATAGGGTATGACCCTGAACATAATGGTGTATAATTCCACATTGACAGGCAGGGGATGGTGCATGGCTAAGTCTGGTGTTGGTAAGAATTCCAGTGAAGTGTACCTTTTGCGGTTGCCATGAGTAGTCACACGTTGGGATGGCGGGTGGAAATCTGTCAGGCCATGGTAGCACTGTAGGGCACTTAGCACAACATTGTTGATGGGTCAAATTGAGTCAGTGCCAGTCGTGGGGTGCATTGGGTGTGGCAGGACACGCTGCACTTAGCCCTGCAAATCAGGCATTGGAAAGGGCATAGGTGCAGGGCATGAGACCCCCTGCACTGCCCATGCCAGGTGCATGGGCTGTGCAGGGGCACCCAGGAGCACACCACACCACATCACCACCAACCTTTGCATTGCCAAGCCAAGGCTGGTAGAAATGCGTCAACTGAACTGGAGTATGGAATTGAACGTAATACTGGTCTGGTGTCACAAGACACGTACCATTGCCAGTCTGTAAGATGCTGGAAATCTGCCACGGATAGGTCATTGGCCCATGGGGCATTCCCCATTGACAACAGTTGCCACTACCACCTGCGTTATTGGGCGGTGGTCATATTGACAATGGCAGTCAGGTGGTCATAGGGCTGCAGCACTTGAAATGAGGTACCAGTATGACTACCTGCAGAATCATCATCAAACTAGCTGAGGCCCTGACCTAAGTTGAAATCCAGTTAACTGGCCATGTCCATAAACTCATTTACCATTAGGCACTATCACATACATAATGATATACACAGCTAAAATATTATACCCATACTGGCCAACCCTGGGTCTTCCCCTGTGCCTGTGTCAAATTAGCTGCACTGCCAACATGATGCATCTCATGTATCATGGTGCAAGGATGGCTGCATTGAGGGGGAGATAATAGGTGTGTAGGAAGGCACACCTACCTGCACAGTCAGAAGATGAAATTGAACTCTGCTAGGTCCATGTGTGCTGTGCAATGTAGCACACATACACATACAGCAACATGAGGAGCTATCAATGGTAGCAAGAGCATGATGTTCTGGCAATAGCAACCCAAGTGCGGTGCAAGGTTACAGTATCGCATGGTGAAAGTGAAACATGTAAGACTGGGACAGTGGTATATTGACATGTTTGGTGCTGTGCCTTGAGCACTGTAACACCCATTGCAAGGCCTCACCATGCAAATGGATGCATAGGGATGTGACGCCGGGCTTAACCGTGGCGACTCTCACGGCCAGACCGCAACTCCAATTATCAGAGCGCTGTCCTCCTTGTTTTTGCACAAAATTTTCGGCACGTTTCTGGAAGCACATTTCGTGCTCCCGGTCGCATCGTCCTTACCTGTCCTTATGTCATTTTTTCTTGCTTGTTGGTGGTGGACTCCTTTTCTCTTCTTTTTCCTTCTTTTCTTCTGTTTTTTTTCTGTGCACTTCGTCTTTTTTTTTCTCCTGATTTCCATGCTATCTTCTTGCTGGTTTCTATGTTGTCTTCTTTCTGGTCCTTTTTACCAGCATGCCTTTATCTTTTATACTGCTACTTTTTTCCCATTCTTTTCTATGGGCCTTTCCCAATTCAAGATGGTGTTGTTTTCCCTTTCTGTGTTGTCACTTCCTGTCTTCCAGTATATAAGTCACTCAGTCTTGATCTGCTTTGCATTGCAAACACTTCCTTCTGGTCGTGATCGCGCTCCTGTTTGTCGTGTTTTCTCCATTTCCTACTGCTCTGATTCCGATTTTTTCCTTTTTCAGGAGTTCCTGTTTTGAGGTTTTTTCCAACATTATTTGTTTTTTTTCCCTCTGGGATTCCTTCTGGAGGGTACGGTCTGCTTAGGCGTTTCCTGTCAAGCAGCACCGTGGCTACTAGAAAGGGTCGCCCTTATCTTGGTCTGTCCAGAACCAGCAGAAGACCAGGTGCTCTTTCAAATCCTACAGTCAAAGGTGAGAAGCACCATGCAGATCGTGACAAGGGAGGGTTGACAATGATAAGATGAGATCAAGCCACAGAAAAGATATACATCACACCTAGTAGATATGATGCAGAAATTTACCCCACCTGAGCTTCCCCTCCTGTGACACTCAGGTGGGGCAAAGGGCTGATAGACTGCAACCATGATGTCTTTGGCTTTTAGCTTCCTTCAAGTTAGTGACAGAAATGGGTGTGAAACCAATGCTGGATCCTGGAAAGCTAAACATTTCCAAAAAGTAGACAAAATTCTGAATTCACCAAGGGGTAATTTGAGTAGATTCTACAAGGTTTTCCTACAGAAAATAACAGCTGAAATAAAAACATATTGAAATTGAGGTAAAAAAACAGCCATTTTTCTCAATGTTTTACTCTGTAACTTTTTCCTGCGATGTCAGAGTTTTGAAAGCAATATACTGTCACATCTGCTGGACTCTTCTGGTTGTGGGGATAAATAGGGCTTGTAGGTTCATCAAGAACCCTAGGTACCCAGAGCCAATAAATGAGCTGCACCCTGCAATGGGTTTTCATTCTATACCGGGTGTACAGCAATTCCTTGGAGAATTTTTTCCTTAGAAAACCTTTGTATCTCCTAAATGGGCACAAAGTAAGGTGTTTAGAAGCAGTAGTTATTTTCACATCTCTGCATTCCAGGGTGCCCATACTAGCATGTAAATTACAGGGCATTTCTCAAATTGAAGTATTTTTCTACACACTATCTTACAATTGGAAGGAATAAATGTAGAGAAAGACAAGGGGCAATAACACTTGTTCTGCTATTCTGCATTCCCCCAAGTCTCCCGATAAAAATGGTACCTCACTTGCGTGGCTAGGCCTAATGCCTGTGACAGGAAACGCAACAAAAGCACATCACATTTTTACATTGAAAACTGACATGTTTTTTGGAAAGTGCCCAGCTGTGGATTTTGATCTTTCGCTCAGCCGGCACCTAGGGAAACCTACCAAACCTGTCCATTTTTTTAAACTAGGTACCTAGGGGAATCCAAGATGGGGTGACTTGTGGGGCTCCCACCAGGTTCTGTTACCCAGAATCGTTTGCAAACCTCTAAATTTGTAATTAAAAAAAACACTTTGTCCTCACATTTTGGTGATGGAAAGTTCTGGAATCCTAGGGGAGCCACAAACTTCCCTCTACCCAACGTTCCTCCAGGTCTCCCAATAAAAATGATACCTCACTTATGTGTGTGGCCCAGGTCCCTGCAACAGGAGAAGGCCAAAAACATGTAGTGATTGAGGGGATAGCTCAGTGAGTTGATGAGTTAAATTTTTCTTTTATAAATTTTTAGACTGGCTCTGCTTTGGGGGCCCACACAAGTGGAGAGAAGTTTTGCTTGGGAGACTGAGGGGAACGCTGGGTGGTAGGAAATTTGTGCCAGCACGGTGAAACTACAAAGAAAAGTGAGGAAAATATGCTTTTTTAATCAATTTTTGAAGTTTGCAAAGGAATATCTGGGTAAGGAAATGTTGGGGGATCCACGCAAGTCACACACCCTGGACTCCTATGGGTGTCTAGTTTTTAAATGTGTTTGGGCTTGGTAGATTTCCCTAGATGACCGCCATATTTGGGACCAAAAACACAGGTGATCCCCACCTTGAAAAACAGGTAGTGCTGCAATACATAATTTTATGTGTCCACGTCCTTCTGTGATGTTCCAAACACTAAAAATGTGAAAAGAAACACACTTAGGTTATGTTAAGAAAACCCCTCACCCACTAACAAAGTTGGTAGCATGCTTCATCATCAGAGACACCTAGCACGTCACAGGTGTGCTCCGGCGCCTGATTACAGCAAAGCAGGTTCCGTCATTTTTGCCACATAGCCATTTTTACCACACATACTGGTTGGATTTGGCAAGAGTGTGAGTGATTGTACAGTAGATCAATTTTTTTTAACAAGTTATTTCACAAAAATGAAATTCACTGTTAATAACTGAAAGGCCAAAAAACTGAACCAGTGACTCACAGCTTGTGAACTGTAAAGCCGCGTCACAGCACCAACCGCTTTACAGTCCATTCACACACCTTTCATACATGACATGCACAAGACCATTCACGCCGCGGGCCCAGCACATTGCAATACTCGAATCAGCAGATAGCGCTATTTAAGGGCCCATCACTTTCATACACCCACATTCCTGATACAGCAATCACACCAGCTAATGGGAGTGTGTGTACAGGCGTTTGGTAGGCAGTGTGTTCCAATGGTCAACAGCAAGTCAAGATTTACACTGCCAGGCAAACGCCACTCCACGCACACTGCCATCACTTTTTTTTAAACAAAAAAGAGACCACTAACTAATTACAAATAAGTACAAAACTACAAACTCAAAAGCTCTAACTAAATGCATGACAGTAATGCCAACCTTGAAACTGAACAAAAAATATAAAACAAAACAGAACTGACAGTTTTCACTCATGGTAATTCCCAGTAGTTCTTTTGGGAGTGGTAACTTCTAAAACAGCCGGACACACACAGCCCAAGCTTAGAGGGACAATCAGGGCAGCAGTTCAGAGTCTCTCTCCGGATACCTCTTTGGGCACGGACTCTACATTTCTTAGTAGGAAAAGTCTTTTTTGGGAGTGGGAGGAATGTGATCAGGAAAGTGGCGATCTTTCAATCTAACCGCATCCTCCACCACTGCTACTCTTGGAACTCTTGCTTGTTCCACCACAATAAGGCTCTCGATCACCGACTCCTGAAATGTAACAAATTTCATCCTTGACTCAGGGAAACAATCCATGAACACAATAAAAGCATTAAAAGATGCTAAATGAAACAAATGGGTAGCCAACTTTTTATACCAAATGTAAGACTTACGAATAGCAGTGTAAGGTTCTAACCTCTGGCCTACTCTATCAACACCACCCATGTGCGTATTGTATTCTAAAATTCACACAGGTTTGAGCACTTCAGCAACTTGACCCCAAACAGCCACAGGTGAAGTACTCTCATAATGTATGATAGTTAACATGTAGACATCGCTTCTGTCTGCAAATTTCAGAGCTAGCAGCTCATCATTCCGCAAGGCACTGCACTGTCCCCTCTCAAGTTCTTTACAGACAAGCTCCCTTGGATCCCGTTTCCTGTTAGATCAGATTGTACCACACACAACAGTGTCCACTCTGAACAATTTTTTGAACAACTGCACGCCAGTGTAGAAGTTATCTACATACCAATGGTGACCTTTGTTAAACAATCGTCTACCAAATTTCCACACAATTTTCTCAGTAAGTCCAAAAGTGGGCAGATAGCCGGGGGAGTCAATACTGGAATCCCTGCCAGTGTAGACCCGGAACTTATACACACATCCTGTATTACATTCTGACAGCATATACAATTTAATTTCATATCATGCCATCTTGCTAGGAATGTACTGCTTAAAACCCAAACGCCCCTTGAACAGGAACAAAGACTCATCTACAGATATTTCTTTCCCTGGAACATAAACCTCTGAAAAACGATCTACAAAATGATCAAGGATAGGCCTAATCTTAAAAAGACGGTCATAGTCAGGGTGATCTCGTGGCAAGGCTAAGGCATTGTCAACCAAATGCAGCATCCAAAGAAGAAGCAAATACTGATTATGAGCCATGGTTGCAGGAAATATAGCCATTGCCATCAAGGGACTAGTAGACAAATAAGAAGCCAGCGATGGCTTCCTTATCAACCCCATCAAAAACATCAAACCTAGGAACTTTTTCAACTCTTTCAGATTTGTGGGAATCTACTGGGTAACTCTAGACTGAGGTCTAAGTCTGGCAGTGTTGTCCCTCAAATACTGCTCTGCAGACAAATTAGTCTGCTCAACCATCTCTTCCAACAATACATCGTCCATAAACAACTGAAAGAAATTGATAGACAAAAACACCCTGGGAGACCAGTAAATGCAGGCAATTGTGGCTGTTCCATGTTTGGGGCAATCTAGGTGTCAGGTCTTCCAATGGGAAACCCTTCAGCCTCAGGCTGCTGTACTATTGGCACATCAAGGTCCTCCTCTAAAATAGGCTCTTCATCTGCACTGAGAGTGGCTTCCTCATCAGAAGATTCCTCTCAGACAGAACTGCAAGAATCTCTCACTCTCATCCTCTGCCTCAGATGCACAATCAGTCTCATAATCATGATCTGAAGACGTCTCAAAAAGCATGCCAACAACCTGCTGAGCGGTCACTCTGCGGCTAGCCATGATCCTTTCTAAGAAGTGTATCTTGACAAAAGAGGGAACAACAACCACCACTGTCTAAAATATCAAAAGAGTTATGTACTTAAAACTATACCAGTCACTTGCCTGAAAAAGCTAGACTCACCAGCAACTACTCTGCACAGACACAGCAATCAACGACGATATCCTACTAAAAAGAAAAAAGAAAAGCTAATTAGACATAAGACAACACAAATATCATTGTGCACAAATCTAAGAACAATTTCACACATAATCCTGCATTGAGTACCCCACCTACAAACATTTCATTCATGCATGTCAACAATATTCCTTTGGAGTAAATTGCTTTTACTTATAAACTGTTATATTCACAGGGAGGCAAGCTGGGGCCTAGTGTGTTTCGTCCCCCCCAGGGGCAAGATCACCCAAAAACATGACCGATCTAGCCCCAGGGGGGGGGGACAAAACTTATTAAAAAAATATTGCCCCCAGGGCAGCAACCCTTGCCTAAGGGGTCACTGCCCTAAAACATTATAATACATGTAGGGGGTCGTTGCAACATTGGTGATAACTGCCGCCTACCGCCACGGCGATGGCCGTCAATATACCGTCGCTGTGGTTACCAGCCGTCCACCTGCATTATGTCCGCCAACGGAATTCTGCCAGTAGGCTGGTGGAATACCGCCGACGGTCATAGCGGTGGACAGCGGTAAGGTGACGCTGCTGGTAGCCACCACGCAGGTAAAACACTGCCGACTGTATCATGAGCAATGATACGGTCTGGCGGTGTTCTGCCGGTGGATGCTGCTGCTGACAGTAGCGTTGCATCCCTTCTCCCTGCCGAGGACCCTCTGCAAGCAGGTAAGTCGGGTTCTCCAACAGAAGAGAGGGGTAGTGGGTGTTGTGTGCGTGTGTGTGGTTGGGGGGTGTCTGTTTATGACTGCGTGCATGCGGGTGTGAGTCGCCTTGAATGAGTGCATGAATGCCTGCATGTGAGTGTACGTGTATATTGTGTGTTGTGAATGCATGTGTGCTACAATGTATGTTAGTGTGTGTTGTGGAGTGTGGGTATGTATGTGTGCATGGTGGGTGGATGTGGGTATGCGTGTGGGTGTGTGGGTGTGTTGATGTCGGGGGCTTGGCAGGGGGAGAGTGGGGTAGGACTCTGGGGAGGGGAAAAGAGGCAGGAGGACCCCTCTCAGTGCCAGGCAAGGAATTCCCTTGGCACTGATAGTGCCTACCGCCATATTTTTTGTGCCAGTAAGTTTACCACGAAAACCATGACGGTAGGCGGGGTCATAATCCCGAGGGTGGGATTGTGACAGCTGCCCTGGCGGTCGGAGTGGTACATTAGAGGTTTGGCTTGAGCCAAACCGCCAATATCATAATTTGGGAAAAAGGTACCGCAAGCCTGTTTGCAGTACCTTTCCCCAAATTACCGCTGACCGCCAGGGTCGTAATGAGGGCCATAATCCCTGATGTCTAGTGGGTTTCTAACCTTCCTAGGGGCAGATACAACAGACGATCTTCCCCCAGGGGGGGGCCAAAACAAGATATGCTTATGCCCCCAGGGGTCGCTCCCCAAAATAAGCCTAAAACAATCGCTGGTGTTTAGTGGATAGATACCTGCTCCATGATTCCCCTTGCATCCCAGATGGGGGGGTGTGGGCCGGGTGCAGGATGAGCTGGGCTCGTCCTCACCACACGACAACCGTGACAAAGAGTGAGCCTAGCTCGTCCAAAGCACCCAAGCGGTTAAAACCTACTATAAAACATGAATACAAGTGAGGAGGGAGGGAACAGAACTGGGAGGTGAGCGTACCAAAGACAATCACAGTTTTGCCTTATTGAGGGTTTTCTTGATGTGCTTTAGTCTCTTCGTATTTGCTGCCACCTCTTTTTCCAAACTGCCCAAGCTTTTCAAGACAACTGGTACATTCCTCTGCAGATCTTACAGCATTTTCTGGCCCTTGACAGCAGGTGGTGTGGGCTGATGCACGGATGTCGAAGGTGTTGCAGCTGGGGTTGTAGTCGTGGTGGCAGCTGTGCCCCCCTCTCAGCTGTGGAGCTTTGTCTCCTTTGTGTGGCCACTGCCAGTGTGGGCCCCCCTTGGGTGAATGCCCACCATTCCCCAGTTGATCTCTCTGCGCAATAGCAGCGAGCCATCCTCCAGTATCCAGATTCTACTGCCAGGATATATCTGTAGTGGACTGCCCTCTTCTGCAATGCTTGCAGTTCCTCATTGCTCATGTTGGTAGCTGTTAAATTGAGAAAGGCAACCATCAGTGTCAGCTTTGTGTGGAGTATGTACAGATGATTGGCTTACACTCTACATCTAATTACATATGCACTCCAACTCCACATTCCGGAAAAGACAATGGCCCTAATAAATGCTGCAACAACGCTGCCCTAGCATCATTTCATTGAACACAACAAGATTAGGAACCAAGCCAAATGAGGTGTGCATTGCTTTTGTGCAAAATGTAATGATGCAAAGGCAGCATAAACTTCGCATCAGGCCCAAATTTCCTCATCATCTTTGTCAATTTTCAACCTTACATCACCAGTAAGGTGAATGTGTTATTGGGAGGATGGGATGCAGTTCGTAACCATAAGGGGTCAGTGCTGATAGGTACACATCCAAACCTGATCAATATGACTTTCACCTACATTGTGGTCATCACATCTACCTACAAATTTGGTATTCCTCTCCCCCCGTGCCTAAGGGGGGATGACCATGCAATCCATCATCTCAACTGTCCTGGTCATCTACCAAGGTGTGCCACTCATACATAGAGTCAGGGGGTGGACCATATTTTAGGAGGGCTGCCAACTAGGAAACTGGTATCCATAGATCTATCACATCTACATTCTTGTGTCAAGGTGTAGATACCCATCAATCCCTGATATGCCAATACTATTCTTACACACCCATTTCCATGCCAGCACACATTTGACCTTGACCTGCATGCACGCCTATTACATTCCACATAAGTGTTACGTACATGGAGTGTTAAATACGGAGTGTCATGCTGGGAGACAATTGCCAGCCCAGTCCTCCATATTCATTACAATACAGGGATGCACCAAATTGGGTTCAAAATGGTGCATCCATGTGTTGTGAGAGTGCCCCACTGCCAAACTTGTCGTACTTCTTAGTCACATATATCCCTACATGTGGCTTGCCATCCCCTTGTTTACACGATGCTGCCCATTGAGCACCACGAGCCTCATAAGATATGACCCTCTGGTGGTGCATGGGGAACCTTTCAATGAGACACAATGTCACCATCCAGCCTACTTTGATATCTGATCATTTGACAGCTTATCACATCTAGCATTGTGTGCAATCCACATGACTCACTCACACCAAACCCTGGATTACTTCTCTGGACACATATTATCAAACTTACTGGATACTCCTGGGTCCTCAAATTGCGCCACTTCTCTGATTTTGTAGGAAGCAGGTCCACCTGTATGCTATGAATGGAAAACCATCTTAGTGACATATCACTGCCACTACTAGTGGACAACAAATTTCAGAGCGCACAATTTTAGAGGAGTGATCTAGTTATCCTAGTATAAAACAGTGCAACAAACACACCACTACAAACACACAATGACAGAGACACTCAGGTGAGTGAGAGCCACACATCTGCACACTTACACTGGGCCTGAGACTCATGTAGTGCTACACCCTGCAACAACCATATGTGGCATTCTATAGAAGATGAAACCCCATGGTATAAGAGGGAGTTGTGTTACAAATACATGGCACTACCCTGGTGCTTTGCAAGACAATTGACTCAGGTATTCAAGGCACTCATAGGCACTTTGTGATGGACATGCGGTTCAATTATAAGACTGCAATGATCATGCGTTGAGTAATCCTTGACTGATGTGGCAAAGTTGTTTGACTGTATCAAATGCCCCATTTACATTGCCCCCTAAGGCGGGAAAGCCCCCTTTGCTGACATAGTGGCAGGGATCATGTGTGTGAAATGATGACAAAGTAGTACTATACATTCATTGTCTAACTTTGTTGACACAATCTAGGTAAATATGGTAGGCTGGCGGTGTTGTGGCGTATCATACATGACACTATGCCGGGGCACAGGTGTTGCCATGGCCCCTGAAATGTGTGACTTGTGATGGTTGTGCATGACTCATCAGAAATCTGATCTGCGTCGGTATAATGGTAGGACATGCTAACTCAATATCTAGACTGGCCAAGTTAGACTTCAATCTGGTTGCATGCAACCTGTCCGTCCACAATCATTGCATGCAGCACTCCAACACATCTGCTTCTGTTATTCAAGAGCAGTGAACAGTAAATAGTATGCCAATAGGAGACTTACCAAGAGGGCCACCGATATCGACACCAAGATGATCGAGCAGATCCTGCTCCCTGGCCACTAGATCTGCCCAGTGATGTTTGAGCTGGGGCTCCTTCCTGGTGCTCCGAAAGACCTTCTTAAGGTGGTGGAGCACCTTGCGCCATCAAGTCGCCTCGCCTTGGTCCAGTAACCTTGTATGACCTGGCCCCCTATCTCGCACATCAACGGCAGGTAGTGGGCTACCAGCCACACAAAGCCACCCAACTCTTCCTCTCCCATCCTGGTCAACCTCCCATACCAGACATATTATAACAATAAAGCTTGACCACAACTACTTTGAAATAAAAAAGAAATTAATATAAATGAAATGTAAGCCAATAACTAATCCCAAATGTCCAAACTTAACAACTATCCCGGACAGACACACCACAGTACAAATACAAATATACACACAAAAAATAATAATTTGCAAACGCTGGGACATAATACAGACAATAATTAACAAAACACGACAGGAGGGACACCACAAGATACAATACTCAAGGAAATCACAACCACCAACTCCAGAACACAACCACACAGTCAAAAGAGGCACAGACTGTAAAGAGAAAGTGAAAGTACACCCACTGTGCCACACTTGTAAACAGGACTTCGTATCACATCACTTCCTGTCCCCATGCGTCATGTTCTCTGTTAGGCATGTATTTATATGACGCATATGATATTTGTGTGGGTATTTTAAATGCATGATGTACGTTCGTTGTTTTTATCAATGCATTACCTTTATGCGTCAAATTCACTGAAAATCACCCTTAAGAAGAGTGAGAAGGTGGAATTCACGCTAAGGGCCCATGTGTCATATACTTTGCGTTTGCGGATTTTTAGACGCTTTTGAGTCAATTTTTTGGACTCAAATACTAATTGTGTGTTTTTGTTCCATTGTCTTTAGGTGCACCCGGTATCGACATAGAAATGACATGGGTTGTGCTGCAGTGTGGCATATTGTGTATGGCCACATGTGGTAGTCCATGCAACAATGTGATGAGGGTGTGTTTGGTCTGTTACACCCATGTGTGTGTTACAGAGTCAAAAGCATGCAATAGTTGCACGTCATGCATATGTATACATGTGTGACAACAGTGTATCCACATATGTATGGCAGTCAGTACAATGCAAGAGTTCTGGTTTGTGATTGTGAATTGTGTTTTCGTATGTGATGTGTGACGACATACACAGCTCAGGCATTGTTGATGATGGCAGAACCAATGCTACCTAGGAAATGTTAGCCAACAAATGTCTCCATGTGTAGATTTGGAGTTTATAGTCACTTTGTTTGGCCTACACATATGTCTGACATGTGAACATCTTTGAAACAAACTGTGTATGACACACTCTGCCTACATTCCACCAGGTTATGGTTTGACCACACATGTTCGATTAAACTCATTACATTTAGCAATGGTTGTTGGTTTTGTGTGGTGGACTTGCAGCCCTAGCTGCATATGTTCTCATCCTTACTGAAGTGCATTCCACGGATGTGTTCCTGCAATGTGTGAGGTCATGTGTACCCTGGGTCAGGATTGGGCCCCATGTCAGTGTCAGGACTGATTACCATGGATGTACTGTGCAGGCCCAATTTCTTCCATTGCTTCTTATACCTGGGCAAATCACAGTAACCATTGTTATCAATTATGTCTCACCATTATCACACATGTTCCATGCAGCTATTGCAACTCACACACTGAGTTGTGACAGTGTTCCTTTCCAACATGACTGTCTTTCTAATTTTGGTCATCCACTACCTCATGTGTGGGCCCCTTTCATACTTCCTATTTGGACATAATGTAGTTGTGCGCGATGAGCAAGTGATGAATAAGTTTGCAACATGGTTGTACAAGATTTGCTGTGGTCCATAGATTGTATCCTTCATTTGTCACATACCAGTAATGAGGCTATAAGTGGCAATACAATCTTACACATCCGATATCATGTTGCAACAGTACTCGTCAGATTCGTATTTGTATCATGCTCCCTGAGGTTTGACTCACAATCCTATGGTACATGTAGTGGAGATTGAAGATACCAAAGCAGGAATGGTTGTATAAGTGAAGTGTTCATTTAAAAAATTGACAAGGTGATTTAAGTGGTGAATAAGTGAAAAGGTTTTCAACTATGTGCTGTCTGCAGCGTATCCCAGCAGCTGTGTTGTGCTGTTCCCCCTCCTTTTTTACACCACCATCCTCCTCCTCCTCCTCAGGCAGGTCATCAACCTGGTCATACATGGGGACGTTCAACCGCACACATATGTTGTTCAGGATAGCACATCATGATGACTTTGTAGACAATGTGTGGGGCATATAGGATGCTGCCTCCTGTGATGTCCAGGCACCTGAACCTTGACTTCAGTATGCCAAAATCCTCTCCGCGATACTTCGTGTTCTATGATGTCCCTCATTGTATGCCCGCTCTGCTGCTGTGCTTGGGTTTGCAAATGGGGTCATAATGCATGGCTGTATGCCCTAACCCTGATCTGCTGCATAGGATAACAGGAGTAAGTTGTTGTTAAGGCTTGCAACAGGTTCGTCATGTAGCATGGCAGTTGTAGTTTTGAGGTGGTTGTGACTCATATGTGTTTTTGGTATGGTGTGAGGTCCTGGTCTTAGGCAAAGTTTTCTTAGCACTGTGTTTTTGGACTTGACCATCTTGAGTATTGGCTCAAAGGCCTGAGACATATGATTTGGTATCCTAACTGATGGTCAGTATGTATATACCATGCATTGTTTTGTGCACCTTTGTATCAGTGTGCTATCACTAGAGGGGACATGACACAGCCTCACAACAGAATGTGTCAGATGTGGTGGCAACATGGTAGCACTACAGAGTCTGGACATCCCAGCCATATTGACATGTGTCATTACAGATGAGGTGCAACACTTAGACCTATTTCAATGAGTAAGTGACAATGTACAACACAGCTCCAACACTGGCAGCCACACATTGCACGACCATTTTACGCGAAGTGCTGCGTGGGAGGGTGGCCGATTTCCAATGTGACTTCAAGCCACATAAGAGTGGTCATCCGCAAACTTGTACATACAGTGCAGGCCATGACAATGGAACTTTGGGCTCTTACATAAGTCCCTTAGTGATCCTGAGTGGCAGTTGATGTTTGTGCCAGCCATCAGGTGTCCAAGGGTGTGTATCCCATTGTTTCAGGATTATCAACATTACTACCAGTGTCTCTCCTATTGTCCAAAACATGATTCAGCATTTATACTGTCAACATATGGACAGTGCAGGCTATGGAATGGTGCTCAGCTACTTAGCAAATGTGTCCCTTGGCACAGTGCATGTAAGGTCAGTGATGTACTCTATACTCCTACAGGGGCCCACTATGGCATCCATGATCTGCACTGTCCAACAGTGACTCTGCCCCATGGTGGGCCATTTATTGTTTACGGTACAGATACAATGGTGTTGTGGGTCAATAAGTGGTGCATGTGAGGGGGCACCACAGTAGGTGTGGTGACACTTCTCACAAATCAGGGAACAGGGTCAAGTCTGATTTGCATATTGCTGGGTCCAAACTGGGGTGGCATGCTGAGCAAAAGAATGATGGATTAAACCCAGATCTGTGACTGTGGGTGAGTTGTTGAAAGGTTTGAACACTCCGTCCCTCATCCTTTTGTGTTTCTAAAGTTGCCCTAGGTGGGAAGGGTATGCCCAGACGAGGGTCCCTTGCTCACTGTGCCACTGGATTCAAGCTAGCCTGGCTGATAAAGGGTGATACCCTGAAACCGGTCCCAGGATGCTTGTTTCTGGTCCAGGGAAGACCTGGCCTGGCAGTTTGGGCTGGACTGTTCCCATGGGGAACAGGGTCAAGACTAAATTGCACATGGTTGGGTCCAAACTCGGGTGAGCAAAAGAACAATGGATTAAACCCAGATCTGTGACTGGGGGTGAGTTGTTGAAAAGCTTCAATGCTCTGTCCATGATCCTTTTGTGTTACTTCTCACAAATCTGACACATTGTATGTGATGGGAATTAATGTTGTATTCCTATGTGTGTGTGCCAATGGGTCAGGTAGATGTATATGCACACTACAGGTGAGTCAGTTATGATGAGATGTAGTTGGTATTGGCAGCAGTTGTCTGGCATTTGATGTTTGTTCTGGCAGTGACTTGCACAGCATGATTTGAGGGGGTACATCTCTGCACCTGTCCTTCATATGGTGTGCCTGATAAGTTGTGGGTGTGTAAGATTCATGTAGGTGTATGTGTTTGTGGTGTGCACTGATTGTGCTGTACTGCAGCATGGCGCATATGTGATGTTAGCTGCACATCTGTGTTACCCTGGCCATGTGTTTTTGTAGTGGTGTGTGTCTTGTGTATCCTACAGGGTTGGTGTGTTGTGTATATATTGCTAGGTTTGTTGACTTACCCATAAGGAGGCCATTTTCATATTGTCCATCCTGGAAGTGTTCCTTTATCCTGCTGTGCCGGAATATGGAGGTGTCATGCACACTCCCAGGATACTTGGCCAAAATGATAGTGAATAGTCCCCGGTGGTCCATTATGGCCTGCACATTGATGGAATGCGTGTGCTTGTGATTCCGGTATATGTGCTCAGTTGCTGCCTGTGGCACAAGTCAGACATGGGTGTAGTCAATTTCACCAAGTATATGTGGGTAGCCATGAAATTGGTAGAACCCGTGTTTAGTCTCCTCCTGCATTTGCTGGATGTTGGGGAAGCTGATGTGGCACGGTGTCAGGGAGATTATTGTGTCTGACACCTTTGGCAGGAGCGCAGAGAATGGCGGTTGTGACACACCAACAAACAGGGCACCCATTGATTGAAATGAGCCACTTGCCAGCATGTGCAGGACAGCTAGCAGCTTTGTCACAGGTGGTATGTTGTGTGGGGTCTGCAGGCTTACTGTGATTTGTGGCTCAATGTGGTGCAGCAGGTGAAGTATGGCTTGCCGGTTGAGTCTGTATTTCCTCATGATGTCTTGTTCCCTGAGGCGATGGAGAGTTGTCCTGTTTCTGAATACCCTCTCCGACCTGCATTGCCTTTGTGGCCGCGTTGTGGTGGTGGTTGCTGTGGTTGTTGCTGTCCTCTGTGTCGTCTCAAAAGCTGGAGCAGTAGCTCTTCCATCTTGTCCAGTGGGTTTGTGATGTTGCTTCTGTGTGCTTTCTTTAAGTAGTAATGTGTTTGCCTCATTTAAAATTCCTGGTCTGACGTAGGAGTTAAAATTTGCCACAATCCGAGTTAATGTCATTTTATGGCTCCGACTCCCACCTGTGCGTCTTTTTTGCCAAGGTGTACAAAGATGGCGCTAGGGGCTTAGAGTCATTTGTTTGAATGGGAACACCTACCTTGCATTTCATTGACGCAAGGAGGTTTCAGCATCCCAAAAATGACTTTACCTCCAATATTTTGACGCTAGACGTGTCTAGTGTCAGAATATAAATGTGGAGTTAAGTTTGCACTGAATTGGCATCAAAATAAATGACGCTAATTCAGCGCAAACAGGATATAAATATGGGCCCAAATCTGACGGGAAGAAGATCACAAAGGCCAATTAGGAGTACTAGAACAAAAGCACCAAAACAGTCTCAAGTCCAATTCCATACTCTATGGGTGGCCTGTCCTGCAGTGGAGTGTCCTGAAGCAAGGGACACTGGTTGCAGAAGATGCTGTAGGACACTGAAGACGCTATGTGGTCAACAGGGGCTTCTTCCATGGTCCACAGTCCAGATGGAGTGATTTCGGCCCCAGAGGTTGATGTCTCTCCAGAACCTCTTTAGTGGATCAAATATCCAGTTGCCTCTGGATTACTGGTCTCCGATCACAGCGAAACCAGTGGTTTCCCATTGGTGAAGTCTAGTGTCTGTCTTGGGTGACCAAACTGCACTCCAATGACTTTCCCGGGTCCAACAGATTCTGGTGCATCTTTTGAGCAACAGGACTCATGTGTTGGTAGTGCACATCAGCAGTCAATGGTGTTCAGGCAATTGTGGCTACTTACTGGCCAGAAAGCGCTTCTTTAGCTTTTGTGCCCCAGGAGCTATAACAGGAAGTCAGTCAACTGACTCTTGGAGTTCACCTCTTCTCTCTTGGGTTCAGGGGTGGTCTTTCCATGAGACAGGCACCACAAGCACAGTCTTCTCAGTGCTAGCTCAAGGATCAGCAGGCATAGATCAGTCTTCAATCTTCAGTGCAGCCTCTCTTTACCTAGTCCAGGGGTCAGTAGGGCAGTCCTTCTTCAGTCCTCTCTCCAGTCCAGATATGATCTGAGGTCTCAGTGTCAGGGGTGCCATATTTGTGCCCTGAAAGTGCCCTCAGGGGAAGTAGTGGTTATTAGACAATGGACTACTAGTACCCTCCTGGCCTGGTAACGACTTTGTGTAATGTGTCTCATCTAGGTATGCAAAAGTGCACTATTCTGCCCACTTTCAAGATGGCGCCAACCTTCTCTCAGTCTGTGGAGCTTGGTAGCCCACCATAATGGTGTAGCAACCTGGGGGTTTCAGGTCCACAAAAAAATGGTTTGGCAACTAGTCTCCCCTCTCTGTTCCCGATCCCAACCCATCTACCTGAACAAAAGAGCAGATTCGCTCGTATGTGTTCTCCATTTGCCCTTCAAAGGCTGCTTCCTCTTTGCAGCTCACATTTGGGCTCACACCCTTTGTGGCTTCCTGCCAGGGAGAGGTGACACCACTTCCAACAGTAGGTTACTCCTGGAAGTTGTTTGCACTTCTCCCCAGGAGGGCAGAAGGCTGTCTTGTTGCCAAAATCTGCAAGCGTTCATGGGAAGACGTGGGTAACAGAGAGGCAACTTTCTAAAAGTTGCATTTCTAGAAAGTTACTTTTAATTTGACTCTGGTTGAATACAACAAACATTTTGAAGCCTTGAAGTATCAACTTTAGTAGCCCAATTCAGCTGTTTCCACAACTGAGTTGTTAGCATGCAACCCTGTAGTTGCCAATGGGGCTGCTAACGTTTCTGCAATAAAAACAACAATTTAGAGTTTTTATTGTTAGGACATACAAAAATACATGTCCAACTCGTTATTATTTTGCACCCTGCTTTAAGACTCAAGGGGCCTGCTCTAGGGGTGATTTACATTTCTGAGAGAGGGAGGTTTGGGCTTCTATTAGGTGAAATGGCAACGTTGAGTAAGCAGTTTAAAACTGCTCTGCCAGTGTGCAGTGGCAGGCTGAAAGACATGTTTTTACGTTGTTGCATCTAGAATGACACAATAGGTGCAGCAGCCTTGGTGGGACACTTTAGCTTACAAGCTCTGGATACCACTGATATCATACAATAAGAAATTATAAGTAACTACAGTCATACCAATAAACATATATTTTGTAGGATTAGAAAACTGGCCCTGAAGTCTGATTAAAAGACCTCATTGGAATCTCAGAGTCAGAAAGCCAGCAGCATCAGCCCAAAGCTTTGAAGGGTGATCATGCAAAACAAGGCATTTCCTTACTTATCCCATCTAAATGCATTAACTTGATTTCTAATTTGTACTTCACTTTATAGTTTCCTTAGGCCATGATCACAAGCAATCAGCCTTGTTTGAGTTGTTATAGGTTTACTGGTAGGAATTGAAATGTCCCCAAAACAGTGAAAAATGCATGTTATTATAGCAACATTCTTACTTTCTATCCCATCACAATAATCATTGCAACTTAAACACAACATTGATAGAAACATGCTGTTATGTAATCAAACATGCAGCTAATACCACAGTTTAAGATAATAGTAAATGTAATAGATAACATTTAAAATAGCCAGAATGTCAACTTCTGCCAAAAGTGATGGTCATTAGTGTGCTAATTTGTTCTGGCTAGTCTTTGCTCAGGGCTCATTTTCATTTCCAAACTGCAACACTACTTTGTAGTATGCCATTGCTCTCCAGTAATGTATATGCTTTGTAACTATCACTATAAGCACACACTCCCAAACACACACATACACTGTATTGATGTTACATTCAACATTGGAATAATTGGAAATAGATGCATGTCTGATCAGAATGTTTGCATTGCAGAGCTTTATATTCCAATGAAAAGGGCTATTCTGAACCCCATATAAGCCCAAACTTGAGGTGAAGGGAGAAGGGCTATCATGTAATTAGAACATTCCACCCACCATGGGTAGAATGTTCTAAATTAAAAAGGGAGAATAATAAAGACATTGGGATGTTGAAGTAGACGGCTTCTACTAGCCATTATTGGTTGTGAGCCACTCCATTGAATTCACTGGAACTCTCAGCATTCCAGTGCTCTAATATAGCCTTATAAGCAGCTTCTGAGGGCTATACCTGCTGTTAAAGCCCCTGAATCCACGATTTAGGCCTGAGCCTCAGGCAAGGGTTTAAAAACAAAGTAGAGGCCCTTTAATAACTGGTATAGCCCAAGACAGAAGGTTTAAAAAGCTATTAGAGCATTGTATCCACTGAGGGTAGAATGCTATAAATTTAAAATAGAGAAAGAGAAACATTGGAATGTTGGAGCAGAAGGCACTCAACATTAAATTGTTCTAATTACACATCAAGGCTTAGGGTGCGATGCATAGTGCCCAACAAGGACGAAACACAGGTCAGGATTAAAGCATAGTATTGACAAGTGCTGAGTTGCATTATAGCACAAATAATTCTTTTAGCCGATACAACTGTTTTTCTAAGAGTCTATAATTCCTACTCTTCAAAATTGTATCAATGTGTATCCCCTTTTTATATGGTATGCATTCTAGACTCAAGACTTCGATAAGACAGGTCGTGACCTCAAAACACAATAAATGCTTTGACTGTTATATAGTATTTAGGGGCATATTCATACTATGTTTGTGCCGAATTTGCGCCATTTGTTTTGAGTCAAATTCAGCACAAATTAACTCCATATTTATATTTTGACACTAGATCTGTCTAGCATCAAAATATTGGAGTTAACGTCATTTTTTGGATGCATGAAACCTCCTTGCGTCAATGAGATGCAAGGTAGGCATTCCCCTCCAAAAAATTACTCTAAGCCCCTGGCGCCTTACTTATTCTCCTGTGCAAAAATGGTGTGCGGGGAGGCGGGCCTAAATATTGTCGCTAAGCCTGCTTAGCACCATTATATTACACCTGGGTCAGGGCAGGCGTTCGGGGAACTGTGGACCCATTTCCATGGTCAAACACCATGGAAAGAGCACACAGGTGCCCATCACAAGCACCAGGAGCACCCCCACCCACACCAAAAGGTCACCAGAGGATGGAGGACCCCATCACAGGTAAGTATGTTTTTAAAAAGTGCCATTGGGGGCCCTGAAATGGGCTCCCCTACATGGCACTGGGTGCAATGGCCATGCCTAGGGGACCCTTGTCCCCTGTGCTGGCTATTGGGGTGGTGGGCATGACTCCTGTCTTTTATAAGACAGGAGTTATGTGGTAAGGATGTTCAGGAAATGACGCTAGGCTTGTTGAAGGCATTTATTTTGTCTCTAACCTGCCTTCTGTCATTTTTTTAGGCAAAACCTCCTTAGCTCGCACCGCCATCCCCACCCGGCTCATGTCATTTTCCCAGACACTAGCCCACCCTTTCCACCGGCTTGCGGGATTCCATAAATTTGGCGCCTGGCTGGCGCTCTGGAATGATGCAAGCCGGCGCTATACTTTTTGACGCAGTTTTGCATCAAAAAGTATAAATATGTGCCTTAGTGAATTAAATGTTTACTATGACAAGATACATCCAGTGTCATGAAGAAGAAAGATTCTCCTACATCTAGACTGTTGGCCGGATGTCTATTGCATTTAGGACCTATGGCTATACGGTTCATGTTCATAACTCATATGTACGAGTGACAGGAACATCTGCAAAGCTTTGTCAAACAAGGCAATTACCATACTTAAGGGATTCCTGATGAAAATAGTAAGTCATGGCTCCCACCATTGTTCATTGATACTTTCCCATCTAGATAGGTTCATGGTTCACTCATACCTATACATACATACATACATACATACATCATATGATTCCTTCAACGCCTAAACCTACCAGCAAGATTTTAGGGTATGTGGATTTACTCCTGCACAGTTTATAGCATTGCACAACTTTATTGTAACTATTCATGTTCACTTGGACATTTCATGCTTAATGTGATTAATAGCTATTAATGTACAGCAGTCCTCCTGCAATAAAGCAATTGCACTGCCCAATTAAAGATATGCCAACTCTTGCCTTGATCTGATGGTACTCCCCTAGGTAGACCAGCCCTGCCTATATGAGTTAGCAATGTTATATAAACGTAAAGCAGCTTTTTACACCTGGCATCCTTGGTGTGGTTTCCCCTAACTTTTTTTGCCTTCTGACCTCCAGTTTTGCTGATCTTGTTTTTGCTGAGTTTAGGACTCTGGGCACTTTACCACTACTAACCAGTACTAAAGTGCATGTGCTCTTTGCTCGAAACATGGTAACATTTGCTTGTCAACAATTTGTATATTTAATTCACTTATAAGTCCCTAGTGAAGTGCACTACTTGTGTCCATGCCCGGTCAATTAAAAGTTACTGGTGAGCCTGCAGCACTGATTGTGCTACCATCTTCAGTAGCCCTTTAAACGTGGCTCAGGCCTGCCATTGGAGAGCCCGTGTATGCAGGTTTACACTGCTATGTGGCCTGGCAAGATAACCCTTTTGCAATGCCCAAACATTTATTTTTAAAACATATAAGTCAACCCTAAGGTAGGTCCTAGACAGCCCAGGGGCTGGGTGCACTGTACTGAAAAAGTAGGACATGTACTTTCAAGTTTTACATGTCCTAGTTGTAAAAAACTCTTTAAATCCTTTTTTCATTACTGCAAGGCCCATCTCTCCCATAGGATAACATTGGGATTACAATCTTACAATTTATTAGTGTACTTACCAGGTGATAAGAACTGGGACCCCCAAGTTTGGTGTCACTGGAATCACAATATAAAATAATTTATGGTGAAGTCGGATTTTAGCAAATTGGCATTTTGTTTCTTACCGTAACCATCTGGTGCCTTCTGCCTGTCTCTGAGTACCTGTCTGGATGTGACAGCTGTGCTCTTGTGCATTCCCTCCAGACGGCCAAACACAAAGGGAGCTTAAGTGTGAGCCTGATGAGCCATCCTGAACGGGGTGTGTCCTGATCTCACAGAAAGGACTGAATAACCCCCTGTAGTAAGTCTGGAGCCAGGGCAAGAAGGGCAGGGACTCAGCATACTTCAAAGGTCTTTCTTTGAAGTCTCCCCCACATCAAAAGTACCACTGGGTATATGAACTGCGTCACTCACACCACCAACTCAGAACAATCTGTGACCTGTGGATACTCTTTTAAATTCGTATCTTAACTTCTACCTATTGAATTGTTTTGTTTTGGTCTTGTTTTGCTTATAAGATTAAGCTCTATTTTCTAACCGGATATGATTTCTTTTTGTGTGGTGTTTGCACTATTTTACTGTTTGAAGTGTTGCACAAATACTTCACACATTGCCTCTTAAGTTAAGCCTGCCTGCTTTGTGCTAAGCTTCCGGAGGGGGAGCACAGGCTAATCTAGGGTGTGTATCTGACTTACCTTAACTAGGATTGTGGTTCCTTCTTGGAATGGGTGCATACCTCTGCCAACTCGAAACCCAATTTCTAACATAGCTCTTCTGATGAGTGTTGAAAGAGTCCTATTGCTTTCTCAAAAAGTGCATTAGCTCCTGCAATGTGCTCCCCATTATGAATGAAGGCTGCCTTCTGCCCGAAAACTAGCAAGGAAAATGGGTGTCCACCTTATTAATAAGACATTCATAAGTGAGGTACAATAGTCCCCTAACACTCTATGCCCCAGTACCACTGCACTTGCTTCAATGCTTCAACATATTTCCCACCAGCTATCTGAGCCCAAGCTAGGGTGTTTCCTTTGTTTCATTCTTTCCCTCCCATATGATATTTTTGGTCCTACAGAAACTTTGGAAATGTCTTATGTTTTTAAAGTAGCAATGGGTGACGTAATAGCCCCAGGTGTTATTTCTTATAATTGGGATGTAAAAACAGTATCAGCAATGCTACATGAACTTGAATATTATACTGTAATTGAAGGTGAGAATATGTACATAAATTGTGCTAGTTATGGTGACATGTTTTGTAACCATCACTATGCCCACCACTATTTAGATAGTGCTAGTGCTCCCCGTACATTTTTTAACTATACACAATGGGAACATTGCCCGACACCATCTATGGGTAGTCTTAACACATATTCAGACAGAAAAATGCATATTTTCTGGGCATGATACCTAAGATCGTGTTTCTTATCACTATAAATTAAACCCCTACAAAAGTGAGGAAAAATGTGCTGACCAAGACGAAAATAATTTATTCATATCTGTTTGTTTCCCAACTGCCAATTGAAGGCTATGACTATTGGAAAGAAACAATTGATGTAAAATCTGGGTGGGGAACAATAAATTGGCAATTGCATGGCAATTTGCCTTATTTAAAGCCTGTTTAATTCCAATACAGATAATTTTTCTGAATGACACAGTGCAGCAAACTACTTGCTTGGGTCTAGCAAAAATTAAAGAAACTAATGTACCCAGTATTCCCTCTGTTGCACGTTTTGAGAATTGGTAACACATTGTAAATTACACTGAAGAACAACTAAATGGCATGGTACTGAATGGCACATGTAACTCTATACTTTCAGGTCCAAACGGGTGATTATTGTGGCAAGAGAACACAAGTGGCTGTCATTCATGTTTTTTAAACTCCTCACAGGGTTTTAAAGCAGGAAAACAGGACCCTTGTTATGTCCAGTGCCAGGACTCAATGGCAGTCACTACTTATAGCGTGGGGCGGTTATGCCAGCGGTTGTTTCAACATTCTACTTTGTCTGCAGTAAAAGAACACAGCCCTCTCTCCTCTCTGATCACATGGATTTACAAGATTTCTTGTGAGATGCTAGCTCACCACGTTCCAAAAGGTTTCTTTATGCCATCTATAATGAAAAATTGGAAGCTTTCTCAAAAGGAAGCTGCTACTCGTGTAAGGTAAATCGATCAGGCTACTTTGGAAAAAGCATTGGCTATTGTTAATAATGGAATGAGTACATTGTCTACTCATATTTACACATTGAATAACATTGTATTATATGCAGTTGACATGATACAGAATGACGTCTTGTTTACAACATGGGCAAAGTCAGCTTAGATCTATTAAGCAGTTGAGGTGGACACTATGGGGCATATTTATACTCTGTTTGCGCCGGAATTGCGTCGTTTTTTTTTACGCAATTCCGACGCAAAACTAACTCCATATTTATACTTTGGCGTTAGACGCGCCTAGCGCCAAAGTCCATGGAGTTTGCGTCATTTTTTAGCGTGGACACCTACTTTGCGTTAATGATATGCAAGGTAGGCGTTCCCGTCTAAAAAATTTACTCCGAGGCATGAGCGCCGTATTTACACTCCCGGGCAAAATTCATGCCCGGGAGTGGGCGGGTCAAAAAAAATGACGTACGGCCGCTTTTGCGCCGTTTTTTAGCGCCTGGTCAGGGCAGGCGTTAAGGGACCTGTGGGCTCGGAAGGAGCCCAGAGGTGCCCTCCCATGCCCCCAGGGACCCCCCTGTCACCCTTGGCCACCCCAGGAGGACGCCTAAGGATGAAGGGACCCATCCCAGGGACATTAAGGTAAGTTCAGGTAAGTGTTTTTTAATTTATTTTTTTGTGGCATAGCGGGGTCTGATTTGTGCCCCCCTACATGCCACTATGCCCAATGACCATGCCCAGGGGACAGAAGTCCCCTGGGCATGGCCATTGGGCAAGGGGGCATGACTCCTGTCTTTGCTAAGACAGGAGTCATTTCTATGGGGGTTGGGAGTCGGAAAAAAATGCGCAAATCGGGTTGAGGCGAAAAATTTGCCTCAGCCTGACTTGCCCCATTTTTTGGCGACCAAGCTCCATATCCCCCTACGCCGGCGCTGCCTGGTGTACGTCTTTTTTTTCACGCACACCAGGCAGCGCCGGCGGCTAACGCCGGCTAACGTCATTGAATAAATACGGCGCCCGCATGGCGCTTCAGAATGGCGTTAGCCGGTGCAAATTTTTTTGACACAAAACTGCGTTAGCGCAGTTTTGCGTCTATAGGTTTTGAAATCAAACTGCCAGCCCTGGAAGCATGCAAGTGCAACAGAATTACTTTTGCCTTATAATTTAACACACAGACAACAAATAATGGCAAAGAAAGATGCTACTTATACAACGCTAAACATGGAAAGACTACAAAAATGCCTCTCAAAGTAGCCGAAACACAATCAGCAGTATGATTCATTCATGGAGTTATCTCACTGCCAATTTCAATGTTTCAGTTCACATCATGGTTGAAACATTTTCCAGGACGCAAATATGAAGCTTTGGTGAAGAGTTTTATTCACAAAGTGTGGGAATTACCCTTTGATTAAAAATGTGTGTGTGGAGAAAAATGAGGTTTTTCTCAGCAGAAATGAATGTGATACTTCATTAAGCCACTCCATGACTTGTAAATAGGTGACATTGCACGGGGCGTGTAATGCTTCCATGGCCAACTAGGCGTGTTACTTGAAGGGAGTATCAGGTTCCTTGATTCCCCTAGTGTTTCAATTCCTTTCAAATGGAAGTTATTTGATACTGAATGATTAAGACTGTTTTAGGAAGAGAGCAGTGTCCTCTATGTGGTATCTGTCTTTCAAATAGTGACCTTTTCTTATAACATGCTCTTTCCTCCCATGCATGACATTAGAGTAGCCAACTTGTAGCCTTCCATTCTGACCTTAAATGTTAATTTTGACACGCTGAACAGACTAAGGGGGTCATTCCGACCCTGGCGGTCCATGACCGCCATGGCGGAGGGCAGCGGAAGCACCGCCAACAGGCTGGCTGTGCTTCCGGGGCTATTCTGACCGCGGCGGTAAAGCCGCGGTCAGAAAAGGGGAACCGGCGGTTTCCCGCCGGTTTTCCCCTGGCCCAGGGAATCCTCAGCGCCGCCACGGGGATTCCGACCCCCTTCCCGCCCGCCTGTTTCTGGCGGTCTTCACCGCCAGAACCAGGATGGCGGGAATGGGTGTCAAGGGGCCCCTGCACTGCCCTTGCCACTGGCATGGGCAGTGCAGGGGCCCCCTCACAGTGCCCCATACAGATTTTCACTCTCTGCTTAGCAGACAGTGAAAATCGCGACGGGTGCCACTGCACTCGTCGTACCCCTGCAACTCCGCCGGCTCCATTCGAAGCCGGCTTCCTCATTGCAGGGGCTTTCCCGCTGGGCCGGCGGGCGGCCTTTTGGCGGTCGCCCGCCGGCCCAGCGGGAAAGTTGGAATGGCCGCCGCGGTCTTTTGACCGCGGGGCGGTCATTCGGCGGTAACCGTCTTAGGCCCTCATTACGACCCTGGTGGTCGGTGATAAAGTGGCGGTACTACCGCCAACAGGCCGGCAGTAAAAAAAAATTGAATTAAGACCAGGGCGGAAACCGCTCAGAAAGACAGTCACTTTAACAACAAACACCACAGCGGTAATGCCAACAGCCAGACGGAAGACATTGTACCACCGGCCATATTAAGACAGGCCTACACGCCACCTTTTCTGGGGCGGTACCAACGACATCAAAAGCACGGCGGAAACAGAACACAGAAGTCAAAGGACTAACCTCTGGAGACTCAGGGAACAACCGTGATGCAATGGAGCCCGAGTTGCACATATTTCCCGTGCTTTCTACCTTTTCCTGTTTTATGAACATCAACGCCGGTGAAAACGACCGCAGTGAGTACTGCCGCCTAGCACAAAAGGGGGGGGGAGAGAGTGACACATGCAACACCCACACCCCCAACACCACACACACAACCAGATGCAGTAACGTTACATATCCACCCCATACCCCTCAGGAAGAATGCAAGGACAAACTGATTGGAAGAAAGTGAGTGTAATATGATAAAATAACATGAAAAAGTGTATCAAAATACAAATGTAGATACATAGTTGCAAATGTAGGATACACTGTCCAGTCCTTAATGTCTGTGGGCCACAGGGCCACTTCACATAGGCCGGGGCCCCACCTCACTCCTGCAACAACACGGAGTGAACACTGCAGGGGCATGTGGTCGAAAATACACAGGCACCTCAGGGGGACGGGGAATGGGGAGGCACCTCAGCCAGAAGACGGGACAACACCACTGGTCAAGGAGGGGGCTACATGCCCTGTGCGATGTCCTGGGGAGTGCAAGGCCACAGTTTCTCAAGTGGGTGGTTTGCCCACTGCTTGGTCCTAGGGAGTGCAAGGCCACAGTCTCTCAAGTGGGTGGTTTGCCCACTGCTCGGTCCTGGGGAGTGCAAGGCCACAGTCTCTCAAGTAGATGCCTTCTCCACTGCTTGGTCATGGGGAGTGCAAGGCCACTGTCTCTCAAGTGGGTGGTTTGCCCACTGCTTGGTCCTGGGGAGTGCAAGGCCACAGTCTCTCAAGTGGATGGCTTTTCCACTGGTTCTGGAGGGGGCCTTGTGCCCTGTGTGCTTCATCCTGGGAAGGATTCGGTGAGTTGATGGCTTCTCCACTGGTTCTGGAGGGGGCCTTGTGCCCAGTGTGCTTCATCCTGGGAAGAATGGGGTGAGTGGATGGCTTCATCCTCTGGTTCTGGAGGGGGCATTGTGCCCTGTGATGCAGATCTTGGGGAGTGCAAGGTCAGAGTCTCTCACCTGGGTGTCACACACACAGGATTTGCAGGGGCCAAGACGCACAACAGCCCATGGAGGCTGGACTACACACTGCCTTCCGGCGGTGACGGCTGCTCAGTGGTGGCAGTGGTGGGGCTGGTGTTGGTGCTGGCAGTGGTGGGGGGATGCTCCAGCCCATCCCCTGCAGCCTCAGACAGCTGCCCACTGGGGCTGCTGCTGCTGGCAGTGGTGACGGTGGTGGTGCTGGTTGCGGTGCTGGTGGCAGTGCTGATGGCAGGGCTGGTGTTGGTGCTGGCAGTGGTGGGGGGAGGCTCCAGCCCATCCCCTGCAGCCTCAGATGGCTGCCCACTGGGCCTGCTGCTGCTGGCAGTGGTGCCGGGGCACTGCTGGTTGCGGTGCTGGTGGCAGTGCTGATGGCGGGGCTGGTGTTGGTGCTGGCAGTGGTGGGGGGAGGTTCCAGCCCATCCCCTGCAGCCTCGGATGGCTGCCCACTGGGCCTGCTGCTGCTGGCAGTGGTGCCGGGGCGGTGCTGGTGGCGGTGTTGGCGGGGGTGCTGGTGGCGGGGCTAGTGTTGGTGCTGGCAGTGGTGGGGGGAGGCTCCAGCCCATTCCCTGCAGCCTCGGATGGCTGCTCACTGATTCTGTTGCTGCTGGCAGTGGTGCTGGGGCAGTACTGGTGGCGGTGTTGGCGGCGGTGCTGGCGGCGCGGCTGGTGTTGGTGCTGGCAGTAGTGAGGGGAGGCTCCAGCCCATCCCCTGCAGCCTCGGACGGCTGCCCAGTGGGGCCGCTGCTGCTGGCAGTGGTGCCGGTGGTGGTGCTGGTGGCGGTGTTGGCGGCAGTGCTGCCGGCGGGGCTGGTGTTGGTACTGGCAGTGGTGGAGGGAGGCTCCAGCCCATCCCCTGCAGTCTCAGATGGCTGCCCACTGGGGCCGCTGCTGCTGGCAGTGGTGCCGGGGCGGTGCTGGTGGCGGTGTTGGCGGCGGTGCTAGTGCGGGGCTGGTGTTGGTGCTGGCAGTGGTGGGGGGAGGCTCCAGCCCATCCCCTGCAGCCTCAGATGGCTGCCCACTGGGCCTGCTTCTGCTGGCAGTGGTGCCGGGGCGGTGCTGGTGGCGGTGTTGGCCGTGGTGCTGGTGGCAGTGTTGGCGGTGGTGCTGGTGGCAGGGCTGGTGTTGATGCTGGCAGTGGTGGCGGGAGGCACCAGCCCATCCCCTGCAGCCTCGGATGGCTGCCCACTGGGGCCGCTGCTGCTGGCAGTGGTGCCGGTGGTGGTGCTGGTTGCGGTGCTGGTGGCAGTGCTGTTGGCAGGTCTGGTGTTGGTGCTGGCAGTGGTGGGGGGAGGCTGCAGCCCATCTCCTGCAACCTCGGATGGCTGCCCACTGGGCCTGCTGCTGCTGGCAGTGGTGCTGGCGCGGTGCTGGTGGCGGTGTTGGCGGCGGTGCTAGTGCGGGGCTGGTGTTGGTGCTGGCAGTGGTGGGGGGAGGCTCCAGCCCATCCCCTGCAGCCTCAGATGGCTGCCCACTGGGCCTGCTTCTGCTGGCAGTGGTGCCGGGGCGGTGCTGGTGGCGGTGTTGGCGGTGGTGCTGGTGGCAGTGTTGGCGGTGGTGCTGGTGGCAGGGCTGGTGTTGATGCTGGCAGTGGTGGCGGGAGGCACCAGCCCATCCCCTGCAGCCTCGGATGGCTGCCCACTGGGGCCGCTGCTGCTGGCAGTGGTGCCGGTGGTGGTGCTGGTTGCGGTGCTGGTGGCAGTGCTGTTGGCAGGTCTGGTGTTGGTGCTGGCAGTGGTGGGGGGAGGCTGCAGCCCATATCCTGCAACCTCGGATGGCTGCCCACTGGGCCTGCTGCTGCTGGCAGTGGTGCTGGCGCGGTGCTGGTGGCGGTGTTGGCGGCGGTGCTGGCGGAGGGGCTGGTGTCGATGCTGGCAGTGGTGGGGTGAGGCTCCAGCCCATCCCCTGCAGGCTCGAACAGCTGCCCAGTGGGGCTTCTGCTGCTGGAAGTGGTGCCGGTGGCGATGCTGGTGGCGGTGCTGGCGGCAGTGTTGGTGACAGTGCTGGCAGTGGTGGGGGGGAGGATCCAGCCCTTCCCCTGCAGCCTCAGACGGCAGAACCACCATGGTTGGTGGTGAGGGATACGAATGAGTCCCAGCACCAGGCTTCCTGTCCTTCCTGCCAGCTGGTGCAGGCCCCTTGCCCTTCCTGTCAGCAACTGGGGATTACCCCTTGCCCTCCCCTTTTGCAGCTGGTGGTGCCTCCTTGCCCTTCCTAGACGCTGCTGGTGGTGCCTCCTTGCCCTTCCCTGTGGCAGCTGGTGGTGCCTCCTTGCCCTTCCCTGTCGCACAGCTGCGGTGCCTCCTTGCCCGTCCTTGATGCAGCTGCTTCAGGCACCCTGTCAGTGTTGCTGCCTGGTGCCCAGGATCCTCTCCCACCTGCAGTAGCTGTCGACACTACTGTGGCCGTGGACTGGGTGGCTGAGATGCTCGTCTGGGTTCTGACCACCCTGGCCCGATGAGAAGGACGGGGTGATGGTAGGGAAGAGGTCAACGGTGGAAAGGAAAAGCTTCTTAGGGACATTGGGGTGTGAAGAGGGTGAAGGTTTGGGAGTGGAGGAAGAGGAAGTGGTTGTAGGAGGTGTCTGTCTGCTGTGTTTGGGTACAGGTGCATGGGCTGGGTGCTGTTGTGAGGTGGATGTTTGTTGGGTTTCTGAGTGCTTGCGTTTGTGTACGTTGGGAGGAGGGGGCACAGACACAGTGGGAGAGGACACAGGGGGAGTGTGTGTAGATGTGGGGGGGTGACTGCCAGTGAGGGGCGTGTAGTGATATGCGTGATGGTGCTAGTGGAAGAGGATATAGTGCATGCAGGTGTGAGTGTAGATGCTACTGGGAGGGAGGTGGACGAGGAAGAAGAGAGGGACACAGTGAAGGCAGTGGATGTTGGTATGTCTGCTTCTGGATGGTGTTTGTGTGAGTGCCTGTGGGATGATGTGTGGTGCTTGTGTTTGCCTGACCCACTCCTGTGTGTTGTCCTGGGTGCATGCTGGTCTGCTTGTGTGCTTGGGATAGGTTGGGGATGAGGGGAATGGGATTGGGTAGAGGAAGTTGGAGGGGTGAGGCTAGTAACAGGGACAATGGCTGCCATCAAGGAGGAGGCCAGAGCCTGGATTGATCTCTGTTGGGCCGCCATGCCTGAGCGAATGCCCTCCAGGAATGCATTTGTTTGTTGCAAATGGGCTGCCAGCCCCTGGATGGCATTCACAATGGTTGACTGTCCAACTGAGATGGATCGAGGAGGTCGATAGCCTCCTCACTCAGGGCAGCAGGGCTAACTGGGGGAGGGCCTGAGGTGCCTGGGGCGAAGGAGATGCCCACCCTCCTGGGTGACTGGGCACTGGAAACACACTGAGGGGCTGCTGGGAGGGAGGTGCTGGTACGGGGGTGGCAGTTGTACATGTAGTTGGGGTGGGCACAGAGGTGTCCGCCACCACCAGGGAGCTTCCATCGGAGGAAGTATCACTGTCAGAACTGTCCCCTCCTGTATCCGCCATGGTGCTCCCCTCGCCCTCTGTCCCACTGGTGCCCTCACCGTCAGTGGATTCGGCCTCCAGGACCCCATCCACCAGTCTCTCCAACTTGCAGCGGTGGAGGTAGGGGCCCTTTCCCCAGTGACACGAGCCATGGTCGGTTCCAGACACAGGTCACAGCAGCACTTGCAGTGTAGGTCCTGTTGAAGGTCAGGTAGCAAGTGACTGAACAGATAGAAAATGGCGGGCACGTCTGCAGCGGTGCATACTGCCACAGCCGGTGTACATCACCATTGGCCACTTTACCACATAGGGCCCAATGATAACCAATGAGGAGTTGCACAGCGATTCTCGACCGCCTCCCGCAACGGCGCACAACATCAGCAGAATTATCTCATTTACATATGTCCCTCCATACAGGACAGGTGGATGCCATTTCAGGGGAGGGCAGGCCATAGCACCTAACTGCGTCACAATAAACATAGGCACCATTTGGTCCTATCCACCAACAATATACTGTTACAGTCACAACATGAAATGCAGTGTAGTGTTTTTTAATATGGAATACTGACCAGCTGCTCACCGTTTGCCCCCTAGATTGCAACCGCTGCGGATGAATAGGAGATGGAGACATCCCCCCATGTACAGGCCCATGGTGGACTTGGCAACAATGGAGGACAGGCACATTATCCTCACCTATAGACTGGACAGGGCCACAGTCACAGAGCTGTGTGCCCAATTGGAGCCTGACCTGATATCTGCTATCCGTCACCCCACCGGGATCCCCACTCTTATGCAAGTGCTCTCAGAGCTCCATTTCCTGGCAAGTGGCTCCTTCCAAGTGACAGTGGGCTTGGCAGCAGGAATGTCTCAATAGTGCTGACCAGAGTGTTCTCAGCCCTAATTAAACACAAGCGCAGCTACATCGTTTTCCCCCATGGGGAGGATTTGGCCACAGTGAAAGCTGATTTCCATGCAATGGGACATATCCCCAACATTATTGGGGCAATTGGTGGTACACATATAGCGTTTGCCCCCCCCCTCCAGAGAAATGAACAGGTGTTCAGACATTGAAAGAGCTTTGACTCAATGAATGTGCAGATAGTGTGCCTGTCGGACCAGTACATCTCCCATGTCAATGCAAAGTATCCTGGGCCTGTGCATGATGCCTTTATCCTGAGGAATCGCAGCATCCCATATGTGATGGCTCCACTCCAGAGGCACAGTGTGTGGCAAATAGGTGAGCCCTGCTTCCCACCCATTAGGTTTTGGTGTATGGGTATGGTGTGGGCCCTAAGGGTTAGTGTGTGTCTAACAGTTGTCCCTCGATATTTGCAGGTGACTCTGGATACCCCAACCTCTCATGGCTACTGACCGCTGTGCGGAATCCCAGGACAAGGGCAGAGGAATGTTACAATGAGGCACATGGGTGAACAAGAAGGAAATTAGAAAGGACATTCAGCCTTCTGAAGGCCAGGTTTTGTTTCCTCCATCTAACAGGTGGATCCCTGTACTACTCACCCAAGAAGGTGTGCCTGATTATCGTGGCATGCTGTATGTTGCGTATCCCCTGCCTTATGTCGCCAGGTGCCTTTTCTGCAGGAGGATGAGGCTGGAGATGGGTGTGTGGCATCAGTGGTCCCTGTGGACAGTGAAGATGAGGAGGCACAGGATGAGGATGAGGACAACAGAATTGCAATAATACAACAATACTTCTAATGACACACAGGTAAGACACTGTAATTTCACTGTACATTGACAGTTTTGTGTTTGACATTATCACTGGCAGGCTGATGTTCCCACTTCTATGGCCACTTACTGTACCCTTTGGCATCTCTATTTTCAGATATGTGTGCCCCACTATCGCTCCTGGTGTTTTGACTGCAGCCAACTACAGGTCATTCCTATGTATACATTACTGCACAGTTGTATTGTAGTGTTTAAAGCAATGTTAAATTAATACAAAGTTCAATCATTTGACAGACTCCATACTTGTATTTATTCAAATGGTGTTTATTGCAGTGCTCTGAAGAAAAGTGGGGCTGTGCAATGGGCTGGGTTGATGAAGGAGGAAAGTCCAGGGTCGAGTCCAGTCGATTTGTATCACAGGTGCATTGTCCAAGGGGGCATAGGAAGTGGAGCAATGGCATTTCAAGGTAGAGAGGGTGACAGAGTGGGACACAAGGGTGACAATCAGGAGAGTCTTATTTCCTGGTGGGGTTCTTGGCAATAGTCTCTGGCTTCTGCCTGGATCGCAGGGACCATTTGCGGGGTGGGGTGCTGGTGGACTGTTGGTCCTGTGGCAGGGCCTCCTGTCCACTAGCGGCAGCGGAGGTGGAGGGCTGTTCATCTGTTTGGCTAGTGTCAGGGGCCCGTTGATGTGCCACTGCCTCCCTCATGGTGTTGGCAATATCTGCCTGCACCTCTGCAATGGTGACCAGGGTGGTGTTGATATCCTTCGAGTCCTCCCTGATCCCCAGGTACTGTCCCTCCTGCAGCCGCTGGGTCTCCTGCAACTTGTCAAGTATCTGGCCCATGGTCTACTGGGAATGGTGGTATGCTCCCAGGATGTTGGTGAGTGCCTCCTGGAGAGTCGGTTCCCTGGGCCTGTCCTCCCCCTGTCACACAGCAATCCTCCCAGCTTCCCTGTTGTCCTGTGCCTCTGCCCCCTGAACCGTGTACTCACTGCCACTGACCCCAGGTCCCCGATTGTCCTGGGTTTGTGTTGTGCCCTGGGGTCCCTGTAGAGGTGGACACACTGCTGATTGACGTGTCCTGGGGACAGAGGTATGGGCCCGCTGGGTGGGTACTGTGCTGGTGTTTCCTGAGGGGGGAGGCACTGTGGTGGTATGGGACTGTGTCAGGGCTACTGACTTTCCAGAGATCCTGTTGGGCCACGTTGGTCATCCAGATCCAGACTTCCAGAGCTGCTGTCATCACTGTGGGCCTCTTCTGGGGGTGGATTTGATGTTGCTGGCACCTCCTCTCCGCTGATGTTGGGTGGGGCACCTGTGGGGATGTAAATGCAGTGTTACTGTTTCTGTGTGTGTCATCTTGTGCATTGGGGTGTTGCTCTGTATGGTTGTTATTGCCCTGTCAGCTTTGCCTTGTGTGAGTAGTTATTTTGTGGGCTATGTGATTGTCTCTGGTGTGCATGCTTTAGTGATGGATGTCCATGCAGGTCTGTGATGGGGGTCCGTGCATTGGTGTTACATGCAGGGCTTGGTGTTGGGAGGGGTGGGTTATGATGGTGGGGTGTCTGAGGTGGTGAAGTGATGGGAGTGAGGGTAAGGGTGGGGGTTTGTGATGGCATGCAGGTAGCGGGCGTGATAATAATAGAGATTTGACTTACCAGAGTCCAGCCCTCCTCCTATTTCTGCCAGGCTCTCAGGATCCATGATTAGCCAAGACTTGCTCCTCCAATGTTGTTAATTGTGGGGGGCTCTGTACAGCTTTTCAGTGTATTGCTGCTGTGGAACGTACCTTCCCCATAGGTTGTTCCACCTCTTCCTGATGTCGTCCTTTATCCTGGGGTGTTGTCCCACAGCGCTGACCCTGTGTATGATTATCTGCCATAGCTCCATCTTCCTAGCAATGGATGTCTGCTGCACCTGTGATCCGAATAGCTGTGGCTCTACCCGGTTGATTTCCTCCACCATGACCCTTAGCTCCTCCTCTGAGAACCTGGGGTTGAGGTGCAATGGGTGTAGTGTGAGTTGTGTGGGTGAGGGTGTGTGGGGTACTGTGTTGGGGTGTGTGATGTAAGGTGCATTGATGGTGTATAGGTGATGGTGGTGTGTGTCTGTGGTATTGTCTGTGATCTTGCTATCTCTCTGTTGGCAATGGTTTGTAGTCGGAAAGGGTTGTGGGTAATGTGTGTGTGTGTTTTATAGTGGTGTGGATGTGTGGGTGTGGTGTGTGTATGTGTGTCAGGCGTGTGTTATTCAAATTGGCCAATGTGGTGTTGTTTTGTTAGTGTGTGTGTATTTTGAGCCGACGGTATGTAGCGCCAATGGTTTACCACCATTGAATGTACACTGTGGTGATTAGTGGATCATAATGTTGTGGGCGCAGTTCTGTTGGCGTAACGGTGTGGGTTTTGCTATCGCCAGTTTATCACTGACCCTTGGGCTGGCAGACGTGTGTGTGGCTGTATAGTGACGGATTGCTATGTGTGTTTCATAATATGGGTAGCAGTAATCCGCTGCGGCGGCGGTATGTTAGCGGCAGTCGGCTTGGCAGTAAGGGGTACTTACTGCCAATGTCATAATGACGGCCTAAGTGTTTCAGAAAAACGTGGCACTTACATCTGCCCGTGAAACATTTGAACTTGCGGGGTCTTCCTCATAAATACAATTGCCATTACCCACAATCTTTCCTGACATCTTGGTGAGCTTGTGAACCACATCTTTAATACTGCTAACACCGCATGCGTGGTATGCTTTTTTAAGGTGGTTAGATTGGCCTTCGTCAGCATGTTCCAGACTGTTTTTATGTGATACCATCTTTTATACACTTTTTGTTTTCAAGTGTATTTGGGGACATACCACTCGTGTTATTCCTAATTGCTGGTCTTCTGGTACTATTGTTGCTGCTCCGCAATGAATGTCCCACCTCTAGGACAAGTAGTGATGGAGCTACCGCATGTCCAGCCGATGTCATGAAAGCATGATACAGTACTTTGGAGTGTCTTTGCTGGAGGAAGTCAATGAAAAGTGGACCTTGTCTTTTTGGACAGTATGGTTATATTATGTACAGCCTGTGTTCCGCTGCCTGAATGCCCTTTCTAGCGTGCACTCGACATCTGCATTACAATGCAATTGGTACAATCTATGGACTTGGACCTGCAAATGTGCTCACTGAGGGTTCATTTCCGGTGTTGTCCCGTGAGACTGTCATTGATTCAGAATGCTTTCAATGAGCCATTCTTTCCTTTGGAAATGGATGCTATAGCTCCAGAATCCATTATTACTGGCTCTTCTACTGTAGGCACTGTACGGGATGCAACATCCTTGGCGTCCGCTGAGGGCATAAACAATGGCTGGTACTTTGATTTGCTCACCAAAACCATTGTGGTTCTGTCAGCTGTGGAAGCAGGATCCAAACTGGATTTCATTAACACTGATAACATGGATAAAATTTAGGAAGACTCCTTTGTTTTTTAAAAGTTGGCACTTGTTTTTTCAAATTGTTTTAACTGATTTAATGTTTTTATTGGGCATTATTTAATGGCTTGTTTGCTTTGCTCATGAACATTTTATTCCTTTTTAGAGTAATTTTGTTAAGAAGCATGTCTTTCACGGTAAAGGTGAGGGTGTTGTGAGACCTTCTTGGGCCCATGTTGGCTGTCCATTTAGTTTAGTTTCATATTTTACATTTTACATGTTTTAGCTGACATCTCTTTTAGCAATAAGACTTTGCCCACTTTATGCTTCAACAGTATTATTGCAACAATACATTGTACATGTTGCTTGTTTTTAGTAAGGCTTTCTTGAAATGTAGGGGCAGATTTATGAACTGTGGTGCTGCACCTAGTGCAGCACCACTTTTCTTCTGCCCCTTAGCACCCCCCTAATGCCACCATGTGTGCTCCGTATCTAAGATATGGCACACCATGGCATAGTTAGGGAACTAACATCAAAAATGTTTACGCTAGTTCGGTGCTTTGCAGGATTAGATTAAAAAATGTTGTTGCTAATCTTGAAAAGCACCCAGAGGCCCACCTAAACCAATGGGAGCCTTATTTTAATGCCTGTTCTGAGCAGACATTAAAAGTCCCAGAAAAAATGACATCAAGTAATCTGTTAGATTTCGTTGCGCCATTTTTATGCTCCCCAATGGGGGAACACCCCCTTTGCATACATTATGCCTAGCGCAGGAATAATGTAGCGCAAAGGGTTACAAAGTGGCACAATGCATACATTGAACCACTTTATAGATATAGCGCAGTGTTTCAGGCCTTCTAATGCCAAATTAGCATTAAAAAATGATGTTGTGTGGCATTGGAATGGCACAAAGCTCTCTTAAATCTCAGCCTTAATCTGTACACTCTGTTCAAGGCTAGAAACTCAGATCAAGATATACTAGTCCTTGTGTTGCTCGTTCGGAGACAGCTTCTAACATCTAGACATATCATTGCTTCAGAGCTCTGTCTATAACCCAGGGTGGTTTTCATTGTATTAGTTGTGCACTGCTCCAGAGGGGTCGGAGGAGCACTCGTGCCACTTCTGTCCTTGACTGAATACTGTGTTCAACATGCAGCTCTGCTTATGCTGTTCTTCCATCTGGCAGAGAAGGATTGCCAATTCCACTCTAGACCGGCATCCTCGCTCAGTTTACCAGATGTGGGGGTCTCAGGCTATCCCCTTAGATTGAGCAACAGAAGAGGGTTCACTGCGATACTCTCAGATTGTATATAGCACTAGGTAGTAAGATATAGATCTAAGATCACCATGGTTGTACTCTTCATCATGTTAGTAATGCTGATTTTGATGCTTTGTTTCATCTGCCTAATTATATCAGTTTATTTTCTCTATGCAAGAAAACAATTGTTTCAATAAATGTTTGAAAACCTTTCTTTGTATCTTGCTTGTGTTTACCTGGGTATGCATGAGTAAAACAATGAAAGGGGTGAGATATGTTTCCAGGGCTTCCTTGAGAGTCAGAGTGTCATGTTCAAGATTAGCCTTGGAAGGTTGTTGGTTCAGGTTAGGCGCTGGGAGCCATCTAGGAATTGGGTTGGCAGTTACTAATGATGTAGATGGACTCATTCCTCACCCTGATGTTCTACTGCCCTAATGTGCAGACCTACCTTTTAGTAGGAACCATGTAACTTGTTTAGTTGGTCCCTCATACTACAGGACCCTGGTGCCAATGCACCTGCACCACCAATGGTACCTACAGCCATTTCTCCCCTGCTCCTTCTATTGGGCCACTGCAGCTGGGCCCTAGGTCCAAATCAGGCTGTCTTCCCCTGGGTAATAAAAAGGATAAGAAAGCTCCACATCTCACCCTCTGTGCCTGGGCCCTGTTCCCCACACAGCAAGGGTGTCCTGGGCCCTAATGCTATGAAGGAAGATGGACCCCCCATTTCCATTTGTTGTAGTAAAACAATAAAAGGGTTGTCAACAGGCCCAGGTTCCACTGCACCTGCTGCACTAATTGAAATAATTTCTCTTTTAGAAAAAATAGCAAGCCCTCATATCTCACCTCCTTCCTCAGGGCATCTCTCTGAGGAAGCACTCTGTGTCCAGCTGCATATTAAACAAGCATTGGAAAAGCCATAGGTCTCTCCTGTGAGAACTATTGGCTTTGAAAATAATTTTTAGCCATCCTGTACAACAGTGCAGCTGCTGTAAAGCTTCTGTGCAGCATGGCTGAAAATAATTTTTTTTAAAGCACTATGATGCAGCCAGCAAAACCTTTTTTAGTACATTGTTACATTAGCACTGGTTGTGTCATGGCACTTTACTTTTTTTTTTTTTAGCTTTGTACTCCCCCATCCGCTTTCACCTGTCACCTGGAGGGAAGCAGGTGAAAAGGACATGGTGGGGAGAGAGGACAGGCAAGAGGGGAAGTGGAGCATACAGACACTGAAGGATGGGTGGGAAGGGCTGAGGAAAGAACACAGAAAATGGAGGGTGGTTGGGATGGTTCTGTCGCAAGCCCACAGTCAATGGAGGGTGGACAGGAGATGCTATGTTATGCGCACATACAATGGAGAGTAAGCAGGAATTGCTGGATCTAGCAAATGGAAAATGGAGGGGGGCCAAATGAGCTGTTGGAAGCACAAAGATTATGGAGGATGAGCTGGAGGGGCTATGGCAGCACATGGACAATGCATTGAAGAAAGGGGAGGGTCATGGATAAGGGCAAAGTATGCACAGGAGCCAGAAGGAAATCGCACACTCGAATAGAGTGCTTACACAAAAAAGCAAAAAGTAGCGCCTGAAAAAGTGAGCACCCTGAGGATACAGCAATGCGCTCATGCTGCAGAGGAGGGACAAACACAAGAAAGGAAAGGAAAGCCTATAGAAGCTGATGAATTGGAATCAAGAAAATGAGAGTGACAATGAAGCCAACCAATAGTATGCAATGGACAGCCTTTCAGCCCAATTTAAGATAACAAAAGTTATTACACGAGACAGATCATGCACTGTCTTAGGCCAGATCTAAAAATTAGCTAACAGATAGTGCCCCCTTCTCTGGGCCATTTCATTGATGGTATCCATGGATCTTACTTCTACACTCTTTGTTCTGGGCCATTACATAGAGATCCTGTGAGTCTGGACTATCTGGGCTCTGCATCTGAATATGACCCTGTTGGCCCCCTTCCTGCAAACACCCACTACACACCTGAAAATATATCTGTATGTAAAGAGAAGTCGTGGACATGTTTTTTTAATTTTACAAAAAAAGTTCAGATTTTTGGTTGAAAATCAACTGCTCCTGGACAGTATACGCAGGCTTTGAGATGCCTCTTGCTGATAGTGAAGTGGGCATCCTTTCCTGTGCTGTAACTGAGTCAAAGACAAGAGAGCTAAAGGAACCTGCCTTCTCACCAAGGTACGTGATACCCAATATAAATGTAAATTTATGCAATTGGTTAATCACCAAATGTAAAGGCAGCCTAGGAGCCTATATAGACTTGACTTGAGGAAGTCGATTGAAGGTTGTGGGTGACAAAAACGTACTCTTTTTGAGAGGTAATGCAAGAGGGTTATCGGATGAGTTCTGCAATGCATGTGTTAATGGATACCTCTAAAAATGTTTGTTACAAGGTATTGTCTGATGCCTCATACTGAATTATATACTTTGAAAAAACGTTTTTTTAATCTTAAACACTAAGGCCCATATTTATACTTTTTTAGCGCTGCATTTGTGCCATTTTTTGACGCAAAAGCGGCTCAAACGTACAAAATACAGTTGTATTTTGTAAGTTTGCGCCGCTTTTGCGTTAAAAAGCGGCACAAATGCAGCGCTAAAAAAGTATAAATATGGGCCAAAGGGCCTGATTTAGATCTTGACAGATGGATTACTCCATCACAAATGTGACGGAAATCCCATCCTCCGTAATATTTTCTCCATAGAATATAATGGGGTCGTAATATGGTGGACAGGATATCAGTATTACATGTGTGACAGAGTATTCCCCTCTGCCAAGATCTACATCAGGTCCTGTATAATTTGTTACAGTCATTTCATTCTATGTGTAATACAATTTCATAAAATGTCTTGAATATTCACTGTGCCTTCTGTGACAGGCTGAAATCTCCTAGCACTATAAATACACAAGTCTCTTTTCCCCACTGCTCCCAGCAGGATTCAATTCTGTGACTCACTAGTTACACACACAACCATCTATAGTGATCACATTAACCAACTGTGGTTTCATAATCAAAGAGTAGACTTCACACTAATAGATTGAACTTGCATTTTTTTCCATGTAAAATGTGCTCGCTATTTTATATTCAGTAGCATGACGATGAAGGAACAGCAAAATATTTACACAATATATGATTCTTTTTAACCATGGCTTTGACCCTGCCACCACTCCCACTGCCACCCCTTGCCCCCACAGCACTCTGGATCATAGATCCCCTACTATTCATCTTCATTTACAATTATTTGCAGTGGCATTTCCATCCCACCAAAGAATACAGCCATGATCACTCAGTGTACGGGGGTAGATTGGGAGAGGGGCAGCCCACACTTAAAACTTTGCTTTAAAGGCATAGCAGTTGGTGTGAGAGGTGATTGTACTAGCTAGCTGGTGGAATGATGGGCTGCCAAATTAAATTTCATGAGCTGTGTAGAGAAAACAAGAAGTAATTTTTTCCGTTTTAATTGCACTATGTGCCACTTGCCAAGCAAAAGAGGGAGCATAACCCAGGGAGCAACAGAAAAAGATGAGCCAGTACAGAGGGGTAATATCATTTAACCACCCACAATCACTGCCAGTGGCATAGGGCTCTGAGCTCTGGGGCAACAGGCAAAGTGCTATATTAGGCCACTGAGCGTAAGAGGTCAGGACCCACACGTGCTATAAGGCTTGTTCATGCTCACCCAATAGCTTATACATATCTTTTTTTAAAGATTTCTTTTTAGCATTTTTAGATACTAAAATAGCATACAGTCAACACCCTGCAAAGGAACAATGCAATTCACAAAAAAATACATTTATTTACATCCACTATGGCAGTAGTAAAATCTGCTATACACGCAGTATCCCTTTGCCTTGAGGTTTAAACCGAACTAGAATATACCTGTTTTCAAACTCATAAGAGTGGAAATAAGAACTAAGGTCGCTCTTTTTCCCCATGCATCCACATTCCCTGGCCTCAGTTGTGTAGTACAAGTGACCAAAAGTCTAGAATTAACTCTCACGTAAGGTAAGAAGGTGATCTTAACATCTCAAAATACCCCATCCCCCTCAGGCTCACTGTGTTTTACGGACTGGAGTCACTGGCGCCCAGGATAGCCCCATCGCTATGCAGGGACTTCTTTACTCAGCAATATCCAATCCTGTATCATTGTGTTTTATGCAAGAAAGTCCTCAGTGGCCTTATTGTCCCTCCTTGGCCTCCACATGTGTGCCTCTTCCACCCCAGCACATTTTAAGAGATCTATTTTTTTTTGTCTGTATCCCAGGGTGCCAGGTACCCAGCCAGTGAATTGTTATGCTTTGCTTGGTCACAACAAGGGCCAGTTGTGCAAACGTTCTACTCAACTTCCTTTTGGGCGCACTGGGTAAAAAGGCCAAAAGGTACTCACCTCGTAATAGTTGTGATATGCGCTAGGACTGTTGTCCAGTACGAGTGAATGACCGGACAGACTCACACCACGTGGAAAAAATCTGCATTAGATTGAGCGCACCTGGTACATGCAGATCTGGTGGGGAATATGTGGTGTAGTTATTGAGGTGACAGATATGTTATGTGTATGTAGTTGTATTGCTCTGATTTAAATTGTGTGCTAACTGTGATGGTCCGTGCATTCTCTTGGATTCTTATCCATTTTTTGTCAGTAATAGGCTCTGTGTTCGCTTGCTGCCACAATTCTTCCAGATGATGCAGCAGCACCTGTTATCCCTGCGTAGGGCACAATAAAGCATATAATTAAGTTGTGAGCCATGGCCAGCATGATTTGCACCGCCTGGGTTGGTTCCAGGACATCTGGAAATGAAGGCCAAAGTCCTCTGGCAACAGTGGTTATCTTTGCATACTGCATAAATTGCCTGTGTCCCTGTCAGAAGGTGTCCATAACATCTTCAATAGTTATGAAATGCCCCCCAGATAAAGATAGAAGAGTGATTGACATCCCCTTCCTTCCACTTGTCAACTGTCATCACTTGAGCTATCTGCGCGAGTGGGTGTATAATCCAGAAATCCAAATCTAGGACATACGGAGCACTGTGAAACACTTGATGCATGCTCTCTCCCACAGCCTACCTAACAGTCAGATGAGGTATGGCAGGGTAACAGGGATGCAAGCACCGCGCATCAACAAGTCACCTAATTGATAACCATCATGTACGCCTGCAAGCAAGACCCGTTCCCAGCTGTTTTCCTTATCCAACCAATGCATGCTGGAGATACGACGCCAGGTAGTATAATTCTAGGTCCGGGATCTCCATTCCTCCCTTATCCCTACATTCACCACAGCATCGTCAGCCCAGCCCTACACCTCCCACTTGCCCACAGAAGTTGCACCAGCAGCCTGTAAAGGTCCTTACATTTTGTGTTTTATGGGGTATTTTGGGCATAGGACCCTGGAAGACATACAAGCACCTGGGCAACACTGCAATTTTAATTAAGGCAATCTTACCTATAAGGGTCAGTGTTAGTGTGTTCTAGAAGTCGATAGACAGTGACATTCTAGCAATCATTCGGCCCATATTCAACTTGTAAGACGTCTGTTCATCACATGAAACATCTATACCCAGATATTTAATGCTGTCCATCATTCATGGCAGTTACACAACAAGCAGGCATTCCGCCGTAACAGTTCGGAGCAGCCCTATGGGGAAAAGTACTGACTTTGTGGGATTGACATATAAGCCAGAGAGTTCTCCAAACTCATCCATTACAATGAGGAGGATGGGGACTGAATATTCCGGTTAGCTTAGGTAGAGCATGGCATCATCTGCATACATGGAGATGATGTGCTCAGTACAGCCCTCTTGGGTACCCCACTCCTTCATCATCCTTCTAAGATTGTAGGCCAAGGGTACCATTTCAATGGCAAAGGTCAGTGTGACAGGGGACATCCCTGCTTCGTACCACGTTGCAACAGTATGAGCGCTGAGACGTATCATTTGCGGCAGAATGAGTGTACACTATCTGCACCCATTGAATAAACCCCTCACTTAGGGCCAGATGTAGGTAGCCTTGTGCATGTCGCAAACTGCGATTTTCGCAGTTTGCGGCGTGCAAAAGGCCTAACACGATGCACAACCGCAAATTGCGAGTCAGTACCGACTCGCAATTTGAAGCTGCGACTCGCAAATAGGAAGGAGTGTTCCCTTCCTATTTGCGACTGCCATGCTGAGTTGCTTTGTGACCGCGAATGCGGTCGCAAACTAACTCGCAGTTACCATCCACTTGAAGTGGGTGGTGACTCATTCGCAAAAGGGAAGGGGTCCCCATGGGACCCCTTCCCCTTTGTGAATGTCGACAAAAATGTTTTTTCAGAGCAGGCAGTGACCCACCTCATTAATATTCATGAGGTGGGTATTTGCGACCCCATAGCGAGTCGCAGAAGGTGTCTGAGACACCTTTCTGCATTTGGTTTTGCGAGTTGCAATTTGCGAGTCGCTATGACTCGCAAATTGCAAGTCGCAAAATTATACTTACCTACATCTGGCCCTTAGTCCCAATTTTTCTAGTACTTTCCAAAAGTAGTCCCAGCCCACCCAGTCAAAAGCTTGTTGTTTATTGAAAACGGCTAGCACATGGTGATCCGTCATCGCTTCTGGGGCGTGTAGGACGTGGGTCAATTGACTGATATTGCACAGGGTTTTTCTAAGGGAAATAAAGCCCTACTGATCACAGGGTATGAGTTGAGTCAAATAGGGCATCAGCCTCGCTGCCAGCATGTGGCCATGTATTTTTTTATCTATGTTCGGCATAGGGAGGGGAAAATAAGATCCCGTTTTCAACTGATCTATTCCTGGCTTTGGGATCAACACTACAAGTGCCTCTCTTAAAGAATCTGGAAGGACCTTTCTCCTAAAGTCTTCACCATATACCTCCACCAACTTAGCCAGTGTGCCTGCAAACAGCCGGTAGAACTCAGCTGGTATCCCGTCCCCCCCAGCACTTTAATAGCAGTGATCAATTCCCACTTGGTAAATTTGTGCTCCCAGAGTCCGTCCCTTCGCAGGCTTCAATCGGGGGAGATCACACCCATCTATATAGAAGGGGAGGGCGAATATATCTGTTGCATGGGGTGTCTCATATATTTGTCAGAGGTGGGCTGTAAAACACCTTGTTTATGGCCATTTGTGTAGTATGAGTCTGGCCCCCACTGTTGTGCAACATCAAGACTGGGTCATGGCTGGAGTCGGACTGTATCAAACGTGCTAACAGTCACCCTGAACTGTCACCTTCCATATACCAGCATCTATGACTGGTGTGTCGGATGTGTTTGTGTAATCTAGCCCAGATCTTGCAGACCCGGTGGCATTGTCTTTCATAGGACATTACATTTTCCAGGGTATCTTGTTGAGACCGTTCAAGGCTTAAGAGGTTGCTCTCTTCTCGTAGTAACTCCCCCTTGAGTACTTTCTGAATACCCAATGTCATGGCCTTGCACTCTCCCCGGACCACCACTTAAGAGCATCTCACTCAATTGCACTGTTGCTAGCCATCTTCCAATTTTCTCCAAAGTATTGAGATACTTGTTCAGACAGTGTGCCACTTAAAACCGGATCAGTTAGGGCATCAGTGCGCATGTGCTGCAAGGGCACCGCTTGGAGGGCGGTACAGAGTATAAATTAACAAGAGGGGAGAGTGGTCAGAGATGTGTCACCCCAAATAGGCTACATTTAAGACACTATCCAGCACTGCATGTTGAACTAGGAAATGGTCAAGTCTGCTGTGTGTGTTAGCTGATGGCGCATAGTATGTCCTACCGTAGGGGTATCGCAAGCGCCATGCGTTCACGAGACCCTCGCTGGATTGGAAGTGTTGGAGTGCTGATCTTATCTAGGGTTTGAAGTCGCTCCATGTGGAAGATCTATCTAGAGTGCCATCCAGGACAGAATCAAAATCCTCTGCTATCATGTCTTTCGCGTCTACACAGTTGCGCGCCACCAACATCACCTTACCAAAAAAAGCCCCGTCATCAGTCGTAGGAGCATAAACATTTATTAGACAGAGCTCGTGGCCATCCAGGGATCCTGCCAGTACAACGTATATGTCCTGTGGTTTTAGGACGGGAACACCCAAAGTTATCCAAATTAGGGTGCATTGGGCATAGCTGGAATAGCACGTGGCACACATCTCCCTCCACCACTTCTTCTTTACAGTATGTGCGTAATACAGTCACCCCAAAGATGGGTCTCTTTCAGAAAGGCCACAGACACCCTATATCTTTTAATACAGGCATACAGACAGGTTCTCTTTTCAGGATTATTGAGTCCCTTCACATTCCATGTGAAGAACTTATACTATGTCCCTTGAAGGACACTGGCAGAAAGTACAACTGTGGGAAAGCCATTCTCGGGAGGCTCAACATCCATCGTCATTCAAGGTGGCACCAGCAAGTGGCAGGAGGGAAAATTCCTTCAATAAAGTATATGGTTCCTGTGTGAACCCTCCCTTAAGCAGTACTAGGATGACCCGGAGACAGAATCTACGGTCCCCAGGCCACAAATCACGCCCTAATCAGCCACCCTGAACCACCCACAACCACTAACTTAACACGACAAAATTAACATGACTACAAAAAATAAAGTACAGTGGATTTAGAACAGTGATAGTTACTGCCCCAGAGCACAAGTCCTCCCTAAAGTACCAGCCCCTGAAGGGTACATGGCGCCCTCAGAGACGGTTCCTCTGTGGCGATTCCCAGCAGTGAAGCCAAAACATTTGATAGCCCAATGGCTTGTATAAATAGCAATTAGTGTCTGTAATAGGCAGCAAATTAATGAAACCCTCTGACCAGATCCCAACCCCCCTTCCAAGTAGCCTAACCATTTGTAATATATCAGCACTGTAGGACAATCCCCCGCCCCACAGTAGCACGGAACCATTTCACCAGTCAGATCGATCAGCCCTGCATTCCATCATCGTTCACAGTTTATCATAACGTATCCGGGTGCTCCTGAAAGGGAGTGAAAGAGTTCTGCAGGGGGCCGTTTTGTGAATTCTCTTGGAGTGTACAGTCCGAGCAAACCAGGATAGGCCCCGGTGGTCGAGGAGCGTCCCAAGGACTCCCTCCTCTTTAGTAGATCTACATCCCCAACATCTCACTGACTCCTGCCAGTCTCTGAATTGTTCCTTAGGGTTTAGCCCCAGTCACTCAAACCAGTCCATTGGCGCCTGCAGTCTGTCATGGAAAAGTACTTTCTCTTCATGTGGATTCTGAGTTTGGCCAGAAAGATGGGGCTGTAGTGTATATTATGTTATCTCAGCAGTATTTTCAGAGGTCTAAAGTTTTTGGGTAATTCCTGTACATGACGTGTCTAATCCAGAAATTTTAGGATTTGTTTGTTCTCATAGTGGAGCGGTGGGTGCACGTGCTGAAGTATCCCATCCCTATCTCTAAAATTGAATAATCTTGCTATCATGGCTCACCGGGGGGCACCCAAGCGCAGAGGAGCCACTAGCGCCCGGTGCATGCGTTCTATTGAAAAGACGTTAGAGAGGCCTTTAGGTTTTAATACTGTGGTGATCCAGTCCTACAGGAACGGCTCGGCCTAGGGCCTCATAGCCCCGCTCCGGGAAAACCACCAGGCAGATATTATGATGGCGGCACCATCCTTCTGCGTTTTCCACACATTCCTCAGTGTGCGACAAACAGGTTTTCAGCTTGGTGACTGTAGTTTGTAGTGCTTTAACTTCTCACTTTAGGACTATGACATCGTCGTCAGTAGACGTCACCTATTCAGTGAGTTTCCGTAGATCCAATAGGAGGTGATAGAGATTGATCGCTATGGCATAAGTTTTAGTCTTTAGTGCAGCCCTAGTGCCCTGGATAGCTGCCAGTATTTCTGTGGTAGCTCAGGCCTGAGTATCAGTTACACCAGGAGTGCCGTCCCCCTACAACAGTTCCTGCTGACCCTGGGAAGTATATTGATCAATTTTGATGGCTTTAATGGGTTTGTCCTTACCTGTGGTTGTGAGTAGGCCACACCGTGTTCAGCAATAAAATGGGGGGGTTGTCCTCACCCCCAACAAACAGCTAACATGTCTGTGAGAAGAAGGTCTCCAGCACTCAGTGCCTAGAGGCCTGATGGTTCATGGCTCCACCGTCACTGATGTTCAAGTTACCCCTACCCCCAACATAACACAATAAATGCTTACTTGTTGTTTCCACATCTGGTTACCTCATCAGCGTTGCAGGGCAAATCTCCAGGGTGGTCAGTACAGGTGCACAGCTGTTGTTGCCATGCATCCAGATTGGGTGGGTGACCGCAGGGCTCCAGCAGACATCCGCCAGTTTCAGGGCCACCTCAACTCAACTGTTCAGTGGCCACTCTTCTGCAGCAGACACCGAGCTCCAGTGTGGATGATAGCGCAAGAGGGACCACGCTTCAGCACATGCAGGCCGCAGGCACAGGAGGGTCCGTGGATGGCATTGAGCAAGGGGGAGACATCAAATCCCCAATCTCCAGTGACAGGCCTCAATGCAAGGGAACCCTGGCGAGGGGGAGACCCCAGCACCACAGAAACTCTCCCTCTGTGTGTGGTTTGCAGCGCTTCAGCAGGGGCATTGGGGGCCAGAGGTTTTCCAAGCCCTGGTCCACCAGAAAGCTTTCCCCGCGGAGTCAACTGCTCAGACACAGCCGCCCTTTGCAGACTGCCATAGCCACTCCAATGAGTCGCGGACCCTAAGGCAGAGGTGGTGTTAAAAATTGGGTCTTTGGTTGGCAGTCAGGTTACCCCCTGTCCAAGCAAGGACCATCACTCTAGTCAGGGTAAAATAGAATCACCCTCAGCTAACCCCCTGCTTACCCCCTTGGCAGCTTGGCACGAGCAGTAGGCTTAACTTCAGAGTGCTAGGTGTAAAGTATTTGTACCAACACACACAGTAACTTACTGAAAACACTACAAAATGACACAACACAGGTTTAGAAAAATAGGAAATATTTATCTAAACAAAACAAGACCAAAACAACAAAAATCCACAATACATAAGTCAATTAAAAATCAAAAAGAGTCTTGATGTAGTTTTAAACACACACTAACACTGTTAGCGTGAAAATGTACCTTGGGTGTGTCAAAAATAACCCCGCACAGGTGAGTGTGCATCAAAAAGGACTTGCGATGCGTCCATTTCACTTACGAGCGAGACCTTGCGTCGTTTCTCCTTTTGTCGGGTTGGGTGCGTTGTTTCTTCTCTCTGCAGAAGAGCGATGCGTCAATCCGGTCAGCACTCTCGGGACCAGGCAGGCCTTGCATTGTTTTTACATGCCCAGCGATGTTTGCATCGGAAATCCAGCTGTACGATGATCCGAGCACCACGCAGCGCGGGTTGCGATCTCACCAGCCTCCATCAGTGATGCTGCATGTCATTTCCCCAGCTCCGTGTGTCGATCTTCTGGTTGCGTTGCAGGCAAGCGTCGATTTTCAGCCGCGAAGCCGGTGGTGTGTTGATTTTTCAGCCACAGATCAGAGTTGCATCGATCTTTACCCGCACGTGTTCCTTGCGTGGATTTCTTCCTCTTAGGCTGCCAGATTCTCCTTTCAGGGTTCCAGGAACTGGATGGGCACCACTTGGCAGAGTAGGAGTCTCTCCAGAGACTCCAGGTGCTGGTAGGGAGGAGTCTTTGCTGTCCCTGAGACTTCAAACATCAGGAGGCAAGCTCTAAACCAAGCCCTTGGAGATCTTCACAAGATGGAAGGCACACCAAGTCCAGTCTTTGCCCTCTTACTCTGGCAGAAGCAGCAACTGCAGGATAGATCCACAAAGCACAGTCAAAGGCAGGGCAGCTCCTCTTCCTCAGCTCTTCAGCTCTTCTCCAGGCAGAGGTTCTTCTTGGCTTCCAGAAGTGTTCTAAAGTCTGTGGTTTTGAGTGCCCTTTTTCTCCTTTGAAGTAGGCCTACTTCAAAGCAAAGTCTCTCTTGAATGTGAAGTCCTGCCTTGACCTTGGCAGCTGGTGGTATCTCCTTGCCCTTGGCAGCTGGTGGTGCCTTCTTGCCCTTGGCAGCTGGTGGTGCATCCTTGGCCTTGGCAGCTGGTGGTCCCTTCTTGCCCTTGGCAGCTGGTGCTTGTTCCTTGGTCTTGCCCTTGGCAGCTGTGCAGGCACACTGCCAGTGCTGATGGGTGTCTCCTTGGAGCCTCTCACACCTGCAGTAGCTGCCAAAACTACAGTGGCTGTGGACTGGGTGGCTGAGGTGCTGGCCTGGGTTCTGTCCACCCTGGCCCAAAGTGAAGGACGGGGGTGAGGGGTAGAGAAGAGGTCAAGGGTGGAGAGGAAAAGCTTCTTGGGACACTAGTACGGGAAGAAGATGAAGGTTTGGGAGTGGAGGAAAAGGGAGTGGTTGTATGAGGTGTCTGTCTGCTGTGTTTGGGTGCAGGTGCATGGGCTGGATGCTGTTGTGAGGTGGATGGCTGTTCCTCACGCTTAGGGCCAAACCCACAGCCAGTTGGTATATGGTTGTGGGGTTGGCCCTAAGGGTGATGGTCTGGCTAACAGGTATCCATTGATATTTACAGGTGACTATGGTTACCCCAACCTCTCATAGCTACTGACCATTGTGAGGAATCCCAGGACAAGGGCAGAGGAACGTTACAATGAGGCACATGGGCGAACAAGATGAATTATAGAGCGAACCTTTGGCCTCCTGAATGCCAGGTTTCAGTGTCTCCATCTAACAGGTGGATCCCTGTGCTACTCACCTAAGAAGGTCTGCCAGATCATCGTTGCATGTTGCATGTTGCACAACCTTGCCTTGAGACGCCATGTGCCTTTTCTGCAGGAGGATGAGGCTGTAGATGGGTGTGTGGCAGCGGTGGAGCCTGTGGACAGTGACGAAGAGGAGGCAGAGGATGAGGATGTGGAGAACAGAACATCTATCATTTGACAGTACTTCCAGTGGCACACAGGTAAGACACTGTAACTTCACCTTCCATTGCAGTTTTGTGTTGTAAATTTTCACTGGCAGACTACTGTTCCCACTACTATGGCCACTTACTGTACCCTTTGACATGTCTATTCAGAGATATTGGTGCCCTACTCTGGCTCCTGGTGTATTTACTGCAGCACAATACAGGTCATACCTATGTATACATTCTTGTACAGTCTACTTGTAATGTCTTCAGATTGTTAAAGTAATACACACTTAAATCATTTGACATACTACATATGTATGTTTTAAAAGGGTGTTTATTTAATTGCTGAAAATGTAATGGGGATGTGCAGTGGGTTTAGGTGATGGTGGAGCTGTCTTTTTGGTGCCATGGGTGAAGTGTGTGTGGTGTGTGTGAGGGTGTGTGGGGTGATGTGTTAGGGTGTGTGCTGTGAGGAGCGTGGATGGTGTATGGGTGATGGTGTTCTGTGGCTCTGGTTCTGTGGGTGCTCTTGGTGTCTCTCTCTCTCAGTTGTCAATTTCTTTGAGTTGTAAAGGGATGTGGGTATTGTGGGTGGGTGTTTTATAGTGTTATGGGTTTGTGGGTGTGGTGTGTGTATGAGTGTCAGTGTGTGTAGTTTGAATTGTCCAATGTGGTGTTGTTTTTTATGTGTGTGTGTATTTTGAGCACAGCAGTATGTACCGCCAATGGTTTACCGCAGTTGAATGTCCACCATGGTGATTCGTGGGTCATAATGCTGTGGGCGTAGTTCTGTTGGCGTAACGGTGTGGGTTTTGCTTCGCCATTTTATCACTGACATTTGTGCTGGCGGACTTGTGTTTGTGTCCGTACAGTGACGGATTGCAATGTGTGGGTCATAATATGGGTAACGGTATACCGCCGCGGTTGTGGTATGTTGGCGGCAGTCGGCATGGCGGTAAGCGGGACTTACCAATGTCATAATGAGGGTCTATATATCCTACTTTAACCATACACTGCACCCTACCCTTAGGGCTACCTAGGGCCTTCCTTAGTGGTGCCTTACATGTAAGAAAAGGAAAGGTTTAGGCCTGGCAAGTGGGTACACTTGCCAAGTCGAATTTACAGTTAAAAACGGCACACACAGACACTGCAGTGGCAGGTCTGAGACATGATTACTAAGCTACTTATGTGGGTGGCACAACCAGTGCTGCAGGCCCACTAGTAGCATTTGATTTACAGGCCCTGGGCACCTCTAGTGCACTTTACTAGGGACTTACTAGTAAATCAAATATGCCAATCATGGATAAGCCAATTACATACATATTTTGCAAAGGAGCACTTGCACTTTAGCACTGGTTAGCAGTGGTAAAGTGCCCAGAGTAACAAAAACAGCAAAATCAGAGTCCAGCACACATCAACAACCTGGGAAACAGAGGCAAAAAGTTAAGGGATACCACGCCAAGGATGAAAAGTCTAACAGGCGGCCACAACCAAATCCTTCCCCAACGGTGGGAAACAGGGCTCGGCAGTCCCATGGATGCAGCACATTCCAGTCCGCCATCCCGGAGGACGGCTGCCATGTCGTCGGGGAATTTTCAAAAGAAGCCCCTTCGCTATTGCACACCTCACCTGTAAGGCAGCTCTGCGGGTCCAGGAACTCAGCCCCTGATGTGGTGGCAGGCGCGGGGGAGGTCACTTCACTCGCCCAGGTCCTCAAGCCCCAGGCACACCACGCAACCTGTCAGCAGGCCCAGGTCGGACCTCCGTCTAGGCCCTTGGCTCCACCGGTTCCGGCTCTTTCATCCCCAACAGAGCCGGCCTCCGACTGACAACAGTTTACCCCCACAGCAGAGTCAGCCACTCTTGCTGCCATGGGGCTGATGCATGTAGGGCCCATGATGGTGCAAGATATTAGGCTCAGTGCTGGAGCTGAGGAGGGCACTTCTAGTCTACTTTTTGTCAGGCCACACCCCCCCAGCTTATTCTTATCCTAACATCCTTTGTGTTGGCAGTTTGAGGAGGAGCCAGATACTGTCCCTGCACTGCTGCCTGAATATGTTTGAGTGAGTATACTTTTTTTTACAATTTATTTTTTTATTGAAGTAGCAAGAAATACATAATCTTGAAAAAAAATGTATTTACATTACAATCATGATTCGAATTAGAATTTATTTTAGTGCCAAATCGCCATTAGTGATTGTTTATGTGTGGGAAGGGACACCTTTCCGCACATAAACAATCAAACCCCAACTCAGACATTCTTGCACAATGGTGCAAGGATGCCTGTGTTGGTGCTACGCAGCTCAATTTAGCGTCAGCGCAGGGAACAACACAGGGGCACTCCATTTCCAATTAAATACAGCGCATCCCTGCATTGTGAAAATGACGGAGCGCAGCGCTGCCAACTTTGGGGCAGCGTTGCGCTCCATCATTTTCCATTAAATATGGGTCCAAGCGCATATAATGCAAATAGATTAATGGGTCACTACTTTTAAAGGAGAGGTCCTTTTATGACTTGCAGTTTAGAAGTTACAATCCTAATATAGAAAAGTAAGCTATTAACTGTCATCAAAGAACTGCATGCATACTGCAAGGTATAGAGCAAAGAGTTATGATTTTTTCTTCAGTCTTTCATTATCCTAATGTTGCAAAAAGAGTTCATTTGGGTAGAAATCAATTCTTATTGTTAAAGAGAACCCCCAACCATGGTGTTACATTTTAACGTCTGAATTTGAGCTTTTCCAGACCAAGCATTCAAACTATAGACCCTATCAGTAAGGAAGATATGATACTCCTACCCCCTGTAGTCCTCTGTCTTATGTAATATTTCTTATACACTGATTTACGCACTTATGATTGATTGTCTCTGTGAAATGTTTGTGCTATGTAAAGTGCTCCGACATCCTATACTGTTATGAGTGGTGCTATAAAAATAATTAAATGCATCTTAGAGAGAGTGTTTAAGGAAACTTGAGGGGCACTTATGGGAACTTAAGGGGCAATGTTAAGGGTGGCAGAGAAGGAATCTGTGGTGGAGGCGGGCATTGGGGTTCTCCAACAAACATTGCTGCACAGGGCACCAGCAGCACTAAGGCCATCCCTGACTCCAGCTAGTACCTCCAGGCTTTTAGACATACTGCCCAGCCCTCTGCATACTAACTTAAGAGTCATGTTGTAGGCATCATCTGGCCTCCTGTCTCAAGTGTGGAGTCTCAGTAGTTAGGTCTCAGTAGTCAGATGGGTCACAGTGCACACTTTAAAAGTACTAGCCACCCCTCAGCTGGCACAGATTTCCCCTCTGAGCAGCGCTGATGGCGTTATTACCATGAACCACCGGGCCCTGTGAGTGCATGCTACACTGATTATAGTATGGCTGTCAATAGCAGCACAATGTATGTATTCAGTGCCCCACCCCAGCACAGTTCCAGATGCAAAATGTTTTCTTCTGGTTGAATCTTAGCCTGCCCTGGCAGTCATGTCTTGGTGGCACCGATAAGTCTGGCAGCAGAGCACTAAGCTTGAATGAGGCAGTGTAAGAGCGTGGGATGGGTTGGCAAAAGCAGAATAACACAGCCAAAAGTATTCTGTCTGTATTTTTGTTGGTCTTTCACCTCAAATCAGCTATGTTTAAAATGACATAAACACTTTAAATGAACAATGCAAGTTCAAGTTATCAATGAAAAATGCCCAATTTTCATTGTGAAACTCAATTGGTAAATGTAATCCCTCTGCAGATGTCTTTCTGTGTCTAAAGAGCGAGAAAGAGCAAAGAATCCTGGTTGGCGGTGTAGGGAGTAATGTCTACTTATAATGCTATGAGGTCTCACCCTGCAACTGCAAATGCATTTTGACCATGTAAGTCATTAATGGTATTAAAGACAGTTAAAGATACGTGCGACTCAAAGTGTCACCTGTTTGGTTGTAGAATGTCACTCCTATATTCATATAAATCATGAGACTGTCACACATAAGGACTCTGAAAATTTGGCAGCTATGGCAGAGCTATGTAGATATTTTGACAAAGGTTTATGCAAATGTTGTTGAAGTCATTATACTTCTATTAAAAAGTGCATATGATGAAAAAGCTACTAAGGCCTCTGTGCTATGCAGATTGAAAAACTATTAGGCAAAGAAACAATTATGTTACTCTGCGCCTTTTTCCATGGATTTTGGTATTGAGAGGGAATCTAAATATACTACTACATGTTCCAGAATGCAGTTTATGATAGGAAAGGAAGCCTGTCGAAGGTGCTTCCAACCAGCCAAACATCTACTTTACTGCACCAATCACATATTTGAGTGTTGGACATTTTCCCATTGGCATTTCCTTTGCCCTAGATGCCTCTGTTTCCACCTGTCCTGCATCAATTGGACTAAATAATTAAGCATTCCTTTAAAATGTTTTCTCTCACTTTTGGTTTGGTTGTATTTACTTACAACTTTATTTCCTTAAATTAGTTTTACCAGATTTTGTTTCCTTTAATGTGGCTATGAGATCACACACCGGCTTTAAAATTTAGTAGTGGCGCTGAGGAGTGAGTTATGGCAAAGCTGCTTTAATCATATCAGTACAGATTTCTTTATGGGTGCATATTGTAGACAGCATCATTGCACACTTTGATAAATCCGCACACTCTTCTGCGGTCATATCATCTCGTGGCCCGATTCTGAGCCTACAGTCTATTATTCTTTTAAACTATAGGTTCAGATTCTTTTCCCGTTTGGAACTAAATAGGTTTTCCTGTTTCCTTGTTACTCTCATGTGTTCACAGAGCTGCTTTAGGAGACTGCGGGGGTGCTGCTGCACTGGGTGCTGAACTGGTTTGGGGGGCACCGACCTGAGGGGGCACTGTGTTTAGAAATAACTTATGAAACTTGCAATTTGAAAGCACCATCTGAAGAGTTCCTTATGCTCCAGCCTTCAGGACGCAATTAAAATGTCAAGACACCTCTTGTGAAAAATGATCCTGTTAGGGAGAGAGACTGGAGTTTTGTCACAGTTTTGACTTGCCACACAGCGGTCATAAAGTAGTGTAGATGTTTCAAAGAGCAGAAATATATTTTATGTGAATAGTTGAGTGGATTAGTAAAGCCAGCCTTTACCAGCGCTTAAAAACAAATTAAATGTATGTGAAAAGGGGCTATGGAGAGATGAGGGGCATATTTGCCGTGTGGCAGTGAGTGAAATGGAGGAGGTGGCATGGTGGGTAGGGGGGCGCCAAAAGAGACTGTCGCACAGGGCGTCACCAGAGCTAAAGTTGGCCCTGTGTGTTGAATAAAGTTTGTTGAAATAAAATAGATAGAGGCTGTCCTGCAACCAACCTTGCCCACCTGTCTCCGCCTCCCAGGCTGTTTCGGCCAATCAGTCAAGGCAACTGTGGTGGCCAAATAAGCAATCTCTTAGTTGACCACAACTCCTTGGCCTTTTTGGATCGAGACGCTTTAGCAGTCGGAAAAGGGCCCGGAGCCCCGTTCACGTCACGTCAGTTGTCTTTCATTGGTTTATGGGCTTGCCCATTAAAATCTGCTTGCTTTCATTAGTGGAAGGCACGTCATGCCTTTTCCTGTGGTTAGCCCTCCTTGAGCGCAGCGACCAAGTACTGAAAACATGCAAGGCTCGCTGTTTCCCGTCCTGTTTGTGAACTACTTTTTATCTTTTGTTCGCAGCGCGATCTCGCTTGGCAGAAGTCGAGCGCTGTGCATAACATTGACGATGTTAAATAGTTGATTGCACTTTTGCCGGTTACATAGATAATTGCACTTTTGCCAAAAGGTTTCATTACGAGTGAACTGTAGCAGCGCGATCACGCTGTTTTTTTTTTCAATGGGGAAAGAAAAATCCGGTTGGGAGTTTACAACTGCTAATAGCTGTAACTCGGAGAAATGCAAGACCCTAGTGCATTGCAAATGCTTGTTTGTACATGTACCTGAGAACAATGGAAATTTGGAGCAGGAGCGTACATTCAGCTATAACCGAAGGAATTTCATCAGCTGCTTTCCGTGTCTCTTTTGAGATAAAAACCAGGAAAGATGCAGGGTTTTCAATCAAGCACAGTAATCTTGCAGAAGGGGAAAAGGAGTGGAAAAAGATAGCAAAGAGAGGCGAGATGACCGGCGTGAGTGAGGCATGGAACCCACCCACCCCCTAGGTGGTAGTTACACTAGTTCCATCATTTTTAAATAGGAGGTTATACGAATGCCTCTCACTCTCAGCTTTTTACAACATTTCATTTCTCTCCTATCAATACATTTTAATCTTTTCTTTCTACATCTCACTTCAGCAAGGTATTTTTAGGTCGAGCATTCGAGACCTCTTGTATATACTTTAGTATTTACTTATATACTTCTTTGAGGGCTCTCTGCTTTTTCATTGGTTTGTTTCAGTGTTCTTAAAAACTCCTTGCTTGCTAGTGGTTAAGCCTTGCTCTTTGTCCCACCTTTTGCACAGTTGTACACTCCCCTGGAGCATGGCCCTAGTACTTGTAGTCTTCCACTTGTGCCAATGTAGCATGTGCTTGGGGACAACTTTTTTCAGAGGCTAATAGCATTTGACCAGAGCGCTGGATGTTTCCAGTGGCTCCAGTCTGTTTTTGTTAACAGGGCTCTAAATCCTGTTCTTCTCTGGTTACATATGGTGTGCATTTAAAGACTGAGGTGAAATGTTAGATGCTGTTTTATGAGGGCGCCTATTTCTGACCCCTGCCTCCACGGTGCAAAGACAATAGATTTTCTTACGCACTGCCGATGCCGTAGAGAAAATTGCTACTGTTACAATGTTAAAAGTATTTCCCCCCAATTCAAAATGGCCACCGCACATCATGCGTGATGACGTTATTTACATCATGACGAGGGCATCTCACAGCCCAGCTGTCATTACCTTTCTTATTTATCAAGTGTTTCTTTTCAAGTGCTATGGCCATGTACATTAGCCAATCAGCGTACACTTCCTAGTGGCTCAAATTCTTCGTGGGCCAGACTTGGCACATCAACGGGCATCTAATTTATACCAATCGCAGCATCCTGCATTTGAGGCACGCATATATGACTACTTCTATTAGAAATGTGCTTAACCTTTTAGGTATGGCATGTCTTTCTACAACTACGGAAAGCCAACTCTGAGACTCGAACCACAATCCCCAGGTCTGAAGTCCACAGCTCTGCATGTTATGCCACATCAACCTCCAACGAAATCATACCTTTTTAAGAAGGATTTGTCAACATTTCCGTCAGTTACCCTCCCACCGTTAACCCTTTCTTCCATTTTGTTTCCCACAGCGCCTCAGTTCAGTTGAAACTTGCATTGCAGAGCCTCCCATCCAGAGTCTCTAACTCCAGGGGCCCCTCCCTTAAGGAACAATCAGCTAAAATATAAACACATTTTAAATGAGTGCACGTTTCTCCTTACATTAATAGTAATATCTTTGGTATCGTGAACATTCGGGCACTGCAGTACTTTTGGTCATCTGTGGTTATTGTCTCAAATGGGTCAGAGATTTCCTTCACTGACCGGAGTCTGACTTGGCTTTGGACAATATGCTATTAATATACTGTTATACAGATTTATGTAGTGCCAACTCCACCCACGTGTACTGGAACGCTTTGCACGGGCACCGGTTGCGTGATACAAGAATGTATGAATTCATTTGCAAATTCATATTGTCTCTCGTGAGCTTTCTCGGAATTGCATCAGGGATGTCGGAAGTCCGCCACTAGAATGGTAACCCTCATCCCACATCATGGTGGGGTTCCTGTGGCTGCGGTTTGCAGGCCGAAGGATTGCTCCAGTGCCTGCAGGGTTGCGACCGAGTCCAGAGTAGGGGACGCTGCAGCATCATCCATGCGGAGGCATGTCAGAATATTGGAGTGGGCATAAAAGAGCATCCTGGGAAAGCTGCAGTCTATCTCTCCCTCCTTACTGGAGCAGGCATTTGTAAGCACAACACCACCTGTGAAATGTGCTTTCAGTCTAGTCTCACCAGAAGGGCGCAGTGCATCTCGGCTGCTTCCATAATGATTTACCCTCCAATAGGACAGGACTAACATTGCCTGCGAACACAGCCACTGCCCTGGTGATTTACGGCACTCCTAATAAGGCAACAGCTAATATCCGTAATTAATAAGGGTTTCTTATCTCCTGGCTTGAAATTTAATAATTCATTTAATTTTATTGGTAGACACAGAAACTGTCTATCATCACCTTAAGTAAGAAGTGCCAACCGAGGGCTGCCCAAGGAGACCTCACCGCCACTAGATCAGGCCAGAATTAACATAACAATAAACACCTAACTTGCATTAGAATTTAAATGCTTACATATTCTTTTCTAAAGCTCTGGCGATGCAGATGCTCTGCCTAACAACTGGGCACTCCCCACCTTGGGCTTACATCAAGCTCCTCATGCCAGCTCATCTAAAGGCTGAGCCACTCGGGCGCATGGGTGCGCGAAGGACGACCTAGGCACTGCAGCTGCAGGCACTGATGACCCCTAAATGAAGTTTGCCATCCACCACGGGTCTTGAGCACCGTCACCATGCAGCCAGGGACAGGTGGGCAGAGTCTTCACGTGAACAGCTCAGAAGGAACGAGTTTGCGGCAGGTTTCCCCAATAAAGACACAGGGGGTAATTTCCTTTTGGAGAAAGTACCTGTCAAGACTCAGACCTAACCAAGCACAAAAACAAAACATTTTCAAGGCATTGTTATTCTAAAACAAAAACATTACAAGAAGTTGAGCACCTAGTGGAACATACCAATAAAGGGTTAAGTGGGGAAGGTGGCGAAAAGATTAAAACATTGAAGGCTTTTCGACAAATGTGCCCTTGTTGGCTAAATTGGTAACTATTACTGCAGTTTATTTAAGACTAATATGGAGCAGCGGTAAGGAGAACAGAAATAAATTCTACTCTGGCAGAGCTGCTTTCACCAGCAATGTAAGTAATTCCTAGAGGACTGACACATACACTAAACACTGGATCAGGCCACTGAAGTTCCCCTTTTGTTCCAATGCCACATCAGTTTTAGTGTTACGTTTTTAGGTCAGGCGTAGCAGCGCACGAGCTGGCATATTAACCCTCTGAGCTGCCTTAATATGAGTCCAAGCTTCCACTACACAAAAGTACGTTCTCTCTCCAGAAAGAACATTAATCTCCAGAGGTATTTTGATATTTTTACATTATATGCACTCTGTGATGTTTTGTGCAGCAGGCATATTAACCCTCCGCGCTACCTTATAATGAGTCCAAGCTTCCACTAGATAAAACTATGTTAAAACTACGTTCTCTCTCCAGAAACAACATTAATCAAAAGATGTATTTTAAAATTTTTACATTATATGCACACTGCCTTGTACACATTCTTCGCAGCACTACCTTATTATAAGCCCAACCTTCCACTAGACAAAAGTATGTTCTCTCACCAGAAATAACATTAATTGGCAGAGTTATTTTGACATTTTTATATACTGTAATCTAAACCTTGTAATTTGTCTATTACACGTTCCTTGCAGCAGATACATTGACCCTCTGTGCAACCTCATAATGAATCCAAGCTTTCACTAGACAAAGGAACGTTCTCTCTCCAGAAAGAACATTAATCGCCAGAGTTATTTTGACATTTTTACTTTCGATGCACTCTAAACAAAAATGTCACAAACAGGGAAAAAAACAGCTGTAACAGTGAACTGAAGGGGCTGGGAGTGGTTGGACATGAAATATATAGGCCCAATATTGCTTTAGCATTACTTTGCCTCAGTATTTAGGGCCATATTTATACTTTTTGACGCAAAACTGCGCTAACGCAGTTTTGCGCCAAAAAAATTAGCGCCGGCTAACGCCATTCTGAAGCGCCATGCGGGCGCCGTATTTATTCGATGACGTTAGCCGGCGTTAGCCGCCGGCGCTGCCTGGTGTGCGTGAAAAAAAATGACGTACACCAGGCAGCGCCGGCGTAGGGGAATGTGGAGCTTGGGCGCCAAAAAATGGGGTAAGTCAGGCTGAGGCAAATTTTTTGCCTCAACCCGATTTGCGCCATTTTTTTCGACTCCCAACCCCCATTGAAATGACTCCTGTCTTATCAAAGACAGGAGTCATGCCCCCTTGCCCAATGGCCATGCACAGGGGACTTATGTCCCCTGGGCATGGTCATTGGGCATAGTGGCATGTAGGGGGGCACAAATCAGGCCCCCCTATGCCACAATTTTTTTTTAAAAAAATACTTACCTGAACTTACCTTAATGTCCCTGGGATGGGTCCCTCCATCCTTGGGTGTCCTCCTGGGGTGGGCAAGGGTGGCAGGGGGTGTCCCTGGGGGCATGGGAGGGCGCCTCTGGGTTCCTTCCGAGCCCACAGGTCCCTTAACGCCTGCCTTGTCCAGGCGCTAAAAAACGGCGCAAAAGCGGCTGGATGTCATTTTTTTTTACCCGCCCACTCCCGGGCGTGAATTTTGCCCGGGAGTGTAAATACGGCGCACATGCCTCGGAGTCAATCTTTTAGACGGGAACGCCTACCTTGCATATCATTAACGCAAAGTAGGTGTCCACGCTAAAAAATGACGCAAACTCCATGGACTTTGGCGCTAGACGCGTCTAACGCCAAAGTATAAATATGGAGTTAGTTTTGCGTCGGAATTGCGTAAAAAAAAACAACGCAATTCCGGCGCAAACAGAGTATAAATATGCCCCTTAGTGCTTTAAGAAGCTGAAAACCAACCCTTGGAGTGGTATTCGTAGAGTTGGTTGTGATTCTCTCATTTAGTTTATATTTCTGCTTTGCATTCTGGGGCTTGTAGTTTTATTTTTATAATGTGATAGAAGCTGGAAACCAGCACTTGGAGTAGTATTCATAGAGTTGTCCAGTTCCCTATTTAAATTTGTGGTTCACACATTTAGTTTATGTTTCTGCTTTGCGTTATGGGACTTGTATTTTTATTTTTATAACGTGATACAAGCTGCAAATACAAAGCAGAAACCTGACTAGATGAACTACACACGTTTGTTGTGTGTGTTCGTGTATTTATACAACTAACCTCAAGGAGAGCTTACAGTTGATTATGCTGTACAGTGATCAATATTTTATAACTAATATTTCAGTTCAAGACCATCTGAGGATAATTTATATCATGTGAGATGGCTCTCCCCAAGCGTGTGAAAAATCATGGGCATTTTGTTCGACTTCCCAGACTGCAGTAAAGGGACAGTGATTCAGTAAGCACGCATTTTTAGAGTGTAATTATTTATTCATAGTCCTGCAGGCAATGTTGCTTGTACCAACTGCCACGAAAATATGTTTTGCACCTGGGAGTAGTTTGTCTTTTAAGGGCCTTGCTTAAAAACAATATTACTGTAGGCCTACTAACCCTTTCGTTATATGGAGGGCCATTGGAATGATGTGGCAGAAAGCAGCCAACATATGTGGCAGGGTTGACCAATTAATGTGGCAAAAAAAGTCCAGTTATGCATTTATAATGCCAATAGCTCCAACTCAAGTAAATCGGAGACCTATTGCATTGCAAATGCTTGTTTTAATTCACGTTCCCTTTCTAGACTTTACACCATGCTCCTAGTGCACTATTCACCCTGTACAACCACTCTACATCTGATCTTTATGCTGCATCAGATTGCTACCCTACATCTACACATCCCTCAGCTCCGCGCATCCGCTCTCTGCATCCTTCACTGTCCACATTTCGATCTCTACATACACCCTCCAGGGACGTCGTCAATCCTCCCTCTCTTTAGCAGCTACAGCGTGGGTGGGGTTTTTGATGGGCCTCTTCTGTCTGCAAGTCGGCAGACTAAGGCACATAATTAACGCAAAAGGATGGGAAGGTGAGTGAATCAGAGGATTATTGATGGATTGGTGTAAAATAGTAGCTGGATGAGTGAAGGGGTGGATGGGTAGATCTATGATGAATCAAGTAGTGAAAGGATGGATGTAAGGATGGATGAGTGAAAGGGGGAAATGACGAATGAATACATTAATGGATGAATTGATACCTGGAAATGGTAAAGGATGAGTGAATGGTGTGGGTGGATGGATGGATGGGTTGAAAGGGTGGATGGATGAATGTGTGAAAGGATGGATGAGTGAAAGTGTGGACAGATAGATGAGTAGAAGGGTAATTGGATGAATGTGAGTGAAATGGTGGCTGTGTGGTTGAGTGAAAAGGTGGATGGATAGCTGCATGGCTGAATGAGTGAAATTATGGATGTAAGAACGGACAAAAAAAGGGACGGATGAGTGAAAGGGTGAATGGATGGAAGATGGGCTGAGTGAAAGGAGTTATGGATGGATAGCTGGATGGATAAGTGAAAGGATAGATGATTGAAAGGAAGGGTATATGGATGGCTGGGTGAAATGGTGAATGGATTGATAAATGAGCAAAAGCATGACTGAGTGAGTAAATGGATGCATGCAGGGATGTTGTCAACTCCTCCACCCCCTCCCACGCTTTTACAGCGGGTGGGTTTTTTAATGGCTTCTTCTATCAGCAGCTAGGCAGACAAAGGCTCATAGCTAACGTGAAAGGGTGGGACGGTGACTGAGTGAGTGAGTGAAAGAATAGATGGGTGTGTGACTGAAATGGCAGACAGGCGTTGAATGAAGGGGAGAATAGATAGATGCATTGATTGAGTGAAAGGAAGGATGGATAAATAGATGGAGGTGTGAAAAGATGGATGGATGATGACAGACCAGATGGATGAGGTAAACGGGTAAATGGATGGTGGATGGATGAAAGGCTGGATGGATGAAGCGTTGGAAGAGTGGATGGATGAGTGAAAAGATGGATGCAAGGATGAATGAGTGAAAAGGAGGGTAAGTGGATGGTTGGATGAATGGGTGGATGGATGGATGAGTGAACGAGTAAATGGATGGATATGTCAGTAAAATGATGGATGGGTGAGTGAAAAGGAGGATGGATAGATGCATGGTTGGATGAATGAAAAGATGCATGTAAAGATGAATGAGTGAAAGAGAGGTTGGTTACATGGGTGGAGGGATGAGTGAGAGGATGGATGATGAAGGTTGGATTAATGAGTGAGTTAATGCATGGATCGATGAGTTAAAGGGTAAATGTATAGATGAGAGAATTGATGGACTGAGTGAAAGGGTGGATAGATGAGTGAAAAGGTTAATGAATGGGCCAAAGAGTGGATGGATGAGTGAAAGGATGGATGGTTGAGTAAAATGGTGGATGAATACATGAGTGAAAGGGAGGATGGATGAAAGCGGATGGACAATGTAGGAGGCTGGACTGGCTTGTAGTGAGTACCAAGGGGTACTTGCACCTTGCACCAGGCCCAGTTATCCCTTATTAGTGTATAGGGTGTCTAGCAGCTTAGGCTGATAGATAATGGTAGCTTAGCAGAGCAGCTTAGGCTGAACTAGGAGACGTGTGAAGCTACTACAGTACCACTTAGTGTCATATGCACAATATCATAAGAAAACACAATACACAGTTATACTAAAAATAAAGGTACTTTATTTTTATGACAATATGCCAAAGTATCTTAGAGTGTACCCTCAGTGAGAGGATAGGAAATATACACAAGATATATATACACAATAGCAAAAATATGCAGTATAGTCTTAGAAAACAGTGCAAACAATGTATAGTTACAATAGGATGCAATGGGGAAACATAGGGATAGGGGCAACACAAACCATATACTCCAAAAGTGGAATGCGAACCACGAATGGACCCAAACCTATGTGACCTTGTAGAGGGTCGCTGGGACTATTAGAAAATAGTGAGAGTTAGAAAAATAACCCTCCCCAAGACCCTAAAAAGTGAGTGCAAAGTGCACTAAAGTTCCCCTAAGGACAAAGAAGTTGTGTTAGAGGAATAATGCAGGAAAGACACAAACCAGCAATGCAACAACTGTGGATTTCCAATCTAGGGTACCTGTGGAACAAGGGGACCAAGTCCAAAAGTCACAAGCAAGTCGGAGATGGGCAGATGCCCAGGAAATGCCAGCTGCGGGTGCAAAGAAGCTTCTACTGGACAGAAGAAGCTGAAGTTTCTGCAGGAACGAAAAGGGCTAGAGACTTCCCCTTTGGTGGAATGATCCCTCTCGCCTTGGAGAGTCGTGCAGAAGTGTTTTCCCGCCGGAAGGACGCCAACAAGCCTTGCTAGTTGCAAATCGTGCATTTGAAGTTTTTGGACGCTGCTGGGGCCCAGGAGGGACCAGGAGGTCGCAAATTGGACCTGAAGAGAGAGGGGACGTCGAGCAAGACAAAGAGCCCTCACTGAAGCAGGTAGCACCCAAAGAAGTGCCAGAAACAGGCACTACAAGGATGTGTGAAACGGTGCTCGCCGAAGTTGCACAAAGGGGTCCCACGTCGCCGGAGACCAACTTAGAAAGTTGTGCAATGCAGGTTAGAGTGTCGTGGACCCAGGCTTGGCTGTGCACAAAGGATTTCCGCCGGAAGTGCACAGGGGCCGGAGTAGCTGCAAAAGTCACGGTTCCCAGCAATGCAGCCCAGCGAGGTGAGGCAAGGACTTACCTCCACCAAACTTGGACTGAAGAGTCACTGGACTGTGGGGGTCACTTGGACAGAGTCGCTGGATTCGAGGGACCTCGCTCGTCGTGCTGAGAGGAGACCCAAGGGACCGGTAATGCAGCCTTTTGGTGCCTGCGGTTGCAGGGGGAAGATTCCGTCGACCCACGGGAGATTTCTTCGGAGCTTCTGGTGCAGAGAGGAGGCAGGCTACCCCCACAGCATGCACAAGCAGGAAAACAGTCGAGAAGGCGGCAGGATCAGCGTTACAGAGTTGCAGTAGTCGTCTTTGCTACTATGTTGCAGGTTTGCAGGCTTCCAGCGCGGTCAGCAGTCGATTCCTTATCAGAAGGTGAAGAGAGAGATGCAGAGGAACTCGGCTGAGCTCATGCATTCGTTATCTAAAGTTTCCCCAGAGACAGAGACCCTAAATAGCCAGAAAAGAGGGTTTGGCTACCTAGGAGAGAGGATAGGCTACTAACACCTGAAGGAGCCTATCAGCAGGAGTCTCTGACGTCACCTGGTGGCACTGGCCACTCAGAGCAGTCCAGTGTGCCAGCAGCACCTCTGTTTCCAAGATGGCAGAGGTCTGGAGCACACTGGAGGAGCTCTGGACACCTCCCAGGGGAGGTGCAGGTCAGGGGAGTGGTCACTCCCCTTTCCTTTGTCCAGTTTAGCGCCAGAGCAGGGCTAAGGGGTCCCCTGAACCGGTGTAGACTGGCTTATGCAGAATTGGGCACATCTGTGCCCAACAAAGCATTTCCAGAGGCTGGGGGAGGCTACTCCTCCCCTGCCTTCACACCATTTTCCAAAGGTAGAGGGTGTAACACCCTCTCTCAGAGGAAGTTCTTTGTTCTGCCATCCTGGGCCAGGCCTGGCTGGACCCCAGGAGGGCAGATGCCTGTCTGAGGGGTTGGCAGCAGCAGCAGCTGCAGTGAAACCCCAGGAAGGGCAGTTTGGCAGTACCAGGGTCTGTGCTACAGACCACTGGGATCATGGGATTGTGCCAACTATGCCAGGATGGCATAGAGGGGTCAATTCCATGATCATAGACATGTTACATGGCCATATTCGGAGTTACCATTGTGAAGCTACATATAGGTAGTGACCTATATGTAGTGCACGCGTGTAATGGTGTCCCCGCACTCACAAAGTTCAGGGAATTGGCTCTAAACAATGTGGGGGCACCTTGGCTAGTGCCAGGGTGCCCTCACACTAAGTAACTTTGCACCTAACCTTTACCAGGTAAAGGTTAGACATATAGGTGACTTATAAGTTACTTAAGTGCAGTGTAAAATGGCTGTGAAATAACGTGGACGTTATTTCACTCAGGCTACAGTGGCAGGCCTGTGTAAGAATTGTCAGAGCTCCCTATGGGTGGCAAAAGAAATGCTGCAGCCCATAGGGATCTCCTGGAACCCCAATACCCTGGGTACCTCAGTACCATATACTAGGGAATTATAAGGGTGTTCCAGTAAGCCAATGTAAATTGGTAAAAATGGTCACTAGCCTGTTAGTGACAATTTGGAAAGAAATGAGAGAGCATAACCACTGAGGTTCTGATTAGCAGAGCCTCAGTGAGACAGTTAGTCACTACACAGGTAACACATTCAGGCACACTTATGAGCACTGGGGCCCTGGGTTACCAGGGTCCCAGTGACACATACAACTAAAACAACATATATACAGTGAAAAATGGGGGTAACATGCCAGGCAAGATGGTACTTTCCTACACAACCCCCCCCAAACGAAGGACAATAAGACTAGCCATGACCTGATGAGTCTTCATTGTCTAAGTGGAAATATCTGGAGAGTCCATCTGCATTGGAGTGGCTACTCCCAGGTCTATGTTCCACTGTATAGTCCATTCCCTGTAGGGATATGGACCACCTCAACAATTTAGGATTTTCACCTTTCATTTGTTTTAGCCAAAGTAGAGGTTTGTGGTCTGTCTGAACAATGAAGTGAGTGCCAAACAGGTATGGCCTCAACTTCTTCAGAGCCCAGACCACAGCAAAGGCCTCCCTCTCAATGGCAGACCAACGCTTTTCTCTAGGGGTCAACCTCCTACTAATAAAAGCAACAGGTTGATCCTGGCCCTCAGAATTAAGTTGTGATAGGACTGCCCCTACTCCTAATTCAGATGCATCAGTTTGGACATAGAATTTTTTAGAGTAACAAGGGCTTTTCAGGACAGGTGCAGAGCACATGGCCTGCTTCAGCTCCTCAAAAGCTTTCTGACAGTTTGCTGTCCATAATACCTTTTTAGGCATTTTCTTGGATGTGAGGTCATTAAGAGGGGCTGCAATGGAGCCATAGTTCTTAATGAACCTCCTGTAATACCCAGTGAGGCCTAGGAAGGCTCTCACCTGAGTCTGAGTGGTAGGGGGAACCCAATCAATAATTGTTTGGATTTTCCCCTGAAGTGGTGCAATCTGTTCCCCACCAACAAGGTGTCCCAGATAAACCACCTTACCCTGCCCTATCTGGCACTTTGAAGCCTTGATAGTGAGGCCTGCCTTTTGCAGGGCCTCCAAAACTTTCCATAGGTGGACCAGGTGATCATCCCAGCTGGAGCTAAAGACAGCTATATCGTCCAAATATGCTGCACTGAAAGCTTCCAGCCCTTGCAGGACTGTGTTCACCAACCTCTGAAAAGTGGCAGGTGCATTTTTCAAACCAAAAGGCATTACAGTAAACTGGTAATGTCCTCCAATGGTAGAAAATGCAGTCTTAGGTTTAGCATCTTCTGATAATTTGATCTGCCAATACCCTGCAGTCAAATCAAAAGTGCTTAGATACTTGGCAGATGCCAGTGTATCTATGAGCTCATCTGCCCTGGGTATAGGGTGAGCATCAGTTTTGGTTACCAAGTTGAGACCTCTATAGTCTACACAAAACCGCATTTCCTTCTTTCCATCTTTGGAATGGGGTTTTGGTACCAGTACCACAGGAGAAGCCCATGGACTGTCAGAGTGCTCAACTACTCCTAGTTCTAACATTTTCTGGACCTCTTGCTTTATGCAGTCCCTGACATGGTCAGGCTGCCTATAGATCTTACTTTTGACAGGTAAACTGTCTCCAGTATCTATAGTGTGCTCACACCAAGAAGTGGTACCTGGCACAGTAGAGAAGAGTTCAGAGAATTGATCTAGGAGATTTATGCAATTATCTTTCTGCTCAGCAGTAAGACAATCAGCCAAAACTACACCTTCCACAAGAGCATCTTGATCTGTGGAAGAGAAGAGATCAGGTAGAGGATCACTGTCTTCTTCCTGTCCCTCATCTGTTGCCATGAGCAGGGTGAGATCAGCCCTGTCATAGTAGGGTTTCAGGCGGTTGACATGGAGCACCCTAAGGGGACTCCTGGCAGTGCCTAAGTCAACTAAATAGGTGACTTCTCCCTTCTTTTCAACAATTGTGTGGGGACCACTCCATTTATCTTGGAGTGCTCTTGGGGCCACAGGCTCCAAGACCCACACTTTCTGCCCTGGTTGGTACTGAACCAAAACAGCCTTCTGATCATGCCATTGCTTCTGGAGCTCTTGGCTGGCCTGAAGGTTTTTACTGGCCTTTTTCATGTACTCAGCCATCCTTGATCTGAGGCCAAGTACATAATCCACAATATCCTGCTTAGGAGCTTTTAAAGGTTGTTCCCAACCCTCCTTTACAAGTGTGAGTGGACCCCTAACAGGGTGTCCAAAAAGAAGTTCAAAGGGGCTGAAGCCCACTCCTTTCTGGGGTACCTCCCTGTAGGCAAAAAGGAGGCATGGTAGAAGGATATCCCATCTCCTGCGGAGTTTTTCAGGGAGACCCATAATCATGCCTTTGAGAGTTTTATTAAATCTCTCCACCAGTCCATTTGTTTGTGGATGATAGGGTGTTGTGAACTTGTACGTTACACCACACTCCTTCCACATGGCCTTTAAGTATGCAGACATGAAATTGCTTCCCTGTCTGATACTATTTCCTTTGGGAAGCCCACCCTGGAAAATATTCCCAGGAGGGCCTTTGCCACTGCAGGTGCTGTAGTGGTCCTTAAAGGAATAGCTTCAGGATATCTTGTGGCATGGTCCACTACCACCAAGATAAATCTATTGCCTGAAGCCGTAGGAGGGTAAAGGGGGCCAACTATGTCAACCCCTACCCTTTCAAAGGGAACCCCAACCACAGGCAGTGGAATAAGGGGTGCCTTTGGGGTGCCACCTGTCTTGCCACTGTCTTGACAGGTTTCACAGGACTTACAAAATTCCTTTGTGTCCTCAGACATCCTAGGCCAATGAAACAATGGAACCAATCTGTCCCAAGTTTTCATTTGACCCAGGTGTCCAGCTAGGGGAATGTCATGTGCCAGGGTTAGGAGGAACTTTCTGTACTCCTGAGGAATCACTAATCTCCTGGCAGCTCCAGGTTTAGGATCCCTATGCTCAGTGTACAAGAGGTTGTCCTCCCAGTAAACTCTGTGAGAGTCACTGACATCCCCATTAGCCTGTTTGACAGCTTGCTGTCTGAGACCCTCTAATGTGGGACAGGTTTGCTGTGCCACACTCAGCTCCTCTCTGCCAGGCCCCCCTTCACCCAAAAGCTCAGCAGTGTCTGCTTCCAGCTCCTCTGGTGTAGATTCTGCACAGGGAGGGAATTCTTCTTCCTCAGAAGTTGAATCCACTGTAGAGGGAGGGATAGTAGGAAGTGGTTTGCTTCTACTAGCCCTAGCTTTAGGGAGCACTTGGTCCATTGTTCCAGGATCCAAGCTTCCCTGTCCTTTTTGCTTTTTGGCCTGAGCCTTTGTCAAAGCAAAAATATGCCCTGGGATGCCCAGCATTGCTGCATGGGCCTCCAACTCCACATCTGACCAAGCTGATGTCTCCAAATCATTTCCTAGTAGACAGTCTACAGGTAAATCTGTGGCTACCACAACTTTCTTTGGACCAGTAACCCCCCCCACCAGTTGAGATTTACAACAACCATGGGGTGGCTAAGTGTGTTGTTGTGAGCATCGGTTACTTGGTACTGGTGACCAAGTAGGTGTTGTTCAGGGTGGACCAGTTTCTCTATGACCATAGTCACACTGGCACCAGTGTCCCTGTAGGCCTGAACCTCAACACCATTTATTAGGGGTAGTTGCTTGTACTTATCCATATTAAGGGGACAAGCAACTAAGGTGGCTAAATCAATAGCCCCCTCAGAGACTAACACAGCCTCTGTGGCCTCCCTAACAAGGCCAACCCCAACTAAGTTACCAATAGTGAGCCCAGCTACTCCCTTGGATTGGCTATTAGTAGGTTTGCTCCCACCACCACTGCTATTAGTAGGGACACTAGGGGTAGCAGTAGGGGTTGTAGTGGTAGGAGCATTGGTGCCTTTCTTTGGACAACTGGGATCTGTTGTCCAATGGCCTTTTATTTTACATAAATAGCACCATGGTTTCTTTTCCTTATTCTGATTAAAAGAGGATTTGGACCCACCACCCCCACCAGAGTGTTTTTGTGGGCCTGATGAAGACTCATTTTTAGATTTGTCCCCACCCTTGTCTGAAGACTTACCATCCTTCTTTTTGTTGCCATCTTTGTCACCCCCTGTATGAACTTTTCTGTTCACTCTTGTTCTGACCCATTTGTCTGCCTTCTTTCCCAATTCTTGGGGAGAGGTCAGATCAGAGTCCACCAAGTACTGGTGCAACAAATCAGACACACAATTATTAAGAATATGCTCTCTCAGGATTAAGTCATACAGGCTGTCATAATCAGTAACTTTACTGCCATGTAACCACCCCTCCAAGGCCTTCACTAAATGATCAATGAAATCAACCCAGTCTTGTGAAGACTCCTTTTTGGTCTCTCTGAACTTTATCCTGTACTGTTCAGTGGTTAAGCCATAACCATCCAGGAGTGCATTCTTAAGAACTTGGAAATTATTAGCATCATTTTCTTTCACAGTAAGGAGCCTATCCCTACCTTTTCCACTAAATGATAGCCATAGGATAGCAGCCCACTGCCTTTGAGGGACATCCTGTACAACACAGGCCCTCTCAAGTGCAGCAAACCACTTGTTAATGTCATCCCCCTCCTTATAAGGGGGAACTATCTTGTGCAGATTCCTGGAATCATGCTCTTTTGCAGGATGACTATGGGGAATACTGCTGCTGCCACCATGGGTTTCTAAACCCAACTTCTGTCTTTCCTTCTCTACTTCAAAAGACTGTCTATCCAAATCCAGCTGTTGCTTTTTAAGCTTCAGTCTGGTTTGTTCCACCCTCAATTTATTGAGTTCCCTCTCTAACATTCTGTCATCAGGGTTGGTGGGAGGGACATTTCTAGATACAGAGGTATGATGGGAATGAACAGAAGGAGACCTGTCCCTTACAGAAGCCACCCTAACAGCTTGGTTAACAGAAACATTACTACCAGTATGGTGAGAATAAATGCTTTTGCTATGATGTGAGACAACACTATTTGTATGGTGTGGCTCATCATCATTACCAACTATGCTAGACTGTCTAGTGATGGGCAGGCTCGGAAGTTTCTTTCCTGAATCTTTTCCTGGGGGAGTCCCTGAATCAGATTGAGAACTATTAGGTACTTTTTCAACAGATGAGGCACCTATGGCCTTATCCTGTTCTCTAAGCATGTTAAGTAACAGTTCCAAGGAAGGATTCTTCCCTACACTCAAACCTCTATCTATACAGAGACTCCTTGCTCTTTTCCAGCTTAGGTTGTCATATGCAAGTTTGGACAGATCAACATTTTGGCCTGTGCCAGACAATTTTAGAGAGAGTAAAAGTGATAGTAAAAGATAAAAAGTTTGTCAGAGCTTTTAGAAAGACAGAGAAAAAAACTTTTAAAACTTTTTAGAACTTTTTAGAAAGTTAGGAGTACTTTTCAGCACTTAGAAAAGAGTGAAAAGAGGAAATGCAAAACTTTTTGGCTATGTGTATATACACTGACCTTGTTTTGTATATTTTTCTCTTATGAAAAGTACAATGACAAGAGTGGTAAGTAGTCTCAAGCACTTATCCCACCACTGCACCACCAATGTAGGAGGCTGGACTGGCTTGTAGTGAGTACCAAGGGGTACTTGCACCTTGCACCAGGCCCAGTTATCCCTTATTAGTGTATAGGGTGTCTAGCAGCTTAGGCTGATAGATAATGGTAGCTTAGCAGAGCAGCTTAGGCTGAACTAGGAGACGTGTGAAGCTACTACAGTACCACTTAGTGTCATATGCACAATATCATAGGAAAACACAATACACAGTTATACTAAAAATAAAGGTACTTTATTTTTATGACAATATGCCAAAGTATCTTAGAGTGTACCCTCAGTGAGAGGATAGGAAATATACACAAGATATATATACACAATAGCAAAAATATGCAGTATAGTCTTAGAAAACAGTGCAAACAATGTATAGTTATAATAGGATGCAATGGGGAAACATAGGGATAGGGGCAACACAAACCATATACTCCAAAAGTGGAATGCGAACCACGAATGGACCCCAAACCTATGTGACCTTGTAGAGGGTCGCTGGGACTATTAGAAAATAGTGAGAGTTAGAAAAATAACCCTCCCCAAGACCCTAAAAAGAGAGTGCAAAGTGCACTAAAGTTCCCCTAAGGACAAAGAAGTCGTGTTAGAGGAATAATGCAGGAAAGACACAAACCAGCAATGCAACAACTGTGGATTTCCAATCTAGGGTACCTGTGGAACAAGGGGACCAAGTCCAAAAGTCACAAGCAAGTCGGAGATGGGCAGATGCCCAGGAAATGCCAGCTGCCGGTGCAAAGAAACTTCTACTGGACAGAAGAAGCTGAAGTTTCTGCAGGAACGAAAAGGGCTAGAGACTTCCCCTTTGGTGGACGGATCTCTCTCGCCTTGGAGAGTCGTGCAGAAGTGTTTTCCCGCAAGAAGGACGCCAACAAGCCTTGCTAGTTGCAAATCGTGCGTTTGGCGTTTTTGGACGCTGCTGGGGCCCAAGAGGGACCAGGAGGTCGCAAATTAGACCTGAAGAGAGAGGGGACGTCGAGCAAGACAAAGAGCCCTCACTGAAGCAGGTAGCACCCGGAGAAGTGCCAGAAACAGGCACTACGAGGATGCGTGAAACGGTGCTTGCCGAAGTTGCACAAAGGGGTCCCACGTCGCCGGAGACCAACTTAGAAAGTCGTGCAATACAGGTTAGAGTGCCGTGGACCCAGGCTTGGCTGTGCACACAGGATTTCCACCGGAAGTGCACAGGGGCCGGAGTAGCTGCAAAAGTCGCGGTTCCCAGCAATGCAGCCCAGCGAGGTGAGGCAAGGACTTACCTCCACCAAACTTGGACTGAAGAGTCACTGGACTGTGGGGGTCACTTGGACAGAGTCGCTGGATTCGAGGGACCTCGCTCATCGTGCTGAGAGGAGACCCAAGGGACCGGTAATGCAGCTTTTTGGTGCCTGCGGTTGCAGGGGGAAGATTCCGTCGACCCACAGGAGATTTCTTCGGAGCTTCTGGTGCAGAGAGGAGGCAGGCTACCCCCACAGCATGCACAAGCAGGAAAACAGTCGAGAAGGCGGCAGGATCAGCGTTACAGAGTTGCAGTAGTCGTCTTTGCTACTATGTTGCAGGTTTGCAGGCTTCCAGCGCGGTCAGCAGTCGATTCCTTATCAGAAGGTGAAGAGAGAGATGCAGAGGAACTCGGCTGAGCTCATGCATTCGTTATCTAAAGTTTCCCCAGAGACAGAGACCCTAAATAGCCAGAAAAGAAGGTTTGGCTACCTAGGAGAGAGGATAGGCTACTAACACCTGAAGGAGCCTATCAGCAGGAGTCTCTGACGTCACCTGGTGGCACTGACAATCAAAGCAGTCCAGTGTGCCAGCAGCACCTCTGTTTCCAAGATGGCAGAGGTCTGGAGCACACTGGAGGAGCTCTGGACACCTCCCAGGGGAGGTGCAGGTTAGGGGAGTGGTCACTCCCCTTTCCTTTGTCCAGTTTTGCGCCAGAGCAGGGCTAAGGGGTCCCCTGAACCGGTATAGACTGGCTTATGCAGAATTGGGCACATCTGTGCCCAACAAAGCATTTCCAGAGGCTGGGGGAGGCTACTCCTCCCCTGCCTTCACACCATTTTCCAAAGGGAGAGGGTGTAACACCCTCTCTCAGAGGAAGTTCTTTGTTCTGCCATCCTGGGCCAGGCCTGGCTGGACCCCAGGAGGGCAGATGCCTGTCTGAGGGGTTGGCAGCAGCAGCAGCTGCAGTGAAACCCCAGGAAGGGCAGTTTGGCAGTACCAGGGTCTGTGCTACAGACCACTGGGGTCATGGGATTGTGCCAACTATGCCAGGATGGCATAGAGGGGGCAATTCCATGATCATAGACATGTTACATGGCCATATTCGGAGTTACCATTGTGAAGCTACATATAGGTAGTGACCTACATGTAGTGCACGCGTGTAATGGTGTCCCCGCACTCACAAAGTTCAGGGAATTGGCTCTGAACAATGTGGGGGCACCTTGGCTAGTGCCAGGGTGCCCTCACACTAAGTAACTTTGCACCTAACCTTTACCAGGTAAAGGTTAGACATATAGGTGACTTATAAGTTACTTAAGTGCAGTGTAAAATGGCTGTGAAATAACGTGGACGTTATTTCACTCAGGCTGCAGTGGCAGGCCTGTGTAAGAATTGTCAGAGCTCCCTATGGGTGGCAAAAGAAATGCTGCAGCCCATAGGGATCTCCTGGAACCCCAATACCCTGGGTACCTCAGTACCATATACTAGGGAATTATAAGGGTGTTCCAGTAAGCCAATGTAAATTGGTAAAAATGGTCACTAGCCTGTTAGAGAAATGAGAGAGCATAACCACTGAGGTTCTGATTAGCAGAGCCTCAGTGAGACAGTTAGTCACTACACAGGTAACACATTCAGGCACACTTATGAGCACTGGGGCACTGGGTTACCAGGGTCCCAGTGACACATACAACTAAAACAACATATATACAGTGAAAAATGGGGGTAACATGCTAGGCAAGATGGTACTTTCCTACAGACAAGTGAAAGGATGGATGACTGAGTGAAAGGATGGATAGGTTTGAAGATTGAACAGATAGGTTTGGATAGGGACTGATGGATGAGCAGAAAGGTGACATACTAAATGTTGGATGAGAGACTGAATGGATGACAGAATGTGAAGATGAAAATGTGGATGTCACCTTCACAATTAAGGAATATGAATGGAAGGTTGAAAAGATGACTGAACCGATGCTTGGATGGAAGATAGGCAAGCTCTTCTGGGGAGGGCCACGATGACTTGCTTTACTAGCTTGGTGCTGTAAGAGCTTTGGTTCAAGGTTGGGGGGGTAATTTTTACTCCCTTGCACACTCCACTTGGTTTATCCACTTTGTACACATCCTTTTTAACTCCCTCTGTTCTTTAGTAAGAACAAGAATTCCCTACTGTTGGATATGCTGTACAAGCTGTAAATCTGTTGTCCCGTCTCCACCCTCCAGAGGCTATCCACACACCACATGCACTTTCAACCCTCCACCTCTGCTCTCCATGTACACTCCACACTCTGAAAATACATTATTCACTGTGTAAATGCCCCATATGTACTCCACATCTGCTTGCCATAGGAATTATTCACACTCAGCTCTTCACATCCACTTGCCACAATCCACTTTCTCTCTCTACATATGCTGTATGCCCTGAGCATCATTCTCTATCACAGACATCCGATTTATAGGCCCCACGTGATCTCCAGCCCCAATTTGTGCTCTTCAAACTGTTCATTCTCTCTAGCATGTACCCTTTTCCTCCATCCTCCAGAAATGTTTCTGCCCTTTGCATCCTCTCTCCATCTTCACTCTTCACTTTTCACCCTCTAGAGCTGATTGCCACCCTTAAGATGCACTCTCCCCTCGATACACATGCTCTAAAACCCCCTCCAATGCACATTCCACAAGTTCGCTATCCTATACTCAATGTATACTCTCCAACATTTATATACACTCTCCATTAAGGACACTTTTTGTCCACCCTGTACTCTGCTGTAAACTCCATACATGTGCTGTAAGCGCACTATTCATCCTGAACATTTGCTCTCCAGCTTAAACATCTGCTCCCCACCATCGACATGCCCATTGCATCCTGTACATATGTGCTGTACACTCACCTTGCACTCTCCGCTCTGTGAATCTGTTCTCCACATCTGCTTCACAACCTATATATCCACACTTCACTTCTGCTAACTGCCCTGCATATCACACATATTTACCGTCCAACCTACATATGTATGCACTCTCAAACCTCACTAGTCTTTGCCCCCAGATACATAAGCTCTCATCCTTTAGACACACTCTCTACTCTTAAGATACACTTTACACCCACTTTGTGATCTCTCCAGACTCCATATCCTCTGATTTCTTTCCTCTTCATCATCCACATGTTCTTTCCACCATGGGCATTCATTCTCCACTTGGTACATCCACTGTGCAACCTCCAAACCTTCCCTCTACATCTGTTCTTCTCACCACTTCACCACATATTGTGTGCAGGCTATACATCCTGTTTTCGCCTCGTACAGCCCACATCCTCTCTCCATGTTCCACTTTTCATGCTTCCCTATTTCAACACCATATTGTATATTCACTCCCCCACTCTGCTGCAACCATCTGCTCTCCAGCTGCTACCTTTACACAGTTGCCCTCATCTCTAGATCTCCACACTTGCTCTTCATCCTTCATGTGGGAACGCAATCATCCAAATGGGTTTTCCACCCTTCATTTGTATGATTCATTGTCCTCCCTCTATATCCACCTTTCAAATGTGTTCTTCACCTTGCACAACTAATCGGAGCCTTTTGAATCAACTTGCCAAGTTCCATTTCCTCTCACTACTTCTGCTGTCTGTGCATTACATCCACAACCCACTGTCTGTATCTGTCAGCAACATCTGCTCCCTAACCTCCTCATTCACACTTAGCCCTCTTCATTGCCTCTGCAGGGTCTTCATTGGGTCTCCACCCTGTATATATTCTCCGTATTGTAGTGTGGTTAGTTTTACGTATCCTTTGTGCATTAGCTTCAGGCTTTAGGCCTTTGTGCACTTTGCCCTGGATGTATTTTATTCATTTGCTGGCAGCTTAGAGCCTCTGTGCACTTTGCTCTAAATGCTTTTTATTAGGCTTCGTACTGTTATTTTTCAAATAGCCAGTTCTACGGTGTTGTTTTTTATTCATATCACACTGTTTTGCCTACTTCAGCACTGAAGTTCTCCATAACACATTCACTCTGTGCTTCAGCCAAGGATACAGTCTGGTACATTGCCGATAGATGTGGTAAGAGTTTAGACTTGGCATTCCTGCGTAGGGACATTTTGTGATCACGCTGACATGTTAGTTATAAAATCACTTCCTTGTCCCAATGCAGGCAAGAGGGAGATTCTGACCAGGGAACCACAACTAGACGCTGACTGCCTCGTTGCAGATGCTGAAACAAGATCACAGGCCTTTGCTCAGGTATGAGGGCTGATGTCTCCCCAGTGATACAGACAGGCAAGCTAGAAGCTTAACATGCTGTGCTCGAAATAGTACAAGCAGAGGGAGAGTAGAAACTATTATACACGATGATCGCTTTGTTCTTATGTTTTTCTCTCCTGGTAACTATTTCAATCCTACTGTGTTGTATGGTTCTGGTTATTGCGGCTCATGCCTTATTATCTAAAATACAGTTGTTTTATTAAATCATTATACAAAACTTATACTGTCTTTGTCATTTGTATATGAGATCATATTGTAAATGAGAGAGTTGGTTTGGATCTGAGTGACCACGACTTCCCTGAGAAGTTCCAAAGATGTCATGCGCTCGGCTGCCCAATCATCTCTTCCCCGTGGGAGAAATGAGGCACTGCTAGTTAGTCGGAGCAAAAACCGGATTTAGGGTGACAGAGTTCTTTACAAGTGGGTCAGACTCAGTCCCGCACACTGTTATAGATCCTGCTGCCTAGAAATCCAGTAGTCTCATTTAGGATAATGGGAGCCCACGCGACATGGCGCCGCCAACGATTGGTCTGGCTCTAATATTTAGGTCCGACTGACTCTCTCGGTCTCATATATATTTTGACTCCTCGGTTCCGTAAGCGGAGACGTCCGTGGGGCTGAGGGTTTCCGCCACCACGGTATAGGTACATCCTGTTACTTAGTGGTTGGTTGTTCAAGCTTGAACTTTGAAAGGAAAAACCCCGATATTGGTGTGCCTTCTCTGACCTAGAGCTATGTTTTACAAATGGCGAATCCTAATGTAGTGAATATAGCAATCAATATGCGTCACCCGCTCACAGGACATCTGATAGCACATGGACTGACGGTCCAGGGGGGTCCGGTCACTTTTGTGGTGGATTCCCATGCAGCCTATAGAACAGAATTTTTTTAATCTTGGGTCGTATTTCCAGCGGTTGATGGGGGTACAAATACTTTTCACAAATACACTGTTGCGAATGTCCCTGGACAATACAGGGCTTATGCATACTTAGAGATACCTTTAACTTATCAAGAACACCATAATTGGCTTGATGGCGCCCTCCCACACACAGTAGCACAAGTTAGGTTAGGTCCACTGAGTAATGATGGTCCTACCTGGCCGTTATTGGCTACATATACACCTCATCCTGCGGCTGCTCAATTGACAGTGGTTGAAGTTCGTCGTTTATATACAGACTTAACGGCTACATATAGACGATTAGTTCAGTTTGTAATGCAGACACTGAATACAAACACAGCGTGTGCTGCTCCGGCGCACCCACAGGTGGTGGTTCCGGGTATCAATCCGGCCACTGTACACTCAGTTATGGGTAAGGTACCGGCTAAACGTGAGGAAACTCCATTTTGGCTGGCGCAAAAAATGAATACGCTGGAAGCAGTATTTCCCCATACGGGACCTCAGGATAAACATAGACTATTGACGATGTGCTTGCCGTATGGGATGGTTCCTCCGGTGGACCTTTGTAATGCCTGGGGCACGGTGTTTGCCGCGCTCTACACTACGGCACACGGTACACCGACATTAGCTAATCTACCGGAAGTGCTTAAACAAATTCAAGATGAATATGGGGCTGCCCCTGCCTTAGATTTGGGCATGCAGTTAATGGGCAATTTTGCCGCTGTTTCTTCTATTATTTTGAGTAATCTCAAGGGAGAGGCAGTAGCACTAGCAGTGCGAATGCGTCTTCGGGATGTTTCGCAGATTAATCAGGAGCGGGAACTTCCGAGAATAATAGCAGAAACATATTCCATTATTGGTCGCGATAGCCTAGGGGCTAGACCGCAAAAACCCCAATTACAGGGTAAAAATAATAAAGATAATGCTAAACAGCAGCAACCTGAGGGTACTAAAAAGCGCTGGGAAAAAAAACAGCAAACACCTAAGAAAGATGGGGGACAGTCTCCGCAACCGGAGACCCCACAGAATAGGTATAATCTCAGGAATAGGGATAATTTGAAGACGCCTGATAGATATCAATATACTGATACACGCCCATCTCGTTCCTTTCAGGACTCCTCAGAGAAGAGAAGTGAGAGAGGTGGGCGGTCAGAGCGGAGGACGGAGCACGTGAAACCGAGACAGGATTCACAACGCTCAACGGAGGTTTCTATTAAACAAGAAGAGAAACCGCTGCAACAAAAACAGCAATTTAAAAAGAAGAAAGTGGCAGCAGTCTCAGTTAGACATGCCGCTCAAGAAGAGAGTTCTCTTGACGAACAAGACATGGGCGTTAGCACTGTTAGACAGCGCGGCAGAGGTCACAATAGTTCGCTGGAGTCTTCTAGAGCATCTGGAGGTGAAAGCAACTGATGACTTCATACAAGTCGAAACGGCGGATATGCGAGTCTCTGATTCTGATAGAGTATATCAAGTGACTCTGCGATTAGAAGGGGACATTGACCGCATTGTACACGCCTTCTTTTGGGACCATGTGGTAAAATCATATGATGTTCTGCTGGCCGAACAGGATTGGCCACCTGACTTTGTTCGCGACTCTCCGGTGAGGGAGGAGGGTATTACACCTTCCTTCTCACCACATGTTCCTAGAGAACTAGCGGAGTCCTATAGTAAAACATGGGCTCTAGCACAGGCTCCCGCCCTATATAGAAATAACGTGGGGTGGGATAGACAATCACCTTATCATGTAATTCCAATAAAGGGCGAACCTCAGCCACAGCCGCAGTATCCTATCAAATTTGAGGCAAGGGCATCGGTTAGGAAAATTCATACACAATTGGAGTACCAGGGTGTAATTGAGCCCTGTGTCTCGTCGATGAATAATCCCATATTTCCGGTTGCTAAACCGGACCATTCATATAGGATAGTGGTGGATTACAGACATTTGAATAGTCATACACGCACATATGCAATACAGAATTCACATAGCGCAGAGCTTACGAATAATATAGTACGTAAGAAATACAAAACAACGTTAGATATCTCGAATGGATTTTTCTGCCAAAATATAGTGCCCGAAAGTCGGGACTATACTAGTTTCAGTGTGTTTGGCTCTCAGAAAAAGTTTTGTCGTTTGCCTCAGGGGTATAAGAATAGCCCAGGACTGTTTTCAGCTCGTGTGACTGAAATGCTGCACGAGTTGGACCCTGAAGCGTTATCATATGTTGATGACATTTATCTGACAGACAATGAGATTCTGCAACATCTAAGGCGTGTATCGCGCATTGTTGTGGGGTTTGCTGATATTGGCTATAAGTTTAATTTTAAGAAATCGAAGATTGCCTTCCTCAGCGTCATTTTCCTGGGATATGAGTTGTCGAGTGGGGGCAAGAGCTTAGCGCCACATTTTTTGGAGAAATGTGCTTTATTGCAGCCTCCTAATACGGTTCGGAAGATCCAGTCATTGTTGGGGTTTCTGAATTTTGGCAGAACTTACATTCCTGATTATGCTACGCATATAAAACCCTTATATGAGTTGATTCGTCCGAATTTTTCGAGTAGATTTTGGACGATTGAGCATACACATATCCTACAAGAGTTACAGACTGATCTCTTAGCGGTTAAACATTTACACACACTGGACAATAGGACACATTTAGTCATCAGGGTGATACCTGGGGCTGTTGGGTTTACATATGTCACCATTAATGAGGGTGAGACAGTCCCGATTGCATACAAGTCCCACTTGTATTCTGCTGCAGAACAACGATTTGCACAGACTGAGAAAATACTCACTGCAGTACAGATGGCTGTGATTAAAGAAAGACCGCTTTCCCAGGGCCAGCGCATTATTGTCGTTTCCCCGATTCCAGCCTTAGAGGCTGTTACAAAAGCGAGTGTTCCTAATTCGAAAGCTTTACACCCGCGATGGATACAATGGGCTACATCTTTGACAGCCACTGATGTAGATTAGATATTCAACCCTAAACTGCAGACTCAAGAATTTCTTCAATATGAAATGGAATACCCAGTCCCTGCTGGCACATTGCCTATTGACCAATATCAGGTGGTCATGTATACCGATGGCTCTGCGCAACCAGCGGTTGGGACTAAACAACAGTATTCTGCTGCATGTGCGGTGGTGAGCGGCACTATGGAGGGGGAAGTGTTCTGCCCCTGACATACTTATACTAAGACCTTGGGAGATTGCACGGCACAGCTGGCTGAGCTCAAAGCTCTATTGTTAGCGGTCGAGCACGCGGATCTGGCGATTTTAACCTTGCTGGTCTGTGACTCCTACTACTGTGTACAGTCTTTCAATGAATATCTACACTATTGGAAGTTGAATGGGTTCAGAGATTCTAAAGGCAACACCATTAAACATAAATTGTTGTGGGGTAAGGTTGCGGATCTGAAAGAGACGCTTCCTAAGGTCCATGTTGTACATACACTTGGACACCAACGCGTTGGAATGCACGGTGCTGGGAATACTTTGGCTGATGAAGCTGCGAAATCGGCTGTGGCTGTCGCCACTGTGGCCGCAGTGACTCGTTCGAGTTCCAAACCAGACACAGAGATTTCGGCTGCCATAAAAGCTACGGCTGATGGCACGCCATTTCCTAAAGGATTTCCTTCTAAATATAGTTACTGCTTGAGTAGTGCGCTAAATGCTGTTGTTAATATTCCAGGCATTGGTGTACGTGAACTACCCAATAAAATTGAGAGACCTCGATTAATTTCTGCAGCACATGAGGGGGTGGCGTCTGCACATGCTGGTGTAGCTGCCACAATTTCACTTTTACAGGCTCGTTACTAGTGGCCTGGTCTCTATAAAGATACAAAGCAATATGTCCTTTGTTGTGACGTTTGTCAACAGATTAAAGCTTCGTCGGCTAGACGCCCGCAGCAGACGCCACTTCTGATTTCAAATAAACCTTTACAGTGTGTGTACTTGGATCGTTGTGGTCCGCTGACACCAGATAGTGCATACAAATATATTTTGGTTGCTGTAGATTCGTGCTCCAGATTTGTGTGGGTCTGGCCACAACGCTCGGCTGACGCTCGGACTGTTATTAAAGATTTGCGCATCTTTGTCGATACATTTGCAGTTGCGGCTTTTCATTCGGACCAGGGCCCTGCTTTTGCCTCTAAGGCATTCAGGGACATCATGGCTTCGTTGGGGGTCCAACTCCAATTCTCGTCTCCATTTCATCCCGAGGGAAATTCTGTTGTGGAGCGTTTAAATCGTGATTTAAAGCAATCCTTAACGGCCAGGGTTATAGGTACGGGTCGTGGTTGGCTAGCCCACCTGTATGGAGTACAGAGAGCACTTAATAACTTGCCTAGAATGTCACTGGGGGGTCGTACTTCATATGAGTGCCTGTTTGGAACACAAATGTATGTTCCTGATCTAGATGGTCCTGGTGTGGAGGCGGCAGATACGCCCTTTGACATAAATGATTGTGTCACTGTTTTGCAGGATTTACAACAATTCCGTGAAGATAACTCTCCTGCAAGTGCTGCCTCCTCAGGAATTAAGGATGAGCCAGTAACACCTACTGGTTGGATACCCAGGATTGGGGATCTAGTGCGTGAAAAGGTCGCAGTAAAGAAAGAATTTGGTCCTTCTTATCGAGCACCTGTCCCTGTGTTAGGGGTTAGCGGCACGAGAACTGTGATTTTACCGCCGCTGCAAGGGGCCAAAGGAAATCGCTTTGTTTCCATTGATAATGTCAAGTTACAACATGTGGCCGATTCTGCACAGCAGACCAAGAGGGACACCCAGTAGTTCCGGAATCCCTCTCACTACTGGGGAAGAAGTCCTGCTGCAGGTGATTTACACCAACGCTGTTTCCTCTCCGAGCTTGGGGAGGGTGGAAGATGATCTTGCGATGGTTCCACAGACGACGATTAATTTGGAATCTTTTGATCAAATTGCTGTACGTTCTACTGATGTTTCTGAACATGTGGTTTATAGCATGCCTAGGCGAGAGCCTCCATCTGCTTCTTTGTTCACAGTTGCTCCTTTTGCAAGAACTGCCTCTGGCTGCTTCAACGACACTGATGATGCAGTGTCCGGCTCCTCGTCCTCAATGTCTTCAGTCCGAGGTCCACGTAAGCTGCTGTGTTGGATTAAACGCACATATTTTGTTTTTCCTTGGAACTATTTGTGGCTTTTTATGGCTGCAATGACTCTTTTTTTGTGGTTGGGATTTGTGGTTACTTTTTTTCTAGTAATACATGGTAATTTTCTTCCTGAACGATCTGACATTGAGCACGTGGAGACTATGTTAAAACCACATTTTTCGTCTCATATGGTTCGAAGAGACTTGTCCAATGTAAACATTTCTGCAATACCGATTCCGGATGGAATTGTGTGGGATAAAGTAATGTTTGATATATATGGTCCCACTGAATTGATTCAAATACCGTATGTCCTCAAGTTATCAATGAATGATATTGTTATACCAGGCATTGTTTCTGATGATTGGGATGTAAAGACAGTAGATTCTATGCTGACAGATTTACAATATTATACTGTCTATGACGATGAAGATGCTTACCAGTTTAGAGATAATCATGGTGACATGTTTTGCTACAACTATTATGGACACCACTTTATTCATAAAGCTAGTAGCCCTAAGTCCATATTTAATTATGTGCAATGGGAACATTGCTCGACTCCTCCACAAGGGAGTTCGAAAACTTATTATGATAAATTTATATATTTTTCTGGGCATAATCAACGAAATGCTAAATCTTACTATTTTAAAGTTACTCCGTATTCTAATAAGCAAATGTTATTGACCGATACAAAATTACTGTATTCCAATTTGTTTGTATCTAAACTTTTGGTCGAGGGGTATGAATACTGGTTTAAGACTGTTGACTTGAAAAGTGTTTGTGGTACGAAAAATTGGCAGATGCAATGCAGGGACACATTATTTAGAGCATGTATTATCCCTGTGCAGATGATTTTCCTCAACGACACAGTACAACAGACTAGCTGTTTGGGCTTGGCGACAATTAGAGAGTTGAGTTTGCCTAGTATACCTGTCCCTTCCAAATTAAACAACTGGCAGCACTATGTGAATGCTACTTTTCGTGAATTTACACATTGGGTCCAGAATGTTACGCTTAACACTTCATCGATACATCCGGGCGGGTGGTTATTATGGCCTGTAGACACTGATAAGTGTCATCAACGTTTTGTCACCTCTTCAGGGGGGTTCAGGACTAGTAGGGCAGACCCTCGTTACATTTCACCAGAACATGCTGATATTATGACTACATACAGCGTGGGGAAGCTTTGTCAGCAATGGTTGAAGTCATCCACGCTGGATGCAGTTAAGTCACATCTCACGTTACTGTCTAATGATACTGATTTACAAGATTTTTTGTCAGGTCCCAAGGTACCACAGAAGAAAAGATTTTTATACGAAGTATATAATGAGATTTGGAAGCTTTCACAACAGGAGGCTGCAGGCCGGTTGAGGCAGATTGATCAGGAAAACCTGATGCAGACTTTGGGGGTCATTCTGACCCTGGCGGTCATGGACCGCCAGGGCCAACGACCGCGGAAGCACCGCCAACAGTCTGGCGGTGCTTCTGGGGCCATTCTAACCGCAGCGGTACAGCTGCGGTCAGAAAAGGGAAACAGGCGGTTTCCCGCCGGTTTCCTGCGGCCCCAGGGAATCCTCCACGGCGGCGCTGCAAGCAGCGCCGCCATGGGGATTCCGACCCCCTTCCCGCCAGCCTGTTCCTGGCGGTTTTCACCGCCAGAAACAGGATGGCGGGAACGGGTATCATGGGGCCCCTGGGGGCCCCTGCAGTGCCCATGCCACTTGCATGGGCACTGCAGGGGCCCCCTAACAGGGCCCCATTAAAATTTTCAGTGTCTGCTTGCCAGACACTGAAAATCGCGACGGGTGCAACTGCACCCGTCGCACACCAGCAACTCCGCCGGCTCCATTCGGAGCCGGCCTCCTCGTTGCTGGGGCTTTCCCGCTGGGTGGGCGGGCGGCCTTTTGGCGGTCGCCCGCCAGCCTAGCGGGAAAGTCAGAATGACCGCCGCGGTCTTTTGACCGCGGTACGGTCTTCTGGCGGTTCCCGCCAGGTGGGCGGCTTCCGCCGCCCACAGGGGTCAGAATGACCCCCTTTGTCTGTTGTTGATAATGGCATGCATACCCTTTCTGACTGTGTTTACATGATTGATAGCATTGTTTCCTCTGCTATTGACATTATTAAATCGGACATGTCTTCTTTATATCATGGGCAGAGTCAGACGCGGTCCATCATGCAGCTGGGTTGGACTCTTCAGACCTTGAAGGCAGGTCGCGTTCCATGGCAGCACATTCGTGCCAGAGAGATCTTTGTCTCCTTTAATTTGACTCGTCAACAACAGCTGATGGCTAAAAAGAAAGCGACGTATGTCATGTTGAATATTGAAAAATTGGAGAAGCTGCCTTTCACGGTTGCTGAGATTCCGTCAGCTAAGTGGTTGATTCATGGGGTTATTAATCTGCCTATCGCCACTCTGCAATTTACTTCTTGTTTGAAGCACATTCCGGTGGGTAGATATGAACTATTGGGAGACAGTTACATACACGAGGTGTGGGAACTTCCCTTTCAATACAGATGTGTTAATGGTTTGAGGGAGGTTTTTCTTAGCGGTAGTGAATGCAAAACTTCTGTCAGCCATTCTATGGTTTGTAAACAGCTGTCCTTGCACGGAGCGTGTAACGCTTTGATTGCTAACTTAGCTTGTTATCTGAAGGGAGTTCCAGTCCCGGTTATTAAAAACACTTTCCAGGTGCTTTCTAATGGCAGTTACATTGTTCTTAACAGCGAACGCTGCTGTGGCATGCGTGCCGGAATAGTTTACGTTGTCGTTGTCGACAAGGCCGATACGTGCTGCGGGAATGTGTTGTTTCCCCCCACTCAAATTAGGGAGGTAGCGGACATCGGGCCTCATATTGCTACTTCCAAGGTTAATTTCGACAAGTTTAGTCGACTAAAAGCTTTATTGTTTCAAAAGCATGTGGCCCTTACATCTGCTAGCGAGACCTACGCACTTCAGGTGGCAAGGTCATCGGCAGAAATACAGTTCCTTTTGAATACTAACTTTCCAAGTCACTTCGGTGAACTTGTGGGACGTATATTTAATGCATCCAGCACTGCTGGTATTGCACATTTTTTTAAAGCCGTTGGTGTTGGTTTTGCTCACACCTTCTCTTCCATATTCGGTTTGATACCTTCAGCTATACACTCTATTTTTGGAAGCATTTTTGGGGGTTTCCCGATTACTTTGGCTTTATTGGCTGGAGTCTTGCTGTTGTTGCTATTTTTTCGCAATGGCTGTACCGCCACGACGAGATCCTATATTGCTGCTCCCATCAGCGCAGCTGTGTCGTGAATGCATGATGCAGCATTTTGGATCAACACTCTTGGGCCATTTGGAGTGTGACTGGTCTCTGTCATTCCGACCGGTTTTGGATTGTGTGCAACCCGTGTTTCGGTGCCTTTGGTGCTCGTTTGAACATGCACTGGCTCTCTGTCTCTCACTACAGCGCCCTCCAGTGGTCGATCCTGATCTGTTAATGTTCCCGATTAGGGCTCATTCCCAGACTTGTGCACTGCGGTTGCGTTTGCTTCGTGAAGCAGTTTATGAGATTCCCTTCCTGGAGGAAGATGGTTTTGTCTCATTCATAGGCCCTGCACGGGGTGCCGCCCTGAATGGTTTTGGGGCTTTGGAACACACCTGCTACATGGTACTTTGTGGCGTGTATTTTTCCAATATTGACATATATCGAAGTGGAGGAGCTCCTACTTTCTATTGCTTCTGTTTAACAATTGGATTTTTTTCCTCTCCTGCAAAATTGACGTTATATATAATTTGGCTTTATTGTCACATGTTTCCTAAATTTATGACTTTGTTGTCTTCTGACCTTGTCGAAATATGTATATAATTTTAGGTATTGTTTATATCTGGGGCATATTTTTATATTATTGGAACCACTTGCTACTGACAAGGGGAGGGTGTAGTGTGGTTAGTTTTACGTATCCTTTGCGCGTTAGCTTCAGGCTTTAGGCCTTTGTGCACTTTGCCCTGGATGTATTTTATTCATTTGCTGGCAGCTTAGAGCCTCTGTGCACTGTGCTCTAAATGCTTTTTATTAGGCTTCGTACTGTTATTTTTCAAACAGCCAGTTCTACGGTGTTGTTTTTTATTCATATCACACAGTTTTGCCTTCTTCAGCACTGGAGTTCTCCATAACACATTCACTCTGTGCTTCAGTCAAGGATACAGTCTGGTACATTGCCGATAGACGTGGTAGGAGTTTAGACTTGGCATTCCTGCGCAGGGACATTTTGTGATCACGCTGACATGTTAGTTATAAAATCACTTTCTTGTCCCAATGCACGCAAGAGGGAGATTCCGACCAGGGAACCACAACTAGACGCTGACTGCCTCGTTGCAGATGCTGAAACAAGATCACAGGCCTTTGCTCAGGTATGAGGGCTGATGTCTCCCCAGTGATACAGACAGGCAAGCTAGAAGCTTAACATGCTGTGCTCGAAATAGAACAAGCAGAGGGAGAGTAGAAACTATTATACACGATGATCGCTTTGTTCTTATGTTTTACTCTCCTGATAACTATTTCAATCCTACTGTGTTGTATGGTTCTGGTTATTGCGGCTCATGCCTTATTATCTAAAATACAGTTGTTTTATTAAATCATTATATGAAACTTATACTGTCTTTGTAATTTGTATATGAGATCATATTGTAAATGAGAGAGTTGGTTTGGATCTGAGTGACCACGACTTCCCTGAGAAGTTCCAAAGATGTCATGCGCTCGGCTCCCCAATCATCTCTTCCCCGTGGGAGAAATGAGGCACTGCTAGTTAGCCGGAGCAAAAACCGGATTTAGGGTGACAGAGTTCTTTACAAGTAGGTCAGACTCAGTCCCCCACACTGTTATAGATCCTGCGGCCTAGAAATCCAGTAGTCTCATTTAGGATAATGAGAGCCCGCGCGACAGTATAACATCCACTTATAAAGCTGAACATCTGCTTGTCACCACCTACACTGCCTCCTTATACCCCCTTTGGCCCTTAAAACCAACCTGTTCATCCACGTTAATTCTTCATGTCTCCCTATCCACTGAACATCCACTGACTCCCCATCTCTGCTGACCCCCAGCCTCCACAAGCACTCTACATTATTTGTCTTGAAATTTCTGCTTGATGTGCTCTCCATATCTGCTTGGCACACCACACTTCACTCATTATATCCATAGTCTTGATTCCACACTCCATGATCACAATTCATAGCTACTCCTTTCACTAAACATCTCTAAGCATATCCTCTCTTCTTATATGCTAACTAGGGCATCATCCACTCTTTACACTATAGTTTGCACTTATAATCCATGTTTACTCAGATTTTTCTTTAAATAGCATGATTTATGCTCAGCCATGTAGAACATGATTCACTGCATTACTCATTGACATTTACTGTGGAAGCACTCTTACTACTTACCCATCACCAACATACTTACCCTCACCCTTGTACAATACCCATTCACTTACAGTCATGCAATGTTCATATGCTCAACAATGCATCATCACTCGCATTGCACAGTTACTCTGAATATTACTCTTAACCAGTCTCCAGCACCTATTCATACCAGTTTCCAATAGCCACCATTGAGACGCCCATTAACAACTCAATAGTGATTCACATCATATAATTTCAACCACTCAAATTCCCACTTTCATTACATTCTCTTTGCCCTACTCTTTCAAGCCAATATCAAAACAACTCATAATATTTTTCACATATTTCACTACACCATTCACTTGTTTAACACCTGAAACCTGCAAACCCATTAATTCATAATTGACCTCCTCATCATCTCAAGCTAGTCACAGTAACACTCACATCTGTTCCCTTCTCCCATTAATAATAATATTGACTGGCACATCTCAGAAGCTTTATAACATTCTCTAAACATACTTACCAACACACTCCCACTCATAGCCTCTCTACATGCTCCTCTTCCACTGTCATTACTATCTACCTCTTGCTGCTGACACAAATCCAGTCAGAACTAAAAGAGATAATGGTTAGTGAGATTGAGATAACTGGGTTAAAGACATGATGGTAGTTCTTTCTGGCCCTCGTAACCGATTGCTGTGCATGCAAAATCTCATGTCCAGTATACTGAAAGGAGAATTCCTTACTATTAACATTATTGTTTCAGTTTAGTTAAACACAGTGTTGCTACTATTTAGACATGCAGTAAGACCATTTCATTGCACTGAAAGCTGGTAGTGAGAATGCATCTGTACATGAAGTTGAATTGTAGTATTACCACAACAGTATGTCAGGCAGCTAAATGACATTCACTAATTAAGGGCTTGTATATTTTTGTTTAATGGAACATTTCAATGCTGTTAAAGTCCAGTGGAATGACCCTGGGAGAGAGAACCATCAAGCACAATGAAAGACTTAAAAGCAGTCATCTTGGATTGTTACTGGAATGAGAAAAAAATATCCAGAAGTCCTCATGGGATCACAGTGAAGTAATAAAACCACACCTTAAATTACACATGAAGACATTGTGAAGTAATGCAAGCAACACCTGAAGTACTAGTGACGTAATTCTGAAATAGCCTGCTCCCATCCCCTAGCTGCCATTGTGTAATTTGTAGTAATCTGCTTCCATCCCCAAGTTGTCATGGAGTCATCATGGAGCAATCTGTTGCCATCCCCTAGTTGTAATAGAGTCATCATGGAATAATCTGCCCTCATCCTCTGGTTGTCATAGAGATGTCTTGAAGTTATCTATCCCCAGCCCCTAGATATCACAGAGTCATCACAAAGTAATATTTTCCCATCCCAGAGTTGTATAGGAGTTATCACGGAGTAATCTGCTCTAATCCTTTTGTTGTCATGGAGTAATCCTGTAGTAGTTAAACACAATCACACATTTTCAAAGGAAGTCATCAGAACACCATCCTGGAGTGGTTTCAGTGATGATGCTGGAGTCATCTCATTTAAATATTTCACCCTATATACATACTTGACGATGGCCAGTGATGAAATCCCCAGATAATTACAGGAATAGCCCAGCTGAAGTCATCAGATGACTTCAGAATGACTCCAGGAAGATCTTCTTTCTTGACTTGGGAAGGGAGGACGGGAAAACCTTGACCCCTAACCTCCCTCTAATCCCACTCTTACAACACCCTCCACCAATCATCTACTCGGACATAGTGGATTCTACCACCCATGCCCGACCAGCCCGGGATAAGACCGGGCAAGCCCTTGCTCCAGTTAAGCCCCAAGAAAGAAAAATTGACATTGCCCAACCATGATCTCGTGATGCTGAGACATTATACCAAATAGAACACCATAGCCATTGGGAACTAGATTCCAATTTAATTTAAAACTAACAACCAAACATATCTCCTTCCAAAAGTTATACAATAGGGGACAAATAAAAACTTTATGAAGCCAGTCTCCATGTTCGTCTCTACACATAAAGCATGCTGGCAAGGCTTCTGGGTGCAATTTGTTGATGCGCGAGGTATATAGTACAACATCCATCTGCTGACAAAGGCCATTTTCTTATAATTACCCACTGGAATGGCCTTGAAACTCAAAGGGTTGTCAAATATCTAATGCGACTCTTCGATCCTACACCCAGTAGTAGATGTCATTTTATTTAGGAAAGCAGGCACCATCTGCTTATATACTTTCTGATGATGAGTGCAGATGCTTATGTTATGCTTCTGTCTGTGCTTGCACCTTGAATGTGTGCACATAATTGTTTGCTAATGTGATTATAAGTCCTTCTAAAACCCAAACAATGTTCATTAATGATTCAAAAGCAGTAGTTGGCACACATTTGCCCAACAGTTCGTGTAGGGAGAACTCTGAAGGTCACAGCAAGCCCCACTACACATTACTGAAGTGTCTGTGCTAGACTGCACTATTTTACGCATTCTGAGATTTGGTAGTCCTGCCTATAATATTTCTGAAAGAAAATGTGACCAGATGGCAGGAATATTAATAACTTGTTAAAATAGGAAATGTGCATCAGTACGATCTAACTCACCTCCCTTGTTATATCACTGGGCAGGCCCCAGCTTTTATCTTAGTCGTGAAATAGTGCTTTCTCCACTGAAGAGCTCGTTAGCCATTGGTTATGTTTGTCATGGGCTCACTCATGACGTTCATAAGCGCAGGGAGATTCTATTAGTCTCCCCTGCACTATACTAAAATGTTGGTCTTGCCCAGAGACGTGATCCGAGGTGATTAAGAGTCTGTGTGGTCATTATTTTTACGTGCGTCATAAATGTTGTGAATGTAGGCCTCGCTACAATAGCCTACCACGTGTGTGCTCAGCAGCTGCCGCTCACATCCTGCCTGCCGGCTGAGAGTGGCTCAGGTGCAGCGGCGGTGCAGGTGTGTCTGCTGTGCCTGGTCTTGCGGTGCTGATTGCGGTGAGGAGGCGGTGAAGGCGTGTCCGCTATGCCTGGCCTACGTGCTGGGCAGCGTCTTCAGCTGTCACCGGGACAACGAAGGACACTGGAGTTCGGAAAAAGCTCCGTGAGCAGGGTGATCTACTGAGCCCACAAGTTTTTCTTTCTTCCACAACAACAAACCACCAACAAAGAAAACTAATAGAAAAAAAAACCAAAAAAAACAAGTTGTGAACTAAGCGTTTTGGGCAGTAGTGAAACAAAGCCACACATCAGGACACAGTTATCTTTACAGACTGTATTGTTTTGTGTGCACAGGTTGTGAGGTGGAAGTGTCAATTCAGACAAGTGTATGTCTAGGTCAGGCCACCTGCACGTGGATGTGCAAGTAAATGACCTTTTTCAATCTACCTGTGTCTATGCCATGAGTGGCACAGGAAAGAGTGCATTTTAAACCCTCATACAAAAAAAAAACATTTGCACCAAGATGACCACGTCATCTGTTCATGCATTAGAACCATTTCTTGTGGAGGGTCCCCCTTCTGCCCAAGCTGCCAGGTGGAAGGAAAGGTCGATAGGTTGGAAACCTATTTTGCCGCTACGGCACTGGATGATGACAGACCTAGGGGGTGCAGCCATTCATAAACTTGGGAAGTCTGTTTTGGAGGAAGGCCCACCTTTCACTTACCAGTCGTTAAAAAGTGCTCTGACCACACATTTTGAACCCTTAGCAAATACGGACTATGATCGCTTTTTATTGAGGCAAGCGAGGCAACTCCCAAATGAGTCTGTCAACACATTCTATGCGAGGTTGAGAGAGCTGGCACGCACATGTACACTGCCAGATGCTGAAGATGAAATTTGTGTGCAGTTCATACAGGGCTGTGTGCCTGTAAAGCTGCGAGAAAACATACTACAGGTACCTGGTATGTCAATGTTGAATTTTCTCACAATGGGCAGATCCAAAGAGTTGTGGAATGTACGTACAGCCCACATGGATGCGGCATTGCAGACTCAAGTCAAGAGTGAACCAGTGAATGTCATCACCGCAGCAGTCAAAGAAAAAAAAAAAAGACTAGTCAGAAGGCTGCTTCGAGCTCTCGATCTTGTTTGTTGTGTGGTGGCCCATTTCCTCATCAAGGGCCATGACCTGCTCAAGGCAAGAAATGTGCAAGCTGCAACAAGATGAACCATTTTGCTAAAGTTTGTCGATCATCTCTCCGTCCAAAGTCGCAGAAGTCAAAGACTGTCAACGTGGTTCAGCCATCTGCAGTTATAGGTGAAGATGACGATCTAGATGAAGAGGAAGAAGGGACTGTTCAGGTGATTCATACTCTGCAGCCGGGAGGGCCTCCTCGAAAACAGATACCACGATGTTGAGTCTCCCTTGAAGGTCACAAGATTCATGCGTTGATTGACACTGGTGCTTCCATTGATATACTGGTGCAGTCCCTGTTGAAAACTATTCCCATCCAGCCTCAGCTAAAGCCTGCATCAACTCAAGTCTATGCATTTGGGTCGTCGCGACCTTTGCCATTTGCGGGGGTCTTTACTACCACTTTGTCTCATGAGGGGAGTTCAGTGCGCACCTGAGTGTTCATGACAAAGACTGGGTCTGACATGTTACTAAGCTGCGGCACGGCGGAACAACTCAACCTTGTATCGTTTTCCTTCAGTGTGCATCTTGGGACTGTGGATGCTCTCCTTAGTGAGTTTGGGCAGCTCTTTCAGGGGATTGGGTGCTTGAAAGACCGCATGCTATGGTTACATATCAACAAATCCATATAGCTGGTGGCACTAAAACAGAGTGGCATTCCATCTGCATCCGAAGGTGGAAGAAGAGCTCCTGAAGCTGGAGCAGGCCGACATAATTGAGAAAGTTGATGGTCCTACACCATGGGTTTCGCCTATTGTAATCGCACGGAAACCCTAACAGCCAGTAGAGGTGAGAATCTGTGTGGACATGCACCTGGCAAATGTCGCCATTAAGCGAGAACGTCATTTAATACCGACGGTAGATGACATTGTTGCGGAGGTTGCAGGATCACAATGGTTCTCGAAAATGGATCTACGGGCTGGATATCATCAGCTCATGCTAGATCCGGACTCTAGAGGATTAACCACTTTCTCCACTCATGTGTGTCTTAGAAGGCACAAACGGCTGAGTTTTGGGATCTCCAGCTTTCCAGGACACTATTCGAGGGGTGCTTGCTGGTTTGCCCAGAGTGTTCAATGTAAGTGATGACATTCTTGTACATGCTTCCACCATAAAGTTATATCTGCAACGTTTCCAATCACCATTTCACAGGCTTCAGGATAATGGCCTGACGCTTCACAAAGACAAGTGTGTATTTCTGCAAAATGAGGTGGCATTCTTTGGTTACCGTTTCTCTGGGGAAGGGGTTATGCCGGACCCCGCCAAAGTAAAAGACATTCATTCTGCAGCATCCCCCACCAATGTCTCTGGTGTCCGCAGTTATTTGGGCATGACAAACTACTGCGGGTGTTTTATTAAAAACTTGACAGCCCTAACAGCCCCTCTTAGGGATCTTATAAAAGCCAATGCGTAGTGGGAGTGGGGACCTGAACAAGAGGTTACATTTAAAGCCACTAAGTCAGCATTGTCAGAGCACACGACGCTGGTGTACTTTGATCCCCGTAAAGATTCGGAGCTATCTGTTGATACCAGTCCCACAGGTTTGGGAGCAGTATTGGCGCAAAAACAACAGGATGGAGAGTTGGCTCCGGTGGCTTATGCCAGCCGTGCGTTGACAGAGACTGACAGCGCTATTCACAAATTGAAAAGGAGGCCTTACGGTGCATTGGGGGTGCAGACATTTCCACCTTTACTTATATGGACAGCCTTTCGTAGTACACACTGACCATAAGCCCTGAATACCACTGTTTAATGGATCTTCCTCTAAACTGCCACCTCGCATAAAAAAGTGGATTTTGCAGTTACAAGATTATAGTTTTCAAGTGACCTACAAACCTGGGTCTCTCAACCCGACTGACTACCTGTCAAGACACGCACGACCAGCTACGCCTCGAGAAATTTTGGATTCCAATGAAGTAGAGGAGTATATGAGGTTGGTGGTAGAGCGATCTCGCCCGTTACCCATTTCTATTGAGGAAATAAAATTGGCCACAGATGGTGATGAGTGCTTACAGCTTGTACTGGCAGCAATGGGATCTGGAAAGTGGCACAGTGTTCTTCAAAATATGACTTTCAGAATGGCAGAGGCTAAACTGATGTTATCCTCGTTACACAAGGTCAGGAATGAGGTGATGTTTATTAAGAGGCCCGAGGTTGGTGATTCCTGCCTCTTTGCAGAACTCAGTAGTTGAGCTGGCACATTCCTTGCACCAAGGAATAGTAAAAACCAAGTCAAGACTGCAAAGCAAGGTATGTTTCCTTGGGCTGATCAGGTGGAACAAGCAGTGCGCCCCGGTGCAATGTGCCAAGTGGTTGGACCAGCAGAGAGCCACGCGCCGGTCATAACTGAAGTAATAAATCCTATCCTGTGGTTTCAGGCCAATGCCGACTTTGGAAGCTTACCAGACGGTCGTCACATGCTGGTAGTGAGTGATGATTTCTCTAAATATCCTGATGTGAAAATTGTCGAATCTCTGACTGCGTCTCAGATCATTCCTCGTGTTGAAAAGATCATGGCCACCCACGGCTTAATACGGGAGTTACGCACGGACAATGGACCGCCTTTTTTCAGCCAAGAATTTGCTGAGTATCTGCAAAGTTGAGAAATCCTGCACAAAAAGATTACTCCTCGTTGGCCTCAGGCTAATGGAGAGGTGGAACGCTTCATGAGAACTCTCAACAAGGTGTTGCGGATTGCAGTGGCTGGTGGTCACAATGTGGACTGTGATGTATATGCATTTCTGAGGGACTATTGTCTCACTCCTCATGCCACCACGGGAGAGACACCTAGCTCTTTATGCATGAATCGTCAGGTTCGAGATACCATTCCTCATTTGCAAGAGTCCTCTGAACTTCGTGATAGAGTTCAGGAGGCACTGTCCGACAGAGAAAAAAAAATGACAAGGTGTCCAGAAAGCAGAGAGGAAAAGGAGCAGGACATGCGTGTAGGAGATTTTGTTCTTGTACGCAACCTGAAAAGTGGAAATAAGTTTCTGCTTCCTTTTGGGAAGGATCCGTGGGTGGTGATTTCAAAAGAAAGTACTATGGTAACTGCCAGAAGGAAGCATGAAGTCGTCACCAGAAACATTTAGGCCCATATTTATACTTTTTGACGCAAAACTTCCGCCGGCGCAGTTTTGCGTCAAAAATATTACAGCTGGCTAACGCCATTTTGGTGTGCCGTGCGGGCGTCATATTTATACTTTGACGCACGGCGATGCAAACAACAGTTGGGAGTCATTATTTTTTACGCACACCGCGCCGTCAAATCGTAAAGGGAAACGACGTTAACGCAGCGGAAATGACTGTGGGTCGATTTACGACACCGCAAACCGGATATGCGCCGTTTTTTTTTATGTAATAGCATCAAAAAACACAGCGAACACAGCCATTTCACCAGAAGAGAGCCAAAATGGATCCCAGATGCCACTACAGACCCCAGGAAGATGACAGAAGACAAGGAACCAGCCAGGAGGACCCACACAAGAACCAGGACACTTTTAAGAAGAAAAGAAAGTGTTGCTTCAGTGCAGAGGAGCAGGAAATCCTGGTTAAAGAGGTGACGGAACACCAGCACCAACTGTTTGTCACTTCAAAGTTGCCAATCAGTAGGAGAGAGGCTATATGGCAACAAATTGTCGACAAGATTAACAGTGTGGCTGAAGTACGCAGAACAGTCATCGAGTGCAAGAAACGCATGCTGTCATGCCAACGATGGAGCAAAGGGAAAGCCACGACAGGAGGGAAGGCCACTACGTCAAATTGACATCCTGGCACTCGTCAGCCAACATACCTCCTACATTAACTAGGGCCCTAATAGCAATCCTCTAGCCAAACCGACAACTGCAATGTAACTGCGACAACAGTTGCCACTACCACCTCTGATCTGTGTGCAGCTCAAGTAGCCAATGGCAGTAACCTCCCCATGGAACATACATACCTAAATTAGGGGGTGAGGATGACATCTGCAACAATCTCCTGAAACAAGACAAAGGCCCCAGTACACTCAAATGTCAATGCCCATAGTTGTCACAAACATCAGCCAAAGTAAACAACAATAGGAGCAACACAGCACTAAGGACACACCCATGCTGCATATGTCAGGGTCCATCCTGTGCCTGGGTAACAAGGCAACATCACAAATGTCATACTGCTCAGACAACAGAATTGAGGAGGGGACACATGTAACTGGTCACTGAAATACACCTGCACAGTCAGAGGACGAAATAGGACACTGATACGACTATAAGGGCAATCCAGTGTAACACACATTACCCAACATCAGCAGGACCCATTAACAATGTCAACATCCATATCAGATCATAACTATGCCATGCAGAGGATATGCAACATGTCAATTACATTGAAGTCGATGTGAACGATCAGGGATTGGGGCAGGTCCTGATAGTTAAGTGTGCTGCCAGGGCCATCAAAACACCCACAGCCAGTGAAAGGTCTCACCATGAGAATGGATATACACGGAGGGTCGAGTAGGAAAGAAGGTGGCAATTCTCTATTTGGCATAAAGCAACAGCTAGAGGCAATGAGGGTGACAAGTCTGATAACTCAATAACATACATGTGACACACAGGTGGGCCATAGGCCTGAAACAATGCCCATCTGAAGGACTGCAGATATTAATACAAAACAAGATCACAAAGTGAATTCATCAAAAGGCAGGCACGTCACATCAAAATTGTCACAACACAGACACACAAATGTTACCCTGTTTCATTGCAGAGGAAGATGGATCTCCTGCCGATATGCCTGTCCCAGATTTCCCTGATGACATGGATGACGAGCCGATAAACATTCCCCAGGAGACTATCCAAAAGGTCCTTGAAACCCTCCAGACCCCACCTTCAGTCACAAGGAGGAGCACAGAACAAGCAGCCATCGCAGAGGATCCACCCACCACCCCAATTGTAAGACCTGCCAGCTCCAATACAGCTGAGGACTCAGACGCACAGGCACCAGCTTTGAGAGAACTGTAGTTGGAGTACAGCGGGAGCTGGCCAAGGAGGTGCGGGTGGGGATGCAAAATATGGCAGCCAGCCTTGAGGGGGTGCGTTCGTGCATGATGTCATCTGCAGATCAGGCAGCAGCTATGCAAGCACCAGGGCACCAGTTGTTTGAAAAGAGCCACTTGCCAGCATGTGAAGTACGGCAAGCAGCTTTGTTTCTGTTGAGATGGTGCGGGGTGTCACCAAAGTGGGGGCCAACTGCTGTTCAATGTTTGGCAGCAGCTGCTGAATGGCCTGCCAGTTCAACCAGTACCTCTGGATGATGTTGTGTTCCCTGAGGCCCTGAAGGGTTGTTCTTGGGCGGAATATCCTCTCCTGCCTTCTGCGCTGCCTTTGGGGTCCCTGCTGGTGTTGTTGTAGCTGCTGTTGTTGCTGCTGGGCTCTGCGTCTGCATGCATGCTGGATTAGAATCACCTCCATGGCTCCCTGTTGCTGCTCTGCTGTTTGTTCTGTGTATTCTGATTAAATACAGGTGTGTTTGCCCCATTTTAACGCCTGCCCTGACCCAGGCGTTAATTTTTTATGCAAATCGGGCTGTGCATCATTTTCTGGCTCCGCCTCCCGGCCGTGCTTCATTTTTGCCCGAAAGCATAAATACGATGCACAGCCCTTTAAGACATTTTTTGGACGGGAACACCTACCTTGCATATAATTAACCCAAGGCGGGTTGCCGCATCCAAAAAATGACGCACACGGCGGAATTTTGTCGTCCACGGGCTCGGGCGTCAAAGTTTAAATACGGGGCAACGTTTGCGCTGATTGTGCGTCAAATATTTTGACGCACAATCGGCGCAGATGGAGTATAAATATGCCCCTTAATTTTTCAAGGTATTCCGCCTGGATGGTGGTGTAATGGACAGAGAACCGAGTTCTCCATCGGCCAGTGACTGTGAAAACGGAGATGAAGGAAGTGTGGAGTGTGGCAACAGCCGATCTATGCTCCCTAGCCATGGGATGCTGTGTGATGACCCTGTGTTGGTTGACCAGAGGTGTGTTGATGTGCAGAGATCGGACGTTCCCCACGATGCTGGTCAGGGAATGCCTGAAATCATGCCAGTTGAAGTGTTGCCTCTTATGCAAGGTCTCGTCCTCGTCCACCAAGGTCAACCAGACTGCAAGGATTTGTATCGGACTGATTATATGAGGAATATTTTTTTTTTCTAATAGTACCTGTTTGAGACCCTATATTATTGTTGTGAGTTGTATATATGTTTATGTTTATTTTGGGTAAAGGAGGAATGTTATGTTTGTCATGGGCTCGCTCATGACGTTCATTAGCGCAGGGAGATTCTATTAGTGTCCCCTGCAGTATACTAAAATGTTGGTCCTGCCCAGTGACGTGAACCGAGGTGATTAAAAGGGCCAGGAGGGGATATGCCTCGTGCGCAGTAACTAACAAGCAGAGTCTGAGTGGTTATTATTTCACGTTCGCCATAAATGTTGTGAATGTAGGCCAGTGGCTTAATCGCCTGAACTGGGGCCAAATCATCACAAGTGACTGTATTCTGTACGTTACTGCATTTCCTAATCACAAAGCTTTTTTAATCCCTGTGCAGACCACTGGATGGCAGAAGAGAGCTGCGTTTGCTGACATTTCGTGCCACAGCCCTATGCTCCTTGCAACTGGTATAGAAAATCTTGATTCTAAAACGTTGAATTTATTGTAACTGGGTGATTCCTGCACGGGGACTGCAAGGGGTTGGTTACTTTACATTCCTTCAAAGGTCTTTCTAAGCTCAGTAGGAGAGTTTAAGATAGATCGCAGCGCATCCATTGTGTGCGCAAGAGGAATGCGTCTCATAAACATGCAGGTGATTGGGCTGCGGGAGACTACGGAAGCCAGCCGGGACTCCTCATGTTCTTCAGTGTTCACAAAACGTCGGGAGCAGGCGGTGAGGGTTTGTGTTGAACAACTGTCTAGTGGAGGGTTTAGTGGGTGAGGAGGGTGGGTGGGGAATTGTTGGGGTTCATCATCCACGAGTTGAGGGTCCTCGGGAGGTCTTCAGAATGGATACAAAGAAGGTTAGAATATGAGGTACAATGCCGCAGAATAGTGACTATGGGGAAGGAGTGGACGTGAGGGAATTGCACAGATGACAAATTTAGCATCAGAAGATTCCGGAGAAAGCTGCAGAATGCTGTCAAGACATTGGAGCTACTGATAAAAAAAACAACAATATGCCTGTGTATCATGTTTTGGCAAGTGGCCATTATCAGCAGCTCACTTTTCACAATCTGAATAGTTACTGCCGTGAAGTGACAGCAGTAAAAAAATCAAACAGCTTAACTGCTGCAATGTCATAACCAGTGCTTTAAATGGGCCGGTACTGTCCGGTACTGAGTACCGGCACTTTTTTATTTTGAGAGGGAGAGTACCGGCGCAGCTCAAGAAAAGCGTAATACTTTTAACTGGAGAGTACCGGCACTTCTCGGAAACAAGCAGGTACTCTGGCACAGAGTACCGGCACTTTCAATTTTCCATTTCAAGTACTGGTCATAACAGTCCAAGTGACTATCTCTTTCAGTCAACTGCCTTTCCAAAAGCTAAGCAGGTCTTGCAGCCAAGGGAAGACGTCAATTTCCAGGTCACCTATATGAGGATCTTTGAGTTTATCCGCTTTTTCACCTTCCGTGGACAGAAAAACAATGCTTGAGAACAGTGAAATACGGTCTGTTGCGAGATCTCTAACCCACCGACAACATGATGAACAGTTTCTGCAATATCCATTTTGACTAGCTGGCCTACAACCAATTATAATGATGTAGACAGAGGATAAATATGATTAATTAATTGAAAGGCAACCTATCAGAATCAACAAACCTGATTGGCTACCCTATGACCATACACACCGTTGTAGAAACATTCTGACTGATTACTGGGGACAGTCGGAAAACAGTCGGAAAACAAGCATTGATAAATGCAACAGGTTTCGCCTATCTGATTAATAATAAGCATTTTTTTTTGTAAGTTGTAGCTTGGTGAGCAGTAGTCTAATATAAGTTACTGAAGCCCCTTTTAAGAGTTATATTAAATGTGAAGCTACTTTATGATAAGTTTGGAGTAAATAGTGTCTAGACACTCCCAAGGGAGCTCCCCGCAGCTATGCAAGAATCGAGGGACATCCCCAGCTGGAAAGGGTGCTAAACCGTAGCTCAAAGAGGACCAGAAAGGCTGAACAATCTGGATACCAAAGGGTTTGAGAAGAAAGACCAGTCTAAGAGGAGCAGAACACCCTATTTGAAAAACCACTACAACCCCAGCGTAGGGATAGAGAATCCTTGTAGAAAAACTCCCCTGGACGAACCTAAGAATACCAGGAGCTGTAGAAGTGAAAGGAGGAAAAACACCACTCTACATTCTGCATAAAACATAGGCACTGATTTATACCTTTTGATGCAAAACTGCGCTAACGCAGTTTTGGTTCAAAAAGTTTAGCGCTGACTAGCGTCATTTTTTAACACCACCCAGGCGTCATATTTATACTATGACGCTGGGTGGCGCAAAAAATTGGTTAGAGTAATTTTTCCCAACGTTAACCATTGCACCTTCAAGTAAGGCAAAATTACGTTAACGGAAGAAAAATGACTCTAATTCGTTTTACGGCATGTAAACATGTCACAAAACGGAACTGCACCATTTTTTACCGTAATAGCGTCAAATACAGATACAAACGGAGAAAACAGTACAAACGAGAGGCAAAACGGAGCCAGGAAGCCAGGAGAGACTCCAGGGAGACCCCATTCAGCCACGAACCAGCCAGGGGGACACAGACAAGACCAAGGGGAGGGAGAAGAAAAAGAGAAAGTGTTCAGCGCAGAGGAGCACGAAATACTGGTGAGAGAGGTGACACAGCATCAAAATCAACTCGTTGTTACCTCAAAATTGCCAATTGGAAGGAGAAAGGCTATCTGGCAGTAGATAGTGGATAAGATTAACAGTGTGACAGAGGTCAGGAGAACTGTAACTGAGTGCAAGAAACGCTGGCATGACTGCAAGCGAAGGACAAAGGAAAAATGTCAAGGAAAAGGAACGCAGCACTGCAAATTGGAGGTGGTAGTCCAGCACCACAAGAGGACTTGGACGAGATGGAGGAGATGGTTGCAGCGGTCATCCCGGAGGAAATCATCACAGGAATCACAAAACAGGACAGCACAGACTACCAGGAAACACCACGAATGCAGCTTAATTTGCATGGGGGAAATCTATGCTAAAATGTCAAGTGCAAGAAGGGGAAGGCACATTGGATGCACGTCAAAGGAGCGCAGAGGGACACAATGCACATTAATCAAGTTGCATCATGCTGAGGTAAGCTACACATGGACCTATGCCTTGGCAGTGCCATGCACCATAACACATACACAACCTGGACATATGTTGAACCCCATACCTCAATACCTACATGTGCATATGCAGCACATGGGATGGATGGCATGTATAATCACTGTGCCACTGGTTGTGCCATCACAGCATCCCTTGCATATAGTCATATCAACACTACCAACATGAACCAGACCTCTGAGACTAGGTAGTCAGTCTATACCATTCCTGGGGTTGCATCATAGTGGTGTCCCTTGCAGTAACACCTTACAACTGCCTTGCCTCATTGCCCCTATGCATGTGTGCTGTATCTCACAACACACAAGTCATTGCAACTGTCCCAACAGTATCCAGACGTGATGGTAGCACCACCACACCGCACATTGACAACACATCCACATGAGGCAGCCACCACTCCATCATGCAGTCAAGGTGTCCCCTGGGTGCATGGAACAATGAACTGAACAGGGACTGGGGGAATAGCAGGCTGTACCTGTATCATTGGTAACATGCCACTACCCAGACCAACTAAACTGAATTAGTGTTGAACCACACATCTTGATGCTGCACTAAAATGTGCCACTATATAAAATATATACCACAGATAGCAAACAGCAGGTCACAACAGTCACAGGCTGAGCCCACGACTACTCTGACACAACCATGTGAGACACATGTAAATGGGGAAACAAACACACATTTACAACACATGGGGTATGATTGTGAACATAATGGCGTATAATTCCACATCGATGGGTGGGGGATGAGGCATGGGCAAGTCCGGTGTTGGTAATACTGCCAGTGCAGTGTACCCTATGCGGTTGCCAGTATGAGTCACTTGTTGGGATGGCAGCTGGAAATCTGTCTGTTCATGGCAGCTCTCTGGTGCACTTACTACAACATTCTTGATGGATCAAATAGAGACAGTGCCAGTTTTAGGCTGCATTGGCTGTGACAGGGCATGCTGCACTCAGCCCTGCAAATCAGGCAGTGGAAAGGGCAAAGGGCCAGATCATGGGACCCCCTGCACTGCCCATGCCAAGTGCATGGGCTGTGCAGGGCCACACCACATCACCAACAAACTTTGCATGGGGGTTTTACCGAAATGCAGAAACAGACCTGGGGGGTAGTGTTGAACCTAATACTGGTCTGGTGTTACAGGACAGATTACATTGCCAGTCTGTAAGCTGCTGGAAACCTGCCAGTGCCAGGCCATTGGCTCATGGGGCATTCCACATGGACAACAGTTGCCACTACCACCTGTGCTGTTAGGGGTGGCCAAATACACAATGGCAGACAGGTGGCCATAGGACTGACACACTTGAAATGAGGGAAAAGTATGACTACCTGCAGAATCACCTCAAACTATCTTCCGTCCCTGACCTAAGTACAACTTCTGTTAACTGGCTATGTCCATAGACTCATTAACCATCAGTCACTTTCACATACAGAATGATGTAAATAACAGAACTATCATACCCATGCTGGCCATCCCTGGATCTAACTCTGTGCTTGTGTCAAATTAGCTGCACTGTCACCATGCTGCACTCATGTATCATAGTGCAAGGAGGGCTGCATTGAGGGGGAGGACATAGGTGTATAAGAAGGTAAACACACATGCACAGACAGAAGATTAAATTGAACTCTGCCAGGGCCATGAGTGCCATGCAATATAGCACACATACACAAACAACAACATGAGGAGCCGTCAATGGTAACAAGATCTAGTGTCCTGGCATTGACATCCCTATGGTGGTGCAAGGTCTCAGCACTGCATGGGTGTATGTGCAACATGTAAGACTGCGACAGGTGAAAATTGCCAGGTGTGGTGCAGTGCCATGAGCACAGCAACACCCATTGCAAGGCCTTAACATGCAAATGGATGCATAGGGAGGGTTGACAACAACAAGATGGTGCCAAACCACAAAAAGGATAGACATCACCACCTAAAAGATATGACGCAGCCAATTGTGCCAAATGGGCTTCCCTTCTTGTGACACACAGGTGGGGCATAGGGCTGTAGCCATGATGTACAGGAACAATGCTTTAGCAATAAGGGGCGCATTATGAGCCCCTAGCACCACAGGAGTGTCACTTTTAGTGACACTCCTGTGGCGTTAACCACTGCGGCGTATTTACAATTGGCCCCTTCCCACGGAGCAGTGTGCGTGGAAGGGGCATGCAATGGGTGTTGCTGTGGGCGTGACACAGCGACACCCATTGCATTTTGATGCTGCCTCAGATTTATGAAATTTTGGAAACCTGAGGTAGCGCCAAAATCTAACGCCACCCCCCTCGGTGGCGTTAGCAGGGTGCATTTTTTTAATTTTCCGATGCGTGCTGCATTCTGTAGTAAGCATAGAAAGAGCAAAATGCCAGAAATTATTGTTTATGTGCGTGAAGGTGTCCCTTTCTGCACATAAACAATCATTTGAAAATGATGCTTTGGCACATCTTTGTGTGCTGCATTCTGCAGCTCACACAGAAGTGCCAAAACGCTATTAGTGATTGTTTATGTGCAGGAAGGGACACCTTCATGCACGTAAACAATCCCACCGCTCAATGCAGACATCCTTGCACGATCGTGCAAGGAGGCCTGGGTTGGCTCTGGCAGCTGAATTTGACACCAGCGCAAGGGACAACACAGGGGTGCGCTGTATTAACTTAAATTCAGCGCATCCCTGCATTTCTAAAGTGACACAGCTCTGCCAATTTTGGCGCAGCATCACTTTTCCATAAATAGTGCCCTAAGATGGCAATGATCCTCAAATATCAGACTGATTTTTTACCATCTCATTACTCATTACAGAGGATGATGGCTCTCCTGAGGATCTGGCTGTCCTGGAGTACCCTGATGACCTGGATGACCAGCTGGCAACCATCAGCCAAGAGGCCCTCCAAGAAGTCCTTGTGAACACAAGACACCACCTCCAGTCACACGGAGGAGTGTTGAGGTAGCAGCCATCCCACAGGCCCCACTTAGCACCCCAATAGTACGACCTTCCACCACAGACACAGCTGAGGACTCCAAGGACCCAGGGACCAGCTTTGAGAAGACAGTGGCAGGAGTCCAACGGGAGCTGGCCAAGGAGGTGCGGGTGGGGATGCAAACTATGGCAGCCAGCCTAGAGGGTATGCGCATGTGCATGGTTATGACTACTGAACAGACTGCAGACAACTGAGGCACACACTCCCCAATGCGTGGAGTCCAGGAGTGTCTGAGGGATGTTGCCATGAAGGAGCAGCCACAACAACTGCCCTCCCAAACTGGCAGCAGTGTGCCTGAGGACAATAAGGACTCCATGCACCGGGAAATAGTCTCCCTAAGGGCAGACATGGCTATCTACCACAGGAATGTTGCTGCTATACTAAAAAATTAGCAGCTCCTCCATGCTGCAGTGATGCCAAATGTAATTTCACAGATGGCAGCTGTGGGAATTGGAGGTCCACATCTCCAACCACTGAAGTGTATTTGGCTCCCTCTACCTCCCTTCTACCACCATCAAGGGCAGAGGAGACACCACACACATCGTAGGAAGAAGATGTGGAATCATCTTCACCAGTAGGAGTTCCTGGTAATACCAGGTCATGCCACATAGGCATGTGTGATGCTATTAATATTGTGTTTGACCAATGACTTTGTGTTTCACCACTGCGCATATCTGCCTATTGGCTTTGACATAATATTAGACATTACATTTTGTATTCAGCTCAGCTGCCTATTGGCTTTGACATGATATTAGACATTGCCTTTTGTATTCAGTTCAGCTGCCGATTGGCTTTGACATGACATTAGACATTACATTTGATATTTAGGTTAGCTCCCTATTGCCTTTAACGTGGAGTTAGACATTGCAGTTGAGAATCCAAGCTGTATTTTTCCAAGCTATGTTTTTCCACAAGATGAACCAAGCTGTTTTCTTCTCACACTAGACTAGACCTGATAAGAGAGAGTGCATTTGGTGTTTTCCTTTCTGCTCAGGCTTGGGAGGAGGAGCAGTCTAGGAGATCTGGCCAGTCTCCAAAGGCTTGCGTAGTTTTCCCGAGTCTGAGAGGAGGGGGCACGCTTTTGTAGGGATGACTCGGGCTACAGAGAATTAGATTGAAATCTGCTGGACTTCGGGCTGGAACTTGGTGCCAGTTGCCAGTCTCCCGTGTGGGTAGATAATCTCTTTCTCGCAGTTGACCGGAGTCATCAACTTGCAGACCCCAGAAAGATGAAGCTGTAAATAGTTTCTCACACGGTGAAGTATTTGTTTTGCTTTGCATTAAATATATATATAACCTGCTGTGTACATTGCAACTGAGAAGTACTGAGATATATTTTGTTTTAATGCTGTGACTACTTTTGTGCTTGAAATCTAATAATTCGTCCCTCAAGAACTTGTGGGTGGGGAAAAATTAACAACAATAAAGGTCTTCTTTGAACTCAGAAGTGCATTCTTGATATGTTCTGTAAGCTCTGATACGAGATAAGTAGGAAAGCAGAACAGCATGGTTTTCCTTTGTCCTCTGCTTGACATCATGCCAGTGTTAGCACTGTTGCAGATATGCACTCTTCACCAACACAATGTTGACCTTTCTGCTATGGACTGCAATTGCCTCTCACTTTTCAATTGGCAATTTATACTCCCCTGCACTGAAAGACACTTTAACCAAGCATGTCCCATGGCATGTCCCTCAACCCTGGACTTGTGTTGTGTAACAATTGGATGGATTCCACTAATGGGGTCACAGACCTGGACATTGTAAATATTGCACTACAACACTTGTAATTAAACACCACTTACACAACCAGCATGTCTTTGTGTATTGTGACACATCTACTATGCTTAGGAATTGTGATGTGTGTTACATGTCTTTAGTCACAGAGTGTCAGTACAAGAATGCAGGAATATGGGGGTGCATATCTACACACAAGGTACCTATGATGAGTGTCAATGCTTGTATCATCCCCTACAAGCAATTCACTGAGTATGTAAAAAATGTTGGACACATGTATGCTTCACCCACTACATACGTCAGGAATGGCTGTGAAACAGTTCTCAGGCAATATTGTCAGATGGGAGTACCAGTAGAACACATTGGTGTGAAACAGAGGTATTTAACCTCATCTGTAATTGACACTGCTCAGTTTAGCAGAAACTTTAGGCTGTTGTCAGATGTCCCACAGTGCCCAACATTCTGACACAAGACCCAAACAATGACAGCTGAATTACCACTCCTACCTATCCAATACATGGGTAACATAGCCCCCTTGAGTGGTGGGTACACTGCATTGCAGATGCACAGATAAGTAGATGTGTTGTAGCTGCCAATGTGACAGCTCAGTTGTAAGAATCTGATGAACATATCAAGAGAGGAATCTGGAGGCAGGATGGAATCCCTAGGCCAACACACAGTTTTCACTGTACACCCATGGGAAGACCTGAGACCCAAGCACATGACGCATGAAGTAAGGGAGTACCCAATTTTTTTAAATTAGAATTAAACTAAACTAAAAAGAATGAAGAACACCTGTCCTAACTATACATAACCAACAACTGACCCTAACTACTCAATGCTAAACTTACCTAATACATTTAACAACACACTCTAAACATTCCACCCACCCCATTATATCACGAGACCCGTGCAAGAAAACATACACTAAACTACCCATATACTACCTATATTTAAACAAATATATATTTTTTGGTCATAAAAAAATAAATTATATAGATATATATATGTATTTTTTATTTTTTTATGAAACACATAAATGCCCCAACATCACCCCTCACCCACCCCTCCACAAAGTAACATAAAAAGTAGAACACCCACCCCCCAAACCTACTTATACCAACTAAACTACAAACCTAATCTAACCTGACAGTAACCCTCTAAAACTCACTATAAAAAAATTAAAACAAATTAGGAGGGAGTGGACTGAACTGGGGGTGAGAGTCATTAAGCGAATTACAGATTGCCTCTTTTAAGTTTCCGCTCGATGAAGTTCAGTCTCGGTGTTATTCTTCACCTCCTTCTCAAGACTGTCCAACTTTATGAGGACCAGTATCACATCCCTCTGTAGGTCCTTAATTGCTCTCACGTCCATGGCAGCAGGTGGGGTGGGCTGTGGCAAAGATGTTGAGGGTGTAGCAGCTGGGGCTGTTGTGACGGTGGCTGCTGTGCCTCCCTGCACAGCTGTGGTGCTTGCTCCTTTCTGTGTGGGCAGTGTGGGTCCCCCTTGGGTGAATGCCCGCCATTCCCCTGCGGATCGCTCCGTGTGATAGTGGCGTGCGTCCTCCAGAACCCAGATTCCACTGCCAGGATGTGCCTATAGTGGACTGCCCTCTTCTGAAAAGCCCGCAGTTCCCTATTGTTCATTTTGGCAGCTGTTAAATTGAGACAGGCAACCATCAGTGCCAGCATTGTGTAGAGTATGTACAGATTATTAGCTTACACTCTACATCGAATTGCACATGCACCCCAACTCACATTCTGGATAAAAGAATGGCCCTGATGAATGAAACGGCAACATTTCCTTAACATCATTTCATTGACACCAAAGCCACTCACAACAAGATTAGAAACCAAAAAAATTTGCTGTGCATTGATTTTGTGCCATGTGTAACAATTCAAAGGCAGCGGCGACTTCACATACATCAGGGCCGCTATACCTCATCATCTGTGTCAATTTTAAACCATACATCACCAGTAACTTGGATCTGTTATTGGGAGTATGGGATGCTGTTGGTAACCATAAGGGGCCAGTGTTGATAGGTACACATCCAGGCCTGATCAAAATAACTGTCACCTACACCGTGAGCATCACATCTTCCAACAAATTTGTTGTTCCTCACTCCCTGTGCCTCAGGGGGGATGGCCATGCAATCCATCATCTCAACTGTCCAGGTCATCCACCAGGGCATGCCCACTCACACATGGAGTCAGGGCGAGGACCATATGTTAAGAGGGCTGCCAAGTAGGAAGCTGGTATCCATAGGTCTTTCACATCTACATTCATGTGTCCAGGTGTAGACACCCATCAATACATGATTAGCCAATACTATTCCGTACACACCCATATCAATTCCAGCACACATCTGGACTTGACCTTCAAGCACACCTATTATATTCCATTTAAGTGTCACGTAAATGGAGTACAAAATATGGGCCACCATGCTGGGGGACAATAGCCCACCCAGTCCTACATGTACACTACAATACAGGGATGCACCGATCTGTGTTCAAAATTGTGCGTCACTGTGTTGTGAGAATGACGGTGTGCCCCAGTGCCAATATTCTCACATTAGTGCACTTCTAAGTCACAAATGGGCCTACATGTGGCTTGTCATCACCTTGTTTACAGGATGCTGCCCATTGAGCACCACAAGCCTAACAAGATATGACTCTCTGCTCGTGCATGGGGAACCCTTAAATGGGACACAATGTCAACATCGAGCCTACTTTGATATCTGATCAATTGAAGCTCATCACTCCTAGCATTTTGTGCAACACACATGACTGCTCACACAAAAAAGGTAAGCGGTTCGTCGATTTCTTTCCCTCAAGTGAGACCGTGCGTCGTTTCTCCTTCTCTGGTCAGGTCGGCGGGCATTGTTTTTCCTCCCCACAGGGGAGCGATGTGTCAATCCGGGGAGCACTCGGGTCCGGGCAAGCGTTGCGTCATTTTTCCGTGCCCAGCAAGGTTTATATCGAAAATCCTGCCACACAGTTTCAGCAAAACCGAGCAATGTGGGTTGTGACGTTAGCAGCCTCCATCAGCGGGTGTTGTGCGTCATTCTGCCAGCTCCATGCGTCGATTTTTCCAGCTGCGATGCCAGTGGAGCATTGATTTCTGCCGCGAAGGTGGCGGTGCTTCGTTTTTCAGCCGAGTTTCGGAAGGTTTGTCAAAGTTTTCCCCACAAGGCAGTCTGTGCGTGGATTTTCAGTCTTGGTCTGCCAGCGTAACCTTCCAAGGTCCCAGCAACTGGATTGGGCATCACTTGGCAGGGCAGGAGTCTCAGCAGAGAGTCCAGGTACTGGCAGGAGAAGTCTTTGATGGCCCTGAGACTTCAACAACAGGAGGCAAGCTCAGGACAAGCCCTTGGAGATTTATTCACAAGCAGGAAGGCACACAAAGTCCAGTCTTTGTCATCTCGCACAGGCAGAAGCAGCAACTGCAGGATAACTCCACAAAGCACAGTCTCAGGCAAGGCAAGCACTTCTCCTCAGCTCCTCAGGACTTCAGCTCTTCTTCAGGCAGAGGTTCCTCTTGATGTCCAGAAGTGATCTAAAGTCTGTGGTTTTGGGTGCCCTTCTTATACCCATTTTGCCCTTTGAAGTAGGCTTACTTCAAAGGAAAGTCTCTCTTGTTTGTGAGATCCTGCCTTGGCAAGGCCCCAGACACACACCAGGGGGTTAGAGACTGCATTGTGTGAGGGCAGGCACAGCCCTTTCAGGTGTAAGTGACCACTCCTCCTCTCCCTCCTAGCATGGATGGCTCATCAGGAAATATAGATTACACCCCAGCTCCCTTTGTGTCACTGCCTAGAGAGAGGTGCAAACAGCCCAACTGTCAAACTGGCCCAGACAGGGAATCCACAAACAAGCAGAGTCACAGAAATGGTTTAAGCAAGAAAATGCCCACTTTCTAAAAGTGGCATTTTCAAACACACAATCTTAAAACCAACTTTACTAAAGGATGTATTTTTAAATTGTGAGCTTAGAGACCCCAAACTCCAGACGCCTATCTGCTCCCAAAGGGAATCTACACTTTAATAATTTTTAGCGGTAGCCCCCATGTTAACCTATGAAAGAGACAGGCCTTGCAGCAGTGAAAACCACATTGGGCAAACTTTCACAGTCAGGACATATAAAACACATTAGTATTTGTCCTCCCTTAAACCTACACTGTACCCTGCCTATGGGGCTGCCTATGGCCTACCTTAGGGGTGCTTTACATGTAAGAAAAGGGAAGGGTTAGGCCTGGCAAGTGGGTACACTTGCCAAGTCGAATTGGCAGTTAAAAACTGAACACACAGACACTGCAGTGGCAGGTCTGAGCCACGTTTACAGAGCCACTAATGTGGGTGCACAACCAGTATTGCAGGCCCACTAGTTGCATTTGATTTACAGGCCCTGGGTACCTCTAGTACACTGTACCAGGGATTTACCAGTAAATCAAATATGCCAATCATGGAAAGCCAATTACATACACATTTTATACAGGAGCACTTGCACTTTAGCACGGGATAGCAGTGCTAAAAGTGCCCAGAGTAACAAAAACAGCAAAAACAGAGTCCAGCTCACATCAACAACCTGGGAAACAGAGGCAAAAGGTTAGGGGAGACCACAGCAAGGATGAAAAGTCTAACACTTACACTGGGCCTGAGACTCATGTAGTGCTACACCCTGCAACAACCCTATGAGGGCAATCTATAGGAGATATAACTCCATGGTATGAGGGGGACTTGAGTGACAGATACATGACACTACCCTGGTGCTCTGCAAGACAACTGACTCAGGCATTCTGGCTTGTTCTGCAAGGCACTCAGAGGCACTTTGTGATGGACAAGCAGCTCAATTTTTAGTCTGCAATGATCATGCATTGAATAATCCATGTCTGATGTGCCAAAGTTGTCTGATGGAATCAAATACCCCATTGCCAGCGCCCCCTAAGGCGTGTTGCCTGCTTTCCTAACATAATGGCAGGGATAATGTGTGTGAAGTGATGACAATGTGGTGCTATGCATTGGTTGTCCTGCTTTTTTATCACAATCCGGTTATATATGGGATGCGGGCAGTGTCTTGGCTTATCATACATGACACTGTGATGGTTCACAGGTGTTGCCATGGCCCCTGAAATGTGTGACTTGGTGATGGTTGTGCATGACTCATCAAACATCTGACCTGCATTGGTAAAATGGTAGGACATGTGAACTCCAGGTCTAGACTGGCGCAGTTACACTTCATTCTGGTTGCATGCAACCTGTCCACAGCATTGCATAGAGCACACCAACACATCTGCTATTGTCATTCAAGAGCGGTGAACAGTAAATAATTTGCCAATGGGAGACTCATCACAGGGCCACCGATCACCATACCAAGATGGTCAAACAGATCCTGTTCCCTGGCCACCAGATCTGCCCAGCAATGCTTCAGCTGTGCTCATTGTGGCTGCTGTGGTACACCCTCTTCAGGTGGTGGATCACCTTGCCCCACTGCAGCCGCCTCGCTTCCGTCCGGTAGCCCTGGATCACACGGCCTCCATCTCCAACAATAATGGCAGGTAGTGGGAAACCAGCCATACAAAGCCTCCCAGCTCCTCCTCCCCCATCCTTGTCATTCTCCCCCTACAAGACATATCTCTCAGGTACAGGTTGACAACAATAATGATTATAAACAAAATTAAAATAAAGGAAACTTAAGGGCCAAAAAAATAATCCCAACTAACCCAACTTGACAACTATCCCGGTCAGACACCCCATAGTACAAATGCAATGATAGATAAAAAAAACACACAAATTTACAAACATTGGGACAAAATACAGTCAAAAATACAAAAAACACAACAGGAGGGACACCAGAAGATATAATACAGAGCAAGAAGACAACACCAACTCCAGGACACAACAACACAGTCAAAAGAGGCATAGACTGTAAAGAGAAAGTGAAAGTAAACCCACTATACCATGCCTATAAACAGGATTTCCTATTACATCACTTCCTTTATTTGACACATCTGATATTTGCATGGGTATTTCAGACCTACATGAGTCTTTTATTTTGACGCATTACCTTTATGCGTTGAATTAACAGTAAATCAGCATTGAGGTGAGTACAAAGGTGGAATTCACGCCAAGGTCCCATGGGTCATATACTTTGTGTTTGAGGATGTTTTTGACGCATTTGCGTCATTATTTTTTACTCTCTTCCTGATGGTGTGATTTTGTTCCATTGTCTATGGATGCACCCTGTATCAACATACAAATAAAATAGGCTGGGCTGCAGTGTGGCATTTTGTGTATGGCCACATGTGGTAGTCCATGCAACAATGTGATTTGGGTGTGAGTGGTCTGTTACACTGATGTGTGTGTTACAAAATCGACAGCATGCAAATATTTACACGTCATGCATATGTATGCATATGTGACAACAGTGTATCTACATATGTATAGCAGCCAGTAGTATGCAACAGTTATGGTATGTGATTGTGAATTGTGTTTACTTATGTGATGTGTTTAATTGTCTTACAGAGCATAACATTTTTGACGACATACACAGCTCGGGCATTGTTGATGATGGCTGATGAATGCTATATAGGAAATGTTACCTGACATCTGTCTCCATATGTTGATCTTGAGAATATGGTGACTTGTGTATAGACTACACATATGTCTGACGTGTACATATTTGGTACATACTGTGATTGACACACTGTGCCTATATTCCACCCATATCATGTTTTGAACACAATAGTCAGATTGAAGTTATTACACTTAGCAGTGGTTGTTGTTTTTGTGTGATGGACCTGCAGCCCTAGCTGCATATGTTCTCATGCATTCTGATGTGTATTCCACAGATGTGTCTGTGCAAAGTGTGAGGTCGTATGTACCCTGTGTCAGGATTGGGCCCCATGGCTGTGGCACGACTGATTTCCATGGATATATGTACTGCGCAGGCCCAACTTCTTCCATTGCTTGTCATACATGAGATAATCATGATGATCATTGTCACCAATGATGTCCCCCTTGTCACACATGCTCCATGCAGCCATTGCAACTCTCACACTGAGGTGTGTCAGTGTTCTGATGAAACATCACAGTCTCACCATATTTTGACATCCACTGCCTCGTGTGTGGGGCCATTGTTTACCTCCTATTTGGACATCTTGTAGTTGTGTGTGATGAGCTATTGTTGTACAAGTTGGCAACGTGGATGTAAATAATATGGTGTGGTCCATAGACTGTGTCCTTCAGTTGTCACATTCAAGTAATGAGGCTATTTGTGATGTGTGTGAGGGTAGCAGTTCAATCTTACTCATCACATGTGATGCTGCTACAGTACTCTTCAAATTAGTGTATGTAACATGCTCCCTGAGGTTAGACTCACAATCCTGAGGTATATGTTGTGGAGATTGAAGAGACCAAAGCCGGATTGTGTGAGTTACATGATTATTAAGTGAAGAAGTTCTCAATGATGTGCAGTCTGTGACATTTCCCAGCAGCTGTGCTGTGCTGTTCCCCTCATTATTTTCTCCACCATCCACCATCCTCCTCCTCCTCAGGCAGGTCATCAACCGGCTCATATAAGGGGACGTTCATCTTCACATGTATGTTGTGCTGTATAGCACATATCATTATAATCTTGCAGACGATGTGTGGGGCATATAGGAGGCTGCCTCCAGTGATGTCCAGGCACCTGAATCTTGAATTCAGGATGCCAAATGTCCTCTCCACAATAGTCCGTGTCCTCCAATGTCCCTCATTATATGCATGCTCTACTGCTGTGCTTGCGAAATGGTGTCATTATCCATGGTTGTATGCCATAACCCGGATCCGCTGCAAAAGATTAAAGGAGTAAGTTGTTGTTAGGGCTTACAACAGGTTTGTCATGTAGAATGGCAGTTGATATTTTGAGTTGGTTGGGACTCATGTGTTTGTGGTATGCTGTGAGTTCCTATCCTTGGGTAATGACTCCTCAACACTGGGTTGTTGACATCACAATCTTGTGTTTGGCTCAAGGACCTGGGACATATGATTTGGATTCCAAAATGAAAGTCATAATGTATGTACCATGCGGTGTGTAGTGCACATTTGTATCAGTGTGCTATCCCTAGAGGGGACATGACACATCCTCACAGCACAATGTGGTCAGATGTGGTGGCAACATGGTAGCACTTCAGAGCCTGGACATCCCATCCATTTTGACATGTGTCATTGCAGATGATGTGCAACACTTAGGGTCTTTGAAATCGGTAAGTGAGAATGCACAACACGTCTCCAAAATTGGCAACACTGTCCTGCAACATTTAGGCTATGCAACAATGCCCCATATGTGACATGTTACTAGGCAACACTTTGTTGTCCCCTGCGCCATTTGCTCATATGCAGCCGTGTACCTACACTACCGACCTTGCACCAAGGTAATTGGCTAGCTGCCTTGTGGAGGTGGATGTACCGCCCTATACATATGCTGTTTCAATGGCCAATTGGCTCTTTCTGTGTGTGCAGCAGTATGCAGCATGCATTGGTGGCACAATCATCTGAGTTCAAAGAACAGTCTCCTTCCTTATTGCAACCTACATACAGCACCCCAGGGGTGGTGTTTGTTGTTGGCACTGCCTCAGGTTTTAGGTGACATCATCATCATGCTATGTATCTTGTGGTGACAGACCTGCAGCAACACACATTGCACATCCTTTCCACACTACATACAGAATGGAAGGGTGGCCGATTTACAATGTGGCTTCAAGTCATTATGAAATGGTCATCTGCCAAGTTGTACATACATTGCAGGCCATAACAATGGCACTATGGGCCTTTACATAGGTCCCTTGGTGATCCAGCGTGGCAGCTAATGTTTGTGGTAGCCATGAGCTGTCCAAGGTAGTGTATCCCATTGTTTCAGCATCATCAACATTTCTACCAGTGTCTCTCCTATCTTGCAACAAATGAATCAGCATTTATACTGTTGACATATGCACAGTGCAGGCTATGGGATGGAGCTCAGCTACTTGGCAAATGTGTCCATTGGCACAGTGTGTGTGAGGTCAGTGATGTCATGTATTCTCCTACAGGATCCCACTATGTGTGAGAGGCTGGCCTGGTTTGCAGTGGGTACCTTGGGTACTTACACCTTATACCAGATCCAGTTATCCCTTATTAGTGAAATGTAGTAGTGTTCTAGCAGCTTAGGCTGATAGAGGTAGCAGTAGCAGAGCAGCTCAGGCTGAACTAGGAGACATGCAAAGCTCCTTCAATACCACTATAGTTACACAGTACTTATACACAATAAAATATAATAGTCAGTGTTACCAAAAACAAAGGTGCTTTATATCTTAGAGGCAATACTCCTTCTGGAGGTAAGTATTATACACAATATATACACTAGACACCAAAATAAGGTAAGTAAATAGTCATAGGATAATGCAAACAACAGAAAATACCATAGAACGCAATAGGAAGAAATAGGTCTGGGCCAACACAAACCATATACTAATAAAGTGAAATATGAATCACAAGTGTAGTGTGTATAGAATCACTGGGAGAGTAAGAAAACCACAAAGGTGAGTAAAATACCCCACCCCAGAGCCCAGGAAAGTAGAAGTAAAGTACTGCAAGTTTCCCTAGGACACACTACAAGTCGTGATTAGAGTTATTGCAATAACCAAACAAGACTGCAAGCAACAAATGGTGGATTACTGGACCTGAAGACCTCTAAAGAGAGGAGCCCAAGTCCAGAAGTCACAGAAGATTCCAGGAAGGACAGGACTCCCTGCCAACATAGAAGATGGTGCAAAAGAGGATTCTCCGGTTGGCAGAAGTCTGCAGTAGAGCACTAAAGAAGATGGCTGCGGGTTCCTGCATGATGCAAAAGATGTCCCATGTGGAGATGCTGGATGCAGGTGAGTTGCAGCACTGGATTCATCCAACAAGCCTTGGTTCAAGCAATGTCGCAGATTGTGTCAAAATGGCGCTGCCTGGACCCAGGAGGGGCCTGGGGGCCTCAACTCGGACTGAGGAGGCAGAGGGGGCTCCCAACACTGGAGGGAACCCACAGATGACTAAGCAGCACCCACGGAGGTCCCAGGACACCGGGACAAAGAAGATGCAAATTGCGGTTGCTACAGCACTACAAAGGAAGCAAGTTGAGCATTGCAGGATAGAGTGCTGGGGACCTGGGCCAGGCTGTGCACGAAGGATTCTTGCAAATAGTGCACAGAGGCTTAAGGAGGTGAAGATGACACAGTACACAGGGGTACTGTCGCAAACGGGAAAGGCAAGCTCTTACCTCCTCCAACTTTGGACAGCAGGACCTTAGGACAGTCTGTGTCGAAGGTGTCCACCACCTGTGTTCCAAGGAGCATGCTCGTCACCAGGAGAGGAGTCCAAGAGAACCGGTCATCATCTTAGAAGGTGCCTGCTGGAACAGGGAAGTGACTCTGTCACTCCACGGGAGATTTATTCGGTCCTTCTGGTGCAGGGTGAAGACAGGGAGTCCCCAGAGTGTGCACACTGTGGAAACTGTTGCAGTTGCTGGCTGGAGCTGAAGTTGCAGAGTCGAAGTAGCCCTTCTGGATACTTTGTTGCAGTTACAGCGGTTCCTGGAGCAGTCCGTGGTTGATCCGAAGTCAGAGGATGAAGCATTGGTTGCATAGGATTCCTGATGAAAACTTGCAGCACAATCTGAAGAGATGTGGGGACAATTCCATGATCTTAGACACCTTACATGGCCACAGTCAGAGTTACCATTATGAAGCTACATATAGGTATTGACCTATATGTGGTGCACACGTGTAATGGCGTCCCCACGCTCACAAAGTCCGGGGGTTTGGCCCTGAACAGCATAGGGGCAACTTTGCTAGTGCAAGGGTGCCTTCACACTTAGTAACTTTGCACCTAACCTAGTTACTTAAGTGCAGTGAAAATGGCTGTGAAATAGTGTGTGGACTATTTCACGCAGGCTGCAATGGTAGTCCTGTGAAAGGGTTTGTCTGAGTTCCTTATGGGTGGCAAAAGAAGTGCTGCAGCCCATAAGTATCTCCTGGAACCCAAATGCTCTGGGTACCTGGGTACCATATACTAGGGACTTCTAAGGGGGGGATCCGGTGTTCCAATTGTAATTGGTAAATGAATTCACTAAACTATAGTGACTAATTTAGAAGCAGGGAGAGCATAAGCATTGAGGTTCTGGTAAGCAGAGCCTCACTGACACAGTTAAGCACTACTGGCAACACACACATTAGGCCATAAACTATGAGCACCGGGGTCCTGACCAGCAGGATCCCAGTGAGATAGGCAAAAACATACTGACATACAGGTAAAAAGGGGGGTAACATGCCAAGAAAGATGGTACTTTCCTACACAATCCCCCCCAAACGAGGGACAATAAGGCTAACCTTGACCAGATAGGTCTTCATTGTCTAAGTGAAAATATCTGGAGCGTCCATCTGAATTGGAGTGGGTACTCCCAGGTCTATGTTCTACTGTAAAGTCCATACCCTGTAGGCAAATGGACCACCTCAGCAATTTAGGGATTTTACTTCCATCTGTTTAAGCCATAATAGAGATTTGTGGTCTATTTGAACAATGAAGCGAGTCCCAAACAAGTAGGGTCTCAACTTCTTCAAGGCCCAGACCACAGCAAAGGCCTACCTCTCTATTGCAGACCAACGCTTTTCTCTAGGGGTCAACCTCCTACTGATAAAAGCAACAGGTTTGATCCTAGCCCTCTGAGTTAAGTTGTGATAACACTGCCCCAACCCCAAGTTAAAAAGCATCTGTCTAGACAATGAGTTTTTTAGAATAATTTTGGCTTTTCAAGAAAAGGTGCAGTGCACATAGCCTGCTTAAGCTCTGTAGGAAAGTACCATCTTGCCTGGCATGTTACCCTCATATTTCACTGTATATATGTTGTTTTAGTCTATGTGTCACTGGGACCCTGCCAGGCAGGGCCCCAGTGCTCATAAGTATGTGCCCTGTATGTGGTTCCTGTGTGATGCCTAACTGTCTCACTGAGGCTCTGCTAACCAGAACCTCAGTGGTTATGCTCTCTCTGCTTTCCAAATTTGTCACTAACAGGCTAGTGACTAAATTTACCAATTCACATTGGCATACTGGTACACCCATATAATTCCCTAGTATATGGTACTGAGTTATCCAGGGTATTGGGGTTCTAGGAGATCCCTATGGGCTGTAGCATTTCTTTTGCCACCCATAGGGAGCTCTGACAATTCTTACACAGGCCTGCCAGTGCAGCCTACGTGAAATAACGCCCACGTTATTTCACAGCCATTTACCACTGCACTTAAGTAACTTATATGTCACCTATATGTCTAACCTTCACCTAGTGAAGGTTGGGTGCAAAGTTACTTAGTGTGTGGGCACCCTGGCACTAGTGAAGGTGCCCCCACATGGTTCAGGGCAAATTCCCTGGACTTTGTGAGTGTGGGGACACCATTACATGTGTGCACTGTGCATAAGTCACTACCTATGCACAGCGTCACAATGGTAACTCCGGACATGGCCATGTAACATGTCTAAGATCATGGAATTGTCCCCCCAATGCCATTCTGGCATTGGGGGGGCAATTCCATGATCCCCCGGGTCTCTAGCACAGAACCCGGGTACTGCCAAACTGCCTTTTCGCGGTCTCCACTGCAGCTGCTGCCAACCCCTCAGACAGGTTTCTGCCCTCCTGGGGTCCAGGCAGCCCTGGCCCAGGAAGGCAGAACAAAGGACTTCCTCTGAGAGAGGGTGTAACACATCCTCTCCCTTTGGAAATAGGTGTTAAGGCTGGGGAGGAGTAGCCTCCCCCAGCTCCTGGAAATGCTTTGATGGGCAAAGATGGTGCCCATCTCTGCATAAGCCAGTCTACACTGTTTCAGGGGTCCCCCAGCCCTTCTCTGGCACGAAACTGGACAAAGGAAAGGGGAGGGACCACTCCCCTGACCTGCACCTCCCAGTGGAGGTGCCCAGAGCTCCTCCAGTGTGTCCCAGACCTCTGCCATCTTGGAAACAGAGGTGTTTGTGGTACACTGGACTGATCTGAGTGGCCAGTGCCAGCAGGTGACGTCAGAGGCTCCTTCTGATAGGCTCTTACCTCTCTTGGTAGCCAATCCTCATTCCTAGGTAGCCAAACCTCCTTTTCTGACTATTTAGGGTCTCTGCTTTGGGGATCTCACCAGATAACGAATGCAAGAGCTAATCAGAGTTCCTCTGCATCTCCCTCTTCACCTTCTGCAAAAGGATCGACCGCTGACTGCTCAGGACACCTGCAAAACCGCAACAAAGTAGCAAGCCGACTACTAGCAACCTTGTATCGCTTCATCCTGCCGGCTTTCTCAACTGTTTCCAGGTGGTGCATGCTCTGGGGGTAGCCTGCCTCCTCTCTGCACCAGGAGCTCTGAAGAAATCTCCCGTGGGTCGACGGAATCTTCCCCCTGCAACCGCAGGCAACAAAAGACTGCATCACCGGTCCTCTGGGTCCCCTCTCAGGACAACGAGCGTGGTCCCTGGAACTCAGCAACTCTGTCCAAGTGACTCCCACAGTCCAGTGACTCTTCAGTCCAAGTTTGGTGGAGGTAAGTCCTTGCCTCCCCACGCTAGACTGCATTGCTGGGTACCGCGTGATTTGCAGCTGCTCCGGCTCCTGTCAACTCTTCCAGGATTTCCTTTGTGCACAGCCAAGCCTGGGTCCCGACACTCTAACCTGCAGTGCACAACCTTCTGAGTTGTCATCCGGCGTCGTGGGACTCCCTTTTGTGACTTCGGGTGGACTCCAGTTCACTTTTCTTCTAAGTGCCTGTTCAGGTACTTCTCACTGGTGCTGCCTGCTTCTGTGAGGGCTCCCTACGTTGCTGTGCAACCCCTCTGTCTCCTCATCCAAGTGGCGACATCCTGGTCCTTCCTGGGCCACAGCAGCACCCAAAAACCCTAACCGCAACCCTTGCAGCTAGCAAGGCTTGTTTGCAGTCTTTCTGCGTGGGAACACCTCTGCAAGCTTCTTCACGACGTGGGACATCCATCCTCCAAAGGGGAAGTTCCTAGTCCTCTTTTTTCTTGCAGAACTCCAAGCTTCTTCCAACAGGTGGCAGCTTCCTTGCACCCTCAGCTGGCATTTCCTGGGCTCCTGCCCACTCTCAACACTGTCGCGACTATTGGACTTGGTCTCCTTGTCTTACAGGTACTCAGGTCCGGAAATCCACTGTTGTTGCATTGCTGGTGTTTGTTCTTCCTGCAGAATCCCCCTATCACGACTTCTGTGCTCTCTGGGGGTAATAGGTGCACTTTACACCTACCTTTCAGGGTCTTGGGATGGGCTATTTTTCTAACCCTCACGGTTTTCTTACAGTCCCAGCGACCCTCTACATCTCACATAGGTTTGGGGTCCATTCGTGATTCACATTCCACTTTTGGAGTATATGGTTTGTGTTGCCCCCTATACCTATGTGCTTCTATTGCAATCTACTGTAATTTTACATTGCTTGCATTACTTCCTTTTGCTATTACCTGCATAATTTTGGTTTGTGTATATATATCTTGTGTATATAACTTATCCTCTTACTGAGGGTACTCACTGAGATACTTTTGGCATATTGTTATAAAAATAAAGTACCTTTATTTTTAGTACTTCTGTGTATTGTGTTTTCTTATGATATTGTGCATATGACACCAGTGGTATAGTAGGAGCTTTACATGTCTCCTAGTACAGCCTAAGCTGCTTTGCCATAGCTACCTTCTATCAGTCTAAGCTGCTAGAAACACCTCTTCTACACTAATAAGGGATAACTGGACCTGGCACAAGGTGTAAGTACCTCTGGTAGCCACTACAAGCCAGGCCAGCCTCCTACAAGCTCCTCAAAAGCTTTCAGGCAGCTGGCTGTCCATAATACCTTTTTAGGCATTTTCTTTGAAATGAGGTCATTAAGAGGGGCAACAATGGAGCCATAGTTCGTAATGAACCTCCTTTAATACCCAGTGAGACCTAAGAAGGCTCTGACCTGGGTCTGAGTAGTAGCGGGAGCCCAGTCTATAACTGTCTGGATCTTCCCCTGTAGTGGTTCAATCTGTTCTCCACTTATCAGGTAGCCCAGATAAACCACTTTCCCCTGCCCTATCTGGCACTTTGAAGCCTTGATAGTGAGGCCTGCCTTTTGCAGGACCTCCAGAACTTTACCTAAATGGACCAGTACGCTGAACGTTTCAAACCAAAAGGCATAACTGTTAATTGATAATGCCCTCCTGTGGTAGAAAATTCAGTTTTTGCTTTAGCACCCTCTGATAACTTGATATGCTAATACCATGCAGTCAGATCAAAGGTGCTGAGATACTTGGCAGAAGCCAGTGTATCTAGGAACTCATCTGCCCTGGGTATAGGATGAGCATCAGTTTTGGTTACAGTGTTAAGACCCCTTTAGTCCACACCAAACCTCATTTCTCTCTTTCCTTCTTTGCTATGAGGTTTGAGGACAAGCACCACTGGCTGTCCCAGGGGCTATCAGAGAGCTCAATAACTCCTAGATCTAACATTTTCTGTACCTCTGTTTTAATGCAATCTCTGAAATGGTCAGGCTGCCTGTAAATTTTACTTTTGACAGGTAAACTGTCTCCAGTATTAATTGAATGTTCACACCAGGTAGTTGTACCAGGTATGAGGGGATAAGAGGTCAGAAAATTGTCCTAGGAGATTTTTGCAGTCTTCCCTTTGCTCAGCAGCGAGGCAGTCTGCAAGCACCACTCCTTCCACTAAGCGATCAGCTTGAGTGTTGGAGGAGAGGTCAGGGAAAGGGTCACTCTCTTCTTCCTGCCCCATATCTGTGGTGGCCATGAGTAGGGTTAAGTCAGCCCTATCATAGTAAGGTTTAGGGCGATTGACATGAAGCACCCTAAGGGGGCTTCTGGCAGTTCCCAGGTTCACCAGGTAGGTGACCTCACCTTTCTTCTCCACAATGAGATGGGGTCCACTCCATTTGTCCTGGAGTGCTCTTGGGGCTACAGGCTCTAATACCCACACCTTCTGTCCTGGGTGGTACTCTGTCAGGACAGCCTTCTTGTCATGCCATTTCTTTTGGAGCTCTTGGCTGGCCTCAAGGTTTTTAGTGGCCTTCTTCATGTACTCAGCCATTCTGGATCGTAGGCCAAGGAGATAGTCCACAATGTCTTGTTTAGGGAGCTTTAAAGGTTGCTCCCATTCCTCCTTTACAAAAGCAAGGGGACCCCTAACAGGGTGAACAAAGAGGAGCTCTCCTTTTTCGGGTACCTCCCTGTAGGTGAAAAGGAGGCATGGCAAGAGGACATCCCATCTCCTTCTGAGTTTCTCAGAGAGTCCCATGATCATGCCTTTGAGAGTTTTATTAAACCTCTCAACCAATCCATTTGTTTGTGGATGATAAGAGGTGGTGAATTTGTATGTTACATCACAATCCTTCCACATTGCCTTAACGTATGCAGACATGAAGTTACTACCTCTGTCTGTTACAACTTCCTTAGGGAAACCCACCCTGGAAAATATTCCCTGGAGGGCCTTTGCCACTGCAGGTGCTGTAGTAGTCCTTAAGGGGATAGCTTCTGGATACCTTGTGGCATGGTCCACCACCAAAACAATGAATCTATTGCCAGAAGCTGTTGGAGGGTCAAGGGGGCCAACAATGTCAACCCCTACCCTCTCAAAGGGTACCCCAACCACTGGCAGTGGGATTAAGGGGGCCTTTGGATGCCACCAGTCTTGCCACTGGCTTGGCAGGAGACACAGGAGCGGCAAAACTCCTTAGTGTCCTCTGAGATATGAGGCCAGTGAAAATGGGTAACAAGTCTGCCCCAAGTTTTACTTTGCCCCAAATGTCCAGCCAAATTAATGTCATGAGCCAGAGTTAGGGGGAATTCCCTATACTGTAGGGGGGTTACCAGTCTCCTGGTGGTACCAGGTTTAGGGTCCCTTGCTTCAGTATGGAGATTATTCTCACAGTAAACTCTGTAGCTGTCATTGACATCCCCATTCTGCTGTTTGTCAGCTTGCTGTCTGAGGCCCTCTAGTGTTGGACTAGCATGCTGTGCCACACTCAGTTCTTCCCTGGCAGCCCCCCCCCCTGCACCTAAAAGCTCAGCTGTATCAGCTTCAAGCTCCTCTGGTGTAGGTTCTGCACAGGGAGAATACTCCTCCTCATCAAAAGGGGAATCATCTGGAGAGGGAGGGATAGTGAACAAGGGTTTGCCCTTTCTACCCCTAGTTTTTGGGAGCACTTGGTCCATTGTTCCCGGATCCAAGATTCCCCGTCCTCTTTGCTTCTTGGCCTGAGCCCTGGTAAGAACAAATACATGCCCTAGAATGCCCAGCATTGTTGCATGGACCTCCAACTCCACTTCAGCCCTAGCTGAAGTCTCCAAATCATTTTCTAAGAGACACTCTACAGGTAAGTCAGTGGATACCAAAACTTTCTTTGGACCCGTAACCCCCGCTCCCCCCCCATTGAGAGTCACAACAGCCATGGGGTGGCTAACAGTGTTGTTATGGGCATCTGTCACTTGGTACTGATGACCAGTGGGTGTTGCTCAGGGGCTACCACTTTCTCCATCACCATAGTGACACTGGCACCTGTGTCCCTGTAAGCCTCAACCTGAACACCATTGATTAGGGGTAGTTGCTTGTACTTATCCATATTAAGGGGACAAGCAACTAAAGTGGCAAGGTCAATGCCACCATCAGATACTAAAATACTAAATCAGCCTCAGTGGCCTCCCTAACTAGACCAACCCTTTCCTACACTATGGCATCCATGATTTGCACTGTTTGACAGTGACTCTGCCCCATGGTGGGCCATTTATTGTATCTGGTACAGAGATGATGGTGTTGTAAGTCAGTGAGTGTTGCAGGTGAGATGGCACTACAGTAGGTGTGGTACCACGTATCACACATTTGACACATGGTATGTGACGGGCATTGATCTTGTAATCCTATGTGTGTGAGACAATGCGTCAGCAGATGTCTGCGCACTACAGGTAAGTCAGGTATGTGTTGATGAAATGTATTTGATATAGGCATAATTTGTCTTGTATTTGATGTTTGTTCTGGCAGTGATTTGCACGGCATGACTTGAGGGATCTGTGCCTATATGGAACTTACATGACATGGGCTTGGTGTATGCCACTAACATGTCTGTGCTATTCTTTGTTTGGTGTACTGTGTGTGAAGTGTATGTAGTAGGCAGCCTGTGGGCTTTGTTGATCTTCTGTTGGCTAAGGGTTCTTGTCTGGACCTGCCCTTCTCGTAGTGTGCCTGTCATGTTGTGGGTGTGTTACGTACATGTGGGTGTATGTGTTTATGGTGTGCACTGATTGTGCTGTACTGCAGCATGGTGCATATGTGTTGTTAGCTGCACATCTGTGTTACCCTGGCCATTTATTAATGTAGTGGTGGATGTCTTGTGTGTCCGACAGGGTTGGTGTGTTGTGTGCATATTGCTAGGTTTGTTGACTTACCCACAAGTAGTCCATTTCCAAATTGTCCATCCTATAACTGTTCATTGGTCCTGCTGTGCCGGAATATGTAGGGATCATGGACACTCCGAGGATACTTGGCCAAAATGTTTATGAATAGTCCCCGATGGTCCACTATGTCCTCCACATTAATGAATGTGCGTGCTTGCGATTCCAGTATAAGTACCCGGTTGCTGCAGGTGCTACGAGCAGGACATGGGTGCAGTCAATTGCACCGAGCACATGTGGGAAGCCATGGATTTGACAGAACCCCTGTTTGTTCTCCTGCTGCTTTTGCTGTGTGGTGTGGAAGATGATTTGTGAGGTGTCAGGGAGATAATAGTGTCTAACACCTTTGGCAGGATTGCAGAGAACGACGGCTTTGAGACACCAGAAACCAGGGCACCCCTTATTTGGAAGGAGCCACTTGCCACCATGTACAGGACAGCTAGCAGCTTTGTCACAGGTGGTATGTATTGTGGGGTCTGCAGGCTGGCTGTAACATGTGGCTCAATGTTGTGCAGCAGGTGTAGAATGGCTTGCCGGTTCAGTCTGTAGGTCCAAATGATGTCCTGGTCCCTGAGGCCAAGGAGGGTTGTTGTGGTTCTGAATACCCTCTCCTGCCTTCTGCATTGCCTTTGTGGGCCGCGTGGTAGTGTATGCTATAGTTGTTGCTCTTCTCTGCGTCGTCTCACAAGCTACATTAGTATCACCTCCATCTTCTCCTATGGGTTGGTAATGTTGCTTCTGTGTGTTCTCCTTAAGTAGTGATGCGTTTGCCTCATTTTAACACCTGCCCTGACCCAGGGGTTACATTTTGATGCAAATCGATATTAACGTTTGAGTCATTTTTTGGACAGGAACGCCTACCTTGCATCTCATTGACTCAAGGAGGTTTCATGCATCCAAAAAATGAGGTTAACACCAATATTTTGACACTAGACAGTGCTAGCATCAAAATATAAATATTGTGTTGAGTTTGTGCTGTATTAGCGTAAAAAAAAGTGACGCTAATTCAACACAAACAGAGTATAAATATGCCCCATAGTTCTGAAACAGAAGACACTGTGCGTTACGTGACCCCTGGATCCAAACAGTTCTGTAACCAGAACCAGGGAAAGATACCACTGAGCAAGAGCACTTTGGTTAGACGTGGTACCACAAGCAACAGCATAACAAAAGTAAAGGGCATGTTGCATCTGCAAGCCAGCTAGAAAAGACAAACTCAGAGACCAGCCACAAGGGCCTAGATTCGCTCATGGCAATCTCTGTGGGAAAAAAGAAATGTGGGGCCACGTGCAGCCACCAAAGCCACGGTAATCTATGTAGTAGAAGGGAAATGTGATGGCAACAGCAGCTGCTTAGCAAAAGTAAAGCATAGAGCGCCCTGGCAACACCAGCTGCAGTAATAAAAACACACAAACCCAAAAGAGAAAATAGCATACTTTGTGGCAAACGCTGAGGTAAAAACAAAATATGCTGCCATGTGCAGCTGTCATTGAAAGGTAGTGTGCAGCACCCCAGCTGCCCCATCTAAAGTAAACAAATGCAGCAGCCGCATCTAAAGTAAACAAGTGGGAGACCAAAAGCAAAAACTGAGGGGATGATGAAACCTTAAAAGATAAGACAGCAAACCGGTAAGTTACTGCCACTGTCATGCCACCACAGATATAGCAGCCGAGCATATCCTCATGGACAAAGACTCAAGTCATAATTTTGTTGAAAGAATTAAAACAACAATGCAGTGCCCCAAGCACTTGCCAAAAACATTAGGGCGGTGCTTCACAATGTTAATGTGAAAAATACAGCGCTCAAGCAGCCTATACAAAAATAAAAATGCTTCTGAACCAAACGCTTACCTTACAGAGATGAAAACCAAACCCAGGAGCCTGAGCACCCTGAAACATGAAAGGAGGTTGCTCCAGCAAACCTTCAAACAGCCCTCAAAGCAGAATGACAGGACACAAAAAAGGAACAGAAAGTGTTGAGGGGACAAAGTTTGGGTTTTTTCAAAAATTCAAGAGAAGTTAGAAAGGCACTCAGTCTGTTTTGATGCTAAGCAGGCATATTTGAATGGTGGTAATTGCAAACCTTAAAACAATTGATGTGGGCAAACTGATTATTTACAGTTATTTAAATCACTGCATTTTTCAGTAAATTTCGTTGAGATAAAATGACAAAGGATATTAACTACTATTGGCCTACCTGTAACATAGGTTGTTTGGCTTTAGAAACAGAGACTACACATAGTCCGTATGCTCAGCCAGCTAGAGCTACTTGAACTCAAGAGAATCCAATAGAGCTCGACGAGGGACAAAAGGACCAAGCATCCTAAACTCTGGAAGCGGAGGCACCATCTTCACAAAGGGAATAGGAAAGCACAATTTTAATAATAAGACTTGAGACAAGCCTTGATGATTAAGACATGCTGCCATGTAAATGCCTTTTCCTTTCTTGTTTATTTATATAACTTAATAATTCAGTAAAACTACATTCAAGATCACGGATGAAAGGATTGAGAGGCGGTTAAATGTATGAGTGACTAGATGAATGTATGAAAGGGTGAATGGAATAGATGAATACATTTGCAAGTACACTGCTTTTCATAAATCATAAGGAGTCTGTCACGAGCCATGCAGTGGCAAGTGCACAACTAACACAGACAAATGAGGCACTTACCACCAATGACTTAAGGTTCACGGCCTCACAGGCTGATGTTTTCATCTTAAAACAAGCACCAGCTACTGATGGGGCTTTCGCACTAAAGTGGGCCCCTGCTTGTACCCCTGGGGGACTGGTGAGTGCGCATTGCCTCGACGGGACAGGTGAGTGCCATTGCAATGGGAGCGTTGGCTTCCCACAAAGAAGGGAGAACCACAATCATGAGGTCTCCGCTGAGACCAGCACACCATGCTGAGCCCGTGGCACTCAGGTATTGCTGTTGTCTAAAGCAAGGATGTAGATCTCGTAGTGACAGCTGGGGTGCTGAAACACTTAAAAGAAGTTCCACCAAAGTGTATGAAACAGTACTTAGGCCACGGGATACCGATAAGAGAAAAACAAACGAGGAACAACAAAAAGTATGCTACCGCCAATAGAAATGGAGGTAAAGTAAGTGACAAGCACATGAAACAATGAAAAGCAAGGGCGAGATGTAAGCCCCTCTTTTAGATTTATATTTAAAACAATATATTTCACAAGCAGGCAAAACCTAAAAAACGTGGGTATCCAGCCCCTCTGGATGGTGTTTTGTATTTTAGAGAGATGTTGTGAGTCCGAACACAAGGGGATTTGAACACTAGACTCTGGTGGTCATTACAACCCTGGCGGTCAGTGTTGAAGCGCAGTAAGACCGCCAACAGGCCGGTGGAAAAAAAATGGAATTATGACCGTGGCGGAAACCGCCAACATAGACAGCCACTTTAACACTCCGACCGCCGTGGCGGTACAAACAAACAGCATGGCGGCCACCGACAACAGACAGGCGGAGGATAATGTATCACCCACAGTATCACAACAGTCCAATCCGCCACCTTTTCCGGAGCGGATTCACCGTGAACAAAAACACGGCGGAAACAGGACTTCGAAGGGAAAACGCTCACCTCTACACACCCCACGACGAATCAGGATGCCATGGAACCCGAGCTCCAGATCCTGCCAGCCCTTATCTTCTTGCTCCTCTACCAGGAGCACGAACGCCAGCAGCGAAGACCACGGTGAGTACTGCACCTACGACACAGGCGAGGGGGGAGGGAAAAAACAGCGACACACACACACGCAGCACCCCCACCCCCACCCTCACCCACTACAACACACACACTAATACAGCATGATACATTACAGTTACACCCCCAAACCCCCGGAAGAATGCAATGACAAAAGGAAATGAGTGTAACCATTGTAATATATGAAAATCCAGTACGCAAAAATATATATACACTATAAACAAATATACACACCAAGAATAGTAGTCCAGGTAGTGCTCCATTGAAGTCCGTGGAACACTGGGCCCACACGGCATGGGCGAGGCCCACACTCAATACTCGAACATCACGGAGAGAACACTGCAGGGGCATCAGACAGCAATAAAACAGGCACCTCAGGGGGAAGGGAAAGGGGGGCACCTCAGCCGGTTGAGTGCACAACGCCAAATCAGTGAGGGGGCCACATGCCCACTGTTCAATCCTGGGTAGTGCAAAGCCACAGTCTCTCAAGTCTCTCCAGTGGGTGGGTTGCCCACTGTTCAATCCTGGGGAGTGAAAAGCCACAGTCTCTCAAGTGGATAACAGTCTCCACTGGTTCTGGAGGGGGCCATGTGCCCAGAGTGCTTCATCCTGCCAAGGACTTAGGTAGTGGATGTGAATCGCCACTGGTTCTGGAGGGGGCCTTGTGCCCAGAGTGCTTCATCCTGCCAAGGACTGAGGTAGTGGATGTGAATCTCCACTGGTTCTGGAGGGGGCCAGATTCCAGTGACTACAGGCACCACTGGTCCCGGAGATGTTGTGGCTGAGGTGCTAGGTTGGGACCTGGAGAGTCAGGCCCTAGGAGACTGATGGGGTGGGGGAGGTGAGGGAAAGAGGTCAAGGTGAGACAGGAAAAGTTTTTGGGGGACGCTGGGACGGGTAGCTGGAGGGGGTTTGGGAGGGGAGGAAGAGTTTGTAGTTGTAGGAGGTGTTCGTTTGGTGACTTTGGGTGAAGGTGCATGCGCTGTAGGCTGTCGTGAGGTGGATGGCTGTTGGGTGGGTGGGTGCCTGCGTTTATGTATCTTGGGAGGTGGCGTCACAGACACACTGGGAGAGGACACAGGGAATGTGTGAATGGTAGTGGGGGTGGTGACTGCACGTGAGTGGGGTGTGGTGGTGTGTGTGCTGGTGATGGAAGTAGTGGCTGTAGATGTAGTGCATGCAGGTGTGAGTGGAGACAAGACAGGGAGGGAGGAGGGAAACAAGGAGGAGGGGGACACAGTGGAGGCAGTGGATGTTAGTGTGTCTGCATGTGTGTGATGCTTGCATGAGTGCCTGTGGGATGTCTGGTGCTTATGTTTGCCTGAGCTTCCCTTGTGTGTTGACGTGTGTGCATGCTGGTATGAAGGTGTGCTTGTGATAGGCTGAGGTAGAAAGGATTGGGTCTGGGTGGAGGAAGTTGGAGGGGGGAGGCTAAAGACAGGGACAATAGCTGCCATCAGTGCTGAGGCCAGAGTCTGAAAAGCTCGCTGAAGGGCCATCTGACCAGAATGAATGGCCTCCAGGAATGCATTTGTCTGTTGCAACTGCCTTTCAACACCCTAGATGGCATTCAAAATGGTAGACTGCCCAACAGTGAGGGACCTGAGGAGGTCAATGGCCTCCTCACTGAGGGCCGCAGGGGTGACTAGGACAGGAGCTGAGGTGCCTGGGGCGAAGGTGATGCCCACCCTCCTGGGTGAGCGGGCACGGGCAAAGGCTGAGGGGCTGCTGGGAGGGCGGTGCTGGTAGGGGGGGTGGCAGCTGTACCTGTAGATGCGGGGACACAGATGTGTCCGCCACCACAAGGGAGCTCCCATCAGAGGACGAGTCCGTATCACTGGTGTCAGCTCCTGTCCCCGCCGTGGAGCTCCGCTTGCCCTACGTCCCACGGGTGAAATCTGTGTCTGTAGTGACACCATCCAGAGCCATGTGGGATGCAGCTCCCTCCTGCTCCGGTGCCACTGCTCCTCCGCCTGATGATGCTAATGCACACAAGAACAGGGACACCACAAAAAGGGGGGGACGACGGAAGAAAAACATATTGAGTGCATGCATTACCGCTACCGTTGGTGGACACAACAGACACAGAAGCCCCCTGCACTACGCCGCGCACTTGGGATCCACTGTTCAATCCCTGGGACATGGCCTACAAGGCTATGGCTGACATCTGCATACATGGATGTCACAGGAGCCTGACTAGGTGTACGTGGCACTGTACACAGGTGGGATGGGATGCCACAGGGTCTGCCAGAACAAGGGGACCTAACTAGCACACTCGCTCTGGCCTAGGGAACCCCACAGCCCACCTCCCCCACCCAGACACCTCCACTGCACGCAAAATCAGCTGAATGAGAGTGTACTCACTCCCTTGTGGCTGCTGTGATGCCCTCAAGCGCCCATCCAACACTGGGTACGCCACCGCCAGGATCCGGAACAACAGGGGGGTCATGGTGCGACGGGCACCCCTCCCACGTTGGGAGGCCATCCCCAGATGGGCCTCCGTCGTCTTCTTGCTCCAGCGGCGAATGTCCTCCCATCTCTTACAGCAGTGGGTGCTGTGTCTGTGGTAGACCCCCAGGGTGCGGACATCCTTGGCGATGGCACGCCAAATATCCTTCTTCTGGTTGGCGCTGACCTAGATGAATTGTACAGTGGAAAAAGAAAAGTTATTACCAACTGCACCGTCACAGTCATTGGCCCCCATCCCTACCCTTGCCATGTGGCACATGCACTCACCGTCGTTTCATGCACGCTTCAACCCCCCCCCATCTTTCATCCACCCCACTCCACACAGGCATAGCCCATTCAGCATGCTCCCAGTGTATTTACCTGTTTGTCTGGAGGACCGTAGAGTAGCATGTACTTGGGGAGGGCCCCATCCACGAGTTTCACCAACTCCTACGATGTGAAGGCAGGGGCCCTTTTCCCAAGCCATTGTCTCTTCCAGACCGAGGTCACAGCAGCACTTGCAGTGTAGGTCCTCTCCTGTCGAAGATCAGGTATCGAGTGATTGAACAGATAGAAAATGGCTGTCACGTTCGCGGCGGTGTGTATCGTCACCGCCGGCGTACATCGTCATGGGCTCCTGGGACCCAATGTTAACCAATGCAGAATTGCGCAGCGGTCTTTGACTGCCTACCGCAACGCCAGCGCAATTACCTCACATCCCATTGTCCCACTTTACAGGTCAGGCAGCCGCCATTTTAGGAGCCGACATGGCTTAATTTTTCACTGCGTCACACATACCTAGGCCTTGCCTCAACACTCATACAGGCCAAATTTCGGATTATGATTCATGTTCTGTGTAAGCTGTGGGTACGTACCTCTGAGTTGGTTGACTCTGTGCTCGCTGTTGTCCTTCATAGGCACCGTCCGCTGGGACATGTGAGGAGATGGCGGCATCCTCCGGTGTACAGACCGCTGGTGGACCTGTCAACAATGGAGGAAAGACATGTGATCATCACCTACAGGCTTGATCGTGCCACAATCCTGGAACTGTGTGCCCAGCTGGAGTCAGACCTGATGTCAGCTATCCGCCATCCCACAGGAATACCCCCTCTAGTGCAGGTGCTATCAGTGCTCCATTTCCTTGCAAGTGGGTCATTTCAAACAACAGTGGCCATAGCATCAGGGATGTCCCAGCCTATGTTTTCCAACGTGTTGTCCAGAGTGTTGTCTGCCCTGCTGAAGCACATGCAGAGCTACATTGTTTTCCCTCCGGTGGAGGATTTGCCTACAGTGAAAGGTGACTTCTGTGGCCTGGGACATATCCCCAACATCATAGGTGCCATTGATGGGACACATGTGGCTTTGGTACCCCCCGCAGGAGTGAACAGGTGTACAGAAACCGGAAGAGTTATCAATCAATGAATGTGCAGATGGTGTGTTTGGCAGACCAGTACATCTCCCATGTCAATGCCAAATTCCCTGGCTCAGTGCATGACGCTTACATCCTGCGGAATAGCAGCATCCCTTATGTGATGGGGCAACTCCAGAGACACCTGGTGTGGCTATTAGGTGAGCACCTGGAAGCAAGTCAGTGGGAATGGTTGTCTGGGTATGGGGATATCCCTACAGGTTAGTGTGTGTCTAACAGTTGCCCTCGCCATTTGCAGGTGAATCTGGTTACCCTAACCTGTCATGGCTACTGACCCCAGTGAGGAATGCCAGGACAAGGGCAGAGGAAGGATACAATGAGGCACATGGGCAAACAAGGAGGATTATTGAAAGGACCTTTGGCCTCCTGAAGGCCAGATTCCAGTGCCTCCATCTGACAGGTGGATCCCTGTACTACTCACCCAAGAAGGTGTGCCAGATCATCGTTGCATGTTGCATGTTGCACAACCTGGCCTTGAGACTCCAGGTGCCTTTTCTGCAGGAGGATGAGCCTGGAGATGGTCTTGTGGCAGCGGTGGAGCCTGTGGACAGTGAGGAAGAAGAGGCAGAGGAAGAAGATGTGGACAACAGAAGTAATATTATACTGCAGTACTTCCAGTGACACACAGGTAAGACACTGTAACTTCGCTTTACTTTTCAGTTTTCTGTTGGACATTGTATAAGGCAGCCTGATTTCCCTATGTCTATGGCCACTTACTGTACCCTTTGGCATCTCTATTTTCAGATCTCTGTGGCCCACTCTGGCTCCTGGTATGTTTACTGCTGCCCACTAAAGGTCATAACAAAGTATATATAACTTTACATATGACTTGCAATGTTTTCAGATTGTTGTACTAATACATATTTAACTCATTTGACAGACTCCAGATGTGTATTTGTTCCAAGGGTGTTTATTTAAGTGCTAATAAGTAGAGGGGGTGTGCAATGGGCTGGGGTGATGGTGGAGGAATGTACAGTTAGAGCCCAGTCTCTTGGTATCACAGGTGCATTGTCCAATGGGTCATAGGAAGGGGAGCGATGGCAGTTCAAGGTGGACAGGGTGACAGAGTGGTACAGAAGGGCGACAATCAGGAGAGTCTTATTTCCTGGCGGGGGTCTTGGCAATGTTCTCAGGCTTCTGCCTGGATCACAGGGACCGTTTGCGGGGTGGTTCTCCTTCTGCAGGGGGTGGGGTGCTGCTGGCCTGATGGTCCTGTGGCGGGGCCTCCTGTCCACTAGTGTCGGCGGAGGTGGAGGGCTGTTCATCGGTGTGGCTAGTGTCAGGGGCCCGTTGGTGTGCCACTGCCTCCCTCATGGTGTTGGCCATGTCACCCAGCACCCCTGCAATGGCGACCAGGATGGTGTAGATGTGTTTGAGGTCCTCCCTGATCCCCAGGTACTGTCCCTCCTGCAGCCGCTGGGTCTCCTGCAACTTGGCCAGTATCTGGCCCATGGTCTCCTAGGAATGGTGGTATGCTCCTAGGATGTTGGAGAGTGCCTCGTGGACAGTAGGTTCCCTGGGCCTGTCCTCCCCCTGTCGCACAGCAGTCCTCCCAGCTTCCCTGTTGTCCTGTGCCTCTGTCCCCTGAACCGTGTGCCCACTGCCACTGACCCCAGGTCCCTGATAGTCCTGTGTTTGAGGGGTTGCCTGGGGTCTCTGTAGTGGTGGAAACACTGCTGATTGATGTGTCCTGGGGATAATGGCATGGGCCAAGTGGGTAAGTGCTGTGGTGATGTTTTCTGAGGGGGGAGGCTCTGTGGTGGTATGAGACTGTGGAAGGGTAACCGACTGTCCAGATGTCCCTGATGGGCCAGGTTGTCATCGTGATCCAGGCGTGCAGAGCTGCTGTCATCACTGTGGGCCTCCTCGGGGGGGACTGGATATTGGTGGCAGCTCCTTTCTGGTGATGTTGAGTAGGGGTCCTGTGGGGATGCAAATGCAGTGTTATTGTATCTGCGTGTGCCATCTTGTGTATGGGTGTGTTTCCCTGTTTGGTTGTGATTGCCCTGTCAGCTTTGCCTTGTGTGAGTGGTGATTTTGTGGGCTAGGTGATTCTCTCTAATGGGCATGCTGTGGTGATAAGTGTCCATGCAGGTCTGTGATGGGGCCCATGCATTGGTGTGGCATGCAGGGCTTGGTATTGGGATGGGTGGGTTGTGATAGTGGGGTATGTGTGAGGTGGTGGAGTGATGGGTGTGAGGGTAGGGGTAGCAATTTGTGATGGCATCTAGGTAGGGGGGGTGAAAGTAGTAAAGATTTGACTTACCCGAGTCCAGTCCTCCTGCTACTCCTGAGAGGCCCTCAGGATGCATGATCGCCAAGACTTGCTACTCCCATGTTGTTAGTTGTGGCGGAGGAGGTGGGGATGCACCGCCAGTCCTCTGTACTGCTACCTGGTGTCTTGAAACCATGAAACGCACCTTCCCCAGTAGGTCGTTCCACCTCTTCCTGATGTCGTCCCTTGATCTGGGGTGCTGTCCCACAGCATTGACCCTGTCCACGATTCTCCACCCTAGCTCCATCTTCCTAGCAATGGACGTCTGCTGCACCTGTGATCCAAATAGCTGTGGCTCTACCTGGATGATTTCCTCCACAATGACCCTTAGCTCCTCCTCAGAGAACCTGGGGTGTCTTTGGGGTGCCATGGATGTGGTGTGAGTGATATGTGTGAGGATGTGTGGGGTGATGTGTGGGATACTGTGTTGGGGTGTGTGATGTCAGGTGCGTGGATGGTGTATGGGTTATGATGTTCTGTGGCTCAGATTGAGTGGGTGCTCCTGGCTTGTGTCTCTCTCTGTTGGCAATCTTTTTTTCTCGTAAAGAGTTGTGAGTAATGTGGGTGTGTGTTTTATAGTGGTGTGAGTGTGTGGGTGTGGTGTGTGTATGTGTGTCAGGTGTGTGTAGTTTAAATTGTCCAATGTGGTGTAGTTTTGTAAGTATGTGTGTATTTTGAGCACATCGGTGTGTACTGCCAATGGTTTACCGCAGTTGAAAGACCACCGCTGTGATTCATGGGTCTTGATACTGTGGGCGTATTCCTGTCGGCGTAACGGTGTGGGGTTTTGCTATCGGCATTTTATCACTGACCTTTGGTGTGGCGGACTTGTGAGGGTGTCTGTATAGTGGCGGATTTCTCTGTGTGGGTTATAATACCCATAGCAGTATACTGTCGCGGTCACAGTATGTTGGTGGCCGTCAGCACGGCGGTAGGCGACATTTACCGCCAGGGTTGTAATGAGGGCCTGAGTGTCTACTTCCAGCACACCAGGCTTCACCAAGGAAAAGGGAGGGGCACAGGGGAGCTGGAATGTCAAACAGAACCGCTCAGCTGACATTAAGCATAATGCTTCACCTCACCATTCTCCCCCAGAATACCCACTGCCTCTCAACACACATCCCAGGTAGACAAAGGCAGCAGGCCCACAGGCAAGGGAAACTGCACAGACTGGATCAGGAGAGTGTCTAGTATCCCACCCCTCCTTGCCACTTTGGGGACAGGGATACAGGTATCCCTGACTATAGATGTATTGCTGCCTCCACAGTCAGTCTACCACAGCCTGGGTGGAGAGTGCAGGATCCACACTCTGTGAAATAGTGGTGCACTATGCATGCCCCTGCGACCTCAGAGCCAAGCTCTAGGGTCTCACTCCATGTAATCAGGGAGACCCTCAGTGACCATGAATGATTGTCATGTTCACTGAGATAGGGATCTAGAAAGCATATAGTACCTTTTATGTGACATGCCTGGAGATACGCATATGACAGGGGAACAACACTCACCAGAGACATGCAGAAGACTTCCCGTCCCAACAAGGTCCTTTAGCCCTCTATTGTATAGTCGCGCACCACAAAAAATACACTCCTCTGTGGGGGCTATCACATATATAGAGATACCAGAGCTATATAAAGTTTTGTCAGAAGGCCATTGTTGAGAACAAATATTTCTGACAGCTAATGTTAACAGTAGAGGCTGCACTACAGTTCTTATTCAATGTGGTGTTCAACTGCAGTGACATCACAGTGCCCAAAGCTCCAGATCATTGTCTCTCCTATGTACCTTTCGGTTCCCTCAAAGGACTTTTTTTTAACCCTTTATCTTGTATGATCATGGAGATAGCTCCAGAGCTTAATTTGAGCTAGTGGTAGCAGGTGGGGCCAACCCGCACTCATCTTTGGGGACGGCACTTAGTTTCTTTTAACAGACTTTGATCCAGTGCAAGAGAAAGAAAAACACAAAAAGGAGACAGAAGAAGAAAGAGGAAGACAGAAAAAGCGTGACAAGCAGATATAGTAGGGGTGATAAAGAACCTGCAAGGGTGAGTTGAAGAGGTAAGGAGTGTCTGTGGTGATTTAAAGAGGCATGATGTGTAATCTAAATTTTGTAGCCATGGTGTTTGGTGCCCGACTTTTGATAACGCCGGCCTCGGACTTCTTAGCAACAATTTGGGGACCAGCACTTATTCTTTTACAAATTAAGCACTGGATAGCTCTGAGAGGTGGTAGCCAGTACCTATCACTTACAACACTAAGGCCCTCATTATAACATTGGCACTAAGTACTGCTTACTGCCATGCTGATTGCCGCCAAAATACCGCCATGGTGGCGGATCACCACTACCCATATTATGACACACACACATAGCAATCCGTCACCATACAGCCACAAACAAAAGTCTCCCCAGCCCAAAGGTCGGTGATAAACTGCCGGTAGCAAAACCCACACCATTATGCCAACAGAAATACGCCCACATCATCATGACCCATGAATCACCGCAGTAGACATTCAATTGCGGTAAACCATTGGCGCTACATCCCGCCCGCTCAAAATATACACACACATACAAAACAACATCACATTGGACAATTCAAACTACACACACCTGACACACATACACACACCACACCCACACACCCACACCACTATAAAACACACACCCACACTACACACAACCCTTTACGACTACAACCAAGTGCCACAAGAAAGATAGCAAGACCACAGACACACACCACCATCACCTATACACCATCCACGCACCTTACATCACACACCCCAACACATTACCACACACACCCTCACCCACACCACTCACATTACACCCATGGCACCACAACAACACCCCAGATTCTCTGAGGGTCATGGTGGAGGAAATCATCCGGGTAGAGCCACAGCTATTCGGATCACAGGTGCAGCAGACATCCATTGCTAGGAAGATGGAGCTATGGCGGAGAATCTTAAACAGGTTCAACGCCGTGGGACAGCACCCCAGAATGAGGGATGACATCAGGAAGAGGTGGAACTACGTCCGGGGGAAAGTGCGTTTTGTGGCAGCAAGACACCAAATAGCTGTATGAACGACTGGCAGTGGACCCCCACCTCCTCCATCACAACTAACAAAATGGGAGGAACAAGTCTTGGCAATCATGCATCCTGAAGGCCTGGCAGGAGTAGGAGGAGGACTGGACTCTGGTAAGTCAAATCTCTATTACTATCAACCCCACTACCTGCATGCCATCACAAACCCCCACCCTTACCCACCCTCCCATCATTCCACCACCTCCTACACACCCCATCATCACAACACACCCCTCCCAATACCAAGCCCTGCATGCAACACCAATGCATGGACCCCCATCACAGACCTGCATGGACACCTATCACTAAAGCATGCACACTAGAGGGAATAAGCCAGCCCACCAAATAACTACTCACACAAGGCAAAGCTGCCAGGGCAATAACACCCTTAGAGGGCGACACACCTCTGCAGAAGATGTCACAAGCAGAAACAATAACACTGCATTTACATCCCCACAGGTCCCCCAGCCAACGTCACTGGAGTGGAGGTGCCAGCAACATCCAGTCCCCCCCAGAAGAGGCCCACAGTGATGACAGCAGCTCTGGATGCCTGGATCTGGATGACCAACCTGGCCCATCAGGGATCTCTGGACAGTTGGTTACCCAGGCACAGTCCCATACCACCACAGAGCCTCCCACTCAAGAAACACCACCACAGTACCCATCCAGTGGGCCCATTCCTCTGTCCCCAGGACACGTCAATCAGCAGTGGGTCCACCACTACAGGGACCCCAGGGCACTCCACAAACACAGGACCATCAGGGACCTGGGGTCAGTGGCAGTGGGCACATGGTTCAGGGGACAGAGGCACAGGACAACAGGGAAGCTGGGAGGACTGCTGTGCGACAGGGGGAGGACAGGCCCAGGGAACTGACTATCCAGGAGGCACGCACGAAGATCCAGGGAGCATACCACCATTCCCAGGAGACAATGGGCCAGATACTGGACAAGTTGTAGGAGAACCAGCAGCTGCAGGATGGAAAGAACATGGGGATCAGGGAGGACTTGACGTCCATTAACAACAACCTGGTCTCCATTGCAGGGGTGCTGACAGACATGGTCAACACTATAAGGGAGGCAGTGGCACACCACCAGGCCCCTACCACTAGCAAAACCGATGAACAGCCCTCCACCTCCGCTGCCACTAGTGGACAGGAGGCACCTCCACAGGACCAACAGGCCACTACACCCCTCCCACTGCAGATGGAGAATCACCCCACAAATGGTCCCTGTGATCCAGGCAGAAGCCAGAGACCATTGCCAAGACCCCCACCAGGAAATAAGACTCTCCTGATTGTCACCCTTGTGTCCCACCCTGTCACCCTGTCCACCTTGAACTGCCATTGCTCTCCTTCCTATGCCTCCTTGGACAATGCACCTGTGATCCACATAGCCTGGACTCTATCCTGGTCTTTCCTCCACCATCACCCCAGCCCATTGCACATCCCCCTCTACTTATTAGCACTTAAATGAACACCATTTGAAAAATAATACAAGTATGGAGTCTGTCAAATGCTTGAACTATGTATTAGTTTAACAAGGTATACACACTGCAAAACAACTGTACAGTAATGTATATATAGGAATGACCTGTAGTTGGCTGCAGTTGACACACCAGGAGCAATAGTGGGGCACAAATATCTGAAAATAGAGATGCCAAGGGGTACAGTGAGTGCCCGTAGAAGTGGGAAAATCAGCCTGCCAGTGACAATGTCAAACACAAAACAGTCATTTAAATTTGAAGTTACACTGTCTTACTTGTGTGTCATTGGAAGTACTGTCAAATTAGTGCAGTTCTGTTGTCCTCCTCCTTATACTCTGCCTCCTCATCTTCACTGTCCACAGGGTCCACTGCTGCCACAGGGCCATCGCCAGCCTCCTCCTCCTGCAGAAAAGGCACCTGGCGACGCAAGGCAGGATTGTGCAACATACAGCATGCCACGATGTTCTGGGGACTGGGCAGTGTCCCTAAATTTGTGAATATGTATATAGGTTTGGATTTTGATGCACTTATTCCTAGTATTTTTTCATTTTACACTCCCTTTCTTCAAATCATTTTGTCCTTGCATTATTCCTGAGGAGTACGGGGTGAATATGTAATGTTACTGCATCTGTTTGTGTGTATGTTGTTGGGGTGGTGGTGTTGCATGTTGCATATGTGTGTCACTCTCTTTTTCCTTCCCCCTCCCCTGTGTGCTAGGTGGCAGTTCTCACCATGGTCATCTTCGCCGGCATTGATGTTCATAATGCAACAGAAGGTAAACGAGCATGGGGAATATGTGCAACTCGGGCTTCATGGCGTCGTGGTTGTTCGCTGAGTCTCCACAGCTGAATACTTTGACTTCTGAGATCTGTTTCCGCCAGGCTTTTGATGTCGTTGGTACCGCCCCAGAAAAGGTGGTGGATAGGCCTGTCATAATAGAGCGGGTGCTACAGTGCCTTCCGTCTAGCTGTTGGTGGTTACCGCCGTGGTGCTTGTTGATTCCGCCATGGCGGACGGTGTGTTAAAGTGGCTGTTTGTCTGAATGGTTTCCGCTGTGGTCATAATTCCATTTTTGTTACCGCCGGCCTGTTGGCGGTATTACCGCCACTTTATCACCGATCACCAGGTTTGTAATTAGGGCCTAAATTACAAATGGGTAAGTAGCAGTTTTCTAAGTGACATCATGGACAGCTCAAACTTGACGACTGTAATCAATTCGAGCTTAGTGCTCTAATTGTATGATGTTGCTCGGAGTGCCTTGCAGCAAAACAACTCTGGTAATGTCATTCACAGTTTGGCATATGCCATATGATGGTCTCAATAGTTGTCTGAATATGATGGATGGGCCACCCTCCCCTTTTTGGTAGATGCCTCGCTCTGACAAGCCCTGAGTAAGGCCTACTTTCTTTAATGAGATCATATAAAAACTTTTTTGTGATTTTACTGTATGATTCATTCAGTACTGCTTATTCACTCTGTAATTTGAAAGTCGAGTACCCAGCATGATAACTTTCATGTTAAACGTCTTCAGTTCTTTTGTACTTATGTATCTTTTGAACTGCCAATTTTGTTTCTTTTAAATTACTACCCCTATGACTCATTTTATAAAGAGCAATATACATTAATTGATCTCCAATTTAGACCCTGCAAAATTACTTTTTGTTTTGGAAAGGTATTTCTCACTGCGTTCCATGTGGGTATCTCACTGGATTTTAGAATGTCTATTTCCTGGGTGCCTGCACCACTACTGATTGTGAGAAGACATTGCCTGTTGCTGTACCACCACTGACATTGGGATCTAACTCATTCAGACTTAATAAATTGTAGCAGATTTTGGGCGGGCATGTGATACTAGCCTCACAGTGATAGCGTCATATTTTCTTATACCTTTAGCCCAACATTTATCGCCAACTACTCTCTTGGGCATGCACATACATAGTATATTGATTTTATTAAGTTACCTCAATTCACCTACTTCTTTTTTTGTATCTTTCTTCCTTATATTGCATTTTTGCTTCTTCTAAACTATATTGCTATCTACCTCTGGTCCGTACCTGATCAGATGACCCATTTTTTGCCCACCAAGACAGCTGCATTTTCATTGGCTTCTTCTACAGCGCACTACAGGAACTGACCTCTTCCACTTGTACATTAGTCACTCTGCACATTTGATAGAAAGATCTGTTTTTGTCTAGTCACAATTTTGTCTTAAAGTAGCATAGATGGGTAATGCAACCCCTGCAAAGCACATCATGAACTATGAAGATGACAGATTTTTATTTTATGTATACAGTTAAGTGTGTGTCTAACTTCTTTTAACACAGAAATCTTTTTGTTACTTGCGGTTGCACTGTAATACTTTTAATATAGCACAGTGAGGTATGAACAATGATATGTGACTCCTGCACCTTATAACCCTCACTGCCTGATTTAACATATCCTGTACATTGATTTGCAAACTTGTAAGATTTGTTGTCATTGTAATGAGTGAGTGTGATGTGAAGCGGTCTGACATCCAGCCTTGGGATGACTAGAGCTATAAAAGAAATGGAAAAATAGTCTTGTTTAAGTTGTTATTTTGTGTAAGTACAGGAACAGAGCAACATTTCTGACATTCTTACAGCCCATGCATATCTTTTATGTACAGGGACTCAACAAAGTCAAAATCATGCCTCTCCTAAATGTGAGGTGCTAACAAGCTGTGTGCTTTTTTTTCCCTTCCACTGCATTTACATCAAGGTGGTAGGCTCCGGAGAGCTTCGGGCTAGGATACTCAAACAAAAGGAGGCCTGATGGCCCTTTAAGTTCAGCCTTTGTTATGGGCACAGCTGGAGTTTAAAATAAGAAAATCCTGCTCCTTGCCTGCACGTTGTGCTTCGACCTGAAAGCAGAAAATGTACAGGCGCTGCTGAATGTGTCCCTGTGTTTCAAAATTACACTGGGACAAGTTCAGAATCTTTTTCAGTAGGGCTCAACTTCTTGGCAGGGTGGATGGTGTCTACCCTGTCGAAACAGTGGGTGGACACTGTCCACACACTTGTACCCCTGACTTCTGCCCTGGCAATGATCATCTGTCGTGACCCCCAACATGCTACCCTTTCTGCAGGACAGTGACAGTGTGCACTTCCACCGCCACTTCCTCGCCAGATTCACCTGAGCAGCAAGATTGCTGCCAGTGTTGCTGTGGATAGTGTGGGAACAGCAGCCACCTTGAATCCCAAGAAGCATTGTGGCCCGAAACATTTCTTCACCCCATGTAGGTGCGCCAAGTCTTGTCCCACACTTCGTCCTTCTTAAAGCTCTGCCCAATCTCGTGAGACTGCAGTGAGACTTTGGAGACTTCAGGGGGCAGCACCCATCTTGGGTTGGGCTTCTCTATAAAAGGGAGCCCTGCCCACATCTCACTGCATGTCATTGAGGATCCCTGACTGTGATATGATGCTTTTGTGTGGGCTTGCAGTTTCTTGTCACCTCTGGATCCAATTACTTCAATGGCACACACGCTCAGGTTTGAGTGGTAAGTGGAGAGTTTTTGTATGTTTGGACACTTAGGGCCTGATTTAGATCACAGTAACAGACTCGCTGTTGGATTTCCGACTGAAAGTCCATCTGCTGTATTGGCAGTCAGACACCTAATTTAGATATTGGCAGTTCCATAGACGAAAGACTGCCCGAGACGTCAAGAAAATTCACCCACAGCGACAGCGCAAATGGATATAGTGGCTGACGGCGGGACCCCAGTCACCTTTACCGCAGTGCAGATTTGGCAGTGCCTTACCGTCAGCTAAAAGTGGCGGGCCGACCTCCACACTTGAGTTGCCCGATTGGGAAGAAATAAGGTAAAAACGTACCTTTCCCCTCACATCCACTTCCGTTTTTGACTGGACATGACTGGACAAGACATGCCATCATGGCCGCCACTGACTCACAAAGAAAAACCCCCATGACCCCGTCAATAGACTCGAAGGGAGGGTCCCACTTTGCCATGGTATGTTGGGTGGGCACTGCACATGAGGTCGGGACCACTGCTGGCATATATATGTCACAGGGCTTTTTTTAAATTACTGTGACATGAATATGTGGAGAACACAAATGTGTCAGACATGGATGAGTACACTCTGGTATATGCCAAATGTCACACACACACACAGCTGTCATTTTGATGTCAGTATTCATTGCCAAATGAATGCTAGCAACACAATGATGGTAGATTCCAACTGTCAACTTTGTCTATGTGTGCACATTGCAAGGGGACCTGTACCTGTGATGTTGTGCTTCCAGTAGTGCATATGAATCTGTATGTGTATGTATGTGTGCAATGTGATTAGCTGTTTGTGGTAGAGGGAGCTAGAGTGGGTGATGTGGTTGTGTCAGTATGTGTGCCACATGCATATGGGTCTGATGTTGTTGTGTATTGTTGCGTGCGTGTTGTGTTGCTGTGTGTAACATACAGGTCAGTGTTGTTGTGTGCAGACATTGTTGTGATGTGTGCAGTTGTGCCTCATTTGACTGTGTTTGTGTAGCTGAGTGTGTAGTTGTTTTCGTTGTTGTGGTTGTGTCATGTGTGGGTGCAGTGTCAATGGTGTGTGTATTTTCTGTCATGGATGGTTGTCAGTGTGTGTTTTTGGCATTTACGGGTTGTGTTGGAATTGTAATGGATGATGGTGTGTATGTGGTGTGCAGTGCAGGGGGACACATATGGCTAAAGTGAAGTGTGTATGTGTCACTTACCTCTATTCCATCGCCACTGCCATTGTACAGTTTCCATTTGAGTCCCTGGCCATATCCCTTCGTCAACAATCCATCGCCGGTACACTACCTGCAAAGCTGGAACATTTAAATATAGCGGGCGAAACACAGTCAATTTGACAGTGTTGCCAGCTTAATCACCGACACAGGTTGGCAGTAATACCGTCAAGATTTAAATCAGGCTTTTAGTCCTCTGGATCTGGAGAAAGAGAGGCTACACTCAAAGGTTGGGATTCTAAACTTTGTATTAACGGCGAACTAAAGACTTCACTTTTGAGAGAGAGAAAGACCAATCTTGATCTCTTGGAGACTAACCATCAAACCTATGTAGTAACAATAACCTAAGGCTTTTCTTGGAGAGTGACAGTGAGAGTAAATCTAATAATTAGAGAGAATACCAAATGACAGGCTCTTCAGTGTTGGAACTGGTGAGCCTCTTCCTTAAGTCAAATCAGAACTTTTGAGCTAAAGAGCACTCCTGACTGGCAAGCACTTGAGAGAAGATGGTGTATGATTTTGCTGGGATTTGAAAATTAGAATATGAACTAGGAACTTGTAATCTCCTGTGATAAAGTGTGGTTTCTTCACTCTGCAGGCTCTCAGTTCAAATGGCACGCCTGCATCCCTTCCAATATACAGTTACCTCTTCCCGGGAAGTCTTCACCTCCCCCAGCTGTTGGTTGAACTCACAACTTCCAGGAGTAAGGTATGAAATAATTCACCATTTAAAATCAGGACTCTTAGGTACATTGTAATAAACTTGTTACAGACATCTCCTGCTTCTAATGATTTCACATTGTTTAAAAGGTCAACTCCCTACCCTAATCCCACCTAATCCCTCCCCCCTCCATTTTTTTGTGGTTTGCCTTTCTGCTTCATGTGGCTATTGCATGAAGATGAGGGTGGCGAAGGATATCATTCTGCTCCTGCGTAAGTATACCACATCTGACAGCATCTCTTTCCATTTGCTCATTTACTAAATACTGTTATGTATGTCACTCCTCCCCTGCCGATCTTGTAGTTGACCAAAAATTATTAAAGGGAGGGAGGCTCCAATTTCCCAGTTCAATATACTCGAGATAGTTTCACATACTTTTTCCCAACAATATCGAACACCTGGACATTCCCAAAACATATGAATATCCGTTGCTTGAGTTAAACCACATTTTGGACATTTCACCACCTGCCCTCCTTTCATTTTGGATAACTTCTCAGGGGAAATATAAGCTCTATGGATCGTATAATAGTGATTCTTTCTCAAAGCGGCTGGCTTAACAATACCAAAAAGCAATGATAGTGACTCCTTCCAGCACCTCTTAACTAGCTCTTTTGAGAAAAATTCACTCCACAACACCGTGGGAAGTTCAAACTCGCCATCCACCCCTTCTTGAATCCCCCAGTACCAAACTGTCATTCTATGGGGGCCTGCTAGTGAACTTGGGATGATCTCTTCCAAAGAATTGGGCATACCGACTCCTCCCTTAACCCCCTGAGCCCAATCCCTTATTTGCAGGAACTTCCACCTGGTCAGGGATCCACCTGTTTGCTGCATCAACTCTTTCCAAGAAAGAAGAACCCCCTCCGGAAAGAGGTCTCCTCAGTACTCTAACCCTGCTCGTTTAATCGGTAAAGCTAAAACATCTTGGAAACACTCTGGTGTACCCGGGAGTCCCAGATAGGTGCGTTGCAATTATAGTAAGTAACCTTTGCATTTTGTCTAAGCTGGTACCAACATTCTTCCAATCCCCGCATAATTTTCAATTTTACCTTTTTGAAAAACTTAGGGTCAACAAATTTAAAGATAAAATTACTTGATGCACCCTTGATGGTAGAAGCCATTGTCTTAAACATTAAGCCCGTTGTCGTGGAATCTAGAGAAAGAAACAAGGCCCTAGTGTTCTTCAAAAGAAAAGCCCAGGCATAGTATTGTAATTCTGGTAATGCCAAACCACCCTTTTCCTTACACATACGTAGCTTCCTCCGAGAAATTCTAACCCCCTTAGAGCTCCATATAAAATCATTTATAAGGCGCTGCATTTTTTCTATGTATTTTTTCTGCATGTGGAGTGGAGAAGCAGAAAACAGAAAATTCAACTTTGGAAGGATAGACATTTTTACCAGATTAACCGTACCAATAATCGTTAAAGGAAGATGAGCCCAACCTTGTAATAATCCCTTACATTCCAATAGCAACTTTTGCTGATTCCTCTCTGCTAACTGATTAATGTCCTGAGGTACCAGAATTCCCAAATATCTTATTTCCTTCTTGCAATAAACAGATTTATACTCCATATTCCAAGCCATAATCTCAGTTTTTTCCACATTCACCTGATAGCCGGATACCTTACCGTACTCTTCGGCTAATCTAAAGATCTCGGGGATTGAAGATGTTAAATTGTCGGTGTATACCAAAAGATCGTCGGCATACAAGGCAAGTTTCCTTTCCCAACCCTGACAGCGAAAAGGAGAAATCACCATATTTTGGCAAAACTTCCTAGCAAATGGCTCAATATATAAATTAAATAGTGCGGGAGATAATGGGCATCCCTGTCTAGTACCCCTGGTTATTGCAATAGTTCCAGTAAGATTTCCATTCACAAGTATTCTAGCCGTTGGAGCCCTATACAGTATATCCGATTAACCACCTCACAGAAGTTGTATCCCAGATTGGCTCTTTTTAAAAGAAATTTGAGGTAGCCCCAACTTACTTGATCAAAGGCTTTTGCTGCGTTGATAGTAATAATCCCCAAAGGGGAATCAAAAGACACTGCCATATCTATTGCCCCAATCAGGTCGTATGTCAACTCGTGCAAATGTCTACCCTTCGAAAAGCCCTTCTGGTCGGAATGTATCAGACTATTCACAACTCTATTCAGCCTATCCGCCACTATTTTGGTAAACAATTTGTAATCACTATTTAATAATGAGATAGGCCTATATGATGCACATTTTGTCGCGTTCTTCCCTGGTTTCAAAATCAGCGTAATAATCGCCTCGTTCCATGAAGATGGAATATCTGTCTCACTAAAGAAAATCTTACGAAACAACTCAGTCAAAATTGGAATAATTATATCGCCTAGTACTTTATACACCTCCACTGGAATGCCATCAGGGCCCGGGGCTTTCCCATCTTTGCCTCCACCTAACACCGCCCGCACTTCACCAACGGTTATAGGGCCATTAAGAAACTCCTGGTTCTGCTGCTAAATTTCCGGTAACACGTCAGGGGCTAACCAGTCCTCCACCAGCTCTTCTCGCCCCTCTACATGTTCCGTATACAGAGAGGCAAAGATTTCCTGGAACCCATGTGTAGGAGGCTGGCCTGGCTTGTAGTGGGTACCAAGGGGTACTTACACTCTGTACCAGGTCCAGTTATCCCTTATTAGTGTAGAAGAGGTGTTTCTAGCAGCTTAGGCTGACAGAAGGTAGCTATAGCAGAGCAGCTTAGGCTGAACTAGGAGACATGCAAAGCTCCTACTATACCACTGGTGTCATATGCACAATATCATAAGAAAACACAATACACAGATATACTAAAAATAAAGGTACTTTATTTTTATGACAATATGCCAAAAGTATCTCAGTGAGCACCCTCAGTATGAGGATGCCAAATATACACAAGATATATGTACACAATACCAAAAATATGCAGTAATAGCAAAAGGAAGCAATGCAAGCAGTGTAAAGTTACAATAGATTGCAATAGGAGCACATAGGTAGAGCGTCAACACAAACCATATACTCCAAAAGTGGAATGCGAACCACGAATGGACCCCAAACCTATGTGAGCTTGTAGAGGGTCGCTGGGACTGTAAGAAAACAGTGAGGGTTAGAAAAATAGCCCACCCCAAGAAGTAAGGTAGGTGTAAAGTGCACCTACAACCCCCAGAGAGCACAGAAGTCGTGATAGGGGGATTCTGCAAGGAAGACCAACACCAGCAATGCAACAACAGTGGATTTCTGGACCTGAGTACCTGTAAGACAAGGGGACCAAGTCCAAGAGTTGCGACAGTGTCGAGAGTGGGCAGATGCCCAGGAAATGCCAACTGAGGGTGCAAAGAAGCTGCCACCGGATGGAAGAAGCTTTGTGTTCTGCAAGAACGAAGAGGACTAGGAACTTCCCCTTTGGGGGATGGATGTCCCACGTCGTGAAGAAGCTTGCAGAGGTATTCCCACGCAGAAAGACTGCAAACAAGCCTTGCTAGCTGCAAGGGTTGCAGTTAGGGTTTTTTGATGCTGCTGTGGCCCAGGAGGGACCAGGATGTCACCACGTTGATGAGGAGACAGAGGGGGCGCCCAGCAAGTCAGGGAGCCCTCACAGAAGCAGGCAGCACCCGCAGAAGTACCGGAACAGGCACTTAGAAGAGGAGTGAACCGGAGTCCACCCGAAGTCACAAAAGGGAGTCCCACGACTCCGAAGGACAACTCAGAAGGTTGTGCACTGCAGGTTAGAGTGTTGGGGACCCAGGCTTGGCTGTGCACGAAGGAAATCCTGGAAGAGGGCACAGGAGCCGGAGCAGCTGCAAATCACGCGGTAACCAGCAATGCAGTATAGAGTGGGGAGGCAAGGACTTACCTCCACCAAACTTGGACTGAAGAGTCACTGGATTGTGGGAGTCACTTGGACAGAGTTGCTGAGTTCCAGGGACCAAGCTCTTCGTGCTGAGAGGGGACCCAGAGGACCGGTGATGCAGTCTTTTGTTGCCTGCGGTTGCAGGGGGAAGATTCCGTCGACCCACGGGAGATTTCTTCAGAGCTCCTGGTACAAGAAGGAGGCAGGCTACCCCAGAGCATGCACCACCAGGAAACAGTCGAGAAAGCCGGCAGGATGAAGCGATACAAGGTTGCAGTAGTCGTCTTTGCCACTTTCTTGCGGTTTTGCAGGCGTCCTGAGCAGTCAGCGGTCGATCCTATGGCAGGAGGTGAAGAGGGAGATGCAGAGGAACTCTGATGAGCTCTTGCATTCGGTATCTGAAGAATTCCCCAAAGCAGAGACCCTAAATAGCCAGAAAAGGAGGTTTGGCTACCTAGGAAGGAGGATAGGCTAGTAAGAAAGGTAAGAGCCTATCAGAAGGAGTCTCTGACGTCACCTGATGGCACTGGCCACTCAGAGCAGACCAGTGTGCCAGCAACACTTCTGTTTCCAAGATGGCAGAGGTCTGGAGCACACTGGAGGAGCTCTGGTCACCTCCCCTGGGAGGTGCAGGTCAGGGGAGTGGTCACTCCCCTTTCCTTTGTCCAGTTTCGCACCAGAGCAGGGCTGGGGGATGCCTGAACCGGTGTAGACTGGCTTATGCAGAGATGGACACCATCTGTGCCCATCAAAGCATTTCCAGAGGCTGGGGGAGGCTACTCCTCCCCAGCCCTGACACCTTTTTCCAAAGGGAGAGGGTGTAACACCCTCTCTCTGAGGAAGTCCTTTGTTCTGCCTTCCTGGGCCAGGCTTGGCTGGACCCCAGGAGGACAAAAACCTGTATGAGGGGTTGGGAGCAGCAGCAGCAGCTGCAGTGAAACCCCGGGAAAGGTAGTTTGGCAGTACCCGGGTCTGTGCTAGAGACTCGGGGGATCATGGAATTGTCTCCCCAATGCCACAATGGCATTGGGGTGACAATTCCATGATCTAAGGCATGTTACATGGCCATGTTCGGAGTTACCATTGTGAAGCTATACATAGGTAGTGACCTATGTATAGTGCATGCGTGAAATGGTGTCCGCGCACTCACAAAGTCCGGGGAATTTGCCCTGAACGATGTGGGGGCACCTTGGCTAGTGCCAGGGTGCCCACACATTAAGTAACTTTACACCCAACCTTCACCAGGTGAAGGTTAGACATATAGGGGACTTATAAGGTACTTAAGTGCAGTGGTAAATGGCTGTGAAATAATGTGGACGTTATTTCACTAAGGCTGCAGTGGCAAGCCTGTGTAAGAATTGTTAGAGCTCCCTATGGGTGGCAAAAGAAATGCTGCAGCCCATAGGGATCTCCTGGAACCCCAATACCCTGGGTACCTCAGTACCATATACTAGGGAATTATAAGGGTGTTCCAGTGTGCCAATGTGAATTGGTGAAATTGGTCACTAGCCTGTTAGTGACAATTTAGAAAGCAGAGAGAGCATAACCACTGAGGTTCTGATTAGCAGAGCCTAGTGAGACAGTTAGTCATCACACAGGGAACACATACAGGGCACACTTATGAGCACTGGGGCCCTGGTGGCAGGGTCCCAGTGACACATACACTAAAACAACATATAAACAGTGAAATATGGGGGTAACATGCCAGGCAAGATGGTACTTTCCTACACCATGTTCAATATCCTCCCGTCGTGTCAGAAAATTCGGTTAACTGACAGAATACCCTCTTAAGAGGCCCAATATCATCTCAGTTCGGGCCATAGAATCCAACCAAGACTGCACCCTCAACCTGTGCTCTTACTATGACCCAACGTCCGGCTTGGTCCGCTCTTACTTCGAGTATTTCTAGTCTAGCTTGCAAACCCTGTTTAACCAAAATGGTACCCCCCCTTGTATGAAAATTATGAGTAGTACAAGAGCATGTTTGCACCCATTTTTGCGCCTCAAATAGCTCCTTACACTCATCTACTGCCAAATGGGTCTCCTGTAAGATGAGTATTTGTGCTGGCGAGTCTCTTAAATATTGTAGGATTTTATTCCTTCTCGCTCTGGTCCTCAGACCGTTGATATTCCAAGAGAGAAATTGCATAGTAAACCTTCCCTCCCCCTGACCTTTGCCTATACTAGCCATTCCTAACTAACAAACTACCCCTCAGCCTTGGTGAATAAGGAACATTTTTAATGCTTGCTCCAAATTGCCTCCCCCCTTGTGCAATACCCTCACACCACCCTCCCGTGGAGAACAACCCCACTTTGTCGGCCAACAAGGCCCTTATTTTAGAGCGCCCCGCCTACCTGGGCGGCTTTAATATCCTCAGGGATGAAATCCCATTTTACACATTTTACACATGATGGCCTGCTCTCTCCTAATAGCATCCAAAAGTTCGTCTGCCCTGCCCACATCTCTTATATTGTACATTTTATTTTTGTGCATAATTCGAAGAAATGCTGGAAATTTAAGCTGCGCCGTAGCCCCTAACTTCTTAAACTCATCCAAACGTTTTCCCAATTCCCACTGCCTATCCATAGTAAGTTTAGATAAGTCAGACCTAATCTCGAATGTCACATTTTCTACCCTTAATGACTTCTGCTTTAATGCACTACTCAAAATGTTTTCCTTTTACTGATAAGTTAAAAAGTTGACCAGGATTTTCCTCGGTCTGGTACTATTCGGGCACCTTATAAAGGGATCGCGATGGACTCTCTGGATATCTTTCTCGATCTCTTCTTTACTCTCCTCCAACCCGCATACAGATTTAATTAGAGAAACCACATAAGACTTCAGATTTTCCCCTTCTGCTCCTTCCAGAACCTTTAACAGTTTTATATTGTTCCTACGTGTATAGTTCTTCAATTGCTCGATCCTGGCTTGTAATCCTTGCTCCTTTTCATTCAAGTCCCAAATCTCATCTTTATGGTGCTTCAACTCCTCCTTTATCCCCCCACCGTCTCCTCTAATGTTTGGATCCTCTCCATCAAACTGTCAAACTTTTTTTCCAATGCCTCACAGGCCTCTCTAATTTCCCCTTGGTTACTCTCAGAGCTTGCAAAGCCTTTTTTTCTGTCCTCCGAGATGGAGAGGATCACAGCCTCCATAGAAGGACTATACGTTGAACCAGGGGCCAAGGCCTGGGCGAGAGGAGGGCTAGAGACCGACGTAACCAGAACTTCTTCCTCCTGCCGCAAAGTTGACAAGTTGCTACCTTGACTAGTCAGGGAGACGTCAAAACCTGCTTGTGTACTCTCTTGGAGAGCCCAATCGTTACTTGGAGGGAAAGAATTGTCATCAACCTCCTTACCAGAGCCTGCACCATTCCCACTTTCCTTAACATTATGGTCATTAATTTTCCCTTGACCCGGAATAAGCACAATGTCCTCTGGTCTCGCCCTAAAATAGGCTCTTAGTGAGGGTGTAAGTTTATATTTTATTTGTTGCCTTCCCTCACTTCCTCTTTTTACAGAATGTCTTGCTAAATCCAAAGTTTTAACATAAGACTTGCCCTGACTTCCACCAACCTCACTACCCCTCTCTTCCTCCCTCGGCCCTGGCCCCCCTACCTGAGATGGGTTAGAAGAAAAAAGGGGGGGGGGGTCCTGCCCCCTCCGTTCTGCCTGGGTGAGCTTCTAGCAGTCCCAGCAGCCGCAATTGCCTCCTTCCTGGCTGCCTGAAGAGCGCGCGTTGCCGTGCTATCAGGCTCCTGGGAGATCCTCCCAGGAACCTTGCCTGTGCTGGCTCTGCCTGGATTCCCTCAAAGGGAAATCCTTGCTGAGCCTCGTCGCACCCTACGGAGCTCCAGCGGGGCACGTTCCCAGTGCCGAAGTCTCCCGCCGGGTGCCTCTCCTCTCTGTCGGACTAACCGGGTCCCAGCGCTCTCAGCTGACGGCCGGCACATCCAGCCGATCGATGTGTGTGCGCCACGCCCCCTCAGGAACGGTGGGTGGGCGCGTCTAACGGACTACCGCCGCTACGTAGCCCTCCGTGTTCTCCTCTACTGTGCTATTGTTGTTTTTTCGCGACTTTTCATTTGATACAGCATTCTCCTCTGTGAAATGTTTCAATTTATGTAACATTACATTCTGTTCTGCTGCGCCTACCATACTTTTATGTACAACATTTCTCTTTGTATGTATTCCACTCCTTGAAGAATTCCATTCCAATCTATTACATCTTGCATTATCTCCTCATACGTCTTATTCGTCCAGTCCATACTGCATGAGCAGTCCTTTGCTTCCACAGAAATTGATTACCATAACCAACCAGAAAATACACCCAATATGGCCACCCCCATCCCAGCATGCCATACTACAGAAAGCACCACCTACCCGCATCGTGCCATATCCTAGCCCAAAAGAACCAAAATGCAGGATGGGACCGGGGACAAAGGGAATTCAGGACTGAGATGAGGAAGACCCCTGCTCGGAGAAATTAAGTTTACCTGTAAGTAACCAGGCATTCCATTGCAAATAACATTATTCTCCATGCAGCATTTGTTTCATTGTGGCATTCCTCCCCACACAACACTCCATACCATATAATATGTCTTTATTTGCAATGCTGCAGTCCAAAGAAAATTCCCATGAATGTAAAATTTCATGCAAAACATCAATCCTCGACTCATCTTAATGGAACATTTCACTTCTGTGGTTCTTTTGCATACATTATACCATATGTAGCATCTCTACTCCATATCATATATCCAATTTATGTATCATCACCTCTGTGTAACGTTCTGTTCCTTATACCATGGACCTCCAAAAGCAGTTGTGATCTACGTAATATTCCCCTGCATGTAATAATATATTTTTCTGTTCATATTATATTCCTCTCTAGGGCACTAAGGGCCACATGTACGAAGATCCGGTTTTGCGACTCGCAAACTGCAAGTCGCAAAACCGGATGTACAACAGTGTCAATGACACTGTTTGCGATTCCCAATTGTGTTGCAAATGACCTACCTCATGAATATTTATGACCACCATGTCTGTGACTGCTTTTAAAAAAGCAGCCCATTTTCCTTAAAAGAAAAGTGAATGCATTTTGAAAACAAGAATGAAAAGTTTTATTTTCATTTTTTCAGAGCAGGCAGTGGTCCATGGGACCACTGTCTGCTCTAAAAAAATGTTTTTGCATGCATTTACAAAGGACCCCTTCCCTTTTGTGAATGGTTTAGCACCAATTTGAAATTTGTGCTAACTGCGATTGTTTTGCGACCGCATTCGCGGTCACAAAACAATCATACATACCATTTAGATTCGGTATTAGGAAGGGACGCCCTTGACATGCCCCTTCCTAATACCAAATCGCAAAACCCTAACTGCGATTCGGTAACAAGTTACCGAATCACAGTTGGGGCTTTGTACATCCCTAAAAGCATTTTTCTAGTCGCAAACGGGACGATTCTGCGACTAGAAACATGCTCCGTACATCTGGTCCTATGTTACAACCAAGGTATTAAATTCCAATCCGTGCTCAAACAGGGGTTTGCTTAGGGATCGAAATTCTAAGCTAAACAATTAATATCACACCCCCAGAGTGTTCTTCTGACAGACTCCGGGAGGCCGAAGATGCTGAAATTTGCAAAGGGAAAGACAATTAAAAAAGGCAAACGTTGTGCGATGTGGTGTTTATAATACTGGTTACCTTCTGTGAAACATTCTATTTTATGTAATATTCCACTGTCTTCCACGCAAAATAGCATCCATCTACATTTAACATTGTACTCCGTGGAGTGTTTGTCACCTTTATGATATTTGTGGCATCCAAAGCTATGTAACATTCTCTCCATGTTGACCTTCACGCCATGTAACATTTCTCTCCATGTAAAATTCATTTTCGTGTAACAGTCATTTCCATGCACAAATCTTCTCTTTGCGGCCTCTTGATGTTATGATCTCTCTATTCCACTCTAACGTTCCCTTTCCGAGTTCCATATATCGTATGCAATATTCCACTTAATGCAACACCGAGGACGGCTGTTTGACAACCCCAATGTGCTTGTCCCTAGACAGTAGTAATAAATTGAAGTAGCGTACATAAAGTAGGAAGTGGAGAACTAGTAATGTGAAGCACAAGAGACTGTCACAGGGTTTAGGGACAGGAGGGAGGGAAGGGAGTTCTGAGGGACAGCATGCTTAGATGCTACCATCAAGACTCAACAATGCTTCAGCCTTTCCTAATTCCGGGACCGGTGGATCTTGTCGCTCTCTATCATTTTCTATACAGTGCTCCAAATTCATACTAATGCAGAATACATGACAGGGGCACCGGTGACTCTCTTTGGATTCCCCCGGCACACTGCACAAATTAAACTGTGCTTTGTGCGGTAACCTGTGTCAAATGAGCTGTTTGGCATCCTCAATGGAATACACATCCATTCTGAGCCATTAGCAATTCAGACTTAATGAAAAATGTTAAATAGATTAACTATAGAGCACAGTGGATCTTAGATACACATTCAGAATGCTAAAGAGCATAACACAATGACAGAAACTCTTGCAAAATCGTAAATGTAGCATAACATGTCAAGACTAACTGGGCAGTCGTGAAGCCTTCTGTAGAATACATGCATTTCAGTACATTGTGAGTCTGAATGTTCGGAATACTACTGTTAAAAGTTATATAACTTTGAACTTTGCTTATTGGCCAGTGACGTATGAAATATGTGAGGTTTGGGAAAAGGCCAAATGTTATTGGCTGAATGTGGCAACACTGGCAGATAGAGCAGGCCACCCTGATCATTCATCATTACAGCACCATGACTAATTGTCCTGAGGAAAGGTCCCCATAGAACTGTGATACTTTCAAACAGAAACGAAACAGCAATACACACTGAACCCTTAATCTGTGCACAATGCATGCAAGCATATGCATACGCATGCATGGCAATCCATCTTGTGATAGGTTTTTTTGGGGGCGGAAAAGTCCCGCTTATGGTAATGAATGTGTAGTATAGCCCCCTGTGCCCCCGCCATTTGCTAATTTATGTTGTTATGGGTGAACACGTATCATGCTTATGTGCCATGACATTGGCCTGTCTTACTGATTCTGATATTGTTGTATAGGAGTAGGCGCCCAAGCTGCTACTTTCATGATGATAAAAGGCTACTGCCTTTACCATGATTTATGAATGAAGATTTACATTGGTTTAAGCAGCACACGTGTGATGGTGGAAGTAAACTGTATAGTGATCAGCAGGAGTGAACAATCATTTTTACCGGTGTCACTAAAGTGAATCCTTCATGCCTACTCATGTAAAGTGCCCCTCCTTTGTGCTTAACTCACCCTTGGCCTACATCAAGTTAGCATGTATCTCTATGCAGTGCACATAAGGTTGCATGCATATGCTGGGTGTGTGTGTGTGTGCCTGTGAGTGGTACAATATATAGATTAATCTGGGTTCCATTTTGGGAGACCCATGGCCAACTGGAGAAACATGTGGAGGTAGAGGATTCCCCTAGACATATTTGTTGAGTTCTGCATTCCTGAGAGTTGGGTGGGACATACACTGGAGGGAGGAAGAGCCAGGCTCTTCTGAACACTTTACAGGGTATTCTTTGATTCTGAGACAGGTCACAGGAAAGGTGCTTGGTCAGATCAATAGAAGGAGATGGACATGATAAGAGAATCCTAAAGAGTAGGTATAGGGGCCTGGGGTCACCTTGTTTTGCACATATAGCTGTGTCTGAAATTCAGAATTGACCTCTAGTCAGCTCCCTGGTCTTCAGATTTTGAGTAACTCGTGTTGTGACAGACTGTTTTCTGAAAGAAGAACAGGGCAGATGAGTGGGCACTTTAAAAGGAAGCAGACCCCCAACACAAATTTGGAAGACAATCACATTTTTTTTGTCTAGAAATGGAGTAAAGGAAGGGGAGCTTGGGGCCCCCATATTTGTCAACTGTCAATTAGCTAGTCGGGCTTTGGGAGGGATAGAAGTGCTGCAAAACCTTTACTTGTAACTAGGGCTGGAGACAAAAATCTTCCAGTCTCCCAACTGGGAGAGGGGACATCCCTCAGGGAACTAAAAGATTACCTGCCATAGAGCCTGTAGCACCAATGCTTGCCTGCTTGCCAAGACGAGTGTGCCCTGTGTGGAAGAGGAGAGGGCCTGGAGGTACTGAGGTCCCGTGAGGGATCCTGGTGAGTAGATCCCCATCATGAGATGTGAATAAGGGCTTCTGCGTCATTGGGATCATTGCACATGTGCAGATTCAAGTCGCTGATCCTGTATGCCAGAGATGGCTGCTGTGAATCTAGCCATTGCTGCACTGATCGGGCTGCTGCCCAAATGCATGGCGAAGTTAGTGACCCTGTTGGCCAAAGGAGGCTACATTTCAGATTGCATTAATGATTTGCCGATCAATCTGTTGCGGGTATGCAAAATAAAGTCAAAAACCCCATATGGCAGAGACGGACTTGTGAAGGCTGCATTACTTCTATGCCTCTCAGGTCATTGCTTGGGTGCAGAGTAAAGTCAGTGACTCTGTATGCCAGTGGAGGCTGCCATGAAGAGCAAGCATCGTTATCTGGTTTTGTTGATACAGAAAAGAAGGGACGCCGTAGTGACCTGTGAGTGCCCAAGCCCGCACTGCAACATTGGGACCCCAGCGGTTGTCCCCCTACTTGTGAGACAGATCAAAGAAACTTACAGTGTTATCAGAGGAGGAGCAATGGAGGACCATCTACTGCTCCTGGAAAGCTGAGAGTGCTACTTATGCATACATCTGCAACACCAGAGAGCAGAACGCTTCACAGGACTCCAACCGAGTGACCCTGAGGAAGCGGGTAAGACTGATCACAAGAATCAGAATAGGACACTTAGGACTCAGATCTCTAGTGGGGCCTACGCTCAATATTGCCTATTATGAATGGGGAAAAACCACTACATTTAGAGGGGGAAGTGTGACTTAGGGACTTCCCTATCTAATACTAGAGAACTGAACTCAGGAGGTCTGTGTGTATTATCTGTGCATGCTGTATGTTAATTGTGTTTGTTTATAAATCTTCTTTGTATCATAAAAGATAATATTTCACTGGACTATCATTAATTGCCGACACTTAATGTATTTTGAGTTGTAAGCCTGTGTTCACCGTATTGATCTACTACCTCCGGAATCTACCACCCTGTCCCTTAGAAGCCTTGGGCTTCTCCACCCACACTAGCATTGAGAGTTGAGTGCTGAAGGGGTACTTGGCCCAGTTGCTTAGGACCCATAGTACGTTGGATCCCAGGACATCATGAGTAAAAGTCTTCATCCCACACGGTTTGGCCCAGTAGCTCCTGCTTTCCCTATTGACCTCTGAACGTGGTCTGACAGTTTTCCAATAAACAAACATGTGGTGATTTGCAATGCTCTACTGTGTTTTTAAGCGTTGTGGAGTTAACTGCAGTGATTTGGATATTATTTCAATTTTGTGGACAGTAGAGAGTGGAAGTGTGATGATGGAAAGGGTGATGTAAGATTGTTGGTTTGGCAGGATGTTGGCATAGCAGTGGTATTTTAATGGTTAGCGGCTGTTTTTTGCCAAGAAGCAGCATTGTGGTGACCAAAATGGTGTGGTGCTGAAGGACTATGCTGTGGTGAGGATGAAAATGCAGTTCTGTTAGGTAAGCTCCCATTATTACCTTTTTGTAAGATGTAATTTGAATCAATCTATTGCATCATCATATAAATCTTTATTTTGCTATACAGCCATAAAATTCCTTAAAAACATCGCAATATAAAATATAAACAACTGGTTTGTTAATAGTACAATGCAATACAGTGATAAGCTGGCAATTTAATTTGATTACAGTTCAATGCGTAGTCAAGAAGTTATCATGTGTGAGCTCTGATAATGCCTCAATACAAGAATAATAGCCTTATAATGAAATTCATCAAAGGCAGCCAAAGGCCAGCCAGACAATATACATAAAATAAATACCTAATGCTCTAGGCACTAGAACTGAAGGGAACATTAAAAATTGGTTTTAGTCATACGCCAAAGGGTGACCTACTAAGCTTGAACTGTTCTTTTGTTTCAATAACCTCAGAGTAAAAAGGACAAAACCATCCAGTTGGCTTTGGATCTCTCTGCCATTAGACCATAAAAGAATAAAGTGGCAGGATCCCTAACTGAAATTTCAGAGAGTGACTTTGCTAGTGGAGGTTCTCATTCAGATAATCTTCCATAATATATTCGTTAATAAATTCAAGAAAGGAAGCTGCAAGGGTGCTTAAGCAGGACTATCCTAAAAGGGATCCATGTAATGGTTGCCAATAACTATCCTTAATCATTGTTTTGTATATCCCATTGGCATCCGCAGGGAATGTCCGTAACCTCTCACACCCGATCTGGAATAGATTGACATTGTTTTATGAATCTAAGCCAATGGATGTTAGTTGCTCCAGGGATCTCTAATACCTCCTCTAAGCCCAGCCAATAGGAAATCAATTCTGGAGTCGCCCATAGACTTTGCCAATACAAGATAGGTCTCAGTCCTATCATGTCAGCAATTGATCTGAGACAAAGATCTGATTTTGGCAGGGTTAACAGAGTGCAAGGGGGAAAGTTAGTTAGTGATCACATGAAGCGAATTTCCACTTTCAACAGGGATGTGATATCTTTGTAACCCCAGAGCTCCACACCATTTAGGGCCGGCCCAAGTGCTTTGAGGTTGTACATTTGAAAGGCTGGTGAAATTGGCTGGGATTGGGAACATCACAACGCTTTCACAATTTCCCCTGAGTATTGTTCCATTTTCAATCCGCATTTGGTAATGTGCGGTAGTCAGTCAAAATGCTCTGTAAGGGTAACCCCCCAGATAAACAAATGTCTGATCTCTCTCCAGTACCTCCACTGAGTGTAGGATTGGCTCAGGTGGATTTGCAGAGGTTAAAACCCATAAACCTTGTTTACCCTATGTTTATCTCTAGTCTTGTTTGCAGAATCACTCACACTGATCCAAAAGCTTTTCGAGCCCCATGGATGTTTTTGAGATCAGAAGTTTATCATCTTCAAACAGGAGTGTCAGGACATCATTAGTATAATTTTTCCAGATAGATTACCAGGTCATTAATAAACATGGTGAATAGGGTTGGGGAAGAACACATCCTTGCTGAACACCCCTATTAAGTGGGATTGGGTCGGTCATCTGACTCAGTGACGCACATCTAACCTGAGCAAAATTATTGGCACAAAGTCTTATGATAATGCCAAATAGATATTTTGGGACCACCATACCTGTCAGCACTACCCAGAAAGTCTCCCTAGGAACTAAATCAAATGAGGACCATAAGTCCACAAATGCCACATAGTGGTGACCATCCCCCGTGTACCACTTTTCCAGTAAAGCAGATGTAGATGAAACACCTGGTTGATGATACTTGTCCCATCCATAAAGCCACTTGTAATGGTGCCAGGATTTCTACAGCAGTAACTCATTCTTTAAGTCTTTCCAAGTTGCCCTTACTGAATAATTTCTGAGCACTACCACTTATGCTAGTGAGCCTGTAATGGAATGGAAGAACCCTTGAGCCTTTCGTGAAGACTGGAATGATCCCTGCCCCAGCCCATGTACTGACCATGTGTGCTCTTCTCAAAATGGCATTAAAATACAGTACAAAATGGGGACACCATACATTATTTTCTGCCTGACAAATGTCTCCGGTGATCGTGTCCATTCCCCAAGCTTTGTTTAAGGTGATCCAGCCAATTGTCTTCTTATTTCAGGAATAGATATATCATTGGTACCTTGATATAATACTGGCTGTAACAATAAATTATATTTTCTAATCAAGTAACCCCAAAATTCCTACACCACAACTAGTGGCCGTACCTGACTGCTGGGGAGAATCCCTCTGACAGGAATCAGCCCTGTTGAAGGGGAATACAATTCTGACAAATAGTGGAACTAGTCAGCTGCAGAAATGTTATTATTTAATAGGCAATGACCATGGGTTCCACCATTGGCAAGGATATGTCGAAAGAGCAATGGTCCTTCTCTTTGATGGTCTGTAGCATAGTAGCCCACTTGTCATATTCCTATTCTCTTTTACATTGAGAAATGACAGCTTTATACGACCTTCTAGCTTTTTGAATAAGATATCTATTCTGGTTTTGCATAGCCTTATATAATTGCTGATTAGGGGCTCTGCAAGATTTATCATAACAGGAAGCCTGGGTTTTTCTTCCTGCAGAGCACTTAGGGGCATATTTATATTTGTTTTGTGCCAAATTTGCATCATTTTATTTTATGCAAATTGGGTGCAATAATAACTCCATATTTATAATTTGGCGCTCGACCCGTCTATCACCAAAGTTATGAAGTTTAAGTCATTTTTTGATGTGGAAACCTACCTTTAGTCAATGAGATGCAAGGTAGGTGTTCCCGCACAAAAATGACTCTATGGCCTTAGCGCCATATTTATCCCCCCTGCTAAAATCCCGCACAGGGGGGGAGGGGTCAAATAATGGTGCAAAGCATGCTTTGTACCATTATTTAACGCCTGAGTCAGGGCAGGCTTTAGGGGACCTGTGGGCCTATTTCCATGGTGGAACACCATGGAATAAGCCCACAGGTGCCCTCCCCAGGCCCCAGGGACACCCACACCAGAGGGACAGCAGAGGATTAGTGACTCCATACTAGGTAAGTACAGGTAAGTATTTTTTTTTAGTGCCATTGGGGGCCCTGAAATTGGCCCCTTACATGGCACTGAGTGCATTGGCGATGCACAGGGGACCCTGGTCCATTGGAATAGTGGGCATGACTCCTATCTTTTCTGAGACAGGGGTCATGTGGTATGGATGGTTTTGGATCAGAAAATGACGCTAGGCTGGTTATAGTCATTTTTAGAATTCTAACCTGCCTAACTTCATTTTTTGGTGCAAAACCTTCTTCTCCCATACCGCCACCCCCACCCGGCTAATGTCTTTTTTTTTACACTAGCCTACCCTTTGCGCCACCTAATCGCACCATTCCATAAATATGCTGCCCGGCTGGCACTCAAGAATGGTGCAAGCCGGTGCAAAAGTTTTTGATGAAAAACCGCGTTAGTGCAGTTTTGCACCAAAATGTATAAATATGCCCCTTAGTCTCAACAAAAACAAGATTTCTTAAATATAGAAACATGAAAATGTGGATTTCTCTAACTCACCCCAGGGACTGAAACTGCTCCAGGGATTCATCTAAAAGCTCTATAGTTTCAAAACCGTGAGCTGCCACCTTATAAACCTCCCCCATACAGTCAGAGTTTCTACTATAGTGCTCCATTTTATCCTAAGTCGGTTGTTAGTAGGTCTAAGCCGTTTAGCAAAGCATTCTGTAAGGGTGCTACATAGTGTAATACCCAGTGGACTCAGGGTAAGAGCCAGGACATTATGATTACTTTCTAGACAGGCAATTAGAATTAAATCCACCAGTGTGGGCCAAAGTCTAATGGCCAGCAGATTACAGTCTATGATACTCGGATGCATAGGATTAAACATATAGCTCCCCTCTTTACCTGAGGTTCTCCAGTTACAAGCTTGAGGGCCTCGAATCTGGGTAAATGCTTTCAAGTGGATAACCACAGCTGTCCATTTCTTGATGGGGGGATTGTGAGTCCAGGATTTGACCACAAACGCACTTCATCACCTGTAAGATCTTCTTCATCGGAACTCAAAGGTTCGAATTTACAGTTAAAGCCACCTGCATTCATTTTGTAGGAGCCAGCTGGAAGGGCTGCTATATGAGAGTTTACAAGATTTATAACTGGTAGCTCAGGATTGTTACCCACTGATCCAGGGTAAACATTCAGGGGGTCATTCTGACCCCCGCCGGAAACCGCCCGCCTGGCGGGAACCGCCAGAAGACCGTACCGCTGTCAAAAGACCGCCGCGGTCATTCTGACTTTCCCGCTGGGCTGGCGGGCGACCGCCAAAAGGCCGCCCGCCCGCCCAGCGGGAAAGCACCAGCAACGAGGAAGCCGGCTCCGAATGGAGCCGGCGGAGTTGCTGGTGTGCGACGGGTGCAGTTGCACCCGTCGCGATTTTCAGTGTCTGCTAGGCAGACACTGAAAATCAATGTGGGGCCCTGTTAGTGGGCCCCTGCAGTGCCCATGCCATTGGCATGGGCACTGCAGGGGCCCCCAGGGGCCCCACGACACCCATTCCCGCCAGCCTGGTTCTGGCGGTGAAAACCGCCACAACCAGGCTGGCGGGAAGGGGGTTGGAATCCCCATGGCGGCGCTGCTTGCAGCGCCGCCGTGGAGGATTCACAGGGGCAGGGGAAAACCAGCGGGAAACCGCCGGTTTCCCTTTTCTGACCGCGGCTTTACCGCCGCGGTCAGAATTGCCCTTGATGCACCGCCAGCCTGTTGGCGGTGCATCCTCCAACCCCGGCCCTGGCGGTCCATGACCGCCAGGGTCGGAATGACCCCCTAAATAGATAATATATTACATTTGAAGAAAACAGCAAACAAACACAAGATACATCTGGTGAGTCCAGGTCAATTTCCTTGGCTACACAGGACATGATGCTTTTCACCCATACTGGAACCCCCTTGATGTCCTGCTCTTCCCAGGTGATATTATGTACTTGTTGAAATGAACAAAGTCAAAGTGAAATTGAGGGGACAGGGACCAGGTCTCCTGAAAAAAATAAGGGGCATATTTAAGAGCCCTTAGTGCCATTCCAACGTCACATTAGAGCCATTTTTTATGCTAATGTGGTGTTAGAAGGCCAAAAACACTGCGCCATATTTACAAAGTGGAACAATGCATGCATGGTGCCACTTTGTAACTTTTTGTGCTACGTTATGCCTGCACCAGACTCTGTTTTTGCTGTTTTTGTTACTCTGGGCACTTTACCACTGCTATCCATTGCTAAAGTGCGAGTGCTCATATGTAAAATGTATATGTAATTGGCTTTCCATAATTGGCATATTTGATTTACCAGTATGTCCCTAGTACAGTGCACTAGAGGTGCACAGGGCCTGTAAATCAAATGCTACTAGAGGGCCTGCAGCAATAGTTGTGCCACCCACATTAGTAGCCCTGTAAACATGGGTCAGACCTGCCACTACATTGTCTATGTGTTCAGTTTTAACTGCTAATTCGACGTGGCAAGTGTACCCACTTGACAGGTGTAAACCTTCAATTGTTATAGATGTAAGACACCCCTAAGGTAGGCCTTGGGTATCCCCATGGGCAGGGTAAAGAGTATGTTAAAGGTGGGACATGTACTTACGTGTTTTACATGTCCTGACAGAGAATTACTGCCAAATTCAATTTTCACTGTGCAAGGCCTATCTCTCTCATAGGTTAACATGGGGGCTGTCTTTAAATATTATTAAAATGTAGATTCCCTTTGAGAGCAGATAGAAATATGGAGTTTAGGGTCTCTGAACTCACAATTTGAAAATACATCTTTTAGTGAAGTTGGTTTTTAGATTGTCATTTTGAAAAAGCTAATTTTAGAAAGTAGGCATTTTCATGCTTAAAGCATTCTGTGCCTGTTTGTGGATTGCCTATCTGGGTCAGTTTGGCAGTTGGGCTGTTTGCACTACTCTCTAGACAGTGACACAAAAGGGGGCTGGGGTGTAGCCCGCATATCCTGATGAGCCAACTGTGCTGGTGTAGCCCCCATATCCTGATGAGCCAACTGTGCTGGAGGAGAGGGGAGGAGTGGTCATTTACACCTGAAAGGGCTGTGCCTGCCCTCACACAATGCAGTCTCCAACCCCCTGGTTGTATGTTGGGGCCTGACCTTGGCAAGGCAGGATCTTGAAAACTACAGAGACTTCTCTTTGAAGTAGGCCTACTTCAAAGGCAGAAAGGTGTATAAGAACAGCACCCAAAACCCCTGAAAATTAGATCACTTCTGGAATCGAGAGGAGCCTCTGCCCAAAAGAAGAGCTGAAGAGCTGAGGAGAAGTGCTGCCCCTGCCTTTGACTGTGCTTTGTTAGGCTATTCTGCAGTTGCTGCTTCTGCCTGTGAAAGGGAACAAAGACTAGACTTTGAGAAGAATCTCCAAGGGTTTGAACTGAGGTTGCCTCCTGTTGTTGAAGTCTCAGGGCCGTCAAAGACTTTGCCTACCATCACCTGGACTCTCTGCTGAGACTTCTGCCCTGTCAAGTGGTGCCCTGTCCAGTTCCTGGGCCCTTGAAAGGTGAAGCTGGCAGACAAGAACTGAAAATCCATGCACACACCACCGTGCAGGGACATTTTTGACACACCCTTCGTGATGTGGCTGATAAATGACGTGCCTCCGGCTTCTCAGCTTAAATCAACGCTCGACCTGCATCGCGGCTGGATGATTGACGTAACACGGCTGGAGAAACGACATGCAACTCCCACTAACGGAGGCTGATAATGACCTAAACCCCGTGCAGCGCGGTTTTGTGATACTGTGCGACCAAATTTTCAATGCAACATCGCTGGGCGCAGAAAATCATCGCAAAGCCTGTCTGGGCCCGAATTGCCCTTCCGGATCGACACATCGCTCTCTTGCGTGAGAGAAGAAACGACGCACGCAGACCAGTCCGAAGGAGGAACAACGCACGTACATGCTTGCGGGTGAGAAATTGACGCATTGCTGGCCTTTTTCGATGCACATTCGCCCGTGCGTCTTTATTTTGACGGCACCCAGGTTCTTTTGTGCGCTAATGGCATTCTCACTATTTTCTAAGGATTAAAACCCTTAGGTGGTCATTACAACGCTGGCAGACGGTGTTAAAGCGGCAGCAAGACCGCCAACAGGCCGGCGGTTAAAAAATTGGAATTACGACTGCAGCGGAAACCGCCAACAAAGACAGCCACTTTAACACTCCGACCACCACGGCGGTACAAACAAACAGCTTGGCGGTCACCGCCAACAGACAGGAAGGGGACAAAGTACCGCCCACAGTATCACAACCTACCAATCCGCCACCTTTCCGGGGCAGATTCACCGTGGACAAAAACACAGCGGAAACAGGACCTCGAAGGGAAAACGCTCACCTCTACACACCCCACGAGGAACCAGGATGCCATGGAACCAGAGCTGCAGATCCTGCCAGCCCTTATCTTCTTGCTCCTCTACCAGGAGCATGAACGCCGGCGGCGAAGACCATGGTGAGTACTGCACCTACAACACAGGGGAGGTAAAAAACAGGGACACACACACGCAACACCCCCACCCTCACCCATGACAACACACACACTAATACATCATGATACATTATAGTTACACCCCCTAACTCCCCCGGAAGAATGCAAAGACCAAAGAAAATGAGTGTAACCATTGTAATATATTAAAATGCAGTACGCAAAAATATATATATATATACACTATAAACAAAATATACAGCAAGAATAGTAGTCCAGGTAGTGCTCCATTGAAGTCCGTGGAAAACTGGGCCCACGCGGTATGGGCGAGGCCCACACAAGATTCCCGACCATGACGGAGAGAACACTGCAGGGGCATCAGATAGCAATAAAACAGGCACCTCAGGAGGAGGGAAAGGGGGGGGGCACCTCAGCTGGTTGAGTGCACGACGCCAAATCCACGAGGGGGCCACATGCCCACTGTTCAATCTTGGGGAGTGCAAAGCCACAGTCTCTCAAGTCTCTACAGTGGGTGGTTTGCCACTGTTCAATCCTGGGGAGTGCAAAGATACAGTCTCTCAAGTCTCTACAGTGGGTGGATTGCCCACTGTTCAATCCTGGGGAGTGCAACGCCACAGTCTCTCAAGTCTCTACAGTGGGTGGGATGCCCACTCTTCAATCCTGGGGAGTGCACAGTCTCTCAAGTCTCTACAGTGGGTGGGTTGCCCACTGTTCAATCTTGGGGAGTGCAAAGCCACAGTCTCTCAAGTCTCTACAGTGGGTGGGTTGCCCATTGCTGCATCCTGGGGAGTGCACACCACAGTCTCTCAAGTGGATGGATCTCTCCACTGGTTCTGGAGGGGGCATGGTGCCCAGAGTGCTTCATCCTGCCAGGAACTGAGGTAGTGGATGGATCTCTCCACTGGTTCTGGAGGGGGCTTGGTGCCCAGAGTGCCTCATCCTGCTTGTGATGGACTCAGTAGCGTCTGTGCCCTTGGCGCTCATGGGCCAGCGGTGCATGTGGCGGTGGTGCCCTGTTTATCGGTGCTTGTGGCGGTGGTGCCCTGTTCAGCGGTTCTTGTGGCGGCGGTGCCCTGTTCAGGGGTGCTTGTGGCAGCGGTGCTTGTGGTGGCGGTGCCCTGTTCAGCGGTGCTTGTGGCAGCGGTGTCCTTTGCAGTGACTCAGCTGCTGGCGGTCCTTCATGGCCCAGCGGGGCTGGTGCTGGCAGTCCACTCTGGCCCAGTGGGGCTGGTGCTGGCGGTGCTGTCTGGCCCAGCGGGGCTGGTGCTAGCAGTCCTGTCTGGCCCAGCGGGGCTGGTGCTGGCGGTCCTCTCTAGCCCAGCGGGGCTGGTGCTGGCGGTCCTCTCTGGCCCAGCGGGGCTGGTGCTGGCGGTCCTGTTTGGCCCAGCGAGGCTGGTGCTGGTGCTGGCGGTGGCCTTTTGGGCAGCAGGGCAGGTGCTGGCAGTGGCCTCTTGGGCAGCGGGGATGATGGCGGTGGGCTCCTGGGCAGCGGGGATGATGGCGGTCTTCTCCGCCGTGCTGCTCTTCCCAGATCTGCTGACTTTCTTGTGGCCCTTCCCCACCTTGGAAGGTGTTGCAGCTGACTCCACACTCCCACCTGTACCCCTGGGAGTGGCTTGGTGGCTGGAGTCTTCCCCCTCTCCCGCCGGGCACTGACCAATTTTTGATGCTTCACAGGTGGGGGACTATCCGTGCTGTGGCTCCGTGCCACACTGGCTGCCCTGGTGGCCGGTGCACTCCAGATTCCGGTGACTACAGGCACCACTGGTCCCAGAGATGTTGCGGCTGAGGTGCTAGGTTGGGACCTGGAGAGTCGGGCCCTAGGAGACGGACGGGGTGGGGGAGGTGTGGGAAAGAGGTCAAGGTGGGACAGGAAAAGTTTTTGGGAAACACTGGGACGGGTACCTGGAGGGGGTTTGGGAGTGGAGGAAGAGGTTGTGGTTGTAGGAGGTGTTCGTCTGGTGACTTTGGGTGAAGGTGCATGCGCTGTCGTGAGGTGGATGGCTGTTGGGTGGGTGTGTGCCTGCGTCTGTGTATCTTGGGAGGTGGCCTCACAGACACACTGGGAAAGGACACAGGGGACGTGTGACTGGCAGTGGGGGTGGTGACTGCATGTGAGTGGGGTGTAGTGGTGTGTGTGCTGGTGATTGCAGTAGTGGCTGTAGATGTAGTGCATGCAGGTGTGAGTGGAGACGAGACTGGGAGGGAGGAGGGAGATGAGGAGGAGGGGGACACAGTGGAGGCAGTGGATGTTGGTGTGTCTGCATGTGTGTGATGCTTGTGTGAGTGCCTGTGGGATGTGTGGTGCTTATGTTTGCCTGAGCTTCCCTTGTGTGTTGACGTGTGTGCATGCTAGCCTGAAGGTGTGCTTGGGATAGGCTGAGGTAGAGGGGATTGGGTCTGGATGGGAGAAGTTGGAGGGGGGAAGCTAGATACAGGGACAATGGCTGCCATCAGTGCTGAGGCCAGAGTCTGAAAAGCTTGCTGAAGGGCCGCCTGACCAGAATGAATGCCCTCCAGGAATGCATTTGTTTGTTGCAACTGCCTTTCTACACCCTGGAGGGCATTCAAAATGGTAGACTGCCCAACAGTGAGGGCCCTGAGGAGGTAAATGGCCTCCTCACTGAGGGCAGTAGGGGTGACTGGGGCAGGGCCTGAGGTGCCTGGGGTGAAGGTGATGCCCACCCTCCTGGGGGAGCGGGCACGGGGCAAAGGCTGAGGGGCTGCTGGGAGGGCGGTACTGGTAGGGGGTTGGCGGCTGTACTTGTAGATGCGGGGGGCACAGATGTTGCCGCCACCACAAGGGAGCTACCATCAGAGGACGAGTCCGTGTCACTGGTGTCAGCTCCTGTCCCCGCTGTGGAGCTCCCCTTGGCCTCCGTCCCACTGGTGAACTCTGAGTCTGTTGTCTCGCCCTCCAGGGCCATGTGGGATGCAGCTCCCTCCTGCTCTGTTGCCACTGCTCCTCCGCCTGATGATGCTAATGCACGCAAGAACAGGGAGACCATAAAAAGGGGGAGACGACAGAAGAAAGACATGTTGAGTGCATGCATTACCGCTACCGTTGGCGGACACGACAGACACAGAAGCCCCCTGCACAACGCCACGCACTTGGCCTCCATTGTTCAATCCCTGGGACATGGCCTACAAGGCTATGGACGACATCTGCGCACATGGATGACACAGGAGCCTGACTAGGTATACTTGGCACTGTACACAGGTAGGGTGGAGTGCCACAGACTCTGCCAGAACAAGGGGACCTTGCCTCCTAAAGTCGACCTGGCCTAGGTAAACCCACAGCCCACCTCCCCCACCCAGACACCTCCACTGCAATCAAAATCAGCAGAAGGAGAGTTTACTCACCCCCTTGTGGCTGCTGTGATGCCCCCAAGTGCCCATCCAACTCCGGGTACGCCACCGCCAGGATCCTGAACATCAAGGGGGTCATGGTGCGACGGGTAGCCCTCTCACATTGGGAGGCCATCCCCAGCTGGGCCTCCGCCGTTTTCTTGCTCCAGCGGCGAATGTCCCCCCATCTTTTCCAGCAGTGGGCGCTCCGTCTGTGGTAGACCCCTAGGGTTCAGACGTCCTTGGCGAAGGCACGCCAAATATCTTTTTTCTGGTGGATGCTGACCTACATGAATTGTACAGGGGGAATAGAAAGGTTATTATCAAATGCACAGTCGCAGTCATTGGCCCCCATCCCTACCCTTGCCGTGATGCACATCAACTTACCGTCGTTTCATGCTCACAGTGTATTTACCTGTTTGTCTGGAGGACCGTAGAGTAGCGCGTACTGGGGGAGGACCCCATCCACGAGTTTCTCCAAACCTCTGATGTGAAGGCAGGGGCCCTTTTCCCAGTCGCACGAGCCATTGTCTCTTCCAGACCGAGGTCACAGCAGCACTTGCAGTGTAGGTCCTCTCCTGTCGAAGATCAGGTATCGAGTGATTGAACAGATAGAAAATGGAGGTCACGTCCGCGGAGGTGCGTACCGTCACCGCCGGCATACATCATCATTGGCTCCTGGGACCCATAGGGTCCAATGTTAACCAATGCAGAATTGCGCCACGGTCTTCGACCGCCTACCACGACGGTGTACAACGCCAGCGCAATTAGCTCACATCCCATTGTCCCACTTTACAGGTCAGGCAGTCGCCATTTCAGGGGCCCACATGGCTTAATTTTTAACTGCGTCACACATACCTAGGCCTAGCCTCAACACACATACAGGCCATTTTTTGGATTATGATTCGTGTTCTGTGTAAGCTGTGGGTACGTACCTCTGAGTTGTTTGACTCTGTGCTCGCTGTTGTCCTTCATAGGCACCGTCCGCTGGGACATGTGAGGAGATGGCGGCATCCTCCGGTGTACAGACCGCTGGTGGACCTGTCGACAATGGAGGAAAGACATGTGATCATCACCTACAGGCTTGACCGAGCCACAATCCAGGAACTGTACGCCCAGCTGGAGCCAGACCTGATGTCAGCTATCCGCCATCCCACAGGAATCCCCCCTCAAGTGCAGGTGCTGTCAGTACTCCATTTTCTTGCAAGTGGGTAATTTCAAACAACAGTGGCCATCGCATCAGGGATGTCCCAGCCTATGTTTTCCAACGTGTTTTCCAGAGTGTTGTCTGCCCTGCTGAAACACATGCGGAGCTACATCGTTTTTCCTCAGGTGGAGGATTTGCCTACAGTGAAAGGAGACTTCTATGCCCTGGGACATATCCCCAACATCATAGGTGCCATTGATGGTACCCATGTGGCTTTGGTACCCCCCGCAGGAGTGAACAGGTGTACAGAAACCGGAAGAGTTATCATTCCATGAATGTGCAGATGGTGTGTTTGGAAGACGAGTACATCTCCTATGTGAATGCCAAGTTCCCTGGCTCAGTGCATGACGCCTACATCCTGCGGAATAGCAGCATCCCTTATGTGATGGGTCAACTCCAGAGGCACCGTGTGTGGCTAGTAGGTGAGCACCTGGAAGCAAGTCAATAGGAATGGTTGTCTGGGTCTGGGGATATCCCTCCAGGTTAGTGTGTGTCTAACAGTTGTCCCTCGCCATTTGCAGGTGACTCTGGATACCCCAACCTGTCATGGCTACTGACCCCAGTGAGGAATCTCAGGACAAGGGCAGAGGAATGCTACAATGAGGCCCATGGGCGAACTCAGTGGATAATAGAGCGGACATTCGGCCTCCTGAAGTCCAGGCTCAGGTGCCTCCATATGACAGGTGGGTCCCTATTCTACTCACCAAAGAAGGTGTGCCAGATCATCATGGCCTGCTTTATGCTTCACAACTTAGCTTTGCAACAACAGGTGCCTTTTCTGCAGGAGGATGGTCCAGATGGTGGTGTTGTTGCAGCTGTGGAGCCTGTGGACAGTGAAGACAAGGAAGCAGAAAAAGAGGACAGGGACAACAGGAACTCGGTGATCCTGCAATATTTCCAGTGAGACACAGCTAAGAATACAAACCTGCCTACTACATGTACTTTAACACTACTACCTCTCTACTGTCTGTCGTTTTTACCCAGTGTATGGGCACAGAGTTGTCACTTTCCCTTACGATTTCACAGATGTGTGTCCCACAGTGTGACATCTGCTTTGTTTCCTCATGGACTAGAGCTGTGTGACATAGGTATGTTGACATTACAATTGAAAGACCATTTTGCCACAGTAATTGCTAATACACTATTCTGAAATCTCAGACTGACTCCAGATTGTTTTGTGCTTCAAGGGTGTTTATTTAAGTGCTCAATATTGGAGGGGGTTGTAAAATGGTGAGGGGTGATGGTGGAGGAATGTCCATGGCAGAGTCCAGTCTATTAGTCTCACAGGTGCATTCCCCAAATGGGCATAGGAAGTGGAGCTGGGGCAGTTTGAGGATGGACAGGGTGACAAAGTGCGACAGAAGGATGACATTCAGGGTGGTCTCATTTCTTGGTGGAGGTCTTGACATCGTTCTCTGTCTTTGTCCTGGATCTCAGGGACCGTTTGCGGGGTGATTCTCCCTCTGCAGGGGGTGGGGTGCTGGTGTGATGGTCCTGTGGCGGTGCCTCCTGTCCACTAGCGCCGGCAGAGGTGGTGGGCAGTTCATCGTCCATGCTAGTGTCAGGGGCCCTTGTTGTGCCACAGTGTCCCTCCTGGTGTTGAGTACCCCTACGATGGTGCCCAGGGTGGAATTGATGGCTCTGAGTTCCTCCCTGAAGCCCAAATACTGTTCCTCCTGCAGCTGCTGAGTCTCCTGCAGCTTGGCCAGTACCGTTGCCATCGTCTCCTGGGAGTGGTGGTAGGCTCCCATGATGGAGGAGAGGGCCTCGTGGAGAGTGGGTTCCCTTGGCGTCTCCTCCCCCTGTCGCACAGCAGCCCTCCCAGTTCCACTGTGTTCCTGGGCCTCCGTCCCTGGACCGTGTGCCCACTACCACTGCCCCCAGGTCCGTGTTGTTGTTGGGGTGGTGGGTTAGCCTGGGTTCCCTGTAGAGGTGGACACACTGCTGATTGCCGCGTCCTGGGGACATAGGTATGGGCCTGCTGGGTGGGTGCTGTGCTGGTGTTTCCAGAGGGGGGAAGGTCTGTAGTGGCCTGTGACTGTGTGAGGGGAACTGACTGTCCCGAGGTCCCAGATGGGCCGGGCTGGTCATCTAGATCCAGTTGGACAGAGCTGCTGTCATCACTGTGGGCCTCTTCTGTTGGTGGTGTGGACATGTGTGGACCCTCCTGTCCGGTGACGTTGGGTAGGGGTCCTGCAGGGGTATAAAAGGATGTTTATTACATCTGTGTGTGCCATTGTGTGCGATGGGTGGGTGTCCGTGTACCCCAGTGCTTGTATTCCTGTATAGGACCTTGTGTGATGATGGTTTAGGGGGGTGTATGGGTATGTGCAGTGGGCATGCTTTGGTGATGGGTGTCCATGCTTTGTTGTTGCATGCAGGGCTTGGTGTTGGGATGGGTGGGTTGTGATAGTGGGACATTTGTGAGGAGTAGGAGTGATGGGGTGAAGGTGAGGTTGGGGGTATGTGATGGCATACAGGTAGGGTGGGGGATGTAATAGTTAAGATTTGACTTACCAGAGTCCATTCCTCCATCTACTCCTGCGAGGCCCTCAGGATGCAGAATCGCCAAGACCTGCTTCTCCCATGTTGTTAGTTGTGGGGTAGGAGGTGGGGGTCCGCCGCCACTCCGCTGAACCGCAAGGTGGTGTCTTGAGACCACGGAACGCACCTTCCCCCGTGGGTCGTTCCACCTCTTCCTGATGTCATCCCAATTTCTTGGGTGCTGTCCCACTGTCTTGACCCTGTCCACTATTCTGCGCCATAGCTCCATCTTACTAGCTATGGAGGTGTGCTGCACCTGTGATACGAATAGCTGTGGCTCTACGCGGACGATTTTCTCCACCATGACCCTGAGCTCCTCCTCAGAGAACCTGGGGTGTCTTTGCCTTGCCATGGGGTGGTGTGGGTGATGTGTGGGGTGGTGTGTGTAGTGATAAGTGGGGTGATATTTAGTGCTGTGTTGTGTGAGGTGCGTGGAAGTTCTGTGGGTGATGGTATTGTGTGCCTGTGGATGCTTGGTAGTTGTTTGTGGTGTCTCTCTCTGGCCTTCGTTCGGGATTTTGGTCGTAGGGGTTTGTGGGTGATGTGAGTGTGTGTTTTATATTGTATTGGGTGTGTGGGTGTGGTGTGTGTATGTTTATCAGGTGTGTGTGTTTCGAATTGTCCAATGTGGCTGTGTTTTGTAAATGTGTGTGTATTTTGAGCGCGGTGGTGTGTACTGCCAATGGAATACCGCGGTTGAAAGACCGCCGTGTGGATTTGCGTGTCGTGATAGTGTGGGCGTATTTCTGTTGGCGTGACGGTGGAGGTTTTGTTTTCGACAGTTTATCACTGACCTTTGGTGTGGTGGACTTGTGTGGGTGTCTGAATTTTGGCAGTTCCGTGCTGTGGGTCATAATAGCTGTGGCGGAATTCCGCGGCCGCGGCGGTGTTTTGGCTGTCTTCTGCACGGCGGTAAGCGGCTTTTACCGCCAATGTTGTAATGAGGGCCTTATTCTTTCAAAAATTCATATCTTGACTTGGGTATATTGGATCTTTGTTGTTTTGGTCTTGTTTTGTGTAGATAAATATTACCTACTTTTCTAAACCTGGATTGTGTCATTCTGTAGTGTTTTCACTGTGTTACTTTGTGTATTGGTACAAATACTTTGCACATTGCTTCTGAAGTTAAGCCTGCTGCTCGTGCAAAGCTACCAAGGGGGTGAGTGGGGGTGAACTAAGGGTGATTCTCCCTTACCCTGTCTAGAGTGAGGGACCTTGCTTGGACAGGGGATAACCTGACTGCCAATCAAAGACCCCATGTCTAACAGTAACCTCTCTTGGTCTAAGTATGGACAGATTGAGCTATCACAGCTATGCTCTCACTTAGGTGGTGGGGGTTAGGTAGGATTCCTATGTACATATTACTCCAAGATGCTTGAGTTGTTTATTTCTTTCTCAATGGTCGTAACAATCCTGATCTTTTTATGTCTCATTGCCCTAAGAATTGTAGCTCATATATTTTACTGTGGATTGCAATATTTTCAATAAATGTATAGAAAACCATCCTGCATCCTTTCTTTGGCCTATGTGTGTGCATGAGACCCTTTGCTATTGAGAGAAAGGGGTGCGATTTGTCAACCATACCTTCCCTGAGAGGTCACTGAGTGTCATGCATCAGGCTGCCACAAATCACCTTTACTTTCTATGTTTAGGTGAGGTGCTGCTGGGTAGGGCGGACAGCTGCCAAGACAGTGTGGGATTGACTTAGTCATCCACAAGCAGTGGTGCTACTCCCCTCCCCAAATCCAGCAGTCTTGTTCTAATAATGAGACAGGCAACAACAGGCTGTGCTCAAGGAGTTCTGGGCTTCTAAGTTCTGGTCCACTGACTTGCAGAAAAACATCCCGCTCTGTGGGCGCGCCAATTGATTTTATAGGGCTTGCCTGCACTACCGTGAATGGGCTTCTCCCCTGCCTTAGAGTTGTGCTCAAGGTGTTCTGGGCTTCCTAGTCCTGGCCCACTCCACTGCGGAAAAGCGTCCCACTTTGCAGGGAGCACCAAATGAGCATTTCCAAGAGAGAACGGCTCAATACTACAGTGGACAAGCTGGCTGTAAATGCTGGCTACTAAGATTTAACATGCAGTATTAGTTCTTAAAGTGTCATTGGATGAATACATTTGATCTCTTGAAATCTCAGAATAGATGTATTTTTTAAATGAGTTTACTGTTCTTCAAACATCTATAGTCCCATTATAATGACCTCAAATACTTGAATGCTACCTATGGTCAGATGGAAATGTCCATAGGTAGCCTATGCATGGTTAATTTGCATGTCCACCTACCCTGAGTGCCCGACTACATGTGAAATCAGCATCCTGACTTTTATTTTAGTCCTGGTATTATGCTAATGTGGTTTGTGCCTACGGGCCTCTTCCTTGACAATACAAAGTTCAAGATCTGACCTGTGATCTCAAGGGGTGCACAAAGCATGCCCTGATAGTAGACAGTGAACTGCCCATGTCCTGCATGTACCAAAAAGACTGGTGGTGACAGTGTAACCATGTTTTGTGAATCCTTAGTATATCCGACCTTTTTATCTGTGTCATTGAAAGTGTGATCTACTTACAACTCTTGTGTAAAGCACCGCTGTTATATGAAACCCAAAACCTTGCGTTGACATCCTGTGTGTAAGTTAAAAGCTTTTGCATTTTTTTGCATCATGCATTAGGTTATTTTATTCCTATATGTTTCCTTGTTGTTAATCTGTGTATTGCTACCTTTATTGGTGTATTCGATGGAACCTGCCTTATATTTTATTATGGAACATGATTTAGAAATTGGACTGCCATTTGTGTGGGTCACTGTTGATAGCAGCCAGGTTACCCAAGGATCTTCGCTCAGCCCCACGCTCTTCAACGTTTACATTGCCCCCCTCGCCAACATCGCACGAACCCACCACATCAACATAGTTTCCTACGCAGACAACACTCAGCTCATCCTCTCCCTCACAAAAGACCCTACAACTGCAAAGAACAACCTCCACAACGGACTTCACGCCATCGCCAGCTGGATGGAATCAAGCCACCTCAGGTTAAACACAGACAGGACAGAAATCCTCATCTTTGGCACCACCTCCCTAGGATCTGCACCCTCACCTACCACCCATGCACGCAACCTGGGCTTCATCCTGGACTCCACACTCAGCATGACTCAGCAGGTCAATGCCATCTCCTCCTCCTGCTATAACACTCTCCGCATACTCCGCAAAATCTTCAAATGGATTCCCGTAGAAACTAGGAAAACTGTCACCCACACCCTGGTCAGCAGCCGATTGGACTGCGGAAATGCCCTATATGCAGGAATATCAACCAAACTCCTAACAAAGCTGCAAAGCATCCAGAACGCATCCACCCTCCTCATTCTGGACGTCCCACGCCACAACCACATTTCCGCCCACCTCGGAGATCTACACTGGCTACCAGTATCAAAGAGGATCACCTTCAAACGCTTCGTCCACGCACACAGGGCCCTCCACGACACAGGCCCTGCCTACCTCAACGACAGACTCACCTTCCACACCCCCAGCCGCAATCTTCGCTCCACCAGCCTTGCCCTCGCCTCCGTCCCCCGCATCCGCCGCACCACCGCCGGAGGAATATCCTTCTCTCACCTAGTCGCCAGGACCTGGAACTCCCTACCGCTCCACCTTCACCAGACCAAAGACCTCCTAACTTTCTGGAAATGCCTCAAAACATGGCTCTACGACCAGTAGCTTCCCCCCCCCCAGCCCTTGAGACCCTAACGGGTGACTAGTGCACTCTATAAATCATTGATTGATTGATTTGTGCACAACCTTCTGCACAGGCTCCTGTTCCTTTGATAATAAACTTAAAAGTGGTTGACTTACTCCTGTTTAAAGAGACTTCATTGAACTCCTGCATTTTGGTGATGACTATAAAACCTTGAAGTGCCCTGTAAGATGTTTGGTGCTATGGAAGTGCACCGGAGTGCTGGTCATCCTTTGAACTGCACTAATTGGACAACATGGTGAGCCGAATGATGGCAGTTTATCAATACCTGATTGAATACTCTATGCAGAGACCAAGCCGTGACAGTTGTTGCCCAATGAAAGATGAGGTAAGGCACTCTTTGATGAAGGTGAATCTGACATCACCTCATGTACACAGTTTCTCTACATGCCAGCCATCTTGAATCTCGCTGTGAAAGATTGTGGCATTAAAGGCAAAGCCTTCTTCTAACTTGGATTGTTTTTGCACAGATTTTACTAGGAATCATACTGAGTAATACTTTATCAGTAGGTTTCAACAAAGGTATTCATTTTCCATTATTAGGTTGTGCAGGAAGTACTGCTGTACACGGCTGGGGTGAATGATCTTTCATGAATTCTCATCAGCTGCATATGTACATGTACTTTTATCTCACAAAATCAGCAGAAACATGGTCAAGTCTACATGGCATAATGTAGCACAAACAGGTCCATTTGTGCAGTCTTCTTGTAAACCACCAGTTGAATGGAAAAGTTGGCCCGAGAATTATGGAGAGTATCTCATTGCTGCGGGTGCAAACAGGTGTGATGAAAAATGGGGGAAAGGTATTGCACGTTGGTGCTCGAAGAATTTTCTACCATTTACCAGAAATAGATCCACCACAGAATAGCTTTCAGCATGTTGGACGAATATAAAAACGCTGAGTAGATTATGTACTGGGCCTTCATTGTGTCTGAAAGAAACACTCACAGACAGTGTTTGCTGATAGCACACGCATGGAACTGCGTCACCCGCAGTTCGCTCTTTATTTATACCTTCGTGCTCCGTGCCCCTCCCGGACACGCAGAGCACGTCAGGCGCACATGGAGAGCCCGCATGGCTCTTCATTAACTCTTTACATCCCCCCCATGTTTTACTCCACATGGGGATTGGACTTAACAAAACCAACACCAAAATTAACACATAACGGTATAAAGTCACTTAGGAATAGTTCGTACTACAAAACACACGTAAACAGTCCACCTCAACGAAAACACGGTCCTTACGAACCAGCAGACCTTCCCTCTTCATCCTGTTATAGTCACCTGGCAACGGAACTCCAATTATGAGCAGCCTACATGACAGACAAAGTCCTTCAACTGACTACTCGGTGCAGGATTGGGACGTAGATCATATCTTCGGCTTCTTGTGCGCAAACTTGCATTCCCAGGGGCATAAACAGGTAAGGTTTGTTCAGTCAGCACCGGCCTCCTGACACTCTCCACCTCATTGGTCACCACAGGTGACCCGCCGGTAATGTCCTCAAACTCTCCTTCATCATCAATTGGTTCCCTCCGTCCAGCTTTCTTAAAATGTGACACATTCCGTGTCACTCTTTGTCTTCCTCTGGCCGCAGTGATCATGGACCCCTTCACACCAATAACCTCCCATATCTCGGGTTCAAACGGAGTTATAAACTTTCCTCCCCCTCTCCGACATTTCACCACCACTTGGTCTCCTTCTTGGAACCCTCGGTACCTTGCTCGTCGTTGGGTACTCGCCCTCTGATTAGTAGCTCGCCGTCGTTTTTGAGTGGCTTTAACATCCAACACAGGAGGTCTCCATTTAGGACCTGATGGAATACAGTCACGTGGAGATACTTTGAACATCAAAGAGGAGGGAGCACAACCAGTAGTACTATGAGGCGTTTGACGATAGGCACTCAGGAATTGGTGTAGACACTGTTCGCTGTCTTCCCTTTTCTCTACTCCAATTCGAAGAGCCCTGTTCAAAGTTCGCATGAACCTTTCCACGTCCCTATTTGCCTGAGGCCAGTAAGGCGTTATCTTCCGATGACGAATTGCCAGACCCTCAAGGTATAACCGAAACTCTTGGCTTTGGAATGGGGGACCATTATCCGTTCGAATTTCATCAGGCAAACCAAACAACGCAAACGTCTTTTGTAGAACTGGCCGCACGTTCTCAAACGCCGTCGACGGCACCACCTCAACCACCGGGAATTTAGTATAAGAGTCAATCAGAACAGCAGTTAACCTCCCATCTGGAAAACTTCCGAAGTCCATGCTTACTTTAGCCCATGGTTTCAGAGTAGCCGGCTCCGTTATCACTGGACAACTCGGAGGTTCCACGGACGTGATGATACAGGAGTGACACCGTCCTACCATCTCATCAACCTGGCTGTCCATACCTGGGAACCATACCTTGGCACGTAATCTAGCTTTGGTTTTAGCAGCCCCTTGATGTCCTTGATGTGCCAGCTCAATCACTCTAGACCAGAGACTTTGTGGAAGTACAATCCTTCTTCCCCGTAGAACCAATCCTTCATTATCAGTAGACAGTTCATCTCGCACTTTCCAGATACTTTGCATGGCCACTCTCTGTTCAGGGCGAGACGCATGTGTTTTTTCTAGAAAATATTTCCACTTTTTATGGCTCAACGCATCTTTGACGTGGCTCAATATGATGTCTTCCTGCGTGGCACTTACAATCTCTGGTACGAGAAGGGCGTTAGGACACGCCGACTGCACGACCATGCTTACAAAGACTTCCGTACTCTCCTCATCTTGTTCTTGTTGCGCATCCGACACCTGCGAACAAGGGTGGCGAGACAGATAAACTGCCGGATTGTTTGCCCCTGGCCGGTAAACGACAGTGAACCTATAAGGTTGAAGGAGAACGGTCCATCGCTCAATCCTCGGAGGTGCAAGACGCGGGCAACCAGCGAACAACGGAACTAAAGGTTTGTGGTCAGTCACTACTTGAAATTCGTGCCCATACAAATACAAGTGAAAATGGCGGCACGCCCACCGGATGGCTAGAGCCTCACGCTCAATCTGCGCATACCTGGTTTCAACGGCCGACAACGCCCGGCTGGCATATGCGACCGGGACCCATTCCTGATACCTCTGTTCTTGCAAGAGGACGGCTCCAAGCCCGACGGGGCTCGCATCTACCACTACTTCGGTCTTTCTGCTGGGGTTGAAATAAGCCATAGTTGCCTTGTCTAGCAACGCCTCCTTAATATCCATGAAGGCCTGTTGTGCCTCTGGAGTCCAGTCCCAACGATGTTGCCCTTTTGTTAGCTGCCGGAGAGGTTCAGACATGGTGGCTAGATGTGGTATAAACCTCCCGCAGTACGTGGCCATCCCTAGGAAGCTACGAACCTCCGTGGCACTTTGCGGAACCGCGGCCTGACGGATAGCCTCAGCCTTCCGTGGGTCCACTTGCAGGCCTTCTTTCGAAAATACATATCCAAAGAACTCTACCGAATTTTGGTAAAAGGCACACTTCTTTTTATGAAGCGTTAGTCCCGCTTCAGATAGCCGTTTCAACGTCGCACGTAGATGACAATGATGATCCTCTCTCGTCTTGGAGTGTATTAGAATGTCATCACTCAGGTTGATTACTCCTGGTAACCCCGACAGGGTTTCCCTAATCGCATTTTGAAACACCTCCGCCGCGGAGGACACTCCAAAGCTCAGTCTCTTGTATCTTCTCAACCCCACATGAGTCGAGAATGTGGTAATATTCCTGCTTTCCGGGTCTAGCTCTAGCTGATGATACCCCACATTGAGATCCAACTTGGAGAACCACTGTGCCCCATTCAGATCTGCAATGATGTCGTCCATGGTGGGCGTTATGTGTCTTTCCCTTCGAATAGCCTTATTTGGCAGTCGCATATCAACACAGAGGCGAATCGCTCCTGGCTGCTTGGGTTTTGGCGCAATCACCAGCGGCGACACCCACGGCGTAGGCCCATCCACCTTCTCTATGACCCCTTGGTCCTCCAACAACTGCAGCTCTTTCTCAACGACAGGTCTCAGATGAAAGGGTACACGACGATGCCTTAGTGCCACCGGAGCCACGTTGGGATCTATGTGCAATTTGATGCGTTTTCCTCTTAACCGACCCAACCCCTCAAATAGTTGCGGAAACTCGTTGAGAAGGCGTTCCACTTGAGTCTCATACACCTGTCGTGCAAAAAACACCAGTCCCAACTCTTCTGCCGTGCGACATCCTAGCAGAGTGCCACGATCCCCAGCCACCACATAGAACTTGGTTTTTGTTGATTTATCTCCACTGCTTACAGCCACCTCCACTGTTCCCTTGAGGGGAAGAGGGTCTCGCCCTCCATAATTGTATATCTTAGTAGTTGTCTGGGTCAGTGGCGGGGCAGGTATTAGTTGGTGGAAAAGCGTTTCATCCATGACATTGACCGACGCTCCTGTGTCAATGAGTACGGAGACAAGCATGCCGTTGACATGAACGTCACTCATGGGCGGCGGTCTCCTTTTCCGTGCCTTGCCCCCCGTGAACGATATTACAAATATGTCCTCTTCTTCATCTTCCTCGTAGACCGGGCCAGTCGCCATCGCCTGGTCTCTCACCTCCTCTGTGTCCTTGGATACAGCTCTAACACTTGTATCTCTTCCCTTCTGCTCTCCTGGCTTATTCCTCCTGGACCTACACACTTTGGCAAAATGATTTGGCTTGCCACAACGGTTGCAGGACTGTCCTTTAGCCGGGCATCCCATGTTCTGCCGGTGGTCATACCCACAGCTTCCACAGGCCCTGTCGCCGGGTCTGGCAGCGCTTGTTTTACGCTGCGCTGCTGGGCGTGTTTGAATCGCATCCACTTGTTCCTCCTTCATCTGGACTACACGAGACGATGACGCAGCCGCTAGTGACTGACCTCTTACTGCCGCCATCGCATCCGCTCGTACTGCCGACAGTTCATGTGATCTTGCAAGAATTAGAATGTCATCGAGGGACATGCCCTGCTGTCTCAAAATCAACTTCCTCAAAGCATTCGACCGGCACCCTTGAATGATTTGCGCTCGGATCTCCTCTTGCTGGTTGAGACCTGTGCACGAGCTCGCTAGCTTTCTCAACCTGGCATAAAACATATCCATCGACTCGATTTCGGTCTGCTGGGCCTGTCGTAGTTTAAAACGTTCGTAATCCGAGTTGAGTTGCGGGTCGAAGTGCCTGTTCAGAGCAGTTACTGCTGTATCAAAATCAGCCTTGTCCCCTGTGTCAGGAAGCGAGTCAAAAAGCTCCTGTAGTTCATCTCCACCCATCAACAGCATTACTGACCTCCGCACTTCCCCGTCCGTTTCCCTGGTTGCACGAAAGTAGTTTTCTAGCCTGTTTATCCACAAACGCCACCTGGGTGCAGCGGTAGCCGGGTCAATTAGTTGGCTAAACGGTGGTAGCGAAACGATCGAGGAGTGAACCCTGTTGGTCAACTGTGCTGGGAGCTGGGGGTTCCCTGGTGGCGGTGGAGGATTGGCATCATCCTGTGGTGGGGCACTCATCTTTACCCCTTCTCACCCTTGCGCTGTACACAAGGTGAAGCTGTCCTTTCGTTTTTTTTTTTTTTTTTACTCCGCCTTCCTTACTTCTTTTGTTTTCTTCTTCTGCCCCCCTTTTCTTGCCTTTTATTTTTCAGTGACAGTATTCGTGTTCCTCTCCATATTTCTTAGTCTGTTATTGAAGACCATCTCCTTTTGCTTGGCGCTGTTTTTTTTTTTTTTTAGCCCCTCCCGGGGGCGGCACACATCTGACTTGCCTTGCCTCTGGTCCACTGCTCTTGTGTGCAAACACACACGCGCGTGCACCACGCGTCTTTTCTTTTGTTTCGGGCTTCCCCCCCGGCCTCGCAGGAGACGCGCGGCGCGCCTGGCCAGGGAAGCACGCGTCTGCTTCGGCTGCTCCCGGGCAGCGAGGGACGCCCTGGGCGGGGCCTTGGAGCCTCGCGTGGTGCTGCTCTCGGGCAGCGGGGGACGCCCTGGGCGGGGTGTCGGAGCCCCACGTGGTGTGTTCCGTGCGGGGCAGGGCGCGGGGCGCAGCTCACCGTCTTTGGGTTTCCCCGATCGGGAGACCGGTTAGTTTCTTCGTCGTCCGCTCCGCCAGTCGCACGCCTGAGGTTCCCTTCGTGAACCCAGCTTTTCTTCCGGCGACCGGCCCGGCACCACGATCGCGGCAGCCGACACTGCTCCGCTCTCCTCCCGGTACGTTTTCTCAGCCTGGCCTCGATATTTGACTGCACTTTCTTCTACTGTACAGCATTTCTATCCCGCTCGTCGCCAATGTACTGGGCCTTCATTGTGTCTGAAAGAAACACTCACAGACAGTGTTTGCTGATAGCACACGCATGGAACTGCGTCACCCGCAGTTCGCTCTTTATTTATACCTTCGTGCTCCGTGCCCCTCCCGGACACGCAGAGCACGTCAGGCGCACATGGAGAGCCCGCATGGCTCTTCATTAACTCTTTACAGATTACAAAAACAGTTTCGAAGAACGAAATGTTGTTGATGAACATTTCATTTGTTTCTTGAGGAAGCGAGTCAGTCATTAAACAGCGGATGAATATCTTGCAAACGTAAGAATAACAGGTGTGACTAACCATTTTGAGTACACTGTTGAGTGGACACACGTTTGTGGAATCAATTGGTTGCTGGGTGTTATTCCAAGACTACAAAAGAAGTTGCTGTGTTCGTGTAACCCAACACTAATAGAGTCTGTGTCTATACCTAAAATAATACATTACTCAGTTCTATCCTCGAAAGTTTCTGCAGAGTGTGGAGGACACACAAGTTGTTGTTAATGATAAGATACATAGACAAGCATTTTCAATGCAATGGGTCTCGCATTTGCTTGAGTTAGAGCTATAAGTGTTGTTGTAAACTCCTAACTGGACTTTTCTTGACACACAAATGAAAAGGAAAAAAAAACGCAGCGCGATCGCGCTGGGATTTACATAGCGCAATCGCACTGCATTTTTTTTTCATTTGTGTGGCAAGAAAAGTCCTGTTAGGAGTGTACGAAGGTAATAGTTCTTACTTGAGCAAATGCGAGACCAGTTGTATGCACTTGCCAATGCCAGTGGTAACAGCCGTTCCCAGAAAGAAATGCCATCCTCGTATAGTTTCACAACCATAATGAAATGAACTGGATACATGCAACTTCGGAGATAGCAAACGTGGAAAACAGTAATCTCAGCTGTCAAGAGGCAGAAGATAAAGAAAAGAATGTTGAACAGCTACTCCTAATGACGTGCAAGACGAATAAGCTTTCATCGACTGCTATCTGGAGCAAGCCTGATTCAGAGGCGTCACTTCCCGCAATACAGATCTCTCATTCCAGCTACAGTCCTGTCCAAATGAGCACAATTTTGCACTAAAAAAGTATGATTTTTTTGGGAATGGATTGTGCTTCGGCATTTTTGGAAGTGGTCTGTGACATTGTAGTTACAGATGCTGTTCCAAAGCTCATTGAGGTAACTTAAGAATTGTCGATCACTAAACAGAAACGCAATAGATAGAGTAGAATTGGGAATTTTGCCAAAATGTACAAAGCTGCTGATATATTCATAAGAGCTAACTGCAGCATCATGGGTAGGAAAGGTATGCATGTTTTCAGGGTGTGGTTAGAGGGTGATGAAAGTATGAGGAAGATAGAGTCGTGACTTGGTAAGCTGTTAAATGTTGCCACTAGTAACACTGTGAGACCTGGTAAAGGACCCTTCTGTAATCAGGGCCGGCTTTAGGACTGGTGGCGCCCTGTGAGACAGTTTATTGTGGCGCTCCCCTCCTCGGTTTTACTCACTACCATCCGGCAAATGTGGCCCTCATCTCTCCATCGCTCTCCTTTTAAGTACATTCATGTGTTTTAAAGCACTTGTAAGGACTGGCTTCACTAATCCACTCAGCTAGCCACCTAAAATATAGGGGCATATTTAAGAGCCCCTAGTGCCATTCTAACGCCACATTAGTGTAATTTTTTATGCTAATGTGGTGTTATAAGGCCAAATGCACTGTGCCATTTTTACAAATTGTCGCAGTTAATGCATTGTGCCATTTTGTATCCCTTGTGCTACATTATGCCTGCCCCAGGCATAATGTATGCAGAGGTGGCATTCCCTCATTACAGGGGGGGCAAAAAAATGGCACAAAAAAATCTGACAGATTTCTTTGCGTCATTTGTTTCTGGCACTTTTAACGCCTGCTCAGAGCAGGTGCTAAAAAGAGGCGTCTGTTGGTTACAATGGGCCTCTGGGTGCTTTGCAGGGTTAGCATAAAAAATGTGTATGCTAATCCTGCAAAGCGCCAGGACTAGCGTAAAAAACTCTGACTCTAGTCCCCTAACTACCGCCATGTTGCACCATATTTTAAATATAGCGCACACATAGTGGCGTTAGGAGAGCACTCAGGGGCACAAGAAAAGTGGTGCAGCACTGTGTGCAGCGCCACTTTTTTCAAATATGCCCCGTAGGGGCATATTTAAGAGCCCCTAGTGCCATTCTAATGCCACATTAGTGTAATTTGTTTTTAAGCTAATGTGGCGTTAGAAGGCCAGAAACGCTGCACCATATTTACAAAGTGGCGCAATGCATGCATTGCCCCACTTTGTAACCCTTTGCACTACATGGTGCCTGCGCCAAGCATAATGTATGCAAAGGGGGCATCCCCCATTAGGTGGGGCAAAAAGTGTTTAATTTGTAAATAAAATGGTGCTGGTGCCCAAAGCCCTCTTCTTAAACACGCGGATGCTGCAATTAAATGTGCAAGCACCTAATACTGAGGCAGCGTAATCCTGAAGTCATTTCGAGCCTTTTCAATCCATTTACAGCCACTCCCTGCCCCTTCAGCTCACTCTTGCGGCTTTCTGCTTTCTCCCTTTGTGACACTTTCTTGTTTTCCTCTACCTCGCTCTTTCCCATGTTTTTTTTGCTCTCAGTAAATGCTTGAGGAAGAACAATAAGTGCCGGCCCTCAAAAATAAGTGCTGGTGCTCTGCACCGGAAACAACAAGAAGAAATTAAGCACTGGGGCCCAAAAAAATGGCGCAAAGAAATCTGACAGATTTCTTTGCATCATTTTTTTCTGGCACCTTTAACGCCTGCTCAGAACAGGCACTAAAAGGAAGCTTCCATTGGTTACAATGGGCCTCTCTGTGCTTTGCAGGATTACCGTCAACATTTTTTATGCTAATCCTGCAAAGCGCTGGACTAGCATATAAAATTCTGAAGCTAGTCCTCTAACTACCGCTAAGATTCACTGTATTTTAAATATGATGCACACATGGTGGTGTTAGGCTGGGTGCTAAGGGGTGCAAGAAAAGTGGCAGAGCACTGTATGGAACACCACTTTTTTCAAATATGCCCCATAGGGCAGTGCTTAATTTGGAAATAAAAAGGTGCTGGTGCCCAAAGCCCTCCTCTTAAACATGCGGCTGCTGCAATTAAATGTGTGAACACGTAATACAGAGGCAGCTTAATCCTGAAGCCATCTCGGGCCTCTTCAATCCATTTACAGACACTCCCCGCCCCTTCAGCTCACTCTTGCGAATTTCTGCTTTTTCCCCATTGAGAAGGCTTCTTCGTTTTTCTCTTCCTCCGTCGTTTCCATATGTGTCTTTTTCTCTCAGTAAAAGCTTGAATCACAAAAATAGGAGCAAGCCCTGAAAAATAAGTGCCGGTGGTCCGCACCGGAAACAACTAGCACAAATTAAGCATTGCCATAGGGGCATATTTAAGAGCCCCTAGTGCCATTCTAATGCCACATTATTGTCATTTGTTAACACTAATGTGGCATTAGAAGGCCAAAAATGCTGCGCCATATTTACAAAGAGGTGCAATGCATGCATTGCACTACTTTGTAACCCTTTACGCCATGTTATGCCTGCGGTAGGCATAATGTATGCAAAGGGGACATCCCCCGTTAGTGGGGCCAAAAAAATGACGCAAAGAAATCTGTCAGATTTCTTTGTGTCATTTTGTTCCAGCACTTCTAACGCCTGCTCAGAGCAGGCATTAAAAGGAGGCTTCCATTGGTTACAATGGGCCTCTGGGTGCTGTGCAAGATAGGCGTCAACATTTTTTACACTAAGCCTGCAAAGCGCCGGACTAGCGTAAAAAATTCTGACATTAGTCCCCTAACTACTGCCATGGTGCGCCGTATTTTAAATATGATGCACACATAGTGGCATTAGGAGGGCGCTAAGGAGTGCAAGAAAAGTGGCGCTGCACTGTATGCAGCACCACTGCTCTTAAATATGCCCCATACTTCTGTTTTTTGCGTCAGGCATATTAACCCTCTATGCTACTTTATGTTGAGTCAAAGCTGCCACTTGGCAAAACTCCCATCTCTCTCTCTAGCAGGAACATTAATCACAAGAGGTATCTTGACATTTTATTTGTTTCTTGAAGGCTAAACACACAATGAACTTTTCAGCAGATGCTTTTAAATCACAAGTTTCAGAAGTATTTGTTAAACACAGCACCCCCCTGAAGTCAGCACCCGCCAGTCGCACCGCTCACCCCGCCCAAAAGCCGGCCCTGTCTGTAATGTTCGCACAGAATATGTACAAATTAACAAGATGGTTGATTCGGGTTCACCCCCCACCCCCTTTCTGTAGAAAGCTCTGAAAAAGATAATGTTTAGAAGACAAAGGAATTGATTCCTGAGGACACAAATCCAAAATATTTTGAAGACAATGTAACTATTAAAGGCAGAACCATTATCAAGGAAATTCATGTGGCTGTAAGAGGAAGAATTGTTTTAGAATGATGGGATCAAAACAGGTTCTATATCATTTTGAAACCTGGAAGGAAGTGCCCCATTCGTTTTTGCTAGTTGACCATACATCAATTGTGGAGAACGTGTTGGTGAGGTTCAAGGAGATATTTGAGGAAAAGGTTGGATATGTTCAGGCTTTCAGTTATAAAATTTGTTTCACAGATAACATCACACTTAAACCATACAAAGTGTGTAATGTACTTTTGAAGAAATTGCTTAATTGCATGTGTGCTGATGGGATGTAAAGATTGTGAAAAATTGGGTTATTGGGTGTCAGGCCTGGTCAAGCAGCAACCACTATCTTTGTCAGGGTGAAACTCAATCCAAACCTAAATTATCTTCTGCTGAATCCTCCCGCAGTTTGGCACAGAGCAGTCAGGCTTAACTCAGAAGAAATGCGCAAAGTATTTGTTCAACCCTTCAGCAAGTAATGATGTGAAAACACCACTCACAAATGATCACATGCTAAGATGGAAACATAGACCTTTCTTTATTAAATAAAACAAGACAATAGTGACACAAAGCCAATCAGTAGAACTAGACATATGCAATTTTTAAGGTGAAAAAAGCACCAAAAAAATCACAAATCACCAACTGTGGAAACCTGATTGCGCTGGATGAGGACAAAATCACAATATCAGGCAGTTGCTCCAAATTTACTAAAACAGTGCAATTTTGCACATCTGTTTTACTGGTTCCACAGAGAGGTACTTTGAACTCTAAGAGTTCAGCTGTGGCAGCTGTGGGCTCCCTTGGTACAGGTTCTACCCCAAGAGAGGTGTTTCCTGCCTTAGGAATGGTATCCTTAGTGGTAGGGTGGGGAAGGGGTACTTTGATACCCTTTTTACCTGTTGATTGAGAAGGATCCTGAAACTTTAGGCATCTTTCTCTTTTTTGCTTTTTCATTTCACCTGAAATGAGAGTAAGCGATTCCTCAGGGATACCCAGCATGGATGCATGGGTCCTAAACTCTACCTCAGCCCAACCCGAGGCCTCTAGGTCATTACCTAAGAGACAGACTACAGGTAAGCTAGGTGATACTACCACCTTTCTTTGGGCCAGTAACTCCACCCCAACTAAGTTGCACTACAGCTAAGGGGAGAGACTGAGTGGAGTTATCGACATCAGTAACCTGGTACTTCTGTCCAAGGAGGTGTTGTGCAGGTAACACCAAGTTTTCAGTCACCAAAGTGATACTGGCACCTGTGTCCCTGTAGGCCTGGGCCTCAACAACATTTATTCGAAATGTCTGCTTGTACTTATCCATATTAAGGGGACAACAGCCAAGATGGCAAGGCCAATACAACCAGGTGTGACATAAACTGTCTTGGGGGTTTCTACACCTTCCCCCGTTTCTATGATGGACCCAAAAGTGAACCCAACTACACCCTTTGTTTGAGTATTTCCAGTAGTCCCTCCACTATTACCACTACTGCTAGGGGCATGTATTAGTGGTGGTAGGCTCAGGGGCTTTATCTGGGCAGGACTTATCCCCTGGCCTATGGCCTTTACCTCTGTGCACATAGCACCAGGGCTTTTTATTGTGTGTAGAGTGAGAAGAAGAGGAAGATGATTTATCCCCACCCCCAGAGGAGTATTGTGGACCTGAAGAAGGATCTTTGTGTTTACTTTGATCCCCATGCTTATCCTGAGATTTTTCACCATCTTTCTTCTTTGCTTTGTCACCCCATGTATGAGCTTTTCTGTTCACCCTTGTTGTGACCCAGTTGTCTGCCTTCTTTCCCAATTCTTGGGGAGAGATAAGATCTGAGTCCACAAGATACTGGTGTAACAAATCAGACATACAACTATTCAATATATGTTCTCTCAAAATCAGATTATACAGGCCCTGGTAATTAGACACTTTACTGGCACGTAACCAGCCCTCTAGATCTTTCACAGAACAGTCCACAAAGTAAACCCAATCTTGTGAAAATTCTTTCTGGTTTTCCCTGAACTTGATTCTGTATTGCTCTCTGGTGAAGCCAAAACCATCAATGAGTGCATTTTTTAAAATGCTGTAGTTGTCTGCATCCTCCTCCCTAACAGTGAGGAGTCTGTCTCTCCCTTTGTCAGAGAAGGACAACCAAAGCATAGCAGCCCACTGCTTTTGAGGAACCTTTGAACTTTAAAGGCCCTCTCAAGTGCAGCAAACCACTTTTGAATATCCTCCCCCACCTTGTATGGGGGAACAATTTTATGTAAGTTGGTGTAATTTGCGTAATTTATGTAATTTGATGTAAGTGGAGCTAATGTTGTCCTCTGTGACCTTATAAGTTCTGAAACTTTCAAAGCTGCTGCCACCATGGGGAACTAACCCCAACACCTGTCTTCCTCTTTCTTCAGCTAAGGCTTCCCTATCTAGGGCCAGCTGTTGCTGTTTCAGCTTCAGTCAGGCCTCCTCCAATTTCAGCCTTCTGAGTTCCCTATCTAGGGAGTTATCCTCAGGATTGGATATGTTATACCCTTCAGAGACTGAGGTGATGTGAGAATGAGCAGAAGTAGACCTCTACCTAACTCGTGTAACCCTAGTGACCTGGCCTCTAAGTGTGAAGGGTGCCCTACTCGTGTGAGACCCTTTTCCACTACCAACCACACTATGTGGTTTGTTGAGAGAAAGGTCTGTGGAAGGACCCTCCCTGCATCTTCAGGAACCTCTCCTGAATCTACCTGGTCAGAATCTCCCTCTACCTCCCCTTCTGATTATACACGACCATCAGGATGCTCCTGGTCATCTTGTAAGATAATATTCAAGAGGAAATCCTTATTGGGGTTCTTCCCAATCCCTAGTCTTCTTTGAAATAACCCTGGGGGTAACCTCTATAGAAGACATAGAGATAGAAAAAGTTAGAGAGAAGAGTAAGAAGTTAGCAAACTATTTCACCTAACTTTGTAGAAGGTAAGGATAAACTTTTCAGAACTTTGTAAAATGTTTAAAAAGTTTGGAAAAACTTTTTGGAAGTGAAAAAATGATTGTTAGGTATAATTGTAAATAGCTTTAAGTAATGGAGTACACTTTTCTTGTGGAAAGCACCAGTAACAAAGTGGTAAAGCAATTACAAGTACGTATCCCACTGCTGCACCACCAATGTAGGAGGCTGGCCTAGTGTGTAGTGGGTACCTAAGGTACTTAAACCTGATACCAGGTCCAGTTGTCCCTTATTAGTGAAATGTAGGCAGTGTCTAGCAGCTTAGGCTGTCTAGGGGTAGCTATAGCAGAGCCGCCAAGGCTGAACTAGGAGACATGCAAAGCTCTCACAATACTACTATAGTCACACAGTACTTATACACAACAAAATACAATATCCAGTTTTACCAAGGCCTAAAATATCTTATAGGCAATACCCCTACTGGAGGTAAGTATTATACACAATATACACACTAGTAACCAAAAGAAGGTAAGTAAACAGTCTTAGAATAGTGCAAACAGTGAAAAACACAGCAGATTGCAATGGGCCTAGGGGCAACACAAACCATACACTAAAATAGTGGAATGCGAAGGTCGGATTCCCCCCTAGGCAAGTGTAGTCTGTAGAGGGGTGCTGGGAGTGTAAGAAAACAGCAAAGGTAAGATAATGCACCCCACCCCAGAGCCCAGGAAAGCAGGACTTAAGTACAGCACGTTTCCTCAGAACACACTACAAGTCGTGATGAAGAATTATGCAAGAACTACGCAAGATTGCAAGCACCAAACGATGGGTTCCTGGACCTGAAGACCTGTGGAGAGGGGAGACTAAGTCCAGAAGTCGATGAAGAGTCCAGGAAGAACAGGAACCCCTGCTAAGCGGGAAGAAGGTGCAAAAGTGGATTCTCAGGTTGGAAGAAAAGTACAGAAATGCACCAAAGAAGATAGCTGCAGGTTCCTGCTTGGTGCAGGAGATGTCCCATGTCGAGTAGTTGGATGCAGGCTGTTTGCGTCGCTGCATTCCGCCAACAAGCCTTGCTTTATGCAAGAACACGTTTTGCATCAAAGAGGAGCTGCCCGGACCCAGGAGGGACCTGGGGGTCTCAACTCAGGATGGGAAGACAGAGAAGGCTTTCAGCACTTCGGAGAGCCCTCATAAGACCAGGCATAACCCACGAGATTCCAGGGCATGGGGACAAAGGAGTTGCAAAGTGCGGTCGTCGCAGCGCTACACAGGAGGATCCCACACCGCCGGAGAGCAACTCAGAGAGCTGTGTGTCGCTGGATGGAGTGCTGGGGACCTGGGCTACGCTCTACACAAAGAATTTTTGGAAGAAGTGCACAGACGCTCAAAAAGCTGCAGAGGACGTGATGCACAGGGATACTATCCGGCATGGGGAGGCAAGCTCTTACCTCCACCAAATTTGGATAGCTGGACCTTTGGACAGCCAGGGTCACTTTGGTCCACCACTTGTGTACCAGGGATCATGCTCGTCATCAGGAAAGGAGTCCGAGAGTACCGGTCGTCGTCGCAGAGAGGTGCCTGATGAAGCAGGAAAGTGACTCTGTCACTCCGGAGGAGATTCCTTTGGTTCTTTTGTTGCAGGGGGAAGACAGGCAGTCCTCAGAGCGCACACACCTTGGAAACTGTTGCAGTTGCTGGCTGGAGCTGTAGTTGCAGGTCACAGTAGCCTTCCAGGACAGTTTGTTGCAGTTACAGGGGTTCCTGGAGCAGGCTGAGGTTGATCTGACGGTCAGAAGCTGAAGCAGAGGATGCAGAGGACTCCTGATGGAGTCTTGCAAACCAAATCTGAGGAAACACCCAGAGGAGAGACCCTAAGTAGCCCTGAGAGGGGGATTGGCTAACTACCCAGGTATGCACCTATCAGGGGGGGTTTCTGATGTCACCAGCTGGCACTGGCCACTCAGATGCTCCCAGAGGGTCCCCACAGCTTGGAATCCAAGATGGCTAACACCAGGGAAACCCAGGAGGAGCTTTGGGCACCACCACTGGGGTGGTGATGGACAGGGGGGTGGTCATTCCCCTTTCCTTTGTCCAGTTTTGCTCCAGAGCAGGGACTGGGGGTCCCTGAATCAGTGTAGACTAGATTGTGCAAGGAGGGCACCATTTGGGCCCTTCAAAGCATTTCCAGAGGCTCTGGGAGGATACCCCTCCAATGCCTCCTACACCTATTTCCAATAGGTGAGGGTGTAACACCCCTCTGCTAAAGGAAATGCATTGTTCTGCCTTTCCGGGATTGAGCTGCTCAAACCCCAGGAGGGCAGAAACCTGTCTGTGAGGCGGTTGCAGCTGGGGCTTCAGTGGAAACCTCAGAGAGATTGTTTAGCAGTACTGGGGGTCCATGGTGAAGCCCCCAGTGAGCATGGAATTGGCCCTCCAATACCAAATTCGGATTAGGGGTTCAATTTCACAATCTTAGACACCTCACATGGCCATATTCAGAGTTACCATTGTAAAGCTACATATACGTATTGACATATATGTAGTGCACGCTTATAATTGTGTCCCCGCAATCACAAAGTCTGGGACTTTGGGCCTGGACAATGTGGGGGCACCTTTGCTAGTGCAAGGGTGCCCTCTCACATGGTAACTTTGCACCTAGCCTTCAGTAACTGGAGATTGGACATATAGGTGACTTATAAGTTACCTGGTGCAGTGAAAATGTCTGTGAAATAGTGTGTGCTCTATTTCACTCAGGCTGCAGTTGCAGTCCTGAAGGAGTGTTTGTATGATCTCCTTATGAGTGGCAAAAGAAATGTTGCAGCCCATAAGGATCTCCTGGAACCCCAATGCCCTGGGTACTTAGGTACCATATACTAAGGACTTATAAGGGGTGACCAGTGTGCCAATTAGAATTGGTATATGGAGTCACTGATCTATAGTGGCAAATGTGGTGAACAGAGAGAGCATAAGCACTGGAGCTCTGGTTAGCAGAACTCCAGTGACACAGTCAAGCATACTGACAACACATATAGGCCACAAACCATGAGCCCTGGGGTCCTGACTAGCAGGATCCCAGTGAGACAGTAAAAACACACTGACAAACACTGACAAACAGGCCACAAATGGGGGTAGCTATGCTAGAAAAAGGCTACTTTCTCACAACCACAATGGAGCACTGGCTGGCTAAAGGGACCCGGTTAGGCTGGCTAAACGAAGTACCTTAAATTCTGGTTTGCTGAGCATTGTAAGAGTCTGCAACAAAGATTTATCGTGCAGCCAGGGCGTAGTGTCGGTTCTGAGATTCGTGAGGCTGCAATGTGTGGTCTGGCATCATCATCGAGGAGCCTGTTGATGGGGCTTTTGATTTAAAGTCTGGCATTGAGGATGCGGTGCACCGTCAGGACGATGTACCGGCTCCGAAGAGCTGAGAGGCTATGATGCACAATCCAGCTTTGTTGTTGAGGCTGCTTTTGATGAGGGATGCTAGGGCTTGCGTCAAGGATGTGTCACACAGCAGTGGTTCTGATAGGGCTGCAAAAGCAATGCCGGTCTTTGCCATGGATCCAATCCATGCAGCAGCTGCAGTGTGTCAGTTCTGCTCGTGTTTGCACATTGCAACAAAGAAGATGCATTGGTGCTGGGTCCAGGGATTGGCAGATCACCTACAGCCCACTTCCAAGGGTACAGGATTGGGGTGGCACTACTTGGCAAGGTAGATTCCATATAGCAGAGTAGAGGTGCAGATGCAAGGTTGTTGGAAGCCTGCTATGTTTCTGAGGCTTTAGATACGGAGGCCAGCCTACTAGCCCTGGAGTCACTCTAGGTGCTGGGGTCAAGAGATGCATGTCCAGTCCTCACCAAGGCAAGAGGACAGCAGCCAACAGATGAGCACAGCAGGGCACCAGTCTTCAGAGCAGCAGTCAAGCACTGTGGCAGTCCTTCCACCAGCCCAGCAGTCCTTCTTCCTGGCGGAGTATCCACATGTCCAGAAGTGTACCAAAGAGTTGGTGTCTGAGGTCCAGTATTTATACCCAGTTGTGCCTTTGAAGTGGAGAGGAACTTATAGAGACATGGTTCTGAAGTGCACAGGTGCCCTGCCTGCCCCGCCGAGGCCCTAGACTCACTACAGGCATACCTTTGTGTGGAGACAGGGCACCAACTATTCAAGCTGCAGGCACCAAATGGCTAGCACAAGAGAATGCCAACTTTCTAAAAGTGCCATTTCCTAATCTGTAATTTAAAATCTGACTTTACTAGAAGTTAAGATTTTAAATTCCAATTCCAGAGACACCAATCTGTTCCCATTTGGAAATTACACTTATAAAATTAAAGTAACCCCAATGTTATCCTATTGGTGGTGTAGACATTGCAGTAATGATAAACAAAATGTAAGTTTTCACTACCAGGACATGTAAAACTTAAAAGTACATTTCCAATGTTTTAAATACATTGTACCCTGCACTCTGGGCTGTCCAGAGCCTTCCCTAGGTGTGACGTATATATATTGAAAAGGGAGGTTTATTTTGCCAGGTCAAAAAGGTTGTTTAGAACTTCCCACAGAGGCTGCAATTGCAGGCCTAAGACATGTTTTAAGTGCAACCTAAGAAGGAGGTACAATCAGTGCTGCAAGTCCACTAGTAGCATTTAATTTACAGGCCCTCTGTACATGTTGTACCACTTTACGAGGGATTTAAAAGTAAATTAACTATGCCAGGTGAATATAAGCCAATCCAACATGTTTGAAGGACAGAGCATATGCACTTTAGCATTGGTTAGCAGTGGTAGAGTGCACAGTTCTAAGGCTATGAAAACCGACGTCAACAAAAATGAGCTGTCTGAAGGCAAAATGTTAGGGGGAAACAACAGCAAGAATGTCAGGTCTAACAAAGATGAATGTCAATCTGTCCTCTTTAAACAGGAAATTAATTGTGTTATGAGAGATTAAATGTTCGTGTCTTTGGGTAAGGCATCTGTGTGCAGTAACATTGATTTGAAAGAGGCTTACAACCACAATATACTCACTGAGGATTCTCAGCTATATACCTCTTTCATGATGTCGCATGGAGCTTTTAGATTTTTGAGATTATCATTTGGGCTTGCTTCTGCACCCAGTGTTTTAAAAAAAATAATGGATATTTTGTTTCACAGGATGCCAGATAAACAGACATTTCACATGTATATTAAGTTCTGCTGAGAAACATGAACATCATTTCAAAATCTTTATGTTAGGTCACTCTTAAAGAAAAAGCCATGAGCATCAAGAGAGACAAAAATAACTTCATTGATCATGAAGTGGATTATATATGCCATCAGGACACCAGAGACAAATGAAATCCAATGTTCATTTAGTCAAAGCAATTTTTCACTTACCAAATCGTACAAATATGTTCTTCTATTGGTTTGAGTGTGTAATATTTTTTGTGTTAACATGCTTTAATCACTGGAGCATTTAAGAAAATGCTAAGGAAACATTAATTTGGGGTGAGGTTGAAGAGATAATCTTCTCTGAGATCACAACATTAACATTGAAGGCACCTGAATTGAAGTTGGATGTGCACGGTATGAAAATGTGGATAGCAGTGCTATTGGTTTGGGGCAGTGTTATGTCAAAAAATGGATGGTGTGGAAAGAACAATTTCCTCACCTTAAAGGTACAGAGCTTCACTAGAGAACTATAAAAAGGGGAGCATTAGCATATGTGTGTGGTGCAAAACATCAAGACGTATTGGGGGCCACTAAGGGGCTGTTTTAAGAGTTTTAAGAGGCCCCAGTGCCAACCTCATGACACATTAGCATCATTTAATGCTAATGTGGCGTTAGATGGCTAAAAACGCAGTGCCATATTTACAAGGTGGAGCAATGCATGCATTGCACCACTTTGTAACCCTTTGCACTACATTATGCCTGCACCAGGCCATCTAAGCGATTTCCTTGAGCCATTGTTTCGGCACTTTTAAGGCCTGCTCAGAGCAGACATTAAAACGGGGTATGCCATTGAATACAATGGGCCCCTATGTACTCAGCTGGAGTAGTGCCAAACTTTTCACGCCACTATTCTTAAATCAGCCCCTAAATTTGAGGTTTACATGAGTCGCAAATGGTGCTAGAAGTGAATCTGTGAGACTATTTTGACTAAGTGCTAAACTGTAGGAATTTATTTTGATAACATGTTTTTTATGGGCATTGTTATTCTGAGAGCAGATTGCCTGCCCAGATTATTGGTAGCTGCATAAGAGGATGATGGTAAAGGGCGTGAGCACTGATGACTGTGGTATGGCATAAGTGGATGCATTTATGGAGGGAAATGGTGTCTTAAAACGGATTAAATGAAAGTTGTTTATATGGAAGACACAGATTATGGTCCGTTAAACAGGTTTATGAAAGATGGGTCGCCTGACAACTAGCACTTGTTTATCCAAGGTACTGAAGGGATTTGGTAGAATGTCACCTGAGCGCAGTGTAGAAAATACTATTGTGTAGAGACGAAACTTGTTTGTAACTTTGGTAAGCCTTAGGAATAAACATGTACAATGGGCCTATGAGGATCAAAAAAACATAAGAATTCACTGTTGGTGGCCAAGTATGGATGATTCGGTGCAATGCATTGGTAATGCATGCAAACGATTATCTGGTTTCAGACAAGCAATGTGTTGCGGACAGGACACTTTGAATAGTGATCCATTATCTACCAAACCCTAGTAGAAAATCTGCAACCATGATATTTCTTACTTTAGTATTGTGCTGAAATAACTTTTGGTTTCAGGAGACAGGTTTCCTTTTTTTTTTTTTTTTTTTTTTGGGAAAAGGAAGAGTGATGATTACATTCATACATCATTGCCAATGAACAATCATTTTGTGAAAAAAGAAGAGAAAAAGAAAAAAAAGAAAAGGAAACCACAAGAGAAAAATAAAAAGTACAACATATGATTACATCTTCTCCTTCGATTGGAGAGAGACATTTCCCCCGTTTATCACCCAGAAAGAGATCATTGTCTTAATACATCAATCATTAGCCATGAGCCAGTTCCGAAATTGTCCCCAGCTAGCATTCCCTTCCCCCTAGCCAATCTCCCCTTCCGTTCACACAGGGAGATCTCCAGATGATACACTGATAATAACCTGCCCAACCACTGTTGCCATGATGGTGGTTGCGTGCTCAACCATGAGGAGGAGATACATAATCGATAAACCGCCATGGCAGGAAAAAAAAAAAAGGCCTCTGTCATCCCCTTGTTTGTTCAGCAACCCCTAGAACCATGATTTCTGGGGTAAGGACCACGTCATACCCCAATAGTTCTTTTATCACAACCATCTCTCAGTGTCGTTAATTCTCTGCACATAGCGAACATATGGATTACATCTGTTCCATAGGCCCCACACCTTGGACAATTAATTCCTCGTGACCCCCCCCACTTGGCAAGGTGGGCCGGCATATAATACAAGTCAAACATAGTCTTATAATGTTGTGCCTGTAAAGACGAAGGGAGTAACATAGTATGACCTAACTCGAGTGAATTAAAAAAGTTAGCACTTCCATCCACCAGTTTACCACTCCACCTTTCACTATGCTTCCCCAAGTCATCGGGTTGCTCTGCCATTAATGAGGAATAGATTACTTTGATAGTCATGTTATATTCTCCCAGAATACTTTTTAGCAATTGGTTGCTTTTAAACCCCTGTGGCCCACCCGTTTTCTTGCCCAAAAAGTCTTGTACCTGTAAAAATTTAAAGAAATCCCTTTGTTCTAGGCCATACCGTTCTTGAACACTAGTAAATGTCTTTATTCCAACGTCGTCAAAAAAGTCTCCTAACCTCGCTATACCTTTGGAGGTCCATTTTAACATATAGTTATCCTTAAATATTTCCGGGAGCGACATATTATTCTTAATTAGGGTATAATAGTTAGATCTTCCGAGCCCATTCTTTGTACGCCACGGCTGCCAGCATTTATAGGCCGCCTCTAATACCTTGTACCGGGTTTTTCTTATAGTACCCTGGTTCGTGAAAGGTTAGCAAGCACCCCTTCAAGACAGAACCCACAAGCAGTTCGTAGATATTAGGGATATTGGGAATACCTTCCACCTTGTTCTCCCCTGGTCTCTCCCCCTATAATGGGAGCATATATTGAAATGCAGCTGCCAATTGATATAACTTCAGATTAGGCAAGGCCCACCTCCTCTTTTCGCGAGGTAGAGACATCAATTTAGCCGATCTTCTGCACTTGCCATATGCCCAGATAAATCTCATAATTATCATGTCCTTATCTTCAAACCGAGATTTTGTAAAGTTCAAGGGTATGGTCCGGAATAAATACAATAATTTGGGGAGAAGAATCATTTTGACCATATTGCACCTCCCCATTATAGTCATATGCAAATTGTTCCATCTATGCATATCATTTTTAGCCTTTGCCAATATTGGATCTAATTTCAGACTGATGATTTCTCCTACTCTTGGTGAGATACTGATACCCAGCTATACTGCATGCTCCACCCTCCGATTGTCCTGTGAATTCGTATATTGGTTAACCAATAGCTGAGTTTTGGTTCCATTTAACAAATACCCAGAAAATGTCCCGAACTTGGTCGTGACCTCTTCGATTCCTTTCAGTGCTGCATCCGGGTTGGAGGTTATAATGGCAATATCATCCGCATATGCCAGGACTTTTGTATCCCAACCATATCTTCGTACCGGGATAATCTGCTTATTCCCTTCAAGCTGTCTGAGCAGAGGATCTATATATAAGGCGAACAATAGCGGAGAGCATGGGCATCCCTGCCTAGTACCTCTCCCCACTTGAATGCATCCAGACTGCCCTCCCATTAATTGTATTCTTACTCCCGGGGACTTATACATGACTTTTATTGCCACGATAAACTTTTCCCGAAAGCCATATTTCTCCATAACCTTCCAAAGATATTTCCAGCTAACTCGGTCGAATGCTTTCTCAGCGTCTAACAGGGCAACAGCCATGGGCTCCTCCGCCACTTCTGTTGCATCAAACAACGTAATAACTCTTTGAATATGTTCTGCCGTATCTCTACCAGGGACAAATCCATGTTGTCGAGGTATTACCAATTTCTTGATTACCAAGGATAAACAGGCAGCGAATATTTTAGAATACACTTTAGCATCACTATTAATTAATGTTATTGGCCGATATGAGGCCGGAGTCTGCGGGGCCTTCCCTTTCTTTAAAAAAACGACTATATTAGCCATTCCCCATGAGGGCGGGATTTTTCCACCATTCTGTACCTGGATAAACAGCTCGAGCATCAATGGACGTAACACTATTTTAAACGTTTTGTAGAACTCTAACAGGATTGCACCAGGGCCAGAAGCTTTACCGGCGGCCAGTTCACTTAATGCCTTGTCTATTTCTAAACTACCAATCTGACCCTCCAGTTGTGGATAATCCTCTTCTGAGTCTGTGTTAAACCTGATGGGGTTAAGAAATTCCTGCATCTCTATAAATGAAAATCCAGCTGTATCATTATAGAGGTCCGTATAAAATCCCTGAACACCCTCCTAATACCATCCGTATCTGTCACTATTTGTCCCTGTTGGTCTTGAATCTCTCTGATGACCCCCGCTGCAGCTTCATGGCTTGCCCTTACAGCCAACAGGTGACCAGTTCTTTCGCCAAACTCATACCTTTCAGAGCGTTGCGCAAGGTATTTTCCAGCTACTCTTCGTGCGTTAACTTCATTTATTGTTGCCCTTGCTATAGCAATCCACTCCTGGATGTTCATTGTGTCTTCCCCCCTTTCTATGGCTGTAATCAACTGTATTTCTAAATCTCTGAGCTTCAAATGTGAGTCTCTAATTTTCCTTTGGGCCTTTTTTTGTTTACTCAGGCTAAAACTCAAAGTTGCTCCCCGTGCCACTGCCTTCAAAGTATCCCAGACTATCTCTATAGGAGCAGACCCTACGTTAATCTCTAAGAATTCCACTATCCAACTCCTCATATAATCGAGGTATTCAGAGTCATCGAGAAGCTCCCTTTCGAAAGTCCATCTCCTGGTTTTGTGTTCTAGACCATCTAACTCCAAGTCCAATACCAGTGGATTATGATCAGACATAATCCGTGGATATAATTCCATGCTAGCCTGTGATAACAGTTCAGGAGATGTCAAAAAGAAATCTAATTGGGACAGTTTCACATGAGGGGCAGAGAAATAAGTGTACCCAGGATCTGAATCACATAGCTTGACCCAAGCATCCACCAAATCTAACTCTTTCTGCAGACCTACCATTGCCTTGAGTACTCGAGGCTTCCGCCCCTGATATTTCTTTGCTACGGGGCTAAAAGATCCTGCAAACCATCCCAGGAGCCGTTAAAGTTAAAGTCCCCGCATAAAATATACAGGGACGGCCAGCCAGTTAATTCTACAGCCATAGTATCCATTACATCTGGATCATCCGATACTGCCCTGTATACAGAACACAGCGTAAAGCTACCTTCCCCATATAAACATTCTACAATTACCCATCTCCCATTCCTGTCAGCCTTCTGCCTGGCAAATTTCCCTCTGTTGCTCTGATCCAATATCGCCACCCCTTTAGTTTTCACCCCTTGTTTTGAGCATACTATCATTCTCATACCAAGCGACCCTAGGATCCCACGGTTTACATATTCCACATGAGTTTCTTGTAAGCAATAAATATCTGCCCTGAGGGTTTTTTAATCTTCCATAACTTTCCTTCTTTTTCGGGGGTCATTTAGGCCACAGATGTTAATAGAAGCTATTCAGAGTCTGGTCATTTTTTTCTCTTTTACCCCTCCCCCTCCTTCTCCGCCTCCCAGTCATTTGTTTGGCTTTTCATCCAGGCTATATGCGATCTTGCATAGACTTCGCTTCCTCTCTCCTTCTCTGGTCCTTATATTCTGCTCCATTCTCTTTGTCCCTTCCTTCCCCTTTCCCCCCTTACTCCCCTCTTTCCCCCTCCCGACACGCCCCCTCCCCATAGCACACCCATCCACCCCCCTCCCTCCCCACAAGGGCTGGTTGGGGACCCCTCCTCCCAGCCAGCCCCCCCTTCTTGTAGAGCAATCGAGCCCCCTTTGGCCCGAATGTTGGCGTAACGTGGATAAAGGGTGCCCCGCCCACCACCGAGATCCGTGACATCTGAAAACGCGTCATTATTTTAGCCCTGTCAAATATTCCTTTGCTTGAATCTCTGACATAAACCATCTCACTTTCCCATTCACAACCGTTTTTAGACGAGCAGGGGAAATCAAATATGCTTCTCCACCCTTATCAAAAAATGGTTTGATCAGCTGTCGGAGCCGCCATCTGCGCTCCACAGTTTTATGACAAAAATCTTGTTGAGTAAAAAAAGTTACCCCTTCCATATGCCGCGGGGCGTTAGGGCGTGATTTGTCAAAAATAGCCTGGTGCAGCAAATAATTCCCCAAAAACACCAGAATAGCTCTAGGGTATTTTGAGGCAGCTGAATGTACCCCCTCCCTCCTGGTCGGGGGAAATCTATGAACACGCTGAATCTCGTTATTCCAATCCCAATGGTTCAGTTCGGGAAATGCCCACTGCAATAGCTTAATCATGTAGCTCCGGATGTTGTTCCCTTCCAGCCCTTCCTCTATGCCCAAGAAGCGTAAATTGTTTCTTCTCTGCTGGTTCTCAAAGTCTTCCAGTTTCCACATTATGTCAGTCATTTGGCTCTCCTGCGTGGCATTCTGTTGCTTCAGCGTGTCGACATCCTCTTCAGCTACTACTATGCTCTCGTCCATTGTGCACAGCTTAGCTTCCATCTCGATACATGATTTAGTAACCTTACGCACTGTTCCTTGCAGCCGTTTTACGGCTACCCTGGCTCGACGACTTTCAATCCGGGTTTCCGTTTGGAATTCTTTAATTGAGTTAAATATTGATTGTAGCATCCCAGAGTCAGTGCTTGCTGCACATATATCGCTCTTCGTGCCCCCATTATTTTCTCCCCTGTCTTTATTCACCAACTGCTGACCGCCCATGGTAGACATATCTGTTGTTCGAGTTACATCTGTTAAATTAATGCTGGAGTAATCCCATTTTAAAGTATTACTCCCGCTTGATGCGGAAAATTCGGTACCCTCCTGTGATCCAGACCTTGTTTTAGTGCACTTGCGCTGCCGCCGCCTCTGCCGTACTGTGTGTTCGTTACTTGATGAAGCATTCCCCCTCTCGGAGGATATGCTGCTACCAGAGTCACTAGGGCTGTGCTCATCAGCACTGCTGAAATCCGATTCCTCTGTCAATGAGTAGAATTTGTCCCCAGTGTCTTTAGCCCAGTCCAAGATTTTCATCTCTTTTTCATTATCCTTATCACCCTCTCCTAGGCTCTGCGAAATATTTTGCACATCTGCGCTACCCCGTGTAGGTTTTATATTACTTAAGTCTCCTCCTTGTCTTGCGGTCGCATACTGCTGTGCCGGGGGACCCTCCTGACTAATGGGAGGATCCTTTTCCTTCCTTCTTACCATTGTGCAGCTGTCTGACCCTATTAATCCCCCATCATCAGGTTGGGGTGCTACTTCCTTAAAAGTCTTTTCACTGGTGGCCCCCCCAAGTGAGCTTTCTGTGGTAGTTTGATCTTCTCCCGAGGTGGAAGTTAAAAGCGTAGTTCCACTTTCTTGTGTACCTCCTGCAAGAAAAGAGGTGATAGTAACCTGGGTTTTGCTTTTCCCCCCATTTTCCGGAAGGGGGATTATGTTATTGTCCGATTTTAAGTCTTTACCTTGGCCAGTTATGTTTCTCCCGGATTGCCTACCCACTGTTGAAACGGGGCGTCTGTTTGCCCCGGTCAAGTCTCCTTTATCCTTTCCTGACCACAATATTTTGGCGCTGTCAGCCTTGTCTCCAGAGTTCCAAGCCATTTTTGGCGCCATACTTATTTTCAAGAAATGGGGGAGTGCTCTCACAAAGCGGGCTAGCCCTGCTATCACTACTATCACCTCATGTATCGCGTCGTATATCACACTTTTAATAATGCCCTTTGTAGGCCAAGAATGGGTACAGGAGCGGTCAGTACTCGACTCAGTAATCAATAACATTGGGGGCACCCAGTTCTTGTTAATCTTGCGCACCATAAACCCTCTAATCTTCAGTTTTTGTTATAAATCAGATGCTCACAGAGATCAATAGGGTAGGCGCTCTCAGGATCCGCACATCTTATGTTAATATTTTAAAGTCTAGTAGAGTTTTTTATTTGAAGAGGTGAAGAAGAGAACAAATCTTTGCTAACGTGTTTTCAAGAGTCTAAATCAGTCATTTCAGGCCCCTTTTCCCCCTTTTGCTTACTTGGAATTTATTTTCCTCCTTCCACAGTTAAAAGTGCAGAGCAGGCCAGGAGTGGGGGGCAGCTTTTCTTTCTTGAAGTTTATTTTCCTCTTTTCCTCTTTGTCGTGAAGTCAAGCGTAGAAAATGCAGGGTAGGTTTAGCGTGGGGGTAGCCTCCTAGCTACTTCTGCCTTATCTTCCACTGCATCGTTTCCAAAAATTAGAGGGAAGCATATGCTTCTCCCCCCATGACCGTCATTGGAGCTCAGCACGCGTTTAGAGCTAGAAACGGAGCGCTCTCCAGCTCCGAATTATGCCCATGGTTGCGCATTACTCCAAGCCGCCTTAGGTCGCGGCATAGCTCCGGTTTTCGTGGAGGGGAGAACTTCCCTCCGCTCTCGCTGCTTCCGCGTCCGCGTTCGCTGCTGTTCTACTGCGCCGGCTGGCGTCCGAGATCCGGGGTGGGCATGGCTGCAGAGCTGCGCCCTCTCTACGCATCTGCCATATTGCTCGTTAGGGGACAGGTTTCCACCACGGGTTAATTTATTCTCCGCATGCTATCAAATGTGTAGTATATTTTAAGAGTTTTCAAAATCACGTTAATTAGTTATTTGTAACTACTGATTACTACTCTACGTGGATTTATTACTCCATAGTGAGTAAAATGATCTCCGACTGTACCATGATATTTTTCAGAGGTATTTGCCGGACATACGGTTGGCGAAACGTCAGGGTGTCTGAATACGGCGTGCATTTCATACCAGAAAAAATAAAGAGTATTAAAGTGCAAACATTACTCTGTGCCTTTGTATTCACCACTAGCAAACGGAGCAGTGAAAGGGGCCAACACTTTCGTCAAAGAGGGTATATACAAACAGCCTTGCCATCTAATTTAGATGTGGAGGCTTATTTGCAGACTACAATATGGCTTTAAGTGAAAATACCACTGGTGTTGCCCCATTTGTGCTGTTGAGAGGCAGGCGACCTTTTACTAAGCTGTTTCTTATTTGACTGCAGGAGAGATTAAATTAACCCGTGGTGAATACCTGTCCCCTGAGGAAGAAAATTATTGCAGCACAATCCAAAAGTAAGAAATAGCATCATTACAGATCTAGAGTCAATGGAAAGGAGAAGGTTCTGGCTGATAACCTACAGTGAATGGGAAGAATGAACTTGAAACTGGCAGTCATTTGTTGGTGGATAAATTACAACTATAGGTTTATCAATGCTTGAAAAGTGGTATCATTCGTAATGTTGCAAGAGAGGTCGCTGGCCTAGATGATGAGTCTGCAAGTCCTAGTGTTGATATGAGCAACCGACTGCCATTTGTCTAAGTGACAGTTGGAGGCAGCCAGTTCATCTGTGCACAAGCATTTACACGGGCTCCCTGTTTAAGGCAGCTTCATTGTGTTCATGTACATATACAGTGTTCATGTAGGTTATGCGTGGTAGTAGGGCTCTGTGTTTAGGCGAAAGGGCGGTCAGTGAAAAGCGCGACATTGCCGCCATCAAGATTACATGTCGGCGTCAATGTTGTGGTGAGTTTCCCGCTGGGCCACCGGGTGGAAACGCTGTTTCCGCCTGCTGGCCCAGTGGAAAACTCATAGTAATGCCAGTGGGCAGAAAACCGGAAAGGTGGTTTTCCGCCACAAAGAGTTTGGCGGGCGGCCTCTGCTGCCCGCCAAACTCTTAATAACGGCCCAAGTATCTTTAAAAAAGTTTTAGCTGTTTCCTGTGTTTTTTTGTGCTTTTTGTGTTGGAACATATTATTACTTTTTTAAGCTTCTTTTTCATTTAACCTTTTATGTATTTTTTGGTTTGAGCTAATATGAATTATTTGTTAAAAAAAAATTCTACTGTATTTGTTTAATGTTTGAACGTATTTGAAGCAAATATGTCTGCAATGTTTTTATTGCTATAATGTGCAAAAAGTACCTGTGGGACTTTTTCAGGTGTCTACTCATCAATGTCTTTTTTCTCCCTCCAGAGCAGATGATTTTTCTGCATTTCCGGTAATATGTGTCATTAAGATCAGCCATGTATCATATTCCTCATTTGACTAAAGAGCCTCCACCTGAACATGTTCTTTTTTTCCTGCCCCTGAACTACATCTATGCATGAGAGTACTTGTTTGGGTTAGGTGCTTCATCATTCCGGTTATCCCAAACAAGTATAGGCCAGGATGTCCTTTCTGCACCATATGGTAATATAATATGCATGTGACCTTCTGTGCATTCATTTTTTTCTCAGCTTCAATGGGTGAAGATCTTCCAGGACATTTACACTCAGGCTGAATTTGGCCTATGCTGCTAATCCCTTTGCGCATGGCCCCTGCATGGTAATGTGTGCATGGTCATGTGCTGCAACCCACTGCTGCTTTTTGCATGCACATCACGGGTTGGCGAGGCCCTGTTCCTAATCAGCTACGGGCTACCAACCCCTGATTGTGCTTGACAATACCCTACTATCCATGACCCTTGGCTATGCACATTCGGATTGGTTGCATGTCCTGGTTTCTATATTGTGAATAAAGATGCAAATTTGCAAACTGTCCCTGTCACAGGAAGTAATCGCATTAAATGGTTAATACGTTGACTATGTAAAAGCAACATAGTTGTTGTGACCTTTGACAAAATTAACACTGATTTCCATAATAATCATTGGGCAGGAGAATACTTTTAACATGGTCCCCAAAAGCTGAAGAAGTGGTGACACAAAACACAGGCAAGTTTTTCAGTAAGTCAGATTAGTCTCATGAGATGTTGGAGGAAGTAGTTCAGTTGAAAGTTATATTAAGAGAACAATTCAGCAGCTGGTTGATTCCCAAACCAGTTAGGCCCATATTTATACTTGGTTTGCGCTCATTTTATGTTACGCTAATTCAGCGCAAACGTAACTCTATATTTATACTTTGGTGGTAGACATGTCCAGCGCCAAAGTTATGGAGTTAACGTCGTTTTCTGGACGTGAAAACCTATCTTGCGTCAATGAGATGCAAGGTAGGCATTCCAGTCTAGAAAAGGCATTTTTTGCCTCTAAACAGTGTAGTGCCATAATTTGGCACAGAAGCTCCGGTTTCCCCTACACCTCCTCTACCCTGTTAGCGTCCTTTACAAGGAAGCTAATAGGGCATTAGCACCGGCTAGCGCCATTCCATAAATATGGCACAGGGCCGGCATCTTGGAATGGCGCTAGCCATCGCTGTACTGTTTCACACAAAACTGCGCTAACGCATTTTGCCTGAAAAACTATAAATATGGTCCTAAGGTCCATATTTATACTTGCAGATTGTTTGTTGAGTCAATGATTTCACAGCTGATTGTTTGAAGCACAATATTGCTCACATATAATGGTATGTTGTAATAACTTGTAATTTTTAAAAATTTCTTCACGATTTTGTCCTCTGTGCATTATTAACTAGCACAATGATATAGTTTTCTTATGCTCATTTAGAATTCAGTGCTGGCACCTTTAATGAGTTATAGATTAAACATCGCCTAACCTACTTATCTTTTTCCCCGCTTCTTGGGTACAACCTCAACATTTTTATGGTTTTCATGTCACTTTTCACCAGGACGAGGTTATTGGATCACCTTCACTTTCCTCTCTTAGTTCTACAAATTCTCAGTTTGGAATGGATTCACATCACTGCGTCTGTAATGCATGGATTTATGTCTCACTAACTATGCCTTACTCTCCTTACTCTTACAGATTATTAATTTCTTTGGGAACATTTTTCTCGGAGTCAAGGACAGAAAAAAGGGTGCACGTTCCTCCTCACATACCTTGGGTTCTCATTCCCTGGTGTTTTTCCTAACATCTCTCTTATTCTTTTATGATTATAATCCTCATTCTTACTCCGCTTCTTTCTTACAGCCTTGAGAAAGCCCTGGCGAATGCGCCTTGTGGGGCGAAACACGTGTTGGCTGAGCTTCTACTTCGCTCTGTGATTTATTTATTTGAAGTATAATTTGGAGTCATTTACCTTCCAACAATAAACCTCGAATTGGATCACTCTTTTCTGAAGCTCTTTCTTATGAACTTCACTGAACTTAAGGCAATTGGATGCCTTAAACCATTACTATTAGGAGTGGGAATTTACCATATACTTGTAGTCCATATTTATACTTGCTTTGTGCTGAATTGGTGTCATTTTTTATGCTAATTCAGGTCAAACCTAACTCCATATTTATACTTTGGTGCTAGACACGTCTAGAGCCAAAGTTATGGAGGTAACTTTGTTTTCTGGACTTGAACACCTACCTTGCCGTCAATGAGATGCAAGGTAGGCATTCCCGTCCAGAAAAGGATGATATGGCCTTAGCACCATATTTATCCCCCTGTGCCCAGAGACACCCACACCAGAGGGACACTATAGGATGGGGGACCCATCCCACCAGGTAAGTCCTAGTAAGTATTTTTTTTCATGCTTGGGGGCCCTGACTTGGAGCCCTCTGCATGGCGCTGGCCCCAATTGCCATGCCCAGGGGGCATTTGTCCCCTGGGCATGGCCATTGGGATGGTGGGCATGGCTCCTGTCTTTACTAAGACAGGAGCCATGTCCATGGGGGTTGTGCGCTAGAAAATGGCGCTACACTACTCACAGGCTTTTGTTTGCCTCTAAACAGTGTAGCGCCATAATTCGGTACACAAGCTCCGGTTTCCCCTATGCCTTCCCCACCCTGTTAGCATCCTTTACAAGGACGCTAACAGGGCATTAGCGCCGGCTAGCTCCATTCCATAAATATGGCGCTAGGCCGGCGTCTTGGAATCGCGCTAGCCGGCACGATACTTTTTCACACAAAACTGTGCTTAGGCAGTTTTGCATGAAAAAGTATAAATATGGACCTAAGTCTCTTTTCTCGGATTGACATCTCTGACTGTATGCTGCAATCAACCCTTCACATAGAAGCTATAGGTTGTGTTGTCTTGGTTTGTAACCTTGACCCCAAGATGCCTGCTAGGTTTGTTTTAAATTCTTTTTGGAACAGAGGTAAATGTGTGGATGTTCAGCAACAGGAGCAAGGCATTTAAACCAATGATTTCTGAAAAATATAACATTTTTGATGAATTAGTCCCAGAATGAAAGAAACGGGACAAAACATTCCTGGCGCTTCTAAAGCTTAATTTTCAGTATCATTAAGTTTGATAAGGAACTCCAAGAGCATATTTGTTTTGTGGACTTTATTTAGATTGGAGTTTAGTTGTAGGAGGTACCAAAGGCCTTAAAGGAGAACGACTGTCTGAACTTGCTGATGAACTTGAATTTGTGAAAGGATTGCAAGCCATTATTTATGGCATTTGGAAGGGCAGTACATGTACTTAAGGTCTCTGGAGATTTGTTTAGAAATGTTACGTGCTGAATCTGACAATTTCAGTAGGATGAGAGATTTATTTGTTTTACAGATTTTGTGTTATGAAACTATTCTTTTCTCTCTCAAGTATCCTTGGCATGAGGGGGTGTAAACACGGTTATTGATAATTTAAGTGTTTTCAGATATGTTCACACATTACAAGGGTAAGTTTATTTCACATACTGCAATATTAGATGAATACAATAGAGAAAAGATAGCTGACAAAATAAATGTAAATCTGCAGGTATAGTAATGTTCCAACTGTATTTCCCAGTTACAATCGAACTCTATAGTAATATACTGTTCTGATATTTTAGATTTTTACAGGAGAGAGTAGAAAATCAGAACTCCAGTGAGCAATACATCCAAACCAGCTGTATTTGTTCTCATCCAAATTCCCTCCCCCCAAGTGACTCTACCATGCAAACAGTGAATTCCTTTTGGGCCATGGATTTAGGGGGGGAAGCTGGAAAAGTATTTCAGAGGTTTTGGCATCCTTATAAGACATGTACATCTGAATTTCTGACACCGGGCCTATGACCATGCTTCAAATATTATTCAACCTAAAAATCCCGTCAACACTTTAACAATTACTATCATATTCAACTCCTCGTAGACATATGACAACATTTAAGTCCCCTTTATGTCTAATAATCCATTAATGTACATAATAATTCACAACACTAATCCATTAGTTAACATTTCATCCCTGCTCCCCACTTTATATCTATTATTTAATCATAATTTCAGCATTGCATATAGAATGATACAAGGTGCAGCAATTTCCTGTACTCCCATCGATACACGTCTAAAGCTAAAGTTCATCCTACAAATACATTCTGATCTATAGACAAATGAAATGAACACAATTGTGAATTTGTAAATGCATTTTCATAGCTTGGGAAGACAATACAAATAAGTGCCTACAGCTTGATAGAATATATTACATAGTACGTTCTCCCTCTACCATCACCCTAGGAAGTACACCCAATTCCATAAAGTTTGCAGCTTGTTTTCCATTGCCCATCCTCCTAAAACCAGTCAGAACATTGTAGAATGAACAGGTTTGCCAAAAGTGTGTATTTCTGCTTCATCTGTTTTTTTGTGGTGATTTGAATTAGCATCTGTGTCTTGTATACTGGTGAAGGAAGATACAACAATTATTCTAATGTATGCAGCAAGGGACTACATTTCCTTCATGTTATAGTGGAATAAAGACCATAGGTAAAGGTTATTTAAAAATGTAGCATGGTTTCAGTTTGGTATGACCAGCTGTTGGATGGACAATAAACTTGGGGGAAAAAACCAGGACACAGCCATAGGAGATACAGAAAAATGCATGCTTCTGTTTTTACATTAAAGCCGGCCCTGTTGGGTTTGACTGTGCTTTTTGTCAATGTATTTGAGGTCTCTAAATCAATCATTTCTGTCTCTTCTATAGCATCAGGAGGGTGAATTAGGATTGATAATTTGAAAAAGAATGAAGACCTGGTCTTACCTTTCCAATTTGAAAGTGTTAAACATTTGTGTGTGGTGCTTCACTATAAACATCAATCCTAGGGTGCTCTGACATTGTGAGCAGGGACGGTGCAATGCTGTGGTAAATTGTTCTCCTATGGGAATGTGTCAAGTTTTGGTTTAGGCTTACCGTCCAGACCAGAGGGAGATGGAGTGCAACACCGATTCTTGCAGGTCCAGCTCTGGCTGAGGTAGGGGCGACCCTTTCTGGTAGCCACGGTGCTGTTGACAGTGGACGCCAATACAGTCTGTGCCTTCCAGAAGGAGTCCCTGAGGAAAAACCGCAAAGGGAAAAAAAACTCCAGATGGGAACTCCCTGGAAAAAAGGAAGACACACAAAAAATCAAAGTCTTAAACCAGGACTTAAAAAAAGAAAAAACAGGAAAAACAAGAGAAAAAAAACTGGAAATCTGAAAGAAAACCAGCAGGAGCGTAATCACCACAAAGCAGTGTTGCAACGCAAGGAGAAAGAAAATCAAGGCCCTTATATCCCCTTCGCTGCCGGGCCATTTCCCTCTCCTGTGCCGAGCCTTTTTTTGGCTATTTGGGGCAGTTCGCGCTTAGACCCTCATAACTTTTTGTTCACATAAGCTACCCACGTCAAATTTGCGTCCTTTTTTCCCAACATCCTAGGGATTCTAGAGGTACCCAGACTTGGTGGGTTCCCCAGAAGGAGGCCAGGAAATTAGCCAAAATACAGTGAAAATTTTGTTTTGTTTTCAAACAAATTGGAAAAAGGGGCTGCAGAAGAAGGCTTGTGTTTTTCCCCCTGAAAATGGCATCAACAAAGGGTTTGCAGTGCTAAAATCACCAGCCTCCCAGCTTTCAGGAACAGGCAGACTTGAATGAAAAGAAAACAATTTTTCAACCCAATTTTGGCATTTTACTGGGACATACCCCATTTTTACGATTTTTTGTGCTTTCAGCCTCCTTCCAGTCAGTGACAGAAATGGGCATGAAACCAATGATGGATCTCAGAAACCGAAACACTTCTGAAAAGTAGACAAAATTCTGAATTCAGCAAGGGGTAATTTGTGTAGATCCTAGAAGGGTTTCCTACAGAAAATAGCAACTGAAAAAAGAAATATTGAAATTGAGGTGAAAAAAACTGCAATTTTTCTTTACGTTTGACTGTGTAACTTTTTCCTGCAATGTCAGATTTTTGAAAACAATATACAGTTACGTCTGCTGGACACTTCTAGTTGCGGGGATATACAGGACTTGTAGGTTCATCAAGAACTCTAGGTACCCAGAGCCAATAAATGAGCTGCACCCTGCAGGGGGTTTTCATTCAATACCGGGTATACAGCAATTCATTTGCTGAAATATAAAGAGTAAAAAATTGCTATCAAGAAAACCTTTGTATTTCCAAAATGGGCACAAAATAAGGTGTTGAGGAGAAGTGGTTATTTGCACATCTCTGAATTCCGGGGTACCCATAATAGCATGTGAATTACAGGGCATTTCTCAAATAGATGTTTTTTTTACACACTCTCTTATATGTAGAGGGAGAAAATGTAGAGAAAGACAAGGGGCAATAACACTTGTTTTGCTATTCTATGTTCCCCCAGGTCTCCCGATAAAAATGGTACCTCACTTGTGTGGGTAGGCCTAGCACCCGCGACAGGAAATGCCCCAAAACACAACGTGGACACATCCCATTTTTTCACAGAAAACAGAGGTGTTTTTTGCAAAGTGCCTACCTGTAGATTTTGGCCTCTAGCTCAGCCGGCACCTAGGTAAACCTACCAAACCTGTGCATTTTTTTAAACTAGAGACCTAGGGGAATCATCCAGGATGGGGTGACTTGTGGGGCTCTGACCAGGTTCTGTTACCCAGAATCCTTTGCAAACCTCAAAATTTGGCTAAAAAAAACACATTTTCCTCACATTTTGGTGACAGAAAGGTCTGGAATCTGAGAGGAGCCACAAATTTCCTTCCACCCAGTGTTCCCCCAAGTCTCCCGATAAAAATGATACCTCACTTGTGTGGGTAGGCCTAGCGCCCGCAACAGGAAATGCCCCAAAACATAATGTGGACACATCCCATTTTTTGACAGAAAACAGAGGTGTTTTTTGCAAAGTGCATACCTGTAGATTTTGGCTTGTAGCTCAACTGGCACCCAGGGAAACCTACCAAACCTGTGCATTTGTGAAAACTAGAGACCTAGGGGAATCCAAAATGGGGTGACTTGTGGGGCTCTGACCAGGTTCTGTTACCCAGAATCCTTTGCAAACCTCAACATTTGGCTAAAAAAACAAATTTTCCTCACTTTTCAGTGACAGAAAGTTCTGGAATCTGAGAGGAGCCACAAATTTCCTTCCACCCAGCGTGCCCCCAAGTCTCCCGATAAAAATGATACCTCACTTATGTGGGTAGGCCTAGCGCCCGCGGCAGGAAATGCCCCAAATCACAACGTGGACACATCCCATTTTTTTTACAGAAAACAGAGGTGTTTTTTGCAAAGTGCCTACCTGTAGATTTTGGCCTGTAGCTCAGCTGGCACCGGGGGAAACCTACCAACCCTGTGCATTTGTGAAAACTAGAGACCTAGGGGAATCCAAAATGGGGTGACTTGTGGGGCTCTGACCAGTTTCTGTTACCCAGAATCCTTTGCAAACCTCAACATTTGGCTAAAAAAACAAATTTTCCTCACTTTTCAGTGACAGAAAGTTCTGGAATCTGAGAGGAGCCACAAATTTCCTTCCACCCAGCGTGCCCCCAAGTCTCCCAATAAAAATGATACCTCACTTGTGTGGGTAGGCCTAGCGCCCGCGGCAGGAAATGCCCCAAATCACAACGTGGACACATCCCATTTTTTTACAGAAAACAGAGTTTTTTTTTGCAAAGTGCCTACCTGTAGATTTTGGCCTCTAGCTCAGCCGGCACCTAGGTAAACCTACCAAACCTGTGCATTTTTTTAAACTAGAGACCTAGGGGAATCATCCAGGATGGGGTGACTTGTGGGGCTCTGACCAGGTTCTGTTACCCAGAATCCTTTGCAAACCTCAAAATTTGGCTAAAAAAAACACATTTTCCTCACATTTTGGTGACAGAAAGTTCTGGAATCTGAGAGGAGCCACAAATTTCTTTCCACCCAGTGTTCCCCCAAGTCTCCCGATAAAAATGATACCTCACTTGTGTGGGTAGGCCTAGCGCCCGCAACAGGAAATGCCCCAAAACATAATGTGGACACATCCCATTTTTTGACAGAAAACAGAGGTGTTTTTTGCAAAGTGCATACCTGTAGATTTTGGCTTGTAGCTCAACTGGCACCCAGGGAAACCTACCAAACCTGTGCATTTGTAAAAACTAGAGACCTAGGGGAATCCAAAATGGGGTGACTTGTGGGGCTCTGACCAGGTTCTGTTACCCAGAATCCTTTGCAAACCTCAACATTTGGCTAAAAAAACAAATTTTCCTCACTTTTCAGTGACAGAAAGTTCTGGAATCTGAGAGGAGCCACAAATTTCCTTCCACCCAGCGTGCCCCCAAGTCTCCCGATAAAAATGATACCTCACTTGTGTGGGTAGGCCTAGCGCCCGCGGCAGGAAATGCCCCAAATCACAACGTGGACACATCCCATTTTTTTTACAGAAAACAGAGGTGTTTTTTGCAAAGTGCCTACCTGTAGATTTTGGCCTGTAGCTCAGCTGGCACCGGGGGAAACCTACCAACCCTGTGCATTTGTGAAAACTAGAGACCTAGGGGAATCCAAAATGGGGTGACTTGTGGGGCTCTGACCAGGTTCTGTTACCCAGAATCCTTTGCAAACCTCAACATTTGGCTAAAAAAACAAATTTTCCTCACTTTTCAGTGACAGAAAGTTCTGGAATCTGAGAGGAGCCACAAATTTCCTTCCACCCAGCGTGCCCCCAAGTCTCCCAATAAAAATGATACCTCACTTGTGTGGGTAGGCCTAGCGCCCGCGGCAGGAAATGCCCCAAATCACAACGTGGACACATCCCATTTTTTTACAGAAAACAGAGGTTTTTTTTGCAAAGTGCCTACCTGTAGATTTTGGCCTCTAGCTCAGCCGGCACCTTGGGAAACCTCCCAAACCTGTGCATTTTCGAAAACTAGAGACCTAGGGGAATCCAAGATGGGGTGACTTGTGGGGCTCGGACCAGGTTCTGTTACCCAGAATCCTTTGTAAACCTCAAAATTTGGCTAAAAAATCAAATTTTCCTCACATTTAGGTGACAAAAAGTTCTGGAATCTGAGAGGAGCCACACATTTCCTTCCACCCAGCATTCCCCCAAGTCTCCCGATAAAAATGATACCTTACTTGTGTGGGTGGGCCAGGTGCCTGCAACAGAATAAGGTCCAAAACCTGTAGAAATAGAGGGGATAGCACAGGGAGTTGATAAGGACATATTCTTCTTTTATACATCTTTAGGCTGACTCTGCTTTGGAGACCCACACAAGTGAGGTGTCATTTTACTTGCAAGACTGAGGGGAACACTGGGGAGTAGGAATTTTGTGCTGGAGCGGTGATCGTACAAACGAAAGTCAGGAAAATATGCTTTTTTAAGCAAATTTTGAGGTTTGCAGAGGAGTCTGGGTAAGAAAATGTTTGGGGATCCACGCAAGCCACACCTCCCTGGACTCCTTGGGGTGTCTAGTTATAAAAAATGTCTGGGTTTGGTAGGTTTCCCTAGATGAAGGCCGCACCCAGCACCAGAAACATAGGTGCCCCCTCCCCCCCAAAAACAGGTAGTTTTGTAATATACAGGGAGTGCAGAATTATTAGACAAGTTGTATTTTTGAGGATTAATTTTATTATTGAACAACAACCATGTTCTCAATGAACCCAAAAAACTCATTAATATCAAAGCTGAATATTTTTGGAAGTAGTTTTTAGTTTGTTTTTAGTTTTAGCTATGTTAGGGGGATATCTGTGTGTGCAGGTGACTATCACTGTGCATAATTATTAGGCAACTTAACAAAAAAAAATATATACCCATTTCAATTATTTATTATTACCAGTGAAACCAATATAACATCTCAACATTCACAAATATACATTTCTGACATTCAAAAACAAAACAAAAACAAATCAGTGACCAATATAGCCACCTTTCTTTGCAAGGACACTCAAAAGCCTGCCATCCATGGATTCTGTCAGTGTTTTGATCTGTTCACCATCAACATTGCGTGCAGCAGCAACCACAGCCTCCCAGACACTGTTCAGAGAGGTGTACTGTTTTCCCTCCTTGTAAATCTCACATTTGATGATGGACCACAGGTTCTCAATGGGGTTCAGATCAGGTGAACAAGGAGGCCATGTCATTAGATTTCCTTCTTTTATACCCTTTCTTGCCAGCCACGCTGTGGAGTACTTGGACGCGTGTGATGGAGCATTGTCCTGCATGAAAATCATGTTTTTCTTGAAGGATGCAGACTTCTTCCTGTACCACTGCTTGAAGAAGGTGTCTTCCAGGAACTAGCAGTAGGACTGGGAGTTGAGCTTGACTCCATCCTCAACCCGAAAAGGCCCCACAAGCTCATCTTTGATGATACCAGCCCAAACCAGTACTCCACCTCCACCTTGCTGGCGTCTGAGTTGGACTGGAGCTCTCTGCCCTTTACCAATCCAGCCACGGGCCCATCCATCTGGCCCATCAAGACTCACTCTCATTTCATCAGTCCATAAAACCTTAGAAAAATCAGTCTTGAGATATTTCTTGGCCCAGTCTTGACGTTTCAGCTTGAGTGTCTTGTTCAGTGGTGGTCGTCTTTCAGCCTTTCTTACCTTGGCCATGTCTCTGAGTATTGCACACCTTGTGCTTTTGGGCACTCCAGTGATGTTGCAGCTCTGAAATATGGCCAAACTGGTGGCAAGTGGCATCGTGGCAGCTGCACGCTTGACTTTTCTCAGTTCATGGGCAGTTATTTTGCGCCTTGGTTTTTCCACACGCTTCTTGCGACCCTGTTGACTATTTTGAATGAAACGCTTGATTGTTCGATGATCACGCTTCAGAAGCTTTGCAATTTTAAGAGTGCTGCATCCCTCTGCAAGATATCTCACTATTTTTTACTTTTCTGAGCCTGTCAAGTCCTTCTTTTGACCCATTTTGCCAAAGGAAAGGAAGTTGCCTAATAATTATGCACACCTGATATAGGGTGTTGATGTCATTAGACCACACCCCTTCTCATTACAGAGATGCACATCACCTAATATGCTTAATTGGTAGTAGGCTTTCAAGCCTATACAGCTTGGAGTAAGACAACATGCATAAAGAGGATGATGTGGTCAAAATACTCATTTGCCTAATAATTCTGCACTCCCTGTATCATTTTGATGTGTCCACATACGTCTGTGATGTGCCAAACACTAAAATTGTGAAAAGAAATGCACTTAGATTATGTGAAAAAGACCCCTCACCCACCAACCAAGTTGGTGGCATGCTTCATCATCGGGGTCCCACCCGAGGCACCTAGCGTGTCACAGGTGTGCTGCGACGCCTGATTACAGCGGAGCAGATTTTGTCATTTTTATCACATATACTGGTTGGATTTGGCACGAGGGTGAGTGATGGTTCAGTGGATCAAATTTTATTAACAAGAGATTTCACAAAAATGAAATGCACTGTTAATAACTGAAAGGCAAAAAACTGAACCAATGACTCACAGCTCGTGAGCTGTAAAGCTGCGACAAGGCACCAACCGCTTTACAGTCCATTCACACACCTTTCATACATGACACGCACAAGACCATTCACACCGCCAGCCACGGGCCCAGCACATTACAACACTCACATCGACAGACAGCGCCACTCAAGGGCCCATCCCCTACATACGCCCACATGCCTGATACAACAATCACACCAGCTGATGGGAGTGTGTGTACTGGTGTTTGGCTGGCAGTGTGTTGCAGTAGCCAACAGAAAGTCAATATTTACACTATGTACACCCTCAGCCAAGCCCCACTCCACACACAATGGCATCACTTTTTTTTTTAAACAAAGAAACCCCTAATTAAGTAGAAATAATTACAAAACTACAAACACAAAAGCTCTAACTAAGTACATGACAGAAATGCTAACCATGAAACTGAACACATGAAAATACAAAACAGACATGAGTTTACACTCATGGTTGTTCCCAGTAATTCTTCTGGTTGTGGTAATTCTTAAAACAACCACCCACACACAGCCCAGGCTTTGAAGGCCAATCTGGGCAGTACATTTGAGTCTCCCTCCGGATACCTCTTCGAAAACACAACCTACATTTCATAGCTGGAAAATCTTTTTTGGGTGTGGGAGGAATGTGCTCAGCAAAGTGGCGATCTTTCAATCTAGCAACATCCTCCACCACTGCTTCTCTAGGGACTCTGGCCTGTTCCACCACAATAAGGCTCTCTATCACTGACTCCTGAAATTTCACAAATGTCATCTTTGACTCTGGAGACCTATCCTTAAACACATATAAAAGCATTAAAAGTTGCTAAGTGGAAGAGGTGAATTGCTAACTTCTTATACCAAAAGTAAGACTTACGAATAGCAGTATAAGGTTCCAACTTCTGATCAACTCTATCTACACCTCCCATGTGCTTATTATAATCTAAAATGGACACAGGTTTGCACACTTCAGCAACCTGGTCCCAAACAGTCACGGGGGAAGTACTCTCATCATGGACGGTACTTAGCATGTAGACATCCCTCCTGTCTGAAAACTTCAAAGCTAGCAGCTCATCATTCCACAAGGCACTGCACTGTCCCCACTCAAGTGTTTTACAGATAAGCTCCCTTGGATAGCCTTTCCGGTTACAATGAATTGTGCCACAAGCAACAGTGGCCACTCTAAACAATTCCTTGAACAACTGCACTCCAGTGTAAAAGTTATCTACATACAAATGGTGACCTTTGTTGAACAGTCGTCTACCAAGTTCCCACACAATTTTCTCAGTAACTCCAAAAGTGGGAGGACAACCAGGGGGGTCAATACTGGAATCCCTACCAGTGTAGACACGGAAATTATACACATATCCTGTACTACTTTCAGACAGCATATACAATTTAATTCCACATCGTTCCCTCTTGCTAGGAATGTACTGCTAAAAACCAAACGACCCTTGAAGAGGACCAAAGACTCGTCCACAGCTATTTTTTTGCCTGGAACATAGACCTCTGAAAAACGATCTACAAAATGATCAAGGACAGGCCTAATCATAAAAAGATGGTCAGAATCAGGGTGATATTGTGGAAAGGCTAATGCATTGTCAATAAAATGCAGCATCCTAAGAAGAAGCAAATACCGATTACGACTCATTGTTGCAGGAAATATAGCTGTTTCCATCAAGGGACTAGTAGACCCATAAGAAGCTAGTGACGGCTTCCTTATCAACCCCATCAAATGCGTCAAACCTAAAAACCTTTTCATCATCTCCAAATTTGTGGGAATCCACTGGGCAGCTCTAGAGTGCGGCCTAAGTCTAGCAGCGTTGTCCCTCAAATACTGCTCCGCATACAAATTAGTCTGCTCAACAATCTCTTCCAAAAACACATCATCCAAAAATAACTCTAAGAAATTGACAGGCAAAAAGTTCTCAGTATTGACTCTACACCCTGATAGACGAGTAAAGGCAGGCAACTCTGGCTGCTCCATGTTTGGGGCAACCCAGAGTTCAGGTCTTCTAACGGGAAACCTTTCAGCCCCAGGTTGCTGCACTAATGGCACATCAGTGTCCTCTTCTGAAACAGGCCCTTCATCTGCACTGAGTGTGGCTTTCTCAACAGAAGATTCCTCTCCCGCAGAAACTTCACTGCCAGAATCCCTCACTTCCTCTTCTGCCTCAGATGCAGAGTCCGTCTCATAATCATGATCAGACAATGACTCAAAAAGCATACCAACCACCTGCTGAGCGGTCATCCTGCGGCTAGCCATGATCTTTCCTACTAAAATTAACTGGACAAATGCACCACCAACAACCAGCACTGTGTAAGATAGGTAATAAAGTGTAGCTTTATTAGTAAGAGTTATAAACTCAAAAACTATACCACTCACTTGCTTGAAAAAGCTTGAATCACCAGCAACTACTCTGCACAGACACAGCAATCACCAATGATATCCCACTAAAAAGAAAGAAAGAAAAGCAAATTTGAAATAAGACAACACAAATATCATAGTGCACAAATCTAAGGACAATTTCACATAAACCTGCATTTAGTACACCACCTACAAACATGTCATTCATGCATGGCAACAATACTACTTTGGAGTAAATTGCTTTTACTTACCTAAAACATGCAACTATGCAAACCGCAGGTCAACCACCGCCAAAACCACAAGGAGCCACAGCAAAGAAAGCAAAAGCTTTGAACTAGAACAAAAAGGAGGAAAAAAATTATCACAAATGCAAATACTTTGTCAGTTGACAAACATCCCACCATCAAGCATTTAGAAATTGGTGCCTAAGTGGATTCTGCCATAGGGGCAGATGGGCCTACGAAAAAATAGGCCTATCTGCCCCGAGGAGGGCAGAAAATACCTTTAGTAGTGTGTCCCCAAGGGCCCACCCTCCAAAAAAAACACACACACACACACACTATCCCTGGTGCCTACGTGGCTTCTTTCCCCCTTGGGGGCAGATGGGCCTAAAAGAAATAGGCCCATGTGCCCCCAAGGGGGGCAGAAATGGCCAACAGTTCAATGCCCCCCTTGGGGGGTGCCCCTTGCCCAAGGGGACGCCCCCACAAAAATAAACATATTTAAAAAAATCCCTGGCGTTCTAGTGGTTTCTGCCCCCCTTGAGGGCAGATGAGCCTCAAAATAATAGGCCGATCTGTCCCCAAGGGGGGCAGAAATGGCCTTGGTACACGTGCCTCCAAAAGGGGGGCGACCCTTGCCCAAGGGGTTGCCCCTCCTCCACTAACACACACACTATCCCTGGTGTCTAAGTGGCTTCTGCCCCCCTTGGGGACAGATCGGCCTAAAAATAATAGGCCGCTCTGCCCCCAAGGGGGGCAGAAATGGCCACAATAAAGATGCCCCCAAAAGGGAGCAACCCTTGCCCAAGGGGCCGCTCCTAAATACAAGCATTTCCAAAATAGTTGAAAAAAAAATAATCCCTGGTGTCTAGTGGATTCTACCCCCTTGGGGGCAGATCGGCCTAAAAATAATATGCTGATCTGCCCCCAATAAAGATGCCCCAAAAGGGAGCGACCCTTGCCCAAGGGGCCGCTCCTAAATATGAGCATTTCTAAAATAGTTAAAAAAAAAAAAAACTGGTGTCTAGTGGATTCTGCCCCCCTTGGGGGCAGATCGGCCTAAAAATAATAGGCCGATCTGCCCCCAAGGGGGGCAGAAATGGCCACAATAAAGATGCCCCCAAAGGGAGCGACCCTTGCCCAAGGGGCCGCTCCCCGATGCAACATGTTACAAATATAACCCCCCCAAAAAAATCCCTGGCGTTTAGTGTGCATTCCTGCTGCCCGATCGCAATGCGATCGGGGAGCAGAAATGCTCAAAGAGACACCGGGGGAAAGGAAAAGCCTTTCCTTTCCCTGGTGCCTCTTTGGCCCAAACCCCCCACCCGCCGAAGGAGAAACTCACCTGTTTCTCCGTGGATCGCACTGGAAGCAAATGGCTTCCAGTGCGACCGGCACTGGGTAATGAGGTCAGCGCGCGACTGCGCGCTGACGTCATTAGGGGAGGTGGGGGTGGAAGGGGAAGGTCTTCCTCTTCCATCCCCGCCTTGGGGGGGTAGGGGGAGGAACCCCACGAAGGGAGCGCTAGCGCTCCCTCCGGGCTCCATGCCGAGGACGTAATGGTTACGTCCTTGGCACAGGAGCACTGTGCCGCGGGACATAACTGTTACATCCGCGGCACAGAAGGGGTTATACTCCTAAACAGGAAGTAAGAAACAGGAAAAGGAAGGACTGCCATCTTGAATTGGGAAAAGAATAATAAAACAGATAGGAAAAAAAGTTACAGGAGGAAAGGAACAGATGCATGCAGTGAACCAGAGGAGAGAAAAGTATGATGGGATAGCCAAAATGGCTTCCCCCAGGAAGAGAAGAAGAAAGAAGAACCAAGAAGACGCCAGATAAGAAAGAGGCTGGGGGGCCATGCCCAAGGACCTAATGAAAGTCTGTATGCCGCGCAAAATGCGCAGTGACAACATAAGCCCAATTCTGGGCTCCCGTCCTCGTCGCAGAGGCGAGAACAATCTGTGGCCGGAAAAAAGGGGCACGGCGGGCACCGCGGAATGGGAATCGGACCGCGGCACCCGCCGCAACCCGATCTGACCGTGCTGCCGGGAGCCGTGTCGCAACAGGTTTGAAAGAGAAGTGTTTGGGCAAGAGAAATAAAGAACAATGTTTTGACTGCAAACAAGAATTCTGTTTTATTTTGAGATAGAGTTTGAAAATACGTTTTGACTTGTACTGTTCATTCATACTGTTTAAGGAGTGCTCCTTCTATGTGTGTGTACATTAAGTGTATGGTATTGGGTCTTCTTTGAATGGTTAACCCAAGGAGAAGAGCACCTATACATTGCAAAGACTTGGAGTGTGGCGCTACACCCTAATTGTAATAGGTTAAAAAATCCATTCAGGTCGAAAGTCACATGTAGGTGAAAAATTTCCCTTGGATTTATGATTTTTTAAAATTTCATAAACATTCACTTATTTTAGGACAACAATGAAAGATCAAGAGATGCAATACAATATATCACGAGGAATTATTAACAAGTAACATATAGAAGGGAACATCTAAATAGGGTCATTGTAATCTCATGAGAGTTGCTTGTCATTTGTCAGTTCCAAAGAATTCCCTGTTGAATGTAACATTGTATTGGAGATGAAATTAATCTCTGGAATGACATGTATAGAGAAGAAAAATTGATATAGAGAAGTATTTAGTAGATATTTGAGAAAGAAAAAGATCAAGACTGTAGCTTAGTGAAGAATGGGTGAGGGGGAAAAAAGGAAAGGATCAGGAGGTGACAGTGTGTGTAGAGGTATATATATATATGGACTGACCTCTTCTGTATATGAAGTTCCTGCATCCTCATATGTAGTATACTGGGGTGATTTTGACGTTTGCATATAGAGGTCCATTGTGTTCCAGAATGCTTTGGTGGGTCTGGTTATAATACTTATTAGATCTATTGTTGTCTGAACCCTTTATGAAACATTCCCAGGACCACCAGGTGTGGTTTGGTATAGTGTTGGAGTATTTCTGTTCACAAAGGATTGTTTTAATTCCAATTGTTAGTAGCAGATCTACAAAAGAAAGCAAGGGGCTCTTAGGTTTGAGTGGAGATCCATATGCAAGGGACCCAGTATAACATTACACAAGAATAGAACAAGTTTAAAGTGAAATGTCATTGATTGTTTCTTCATTTTTTGACTACTATGAAAGAACATGTGGTCTAGATTGGCTGAATATTCTGTGCAACTCCAGAATGCTTGACAGTATGTGAGGCCTTGTCGGAAAAGTCTTCTTGGAGACCAGCAGAATTTTGGGAGTGCTCAAAATTGACTCTGGTATAGCAAAGCTGGTATGTTGTACTGAAACAGTAAGACCATGTTTTATTCCCATCTTTTGCTTCCAGATGACTTATATCTGAAGATAAACAGAAGTATTAGAAATGGGGTCTTTGGTTGGCAGTCAGGTTACCCCCGTCCAAGCAAGGACCCTCACTCTAGTCAGGGTAAGTCACACAGAATCCAAATTAATCTGTGCCCACCCTCTGGTAGCTTGGCACCGAGCAGTCAGGCTTAACTTAGAAGGCAATGTGTAAAGTATTTGTGCAATTAAGCATACAATAACACCATATAGCACCACAAAAATACACCACACAGTGTTTAGAAAAATATATAATATTTATCTGGATATTTGCAGGTCAAAACGATCAAAGATGCAAAAAGTAAATGTAGAGATATCACTGAAAACTGATATAAAGGGGGTCATTCCAACCCTGGCGGTCAATGACCGCCGGGTTGGAGGACCGCGGGAGCACCGCCGACAGGCCGGCGGTGCTCCCAAGGGCATTCCGACCGCGGCGGTAAAGCCGCGGTCGGACCGGCAACACTGGCGGTCTCCCGCCAGTGTACCGCCGCCCTTTGGAATCCTCCAAGGCGGCGCAGCTAGCTGCGCCGCCGAGGGGATTCCGACCCCCCCTACCGCCATCCAGTTCCCGGCGGTCCGCCCGCCGGGAACCGGATGGCGGTAGGGGGGGTCGCGGGGCCCCTGGGGGCCCCTGCAGTGCCCATGCCACTGGCATGGGCACTGCAGGGGCCCCCGTAAGAGGGCCCCTACAAGTATTTCACTGTCTGCTTGGCAGACAGTGAAATACGCGACGGGTGCAACAGCACCCGTCGCACCTTCCCACTCCGCCGGCTCGATTACGAGCCGGCATCCTCGTGGGAAGGGAGTTTTCCCTGGGCTGGCGGCGGTCTTTTGGCGACCGCCCACCAGCCCAGGGAAAAACGTAGAATACCCTCCGCGGCCTTTCGACCGCGGAGCGGTATTTCGGAGGGGGGAACTCTGGCGGGCGGCCTCCGCCGCCCGTCAGGGTCAGAATGACCCCCAAAGTGTCTTAAGTCTTTTTAAAGGAAACAAAGGCCCTCATTACAACCGTCACGGTTGGTGCTAAAGTGGTGGTAATACCGCCAACAGGCCGGCGGTAAAAAAAATGGGATCACGACCACGGCAGAAACCGCCAACACAGACAGCCACTTTAACACTCTGACTGACACTGCAGTAGCAACAAAGACCGCAGCTGTAACCGCCAACAGACCGAAGGAAGACAATGTACTGCCCACCACATCACAACCCGCCAATCCGCCAGCTTTTCCGGGGCGGTACCAACGCCATCAAAAGCACGGCAGAAACAGAACACTGAAGGGAAACCACCCACCTCTCGACACTCAATGAAGAACCAGGACGTCATGGAGCCCGAGTTACAGGTCCTGCCCATGCTGGTCTACCTCCTCATCTACCAGGAATACGAAAGGCGTCGGCGACGACAAAGGTGAGTACTGCACCTAGTACACAGGGGAGGTGGGGAGGAAAAAGAGAGTGACACACACACGCAACACCCCCACCCCTACCCTCACCCACAACACCATACACACAAACACATGCAACAACATTACATTTACACCCCGTAACCCCCTTGAAGAATGCAAGGACAAAAGGAATTGAGTTAAATCAGTGATATATTAGAAATAGGCAGATATACGTAAGATTTTTTAAAACAGTGTTTACAAAAATATACAATATGTACATAAGGGTGTACATTGTCCCTTCCAAATGTCTGTGGGCCACTGGCCCTAAAATCATGGGCCAAGCCCACACTTGACTCCTGCCTCAATTCGGAGAGAACACAGCAGGGGCATCAGGTTGAAAACACACAGGCACCTCAGGGGGACGGGAAAGGGGGGGCACCTCAGCCAGAAGATGGAACAACACCACTGCTCCTCAAGGGAGCTCCATGCCCACAGCGATGTCCTGGGGAGTGCAAGGCCACAGTCTCTCAAGTGGGTGGTTTGCCCACTGCTTTGTCCTGGGGAGTGCAAAGCCACAGTCTCTCTAGTGGGTGGTTTGCCCACTGCTTGGTTCTGGGGAGTGCAAAGCCACAGTCTCTCAAGTGGGTGGTTTGCCCACTGCTTGGTCCGGGGGAGTGCAAAGCCACAGTCTCTCAAGTGGGTGGTTTGCTCACTGCTTGGTCCTGGGGAGAGCTATGCCACAGCCCCTCAAGTGGATGGCTTCTTCCAGTGGTTCTGGAGGGGGCCTTGTGCCCAGTGTGCTTCATCCTGCCAAGGAGGGGGTGAGTGGATGCATATCTCCACTAGTTCTGGAGGGGGCTTTGTGCCCAGTGTGCTTCATCATGGCAAGGAGGGGGTGAGTGGATGCATATCTCCACTGGTTCTGGGGGGGACGGCTTGTGCCCAGTGTGCTTAATCCTGCCAAGGAGGGGCTGAGTGGATGCATATCTCCATTGGGTCTGGAGGGGGCCTTGTGCCCAGTGTGCTTCATCCTGCCAAGGACGGACTGAGTGGATGCATATCTCCACTGGTTCTTGAGGGGGCTTTGTGCCCATTGATGCAGCACTTGGGGTGTGGCAGTTCACATTCCCTCACCTGGGTGTCTGAGGCATGAGATTTGCAGGGACCAGGTTGCATGATAGTCCATGGAGGCAGAGCTAGACTCCATCCTGTGGCGGCTAAGGCTGCAAACTGGTGGTAGTGCTGGTGATGGTGGTGGTGCTGCCAGTGGTGGTGGGAGGCTCCAGCCCGTCTCCTGCAGCCTCAGACAGCTGCCCACTGGGGCTGCTGCTGCTGGTAGTGGTCCTACTGTCAGCGGTGCAGGTAGCGGGGCTTGCAGCGAGGCTGCTGGTGGTGCTGTCCGTGGTGCAGTTGCTGACAGTGGTGGAGGGAGGCTCCAGCCTTTCTCCTGCAGCTTCAGACAGCTGCCCACTGGGGATGCTGCTGCTGAAAGTAGTGGTGCTAGTGGCGGTGCAGGTTGCGGTGCGGGTGGCGGTGCAGGTGGTGGTGCTTGTGGCGGGGCTGTCCGCAGTGCAGGTGGCGGGGCTGGCGGTTGTGCTGGTGGGCACCAGGCCTTCACCTGCAGCCTCCGACGGCTGAAGTGCCTTGCCTGGCGTTTTCTGCCCCTTCTTCACCTTGGCAGATGCTGTTGTGACCTTGGCTCTGGCAGCTGGAGTTTTGGAGGAGGCCTTGCTGGGTGGTTTGTGCTCCTTGCTGCATGCTGTCCCCTTCTTCACCTTGGCAGGTGGCGGAATGGTTTTGTCCTTTGCAGGGGTTGGTGGCACACTGGCTAGGCTGATGGTTGCCCCATTTGAGCCTCTGTAAGTTGCAGGTACCACAGCGGACGCCGACTTGGTGGCTGAGGTGCTGGCCTGTGTTCTGGACACCGCTGCCCGAGGGGAAGGACGGGGGTAGGGGGAGGGAAGAGGTCAATGTTTGCCAGGAAAATCCTTTTAGACACACTGGGGCGGGAAGAGGGAGATGGTTTTGGAGTGGAGGAAGAGGGAGTGGTTGTCGGAGGTGTCTGCTGAGTTTGGGTGAAAGTGCATGGGCTGGATGCTGTTGTGAAGTGGATGGCTGTTGGGTGGGTGGGTGCTTGCGTTTGTGTACTTTGGGAGGAGGGGTCACAGGCACACTGGAAGAGGACACAGGCGAAGTGTGCATGGATGTGGGGGTGGTGACTACCAGTGAGGGGTGAGTAGTGATGGGCGTGCTGGTGATGGAGGTAGTGGATGAGGATGTAATGCATGCAGGTATGAGTGGAGACACTACTGGGAGGGAGGTGTACGAGGAGGAGGAGGGGGACACAGTGGAGGCAGTGGATGTTGGTGTGTGTGCATGGGGATGGTGTTTGTGTGAGTGCCTGTGGGATGATGTGTGGTGCTTGTGTGTGCCTAAGCCACTTCTGTGTGTTGATTTGGGTGAATGCTGGACAGGGTAGGGGAAGTTGGAGAAGGGAGGCTAAAGACAGGGACAAGGGTTGCCATCAGTGTTGAGGCCAGAGCCTGAAATGCTCTCTGTTGGGCCGCCACACCAGAGTGAATGCCCTCCAGGTATGCATTTGTTTGTAGCAAATGCCTCTCGACACCCTAGATGGCATTCATAATGGTTGACTGCCCAGCAGTGAGTGATCTCAGGAAGTCAATAGCCTCCTCACTGATGGCAGCAGGGCTGACTGGGGCAGGGCTTGAGGTGCCTGGGGTGAAGGAAATGCCCACCCTCCTGGGTGAGCGGGCATGGGAAACACACTGAGGGGCTGCTGGGAGGGCGGTGCTGGTGGGGGGGTGGTGGCTAACCTGTTGTTGGGGTGGGCACAGAGGTGTCCGCCACCGCCAGTGAGCTTCCATCAGAGGAGGAGTCGCTAGCTGTGGTGTCCCCTCCTGTGCCCGTCATGGTGCTCCCCTCGCCCTCCGTCCCACTGGTGCCCTCACCCTCGGTGGATTCGGCCTCCAGGCCCATGTGGGATGCAGCTCCCTCCGTCGCCGGTGCCTCTTCTCCTCCGCCAGATGATGCTAATGCACACAAGGACAGGGTGAAAAAACAAAAAGTGGGGAGAGACAGAGGATACACTTGGTTAATGTCAGCAACAACACCACCGTTGGTGTACACAACACACAGGGAGCAGTCCTATGTACCAGGCCATGCACTACCAGTTACTAAGATAGTCACCAGCCCATAGGGTACAATGCCTAATGCCATTAGCTGCACACCTGAAACTCACAGGTCTCTGTCCAGTAGTAAATGCCCCTAACACAGTTGGGGTTGGAGTGCTTCAGAGCCTGCCCAACAAAGGACCTATTCTGCCATCTTCGCCCTGGCCTAGGGACACCCATAGCCCACATCACCCACCCAGGTACCTCTTAACGTGCACAAAGTCGTGATTCAGAATCTGTACTCACCCCATTGTGGCTGCTGTGATGCCTTCGAGCTCCCATCGAACTCCGGATAGGCCACCACCAGGATGCGGAACATCAGGGTGGACATGGTGCGACGGGCACCCCTTCCTCATTGGGAGGCCAGCCCCAGCTGGGCCTCTGCCGTCTTCTTTGCCCAGCAGCGCAGGTCCTCCCACCTTTTGGGGCAGTGGGTGCTCCGCCCGTCAAAGACCCCCAGGCTCCGCACATCCTTGGCGATGGTACGCCAAATACCCTTTTTCTGGTGGGCGCTGACCTGTATGGAAAGTACAGCAGAAAAGGGAATTAGTCAACCGTCCGGACCGTCACACTCATGGCCCACCATATCTCTCCCATCCCCTGATGTACGTACATTGCCCACCTTACATGCAGCACTCTGGCAAGGACGCCTCTGCCCCCGTACATGTGACTTACACACACAGCAAGCCATACATCCATGGCCCACGCATCATGCTCACAGTGTACTCACCTGTTTGTTTGGAGGACTGTAGAGTAATGTGTACTGGGGTAGGACCCCATCCACCAGTTTCTCCAACTCCTCCGCAGTGAAGGCATGGGCACTTTCCCCAGACACATGGGCCATTGTTGCTTCTTGGTCTCAGCAGCACTTGCAGTGTAGGTCCTCTCATGTTGAAGGTCAGGTAGCAAGTGAGTGAACAGATAGAAAATGGCGATGTCGTCCGCTGCGGTGCGTACCGTCACTGCCTGCGTATATCCCCATTGGCTCCTGGAACCCATAGGGCCAAATGATAACCAATGCAAAGTTGCGCAGCGGTCTTCGACCGCCTACCGCGACTGCGCACAACACCAGCGGAATTACCACATTTCAACTTGTCCCTCCTCACAGGTCAGCCAGCGGCCATTTCAGGGGGGCACAGGGCATTGTACCTAACTGCGTCACAGCAGACATTGGCACAGCAACTGATTGTCGGATTCACATCTTGTTTCTGTAAAGTTAACAAATCATCATTAGTGCAATAGATGTGTGAATATGACACTCTGCTCACCGTTTTCTTCCATAGGCTTCAACCGCTGAAGCTGAATATGAGATAGCAGCATCCTTCTGTGTACAGACCCCTGGAGGACCTTGCGACAAAGGAAGACAGACACATTATCATAACCTACAGACTTGATTGTGCCACAATCCAAGAACTGTGTGCCAAATTGGAGCCAGACCTGATGTCAGCTATCCCCCAGCTCACAGGTATCCCCCCTCTAGTGCAGGTCCTGTCAGTGCTCCATTTCCTGGCAAGTGGTTCCTTCCAAACAACAGTGGCCATGGCTTCAGGGATGTCCCAGTCAATGTTCTCCAACATGTTGACCAGAGTGTTGTCAGCCCTGCTGAAACGCATGCGCAGCTACATCGTGTTCCCCCAGGTGGAGAATTTGGTCACAGTGAAAGCTGACTTTTATGCCCTGGGACATATCCCCAACATCATTGGTGCGATTGATGGTACACATGTGGCATTTGTCCCCCACCGGAGAAATGAAAAGGTTTTCAGGAATAGAAAAAGCTATCACTCTATGAATGTGCGGATGGTGTGTTTGGCAGACCAGTACATCTCCCATGTTAAAATTCCAAGTATCCTGGCTCTGTGCATGACGCCTTTATTTTGAGGAATAGCAGCATCTCATATGTGATGGGCCAACTCCAGAGGCACCAGGTGTGGCATATAGGTGAGCCCAAGGTCCCCACGCAGTATGATTAGGTGTCTGGGTATGGGGTTGTCCCTAAGGGTGAGTGTGTGTCTAACAGTTGTCCCTCGATATTCGCAGATGACTCTGGTTACCCCAACCTCTCATGGCTACTGACCCCAGTGAGGAATGCCAGGACAAGGGCAGAGGAATGTTACAATGAGGCACATGGGCGTACAAGGAGGATTATTGAAAGGACCTTCGGCCTCCTGAAGGCCAGGTTCCGGTGCCTCCATCTGACAGGTGGCTCTCTGCACTACTCACCAAAGAAGGTGTGCCAGATCATCGTTACATGTTGCATGTTGCACAACCTGGCCTTGAGACGCCAGGTGCCTTTTCTGCAGGAGGATGTGCCTGGAGATGGTCTTGTGGCAGCGGTGGAGCCTGTGGACAGTGAGGAAGAGGAGGCAGAGGAAGAAGATGTTGACAACTCTGGCTCCTGCTATGTGTACTGCTGCCCACCAAAGGTTATTCCAAAGTATATTTCACTGAACATTTGACTTGCATTGCTTTGATAATGTTGAACTAATACATATGAGAATCATTTGACAGACTCCAGATTAGTATTTGTTCCAAGAGTGTTTATTTAAGTGCTCATAAGTATAGGGGGATTTGCAATGGGCTGGGCTGATGGTGGAGGAAAGTCCATGGTGGAGTCCAGTCTCTTGGTATCACAGGTGCATTGTCCAATGGTGATTAGGAAGGGGATTAATGGCAGTTCAAGGTGGACAGGGTGACAGAGTGGGACAGAAGGGTGACAATCAGGAGAGTCTTATTTCCTGGTGGGGTCTTGGCAATGTTCTCTAACTTCTGCTTGGATCGCAAGGACCATTTGCGGGGTGGTTCTCCTTCTGCAGGGGATGGGGTGTTGGTGGCCTGTTGTTCCTGTTGCAGGGTCTCCTGTCCACTAGCGCCAGCGGAGGTGGAAGGATGTTCATTGGTTTGGCTAGTGTCAGGGTCCCGTTGTTGTGCCACTGCCTCCCTCATGGTGTTGCCCATGTGAGCCAGCACCCCTGCAGTGGTGACCAGGTTGGTGTAGATATTTTGTAGGTCATCCCTGGTCCCCAGGTACTGTCTCTCCTGCAGCCGCTGGGTCGCCTGCAACTTGGCCAGTATCTGGCTCATCATCTCCTGGGAATGGTGGTATGCTCCCAGGATGTTGGAGAGTGCCTCATGGAGAGTGAGTTCCCTGGGCCTGACTGCCCCCTGTCCCAAAGCAGTCCTCCCAGCTTCCCTGTTGTCCTGTGCCTCTCTCCCCTGAACCATGTGCCCACTGCCACTGACCCCAGGTCCCTGATCGTCCAGTGTTTGTGGATTTGCCTGGGGTCCCTGTAGTGGTGGACACACTGCTGATTGATTGGTCCTGGGGCTAATGGCATGGGCCCGCTGTGTGGGTGCTGTGCTGGTGTTTCCTGAGGGGGGAGGCTCTCTGGTGGGTTGGGACTGTGGCAGGGGAACCAGCTGTCCAGAGGTCCCGGATTGGCCAGGTTGGTCATCCTGATCCAGGCACGCAGAGCTGCTGTCTTCACTGTGGGCTTCTTCGATGGGGGGACTGGATGTAGCTGGCACCTCCTCTCCGGTGACGCTGAATATGGGTCCTGTGGGGATGAAAATGCAGTGTTAGTGTATCTGCGTGTGCTATCTTCTGCATGGGTGTGTTTCCCTGTATGATTGTGATTTCCCTGTCAGCTTGGCCTTGTGTGAGTGGTGATTTTGTGGGCTGGGTGAGTCTCTCTACTGGGCATGCTGTGGTAATGGGCCTCCATGTAGGTCTGTGTTGGGGGTCCATGCATTGGTGTTACATGCAGGGCTTGGTATTGGGATGGGTGGGTTGTGATCGTGTAGTATGTGTGAGGTGGTGGAGTGATGGGGGTGAGAGTAGGGGTAGGAGTTTGTGATGGCATGCAGGTAGGGTGGGGGATGTAGTAGTAAAGATTTGACTTAGCATAGTTCAGTCCTCCTGCTACTCCTGCGAGGCCCTCAGGATGCATGATTGCCAAGACTTGCTCCTCCCATGATGTTAGTTGTGGGGGGAGGTGGGGGTCCACCGCCAGTCCTCTGTACGGCTACCTGGTGTCTTGCAACCACGGAACGCACCTTCCCCCGTAGGCCATTCCACCTCTTCCTGATGTCATCCCTTGTTCTGGGGTGCTGTCCCATGGCATTGACCCTGTCCAGGACTCTCCACCATAGCTCCATCTTCATTGCAATGGACGTCTGCTGCACCTGTGATTCGAATAGCTGTGGCTCTACCTGGATGATTTGCTCCACCATGACCCTTAGCTCCTCCTCTGAAAACCTGGGGTGTCTTTGGGGTGCCATGGATGTAGTGTGAGTGATTATGTGTGAGGATGTGTGGGGTGATGTGTTGGGGTGTATGCTGTGATGTGCGTGGATGGTGTATGGGTGATGGTGTTCTGTTGCTCAGATTGGGTGGGTGCTCCTGCTTGTGTCTCTCAGTGTTGGCAATCTTGTTTTTCATTGAAAGGGTTGTGGGTAATGTGGGTGTGTGTTTTATAGTGGTGTGAGTTTGTGGGTGTGGTGTGTGTTTATGTGTCATGTGTCTGTAGTTTGAATTGTCCAATGTGGTGGTGTTTTGTAAATGTGTGTGTATTTTTAGCACAGCGGTGTGTACCACCAATGGTTTACTGCATTTGAAAGACCGCTGCGGGATTCGTGGGTCATGATACTGTGGGCCTATTCCTGTTGGCGTAACGGTGTGGGTTTTGCTTTCGCCAGTTTATCACTAACCTTTGGCGGACTTGTGTGGGTGTCTGTATGGTGGTGGTTTTCTCAATGTGGGTCATAATACCCGTAGCGGAATCCCGCCGCGGTCACGGTATGTTGGCGGCCGTCAGCACGGCAGTAGGCAGCACTTACCACCAGGGTTGTAATGAGGGCCAAAGTCTCTTTCAAACACAGAGTAACTGGTTCGCATGAAAAATCTCTGCAAAGGGCCGCAGAGGAGGAGAAGCGGGGAAACAAAGGGATGTGTGTTGATTTTTTGGGCCGCACACAGCGGTGCGTCATTTAGTTTCCACGCAGGGATGGCTGTGCGTCGATTTCAGCCTCTCAGTCATGGATCCTCTTTGCGTTGCAGGGTTTTCAGATGCCCAGGGGTCTGTGCGTGGAATCCTGGTCTTGTGGAGCGAGTCACAAGCGCTGCGTCGATCTGGAGGGCATTGTGTGGAAGTTTCTCTCACACGGAACGTGCTGCATCGATTTTCCTTCTGGAAGTTGGGCTGCACTGTCCCAGGTCGGCTGTGCGTCCATCCGGTGGGCCGTGCGTCGAAGTTCCGGTCGCAACGCAGGCACCGAATCGGTCTTCTCCTTGCGAAGTTCCGCTGCGTTGTTCCGGTTCGGCATGCAGTGAATTTCTCAATGCGGGGCAGGCTGTGCCTCGGTTTTAGCAAGCAATGTGTGAAGTGGAGAGCACTTCTTCACCCCATCAAGAGAGCAGCAAGGCAGCAGTCCTTCACAGAAAGCAGTGAGGTGAGTCCTTTGGGCAGCCAGGCAGTTCTTCTTGGCAGGATGCAGGTTCTGGTTACAAGTTTCTTCTCCAGGAAGTGTCTGAGTTGGTAGGGGCAGAGGCCCTGTTTATATACCCAAATGTGCCTTTGAAGTGGGGGAGGCTTCAAAGAGTGGCTTAGAAGTGCACCAGGTCCCCTTTCAGTTCAATCCTGTCTGCCACGGTCCCAGTAGGGGGGTGGCATCCTTTGTGTGAGGGCAGGCCCTTCACCCTCCCAGCCCAGGAAGACCCATTCAAAATGCAGACGTATACAAGTGAGGTTGAGTATCCTGTGTTTGGGGTGTGTCTGGGTGAATGCACATAGAGCTGTCAACTAAACCCAGCCAGACATGGATTGTGAGGCAGAGAAAGATTTAAGTGCAGAGAAATGCTCACTTTCTAGAAGTGGCATTTCTAAAATAATAATAATAAATCCAGCTTCACCAGTTAGCAGGATTGTATATCACCATTCTGCCCATGCTAAATATGACCTTCCTACTCCTTCCAGATCAGCAGCTACCACTCAAACAATGTATGGGGGCATCCCCAATGTTAGCCTATGAAGGGAGCAGGCCTCACAGCAGTGTAAAAACAAATTTAGGAGTTTTACACTACCAGGACATGTAAACTACATAGGTACATGTCCTGCCTTTTGTCTACACAGCATCCTGCCCTATGGGTTACCTAGGGCATACCTTAGGGGTGTCTTATATGTAGAAAAAGGGGAGTTTTAGGCTTGGAAAGTACTTTTAAATTCCAAGTCTGATTGGAATTGAAACTACACACACAGGCCTTGCAATGGCAGGCCTGAGACAAGGTTAAGGGGCTATTGACGTGGGTGGCACAATCAGTGCTGCAGGCCCACTAGTAGCATTTAATCTACAGCCCTGGGCACATATAGTGCACTCTACTAGGGACTCATAAGTAAATTAAATAGTCCAATGGGGTATGATCCAATGTTACCATGTTTAAAGGGAGAGAGCATATGCACTTTAGGTCTGGTTAGCAGTGGGAAAGTGCGCAGAGTCTAAAAACCAGCAAAAACAGTGTCCAAAAAGTGGAGGGAGGCAGGCAAAAAGTTAGGTGTGACCACCCTTAGGCTGTCAGGTCTAACATGTGTCCCCCCAGCTGAAAGTGGGGAGAGCTGCCCAACCTCCTGGGAGCTCTCATTGCTAAGGCGGAAGTATCTGGAGAGACCATCAGCATTGGAGTGGTAAATCCCCGGGCGATGCTCCAACGTAAAGTCTATCCCCTTAAGGGAAATGGACCACCTCAAGGGTTTAGGATTCTCACCCCTCATCTGCATGAGCCATCTGAGGGGCTTGTGGTCTGTCTGAATCTGGAAGTGAGTCCCAAAACAGGTAGGGTCTTAACTTCTTCAGTGCCCAGACCACAGCAAATGCTTCTCTCTCAATAGCTCTCCATCTCTGTTCCCGTGGTAATAGCTTTCTGCTAATAAAGGCTACTGGTTGGTCTGAGCCCTCCTCATTTAGCTGTGCTAGAACATCCCCTATGCCATGCCCTGAAGTGTCTGTCTGCACAATAAATTCCTGGGAGTAGTCAGGGGCCTTGAGCACGGGGGCTGTGCCCATGGCTTCCTTCAGAGAATCAAAGGCTTTCTGATAAGCCTCTGTCCAATTCACCAACCTAGGTTGTTTCTTGGAAGTGAGTTCTGTCAAGGGTGACACAATGATACCATAGCCCTTGACAAATCTGTGGTAGCATCCAGTAAGGCCTAAAAAGGCTCTCACTTCAGTCTGTGTTCTAGGTGGTTGCCAGGCCTTGATAGTTTCAATCTTGGACTGGAGTGGCTGCACCTTGCCACCACCCACTATGTGTCCTGAGTACACCGCAGAACCCTGCCCAATCTGGCACTTACTAGCCTTGATGGTCAGGCCTGCCTGTTGCAGAGCCTGAAGCACCTCCTTGAGGTAGAGCAGGTGTTCCTCCCAACTGGAACTGTAGACATCTATGTCGTCCAGGTAGGCTGCGCAGTAGGCATCCTTGCTAGCTAGGACCCCGTTAACCAACCATTGGAAGGTAGCGGGGGCATTTTTCAACCCAAATGGCATCACTAGGAGCTGGTAATGGCCATCAGGTGTGGAAAATGCAGATCTCTCTTGGGCCCCCTCAGTCAGGGCGATCTGCCAGTACCCTGATGTAAGATCAAACATACCCAGGAACTTGGCAGCGCCTAGCCTGTCAACGAGCTCATCAGCTCGGGGGATGGGGTGAGCATCAGTCTGTGTGACTGAGTTCAGACCCCGTCAGTCCACGCAGGACCTGAGTTCTGGCTTCGCACCGGGGACAGCAGCCTTAGTAACCAGCACCACAGCGCTGACCCAGGGACTACTGGATTTCTCAATAACACATAAAGTCAACATCTTGGAGACCTCCTCCTTGATTCCTCATCCGATAACCTGTACATTTTGTTCTTCACAGGGGGAGTGTCACCTGTGTCAATTTCATGAACACATAAGTGGGTCAGTCCAGGAGTAAGGGAGAACAGGGAAGAGAACTGCTCTAACAGTTCATAGCAGTCTCCTCTCTGATTTAGAGTCAGGGAGTCAGAGAGAATGACACCCTCCACTGACCCATCACCTTCTTTGGCAGAGAGGAGGTCGGGGAGGAGTTCACTCTCCTCTTCCATGCCCACATCTGTGAACAGGAGCATACTGATCATAGACATCTCAAAGTGAGGTTTGAGCCTGTTGTGATGGAGGACCCTTAGGAGGTACCTAGGGATCTTGAGGTCCACTTGGTAAGTGGCCTCTCCTTTACGGTCCTTGATCTCAAATGGGCCAGTCCAGCAGTCCTGGAAAGCCCTGGGCTCCACTGGCTCCATCACCTAAACCTTGTCTCGAGGTGAGAACTCAACCAGACTGGTCTTCCCGTCATACCACTCCTTCATTACCTCTTGACTGGCCTCGAGGTAACTCTTGGCCTGCTTCCAGAAGCGTTGGGTTTGGGTGCGGGTGCCAGCATGTAGCTGACCATATCCTGGGGAGGAGTCTTGGGAGCTTTCTTCTAGCCCTCTTTTACTATGCTCAGTGGTCACCTGATGGGCTGACCATAGAGAAGCTCAAAGGGGCTGAACCCCAACCCTTTCTGGGGCACCTCCCTATAGGCAAACAACTGGCATGGTAAGAGGATGTCCCACTTACGCCTCATGGCTTCAGTCAGGCCATTAATCATGCCCTTTAGGGTGTTGTTGAATCGCTCAACAAGGCCATTGGATTGAGGACGATAAGGAGTGGTAAACCAGTAGGTTACCCCTCACTCATCCCACATGGACTTCATGTAAGATGACATGACGTTTGTGACCCTGTCAGACACAACTTCCTTAGGGAATCCCACACTGGTAAATATTCCCAACAGGGCTCTGGTCACCACCAGTGCAGTCACTGTTCTCAGAGGGATTGCCTCTGGACAGCAGGTGCCATGGTCCACCGAAACCAGGATAAACCTGTTGCCCAAGGCAGTTTTGGGGTCCAAGGGAACAACAATGTTGATGCCCACCCTTTCAAAGGGGGTGCCAACAACGGGGAGTGGGAGCAGGGAAGCTTTAAGCTTTTGCCCTGTCTTCCCACTAGCCTGGCTGGTGGGGCAAGCTCTGCAGAAATTATTTGAGGCTAACCTCATTCTGGGCCAATGGAAGTGGGTGACAAGCCTGTTAAAGGTCTTGTCCTGGCCCAGTTGCCCTGCCAGGGGTATGTCCTGAGCCAAAACCAGTAGGAAGGCCTGGTAACACTGGGGTACCACCAGCACACATGCTGCCCCAGGACCTGGAGCCTTAGGCTCACTGTAAAGGAGATCATTCTCCCATTAAAATGGTGATTGCCAGAGGCGTCACTTGCTGCTTGGGCTGTGGCCTGTTGCCTCAGACCCTCAAGGGTGGGGCATTCCTTCTGCGCCTTGCAGAATTCTGCCCTGGTTGGCCCACCCTCTACTTGCCAGCCAGCAAGTTCAGATAGGTTACCCAGGTCAGCTATGTCCTCCCAAGTTGGCTCAGGGGCCTCCTCCTCCTCAGGGGCCCTGTCCACCACTGTGGGAACATCGAAGGTGGGTTTCCCACGCCTCTTGCCCTTCCTCTTTGCAGCTGTCTGGGCCATTGTTCCAGGCTCCAGACGCCATTGACCCCCTTTCCTGGGCAGCCATGGACCGTGTGGTCATGCAGACCCACTCAGGCAAACCTAACATCTCCAGGTGGGATCTGAGCTCTACCTCTTTCTAGGCAGAATGCTCAAGATCATTGCCTAACAGACAATCTACAGGCATGGCAGGACTCACAGCTACTTTCAGAGTACCAGAGACCCCCCCCCACTCAAAGGGAACCAGAGCCACTGGTAGGTGACTCTTGCGATTGTCAGTGACTTTGACCTGGTGGAATGTATTAGGGATTATCTGCCCTGATGACACCAGCTGACTCTTGACAGTAGTCCTACTGGCTCCTGTGTCACGCAGAGCCTCCACCCTTTGCCCATCAATGGTGACCCACTGCCTAGACTTGGAAGCATTTTCTGGCATGTAGGCTTTAGGCACCATCTCTTTTTCTCCCAGGGATACTAGGGAAACCTCTGCCTGCTCCCCAAAGCTAACTGGGACTGTCTCCCCCCTGAGAGCTACACTAGCCAACCCAGGTGTCTGTCCATTGGTGGACTGTGCCCTCTTGGGGCACTGGGAGTTACCATTAGAGTGTCCATGCTGGTAGCACTATAAGCATTTGGGGATGAATTTCTCTAATGTTTTATCAAAATACCTTGGCTTCTTCCCAAATCTAGAAGAGGAATGGTATCCACCCCCCCACCCTTCTTGGGAAATCTATTGGGGGCCTTTTGAGAACTCCTTATCTTAAGTTATTCTCCCCCCTCTTTCTTCTGTTGGGAACTCTGACCACCTTTGTGGGAGTCCCCCCCAGATGCCTTTTTGGACACTCTGGTGCTAACCCAGAGGTCTGCCTCCTCAGCAAGCTTCCTGGGGTCAGTCAGCTTACTATCTACCAAGTGCTGGTGCAACTCTGTAAAAGAAATATTGAGAATATGCTCTCTCAGAATCAAGTCATATAACCCTTTATAATCATCTACTTTGCTGACCCGCACCCATCAATCCAGTTCCTTGTTGGAGAAATCATAACAATCCACCCAAGTTTGTGTTCAAATTTTGGTGCTGTCCCTGAACCTCTGACGGTACCTCTCAGGGGTCAGCCCAAACTTGGCCAGTAAAGCGGCTTTCATGTGTGAGTAGTCATTTCTATTCTGTGGAGCAAGTGTGAGAAGTGTGTCCCTCCCTGAGAATAGTACATACAACCACATGGCTGCCCCCAGTGCTCCTCATGTGCCCCATGGGCCCTTAGTGCAACTTCATAGGCAGCCAGCCACTTATCAATGTCATCTCCCACCACAAAACTTGGCACCACATTCTAGGGTATACGAACCTGTTTGTCCCGAACCGGTCCTGCATGTATGCAGCCACCATCACTGCTGGACTCAGACTGTCTAGCCTCGATCTCCAGCACCTTGACACTCAGTTCATGAGCCAACAACTGTTTTTTCTCAGCCAAGGCTCTCTCAGCAGTATCTTTAGCTCTTTCAGCTTCAATCTGTTTGGCTGCTCTTTCAGCCTCAGCTTGCTTGGCTTCTCTCTCTGCTCTCCTTTCCTCCTGTTGAGCCTCAATTTTTAACTTCGCCATCTGCAACTGAAACTCTCTCTCCTCTCTCCTTTCCTCTGCGGTCAGGCCTTGATCAAAGACACTGCTCCCTGGTTTTGCAGGGGGCACAATTGCAGCACTAATCTCATCTAATGAGGGCAAAAAATCCTCTGAGGGGCCATCCGCTGGTCCCTCCTCCACAACATCCTCCTCAGCAGGGGCTTCTGCCCAGCCCCTCAGCTCCCTTTGGAATTCCTCCTTCCTGGAGGCTTTTTGGGTAGGTACACCTATATCCCTGCAGAATGCCCTCAGCTGGTTAACAGTGTAGGTCTCCAGCATAGCCATATCAAAATATTTATCTCCTGCTTGAGGCCCAGCTAGAGACATGTTGATTTGAGGATTTTAGTCACAAATGGACAGGAAATACGAAATTGCAGAAAAGAGATAAAAATCAAGTTGACTTTCAACTGTGGGTAGGTAGTGAAATACTTAGCTACTGTATGTCACTGCACAAATACCAGTCCTATCCTCACTGCTGATCACCAATGTTAGAAATGGGGTCTTTGGTCGGCAGTCAGGTTACCCCCTGTCCAAGCAAGGACCCTCACTCTAGTCAGGGTAAGTCACACACAATCCAAATTATCCTGTGCCCACCCTCTGGTAGCTTGGCACTGAGTAGTTAGGCTTAACTTGGAAGGCAATGTGTAAAGTATTTGTGCAATAAATCATACAATACCACCATATAGCACCACAAAAATACACCACACAGTGTTTAGAAAAATATATAATATTTATCTGGATATTTGCAGGTCAAAACGATCAAAAATGTAATAAGTAAATGTAGAGATATCACTGAAAAGTGATGTAAAGTGTCTTAAGTCTTTTTAAAGCAAACAAAGGGGGTCATTCCGACCCCGGCCGGCGGCGGGCGCTGCCCGCCGGGCAGAGACCGCCAGAAGACCATACCGCGGTCAAATGACCGCGGCGGTCATTTTGACTTTCCCGCTGGGCAGGCGGGCGACCGCCAAAAGGCCGCCCGCCCGCCCAGCAGGAAAGCCCCAGCAACGATGAAGCCGGCTCCGAAAGGAGCCGGCGGAGTTGCTGGTGTGCGACGGGTGCAGTGGCACCCGTCGCGATTTTCATTGTCTGCTTTGCAGACACTGAAAATCTTTATGGGGCCCTGTTAGGGGGCCCCACGACACCCGTTCCCGCCAGCCTCTTCCTGGCGGTGTAAACCACCAGGAACAGGCTGGCGGGAAGGGGGTCGGAATCCCCATTGCGGCGCTGCTTGCAGCGCCGCTGTGGAGGATTCCCTGGGGCAGGGGAAAACCGTCGGGAAACCGCCGGTTTCCCTTTTCTGACCACGGTCAGAATTGCCCCTGAAGCACCGCCAGCCTGTTGGCGGTGCTTCCTCCGTCCCCGGCCCTGACGGTCCATGACCGCCAGGGTCGGAATGACCCCCAAAGTCTCTTTCAAGAACAAAGTACCTGGTTTGCGTGAAAAATCTCTGCAAAGGGCCACAGAGGAGTTGAAGCGGGGAAACAAAGGGATGTGTTTCGATTTCTCGAGCTGCACACAGCAGTGCGTCATTTAGTTTCAATGCAGGGACGGCTGTGTGTCGATTTTCGGGGATCGTCGTGGAACGCCTTCCGGTTGCGGGGTTTTCAGACGCCCCAGAGTCTGTGCGTGGAATCCTGGGCTTGTGGAGCAAAGTCACCCATCGCTTTGGCGATCCGGTGGGCATTGCGGTGAAGCTTCTCCCGCACGACAGGCGCTGCATCGATTTCCCCTCTGGAAGTAGGGCTGCGTCGTCCCAGGTCAGCTGTGCATCGATCCGGTAGGCTGTGCGTTGAAGTTCCGGTCGCAACGCAGGCACCGCGTCAATCTTCTCCTTGCGAAGTCGCTCTGCATTGTTCCGGTTCAGCGTGCAGTGAATTTCTCACCACGGGGCAGGCTGTGCGTCGGTTTTAGCAAGCTGTGTGTCGAATTGCCGCCGCACAAGGAGTCCAGTTGCAAGAGAGAAGTATTTTTGGTCCTGAGACTTCAGGGAACAGGAGGCAAGCTCTATCCAAGCCCTTGCAGGGCACATCTTCACCCCAGCCAGAGAGCAGCAAGGCAGCAGGCCCATAGCAAGACAGCAGTCCTTCACAGAAAGCAGTCAGGTGAGTCCTTTGGTCATCCAAGCAGTTCTTCTTGGCAGGATGCAGGTTCTGGTTCCAGTTATCGTCTTCAGGAAGTGTCTGAGTTGGAAGGGGCAAAGGCCCTGTTTATATACCCAAATGTGCCTTTGAAGTGGGGAAGACTTCATAGAGTGGCTTAGAAGTGCACCAGGACCCCTTTCAGTTCAATCCTATCTGCCAGGGTCCCAGTAGGGGGTGTGGCAGTCCTGTGTGAGGGCAGGCCCTCCACCCTCCCAGACCAGGAAGACCCATTCAAAATGCAGACGTATGCAAGTGAGGCTGAGTATCCTGTGTTTGGGGTGTGTCTGAGTAAATGCACAAGGAGCTGTCAACTAAACCCAGCCAGACGTGGATTGTAAGGCAGAGAAAGATTTAAGTGCAGGGAAATGCTCACTTTCCAAAAGTGGCATTTCTTAAATAGTAATATTAAATCCAACTTCACCAGTCAGCAGGATTTTGTATCACCATTCTGGCCATACTAAATATAACATTCCTACTCCTTCCAGATCAGCAGCTGCCACTCAAGCAATGTATGAGGGCAGACCCATTGTTAGCCAATAAAGAGAGCAGGCCTCACAGCAGTGTAAAAATGAATTTAGGAGTTTTGCACTACCAGGACATGTAAACTTCATAGGAACATGTCCTGCCTTTTGTCTACACAGCACCCTGCCCTATGGGTTACCTAGGGCATACCTTAGGGGTGTCATATATAGAAAAAAGGGAGTTTTAGTCTTGGCAAGTACTTTTAAATGCCAAGTCGAATTGGCAGTGAAACTACACACACAGGCCTTGCAATGGTAGGCCTGAGACAAGGTTAAGGGGCTACTGAAGTGGGTGGCACAATCGGTGCTGCAGGCCCACTAGTAGCATTTACTCTACAGGCCCTGGGAACATATAGTGCACTCTACTAGGGACTCATAAGTAAATTAAATAGTCCAGTGGGGTATGATGCAATGTTACCATGTTTAAAGGGAGAGAGCATATGTACTTTAGCACTGGTTAGCAGTGGTAACGTGAGCAGAGCACAAAAAACAGCAAAAACTGTGTCCAAAAAGTGTAGGGAGGCAGGCAAAAAGTTAGGGGTGACCACCCTAAGGCTGTCAGGTCTAACAAGGAGAATTTCCATTTCTTGACGATGTTAATGACTGTTGTTCCTGTTTTCTAGTGTTTTGTATATTTGCTAGCTATGTGGTCTAGTTTAATGATTTTTCTCATGCAACCTGGATTGTGAGGGTATTTAACTACTCAAGGTCAGTTCTGAGCTTCAACAATGTATAGAAACCTATAGGAGAAAGGTTATATCTCATCCTTATTCCTGCTTTGCCCAGTCTTTTCAGAACATCTTTTTCCCTTAAATATTTATATTTTCACTGAGTTATATAGAAGCTGAGTAATATCCTTGCCGTTAATTTTTGGGATCTTCTATCGAATTTAATGACAACCTTGACAGTGTTTTTCAGTCTCATGTGACAGTGAGGCACAATCAGGTGTGACCTACCTTCTGTGTTATTAAAGGAGAGAGGTTTAATTAGATCCCCTTCTATTCCCATCCATGGCAGTGAAGAGGCTTTTAGTGGGTAGAGCCACCAACAATCTTGTCTCAGTGAGCAAGCTGTTTGGTAGCAAAGGAAGTTGGGATGATTCAGATTCCCTCTGGATCTATTACATTTAATTTATTGGATGAAATTCTGACCCTTCTATTTTTCCAAATGTATCTGTAAAATGTTCTTTCTGTTGTTGTATAAATGTTTTATTTGGCTTAAAACCATAAAAGCATAACACATAAATAGACTATACAGTGGTTCATAAAATGTATCTGTTTCATAGTGTATACCCGCACAGTTGTTCTTAATTCATAGTAATTCATATTTACAATGCCCTGCTAATGTGGATCTGTATTATTTTACTAACCCCATATTAAAGTTTCATTTATTTGCTATTTTACAAAGTGTATTGTGCACAACATCCTACCCCGATTATATTCCTAATAAAACAAGGGTTCTTATAATTTACATATGGCGCAAGTCTAGATAAAGTGGCAGTGCTTTTACTTTAAACCTACTTGTTATAATAAAACAGCTGTCCTATATTTCTTGGGAGGATAACAATTATAAGTTATAAAAAATGTACAATCATTTGGTATAAATATCAAAGCAATCAATTTATAATTACTTAATTAATCTAACAAAGTGCCATCTTTAGTTCAAAATTTCACATACTACATTCTTTCATTTTGCGGGGGCTCTTTAAGCCCCTCTAGGACACCTCATATTTCAATTAAGAATCTGCCTAGCGCACAAGTCACATTCAAAAATCTCATCAACTAGTAATTTAAGCACTTTAAGATCTCGATTATTAATATTAATTCATTGATTAGCCCATTGATAACTTTAATATTTGTTTACTTCAGGAAACTTGGGCCACTTGAAATGTCTATAGACAGGGTTTTATCTCATTTTGTAAGAAGGCTATTCCCTCTGTGACTGTGCAAGCAGGTAGGGGTCTGATCACCTGAATAAAAATCTCCCAGGTGGGCGAAACAGAATAAATATACGTTGACTCATTTGATATATTGGCAGTTTCAAATAAGCTAAACCATGGATCTAGGCTTTTATGTGTCAATATTTATAATAGAACTGGGTCCCTGAGTCAAACATCTAACACAATTAGTGTGCTGAGTGCCTTGGTCTAGGAATTTTCTCCCTCACATTTTGTTATTGTAGCAGGGGATTTCAATGTGTCCCTAGAGCCCAACTCCCTCCTCTTTGAGGTAACTCAGGTAGAGGGTCTTATATGGGGAATTCCAGCCTTTTCATTGCTAAGGAAGCAATCTAAAACGAGCACCAGGGCCCTACAAGTCATTGATTTTATGACAATGCACCGTCTTCGGGCAGGTAATGGGCATTTTCCTTCAGATTCCCCCTCTAATTCAAGGTTTTTTAGAGTATCCTATAGCAGCTCCATTAGTTTCGTACTTATTGATGTAAGGATTAGGCATGAATTTAAAGATCTTAGGGTGTCAGAGCAACGCAACAGTGACCATTCCCCTTTTCTTGTAGAGTGTGATAGGTTTTTGACAATAAACAATACCCAGAGAGATTATGAGGGTGCGCTTCCCATAACGGTGTCAAATAACAAACGTGCCATAAAATGGGAGACTTTCATAAATTAGACCCGACTGCCATATTTCTGCTGATGATTGGTCGCATTATTTTACTGAACTCTACAGACAGGAGATCACGCCTTCTGTGAGTACAAAGAGTGCAGTAAAGATTGTTAGCCCCGGTGCAGGCACACTCATCCCGTTTAAATTGGGAAAGGCGCCAGGCTTAGATGGAATTCCATCTTCCTTGTTTAAGCCTGATTTAAGTTGTTGGGGACCTTATATAAATAATGTGTCCAATGCAGTCTTGGTGGCCTGAAATCCCCTGCGCTCTTCGAAGGGTACAGTAATTGTCCCAGTTTACAAAAAAGGGGATAGATCAGTCCCGGGAAATTATAGACTTAGAAGTCTTCTAGATAACTTGCAGAAGATTTCTTCCTACCAGGTCCTGGGTAGGCTCAAGGATTGGTTAGAGGAAAATTATATCTTATCCCACCGTCAGGCGGGTTTTAGGCAAAAGACCAGTACAGTAGACCAGGTCTTCCGCTTTCTTACAATTAAATGGAAAACTGTTGGTCTGGATGTTGGAAGACTTTTTGACGATTTTGTGGACCTTAAGTCTGCCTTTGATTTGGTCCCTCGAGATAAAATATGGGAGATCCAGGGTAGGGCTGGAATTCTGGGCCCTTTGCTAAAGCTGATCCAGGAGTTATATTCCGAAAGTGATGCCAAAATAAGGTGGGGTGTGAATGGAAAAATGACAGGGGAAATTCCATCACAGACGGGGGTGAGACAGAGATGTGTGTTGGTTCCCACACTTTTTCTACTCTTTATAAATGCTTGAATCCCCTACCTTTATGAGTGTGAAAATGATGCTCCAGAACTAAGCGGTGTAAAGACCCCGTGCCTATTGTTTGCGGATGACACTCTCCTGCTTTCACCAACCGCCCTTGGGCTTGATAGACTCCTTGAGAAAGTGTTGGGGTTTTATAGGGAGTTTGGAATACAAATCAATGCCACCAAGACCAAATACATGGTGTTCGGCGATCTTAAACGTAGATTAAAGAAAACGATATTGATGGCAAAACTTTAGAAAGAGTTTCAGATTTAGATTATCTGGGAATAAGGATGGAGGACTTGCATAAGTGGGAGGCTCAATTGTTAAAATGTACTATGTCCCTGAAACAAAAAGCAGGGGGCATTCTGAGACTTGCCGGTAGATCTCCCAGTTTCTCTATTACAGCAGCAATCAATGGAGATGTACAAAAGCCAAGCTAGAGTAGGAGCCCTTTATGGCGCTGAGCTGTGGGGTTATGGTAAACTACAAGACTTAGAGAGAGCAGAGACCTTTTTTTTAAGGATTTTTTTAAAAATCCTTTTGTGTTCCCCCACACTCACTATTTGAATAGATTTGAATTTATACTTGATTGCGGATAATGCCACCATGATGCCACTGCAGTATTGGATAAGATTATGGTCTACAGATGTTTTAGACCAGTATAGAATATGGTTAAGAGCAGTGCTAGCTGCCCCACAAAATGAAAGATTTCATGGTGGAGATATGTGAAAAAGGCATTTTGTTTTACATTTGGGTTAGGTCTGTTTTGGTCAGACCCTTTGCACCTCCAAAGAATGCTATTCAAACTTTGAAGGACGCATATTGGACGAATTTGTTAGTCTCACAGCTAGCATTAGTCTTGTCCACTAGTTTAACTGATAGTTTTCTATTAGCTCAGTGTCACTACAAATTTGAGCCTTATCTTGATATGATTTTAACACCTCGTGCACGTGCACTTTACATCAGATTTAGAATCTGATCCCTACCTTTATGGGCTTTTACTTCTAGATGGAAGCAAACTGAATGTCAAACAGATCTTTGCCCGATGGGATGTATGACCAAAGAGAACAATGCCCACGTTTTATTCCACTGTCCAGCGTACAACACGCAGAGAGCACGTTGGATTAGGCCTCTCTGCAAGTCTTTGGGTATTAGAGATCGGCATTCAGCCCTTAGGATTTGCAGAACGAGCCCGCACGGCACTGTGGCATGCGTGTTGGAAAAATTCTTAGAGGTAATATGGTATATTAGAACTAAATCTTTGACTACCGATGTATAAGTCTTAGTAAGTAGTTTATAATTGCGTCTTTCCTGCATTCTCAATTTATGTACATTTATATAGATTTATTGAGTGGGAGATTATAAATGCCAGGGCATAACTTCTTGTGATTAGAAATGAAATTACCGGTTGGGAATCTACCCAATTGGGAAATGAATACAATCTTGTATATATTGACTTTGGTAATATGGGATACAGTGTGGTGGATAAGGCCAAAGCTACTTTTCCTATGAAGCATTGCATTTGTAATTATGTACTAACCTGTTTCAGAGCTTTGTGTGTATATGCTGCAATTCTATTCACATTTTAAACTTTGTGAAATGTCTTTTATATGCTTTTGGATTATTTTTTTAATTAGTCTTAAGAATGTAATGTTTTTCATCTTTTTGTATTGTGTCTATATTGAAGATCATGTGACAAATTTGCTTTAAGGGCATTATGTTGCCGAAATAAAGCAGAAATTTAACATAACAACATTATATTCCTTAAAAATTGGTTTTAAAACCTTCTTACGCACTTCTAAAAACCATAAACAATCCAATAAAATATGTTGGGCACTTCCTTTGTGTTGTAGGCCGCATGTATGTAGGCCCCGGTCATCCCTAAGTATGACTTTTACTTTGGGGTCTGTATAGCCGGGGTTCAACCGGACTCTGAACTAAACACCACGTCTCTTAATTTTGGGCTGGGGGACGGCCTCTACATAAGAGGAATTTTTGGCATTCCTCCACCCACCCACTATAAACTGGGTGGAGATCTATCTGTTGATTTGCAGATATTTGATGAAGGAAATAAGGTGAAACATACTAGTGGTGAAACCCATTGGTGTAGAGATCATCATCTTAACATTTGCTATTCTACCCCACCATACAATAAATGTTGCTGACCAGGAGTTTAGGAAATTGGGTTATTGATTGAAATGGGTGAAGCCCTAATCAAGCAGCAAAAACAGCTCTTGCCAGGGTGAAAGACAAGCAAAACCCAAATTAACCAGTGCTTAACCCTCTGGTAGCTTGGCACAAAATCAGTCAGGCTTAACTTTGACACATTGTGTAAAAGATCTTTACATCAATTCAAACAATAATAAAACACAAGAAAATCCCAAACCAATTGAGAAAAAATAGATTAGCATTCAATAAATCATTTGACACCAGAAAGACAAAATCCAATCAGTAGAACCATAGATGTGCAAGTGTAAACGCTAAAAGCAAGTGTATCGCCTAAAAGCAGAAAGCACCACTTGCAGCTATCTGATTGTGCAAGACCAGGTGAAAGTCACAAGTTCAGGCCGACCGCAAAGGAACACTTGCCGGAAGCAGGGACGATATTAGTACTGCTGAAAGAGTTACCTTCAAAACGTCCAGCAAGAAGAGTTCCATTTGCAGTAGAGGGGACCGCATAAAGCTGGTAGAGTGCCATGGATGGTCATCTCTGTAGACCAAAGAGCAGGCCTGGCTTCGCAAATGGTCATCACTGTAGCACAAAGATCCTGTTGGATGTCATAAACGTTTTTTGCTAGAAGTTCCCCCTTGGCGGTCACCACAGGCTGTCAATGTTATAGTGCGAAGTACAGATCTTGCATAGCTGGTCATCGCTGACAATGCAGTTTTAAGACTCATGTTCACTGGTGCTTTGTGTTGTCAGTCAGCGCAGGTGGCAAGATCTTGGCACGAACAGGCCTATTCTCAGTCACAAAAAGCTCAAAAATTCAGGATTTCTTCTTTTCTTTGAGAATGAGCTCCACTGATGCCACACCAAGGGTCTAGGACGTAAGTGCACCTCTTTGGGATCAGGAACTCATGCTAGCAGAGGCCACCAGGGCTCAGGAAGATCCTATTGCAGGTCCAGGCAGCAGGTCAGCTGGACTGATGCGGGGAGCCTCTGGAGGGTTTAATGTCCCTGCAGCTCAGAACAAGAGGTCAGTCAGCTGAACTTTGATGCAACTTCAGCTTGGAATGAAGGGTACAGGTCCAGTCTTCTTTCTCAGCAAGTAGGGCAGCAAAGTGGGAGGGTAGCAGGATAGTAATCCTTCTGGCAGCAGAGCAGCACAGCTGTCCTTCTTCTGTAGTATACACGGGTCCAGGAGTGGAGTGTACCGGAGAGTTGGGTCTGATGGTCCAAATATTTATACCTGATGCCCACTTCCAAATAGGAGATGTTTCTAGAGGTTTCCATTCCCGGAGGTACTTGGAATTTCCTGCCTCCTTGCCCTGGTTGCATCTTGTCTAGGGTCACAAAAAACTAGTGTCAACCCCTTTATGAATGTGCTCAGGCAGAGACTTTGTGACATGGAAGTGTGGTAGGTGACAGAGCCGCCCCCCTTTCAAGTCACAAATGGCCTATTCTACCAACTCCCAATCCCCCTTAGACTCACTGTCTTGGAGCAATACATAACCACCAACAGTCAGCTACACCTCGTCATGTGACGCAGGATACAGGCTGCAGTCACCTAATGGCTACAACAAGAAAAAGCCATCTTTGAAGCATATTCAGATCTGTGACTTAGAATCCGACTTTACCGTTAAAGACAGTTTTACATTACAGTTCTTTAGACACCAAGTTCAACATTCTTATCTGCTCCCAGTTGAAAGTAACCACTTATTTAATGAAATAAGGTAACCGAATGTTATCCCATGGAAGAGATGTGCCTCACGGTAGTGAAAAATGAATTTAGGAACTATGCACTACCATGACATGTAAAACTTAAAAGTGCATGTCCAACTTTTTAAATACGCTGCACCCTGCCCTTTGAGCTGTGTAGGCCTACGACTTATATGTATTAATAAGGGAGGTTTAGGTCTTGCAAGATATTTATTTTGCCAGGCCGAAAAAGCAGTTTACAACTGAACACACAGGCTGCAATAGCAGGCCTGAGACATGTTAAAAAATGGTTCCTAAGTGCTTGGCACAATAACTAGTGCTGGCCCACTAGTAGCATTTCATTTACAGGCTCTGGGTAAGTGTAGTATCACTAGTAGGGACTTACAAGTAAATTAAATCTGCCAATTGGGTGTAATCCAGTTTTACCATGCTGAAAAGAAGGAGTACAAACAAGTTAGCATTGGTTAGCAGCGGTAAAATGTGCAGAGTCCAAAGGCCAGCAAAACCAAATTCAGCAAAAACAGGAGGAGTAAAGCAAAACGTATGGCATGGGAGCCACCTTAAGGCTGACAAATCTCATACAAAGTTAATTAGATTTACAATTTTACTTGTGCATTTGTTTGCTGTGTCTTCACTGGTATCTTCTAAGTGTTTTTTGAATTCTACGGCTAGATATTTTAGTAGATAAGCATGCTACCTAAGGCCTGAAGTGCAAATACTTGTAGGGTGGCAAAGATTAGTTAGGGGGACGGTTTGTATCTTTTCATGGTTATATGAGAAACCTTAGACTTTGGATTAGTAGTTAATTGTCTGTGGAATTTTGGGGATGGGCATATCTCCCCCTTCCATGAAGATCAGGTTAATGTCCACATATGCAGCTCTGCATCAGAATTAAAGGGATACCTTTGATCTTGGGGTTTGCACATATGTCATTTAGTAGGGGTTTCATAGCAAGTGGAAATCATAAGGGAGATGAGAGTCATCTGTGTCTTGTTCCTTGGGATAGTCTAAAGGTTCTAGATTTACTCTCATTGATTGTGATATGTGTAGAAAGCTGTGCATAATGTTCCATTACCATACGTTCAAAGTTTGAACCCATATTAAACTTTCTTATATCTGAGTGCAGAGAGGTCCAGAAGACCTCCCAAAAAGGCCTTCTCCACTTCCAGTGCCATGGCCATTGATGGAAAAACATGTCTGAATAATCTAATATGTGATGCATATCTCCTTTTGATAAACTGTGTCTGGGTATTGTGAATTATGTTGTGGGTGATTTTTCTAACCTCATTGCCAATCATTTTTTGCATACATTTTTCAATCTATATTTAAAAGCAATATTGGCCCATAGTTTTTGGAGCCTGTGAGGCCTTTTTCTTTTTTGTGAAGCACTACTATTGGGGCTTCAGAGGCTGTTCCTTTGATTTCCTCAAAGAGACTAAAGTGAGTTAAAAGATCTTCTTGGTGGGAAAGTAGAGTTTGTTGTACACTTTTGTAAAATGGTGCAAGAAAGCCATCCACGTTGCCTCTTTTTAGTGACGGGTTTTATATTTCATATCTATGAATCGTTTTCTTGAAATCTGACCTTTCTGCCTTCTCATGGCGGGAAGTATTAGTAGATAAAGGTAGTTTTTACATTCCTTTAAGTTCTCTATTCTGTTTGGGTTGTATATATAGTTTAGAGGAAAAGTTGTGGAATCCACCAGTTACAGTTAACTAAAGTAACTATAACTTGCACCCTCACCATTTACTGCATATTATCTCAACATTACATCACTCATGACTTGTTCTAGGACATCATTGATAACATCAGTGCGACATCTGAAATGCCCTCATTAATGACAACACTGTGGTGGTCATTGCAACCCTGGCGGTCGGTGTTAAAGCGGCAGTAAAACCACCAACAGGCCGGCGGTAAAAAAAATGGAATTACGACTGTGGCAGAAACCTCCAACATAGACAGCCACTTAAACACTCCGACCGCCACGGCGGTACAAACAAACACCGCAGCGGTAACCGCCAACAGACTGGCGGAGGACAATGTACCACCCACAGAATTACAACAGTCCAATCTGCCTCCTTTTCCGGGGCGGATTCCCCGTGAACAAAAACACGGTGGAAACAGGACTTGGAAGGGAAAACGCTCACCTCTACACACCCCATGAGGAACCAGGACTCCATGGAACCAGAACTTCAGATACTCCCAACCTTTATTATCCTGCTCCTCTACCAGGAGCACGAACGCCGGCGGTGAAGACCACGGTGAGTACTGCACCTACAACACAGTGGAGGGGGGAGGGAAAAAACAGTGACACACACATGCAACTCGCAAAACCCCAACCCCCACTCTCACCCACGACAACACACACTAATACAGCATGATACATTACAGTTACTCCCCCCAACCCCTCCCCTGGAAGAATGCTAGGACAAAAGGAAGTGAGTCGAATAATTGTTATATATTCAATTACATTAATCAAAAATATTTACATATATATACATTTACACTATAAACAATTATATACACCAAGAACACAAGTCCAAGGGATTCCACCATCATAGTCCGTCCGTGGACCACTGGGCCAAAAAGGCATGGGCAAGGCTCACACTCAATACCCGAACAAGACGGAGAGAACACTGCTGGGGCATCAGATAGAAATAAAACAGGCATCTCAGGGGGAATGGAAGGGGGGGCACCTCAGCCGGATGAGTGCACGACGCCAGATCCACGAGGGGGCTCCATGCCCACTGTTCAATCCTGGGGAGTGCAAAGCCACAGTCTCTCAAGTCTCTCCAGTGGGTGAGTTGCCAACTGTTCAATCCTGGGGAGTGCAAAGCCACAGTCTCTCAAGCCTCTCCAGTGGGTGGGTTGCCCACTGTTCAATCCTGGGGAGTGCAAAGCCACAGTCTCTCAAGTCTCTACAGTGGGTGGTTTCCCCACTGTTCAATCCTGGGGAGTGCAAAGCCACAGTCTCTCAAGTGGATAACAGTCTCCACTGGTTCTGGAGGGGGCTTGGTGCCCAGAGTGCTTCATCCTGCCAAGGACAGAAATAGTGGATTTAACTCTCCACTGGTTCTGGAGGGGGATTGGCGCCCAGAGTGCTTCATCCTGCCAAGGACAGAGGTAGTGGATGCCTTTCTCCACTGGTTCTGGAGGGGGCTTGGTGCCCAGAGTGCTTCATCCTGCCCGTGGCGGCCTCAGTAGCATTGTAATCATTGGAACTCACTGTCCTGCGGTGGTGTCTTGTCCTGGGCAGCGGGGCTGCTGGTGGCGGTCTTGTCCTGGGCAGCGGGGCTGCTGGTGGTCTTGTCCCGGGCAGCGGGGCTGCTGGTGGCGGGCTGCTGGTGGCGGTCTTGTCCTGGGCAGCGGGCTGCTGGTGGCAGTCTTGTCCTGGGCAGCGGACTGGTGGTGGCGGTCTTGCCCTGGGTAGCGGGGCTGCTGGCGGTCTTGTCCGCTGGGCTCATCTTCCCAGACTTGCCGGTTTTACTCTGCCCCTTCCCCACCTTGGATGGTGTTGCAGCTGTCGCCACACTCCCAACTGTACCCCTGGGAGCGGCTTTGGTGGCTGATTTCTTTCCCCTCTCCTGCCAGGCACTGGCCAACTTTTTATGCTTGACAGGTGGGGGACTGTCCGTGCTCCGGCTCCTTGCCACGCTGGCTTCCCTGTTGCCTGGTGTACTCCAGAATCCGGTGACTACTGGCACCACTGGCCCCGCCGATGGTGTGGCTGAGGTGCTAGGTTGGGCCCTGGAGAGTCGGGCCCTAGGAGAATGAAGGGGTGGGGGAGGTGAGGGAAAAAGGTGAAGGTTGGCCAGGAAAAGTTTCTTAGGAACACTGGGACAGGTAGCTGGAGAGGGTTTGGGAGTGGAGGAAGAGGTAGTGGTTGTAGGAGGTGTATGTTTGCTGAATTTGGGTGAAGGTGCATGGGCTGGAGGCTGTCGCGAGGTGGATGGCTATTGGGTGGGTGTGTGGTTGCGTTTGTGTACCTTGGGAGGTGGCCTCACAGACACACTGGGAGAGGACACAGGGGACGTGTGAATGGTAGTGGGGGTGGTGACTGCACGTGAGCGGGTTGTGGTGGTGGGTGTGCTGGTGATGGACGTAGTGGCTGAGGATGTAGTGCATGCAGGTGTGATTATTAGAGGAGGAGTCCGTATCGCTGGTGTCAGCTCCTGTCCCTGCCGTGGAGCTCCCCTCGCCCTCCGTCCCACTGGTGAATTCAGACTCCATAGTGTCCCCCTACATGGCCATCTGGGATGCAGCTCCCTCCTGCTCCGGTGCCACTGCTCCTCCACCTGATTATTCTAATGCACACAAGAACAGGGAGACCATAAAAAGTGGGGTGGGAAGACAGAAGAAAGAAATGTTGAGTGCATGCAATACCTCTACCGTTGGTGGACACGACAGACACAGAAGCCCCCTGCACTATGCCGCGCACTTGGAGTCTACTATTCAATCCCAGGGACATGGGTTACAAGGCTATGCCCGATTTCTGCACACATGGATTTCACAGGAGCCTGACTAGGTGTAGTTGGCACTATACACAGGTGGGGTGGGGTGCCACAGGTCCTGTCTCAAGAAGGGTCCTTGCCTACTAAACTTGCCCTTGCATACGGGAACCCACAACCCACCTCCCCCACCCAGACACCTACAATGTGCGCTGAATCAGCAGAATGAGAGTGTACCCACCCCTTGTGTCTGCTCTGATGCCCTCAAGCGCCCATCCAACTCCGGGTATGCCACCGCCAGGATCCTGAACATCAGGGGGATCATGGTGCGATGGGCACCCCTCCCACGTTGGGAGGCCATCCCCAGCTGGGCCTCTGCCGTCTTCTTGCTCCAGCGGCGAGTGCCCTCCCATCTAGGGCGCTGACCTACAGGAATTGTACAGGGGAAAAAGAGAAGTAATTACCATCTGCACCGTCACAGTCATCCCTACCCTTGCCATGACGCACATGCACTCACTGTCGTTTCATGCACACCTCATTCTCACCCCCCCTATCTTTCATCCACCCCACTCCACACAGGCATTGCCCATACAGCATGCTCACAGTGTACTTTACCTGTTTGTCTGGAGGACCATAGAGTAGCGTGTACTGGGGGAGTACCCCAACCATGAGTTTCTCCAACTCCTCTGTGCTAAAGGCAGGGGCCCTTTCCCCAGACACACGAGCCATTGTCTCTTCCAGACTGAGGTCACAGCAGCACTTGCAGTGTAGGTCCTCTCCTGTCGAAGATCAGGTATCAAGTGATTGAACAGAGAGAAAATGGCGGTCATGTCCGCAGCAGTGGGTACGGTCACCACCGGCGTAAATGGTCATTGGCTCCTGGGACCCATAGGGTCCAATGTTAACCAATGCAGGATTGCGCCGTGGTCTTCAACCGCCTACCGCGACGGTGTACAACGCCACCGCAGTTACCTCATATCCCCCTGTCCCACTTTACAGGTCAGGCAGCCGCCATTTCAGGGGCCCACATGGCATTATTTTGGACTGCGTCACACATATCTAGGCCTTGCCTAAACACTCATGCAGGCATATTTCGATTTGCTAATATTTTCAGAGTAAGCTGTGCTAATGTACCTCAGAGTTGGTTGACTCTCTGCTTGCTGTTCTCCTCCATTGGCACCGTCCTCTGGGGCATGTGAGGAGATGGCGGCATCCTCCGGTGTACAGACCGCTGGTGGACCTGTCGACAATGGAGGAGCGACATGTGATCATCACCTACAGGCTTGATCGTGCCACATTCGAGGAACTGTGTGCCCAGTTAGAGCCAGACCTGATGTCAGCTATCCACCTTCCCACAGGAATCCCCCCTCAGGTGCAGGTGCTGTCAGTACTCCATTTCCTAGCAAGTGGGTCTTTTCAAACAACAGTGGCCATAGCATCAGGGATGTCCCAGCCTATGTTTTCCAACATGTTGTCCAGAGTATTGTCTGCACTGCTGAAACACATGCGGAGCTACATCCTTTTCCCTCAGGTGGAGGATTTGCCTACAGTGAAAGGTGACTTTTATGCCCTGGGACATATCCCCAACATCATAGGTGCCATGGTACCCCCCGCAGGAGTGAACAGGTGTACAGAAACCGGAAGAGTTATCATTGCATGAATGTGCAGATGGTGTGTTTGGCAGACCAGTACATCTCCCATGTTAATGCAAAATTCCCTGGCTCAATGCATGACGCTTACATCCTGCGGAAGCAGCATCCCTTATGTGATGGGGCAACTCCAGAGGCACCGGGTGTGGCTATTAGGTGAGGACATGGACCCAATACAGTGGGAATAGTTGTCTGGGTCTGTGGATGTCCCTATGAGTTAGTGTGTGACTAACAGTTGTCCCTCGCCATTTGCAGGTGACTCTGGTTACCCCAACCTGTCATGGCTACTGACCCCAGTGAGGAATCCCAGGTCAAGGGCAGAGAAACGCTACAATGAGGCCCATGGGTGAACTAGGATTATAGAGCGGACCTTCGACCTCCTGAAGGCCAGGTTCCAGTGCCTCCATATGACAGGTGCTTCCCTATTCTACTCACCAAAGAAGGTATGCCAGATCATTGTGACCTGCTTTATGCTTCACAACTTGGCTTTTCGATGACAGGTGCCTTTTCTGCAGGAGGATGGTCCAGATGGAGGTGTTGTGGCATCTGTGGACCCTGTGGACAGTGAAGACGAGGAAGCAGAAGAAGAGGACATCAACAACAGGAACACAGTGATCCTGCAATACTTCCAGTGAGACACAGGTAAGAAGACAACACTGCCTGCTACATCTGATTTACATCTACTACCTCTCTACTGTCTGTCCTTTTCACCCAGTGTATGGTCACTGAGTTGTCACTTTCCCTTACGATTTCACAGATGTGGGTCCCACTGTGTGACATCTGCTTTGTTTCCTCATGGACTAGAGCTTTGTGACATAGGTATGTTGAAATTACATTTGAAAGAGCATTTTGCCACTGTAATTGCTAATACACTATTTCGAAATCACAGACAGACTCCTGATTGTTTTGTGCTTTAAGGGTGTTTATTTAAGTGCTCAATATTGGAGGGGGTTGTAAAATGGTGAGGGATGATAGTGAAGGAATGTCCATGGCAGAGTCCAGTCTATTAGTCTCACAGGTGCATTGTCCAAAGTGGCATAGGAAGTGGAGCTGGGGCAGTTTAAGGATGGACAGGGTGACAAGGTGGGACAAAAGGATGACAATCAAGGTGGTCTAATTTCTTGGTGGGGGTCTTGGCATCGTTCTCTGTCTTTGTCCTGGATCTCAGGGACCATTTGCGGGGTGGTTCTCCCTCTGCAGAGGCTGGGGTGCTGGTGCGGTGGTCCTGTGGCGGTGCCTCCTGTCCACTAGCGTCGGTGGAGGTGGTGGGCAGTTCATCGTCCAGGCTAGAGTCAGGGGCCCCTTGTTGTGCCACAGTGTTCCTCCTGGTGCTGACGAGTTCCTTCATCACCCCTACAATGGTGCCCAGGGTGGAATTGATGGATTTGAGTTCCTCCCTGAACCTCAAATACTGTTCCTCCTTCAGCTGCTGGGTCTCCTAAAACTTGGTCAGTACTGTTGCCATAGTCTCCTGGGAATGGTGGTAGGCTCCCATGATGTTGGAGAGGGCCTTGTGGAGAGTGGGTTCCCTGGGGCTGTCCTCCCCCTGTCGCACAGCAGCCCTCCCAGTTCCCCTGTGTTCTTGGGCCTCCATCCCCTGAACCGTGTGCCCACTGCCACTGCCCCCAGGTCCCTGGTGTTGTTGGGGTGGTGGGTTAGCCTGGGTTCCCTGTAGTGGTGGACACACTGCTGCTTGATGTGTCCTGGGGACAACGGTATGGGCCCGCTGGTTGGGTGCTGTGCTGGTGTTTCCATAGGGGGGACGTTCTGTAGTGGCTTGGGCCAGTGTGAGGGGAACCGACTGTCCTGAGGTCCCAGATGGGCCGGGCTGGTCATCTAGATCCAGTTGGACAGAGCTGCTGTCATCACTGTGGGCCTCTTCTGTGGGTGGACTGGACATATCTGGACCCTCCTGTCCAGTGACATTGGGTAGGGGTCCTGCAGGTTGTAAAAGCATGATTATTGCATCTGTGTGTGCCATGGTGTGGAATGGGTCGGTGACCGCGTACCCCAGTGCTTGCATTCCTGTGTAGGACCTTGTGTGATGATGGGTTAGGGGGGTGCATGGGTATGTGCAGTGGCCATGCTTTGGTGATGGGTGTCCATGCTTTGGTGTTGCATGCAGGGATTGGGCTTAGGATGTGTGGTTTGTGATATTGGGACATGTGTGAGGAGTTGGAGTGATGGGGGTGAGGGCGAGGGTGGGGGTATGTGATGGCATGCAGGTTGGGTGGGGGATGAAGTAGTATAGATTTGACTTAAAGAGTCCATTCCTCCAGCTACTCCTGCGAGGCCCTCAGGATGCAAGATAGCCAAGACCTGCTCCTCCCATGTTGTTAGTTGTGGGGGAGGAGGTGAGGGTCCGCCGCAAGTCCTCTGAACCGCGATCTGGTGTCTTGAGACCATGGAACGCACCTTCCCCCGTAGGTCGTTCCACCTCTTCCTGATGTCATCCCTAGTTCTTGGGTGCTGTCCCACTGCATTGACCCTGTCCACGATTCTTTGCCATAGCTCCATCTTCCTAGCTATGGAGGTGTGCTGCACCTGTGATCCGAATAGCTGTGGCTCTACCCGGATGATTTTCTCCATCATGACCCTGAGCTCCTCTTTAGAGAACCTGGGGTGTCTTTGCGGTGCCAAGGGGTGGTGTGGGTGATGTGTGGGGTGGTGATGTGTGGGGTGATATTTAGAGGTGTGTTGTGTGAGGTGCGTGGATGTTATGTGAGTGATGGTGTTTAGTGCCTGTGGATGCTCGTTTGTAGATGGTGGTGTTCCTCTCTGTGCTTCTTTCTCAATTTTTGTCGTAGGGGTTTGTGGGTGATGTGGGTGTGTGTTTTATATTGTATTGGATGTGTGGGAGTGGTGTGTGTATGTGTATCAGGTGTGTGTGTTTCGAATTGTCCAATGTGGATGTGTTTTGTAAATGTGTGTGTATTTTGAGCGCGGCGGTGTGTACCGCCAATGGAATACCGCGGTTGAAAGACCGCCGTGTGGATTCATGGGTCATGATGATGTGGGCTTATTCCTGTTGGCATGACTGTGGAGGTTTTGTTATCACCAGTTTATCACTGACCTTTGGTGTGGCGGACTTGTGTGGGTGTCTAGATTTTGGCAGATTCCGGGCTTTGGGTCATAATGACCGTGGCGGAATTCCGCGGCCGCAGCGGTGTGTTGGCGGTCTTCTGCATGGCGTTGAGCGTCTTTTACCGCCAATGTTGTAATGACCCCCTGTGTATGGTGGGGGCGTGAGTTATAATTACTTCAGTTACCTGTAACTAGGCAGGGTTTGGCCATACAATGTGTGACTAATTCGTTTTTAGGGTGCCGGGGGGAGTGTCACACCAGGTTACTAATTCATTTTTATGGAGCAAAGATTGTTTTTGCAACAGGTTGGTGACTAGTTTTTTGGGAACTGGCATGGGTTTTGCACTAGGTTACTGATTAGTGTTAGGGTATAACATGGGTTTTACTGGGGTATTGATCAGGGTTTAGAGGGCAGGGATGTATTTTGCACCGGATTAATTATTATTTTTCAGAGTGCCATTGTGGGCATTGCATGATGTTACTGATTAGTTTTTTAAGCAAAGGGAAAGGTATTGCATCAGTTTACTGATAAGTCTTGAGGACTCAGGGTGGGTGAGCAATGGGTTACTGATTAGGTTTTAGGACACCAGTGTGGATGTTGTACCAAGTTACTAATTTGTTTTCTGGGGGGCAGATGTGGGTATTGCATTGGTTTACTAGCTGGGATGGGAGTTGCATTGTTTTAAAAAGTAGTTTTTAGACCGAAGGCTGGGTATTGAATAGTGGTATTAAGAAGTTTTGGGTAGGTTTACAAGTCAGGAATAAATATTACTTTAGGGTTCAGGGGTGTCTGTGGGGAGGCTAATTCTTTATAAGTATTCATATATGTTCTCAAGATGTTTTTACATGTTTTATAATGAAACATATTTAATATTTTCTTTAAATATTAGTTTTCAACACTTTGGCTATTTTTATTGTTAACTATAAAGTCTATATTGGTGTTAACCATATTTTGGGTTTCAGTATTTTTAAACTTTAGATATTTTTATTTAACAATATTTTTTATTTGATATTTTGGTCATTTTAATTATAACTACAGGGTTAACAACATTGTGGGTGTTCATATTTTGGTCTCGATATTTGTATATATTGATATTTTAAATACTGATATATATACTACCACAATGCTGTTTTGGAGATCTGTGTATCAAAAAAAATTGTTACATGTACCAGGCCCTGTCAGTAAATAACTGTGAAAAGCACTGTACATAGATAACTGATTGTTTGGCTTAGGCTTTCAATTTGGTCTGGTGGATTAATATTGCTGAGATATTTGGGTAAGTCCACCTTGGGTGAATCTAACTTGATGTAGTTGGCTTAGTTTGGTGTTTAATATGAAAGTGAAGATGAATTTACTATGAGCAGAGCTAACCCCTGTGATTTTAGTATTTGGGATTGAAGTATCTTCAGATGTGTGATTAGTTCAACAGTTTTCAGTTGTTACCTTTATGTTGTTAGTGAATTATATCCAGCATATTAGTGGTTAGTGGAATAGTAATAGGTAAGAGGTCTATGCAACTGTGTGAAACATCAACTAAGCATTTTCACTGAACCGACACCCAGGTACTGGGAAGAAAGAAGTTAGACACAACCAACCATTAGATGTCTATTAGGAATTATTTTCATATAAGTGGGCCAGATCTTCAGGGTCATGGAAGGTTGTAATTTTTCCTGTTTGGAATATTTTCATTTTTGATGGGCCAGTGAAGGAGAATGTTACGCAATTTTAAGACTAATCTCAGGACCAGGAAACCTTTACTGCAGGTGATAGTTGCTTTAGCATAATCCTGAGCGATCCCTTTCTCCCCCCCTTTCGGTCGATTGATTTGACTTTGTTTAGGTAATCTAAAATTGCTTCCAAATGTTGCTATCTGAGAAGTTGATATCTAAGAGGTCTGAAGATTAACGGTCTTTATGATCTGAAGTTAGTTAAATGTCTAGAGATGATCCTATGGTCTCTCTTGATTTCAGAGTCTTTATCATATCATATGTTGAGGGCTCAAGATCTATGTTTGTAGAAAGGTTATGCAGGGTGTGACATCTTTATGTGAATTTCCCGGCAGTCCAAAAATCATCAGATTACCCTATCTGTTCCTGGATCTAAGAATCTTCTTTGATAAGATGATTGACTTCTTATGTAGCCCAACTTGTAAGTCTTTAGAATTGTGTAGTCTGAATTCAGCTCCTTCTTGTTCTGCAGGACAGAGTCTTAAGGTCCCCTTTTAATCCTAATATTTTATTTTGTAGTATGTCGGTATTAGTTCTGGTGCTCTGACTCAGATCATGGAGGGAGTCCAAGTGTTGTAGAATTAACTCCATACCGACTGTGGACTCAGGTTTTTCTGTTGTAAACAAGTCTGGGATTGGCAGTTCCCGTTTTATGTCTTTTCTGTCCAGTTTTATTTTGTTTATTAGATTCTTTGATCTCCTTGTCTTTTGGATCTGGCATTTTGTAATTATTTAAACAGCCTTGTTGTAATTCCTTAGAAAGCTTGAGATTGTTTGGATCAGTCTAATAATTGTAAAAGAACACTTGTTGATTTTACCTGTTGGAGTTATCAACTATGAAAAATTAATCTTGTAGGTCCAGATGCACAGGTAAGAGTTATGCTATTTTACTACAGGATGACTAGTAATCATATTGTGCTGGCATGTAAGGCAGTCAGAATCGATCAGTGCGTACTGCAAGAGATCCAGGGACATATTTATACTCCGTTTGCGCCGGAATTGCGTCGTTTTTTTGGCGCAATTTCGACGCAAAACTAACTCCATATTTATACTTTGGCGTTAGACGCGTCTTGCGCCAAAGTCCATGGAGTTAGCGTCATTTTTTAGCGTGGACACCTACTTTGCGTTAATGAGATGCAAGGTAGGCGTTCCCGTCTAAAAAACGACTCCGAGGCATGTGCGTCGGATTTATACTCCCGGGCAAAAATCACGCCCGGGAGTGGGCGGGTCAAAAAAAATGACGTACGGCCGCTTTTGCGCCGGTTTTTAGCGCCTGCAAAAGGCAGGCGTTAAGGGACCTGTGGGCTCTGAAGGAGCCCAGAGGTGCCCTCCCATGCCCCCAGGGACCCCCCCTGTCACCCTTGCCCACCCCAGGAGGACACCCAAGGCTGGAGGGACCCATCCCAGGGACATTAAGGTAAGTTCAGGTAAGTATTTTTTTTATTTTTTTTTGTGGCATAGGGGGGCCTGATTTGTGCCCCCCTACATGCCACTATGCCCAATGACCATGCCCAGGGGACATAAGTCCCCTGGGCATGGCCATTGGGCAAGGGGGCATGACTCCTGTCTTTGCTAAGACAGGAGTCATTTCTATGGGGGTTGGGAGTGAAAAAAAAATGGCGCAAATCGGGTTGAGGCGCAAAAATTGCCTCAACCTGACTTGCCCCATTTCTTGACGCCCAAGCTCCATTTTCACCTACGCCGGCGCTGCCTGGTGTACGTCGTTTTTTTTAACGCACACCAGACGGTGCCGGCGGCTAACGCCGGCTAACGTAATTCAATAAATAAATACGGCGCCCGCATGGCGCTTCAGAATGGCGTTAGCCGGCACTAATTTTTTGGACGCAAAACTGCGTTAGCGCAGTTTTGCGTCAAAAAGTATAAATATGGGCCCCAATTTGACTCTTCCACACTCATGCCCACTCTTGCAGAGTAAGATCAAATAAAGAGTTTAAACGGTTTGGGGTTGGTGTTCAACCGAAGACATACATGTCAACACTGACAAATAAGGGCAGAGAAAGTAATTGTTTAAGCCAGTAGACAAGCTTAAGTGTGAATATCAGTTACATTACACAGACTTGGCTGGACGTTGTAATTCGAGCTAGACAGGACCTTGACAAGCAACAACTCGGTTTAAGTTAACAATGTAAACATAGAATAGGGTTGTCCATCACCTATAGTAGGTGCATTTTCAGATGATGTGTCAGTACTGCCCACTCTGCTCTTGTCTTTTATAGTTCTTGAGAGCCATTCCCGAGGAGAGCTTGGTACGTGGAATGCATAAAATGAGATAAGAATGGCTGCCACTCGGTATGCCGAGTGAAGTGCAATAATTTCCTTTCACAGGTTGCTAGGGACAGTCTTGAGCCTTAACAGTGGAACTTGAATATGTTCCTGGCGGGCCTGGATAACCCCACTAAATTGCTGAGGGGACTTCTCTACCCTTAAAGACCTGACTTATTCGGCAGTAGTGTTGACACAAGTCACTCAGAAAATGTCGAGCCGGGCTGATCACAGCCAGCATCTTGATTGCTGGTAAGAAGTATAAAGCATGAGAAAGGCGGCCACACAGCCACCTTGTTGGTGAACAGACACACTGTGTCCGGTCCCGATCACAGCTGTGTTGTCCCCCCACTGGAGATGGTCGGGTCTACTGTAGAGCTTGGGTCCTCTTTAGAAAAAAAGCATATCTACGCAAGTAAGAGCAGCAACATTAAGCAGGTGAAGTGAGGCCTGATTCGTACTCGAATCTATGTACAGGAGCAGTTTCTAAGTATACCAAGTTAGTCAACCCCTGTTATGGCGGGTTTTCTCAAATTAGGTCTTGTGATAGTGTGCAGATGTAGCTGTGTCAGAGCTACTGTGCGTCCTTCTTGTTGGGCGCTGATCATGCCCCTACCCTTGATTTTACCATTAGTCAATCAATTTGTTTTACATGGAAGTCATACTTTGGCACAAAAGCACATTTAAGGACGAAAACTAGTTGTAGGTGCATAAACATATTTAAGTGCAACATCGACCTTACTGTGAAATCTTTAGAGGTGTGATATTAAATGTAATTGTAAAATCACTCAGAGTCAAGATGTGCTATAACGATGTCAAATTACGTGTTAAAGATGTGCATCAGTACAACCTCATATTTGGTTGACAAAACATTGAGATGTAAAAACCTCTTTGTTACAACTTCACCATGAGTTAGTAAAACCTTACGGAGCACAAATCACATTTAAATGCAAAATCATTCATAGGTGCAAACTGAATTTTAGATGTAAAAACAACCTTGGTGCAAAATAAGCAACATTGTCCCATATTTAGGTGTAAAATGACATTTAATTGCAAAACCACATTAAGGAAACAATCATTGTTGCTGCAACATCAATGTGTAAAAATACTTTCAGTAGTACAAATCACTTTTGAGCGCAAAATCACACTTAGTTTCGCAATCAGCATTAGTGCAGCATCAACAGGACCGTGCAAACAGTTTTAGGAGCACAAATGAGCATCCGTTGTAGTGCATGGGCACTTTACCTAGCTATTCAAGCACTGCCTTTCTAGGCCAGCAGGCTTATAAAGCCCTCCAGTCAATAACTAAAGATGAGTATAAAATACACTAGTGGCCTGATCCTAAATGTGAATGTTGTTTTAGGCAAAATATGAATAAACAAACCTATATCTAAATGGAATAACCCAAAGCCTGTTTTTGATGCTAATAACATGAGGACAAGCAAGCACATGCAGCTGTCTGTAGCCAGGTTCAACGATATTCTTCATTCATTTCTCACTTACATTCATGTCCCCAGCGCCTTCCTTGGAATCATGCCTGGCTCTGTTGTTTCCTGAGTGGGGGAAGCTTGATTGTTCCATCTTTGGCGGTTTCAGAGTCAGGCTCTTGAGAATATAAAGCTTGCACTGGAGCTGATGTTCGAGTGTGGGGTATGCGCATATTAGCAATGCCTTGACCTGTTTCACAGCTAGCACCTTCAGTCAGTGAAGTCTGCCCTGGCATCAGTGTTCTGGGGTGGGAGGAGCTTGACAGCTCTGCCTTTGGAGATTTTACAGCCGGACCCTTCAGTCCATCAATGTACTCGAGTGGGAGGCTTAACAGTTCCACTTTGGCGGTCTTGCAGCCTTCATGTTGATGTACAGAGGAGGGGAGGTCTTGCTGCTTCCAACTTTGGCAGTCTTGCAGCCAAGCTCTTCAGTCTATGAAACTTGCCTTGGCATTGGTGTACCAGGGTGTGGGAGGCCTTGAATTTCCTTTATTTGATGGTCTTGCAGCCTGGCCTTTGAGTCTGTGAGTCTTGCCTTGACTTTGGTGTTGAAAGGTGGAGAAGTCCATGGAGCTTGAACGTTCTACCTGAGGGGGTTTTGCATCCGTGTCCTTCAGTCATAAAGCTTGCATTGACACTGGTGTTGGTGAAGTGCCAGGGAGGTTGACAATTCTGCCTTTGGCAGTGGCACATGCCCTTCTGTTTGTGTACCAGGGATGCAAGACCTATACTGTTCCACCTTCAGTGGTTTCACAATTGATCTTTTTGTCCATGAAGCTAACCCTGGCCTGGGTGTACAGGCTGGATGATAACCGCCTTTGGCTAGGCATAGTTCATTCTAGTCCGCAAAGTTGCCACTGGTACTGGTGTAGCAGGTCGATGGTATCTACTTTTACCCATGGAAAGCCACGCACCTCCATTCTAGGAAGCTTAACCTCCTGTGTGTGTACAGGGTGGGCAAGTAAATGCCTTTGCCTATGTGTAGCCTATGTGTAGCTGGACCACTCCAGTCCATTACACTTGCCCTATTGTGACTGTAGTAGGTTGGGGTTAACCTCCTTAGCCTGTGTGCAGCTGGGCCTATCTAATCAAGTATGCTTGCCTGGTGTGGGTGTACAGGGTGGACAGTTGCTTGGTTGCAATGGCCTTTGCCCTTGCTGAGCTGAGTTCCCTCCCATCTAGGAAGGTTGTCTTGGTGTGAGTGTACTAGTTGGGCATTAGCTTGGAAGCAACCTCTTGCGTGTGAGTTTACAGGGTGGCCAGTAGCTTGGCAGTAGGCAGCAGGGCTATTCCTCACGCTTGTCTTGACATTAGTATACCAGGTGAGGGACACTTGTAGTTACAACGGAACATCATGTGGTTAAATGGTACAGGGGGGGACGCTCTGGGAGCTTCAGAGGATCCTCAAAATTCTAAGCAGAAAAATACATATTTAACATAATATTTATTAATGGTGGACTATAATATTGTCTTTCAATTTTGTGGCAGTCAGTCAGATCACATTGGATCCGCAAATCACAAATCGCTCATGGGAGATAATGCTGCCTTGTACAATTAATTTTGTTTATTTTTGCACTCTTAGGGTTGAAGGATACCCATGGATCCTCAACAGTCCAGATTTCACTATTTTTTCTTAAATTTAATCCCTTCATGTCCAAACTGAGCCTCTTCTTAAATATTAATTTCTAAAAATTTCCACCAAACCAACAAAAGCGCAATGCTTGAGAAAAGTTCTAAGTGTGTGCGAATCAGGTGTAATTCCATTTAGCTGTTTTTTGTTTAACATAGAGCAAAACTTCCTGTGGGAATTAAAATAGGAAATCACACATTTGAGACTCTCCTTTCATTTTCTTTGTCCCCCCTTGTCCGATTGGCACAAACATCTCTGTGAATGAGCCAAAGAAGATTAACTTTTTTTGGAAAGTTTTGTGCGCATTTGCCAAATAGCGCCAAAGTTGTGTGGAAACTCTGGCCAAACATAACTATACTCACACTATCACTGCCCGTGTATTTTTTATATATATAGTGTATATGTACCATGTAATAGGTTACTGTTAAGATGCCCATCCTTCTCCAGCTTACACTTCACTCATTCACTTAATTGAAAATGTTACTTATCAACATATATCATGGTGGAGTGAACCGAGATGTTACTGGTATTGCAAAAGACACAGCTTTCTGTACATTAACCAACGTAAACATTCCAGTGATCAAAGAACTACAGACTCTTCAGATTATTGGCAAATATGGGCAAGATCACAGAGAGTGAACCATTCTGTTGTTATTTTGTGCCAATTTATGACTGGCTACTATAAACTCTGATTTTTTCACTGATTGGTTGATCCAATTGTTGGTGTACAAACCTAGGAGGAAAATTGGATTGGCATGAGTATAGTCTATTAGATCTGAAATGTTGGTGCAAAAAAAAAAAAACAGGTAGTCGGCACAGGTCCTTAAAAAATAAGTGGGGGGACTAACCAAGTTAGACAGTACACAAGTGACATCATGACACATGATATCACAGATTGTGACATCATTGAGCATGACATCGCAAGTGGCATCACAGGAAGGGGCATTACAACCCATAACCTCACAGGATGTGACATCACAAGAAGTGATATCTGATCTTAAGACCTCACACATATGTTTAGCAGGTCCATAAGGAATACATATGAGTGAATTACCAGATTTAGCAAATTAGATTTTGCATTGCGGTTGTGCTAAAACAGTGGCACTGTCTCAAATTCAATATTTATTTTTTAAAATCTCTGCCTGTCACAAAAAAATGTACACAAGGAGAAATTTGGCTATAAATCTGTTTTGCTTAATTGCTTTCAAAGACCGCATGTAAAAAACATTTATGGGGTTAAGGCACCTGCTCCAGAGAGCTTCCGCTGCCCTGTGAATCTCAGGGAATAATAATAAAAGTAAGATAACTCTGGTGGTTAACACATTTGCTGGTCTGTTGTGTCTAACCCCAGTTATGAATCAAATTACCATAGAGGGTTAACATGCCCCCTGCAAAGCACATCATGCAAATTTTTATTTTTTGTAGAAAAGTAAGTGGGTTACTGCTTTTAACACAGATCCTTTTGTTACTTGAAGATCATAAATTGTAATCCTTCTAATATACAACAGTGAGCTACAAAGGACATACAATTCCTACACCTTGTAAACCTCACTATCCTATGTAAGACATCCTGTACAAAGATTTCCACATATGATTGTCAATGTATAATGTGCACACATGATGTAAAGCACTCTGAAATCTTGCATTGGGATAAGTAGAGCTATGAAAGAATTAAAACAAAATAGTTATATTTGAATTGCTATGTGTGTAAATGCAGGAACAGACCATCATATTTGACCTTCTTACAGTGTGTGCATAGCTCTAAAATCCAGGGACTGACAAAAGTCAAATTCATGTCTTTCTTAAGTTCCTTTGAAGTAACAAGGAGCCTGTGTGACTTTGTTTCCCCCTCCATTACATATTACATTTGCAGGTAGGTGTGAGGCTCCTGATAACTCCAGCCAGAACAAAAGGAGGCCTGATGGCCACTTAACTTCGGCCTTTGTTTTGGCCCCAGCTCGAGTTTTAAATAAAAAAGCCCCCTCACTGCCCCCTGCACCTTGCTGCTCAGAAAGCAATCTGTCAACCTGAAGACGCTGCTTAATGCGTTGCGGGGTTTAAACTTTACACCGAAACGAGTTCAGCATATTACTTTGTGGCACAACTACTTGGCGGGTGGACGTGGATCTTAGATAGCCCGTCCTCTAAAAAATGCACTACCAGTGCTCCTTTGAACTGCATCTCGTTTGTGTGCAATAAATACAACATGAACAATCGTAAAGGCCTTTTCCTCTATAGAACTCTTCACTACAAATGAGACTGTCCAGGGAGAGCACATGAGCTCGACAAGTCCTTGAAAATGTTCCCAGCCTTGTAAAAGGGCAGAACATGCTGTTGTGCACGCTAATCTCGGCTCTCAATAGTACGTCATTTTGTGAAGAGCATATGCTTTGCTATTGTATAAAACCTGTGATGCCAGCTCTCAAGGTCCACGGCTCTAAAAGGATGCATATGCTGAAGTAGGATTGGAGCTTTAACGTGTTACACAATGTTTTTAGTGGTGAGTTCTGGGACAGCAAACAATGTTTACATTTACAATGTAGCTGGAGCGGTTTCGAGCTTTGTAAGGAGGAAAATGCGCTCGAATGTGTATTAGTCTGTGGGTTACAGCATTTCACCAAATGTTCTTTTTTCGATTAGCTGTTGTTAGCTTCACGGACAAACTATGGTTGTCACGGTTTTATTGAAAAGTTCCCCATGGAAGCCAACGGATTAACGGTTTCACTATGTTTTGACCACACAATTGACAAAACTGGAGTAGTTTCGGTTGATTTTGGGGTTTACAACTTCATATTGCATTTGCATTTGCATGGATTCTTCAAATCGCGCAGTAGGCTATTTAATGTTCTGTAAATGCAAGCCATGCAGAACCTAGTATCCCACAGTGACATGTTATCATGGTACCATCTTTCTTGGCATGTTACCCTCTTTTTTAACTGTATGTCAGAATGTTTTTGCCTGTCTCACTGGGATCCTTCTGGTCAGGACCCCAGTGCTTATAGTTTATGGCCTAATGTGTGTGTCTGTATAGTGCTTGACTGTGTCACTGAGGCTCTTCTAACCAGAGCCTCAGTGCTTATACTCTCTCTGCTTTTAAATTTGTCACTATAGACTAGTGACTTAATTCACCAATTTCAGTTGCCACACTGGACCCCACTTATAAGTCCCTAGTATATGGTGCCAGGGCATTAGGGTTCCAGGAGATCCTTATGTGCTGCCACATTTCTTTTGCCACCCTTAAGGAGCTCAGACAAACCCTTCCACAGGCTTGCCATTGCAACCTGTGTGAAATAGTGCACGCACTATTTCACAGCCATTTTCACTGCACTTATGTAACTTATAAGTCACCTGTATGTCTAACCTTCATTTACTGAGGGTTAGGTGCAAAGTTACTAAGTGTGAGGGCACCCTTGCACTAGCAAAGGTGCCCCCGCATAGTTCAGGACCAATACCCGGGACTTTGTGAGTGCGGGGACGCCATTACAAACGTGCACTACTTATAGGTCAATACCTATGTGTAGCTTCACAATGGTAACTCCGAATTTGGCCATATAAGGTGTCAAAAGTCATGGAATTGTCCTCTCATTCCAAATCTGGTATTGGGGAGCCAATTCCATGCATCCTGGGGGCTCAACTATGGACCCCCAGTACTGCCAAACCAGTTCTCTGAGGCTTACAATGCAGGTACAGCTTCTACCACCTCACAGACAGGGTTTTGCCCTCCAGGGGTCTGAGCAGCTCAGTCCCAGGAAGGCAGAACAAAGCATTTCCTTTGGGAGGAGAGTGTTACACCCTTTTCCTTTGGAAATAGGTGTAACAGGCTGGGGATGGGTAGCCTCCCCCAGCCTCTGGAAATGCGTTGAAGGGCACAGAGGGTGCCTTCCTTACATAAGTCGGTCTACACCAGGTCAGGGACCCCCAGTCCCTGCTCTGGTGCGAAACTGGACAAAGGAAAGGGGAGTGACCACTTCCCTGTCCATCACCACCCCAGGGGTGGAGCCCAGAGCTCCTCCACTGTGTCCCAGACCTCAGCCATCTTGCTTTCCATGGTGTGGGGACACTCTGGAGGCCTCTGAGTGGCCAGTACCAGCAGGTGACGTCAGAGACCCCTCCTGATAGGTCCATACCTGATAAGGTAGCCAATCCCCCTCTCAGGGCTATTTAGGGTCTCTCCTGTGGGTTTCTCTTCAGATTCTACTTGCAAGTTTCCAGCAGGAAACCTCTGCAACTAGTACTTAATCCTCTGACCTCAGATCAACCACAGACTGCTCCAGGAACCAGTGTAACAGCAACAAAGTATCCAGAAGGGCTACTTTTCCTCTGCAACTTCAGCTCCAGGCAGCAACTGCAACAGTTTCCAAGGTGTGAACGCTCTGGGGACTCCCTGTCTTCACCCTACACCAGAAGGACCAAAGAAATCTCCCATGAAGTGACGGAGTCACTTCCTTGCTCAAGCAGGCACCTTCTAAGTCAATGACCGGTTCACTTGGACTCCTCTCATGGTGACGAGCGTGCTCCTTGGAACACAGAGGGTGGACCCCATTGACACAGACTGTCATGAAGTCCTGCTGTCCCAATTTGGAGGAGGTAAGACCCTGCCTTCCCCGAGAATGACAGTACCCCTGTGCACTGCCTCTTCTTCACCTCTTGTGGCCTCTGTGCATTCTTTGCAAAATTCCTTAGTGCACAGCCTGGCCCAGGTCCCCAGCACTCTATCCTGCGACGCTCAACTCACTGAGATGTTCTCCGGCGGCGTGGGACCTTCCTTTGTTGTGCTGCACCAACCGCATTTTGCACCTCCTTTGTCCCCATGTCCCGGGACTCCCGTGGGTGCTATCTGGTGATCTGAGGGCTCTCAACAGTGATGAGAGCCCCCTCTTCCTCCTCACACAGAGTTGAGGCCCCCAGGTCCCTCCTGGGTCCAGATAGTGTCACTTTGGAGCAAAACGTGACTTTGCCGGAACCAAGGCTTGTTGGAGGAATCCAGCACCAAAACTCGGCTGCATCCAACCCCTCTCTATGGGACATCCAGTACATCATGCGGGAACCCCCTGACATCTTCCTTGGGTGCATTTCTGCAGTCTTCGTCCAACCGAGGACTCTTCTTTTGCACCCTCTTCTGGGTTGGCAGGGGCTCCTGTCCTTCCTGGAACTTCTTTCGACTTCTGGACTTGGTCTCCTTCCTTTGCAGTTCTTCAGGTCCAGGAATCCATCATTTGTTGTTTGCAGTCTTGCTTGGTTCTTGCAATAACTCTAATCATGATTTGTAGTATGTTCTAAGGGAACTTGCAGTACTTAACTCCTGCTTTTCTGGGCTCTGGGTGGGGTAATTTACTAACCTTTACTTTATTCTTACTCTCAGAGCGATTCTCTGCACACTACACTTGTCTAGGGGGAATTTGTGATTCGCATTCCACTTTCTTAGTATATGGTTTGTGTTGCCCCTAGATCTATTGTCTCCCATTGCATTCTATAGCATTTCCTATTGTTTGTACTATCCTATGTCGAATTACTTACCTTATTTTGGTGTCTAGTGTATATATTGTGTATAATACTTGCCTCTAAGATATTTTTGGTACTGTGTCACCCAAATAAACAACCTTTATTTTTGGTAACACTGAGTATTGTCTTTACTTGTGTATAAGTACTGTGTAACTATAAGTGGTATTGCAGGATCTATGCATGTCTCCTAGTTCAGCCTAAGCTGCTCTGCTATAGCTACTTCTATCAGCCTAAGCTGCTAGAACACTACTACATTTCACTAATAAGGGATAACTGGACCTGGTGTAAGGTGTAAGTACCCAAGGTACCCTCTACAAACCAGCCCATCCTCCGACAGTTGCCACTAGGCTCTACCTTTGTCTCTGGATACTTGGATGTTGACTCACTTTATCTTGAAGTGTCTCTTGCTAAATGAGGCAGGGTTGATACTAGGAGCACATGCTAGCCAAAGGATCAGAATCCACTGGGTCACATTTGTTGGGAACACTTATGGGAGTAGTGCCAGGGCCCACATGTAGGAGGCTGGCCTGGCTTGTAGTGGGTACCAAGGGGTACTTACAGTATGTACCAGGTCCAGTTACCCCTTATCAGTGTAGAGGAGGTGTTTCTAGCAGCTTAGGCTGATAGAAGGTAGCTATAGCAGAGCAGCTTAGGCTGAACTAGGAGACATGCAAAGCTCCTACTATACCACTGGTGTCATATGCACAATATCATAAGAAAACACAATACACAGATATACTAAAAATAAAGGTACTTTATTTTTATGACAATATGCCAAAAGTATCTCAGTGAGTACCCTCAGTATGAGGATGCCAAATATACACAGGATATATGTACACAATACCAAAAATATGCAGTAATAGCAAAAGGAAGTAATGCAAGTAATGTAAAGTTACAGTAGATTGCAATAGGAGCACATAGGTATAGGGGCAAAACAAACCATATACTCCAAAAGTGGAATGCGAATCACGAATGGACCCCAAACCTATGTGTGCTTGTAGAGGGTCGCTGGGACTGTAAGAAAACAGTAAGGGTTAGAAAAATAGCCCACCCCAAGACCCTGTAAGGTAGGTGTAAAGTGCACCTACAACCCCCAGAGAGCACAGAAGTCGTGATAGGTGGATTCTGCAAGGAAAACCAACACCAGCAATGCAACAACAGTGGATTTCCGGACCTGAGTACCTGTAAGACAAGGTGACCAAGTCCAAGAGTCGCAACAGTGTCGAGAGTGGGCAGGAGCCCAGGAAATGCCAGCTGAGGGTGCAAGGAAGCTGCCACTGGATGGAAGAAGCTTGGTGTTTTGCAAGAACGAAGAGGACTAGGAACTTCCCCTTTGGAGGATGGATGTCCTACGTCGTGAAAAAGCTTGCAGAGGTGTTCCCAGGCAGAAAGACCTCAAACAAGCCTTGCTAGCTGCAAGGGTCGCGGTTAAGGTTTTTGGATGCTGATGTGGCCCAGGAGGGACCAGAATGTCGCCACTTGGATGAGGAGACAGAGGGGGCACCCATCAAGTCAGGGATCCCTCCCAGAAGCAGGCAGCACCCACAGAAGTATAGGAACAGGCACTTAGAAGAGGAGTGAACCGGAGTCCACTCAAAGTCACAAAAGAGAGTCCCACGATGCCAGACGACAACTCAGAAGGTTGTGCACTGCAGGTTAGAGTGAAAGGGACCCAGGCTTGGCTGTGCACAAAGGAAATCCTGGAAGAGTGCACAGGAGCCGGAGCAGCTGCAAATCACGCGGTACCCAGCAATGCAGTCTAGCGTGGGGAGGCAAGGACTTACCTCCACCAAACTTGGACTGAAGAGTCACTGGACTGTGGGAGTCACTTGGACAGAGTTGCTGAGTTCCAGGGACCACGCTCGTCGTGCTGAGAGGGGACCCATGGGACCGGTGATGCAGTCTTTTGTTGCCTGCGGTTGCAGGGGGAAGATTCCGTCGACCCACGGGAGATTTCTTCAGAGCTCCTGGTGCAAGAAGGAGGCAGGCTACCCCCAGAGCATGCACCACCAGGAAACAGGTGAGAAAGCAGGCAGGATGAAGCGATACAAGGTTGCAGTAGTCGTCTTTGCTACTTTGTTGCGGTTTTGCAGGCGTCTTGAGCAGTCAGAGGTCGATCCTTTGGCAGAAGGTGAAGAGGGAGATGCAGAGGAACTCTGGTGAGCTCTTGCATTCGGTATCTGAAGAATTTCCAAAAGCAGAGACCCTAAATAGCCAAAAAAGGAGGTTTGGCTACCTAGGAAGGAGGATTGGCTACTAAGAGAGGTAAGAGCCTATCAGAAGGAGTCTCTGATGTCACCTGCTGGCACTGGCCACTCAGAGCAGTCCAGTGTGCCAGCAACACCTCTGTTTCCAAGATGGCAGTGGCAGTATGGGGCACACTGGAGGAGCTCTGGGCACCTCCCCTGGGAGGTGCAGGTCAGGGGAGTGGTCACTCCCCTTTCCTTTGTCCAGTTTCGCGCCAGAGGAGGGCTGGGGGATCCCTGAACTGGTGTAGACTGGCTTATGCAGAGATGGGCAGCATCTGTGCCCATCAAAGCATTTCCAGAGGCTGGGGGAGGCTACTCCTCCCCAGCCTTCACACCTATTTCCAAAGGGAGAGGGTGTCACACCCTCTCTCAGAGGAAATCCTTTGTTCTGCCTTCCTGAGCTAGGGCTGCCTGGACCCCAGGGGGGCAGAAACCTGTCTGAGGGGTTGGCAGCAGCAGCTGCAGTGCAAACCCTGAAAAGGCAGTTTGGCAGTACCCGGGTTCTGTGCTAGAGACCCGGGGGATCATGGAATTATCTCCCCAATGCCAGAATGATCTTAGACATGTTACATGGCCATGTTCGGAGTTACCATTGTGACGCTATACATAGGTAGTGACCTATGTATAGTGCACGCGTGTAATAGTGTCCCCGTACTCACAAAGTCCGGGGAATTTGCCCTGAACAATGTGGGGGCACCTTGGCTAGTGCCAGGGTGCCTACACACTAAGTAACTTTGCACCCAACCTTCACCAGGTGAAGGTTAGACATATAGGTGACTTATAAGTTACTTAAGTGCAGTGGTAAATGGCTGTGAAATAACGTGGACGTTATTTCACTCAGGCTGCACTGGCAGGCCTGTGTAAGAATTGTCAGATCTCCCTATGGGTGGCAAAAGTAATGCTGCAGCCCATAGGGATCTCCTGGAACCCCAATACCCTGGGTACCTCAGTACCATATCCTAGGGAATTATATGGGTGTTCCAGTATGCCAATTTGAACTGGTGAAATTGGTCACTAGCCTGTTAGTGACAATTTGGAGAGCAGAGAGAGCATAACCACTGAGGTTCTGGTCAGCAGAGCCTCAGTGAGACAGTTAGGCATCACACAGGGAACACATACATATAGGCCACAAACTTATGAGCACTGGGGTCCTGCCTAGCAGGGTCCCAGTGACACATAACAAACATACTGACTACATAGGGTTTTTACTATGAGCACTGGACCCTGGCCAGCAGGATCCCAGTGAGACAGTGAAAACACCCTGACATATACTCACAAACAGGCCAAAAGTGGGGGTAACAAGGCTAGAAAGAGGCTACTTTCTCACACCACACCATAGAGCATTTTGGAGAGGATGGTGGCATTGCCCAGTGCTTAGGGGCCTGCATGGAAAACATCATAACAAACCTTTTCAGTTGCTGAGAAAAAACTTTGATGCTCGTGCATATAAAGTTCCTCTGTAGAGGCATGGGACTTGGAACTGTTTTAGATGTCTTGATTTCCTGAAGGAAGCAGAGTCTACAGATGAACGTTTCCCGTCCAAACATAATGTGGATTCAATTACTATTTTTTTATGCAAAGCAGAGCAGCAACCAAATTTGCTACACTGCTTTGTACAAGATGGAAAACACATGGCAGACTCATATCTGTTAAGATCGGACTGCTTTTGGTGTCATTCCCTGTAGTGGCATGCAAAGAAGGCTGCATTGTACAATGCACAGACTTGCACTATGGTGCAGAGGTGAGCATACATTGTCTAAACAATTTTTGCGCACTTGTGTAAGACTTTGTATTTCTTTGCACTGATTTGTGTTGCCTTATGATGGTCAAAGCTGTTTATTTTGGGATGTTACCCGTAATACAGACAATACAATATAATAATATTTGGATGTGAAATTCTTGATTTGGAGGATGCCAAAGCAAAATTTTATAAAAAGTTTCTTGTATAGTATTGTTGAATTTCGTCCAGATATAATTCAAAATGGGGGAAAGCTTGAACTCCAAGAACTTAGGGGCTTATTTACAAGCCCATCTGCGCCGCCGACGTCACTTTTATTCTGTGCGGCACACTGCAGGGCCATATTTGCAAGGCCACGTAAAGCCACCCTGCATTGATTTTCATGGTCTTGTAAATATGGACTGAGGCAACGCTGCCCAAGTTGCTGCGTTCCTCATCCTATGACAGGGATGCGTGCCCTGGGCATTACAGTGGGTGTTCCCACGTAACAACCATGGCATTTGACACATTCCCAGATTCACAAGATTTTGTAAAGTTGGGAATGTGTCAAAAGCCTAAGCCTCTCCAGGGGAGGTGTAAGGGAGGAGCAACAAGGAGAAATACCTTTACCTCTCCTCGTTTTTCATTTTTCTGTGTGCTGCATTCTGCAGCACACTTAAAAAGAGGAACACACCTCTCATGTGTCCCTTCCTGCACAAAAATAAGCATCCCTGCGATGACGATACCCTTGCAACCTGGTGCAAGGGTGCCTGCGTTGGTGCATGGCAGCCCATTGTGACCCAGTGCAGGGGAAAAGGGCAGGAATGTGCGATATCTTATAGATATGATGCATTCCTGCACTTTTCTTTTGACACAAGGGAGAGCCTCAAGAAGACTTGCAGTGCTGCCCTGCACCAAAAAAAATTAAATATGCCCATCAATCAATAAGCTTTCATTATGAGTATTGTGGGACCATGAATTGAACCCATTGTGTGAACCTCAAAATATGGGGGATATTTAGGAGCCCCTAGCTCCTCTTTGACCCACAAGTGCAACATTTTTTTTACACAAACGTGGCCCACCAAGGCTAAAAATGCAGTGCGATATTTAGAAAGTGGTGCAATGCATGCATTGCGCCACTTTGTAACCCTTTGCAGTACATTATGCCTGCACCAGGCATAATGTATGCAAAGGGGGCATTCCCTCATTAGGAGGCAAATAAATGGTGCGAGGGAATCTGAGTGATTTCCTTGCGCCATTAATTTCGGCACTTTCAACGCCTCCTCAGACCAGGCATTAAAAGGAGGCTTCCTTTGCTTACAATGGGCCTCTGGATGCTTTGCAGTATTAGCATTAACATTTTTTACGCTAATCCTGCAAAGTGGCGGACTAGCGTAAAGACTTTTGATGCTCGTCCCCTAACTACCGCCATGGTGCACCGTATTTTAAATACGGCACTCACATGATATCGTTAGGGACGCTAAGGGGGGCAAGAAAAGTGGCACTGCACTAGGTGCAGCACTACTTTTCCTAAATCTGCCCCTATGTGTTTTAAAAGACCCATAAAGGCTGGCATTATGGAATATCGTTCCAGTCACGTAATTTGCAATTCCAGGGCACCCAACAACAGCTTGAGATGTCGGAGTCATGTCAGGATAACCAAAGTGTCAAGCCATAGGGTCTCTACTATTCATCAGTATATGGGGCTAGCTCTACAGTTAACCACAGTCTGACCTAAATGAAGAGGTCTTAAAAATGCAAGATGTTCAATTCTTTAAAGGACGGTGTCAAAAAAATAAAGCACAAAACAAGTGTTTTAAGATAGGTTGAATAATGATCTGACTACGTCATTTTCCCTTACAAAGAGCATTTTTTTAAAACAGGTAATATCAGCTCTATCAAGGAAACCGACTGCTCCTTGGCACTATAAATCTATAATGCACAAGATATTTATTTAGAGATTGTTGCCCAATGTATGTTAAGAGCCAAAGCAGCACTACGGATTAATAAGGTCCCACTCTTCTCGATGTGGGGGTACCAAGGTAGTCTATTGTCAACCTTAATGTTCAAATAATCAGACTTTTCGATCCTATCTAAACAAGTAGCCTTTAGGATCTATGTGTGCTGGAAGCCATACTTAGTGCTAGGCCTGGATGCTTGGCCTTTTTTTCTCCAAAGTTTTTGCCACCTGACCTCTTGTTTTTAACTAATGTTTTGCTAAAGTGCAGGTGCTTTATATTCCTAAACATGGTAACATTGATGTAGGCACAATTGGCATATTTAATTTACTTGTAAGTGCCTAGTAAGATGTACTAGGACTACCCAGGGCCTGTAAATTAAACGCTACCAGTGGATCTGCAGCACTGATTGTGCCACCCACTACAGTAGCCTTCAAACATGTCTCAGGCCTGCCACTGCAGAATCTGTGTGTGCAGTTTTAAACTGACATTTTGACCTAGCAAGTGCACACACTTGCCATGCCCAAACATTCCATTTTTGTATGTATAAGTCACCCCTAAGGTATTCCCTTTTTAGCTCCAAGGGCAGGGTGCAGTGAATTTAAAAAGTTGGACATGTACGTTTTAGTTTATTATTTCCAGGTAAAACTCTTAAATTTGTTTTTCACTGCTGCAAGACCGATCTCTCCCATATGTTGACATCAGGATTGACTTAAGCCATTCTTTAAGTGTAATTTCCAATTGGGAAAATATTGAAATATTGAGCTTGGTGCCTCTGGGCCCGCAATGTTAAATCACAACTCATGATGAAGTCGTATTTTAAATTGGAAATCTGAAAACGCTTCTTTTAGAAAGTTGGCATTTTCTTACTTTAATCATTCTGTGCCTCAGCCTGTCTCTTAATACACGTCTGGGCTTGGCTGGGTGAACCTGCATACAGGTGGGTCTTCCTGGGCAGAGGGAAGGGGAGGGATTAACACCTACACTTCAATAGGTGGTGTAATGTTTCCACGCAAAGGACTGATTACACCCTACAGAGAACCTGGCAGATGGGGCTAGGATGAAAGGGACCCCTGTGTACTCTAGAGAACTCCTTTGAAATCTCCTCTTCATCCAAATCTTTTTAAGTGTAATACTGGACCATAAACCCCACCAAATGAGTTCACTTGGGGGTCCTGAGGAGCCTCTGCAACTACGAGGAGCTACGTTGCCAGGAGGGACTGCCAATTTGCCCCTGCTTTGCTGTGCTGACCTGCTGCATGCTGTGATGTTAGGAGGGACTACCACTTTGAATTGAACTCTGCTCTGTTGGCCTGCTGCTTCTGCAGTGAGGGAGACTGGACCTGCCCTCTACAACCTCAGATTCACCCCAGAACTCCAAAGGCTTGCTGGCTTGCCCTCTGTTCTCTTTGAGGTCTCAGGGACATCAAAGACCTTGCTGTCTACCACATATTTACTTCCTTCAAGCAGAAACCTTTCCGGCAAGGACCTGCACTTCACTCTGGAGAGAGCCAACTCATTGTGTGGTAAACAATTGCCCTTCTGACCAAGAGCACGTATAGTGCTCATTTGTTGCTGTGAAATCAGCACTCCCTTGTCTTTGCTGCACCAACGCATGTGGAGCGCTTCATTGCTTTTCTGTATCAGCACGTGTACCACATGGCATCACTTTTCTGCCCAATGTGGAGCACACTTTATCATTTTTTCGGCACTGTCGCTTGTGGAATGCTTCATCACTTTTCTGCACCAGCAAGTGTAGTGCGCTTCATCGCTTTTCTGCACTGGCGGGTGTACCGCACTCCACACAGCAACATCCCAGCACCGTGGAAGTCTGGCCCAGGGAAACCAAAAGTGTTGCCCGGCAACCTGGCTGCCCACTGATGTCAGCTTTGGGCCGGGCCATCTTGTACACTGTGAACTGCTCTCGGTAATACGGCTGGTGAGGTCCTCACAGCAACTTCGGTTGCCTTGAATTATGTTTCATTTGGTATTGAGATCCACAAACCTGTCGGCAGCTCACAATGAAGCCCATAGACTTAAGTGCTTTCCCACACTCACTTCTAAGAACATTATCACAGTTCCCTTAAAGGAAGCACCCGCATAATTTAGTGAGCACTGTGATTCTCCAGAAAAAGGAACTAGCAACTTTAAAAATTGCATACCTTGAGATGTACTGATTTGATTTTTGTAGTTTTGGTCTTGTACTTTTGTGGTGTTTTCACTAAGTTCCTGTAATTAAAGTGTTGCACAAATACTTCACACATTGCCTCTTAAGTTAAGCTTGACTGCTCTGGGCCAAGCTACCTAGAGGGTGAGCACAGGCTAATTTAGGATGTGTATCTGTCTTACTCTTACTAGTATTGTGGTTCCTTCTTGGACAGGGTGCATACCTCTGTCAACTAGAGACCCAATTAGGGGCATATTTACAAGAAAATGGAGCATCGGTCCAGATGTGCCACTTTTTTTGCGTCACCCCTGCCCCATCTAATGACACCACGGTTGTACCATATTTACAATAATGTGCACCATGGCGGTTGTTAGGACAATAACGTCAAAGCTATTATTTTGCATTGCTGCACTAGCATCAAAAATGTTGACGCTAGTGCAGCAAAGCATAGGGAGGACCACTGAATAAAATGGGTGCGTCATTTTAACGCTTGCTCTGAGCAAGCCTTAAAAATTACAAACAAAATGGTGCAGTGAAATGTTGTAAATTTCACTGAGCTATTTTTTCGAGCCTTCCTGCGTCGGAACGCCCCCTTGGGTACATTATGCCTGGCACAGGCATAAAGGGTTTACAAAGTGGCACAATGCAAGCATTGTGCCACTTTGTAAATATGGTGTTGGAGAAAGGCCACCTTAACTCCACCTTAGTGTAAAAAAAATTACTCTAGGGTGGACCAAGGTGGCGCTTGGGGCTTGTAAATATGCCCCTTAGTCTTTTGTGTATTAATTTTATGGCCCTTCAGATCACAAAAGGCTTTAAACGTAGTCAACAAATCTGGTAATCCCCTGGAGGTTTTCGATACTAACAGAATATAATCGGAGAAGAGTAGGGTCGTTATTGATATGCCATTTATTTTGTGAGCTATAGTAAATCTGGACCACAGAATCTATGTGGGAAATCCACAGTGCTTCAGCTTTCTGTATTTTAGGGGTTTTCTTCTGTTAATGCGGGCACTTCAGCATTTTGGTTTATGGTCTGATAGCCAACATTTACTCTGTAACGTGCTGCGTTTTAAGACCTTTTCTGTGCAAAATGTTCTCTCCTCAGTTCCCTTCTATTGTTTCTTTTATTTGTACAGGCGCTAGACAGACAGCCCTCCTGTTCCAATATTTGTGGTTGAAGGGGCCTCTTTATGTAGCTATTCAGCAACAATGAAAAATATTCTTGAAAAAAGAAAGTCACTTCTCTATGCAGATGAAGCAAAAAAGAAAACTAGATGTCGAATTGTCTTAGATACGATTAGTAGCCAAACTGAGATATAAGCATATAGGGGTCTATGAGTAGTGGGGTGAGTGCAACATTATGCAGGACCCAGAGTTTCTAAAGATATGTTGACCTTATTTGCTTTACGAAGTCTGAATTTTCCAAAATGTACAGCTTAATGTGGAATTTTGCCCTTCCAGCAGTCTGTGTGAAGGTTCTATGCCTTACAAGTCAGGTGACCACACTACACAGATAACTATAGATAATGGGGATTATTTAGTGTTTGGCAGGCGGGTTATGCCATCAAAACGTATTGGAAATCCCTCCGATTTCAAATCACATAGGCTATAATCAGGGTAAGACTGGGAACCAAAAGCAGCCCTGGCAAAAATGCTCAGACGAGCACTGCTCCCATCCAACTCATAGGTGCCACGTTTTCATGTTGCTTTTGTGTGACATGTTCTGTGGTTTTAGTGTATGTATGAGTGACATTCTACAGCCAAATGTCTGACAGTTCCAGTGAAGCTCATTTTATACTTTATGTAATACAACTTTGAACTAATTAATTGCATAGTCACGGTGCATTCTCAGTTGCAGGCTGGGACTTTGTAGCACTATAAATACATAATTCACTATTCCCCATTGTGCCAATCAAGATTCACTTCTCTCCGGTTATACACACGCAGACACCTGCAGTGATTGCATTAACCAATTGAGGTTTCATAACGTAAAATACTGCATTGACATCATGTGAGAACGTAGCCTCTTTCTATCATGGTTACACCCATTTTTGGCCTGTCTGTCAGTGTTTTTTTACTGGCTCACTGGGGCCCTGCTAGCCAGAACCCCAGTGCTCATAGTTTAAACCCTATTTGTCAGAGTGTTTTTACTCTCTTACTGGGATCCTGCTAGCTAGGACCCCAGTGCTCATAGTTTGTGGCCTCTGTGTGTTGTCAGTATGCTTGACTGTGTCACTGGAGTTCTGCTAAACAGTGCTTATGGCCTCTCTATGTACCAAATTCGTCACTATAGATTAATGACTCCATATTCCAATTCTGATTTGTACACTTGACCCCCCTTATAAGTCCCTAGTAAATCGTACCTAGGAACTCAGGGCATTGGGGTAGGCTGCAACATTTCTTTTGCCACCCTTAAGGAGCTCATACAAACTTTTCATCAGGACTAACATTGCAGCCTGAGTGAAATAGTGCACACACCTTTTCACATCCATTTTTCACTGCACCAGGTAAATTATAAGTCACCTATATGTCTAACCTTCATTTACTGAAGACTAGGTGCAAAGTTATTGTGTGTGAGGGCAGCCTTGCACTAGCAAAGGTGCCCCCACGGTGTCCAGGGCCAATTTCCCGGACTTCGTGCACAGCTCCCTGATTTGTTCTCCGACAGCGTGGGATCCTCCAGAGTAGTGTTGTGACAACCGCACTTTGCATCTCCTTTGTCCCCATGTTCTGGGACTCCCGTGGGTGCTGCCTGGTCTTCTGAGGGCTCTCTGAAGTGCTGAGAGCTCCCCCTGTCTCCTCAGTCTGAGTTGAGACCCACAGGTCCCTCCTGGGTCCAGACAGCTCCTCTTTGACGCAAACCTTGTACTTGGTTGAACGAAGGCTTGTTGGCGGAATCCAGCAACGCAAAAGCCTACATCTAACAACTCGACATGGGGCATCTCTTGCACCAAACAGGAACCTGAAGCTATATTCTTTGGTGCATTTCTGTACTTTTCTTCCAACTGGAGAATCCACTTTTGCACCTTCTTCCAGGCTGGCAGGGGCCCCTGTTCTTCCTGGACTCTTCTTCGACTTCAGGACTTGGTCTCCTCTCTCCACAGGTCTTCAGGTCCAGGAATCCATCGGTTGTTGCTTGCAGTCTTGCTTGGTTCTTGCATAATTCTTCATCACGACTTGTAGTGTGGCCTGAGGAAACTTGCGTGTACTTTACTCCTGCTTTCCTGGGCTCTGGGTGGGGTACTTTACTTAGATTTGGTGGTTTCATACACTCCCAGCGCCCCTCTACACTACATTTGCCTAGGTGGGAATTCGACATTCGCATTCCACTATTTTAGTATACGGTTTGTGTTGCCCCTAGGCCCACTGCAATCTATTGTATTTTCTACTCTTTGTACTATTCTATAACTGTTTACTTACTTGATTCTGGTTACTAGTGTATATATTGTGTATAATACTTCCCTCCAAAAGGAGTATTGCCTCTAAGATATTTTTGGCCTTGTGTCACTAAAATAAAGTGCCTTTATTTTTGGTAACACTGAGCATTGTCTTTTAGAGTGTATAAGTACTGTGTAACTATAGTGGTATTGCAGGAGCTTTGCATGTGTCCTAGTTCAGCCTTAGCAGCTCTGCTACATCTATCCCTAGACAGCCTAAGTTGCTAGAACACTGCCTACATTTCACTAATCAGGTATAATTGGACCTGGTATAAGATGTAAGTACCTTAGGTACCCACTACAAGCCAGGCTAGCCTACAACACATCACTGTTGTTTTCTTTTTTAAATGCTTGTTTGATATGAAACAATAGATCTCCTTACACATTTTGTGGCAGCCTATCATATAATGTGTGTGATAGATTTTAAAATAATGACTAGCATTTTCACTGTGCTCTCAGTCTCAGGCTGGGACCTCATAGCACTGTGAATACAGAAGTCGATAACCTACTGTCCTCTTGCTCCAACCAGGATTCAGTTAATTAATTCTATGGATACAGTGATTGCATTAACCAAATGAGGTTTCATAATGTAAAACATTGCATTTCCCCACCGATTCCTTTAACTTGAGTTTGTCTTGAAGGTAAATTAAACCAAAAATAGTGACAGAATAAAAATATGTTGTACTTTTTAGCCATATCCTTGCCCCCCTATCCAAGTCCAATACTACCTCCATTGCAGCACTTAAGTTTGATGAGTGCTCAGCTGTGCTGGACTCACCATTTGGTAACAATAAGTTAGCACCCTGAGTCTTTGTGTCCTGTGTGCTGGACTGGGCTGTAGACTGCGCTGAGATTGGAGGCTGAGAGCCTGACAGGCAAACCTGCTCCTTGGCTTCCATGGTTCGAATGGTGATGGTCACCATCTCCCGCTGTCACAACATGTGCCTGCCTGCAGTTTGTGTCGGTGGTTGCTGCTGCTGGATGCCTCGATCACACTGTCAGGCTCTGGTCTCTCTCTTTATCTCCTATCATGATGTTCAAGTTACTCGAGTGACTTATGTAAAACTTCAGCAGCAAGGGAGGACAGTGTCAGGTCCTTGCCGGTGCTAGCAGTGGTGACTGTGAACCACACTTGCGGCAGTCTGCGAGGCATCCTGTAGGGCCCGCATTATCCTCACCACACAAGTGACCTAAGGCCGAGCAACAAGTTAGGACCAAATTTGTTATTCTGGCCTAGGCCAAAATGTCCATGTGTGTGGGGACTGGTCAGAGAGATAGCAACCCAATAAGCCAGTCTTAGCATCTCTTGGTGGCTATCAAATTGTGCCCTGGGCCCACCTGCAGCACAACCACACAGAGCACAAGCAACACTGGAGTCGTGTGGTGCTGCTTGAGCAGACTCGGAAACAGGAAAAACAGGAAACAAAAAAAAGTAAAGTGCTGCCACTGCTTAGGACAATCACTTCATGCATTGTGGTGCAATAACAGAAGGTGTGGATCCTAATGGGCCCAGGTCATGCCCCTTGTTAATGTCTCCAGTAAGGCTGGATGCCCATGAAAACGGCTAGGTTTGGATCACTTTTGTTCTTACTGTGGCAGCAAAAAACACTTATGTGTTATGCTCTAGTTTTGATACTTTAACCCACAACGCTCATCACTCCCAGCTCGAGTTGAGTAAGTGATAAGCTCCTAATTGGGGCACGGGGCAGTCAGCAGCACAGGATGCACTTGCAGTGTCTGCTTGACATCCTCCCTGGAGCTATAATATGCATGACTAATGCATTTTATTGCAGTGATGCTGACACTAGCACTACAATACATTTTTCCAACCCTTTATGCATGGTTCTTGACAGGTTGGCCTGATCGCTCTCTCCACTCTCTCTCTCACTCTCACTCTTCTGGAGCCCCTCTGCCCCCTTCCCACTGTAATCACATGGGGAATCTGGAGAATGTGACAGAGGCCCCAGTTGTGGCACCCCTCCTAAAAATCGGCCCCAGCCAACAATGTGGAAATTAGGCCTATCCATAAAGCACTAGTAAAATGGTGAATGGAACACCCACCATGTTTCTGATGGAGTTTGCCATCCTCCAATTACTAAATAATGCATATTATTTCCAGTACTTTATTCTTGTGTGATGCATTCTGGGTGCTGTAGTTGCTTCCATTGAACTAATTAAAGTACCACACCTGTAATCAAGGATTAGTAGCTGAAAATTTCAAGGCTGGAAACAGTGTCCACATTGACCTGGAGTGAAATGTTTAACCTATTAAGTTTTACAAGACTCACCTGCAACAAATGGAAGACATGCTTGTAATAATATCCATGTTCAGGGACCAGCAATACAGAAATGTCTTACAAACCCAGAATTTGTAGCCTAAAAATGAAATACAATCCTGGCGGACATGTGTGCTGACATCTGGAGTTTACATGTTTGTGATAGACCTTTCTGAGGTGTACACAAGTGTGGGGTATAGTTCAGACATTTAATCAAAGATGTAATGATTACGAATGAACGGTGAAAAATTAAAATAAGGAGCAGTCCATTGCATATGAAGAGGCTCTATTAGCAATCCTCCAGAAGGAGAGAGAAACTCGTAGCCGCTTTGTATTATTCAGCATATAGTTTCTCTGTTCAAATCCTAATTTGTTGAAAGGTAGGATATGAGAAAGAAACCAGGGAAGCCACAGCGGCATTGACACTTAAACCAAATATTGTCATTTTAATGTAAACTAGTTGGGACTAAGGATTAAAGGTGATCCTTCCTGACTAATATTGCCCAAGGAATATGAATGTTGAAATATGAGTGCAACCTTTTGTTTATAATTTTATTCAACAATGGACAGCTCTGGGCAACTTTTATTGTATTATTCTAAGAGTTTCTTCTTTAAACATCTACGGAATTATTATCGAATTTTCAACTTATTCTTTTTTCTTGTTTTTGAAATAATGTTTTGAATTTATTATATAAATAAGTTAACATTTTTCCACAAATATTTTTGCTTAGTTTTCTCTTCCGGTGAATGAGAATAATCTGATAGCCTGAGATAGTAGGTGCCAATAGGTCAATACCCAGGACTTGCTTGGTAGTGGGCAGGATTCTACAGAACCACCATTTAGACTCCTAAGTGTCAAAGAGGGGTTTTCTGTTGGTCAAACACTGTGCCACTCTGTAAACATCACAACACGATGGTGATATCAGGACAGTGGCCACTTGACCCACTGTTGCTCTCCTCCATGTGTTTATGAAAGGATCTAGTCCAATTTCCTATTTTCAGTTGTAAATAGGCGAAAGGTGCTGCTGGTAATTGCCCAGCTTTTTCTTGTCCTGCATATTTATGCGTAAGGAAAAGATTTGGGGTAGCTCTTAATTGTGAACAATTAGACACAGTCTAGTCTCTCCACTGATCCTTTGTGACAGGAAAAACATCACAGGATAAAGAATTGGAGGGGAGGGAAGCAGGGTATGTGTTTCAGGTGTGAGTATGTATAGGTGTGTAGTGGAAGGGTCAGCCTCTTCCGTGCATAAACCAATTGTACTGCTGAAGTTTGGCTGTAGGCAGATAGGGCAGGGTCTTTCAGGGTGTTAGGTGTGGGAGTGCATCATGGCTTCAGGCCACGTCATGGAGGTTGTCCCCGCTGCACTTGTCATTCTCGGCAAAGCCCGACGCACAGACCTGCTCAGGCCTGGTGTTTTGGACCAGGCGTGCATACGGATGGCACGCCCCATGTGCGCTGCAGCGCATGGCGTTGCAGCAGTGATCGCCGCTTGCTTATCGTTGGCAGGGGCAAAATGCAAAAGAAAGGTGTGGGGGTGCAGCACGTACACCCCCTGATGTCCAGGAAGGGCACTGAGTCAGCAGGTGGTTGGAATGAGGGCCACAGTGGGAGTGGGTTGAGGTCTCTACTACAGGTGCCCATGCAGGATTTGTCCAGGCCTACAATACAGGCCCCAGGAGGCTGTGAGGCCACACCCTTAGGGCAGGGCCCATCTGAAGGGGAGATTCCCCTGGATCTATCCTCTGGGTGGACCTGGGGAACCAATGTGAGGTCTGGTCAGGTTTCCGGGGCTCACAAGAAGACCAAGAGGGGCAAGCAGGGGTTGGGGCCTGGTACAGATGAGGTGGAGCCACCTGGGGAGACAGTTTGCAGTGTGGCATTGTGTAAGGCAGGTTTGGGGACACATAGGGATTGGGTGGGGTCCAGCGGGGGAGAATCACAGGAGGTCAGAGACTGCCCCGTAGAGGCCATAGATCAGTCTGCTGTGGTCATTGAGACCAGGATCAAGGAACAGCGCAGGTTGCTGGCAGAGACTGAAGACAGATGGTCACAGTTGTGCAGGGAAGAAGCAATGTGGCGAGAGGTGTAACAAAAGAATAAGGCAGGCGCAGGGGTGGCCTGGGGATCAGGGGCACCAGAGACTGGGGCAGGGCAGCTGGGTATGGCGGAGTGGGAGAAAAGCAGGAGGCCAGTGTGACCTGTGGGTCCAGCAGCATGAGAGGCTCGTATGGCAAAGGCAGCCAGGTGGTGCGCGGAGAGGCGACACAAGTAGGTGAGGCTGGCAGAAAGATGGCGATACCAATGGGGTGCAAAACGGTCCCTGGACGTTGGTCGGAAGAACTAGGGTGGCCTGCGGTGGCCTTCCCCACAGCGTAGGACCGCACGCAACAGGTACATGGCAAGCGCCATGGGGGAGATGGCGTGGAGGCATGTCATGGAGTCCCGGATGCTGAATATGGGGACGTGATGTATGACATGGATGTGGAGGGTGTGGTAGTGCTCGACTATGAGCATGACAGTGATGAGTGGGAAGATAGGGAGATTCGAGAAGCGGAGGTGAGCAAGGGAAAAGGGAGGGATAAGGTGAGCAAGAGCGGCACAACCCCCTCTTCATTTGATGTATTTCAGGAGCCAAAGTCGGTGCGATAGCACAGGAGGAAGCATGTAAGGATGCTTGCGGACGTGGTCGCAAGAAGGTTCAGGAGGCGGACACCCACGAACCGGGGCTACATGGTACAGGGAAATGGTGGTCAGCATGGGATCAACCCTAGCACAGTTCAGGTACACCTCAGTTCAAGTCTATCGGGGTGGGGGTGAGTCTATACATGAATCATCTGGTGCAGGGGCAGCAGTTGCTGCGAGTACAGGTGATACAACTGCTAAGAAGGATGTAACATCAGAAGGTGTCGGGGACAAAGGGACTTAGACAGAAGTAGACAGTGATGCGAAGGAAGGGGGTGGACCTAAGAAGCACCTACCATATATAGGATTGTCGATGACGCTGCAGTCACAAGTGGGGGAAAACCAAAGAATCGCATATGGAAGAACAAATATGTACATGTATTCAAGATCCTCCACAGGGAGATACAGGTGAAGGAAGGGTCCAAAAAGGAGGAGTGCAAATTGGCACGTAGACCACAGGTTCCAATTACTATTGAAAATTGGACATCTGCTCTCCTTATTTATACAAGCATTTATTGCAATAAATACCCTGACAGGGCCATTGCATTGTTTAAGTATATGGATATCATACGCAAGGCACAGATGCATTTTGAAAGTTTCCCATGGCTGAGTTACGATGAGAAGTTAAGGGTGAGTGTGAATGTGGAAAAGCCATGGATTGACATATATTCTGATTTGTGGATGCAGTGGATGGCGTCTTTCCATTCTGCAGCATCAACACACACAACGAGTGGGTTGTCAGTGGTATATAAGCCTTTTTAACCCCATCCCGCCCGGGAGGGGGTGAGTAACACACAGCATGCTCCAGTTCCCAGTACAGGAGCAATAAAGGTTTCTGCTCGCACCACCCCTGTAAATGTAAAAACGAGTGATCCAAATGTTGGGGGAGGCACCCAGTCATGCAGTGTTTCTCACTGTCCAGTCCAGAGGAACAATGAAGATCGGCCAGGGGTAGTGGAACTCAAGGCGCTCCTGGGCAATTGAGCTTCCCAAGTTGCTGCCTTGGTTGCGCATGTATCCTGATATGGACATGGCATGGAGATTGGGATGGTGCAAAGGTGCTGACAATTTGAGGTCAGCCAGGGAGTTGCCAGAGGTGGTTGCATACAAATTGAGTAAAGAGGTCAAGGAAGGAAGGATTGTGGGCCATTTTTACAAGTGGCCTATGTAGGGTTTGATGATTTCACCTTTTGCGTGGTACCAAAAAACAAAAAATGGGAGTTTTGACTCATTTATCATCTTTCATGGTCGGAGGGATCGCCAGTGAATGACTTCATCGTGCCAGAGGACACACAGATGGTCTATGCGTCAGTCGATGAGGCCAAGTTGGCTGGTTCGTGGGTGTGGCAGGGGATTGGAGTTGACATCAAAGCGGCTTTTTGACTCTTGTTCATTCACCCTGAGGATTTCCCATTGCTGGGCACGCAGCTGGATGGAAATATCTATGTAGAAAGGATCTTCCTCATGGGTTGTGCTATTCCATGTGCCTTATTGTGAGAAGGTAGCCTCTTTCTAGCCTTGTTACCCCCACTTTTGGCCTGTTTGTGAGTGTATGTCAGGGTGTTTGTCACTGTTTTCACTGTCTCACTGGGATCCTGATAGCCAGGCCTCAGTGCTCATAGTGAAAACACCATGTTTTCAGTATGGTTGTTATGTGTTACTGGGATCCTGCTGGTCAGGACCCCAGTGCTCATAGGTTTGTGGCCTATATATATGTGTCACTGGGACCCTGTCACACAGGGCCCCAGTGCTCATAGGTGTGCATGTGTATGTTCCCTGTGTGGTGCCTAACTGTCTCACTGAGGCTCTGCTAACCAGAACCTCAGTGGTTATGCTCTCTCATTACTTTCAAATTGTCACTGACAGGCTAGTGACCATTTTTACCAATTTACATTGGCTTACTGGAACACCCTTATAATTCCCTAGTATATGGTACTGAGGTACCCAGGGTATTGGGGTTCCAGGAGATCCCTATGGGCTGCAGCATTTCTTTTGCCACCCATAGGGAGCTCTGACAATTCTTACACAGGCCTGCCACTGCAGCCTGAGTGAAATAACGTCCACGTTATTTCACAGCCATTTTTCACTGCACTTAAGTAACTTATAAGTCACCTATATGTCTAACCTTTACCTGGTAAAGGTTAGGTGCAAAGTTACTTAGTGTGAGGGCACCCTAGCACTAGCCAAGGTGCCCCCACATTGTTCAGAGCCAATTCCCTGAACTTTGTGAGTGCAGGGACACCATTTACACGCGTGCACTACATATAGGTCACTACCTATATGTAGCTTCACCATGGTAACTCCGAATATGGCCATGTAACATGTCTATGATCATGGAATTGCCCCCTCTATACCATCCTGGCATAGTTGGCACAATCCCATGATCCCAGTGGTCTGTAGCACAGACCCTGGTTCTGCCAAACTGCCCTTCCTGAGGTTTCACTGCAGCTGCTGCTGCTGCCAACCCCTCAGACAGGCAGCTGCCCTCCTGGGGTCCAGCCAGGCCTGGCCCAGGATGGCAGAACAAAGAACTTCCTCTGAGAGAGGGTGTGACACCCTCTCCCTTTGGAAAATGGTGTGAAGGCAGGGGAGGAGTAGCCTCCCCCAGCCTCTGGAAATGCTTTGTTGGGCACAGATGTGCCCAATTCTGCATAAGCCAGTCTACACCGGTTCAGGGACCCCTTAGCCCCTGCTCTGGCGCGAAACTGGACAAAGGAAAGGGGAGTGACCACTCCCCTGACCTGCACCTCCCCTGGGAGGTGTCCAGAGCTCCTCCAGTGTGCTCCAGACCTCTGCCATCTTGGAAACAGAGGTGCTGCTGGCACACTGGACTGCTCTGAGTGGCCAGTGCCACCAGGTGACGTCAGAGACTCCTGCTGATAGGCTCCTTCAGGTGTTAGTAGCCTTTCCTCTCTCCTAGGTAGCCAAACCCTCTTTTCTGGCTATTTAGGGTCTCTGTCTCTGGGGAAACTTTAGATAACGAATGCATGAGCTCAGCCGAGTTCCTCTGCATCTCTCTCTTCACCTTCTGATAAGGAAACGACCGCTGACCGCGCTGGAAGCCTGCAAACCTGCAACATAGTAGCAAAGACGACTACTGCAACTCTGTAACGCTGATCCTGCCGCCTTCTCGACTGTTTTCCTGCTTGTGCATGCTGTGGGGGTAGCCTGCCTCCTCTCTGCACCAGAAGCTCCGAAGAAATCTCCCGTGGGTCGACGGAATCTTCCCCTGCAACCGCAGGCACCAAAAAGCTGCATTACCGGTTCTTTGGGTCTCCTCTCAGCACGACGAGCGAGGTCCCTCGAATCCAGCGACGCTGTCCAAGTGACCCCCACAGTCCAGTGACTCTTCAGCCCAAGTTTGGTGGAGGTAAGTCCTTGCCTCACCTCGCTGGGCTGCATTGCTGGGAACCACGACTTTGCAGCTACTCCGGCCCCGGTGCACTTCCGGCAGAAATCCTTTGTGCACAGCCAAGCCTGGGTCCACGGCACTCTCACCTACATTGCACGACTTTCTAAGTTGGTCTCCGGCGACGTGGGACTCCTTTGTGCAACTTCGGCGAGCACCGTTTCATGCATCCTCGTAGTGCCTGTTTCTGGCACTTCTCCGGGTGCTACCTGCTTCAGTGAGGGCTCTTTGTCTTGCTCGACGTCCCCTCTCTCTGCAGGTCCAATTTGCGACCTCCTGGTCCCTCCTGGGCCCCAGCAGCGTCCAAAAACGCCAAACGCACGATTTGCGTGTAGCAAGGCTTATTGGCGTCCTTCCGGCGGGAAAACACTTCTGCACAACTCTCCAAGGCGAGAGGGATCCGTCCACTAAAGGGGAAGTCTCTAGCCCTTTTCATTCCTGCAGAAACCTCAGCTTCTTCTGTCCAGTCGAAGCTTCTTTGCACCCGCAGCTGGCATTTCCTGGGCATCTGCCCATCTCCGACTTGCTTGTGACTTTTGGACTTGGTCCCCTTGTTCCACAGGTACCCTAGATTGGAAATCCACAGTTGTTGCATTGCTGGTTTGTGTCTTTCCTGCATTATTCCTCTAACACGACTCTTTTGTCCTTAGGGGAACTTTAGTGCACTTTGCACTCACTTTTCAGGGTCTTGGGGAGGGTTATTTTGCTAACTCTCACTATTTTCTAATAGTCCCAGCGACCCTCTACAAGGTCACATAGGTTTGGGGTCCATTCGTGGTTCACATTCCACTTTTGGAGTATATGGTTTGTGTTGCCCCTATCCCTATGTTTCCCCATTGCATCCTATTGTAACTATACATTGTTTGCACTGTTTTCTAAGACTATACTGCATATTTTTGCTATTGTGTATATATATCTTGTGTATATTTCCTATCCTCTCACTGAGGGTACACTCTAAGATACCTTGGCATATTGTCATAAAAATAAAGTACCTTTATTTTTAGTATAACTGTGTATTGTGTTTTCTTATGATATTGTGCATATGACACTAAGTGGTACTGTAGTAGCTTCACACGTCTCCTAGTTCAGCCTAAGCTGCTCTGCTAAGCTACCATTATCTATCAGCCTAAGCTGCTAGACACCCTATACACTAATAAGGGATAACTGGGCCTGGTGCAAGGTGCAAGTACCCCTTGGTACTCACTACAAGCCAGTCCAGCCTCCTACACTTATCTGAAGAGTTTAGTACCTTTTTGCAGTGGGATTTCATGAAAGTGAGTGATGATTGCGCAGTGCCACATTACTTGGATGATTTTCTGTTTGTGGGCAAGGCAGAAGTTGGGGCATGTGACAGGGCATTGAGGTACTTTGAACAGATGGTGCTGGACATGAAGGCTTCTTTGGGTACAGAAATGACAGAGGGCCCAAGTACTATACTGACCTTTCCTGGGTATTGAACTGGACACAGTGGCACTCATAGCACGACTGTCAGCAAACAGTTGCTACATAGGATTGAATTGAGGGTGGCACAGCAGCTGTTGGGGTTCCTCAATTTTGCCTGTAGGGTGGTTCGAGGAGGCAGGACATTTTGCTCGCACATGTCCTAGCTATGTTGGGCGCATCACTACCTCTTCACCTGATTCAGATATCTGTGGGGTTGAGAGAGGACATCAGGGTATAGGAGGTATTCTTTACTCAGTTTAATGGTGTCTCCATGGTTTTTCAGGAGGAGGATACGGTGTGGCAGGTCCAGATATTTTCAGACATGGCCAGAGCTTCTGAGTTCGGTCAGTTTTGGGACGGCAGGTGGTGTGCAGAGGCGTGGCCTCAACAGTGGTTGACACAGGGCAGGAGTATAGCCTTCTTGGAATTCTTTCCTTTGCTTGTGGCGCTAACTGAAGGGGGGGGGGGCAAGCTCACTAATAGGGCTGTAATGTTTTATGTGGACAATTTGACAGTGGTGGAATTGGTAAGCAAGCAGAGAGCCAGGGATCTCAGGGTATTGTGGCTACTAAGGCAGTTCATGCTCCTCTGTTTAATGTTAAATATCATTTCTAAAGCAGCACACATTTCAGGGGTCAACAATTCCATTCTTGATTCCTTATCTCGTTCACAGAGGCAAGATTTTCACATTTTGGCACCTGACGCAGACATACAGAAGACATCGGTCCCGGAAGACATTTAGAATTGTTACTTGAATTGTTACACGTGCTGCTGGTCTGCTGTACAGATGGATATGAGGTGGCGCTGTTTCGTTTGTGCATGATATGGATGTTCTTTGGGGCTTTCGGGTGTCCGAGTTGTTGCGGGTGGGCAAGGCTGTTGGGGTGAAGCCTGGGGAGGTGCTCCCGGAGGGCGACCGTTTGGGCATCTGGCTGCAAAAGTCTAAGATTGATCAGCTTGGAAGAGAAAAATGGGTTTGGCTGTGCAAAGGAGGGAATGCTGCAGCATGTCCAATCAGTGAGTAGGGTGGTTTTCTGACGCAGGAGGTGCAGGAGTATGAGGGTGTTTTTTGTCACACGAATGGTGCGAAGCTTACAGCATTTCAGTTGTTGGCTGTGTTGCAGATGGCAATGTGAAGGCTTGGCCGTCAGGAGGGTAATTTTAGGACTCACTCATTCCGGATTGGGGCACAACCTGCAGCTGTAAGACTGGAGTGGGATTGGTCACAGATCAGGCCAATTGGAAGGTGGGGTTCGCAATGCTGTAAGAAGTATGTGCGAGCATGAGTTGTCTTTGGGTGTATGGTGTGGGTTAAGAACCAAAGGGGGTGTAGAAGGAGGGGCTAATTTTCCCTCTATTGAAATTTATTTGCTCCTGCAGAATGTGTGCAGGGCCCTGGGAGGTCCAAGGTGGTCATGTGGCTGATCAGTCATTCCTTTATCCACTGGGCAGCAAAATATATTGAAGAAGGAGATCTATGGATGCTCTCTTGGACTGCCGAGCAGCGTTCGTGAGGTTTTGCGGTGGGGGTAGAGCAGTAAGAGATGGGGCAATTTGCTACCTTTTCTGACTTCTATTTTTCCCAATTGGGATTGCCCTGATGCTTTAGTGCTTCACCTGGGGGAGAATGATTTGGTGCGACTCTCTTGGTTCACCCTACTGCAACACATGCAATGGGATCTAGAGTTGCTTCGGTAAAGGATGGCTGGAACCTGTTTGGTATGGACAGAATTCTTGCCCCAGCGAAAATGGAAGGGGGCAATGAAACATGGGGTGATTGACAGGGCTAGGAGGAAGCTCAATCGAGCCATGAAGGTTTTTTGCTGGGCGCACGACAATAAGGTCTTGACAAACGAAGGTATCAAGGAGGAAGAGGGGGTGCTCTTCTGGGAGGACATCTGTCGGACATGGGCAATGCATATTACAGCTTGGAATTGTGTTTCTTACTGGGGGACTTGTGGGGTGAGAAGTTGTGGCTCAGGGATTCATCATAAAAGTGGTGCAGTGGTCTCGCTGGTGGGGCAACAAAACGCCTCATGGGTTCTTGCTGGGTGGCTGTAGATGGGGGAGGGTGTAGAGTCAGATGCAGGCCTGGCCACCCTTCTGGGCGGGGGTGAAGAAGCAGGTGAAGGATGATAGTGTGGGGGATACCCGAATGAGGCAGGGTATGAAAGGAAAGTGTGGATAGTAAGTTAATGAAGATAGAGGCTGGGAGAAATGAAAAACTGAAAGGTGGGGTGTTTCAAAAGGGGCGGTACACAAAATATGCTGGGAAGTTGGAATGTTTAAAGTTTTTCAAATGTTTTGTTATTAATTTCAACCGTGTCCTAATAAATGGTCTTTTACACGATTTGGGAGTGTGATGGTGATTGTGTCACAATGAAGGGCCTCGTGGAGAGCAGAGACACAGTCTAGTCTCTCCACTGGATCCTTCGTGACAGGAACAACTTCACGGAACAGGGGATTGAAGGGGAGGGAAGCAGGAGAGGGATTTTGCGGGCGGGTATATATAGGTAGTTAGGGGAGGGGTCGGCCTCTTCCTTGCATAAACCAATTGCGGTGCCTGAGTTGGGCCACCCACCCACCCTGCATATGTTACGAGAGTGGTTAGAGGTTGCGGTTGGGTGGATTGTTTGGCTTCGATTTCTGATTGCCAGTTTAGGGCAGGTTGCAGTGAGTGGGGCAGTAGATGGGGGAGGGTTAAGAGTCAGATGCCAGCCAGGCCACCCTTCCGGGGGGGGGAGAAGAAGCAGGTGAAGTATGACAGCGTGAGGGTTGCCGAATGAAGCAGGATATGAAAAGAGAGTGTGGATAGTAGGTGAATGAAGGTGGAGGCTGGGTGAATGGAGGCAAATGAGGGGAAGAAATGGAAAACTGAAAGACAGGACGTTTTAAAAGGGGATGTATAAAAAAGGTGTTGGGAAGTTGGAATGTTTAAAGTTGTTCAAATGTTTTGTTATTAACTGCAAACCTGTCCTAATAAATTGCCTTTTCCACTATTTGGGAGTGTCTCACGAGATTTCAACCAATTGTTAGATGCCCTAGGCTGTTTGTTCTTATAAGGCAGGACCTAAAAAAACTTTCCACATTACAGGTGCCCCGGTGTCTTGCTCACAATTAAGGCGCCAGAACATTTATGGACCAACATACACTTTCACAGGCTTTACCAAAAAAAGAGATTTCACATTGATTCTTGGGCAAGGATGGATGTAAAAGGGGCCACAAAAAAGGCCTGTGAGCAAGACTGCAAGGGTGTAGGTCTAATCAGTGAACTGTGCATATCTTTTCTTGTAGACTGTATGAACATGAATAAAAAACAAATCACTCAGTAGGGCTTATTCTCCCAAAAGAGCAATCAAACTAATGAAAAATGGACAAGAAAGACAGTAAGCATTCTTGCAATTGCTACTATTGAAACAATTGTATTACATGAGCAACCATAGTTTAATAGTTCTCACAGCATCATTTTTTTCTTTTTAATCTCTTGTGGTGTTGAGGACCACCCAGAGCGATAATAAAACCCTTAAAAAATGGAACATCAAGTACCTGTGTGCGTTTTTCACTTACTTTCTATGGCAACTGAATTTCAACCCTTCCTGTGGAGATATTAAGGCTCATTATTTATTAGGGTCTTTGTTGGTTGTTACTGCATGGGTCTACTGATGATCATAAATGTGTGGTATCAATATTAAATAAGTTAACAAATAAGTGTTTGCAGATTGTACATATGCTGCTTGAGCTGCCGACTTAGGAACTCAGGAACTAGGGCCTATATTTATGAAAAATGATGCTAAACTTCACAAACACAGTTTTGCATAATTTTTCTTAATGCCGGACATTCCCTAGAGCCACCTTAGCACCATATTTATTAGATGACGCAAGATGGCACTAAGGAATGGCTAGCGTCTAATAAAAGACGCTAGCTGGTCAGTGACGGCCTTAGGGAAAATGGCGCTAGTGGGTCTGAAATGAAGTTAGGCTGGTTAGTGGCAAATCTTATGCCGCTAACCAGCCTAGCGTCATCTTTTGATGCCCAAGCCGATAAAAAATTACTCCTGTCAAAGAAGTGTAGACAGGAGCAATTACCACCACCCAAATGCACACCACAGGGGACTAGTGTCCCCTGGGCAAGCCCAACATAATATCCAGTTCTAGGCAGGGGGCCCCATACAACGGGCCCCCAATGGCACTTGAAAAAAAATCTATACCACTTACATAAACTTACATGGGATGGGGTCCGCCTCCTTTAGTGCTCCTGTGGGGTGGGTGGTGGTGTTCCTGGGGCACGGGGTGGGCATCTTTGTGCCCTTTTATGGTGTTCCACCATGGAAATGGTCCTACCTGCACTGCAACGTCTGGTCTGACCCAGGCATTAAAAAATGGCGCTAAGCGGGGTAAGCACCACTATGTAGACCTGCCTCCTCCTCGCGTGTCATTTTTGCGCCTGGATATAAATATGGTGCTGGGGGTTAGTGTTGTGTTTAGGGCGGGAATGCCTACCTTCCATCTCATTGACGCAAGGTGGTTTCGCGCATCCTAAACATGGCACTAACTCCAATATTTTAATGCTATATGGGTCTAGCGTCAAAATATAAGTATGGAGTTAGGTTACCGCAATTTAAGTGCTAAAAGTTCAAGCCGCCCATATCGCCTTTCAAGATGATTCTATTCTTGGCCATTATAGCTCAATAACCTCTGTTACGGAGGCCATTAAGTACCTTCCTCCAAGAAGTTCAACACTAGTCCCAATGCTCCACTCACTTTTTAGAATCCCAATTTCAGGCTAAGTTGCGAAATTGAATGAAAAATACTATTGGGTGAGCCAAGGCTTAGGACATGCAAGAAGAAATGGAAGCCGAATGAAGATTGCAAGAGAGAACAGGGTAATCAAGTGAAAGAAGAAAGGAGGTCCAAGGCCAGGACTACAAGTGTAATTGTTGCAAAGAAATCAGAAGGGTGTATGAGAGTGAACTGGGTTATCTTGTGAGAAGGCAATGCCACGCAAAACCCACCTTTAAAACATCACCATTGACTACAGGTGGAGTTTAGGATTAAATATGAAGCCTTCTCCCTGGACTCTACACAAAGCTTACAGAAGGCCTATCTGTAGAAGTCACTTTACCCTATCTTTTCTACACACCAACCTAGACCATTAACAAATCCTCATTTTGTCTGAACTTACACCGTAGAACAGAGTGGATTAGTAAAGCAGTATAGGGACCCGATCTCTTTATTCTAAACCCACTCTGACAATTAAACCTGACCACCCCCATCAGTAGGTTGTCAGTTAGGGCCTACTATACCCCTACCCCCGCCACAGGCATTAGTCCCTCTTCTCTCATATGGTCTCCATACCCTGTGGCACTTTACTGAGATTATGCCCGAACACCTGTATCTTTTCCCCTACAGTGTCACTAACCCAGTATAGTGAGGCATCTTGCAACATCCTCCTAAGTGGGCATTCGGCACCATCTTTGGTACCACACAGAATACATTAAATTGACAAATATTAAAATAATATGATTCAACAAGCTTTACATTCTTCTGCGTCACAACACCTTTTTATTGCTAGTTTTGGCCACAATGCTGACAGTTGTCAGCGTGTGTAACGGAAGTGATAAATTTAGCCTAGTGATGTACCAGGTGTCCTTGTTGGAAAAATAAACCTGTTATGTTATGGAACGGGCACTGAAGCCACAATACAGGAAATAGCTGTACCACTGTTAATTGGTGCTACACCCATGCCTAGAAAAGACATGAAGGAGCAGCAGTCTTACTGTTCAACTGTTTGTCAGTAATCTAATTTTTAAGTCTAATTTTCTGATGCACCAAGTGTATGTTTTTCCTGGTGTTTATTCTGTTTTCATAAGATTCTTTCCTGTTTAAGAGGCAATGAGTGATGGAACTGAAATAACACGGCTGAGCAGGTGCCTGTAGGTTCCTTCCATAGTTCACCTATGTCCTTCTGCTGTTTGACGTGGGTGAGTGTTGCACCCTACAAGCAGGTTACCTTCTTTTTATTTAACATGGGTTGCTGCCTGCACAATTCTAGCTGTAATATATTTTAAACTCTCAAAATCTAGGGAAATCAAGAGAAACTTGTGCTTTCTTGTTGCAGGTGAACAGTTGCAGTATTGTGTACTAATGCTGACTTTTCTTATTTCACGTGCACTACTCATCTCAAGCCTCATCCTATTATTATAAACTCCCAATTAACACTTCTGGATTCTTCCCTCTTCTATCCCTAAATTACTCTAGTCAATCCAACTAACAAACTTGCATATCCTCTGCTCAAATTAACTGATACTAATACTGTACTCATACTTCCCTATACTAATCCACCACTAATTCATGTTGGGTTCCGGAGCAGCGTGCCACTGACCAAAAAGCGCTTTGACGCCTCGTCAGGGGTAGTAAATGCCATATAAATACAATTACAATACAATTACAAAACATATATGAGCCTTCAAGTCATAAAAGCAATAACATATTTTTGCTAAAGACACATAGCTACATGCTCATGGTGTATATGTACTCACCAACAGGCTCACCAACTTCAAGTCTGAGATGATCTGCCTCCTGGCTGAGCACATCGGCCCGTTGGTGTTTGAGTTGATGTATGGCCGCTTCTACATCAAAGACACTACTCATGTGTAGCCACACCTTCTCCCACTGCAGTTTCCTCTTTCAGGTAGGCTAACCCTTGCTTACCCTACCCCCTGTGGCAATCATGTTTGGCAGGAAGTGGACTAGGAGCCACCGGAAGCCACCAAACTCTTCCTCTGACAGATTCTTGGATCTACCCCTCCCCAGCATATCCCTTCCCAAACCAAACACCCTTATCTAAAACTAAACTTAACCTAAACCGACCCCCACCCAAAACTACAAACCCCTACAAGACAAACACCCAACAATACAGTGCACAAAACAATACAAAATACAATTACAACTCACAAATAATACCCTTGGGACACAACAGGGACAGCACAGGCACCAATAAGACCAAAATCTCCAGAAATTTCTCAATCAATCACCAACGACCTCCACCAGCCAGCACTGACATTGGCATGAATGCATGGCTTCCGACTGATGTGCCAAGTGCAATGAATCTCGCAAAAGGCGTATGCATGTGCTTTTATTGATGCAACTAGCCTATTGTGTGTGGTACAGTGCATTGTATTGTGAAATGCAGGTAAACACTCCCAGGGATCAGTTATCTTGGTCAAATATTCTGAGATGATTTGGCTGACGATTTGGAATGTGTTGCCTGTCTATGTTAAAAGTGCAAATACCTGTGATTCATTGCAGTAATTAATCTGACACCAAGACACACAGTACATCTCTGTGAAATACAGTGAAACATTATCAATTCTTGGTTCTTGACATTATTTATATGTCTTACAGTTTGTATCATGCTTGGCCGTACACAGATAGCTGTGTAGTAGTTTTTTAATTACACATATATTACAGTCCTGTCCAAATGTAGTACACATTGCAATACATGATTATGCCAAAACTTGAGGAACATACTCTCTCTGTATTCCTGACATAGAATGTGTTACTGATGCAATGCACAGTCAGAGAATGACATACACTGGCTGCTTCATCCTGTCTACAGTCTATGTGGCATCCAGGTCACAGATTGACTAACTAGATATGTAAGGTATTTGTCTAGGCCTATATGAAACCTATTAATATATGTGAGACAACATTTACCAGATGGAAATTCACAACGACCACCATATAATGTTGTGAGACATACATGTCTGCTGCCTGGGCTTGGTGTCTGGTACAATATGTGTGGAAAAGGCACATTAAAACTGCAGAAAAGTGTTTGCCTAAATTGTTTACCTATATTTTGGTCATCACGAGGCCATCTCGAATAGCCAAAACAAGTGTGTTGACTTCCAAATAGTTTTGTTTACCTTTACTATGCATCACATTATTTGGCAACAGAAAGGGCTTCTGTGAATTTAGAATGGGGGTAGGCACTCACACCAGATGGTCATCTGTGCATTTTCTGACAAATTATGTCACTCTAACATGGAATGCATCAATGCATGCTATTTTGGCAGAAGTGATATAGCATGTAGTCATACCTTCACATCTATAGTTTTTTTTTATCTCTTTGGGGGTCATTCTAACCCTGGCGGTAAAAACCGCCAGGGCGAATGACCGCGGTAGCACCGCCAACAGGCTGGCGGTGCACCGCTGGGCATTCTGACCGCGGCGGTTCAGCCACGGCCAGAAACGGAAAGTCGGCGGTCTCCCGCCGACTTTCCGCTGCCCTTGAGAATCCTCCATGGCGGCGGAGCGCGCTCTGCCGCCATGGGGATTCTGACACCCCTTACCGCCATCCTGTTCAGGATGGCAGTAGGGGGTGCTGCGGGGCCCCTGGGGGCCCCACTATGTATTTCAGTGTCTGCTATGCAGACACTGAAATACGCGACGGGTGCCACTGCACCCGTCGCACCTTCCCACTCCGCCGGCTCCATTCGGAGCCGGCGTCCTCGTGGGAAGGCTGTTTCCCACTGGGCTGGCGGGCGGCCTTTTGGCGGTCGCCCACCAGCCCAGTGGGAAACCCAGAATGACCGCCGCGGTCTTTCGACCGCGGTACGGTCTTCTGGCGGTTCCCGCTTGGCGGGAGGCTCCCGCCGCCGGCCAACATTAGAATCAGGGCCTTTGTGTCTTGTTTTTACTAACCTACAAAAATGGCGCTTGCCTAGTAGGGCAAGTGTGCCAGCATTGGGCCTTGGTAGCCAATCAAGCACCGGTACATTTAAGGAGTCCAAATTTATATGTGTCATGTGAGATACCATAATGATTTTGCTATATGCTTGAAAACATTGATGATGACATTGATGAAAACATTGATGTAGCATATGGTGAGTATATGGGTTGTACTGTGTGCACATGCACATAACATTGGCCTCTGTTCACAGTCATCGAACTATGAGTTCACTATACTGGCATTAACAAGCATAAGGCAGTACAAATGGCTAGATGTACAACACACACATGCAGTCATTGCACACTGTTCACATTTAAACTCATTTGGATTGTGCTTGGATGTCTGAAGAAGAGTATACTGTAGCAACACACATACTCACAACATGTCCACACTGTCCCACGTTGCCAGTTTTTTTTTCCCCAAGCACATGCCTGCCACATGGTGATGATATGCACACTAATGTGGGTTAAGATGTAAGGGTCATCCATTGCTTCAGACTCCTCAGGGGCTACATCCTATGGTACATTGGTTTGCACCCATGCTGTCCCGTATTTGTTATTATTGACACTGCACTACACATACAAGTATACTGGCATGTGTGATACACTTACTAATTGAAAAAAGTTATTTTTCGCACTAGCATGGCAGTGGCGAGTCTTTACTGATACAGACAGTACGCTTTTAAGGAGAAACATATCATACACATCTCTATTGAGTTGGCTTGGTTCTATACTTGGCATTTCTGGTCTATTACATGTATTGTTTTTGTTGGAAATGGGGTCTCTGGTTAGCAGTCAGTTTGCACTCTGTCGAAGCACTGACCTTCAGTCAGGGTAAAGGAGATACACACCTAGGATAACCCCTGCTCACCCCCTGGGTAGCTTGGGACAAGCAATCAGGCTTATCTCAAAGGCAATGTGTGAAGTATTTGTACCATCACACACAGTAATTCTGTGAAAATACCACAAAAGTACTCAACACCAATTTAGAAAACTAGACAATATTTATCTGAGTAAAACAAGTCCAAAACTACAAAACTCCAACATACAAAAACAAAGTTATGAATTTTTAAAGTAAAAAGAGTTTTAATCCATAGAAATCAATGGATGTGTTGATTTTACACAAAGACCCAGGTATGCATAAAAAATAAAGCTGCACTGGAGAGCGTGCGTCAGAAAAGTAAGCAATGCATTGATTCCTGACTCGCAAGTGAGGCCATGCATCAATTCTTCTCTGGTCAGGTAGGTGATGCATTGTTTTCTTTCTCCTGCCGAAGAGCAATTCATCGATTTCCAGACGAGCAGCCTCGGGTATGCATGGGTTCAATGTTGTTTTGATGCTGAGCGACATCATGTGCAAAATCCTGATGTACTGTGGTGAAGAGCTGTGCTGCATGGGTGACGCGTCCTATTTTGGCAGCCACAAGCAGGTGTTGCATCGATTTTCCAGCTGCGGTGCAGGTGGTGCGTCAATTTTTCAGTCGAGAAGCAGGTGCTGTGTCGATTTTTCTCCCACTCTGCTCAGGTGTGTGGATTTCAGCCTTGGTTCTCCTTTCAAGGGCCCTGTGACTGTATTTGGCACCTCTTCGCAGGGTAGGGGTCTCAGCAAGAGAGCCCAGATGCTGGCAGAGGAAGTCTTTGTTGGCCCTGAGTCTTCAGAACGGAGGGCAAGCTCAGTCCAAGCTCTTGGAGACACTTTACAAGCAGGAACACACAACAACGTTGAGTCTTTGTCTTTTCTCAGGTAGAAGCAGCAACTGCAGGCCAACCCAGCAAAGCACACTCACAGGCAAAGGGACAGTACTCCTCCTCCAGCTCGTCAGCTCTTCTCCTTGGCAGAAGTTCCTCTTAATCCAGAAGTAATCTAAAAGTCTGGTGTTTTGGGTCCATTACTTATACCCATTTCTTCCTTTGAAGTAGGCAAACTTCAAAGAAAAGTGTCTGTTGTTGACAAGATCCTGCCTTGCCCAGGCCTGGCCCCATATACACACCAGGAGGTTGGAGACTGCATTGTGTGAAGACAGGCACAGGTGTCACCTCCTCCCTCCCCATTGTAGCTCAGGAGACTCATCAGGATATGCAGACCAGTCCCCACCTCCCTTTGTGTCACTCTCTAGAGGGAATTCACAAACAACCCAACTGTCATTCTGAACCAGACGTGGATTCCACAGGCAAGCAGAGGCACTCTCTAAAAGTGGCATTTTCAAACTGAAAATCCAAAAACCAACTTTACCAAAAAAAAAATTTTTTAATTGTGAGTTCAAAGACCTCAAACTCCTTATCTATTCCTGCTCCCAATGGGAAACAGCACTGAAAAGATATTTAAAGGCAGTCCCCATCTCATCCTATGGAGAGATAGGCCTTGCGATAGTGAAAAACGAATTTGGCAGGATTTCACTATCAGGACATTAAAACACACCAGTACATGTCCTACATCTTAAATACATTGGACCCTGCCAATGGGGGTAACTAGGACCTACCTTTGGGGTGACATACATGTAGTAAAAGGGAAGGTTTGGGCCTGGCAAGTGGGTACACTTGCCAGGTCAAATTGGCAGTGCAAGACCGCACACACAGACACTGCAGTGGCAGGTCTGAAACATGTTTACAGGGCTACTCATGTGGGCAGCACAACCAGAGTTGCAGGCCACTAGTAGCATTTGATTTATAGGCCCTGTGCACCTCTAGTGCACTGTACTAGGGAGATACTAGTAAATCAAATATGTCAATCATGGATAAACCCATCAGCAATACAATTTGGAGAGAGAGCATATGCACTTTAGCACTGGTTAGCAGTCGTAAAGTGCCCAGCGTCCTAAAGCCAACAAAAACAAGTCCGAAAAAATAGGCGGAAGAAAGCAAAACGTTTGGGGATGACCCTGCAAATAGTGCCAGGTCCAACAGTTTTTAATTAGTTACCCGGTGCAGATGATGTGGTCCCATTTATTCACACAGATTTAGATGTGACAGCAGTAGTCACTGTTGTTCAGTAGCTCTCAAGGATAGATTAGTGAGTGCATGACAATGTGGGACATCATTGTTTATACATTACAGTACATTGAGTCTGCTATGTTGACAGGACACAAGAGCCAAAATATTTAGAAATGTTGCACTGTACAGTGCAACAAGTAAATTATCAGCACTGCACTGCCTCACTGAGTAATGGCAGTGTAGGACATATTGTATTCCATACAGCACAGTTTTGAGTTTTCGAGCTGCACTGGCACACAATAGGCCACATAGCACCAAGGCAGGCACAAGTACATTGTGGTGAATGTGTGGCTGAATTTCCTCTAAGATGTAGTTTGTGCATGAGGGGCAACATTCCTGTTCAGCAAGAACCCTTGGAGTCCTGATAGTATATGTTTGTGTGCCACAGAATGCAACACACGTAGGTGGCAAGAGTGTTTAGGATGACTTAAGTAATTTTTCCATAGTACACAGGACCTTGGGCGGTCCACTGGTTTAAGACAGTTCACAGTGTACCTAGTGCTGGATACATGACCATGGGAGTTACATGTGGACACACAGACAACAGGCATGGAAGCCCTTCCTTGCGCACAGTGATGCAACACAGCATTTTCCCAAGTGTTGCATTACTCAGGATCGTTCCACCATTGAAAGGCACACACAGTGGCTTAGCGTGTCTTAACGTGTGACTTGTGTGGTTGCATTGCAAAAGTGCCATTATGTGTGGTGCAAGTATTAGCCACATCCCTCCTACATGTGCAGTCTCAATCTCAATCACCAAACACGGAGATCACTATTTTATCCTACATTATTTACTGTTATTAGGTATGTCATGTAGTTCAGATGTACTTACCAACCAGTAGGCCATTCCTACGTCTCCTATTCTGTAAACACTTATTGATGATGGAGTATCTGAAGATGTAGGAATCATGATCACTCCAAGGGTAGTTTGCCAGTACATTGTCAAACATCCCCAGATGGTCCACTATTGCCTGTACATGTATGGAGTAGGTGTGCTTCCTATTGCATTACAGATGGAATGTTGCAGCAGGAGGTATCAGTTGCTCATTTGTGTAATCCATTGTCCACAAGACATATGGGAAGCCAGCAATGGCATTAAAGCCTTGCTTGGTGTCTAATTATTGCTGATGTTTTGGAGAACATGATGTACTGGGATGTCAAGCTGATGATGACATCCATGTGGACGGTGGAATGCCAAAAATGATTGCTGTGAGATTCCTTCCACTCTTGCTGTGGTGGTCTGGAATGACTTGGATGCTAGCATTCAGAGGGCTGACATCAACTTGACCTGTGGAGGGATGTTGGTGCACTCCTGTGATGTTGACTGCAGCTTGGTCCAATCTGGTTCAGGAGCCCGACGATTGACTCGCTCCTGAGCCTGTAGTAAGTGATGACCTCCTCCTCCCTGAGATCAATGAGGGTGCTCCTTTGGCAGTATATATGCTCCCTTCTTCTGTGCTGCTTACATGGTGGTGTTGAAGGAGGTGATGGTGGTGGTCTTCTCGCTGCTCCTAGCTGAAGTATTAACACCTCCATGGTGTAGTTGAGCTTACTAAAGTGATTTGGGCATGTTATATACCAGTGCAAATGTGTCATTTCTTATTCCTGGTGTGCCAGTGCACAAGAATTTTGTTGTACTTCAGGCTCTGCACGCAGTTTGCCGACAATGCGTCTCTTTTCAATAAACTTTCAAATATCACTGCATTGGTTCTGCATTGGATTTTAGGAAGGAATGCCTACCTTGCATATATTTAATGTTACGTGATGCAGCCAGTTCAGGGGCAGGACAATTATGACACGGGCCCCCGAAAAGTGACGCATTGGGCCTGATGTGTCACTTTGTAAATATGAAGCAAAGAATTTGCCACCATAGCATAAAAAAAAGATGAAACTGCTATGCAAGCTCCTTTTATATATGCCCATTAGAATAAATTACATGAAATTATGCGTAATTAAGCAAAATGTCAATTAATATATAGACATTGTATCTCAAAATGAATCCTCACTTACATTTTTGACGCAAGGATTCATTTAACAAAAGCATTGCAAACAGTAGTAACTTGTGCCCTATTGTTCCAAAGCGTTCACTGTACATTTTTACTGTGAGTGCAACATATCACAGTAAATGGTGCTTAATTACATGAAGTGGCATAATTGCATACTTTCAAGAATCTCTTGAAAGAAGAGTAACTGAAAATTCCACAAATTATGTTGGCAACATTTAAATTTCTCCCTGTCCTAGTTCTAACCAAAGCTAACCATCACTTCAATTAAATCTTTGTTTTTTCAGTGAACATTTAAGGTTTCTCAATTATACAGCACAATCAGGAACTCCCTAAGCCCAATCCTCAGCGTGCACCCTAACTCTGCTGTGGCCAGACCCTGTGTCCCACCATCCATGGACAGCTAACTGCTAATGTGCATGGTCCTCAGCTTTGCAAAGAGAGGGTTTGCTACTATGCCTGGCCGGTAACCAGGCCCTGCATCCCATGCCCATGAAAGGTCTGCCCCTTGTGTACAGCAGAGTTGTCCACAGGACAAGAGCAAATATATGGAATTGAATGCAGAACATCTGATAAAAATTGAGGGGCATATTCAAGAGCCACCAGTGCCACCAGAGCATCACTTTTAGTGACACTCCGTTGGCGCTATGCCCTGCACTGTATTTAGAAGATGTCATTAAGCAACTTTTTGTGCATCCTGCAGCACACATAGAAAGAGAAAAATTGCCATTAAAGATTGTTTTTGTGCAGGAAGCTGTCCCTTCCTGCACAAAAACAATCTCCCCCTCAACGCAGCCATCCTTACACAATGGCACAAGGGTGGATGCATTGGCGCTCGGCTGCAAATTTAGTGGTGGTGCAGGGGACGACAAAGGAGTGCACCATAATCTATGAAATACGGCGCATACCTGCGTTGTCAAAATGACAGAGACCGGTGCTGCCAATTTTGGCACAGCGTTGCGCTCCATCTTTTTCTGTTAAATATGGGCCTAAAATTGTACTTGAAACAGGAGGAAAAGCTTAGTTATGGGTCAGCAAACACAAACCTGGTATACACCAAACCTGCCTCGGGCTGCCAAACCCAGCTGCAGTTGACCTATGACAGTGTTTGATGTGCTTTTTTTTATTTGTGCAGTTTGTGACCTTATTTTACCTTCTTTTAGATGGAACATGCTGATGTTTTTTATTTTATTTTCATTTAACCTTTTTCTTTTGTTCAAACACTAACTTTTATTTGTATTTTTTCCACTATTTTTTCTACAATGTTTTGAGTAAATTGAAGACAACATAGCTGGTAATATTTTATTTCTGAAAGCCTGCAAATAAGTGCATGTTGACCTTTTTAACTGCTGTTCATCAATATTTTCAGTTTCTTATCCAAAGCAGATAACATGTTTGTATGTGTAAAACATTATCAGCCAGGGATAATACTCCTCCTCATTTGCCTGAAGAACTTTGGTGGGAACATATTCTTCTTCTCCTGCTGGTGACACTGGTGTGCCATCGCTGTGTGGGAATACTTGTTTGGTTAGGCCAGGGTTCTGCAAAGTTGGACCTGGAGTGCCGGGTCCATGTCAGGTTTTTAGCATATCCACATTTAGAAAAATGTAGATTTCTGAAACATCTTTTTTTTAAAATGTGGATTTGCTAAAAACCTGCCAGGGACCCGGCTCTCCGGGACCGACTTTGCAGAACCCTGGAACCAATAGGCCTTTGAGCATGTGAATAATCACAAAAGAATAAAGGCCAGGGTGTTCTTTTTGCAGCAATTGGTAGCATAATGTGTAAGTAACCTTATGTGCATTCACTTTTGTCTGCCCTTGGGAAGTAGAAGATCCAGGACATTGAAACTACGCTGGGTTTGGTCGTTTCTGAGAGGCATTGCATCCCACTCTCCACAGGTTGCAAAACCCTGTTGCACTTGACCCCTGCACCCAACCTTTTTTGTGAAGGCAACCTGTGCTGACTTTAGTTATGTGTATTTAGGGTTGGCCAGACCCTGCACCCAGCCAGCCATGGGCATTCAACTCTCACTGTAAATGGCGTGGTCCCACCCACCATAGTCATTGGCCAATCGCAGTGGGAGTTGGCAATTTGCCCTGACCTCTGGTCAAGCCGTGCATCCCATTCACCCCCAGCAGCCAACCCACATTGCTCTTGGCTTGATGCCATGGGTAGCAGGGGTTGGCCACAGAGCATCATCTCCGAACAGACCATGCACCTAGCCCATATTCAGAGGTCAACTAGAGCTGCTTTCATCCATATGAAGTGAGGGTCGACCAAGCTTAGCACAACCCGCTGTTTATAGCTTGCTTCCTCCTGTGCAAGGCAGGGCCCCACCTGGCAAGGGCAACCAAAACCCACTGTAAAAGACCATTGGCCTTGGGCAGAGAAGTTGGCTGCAGGGCCTGGACTCTGAAAGTGAATGCAGAACATCCAATAAAAAAGCTCCACCCAACGCTACAAGATGCGCACAATCACCAGGACATATCTCAGCCCGCTGTACACAGGCATTTCGATGAATTCCATCTGCATTCTGTTGAATGGCCCTCCTGATCTTCCTTTGTGGCTCAGTGTCACTGAAGTTCTTTTTCCTGCATTTGTCTGTTGATGCACAACACCTCTGTGGCACATTCTTCTGTCGCCAACCTAAATTGTGGATTAAACCAGTGCTGTCTAAACTACCTCACCATGGTGTTCCTCCCAATATGAGCAGGTCCATGAAAATGTCTTGGCATAGGGGATAGTATACTGTCTTATAACACTGGTCTGCTAGCTTCAGAAACTTACACATCTTCATCTCTTTTCACACATCCAGCTATGATTCAACCTTGCTGTTCTTCCTCTGTCACTTCTTCCTGCAATCTCTTCACTTCCACCCAGGTACCTGTTCTTGACAACAAAAGGTTATAGTTGGTCTCACCTTCATACTCATTTACCTATACACCATTGAATGTTCATGACCCATATGCACAATATTAGGCAACCTCATCAGCATAAAGGTTGCCCACTGTTACGTAATCATCACCACTGCGTAGGGCAGACCATTTCACAATCACAATTTGTACTGGCAGTTGTAATGCCTCAATAACTTCATGGCTTACTCTCCACTATGAATCGCAGAACCAGATGACGTCCTGTTGTGACCATAATTGTCTTAAGTTGTGAACGTGACCAAAGTCAAATTGACTATCTGTAAATAGTCACTCTCAGCTGGTCAGAGACACAGAAAGATCTAGTAAGAGCTATCAATGCAGCCACTTGTGCAGAGAACACCCCACATATCCAGGAGGCTTCTGCTACTCCTGAGACAGTATAGTCTGCATAGGTAGCTCTCAGGTTTCCCTCATTGTCTCTCAGACAAGCACCATCCACAAACTGTATATAATCAAACTCTAACAGTGGCTCATCCTGTATATCTGGTCTAGGCTTGGTGCATAGAACAGTGAGATTGAGACAATCATGCACAAACTCCCCATAATCGTTTTCATTCTCTGGAAGAGCCATGAGTGTGGCAGGATTCCATGTAACACAGTGTCTAAGGGTAACATTCTCTGCAGCTAGTATAATCTGCTAATATAGGGCCTCATTCTGACCCTGGCGGACGGCAGAGGCCGTCCGCCAGGGTACTGCTGCTGAATGACCGCACCGCGGTCAAAAGACCGCGGCGGCCATTCAGACATTTCCTCTGGGCCGGCGGGCGCTCTCCAAAAGAGCGCCCGCCGGCCCAGAGGAAATGCCCCTGCAACGAGGACGCCGGCTCAGAATTGAGCCGGCGTAGTTGCAGGGGTGCGACGGGTGCAGTTGCACCCGTCGCGTATTTCAGTGTCTGCTTAGCAGACACTGAAATACTTTTCGGGGCCCTCTTACGGGGGCCCCTGCTGTGCCCATGCCATTGGCATGGGCACGGCAGGGGCCCCCAGGGGCCCCGCGGCACCCCCTACCGCCATCCTGTTCCTGGCGGGCGAACCGCCAGGAACAGGATGGCGGTAGGGGGTGTCAGAATCCCCCATGGCGGCGCAGCAAGCTGCGCCGCCATGGGGGATTCTAAGGGCAGCGGTAAACCGGCGGGAGACCGCCGGTTTGCCTCTTCTGACCGTGGCCGAACCGCCGCGGTCAGAATGCCCTGCGGGGCACCGCCGGCCTGTCAGCGGTGCTCCTGCCGACCCTGGCCCCGGCGGTCTTAGACCGCCGGGGTCAGAATGACCCCCATAGTCTGCTCATACTTTGTCATTCAGCTTTTGGTAAGGTGCTGTGTGCGATTACGAGTCAACAATATCTCAACTTACTATGGGACAAGAACAAGTAAAGAATGTCCCATCACAATGCTTTCACAACATTCAACGCTGATACCTACAGCTGTGACAGCTTTAAGACAGTCGAGCAGTTCTGCTGCCACAGGGTGAAGAGTAGCAGAAAACGTAGACCACAGGGCATCTCGTATTCCCATGCATCTGTGTAAGCACTGAGAATGCAGCTCTTCCTCTCACTGCATAAAAGTATGGAAGCTTTATTGTAATCAGGCATTTCCTGAGCCAGGGCACAACAGGGATTTTCTCTCAGATTTAGGAGGGCATTCTCAGTCAAGTGGTTCAGCAAGTAGTTCAACAATACAATAATGTCTTGTTTGCCAACTTCCTGAGTATCAGATATCACCAACAGGTCATCTATATATTGTTACAAGTCAGAATTACAGGGCTTGATTCGGATCTCGAGATTCTTGTTGAGAATCTGTTTCAAAATTGAGGAACTCCTGAATCTTTCTCTACCTTCACTCACTGTCATTGTGACTGGTCAGAGTTGTAGCCCTCAAAGGCATCAGACACAGGAAACTCCTGGAATGGGTTCTGATGATAAAAATAATTTTGGTTTAGATTTGGGACTTCATTTGAATTTAAATTGGGAACCATTTGCATTTTATTGTGGCATCGGGGCTTGTGGAACTTGCCTCACTGGAGCTTGGAGTGCGTTAGTTTTTTAAATGTTTGGTCTTGTTACATTCTGTGATTGTACAAAAGTTATTGCTCTGGGGCTGTACAAACCATGAGTTCTAAACTTGGTTCTCACTACTCACTACTTTGGATTAAGCCGACATTCCTGTTTTCAATGGCCTAACTTGTTGCAATAATGACAAGGATTTGATTTCTACAAAGTAACCACATCAATTCCAGTTCTCAGATCAATTGGAACACCACAACCTCTACCTTGTTGCAGAAATCAATTTCCACTGTGCATCATAGGAGCCTCCTGCTCATACACTCTTTCGTAGAACCAACGTTCACTATGAAAGGTTGACTCTGACTTCCTCTTTGTGCTGCTTTCATTTGTGCCACAACTGGATTATCATTCCAACATATGAAATGCTGCTGAATCATCAAGCTAATCATAGTTCTCAGTCCCATCACACAACTGGACACAAAATGGCCCATGCCTTTAGCTACAAGAGTCTTCATCCACTATGTTTCTTAAACACCTGTGTTAGACCCGGCCCTCTCTGCAGGGCAATCCCCAGACCTTTTGCCTTTCCTTTCCACTTGTTGCTGAATTCATTTTTGGTGGCTTTGGGTCCCTGTGCATTTTACCACATCTAATCAGTGCTAAAGTACACATGCTCTCTGCTGAAAACATGGTAACACTGGCTTTACCACAACTGGCCTATTTAATTTACTTAAGTCTGTAGTAAAGTACACTACATGTGCCCAGGGCTTGTAAAGTAGCCCTTTAAACATGAATCTGGCCTGCCATTGCAGAGTTTGTGTGTGTGATTTTAAACTGCCATGTCGATCAGGCAAGTTAACCCTCTTCCCAAGCCCAAACCTTCCTTTTTAATACACTAATAAGCCACTCCTAAGGTAGGCCCTGGACAGAACCAAGGACAGGGTGCAGTGTATTTAAAAGGTTGGGCACATAATTTTAAGTTTTATATGTCCGAGCAGTTAAAAACTCTTAAACTCTTTTTTCACTACTGCAAGGCCTATCTCAATAGGATTTCTTTATCATAGTTTTTAAGTGTCATTTTAAATGGAAAAGATGGGACCCCCCCCAAGCCTGGTGTCGCTGAAATCAAAATTTAAATCACAACATATGGTGAAGTCGGATTTTAAATTGTAATTCTCAAAATGCCACTTTTAGAAAGTTGACATTTCTTACTTTAAATCATCTTCTGCCTTATGCCTGTTTCTGAATACACATCTGGGTGGGTGACAGCTGGGTTCTTGTGAATTAGGTGTGACTGATGGTCCATCAATGTCCTGATGGCCCATTGTTGGCAGGATAGTGGGAAGTAGCTGACATTTACACCTGAATGGGCTGGCTCCAGACCCCTCACAAAGGGATGGATAACCCTCTGAAGTGTGTCTGGGGCTAAGGAAGAAAGAGCAGGGACTTTGTGCACATCAAAGGCCTTTCTTTGAAGTCCTTTCCTTTCTTTCTTTTTCTCAAATTCTTCATTTGTCAATGCAGGGTAAAATCTATTTCCCTCACTCATGTCAGTCCTCCACCGCTTCTGCTCTGCATCCTATCTAGCACAGGCACAGTGCACACTGTCTTTTGAACACTTCCTTGATATTTTCCATTTTCCAAATATGAGCTGTTGTGCTTCCAAGCATTAAGTGCTACGAACTGTGCAGGTCTAGGAGGCGGTTTAATTTGGTACAGTACTTTTTTCAGCTTTTCAATTATTCTCAAATTAAATGTGCCTCACTGTGGACACTTCAATGCACATCTTTGTGATCTTATACCATTGACTCAACCAAATACATGTGTGAAGCCCTACATTTATAGCAATATCTGCCAAATCTTCTGGTGGTGCTTCTTCTCCCTCTCTAAAAGGTATCCTCACGTCTCCCCTAATCAAATTTATATAGCCCTATAGAATTTCCCTTTTCAACAATAATATCAACCGTCACAAATAGAATTTCATTTTCAACCAGGAAATAATGTCTTTTTGCCCACAATTCTTGTTCGATTTTAACAACCAATAGTAGCGCAACACAGTATGATGTAATCAGCCATAACAGTGCAGCACCAGTGTCAATGTCAATCGTCCAATCTCAGTGCGGGGCACTGTGACATCTCTCTCACTCCTTGCAGCAGCTCACCCTCCTTTACAATCCTTCATGACCATTGCAATACAAGCACAAAGTGAATGCAAAGCAAATTCAACAACTTTGCTCCACTAAAGAATCAATAGTATTCAATCACACAAGAAATGGTCTAAAGCAACACTTTCCGGCCTACTCTGACTCACACCTGAGTGACACCTCGACAGCGGGGAATCACTCAGATTACTGCAGCTTCACCGCTGTGCAAAATGATTTACCACACCAACCACATCTTACTCTCACACAAACCTATTTGTCCTGGTCTCAATTGTGTTACCAACAGTACCTCACGACTGACACCACCAAACTTGGCTGACAGTTACAATACAGTGTCTTCTACAGTGATAACATATAACTATCCTGGGATCTTCGGCTACGTCGAGCACTATAAGCACTTCAACTTAGCAATAATTTCTTCCACAGCTGAACAACAACTTAAAACTTCACAGCATCATGTCATGCACGCTCAACAAAACACTGCAAGCTAGACATTAGCTGTTGATGCCTACTCCTCCACTACTTCAGCTTCATTCCAAACTCTGGAATATAGCTGCTTCACCGAAACGGGACATGAGCTTTTAGAACTGGGCACTTGAGAGCATGCAGGAGCATAATTGAACACTGTTGACCGATGGACCTTTTTACGTTGGTTGAGATACAAAAGAGAGTTACAATAATAAACAATTTAAATTTCCGTAATCCCCAGTTGGCCCCAAAATAATGACCAGGAATCGATGATTTAAATTAAGTTGATTTTTTCCCAATCAATCAAATATATACTGTATGCATGACATGAAAATTATTGAAATGATACAGAATTACAGCTGACAAGACGAAAAATCGTAATTGATTCAGTCTCGATAGATTGAGGTACAGAGCAATACAATCACAACAATACAGAAGCTAAGAATTAGAACTAGGTGTTCCATAAAGAAACTTCTGCTCTCTCTCTAAAATATGAAATAATTCTAAAGTCTTCTAATTCCGTAAATCCGGCTGTGGTCATAATACGGCAGGCGGCTGATAGCCACGGAGGCGTTCTTTGGCGGCCGCCGCCACTGCGATAGGTGTTTTTTACTGCCATTGTCAAAATGAGCGCCTAAGTTTTTAACATAAAACTCATACTTGCAAGAATAAAAGAAGCAGAGAGGTCTACCCCCTCAAAGTCTAAGGGTATCGGCCTTAACTTCTAACAGTGTAAGCATTAAATAAAACAAACAGAACTTTCTTCATCAATGGAATTTTCCACTACCTTCAGAGACCCAAGCAACCCATTGGGAATGGCCTGAAATCAAAGGACTGGTGACCTGCTTGGGTCAGCAGACCACCATGTCTGTGAAAGAAAACAGGATGTGTTTCAAAAATAAAAATGAACAAAATAGAGTTTGCACATCCCTGAATGGTTTATAGCGGTCGTATATGGCACAATTCTGCGAACCTAACTCTCAGTGAAACTAATACACAACCTGTACTTCTTTTCTATAGCTACCAAAGCATTGAAGCACACCTGCAAAGAAAGAACACACTAACCGAACAAATAATTTATTTCAGAATTAAGGTCTTCAGTCAGTTAAGTTCCCTGACTTTAACTAAACATTTAGGGCCACATTTATGAAAAATGACTCACAAATGCACTACCTCTACTCATCTTTTTCCAAGAGATCCTCACTCCCTTGGAGGCCCACACAAATGAGGATAAATCTCCCTGTAATTTCTTAAACCAACTCCTCTTAAACTCTAGTGGGATTGTGTTAAATAAAAAAGTAAACTTTGGAAGTATACACATCTTCAAAATATTAGATCTTCCTATTATAGAAAGTGGAAGAACAGCCCACGCCTTTAACAGTTTTTTAGTATCCCTATAGATTGTATCAAAATTTAACTTAGCTACATCATTTAAATCGTTTGTGACCCGAATTCCCAAATATTTAATCTCTTGTTTAACTAAAGGAGAAGCATAAACCAAGTTCCAACACATGATTTCCGTTTTTTCTGTATTTATACTATAACCTGAAAATCTACCAAATTGCTCCGTCAATGTTTTGACAATAGGTAAAGTAGTCGTCACATCACTAGTGTATAGCATAAGATCGTCCGCATACAATGCTACTTTCTTTTCCCAGTCCCCAATCCGAAATGGTGGGATGTCCTTACAAGCCCGTAATAAAGTTGCCAAAGGTTCAATGTATAGATTAAAGAGCAAGGTAGATAAAGGACACCCCTGTCGAGTACCCCGAAAAATCCTAAATTCCTGTGATAACTGACCATTAACCAAGATTCTCGCCAAAGGGCATCTATACAATTCTCTAACAGCCCTTATAAAAGGAGAACCCAAACCCACTTTTTCCAGTGCGACCCCCAAGAAGGACCAGTTCACACGGTCAAAAGCTTTCTCTGCATCAAAAGTCAGAATCTCTAATGGAGCCTTTTTTTGTCTACTGCAGCAAATAACTCATGAGTTAACTCGTAGAGTTGTCTACCCTTCATAAATCCCTTTTGATCCGGATGTATCAAGTTACCCATAACCTTCCCCAGTCTCCTAGATAAGATCCCTGTATACAGTTTATAATCCGAATTCAACAACGAAATCGGTCTGTATGATGAACAAGACATTGAGTCCTTACCTGGTTTTAACAATAAACAAATTATAGCCTCTCTCCAAGAATTGGGTATCTGTGCCCCTTCTACAAGCATGGAGTTGAATACCTCCAATAAAATCGGAATAAGATCTTCCCCCAGTACCTTGTATAACTCATTCGGTAAATTATCTGGGCCGACTGCTTTCCCTTTCTTCAAAGCTTTTATGGCATCGACAAGCTCAGCCCTACTTATCTCGGAATTCAACACCAACTTTGCTGAATCATCTAGAACTGGAAGATGCACTTCTTCCAAAAAAGTTCTAAGCGATTCCTCTGAATTTACCAAACTTTCTGAATACATTTCTTGAAAAAAAGACACAAATGCCCCCTCAATCTCATCTTGCTCCGTACAAATCTGATTCGTAAAGTCTGTTTTAACCGATAAAATATGCCTTTTAGAGAGATCTGACTTAACCTTCCAAGCTAACAATTTACTACAACCTTCTCCATATTCGAAATATGCATATTGACTACTTTCCCACTTCAACCTATTACGCTTCTCCAAGAAACATTCTAGGTCGATCCAAACTTTATCCTCTTGGCGTATCAACTCCTCAAGTAATTCTTCCTTCCCTTCTCTTCGTGCTTTATGAATTAGAGCTTGAAAAGTATTCCATACCCCCCAACTGTTTCCTTTCTTCACTACGCTTATATATTGCTAGACTCACAAGCCTCCCTCTGATATATGCCCTATAAGCGTCCCAAACATAACCTAAACTTGCTGTTCCTTGATTTAAATAGAAAAAATCTCTTGTGTCTTTCTTTAACACCTCTACTATCAAATCATTTAAAAGTAAAAGGCGATTAATTGTAATCCTAATGCCCTTGCTTACAACCCTGATATCCAAATGTACTTTTACAGCTGAGTGGTCCGAAAGGTGTGCTGGGTTGTGGGCTACCTTTATCACCTCTGAACATAAACTCTTATGTAGTAGAAAAAAATCTTTATCAAGAACGGGATCTAACAGAATATTAAAATCGCCACCTAGTACTACTAGGTACCTAGCTAAAAGTAAGATATTGAATAGGTCTTAAAAAGGCGTTGGATCATCCAAATTTGGACCGTAATAACCTGCAACTGTTACCCAGTAGCCCACTGCCTATCCAGTGTAGCTTTAGAGACATCTGATCTTATACGGAATGACCAATCTCCCCTAGAAAAGGCTTCAACTTTAAGGGCTTCAGACAGGATTCTCTCTTTAGTTGTATATGTACTAAAATTTACCAAAATCCTCCTGGGGTTTTTCCTTCCGGGGTTCTTCCTGAACGGATCCCGATGGACCCTTTGGATATCTTCCTCTAAATTAAGCATTGCTATGCTTGGGATAACCTCCTTAATTAGAGCAATCACATATGTTTTGATATCCTCCCCTTCCAGTCCCTCAGGAACTCCCAACAGCGTCATGTTGTTTCTCCTCATGTTGTTCTCCAATGATTCAAGTTTATCCTGCAACATCTTCTCTCCGCGTTCTAACTGTGAAATAGCTTTAGATTGTGCTAACAACCTCTCCTCCTAAGCCTCCACCACAGTTTCCAGCTTACCCAACCGGTCTGATAACAAATTCATTTTACTTTCCAAAACTTCACAGGCTTCCCTAATTCTGGCTTGATTATTTTCAGAAATCTCGAATTTCTCCCTAATCTCTTTAGTAAGAGAAATTAACAAAACCTGTACATCTGTGCTATGAAACCCTGAACCTTCAGAGGGGGCCCCCCCGGATTCCGACAATGTTAATGAACTGGAAGAAACCCCCCTCTGTTCCTCTCGCTCCTTAATTACTTGATCTGACATACCTATATCCAAACTCTTGACTTGTTTTGATATTCTTACATCACCTAAAATGGGTTGAGCGTCTGCCATAACCTGCGAGGGGAAGGATGTATTCCGGAAATACCTTGTAATCAATGAGTCGCCCTTTCCAAAAAGCTCCCTTCGGGCTTCCTCGAAATGGAATTGGGACAGTTCTAATTGTGATGCCGAATGCTCAATCCCCCTTGCCGAACCATCATCACAAGTTTCTGATCCTGTACTCGTGATAACTGTCGCTATGGACTCTGACAGCTGGGGATTGATACTCGCCCCACGGGGGCCAGGCTTACCTCTCTTCACACCTACCAAATCTACCTCAGCCCGGACACCCCTGGGGCGGCGTTTAACTGGCGACATACACCGGGAGATTCCAACGTTGACCTGCTCTCCTCTTATCCAATTTCTATTTAAATTCCTCCTGGTTGAAAACCCCGGAGTCTCCGGCAAGCTTCCATGAAGAGAACAGCGAGAGGTGTAGGATCTCCCACGTCGCACATCCCTTACTGCCTCTGCCCAGATGTTGGAGACCGATGCTTCCTTCCAACCCACCGCCTCGCCACCTTTCGCTGGAGCCCGTACCTCCCTCCTTCTATCTGCCGTTTTCTTCGTGACCCACCCCGGGCCAGGGGAGACAATGCAAAAAAAATGCTTTTGCCAAATAGATGGAGTAAACCGCCGCAAAATCTTCTTTTTAATCGTTATACGTGCCAACAGAAAACTTATTAAATCCGCACTCAGAGCCTTGATCAGTGCCGCAGTCCAACCTAAGAGACATGAGAAGAAAAGAAAAGTGGGAGGGTATTGCATCTCCAGATTTTTTTAGATACTATCTGGCCTTTCAATTAAAAAACACCAGAATGTTATGGAATAGGAAGTCAGAGCATTCATTGGTCTGGAGAGCTTTGACGGCACACCTTGAGGGAGGTGCGGACTATTTCTTATATAAATTTGTTCATCCAAAGTATTTTAAGAAGGTGCGTTTGAAGCTCCCCAGACAAGCTTGCATTGTTTGGATTCATCTTCGGAAAGTGCTTGGGATACCTTATTATTGCAGCTCCGCTCCTATTTGGGACTCTCCCGGTACTCCTGAATGTCTTATCGATAAACTATCAATCCCTTTGAGAACTAGCGGGATAGTAAGATGGGGTCAGATTATTGAAGGTTCTGATTTGCTCACCTGGTCTGCATTTCAGGAGTGTACTAGGGGGACAACTTCTAAATTCAAGTATCTTCAGTTATCTAGTTGGGTTAATTCTCGACGAGTAGGAGAATTAGGGAGGAGTGTATGGGAAGAGAAATTAAACTTGACTACTATTAAAAAAGAAGTTGCCTTTTGGTATCACGCTTTGTTGGAATCAGCAGATGATGCCCCTTCCCTTCCTGTGTTGAAATGGGGAAGGATTTTTCCAACCCTAGAAGTCTCAGCTTTGTGGCAGAAGTCTTGTTCAGAACTATGGTTTACTACTAAACCTGCGGGATTGAAGAAAAACCATTTGTTTACACTACTTTTTTTTTTTTGTGTTTAAAAAAAAAAAAAAAAACAACTGCACTACCTCATGCGTCCCAAAATTTTGCACAAGCTAATGCCATTCCCTAGTGCCATCCGTGCACCTTATTTAAAAAAAAAAACGGACTATGGCACTAAGGACTGGCTAGTGTCTGAACAAAAGACACTAGCCCGTGCAGAATGGCGTTAAGAAAAAAGGCGTTAGTGAGACCAAAATGATGCTAGACTGATTAGCGCTAAAAATTCTGCTGCTAGTCTGCCTAGCGTCATTTTTGGATGCACAAGCAAGCAAAAATGTACTCCTGTCTATGTATAGGCAGGATGTCATTACCAAAACTTCAATGCCCACCACAGGGGACCAGTGTCCTCAGGACAACCCCAACAGACCCAGTGTCAGCCAGGGTTCCCATGTAAGGGGCCCCCAGTGGCACACAACACACATACATGTACACTTCCCTGGGATGGGCTCCCTCCTCCAGTAGTGTCCCTTTGGTATGGGTGGTGGTGAGGCTGGGGGATGGAGTGGGCATTTATGTGCCCATTCCGTGGTGTTTCCCCATGGAAATGGGCCTACCAGCACTTCAACGCCTGGTCTGACCAGGCGTTCAAGTTTGACGCTAATCAACCTAAGCATCATTCTTTAAGTCCACCTCCTAAGTGAGCGTCTTTTAAGATCAGGAGGTAAATATGGCACTTGGGGCTAGAGTCATTTTTTGGAAGGGAACGCCTTTCTTGCATATCTTTGTCACTATTTGACGCAAGGTGGGTTGGCACTTCCTAAAAATGCCGCTAACTCAGAAAATTTGACGCTAGATGGGGCTAGTGTAAAAATATAAATATGGAGTTAAGTTAGCACAGCGTTAGCATCCAAAAAAGATGACGGTAAGGTTGTGCTAACTTTCCATAAATATGCGCCTTAATGTACATTTCGAATACATGGTTATACCTCCCACACATTAACTTTTCAAATTAAGGTAAAAATGGAAAAGAGGAATAAAATGTACTTCAGTAAAATGTAACTTAAAGACGAAGGCCAATACTTGACAGAAAATGACGGAGCGCGATGCTGCACCAAAATTGGCAGCACAGCACTCAGTCAGTTTCACAATGCAGGGATGCGCCTTATTTAATTGAATACGACGCATCCCTGTGTTGTCAACTGCACCGCCACTAAATTTGCAGCCGAGCGCAACGCTGCCACCCTTCCACCATGGTGCAAGGATGGCTGTGTTGAGGGGGAGATTGTTTTTCTTCCTACACAAAAACAATCTTAACTGGCGATTTGCTCTTTCTATGTGTGCTGCAAAGCGTTGCGCACTGCAAACGCCATCCATAGGGCGCTGCCTCAGGTTTACGACAACTTGTAAATTTGGGGCAGCATCAAAATGCATTGGGTGTTGTTGGGGCACACCCACAGCAACTCCCATTGCACGCCCCTTCCACGCAAAGTTCTGCGTGTGAGGGGGCCGTATTTACAGGGTGGAGTTAAGCCACAAAAAAGTGGCTTAACGCCACATTGTAAATACAGTGAAGGGCAGAGCGCCACCGGAGCATCACGAAAAGTGATGCTCCTGTGGCACTAGGGGCTCTTAAATATGTCCCTAAATGCAAAACATAAATAATGAGTACATGTAAACATTTTATATGAACATTAGTATGAACGTTTACAAAGCTTCACTCTTTCAGTGGTTGCATTTCATTAATGCTTCAGGATAGGTACACATGTTAATAATATTAAACACACAGTAAATATAATGTCAAATATAAATGCATAATTGTGCAATGATTGTCTTCTTTTAAAATGTGTGCATGTTGTGTGATTACGATTAACCAGTTGTCAGGGTTCATAATAGCGTAGATGAGCCTTGAGCAATGTTTGCGCCATGTAATTGATGGCTCCGCATTGAAATAATTATTGCAGTGTAATAGCAACAAAGGTATCTGGGTCTGGTTTATTCACAAACCAATTTACACTTATGAACACGATGGCCTATTAAATGTAAATAAATTGACGCTATCTTTTGCGTTGTGCTGCATTATCAGGCGAGGTCCAGCTCAAAGCTTGAGTGAATGAGAGCCATAGTGTGGAGTGCATCTATTGTTCGATTAGTGCTATTTTGTCGGGAAGATTATTTAAGAAATGTTGATACAGAAGAAGGCTTTTGCTCTCTGTGTAGCTTACAGTGGAACAAACATGTTGCACATTTCTTATTTCATTAACATAGCCCACCAATTCAATACAGTTACATATCGGGACAAAATAGTTTCTAACAAAGAGTCGCGTCTCTTTTACTTCAAAACGCCTCCATTCATTTTTATTCTCAATGAGGGTTATAATCGTCATTTATTCCGTAATTTATTTTTTAATAGGTTTTGAATGCTGAGTCACAGTGTGAATGCAAGTTAACTCTACTGTAGTAAATGTTGATAAATTACAGGTGTTTTAAGTCTCTCTCTAGTGATATACATTGGTAATGTGTTAAAAACAGGTTTTAAATAGCGCATTTGTCATGCATTAAGGGCCATATATATGATTTCCTAGCGCCACACAGAACGTCCGGTGGCACTATGCTATTTACAAGGTGACTTTTTGTGGCGTAACGCAACTTCTTACATACGTCCCCTTCACACGCAGCACTTTGCATGCAAGGGGTGTGCAAAGGGTGTTGCTGTGAGCATGCCACAACAACACCCATTGCATTTTGCAGCTACCTTAGATTTACGTGTTTTTGTAAATCCGAGGCTGCGCCAAAATCTAACCCCCCCCCCCCAGGGGTGGCGTTAGCAAGGTGCAATGAGGGGGAATATTTTCCTTTTTCTATGTGTGCTGCATTCTGCAGCATGCATAGAAAGAGCAAAATGCCAGAAATGATTGTTTATGTGCGGGAAGGTGTCTCTTCTTGCTCATAAACAATCTTTCAAAATTACGCTTTGGCACTTCTGTGTTAAGTTGACACAGAAGTGCCAAATCACCATTAATGATTGTTTATGTGCAGGAAGGGACACCTTCCCGCACATAAACAATCAAAATCCTCAATGCAGACATCCTTGCACCATGGTGCAAGGATGCCTGCGTTGGTGCTGTCAGCTAAATTTAGCACCAGCGCAGGGGGAAGCGCAGGGCTGTGCCATATTCTAATAAATACGGCGCATCCCTGGGTTTCCAAAGTGAAGCAGGGCGGCACTGGCAATTTTGGTGCAGCACCGTACTGTTCCACTTTTAAGTAAATCTGGCCCGAAGCATGTAGTTGAATTCTACAAAACCATTGGGGTGGTGTAAATGACATGTCATTTGTTTAAGCACTAATAACAACAAATATGGTGATATCAAACGACCTGTAGTGATGATGACTTTACTGAATACTCTATTTGGTACCATTTGTATTTATAAGCTCGAGGTTGCAGCATTTTAATCTCCTGTGACTGGAAACAAACAACAAATATTTATTTTACATTACAAAAATGATTCTTTGTTATAAAAGATCCATGGTACATTTACTACAATAAATGGGTAAAAAATGGGTTAAAAATGGGTTAAAAAGTCATTTTTTGGCGTGAACACCTTCCTTGCGTTAATGAGATGCAAGGTAGGCGTTCCCGTCTTAAAAAATGACTCCCAGGCATGTGCGTGGTATTTATACTCCCGGGCAAAAATGACGCCCGGGAGTGGGTGGGGCAAAAAACCCCGCATTTGCGCCTCTTTTTAACGCCTGGGTCAGGACAGGCGTTAAGGGACCTGTGGGCTCAGAATGAGTCCAGAGGTGCCCTCCCCTGCCCCCAGGGACACCCCCTGCCACCCTTGCCCACCCCAGGAGGACACCCAAGGATGGAGGGACCCATCCCAGGGAAGAAAAGGTAAGTTGTGGTAAGTATTTGTTTTAATTTTTTTTGTGGCATAGGGGGGCCTGATTTGTGCCCCCCTACATGCCACTATGACCAATGACCATGCCCAGGGGACATAAGTCACCTGGGCATGGCCATTGGGCAAGGGGGCATGACTCCTGTCTTTGCTAAGACAGGAGTCATGTTAATGGCGTCTGGGCGCCCCAAAAAAATGGCGCAAATCGGGTTAAGACGATTTTTTTGCCTCAGCCTGACTTGCCCCATTTTGGGACGCCCAAACGCCATTTTCCCTACGCCGGCGCTGCCTGGTGTACGTCGTTTTTTTTCACGCACACCTGGCAGCGCCGGTCGGCTAACGCCATTCAGTAAATATGGCGCCCGCATGGCGCTTCAGAATGGCGTTAGCCGGCGCTAATTTTTTGGGCGCAAAACTGCGTTAGCGCAGTTTTGCATCAAAAAGTATAAATATGGCCCTTAGTGATCCAACCATATGCTTTAAACATGAAATGGCTAAAATGGGGCACGCCAAAATCTGAACAGATCATTCAGTTGGCAACATGGACTCTACACCTTTAGGCCCATATTTATACTTTTTGACGCTAAACTGCGCTAACGCAGTTTAGCGTCAAAAAGTTTTGCGCCGTCTAACGCCATTCTGAAGCGCCATGCGGGCGCCGTATTTATGGAATGGCGTTAGACGGCGCAATCAGACCGGCGCTGCCTGGTTTGCGTGGGAAAAAACCACGTAGACCAGACAGCGCCGGCGTAGGGGGAAAATGGCGCATGGGCGTCTTAAAATGGGGCAAGTCAGGTTACGTCGAAAAAATCGTCTTAACCCGACTTGCGCCATTTATTTTCGACGCCCATCCCCCATCAACATGACTCCTATCATTGTAAAGATAGGAGTCATGCCCCCTTGCCCAATGGCCATGCCCAGGGGACTTCTGTCCCCTGGGCATGGTCATTGGGCATAGTGGCATGTAGGGGGGCACAAATCAGGCCCCCCTATGCCACCAAAAAAAAATATAAAAAATAAAAAATTATACTTACCTGAACTTACCTGAATGTCCCTGGGGTGGGTCCCTCCATCCTTGGGGGTCCTCCTGGGGTGGGCAAGGGTGGCAGGGGGGGTCCCTGGGGGCATGGGAGGGCACCTGTGGGCTCATTTTGAGCCCACAGGCCCCTTAACGCCTGCCCTGAGCAGGCGTTAAAAAGTGGCGCAAATGCGCCGTTTTTAGCCACGCCAACTCCCGGGCGTCTCTTTTGCCCGGGAGTATAAATACCACGTAAAGGCCTGGGAGTCATTTTTTAGACGGGAACGCCTCCCTTGCATATCATTAACGCAAGGAAGGGGTTCACGCTAAAAAATGACGCACATTCCGGGAACTTTGGCGCTATTCGCCTCTAACGCCATAGTATAAATATGGCGTTAGTTGGCGTTAGTTTTGCGTCTAAATTGCGTCAAAAAAAACGACGCAATTTCGGCGCAAACGGAGTATAAATATGGCCCTTAGTGCTCATCAGAAGAATAAAATGTGCCTGTCACCCAACCAAATCATCTTTTGGAATGGTCGATCTTTACAGCAAGATTAACTATACAATGTGGTACTTCATCCAAATCAAAGAAATAAATGACTCTATAAGTCATTAAACTTGGAAGAAAATAAGTTAAATAGAGAACTAGGGCTGTTAAAAAAAACAACGTTTAACTCTATACAAAAGCAAAAAATTGTAAGATCTGAGAAGCATATATAAAACAAGCTTTTGCAATGCAATACGTCTCACATTAGCAAGAGTTAGAGCTGTTGGCCTTGTAAATGATTATGACAACCTTGCATTTGGGACCTTATAAATATTTAGACATGCAGCACATTACACCTTTATCACAAATAAACTGTGTTTGTGCATTCCTTCATACCCTTGACATTAGACTTTAATGTTCTGAACAGCCCCTACAGATCACCACAGTAAAAATAGCATTTGGAAGAAACATGGTCATGTAAATTCTATTCAGCCCCTACAGGGCATAATCACATAAAAAAGAATGAAAAAGAATATTGCAGTGTAACCATTTAATCAGCTCCTTGAGGGCATAGTGTATCAGGCACCGCAGGCCTTTTAAATATAATTTAACTGTGGAGTCAGCGGCATAAGGGTGCAGTGCCGCAGGTCGTTACGAGATGTCCCTGTAGAGTCAACAGCAGAAGTTGCAGTACCACTGGTAGTGGCTAGATGTCCCTGGAGAGTGAACAGCAGAAGGTGCAGTACCACTGGTTATGGCTAGACATTCCTGTAGACTCAAGAGCAGAAGGTGAAGTACCACTGGATGTGGCTAGATGTCCCTGTGGAGCCAAAAGCACTACCAGAAATGAACTGTGTTTGTGCATTAGCAGAAGGTGCAGTACCACTGGTCATGGCTAGATGTCCTTCTGAAGCCTACTAAGTTAGTAGTGCTTTGAGACAATTATCATCCTTCTTCCTCTGGAAGAGCATAGTGCATTACACATTTGTAGGCTGAACAAGGCTGTCAGAATACTATGACAAACAAGACCCTTACAAGACAAAGCCTTCTCAAATGTAAAGAAAAAAAGATCCAGCAATTAAAGAGTTTAAATATGCTTTGGATGGTGGAAGAGATTATGATTTTTGGGCCCCCTCTAACCTAGCGTGAGGCACAAGGTGGCCTGGATAAAAAAAGCACATTGTTTTGGACAGAAAGAGCACATTGTTCTGAATGTTTTGGAGGTGGTCCCATTGCCCTAGGACCACCACAGCCTGAGTTATTAACAAAATGTGTTGTAAAAGGAATGCCTGCAAAGCATTGTGGGATACGTTTCCGTGCATATATTAAATCTTTAGCAGAAATAAACTGTATTTATGCATTAGCAGAAGGTGCAATACCTCTGGTCGTGGCTATATGTCCTTGTGAAGCCAACTGAGTTAATAGTGCCTTAGGGCAATTATCATCCTTCAGCCCTTTAAGAGCATATAGTGCATTGCACATTTGCAGGCCGAGCAAGGCTGTCAGAATATTATTACAACAAGGCCCTTATAACACAAACTCCTCTCAATTGTAAAAACAAAATGTTCAGCTATAAGAGAATATAAATATGCATTAAATGGTGGAAGAGGTTATGATTTTTGGGTCCCCTCTCACCTAGTGTGACCCACAAGATGGCATGAATAGAAAGAGCACACCAGTCTGTATGTTTTGGTGGTGGTGGTGATGACATTGCCCTAGGACTACCACAGGCTGAGTTATGGCCAAAATGTGTTACAAAGGAAATGCCTGCAAAGCTGTATGGGGAGAGTTTCCCCGAGTGCAGTGAATATTGTAGTGTCGGCTCTCCTGCTGTGCCGGGAGAGCTGCTGTTGGGTTCGATTTAATGCTATATAAGCAGCACAAAAAATGTACAAACACACCCATGACACAACTACTTCTAATTACTGATTATTTAAAGTAGGGACCAAGTGAAGGGCAAACACGGAAAAGGAACCGCGCGCGTGAACACGAGTGCTTACTGACAAAAATGAGAAGCAGGAAACAAAGAAAAATAGCCTGTCCAAACAACAGAAAAACATTCCAGGCATAAATAAACTGTACCTGGCCGGTGCTTCTCAACCAAGTACAGGAATTGACGTATCAGCTGCCAAACCAGTTAGGAGGCAGCAAAACAAGAGCGGCACTGCCTTCAACCTATTGGAAGCAGCATGCAGCAGCAGGCGGGAGCAAAGTCCTATACACCATTCAACAGGTCAAGCGCGCTGTCTAGGCTAAACCTAAAAATTAGCTTGGAGAGTGAAAACAAACAGCCAAAATCAAATGTGGGCATCCTTGTTTCAAGTTTACAAATATAGCAAACTAAATTGATTGTGGGGATTCATAAATAAACTATCTGTTCTATTCCAGAGCTAATAATGGAAACACCAGTAAGTCAGTCTCATCTAAACACATAAATATGCTAAATTGCACTTTGCTTCCAAACCATATATTGTCAGAATTAAATAACAAACAATTTTGCCCTGTAATGAATATATGCAAATCTGATTTCTGATTGTGCTTCAGGCTCAAATAGACTACCAACAAAACTATTTCAATCAGACCTCAATTTTTATTCTAAGGTTTTGACACCCTTATACAATAAGTGGCTTGTATCAAATTCATCCCTGAGTCTTCAAGAGGAACCATTTTTCATCCAATTTTTTTAAACGGCCTCAATGGGGATTCTGCGAATTACAAGCTAGTTGTTCTCTCAGACGTAGAAGGAGGGGCTTATTGCTCAAAGTCTTGCAAGCAGGAGCTGAACAGTCAAACCTGGCTCCTGCAAATCTGACTGGATTGTGACTCGGAGTAGCACTTCCATCAATTTTCTTGCTCTGTCAATTTTAATTGAGGGGAGTCCCAGTAAAAAATAATATGTTGTGTGCTTGTCTTTTTTGGTATAGAATCCATCTTTGAAAAAGTATCAAGGCATGTCCTGTGGTCAAAGTTAAAACAATGAGGCATTCCTCCCAAGCTCTTAGATGCAATTGAACTACTGTATACCAACACTTTCTGAGTGTAAAATTGGGTGAAGGCAATGCAACATGAAGGAAAATATTTACAATAGACTGTTTAAAGCATTGATGTGTTTTAGCCACCATGCTATTTAATTTAAATATCCTACTTAAACAATGTATTCAATGTAGAAAATGTTACCCTTTTGGACTCACTCTCCAACCATTATCAAGATTATGGTATGCCGATTATATTGTTCTACTGATTAAAACCCTTTGGCCTACAGAGATTGATCACTGCCTTTACAACCTATATTAAAACTAACAGAAAGGAAATAAACATTAAAAATTACAAAAGTAATGTATTTTGGCACCTAGTTCAAAAAAGTAGGATGGTGGTATTTAGAGAAGAGAAATACTACCACTATGGCATATACCTACCTTGGCATGATTTTTGATAATCAAGGTAATTTTAAGGACCATCTTTGGTCCTTGAGGGCAAAGCCCTGGTATTAGCATTTATGTCATTTCATAGTAAATTGTGAAGTACCTCGTTTGAGCCTCTTTAAAAAGTTACGAATAGTAAATTAAAAACCACACTAACGTACGGGCCTGAAATTGTGCAAAGGAAAGCCATGAAAATATTGGACATTTTACAAACAAACCTATATAGGCATTTACACATGCTTCGATGAAACTCGTCACAAGCCCAGGTTCATCTAGAGTTAAGTTTTGCAAAGCAACAACTAGCCTTATACGGGCCCTCACAAAAGTTTGTAAAAACCCAGGGAAGCTCCATAGAAACCTTAAGTAATTGAGGAGCTGATTATGAGTTTGGTGGACAGAAACATCTGTCTGCCAAACTCCCAACAGGGAGGTCGCCAGTATGACTTTCCCACTGGGCTGACCAGCGGAAACCAAGGTTTCTGCCAGTCAGCTCAGTGGGAAAGGTGCGGCAGATTTGTCGCTGGCTCATAATTGACAGCAGACAGTGCCCATTTCGAGGGTACTAGGCAGGTGAACACCTACACTGCCCATGCCATGAGCATGGGCAGTGCAGGGGCCCTCCTGTGGCCCCCTGAACTTGTCCTCCACCAGCCTTTTTATGGCGGTCAGACCACCATGAAAAGGCTGGTGGAGAATTAGGTTGTAGTAAGCAGGGGGGTGTTGAGTTCAGCGCCACTCTGGCTGATTACAACCAGGACCGCCGTCAGCCCATTGGGATCACTGATTCTGGCTGGGACGGTGGTAGGTTGGTGGGTCTGCCGGCCAACCTTGTAATGTGGTGGTCGGACCGCCATAGTCACGACGGTCTGACTGCCACCGTGAGGCTGGCAGTCTTCGGACCGCCACCCTTGTAATAAGGCCCCTAATTTGGACTGAAATTTTGAAAAGTAAAGTTCATAAGCTGTGGCAATCATTTCTAAACTAGGCCTTCGACTGTATGTTGTTAAACTTGTATGAACAAATATCTTAGCAACAATATCTGAGGACTAACTTTGCTGTATATTTAAAAGTTAAGTTTTTGTCCTATAGAATGGACAGCCTCCCCACAAAGGAATTTATTCCAAAACGGGAAAGGGCCTGGTCTACATCAAGTTGCAGATGTTCTGGTTGCAGAAAATAAACAGTTTTACACATTGTGTGGGCATATCTGTTTTAATAGAGGCTTACTGAAAGCTTATGCAATTTACCTTTAACAATCTACATGGAAGAACCTGCAGACAAGCACTAATCAAGAGCCCGAATGACCCTCACATTCAGTTAAAGTGCAAATTCATGAAATAAATGGATCATGCCTCCCATATGCTGGTTTCAAGAGGTTGACAGTACCATTCCCATACTGCCCGTCTACAGTGTACTTTGTTTATTAAAAAGAGTTTTTAATTTAAAGTGATTCATGTATTCAATATATGATGATTTTTCAAATATTGACATTACAAAGAAACCATGTTTTTTTATAGCTTTAAAATAGAGCTTTGCAAATAGCTTATTTTTATTTTGTATCACTTGATTTGTAATGTTTTAAATGAATTATGCAGTAAATAATGATTCCACAGAACAGTGTTCCTATAGACCTATTAGGCTGTAACTTTCATGTGGTTAGGTCATCAACAGTTTAAAGTATAAGTGAATTGCCAATCATCTAAATTTATTAGTGTTCATTGATGAGGACTGTACCATAGAGAATGTCTGGTATAATTGAGTTTGCCATTAGATGTGCATAGTAGTCCATTGTGATTTATTTGCAGTTGGTTATTGCTTGATTTATCTTCAAAATTGCATAAGCATCTATGTGTCATTAAAATGAAAGTTTGATAAAAATAATGATGTGGCTGGAGAGTGTCAAATTATGCTGTAGGGTTGAGTAAATTATGCACTTAAGGAAAGGTAAATTAGGTGGCGTAATGCTGCACATTTGTGATTGAATTGCTTCATTGTTTTGTCATTTTTACACTCACGAAAACTGTCTGGGCATTGGTTGCACTTAATTAGTACTGTTTAACACCCAAATATACCAGTAGGCAATGGAAAGGTGACCAGTCAACGTTTGCAAAGGGCCTTCCACTGCACTGCAACGCATGTTGCTATATTGTTGGTAAATTTTGAACCATTTGAGGTAGAAACAATTTTTGGTTAAAATCTGCAAATTATGCAGCAGATGATGGATTATGTGGAAAATTGGTAAATTCCTTAATTATGTGAAAAATGCTGCAGCTGTAGAGTAACATAATTCCACTGGCCTCTACATAGGGTAATAGCATAGCAGTTATATTAGCTTTTGAAAATTATACTACATACTATGTTATGTTATGTTATGTTATGTTATGTTATGTTATGTTATGTTATGTTGTTATGTTATGTTATGTTATGTTCAATTTGGAAATCACTAAAAGGTTTTCAAGGTACTGTGGGGGTAGAATCTAAATAATTGATCTACATGACATCCAGAAGAGGATAATAAAAGGAATCAGATAAATAAGTTTAAGTTGTTTTCCTAAAAAAAAGGTTAGGTTAGTCAGACATCTATATTCTAGAGGGAGAGAACCCTATAACTTATACGCTACAACCACAATGCTCGTCCAATTTGACCATCTTAAAATGAGGGATTTCTATGCAATATTTACCTTCTGGCCGTACGTTTCTCAATGGTACAACCAAGACCAAACTTCTTTGAATGGTTTTAGGTGAGATTCCACATTGATCCTATGCATAAGTGAAACCTCTTCAGGTCACATGTACAGGTCTGTAGCTTATTTATGATCGATAACTTAAAATCATTACATACAAATGCCCGAGCTCCACAATTTATGAGTGCCTTGATAAAAGACTCTAAAAGTTGATAAAAAGATATGTCCAGTAGTAGATTAATTAAAAGAAAAAAATATGACATTATATACTAAAATAAAGACCCTTGAGAGAGCAAGATTCTAATGTTTCAATACGCCAGGTCAGAGATTCTGGATCAACTTTAGCCTTTGGGAAGCTGCACCTGGGCCCAAGAGACAATAGGAAAGATACTCTTATCTCAAGGTACAGCAGTTCGCTCCTGATTAAAATGCTTAACAAGAGCAAATCTATCAAGATTATGGGATTTCCCTGGTCAGGCAGTGATCCATGAGATGTTGGCAATTAGCCACTGGGCCCAGTCTGTGCTACAATTACCCATTTCTTATCCATTAGTTTCCACAGCCTAGCAAGAGTCTGTGGTGAACTGGTGGTAAATCACAGGTCTGAAACCTCTCTGCAGTGTCTGATCCCATTGCCCCAGCATGAAGTAAGTAAGAGATGATGATGTTCACTGGTAAGTTTAGGGCAGCAGCACAGTAAGTGTAGCCAGGATTCTCTGAGATAATTGCATAATCAGCAAGATTTTATTTCATCATGATGCACCCAGGCTGAATTAAAGTCTACAATAGGCAAGGCAGCAAGCCTCATGTAAATAATTTTCCTTTGTGTCTGGGCAAAAAGGGGTTGGTAAAAATATAGCTGGGCCTTCCCCAGCTTGTTAGATGTATCTAGTCCAGCAAGAGAGGTGCCTTGGCGCAGACTTTCTATATCTCGTTTGAATGAGATTTTCATGACCTGCCAGTTGACTGTTTTTTTCCAGGAACAAACGGAATTTCCAACCATGCAGGCTCACTGCCTCAATTTCCAAGCAGCTGGCAGCAACTGCGAGCTGTTGGTGCCAACGGGAGCCCTCCACTTTGAAGATTGTTTTGATTTCTGATTTAAGGGTGGTTTCCAGGTCCCACAACGTCCTGAAATAATACTTGACTAAATCCCCAAGACACTTAAGGTTTGGATTCTCATGGCCTAGTTTCAATCTCAGTCTTGTTCTTCTGGCCTGCCAGGGAGCGTGAAAGATATTTTTGTATGCTGAGATGTGAAAGGATGTGAGAAAAGTGCCTAGTGCGCTGGGGAATGCTAAATAGCTGTAGTTTAATACTGGAATCAACTTTGCCCTCAGGACTTCTAAGATCGAATAAGACAGCTCAGACTGTAAATGACCCCAGCCCCTTACTCCTGAGATGTTTTAAATGACACCCTGGTTTGGCCCCATCGGAAAGCCAGACGCCTAGGTAATTGTAATGTGTGGCAGTGGTTATTTTTAATTCACCCAGCTGCCACTGGGCACGACTCTTACGTGGATAGTTTCCAAATATGACAATCTTGGTCTTTCCCTGATTTACCGGGTGTTCATTCCCTAGATTGTAGATAATGATGGTTCTGACGGCTCTCTGCAGGCCAAATCCGGTGTGATCCATTATAGCAATGTCATCTGCATACTGGAGAATTGGAAGGTGCACCTTGCCCAGTTTTGGGAGTAGTAAACTTGCACCGTCTAGTGCTTTACCCAGGTCAGCTGTATAAAGATTGAAAAGTAGAGGGGTCAGCATGCAACCTTGCTTGAGGCCATTGTCAGTGGGCACTCCCACAGTGGCTGTGGTGGGGCTTGTTTTTACCTGAACCTATGTCCCCTCATATAGGAATTCTATGGCTTTAAGAAGCTGGGCAGGAATTCCCCATGAAATTAGCTTCGCCCACAGCTTTCCCCTGTCCACCCATCAACAGTCACGTTGTAATCCACAAAGAAGCAGAATAGTGGGGGTTGCTTGCACCGGGTGGTTTGATTTGATGGATGAGCCAAGGCTATTATGTTATCCCTTGGGGAACACTGAGGTCTGAACTCAATTGGAAAAAAGGAAAAATATTGTTCTCTTGTACCCAAGCTTTAAGCTCTTCCAGGAACTTCTAAGTCAGGTATAAACATTTGCCTCCAGATCCATTAAGGCAATAAGCCGATAATTTGCTAGGTTGTTACGATCTTCCTTTTTATGTATTGGGAAAGGATTGAGCTGCTCCATGAGTTTGGAATAATTGTAGTAATGGAAGCTTGGTGGAACAGCTGTGTGTGTAACCCCATCCAGAAGGCAGGTGTGGTTTTAAAGACTGCGGATTGGATCATATTCGGCCCAGGGACTCCTTTGTTCCTCAGCTTGTTAGTGGTGCCCATGACTGAGGCCGCTGAGAAGGAAATAGTTTGATGGGCAGGGCAGTCTTGAACGATGGAAAGATCGATAAAGATGGTTACTGCACCCGGGGCCTTCGCGTATAACTGCTTGACGTAGTTCCCCCACACTTGTTCCACCACGCCATTCTCTTTGGGCTGGCCAGAATTGCCAAGGTTATTTATGTGCCTCCAGAGACCGACATGGTTCTTCTCTCTGAGGAGAGTAAAGAGCTTCAACCATTCAGGTCACACTGTTATGGTTAGTTTGAAGGTTTTTATTTGACTTTTGGCAAGCTCTGAAAGCAGAGCATAGCCTTGGTCCACCTTAGAACCTACATAGGTTGATATTGATAGGTACATTCTTTAATCCGTTAGATATGGCAGGATATATCCAAGATCCTTTATTTGGTAGGAACATCCTGAAATTATCGCTTTTATTTAATGCATCATTAGAGGTATGCTTTAGCCCTCCTTACATCCAGGTTCCTCACCACCTGTACAGTACAGGACTTTCGCTTATCTTCTTGTGCCTCCAGTTACTATTTCAGAGGTCTGCACGTCCATCGACTACTAAACATTTCCATTTTATATTGATATTCAATTTCAACCAATTTTTCCCATCCAGTCCTTGATTCTCCAAAAGTCCTGTATACGTTTGCCAACTGGCAACTTACTAATTTCTAGTTGGAAAATTTGCTATGTGCCATCGAGATATATATATATATATATATATATATATATATATATATATATATATATAAGCATTGGTAAAGCAAGTCAGTTTGCCATTGGCTGCCTGCCCTTTGGCTTTGACTATACTTGTTTTGTTTTGCCATTGTTTTATAAAACATTGTTGTGACCGTTGCTGGACCTTGTCCAATATTAAATAAAAAAAACAATGAAAAAGAGCAAAAATATACTTTTGGTCTCGACAAGCAGACATTGTTGTAGAAGCCCCTGTCACTGAAGGAAACTATTTTGTGTGCAGGTATGCTTCTTGTGAAAGGGCACAATCCTGTCTAACACAGTGAAGTTAGCCAATGACTGGAGATAGCTAACTCTTTGTGAAAAATGTGAATAACACAACACACCAAAGGATAAAAAGGGATAGATGAACGCACCTATAATTAGATTTACCTAATGTAACATTTTACTGAAATCATAAGGTCTTGGATAATGCAAGACCTAAAATTGTAAGTTATAAACCTGGAGGAAGGTTGGAAAAGGAGTTACATAAATTTCAGCATGATAATGCCATCCTGTATTCCATTCCAGCCCTCATCAATGCAGTCGTTCCTCAGGCAGCAACCTCTTAATAGGTTTTCTAATTTTATTGAACGCGCTTTATTTTATTACGTTTGTCTGTGGCCTGTTTCACTCTGATCCCTGCCTAAACGCCAGTAAGCACAAAGATCACAATTACAAGTGATGAATGTGTATCACACCCAGTAATTGCCAGGAAGTGACCACACCTGACTTTCTATGACAAACAGAATACATTTTTCCTTCTACAGGTGTGTTAAATTAAAATCGTTAGGCTCTGGCTTAAGAGGGCCTAGCACCATATATCACCACGTTAGCGTAATTTTTTTTACGCTAATGTGGTGGTAGTATGGCAAAAAAGCTGTGCCATATTTACAAAGCAGTGCAATGTGTAACTCCTTGCACCACATTATGCCTGCACCAAGCATAATGTGTGCAAGGCGGGGTGTTCTCCTGTTAGGGGGCCTGCAACAATGACACAATGAAATCTAAAAGATTTATTTGCGCCATTTCTAGCAGCATTTTTAACACCTGAACAGAGCAGGCATTAAAAGGAGGCACACCATTGTTTTTAATGGGCCTCAATGTGCTTGGGGGATTAGCGTCAACATTTTTGGCGCTAATCCTGTAAAGCTCCAAACTAGCTTCAAAAATGTTCATGCTAGTTCCTTAACTACCGCCATGGTGCGCCATATGTTAATTATTGCACGCACCTGGTGGTGTTAGGGGGGTGCTAGGAGGCGCAAGAAAAGTGGTGATGCATTGGATGCAGCACCACTTTTCTTAAATCTGCCCCTTCGTGTTTTTCTTGCTTTGCATTTGTATAGCTTTGTGCAGTCGAATAGCCGCTCCTTTGTAACGCTTTTTATAGGAGACAGGATTCAAGGTGCTGTGACGGTCGCCGTGACATAGAACCAGTTAAATTAATGCTATACTGTGAGGAAAGCATACGAATTCTCCTCTAAAAATATGGACAGCCCTCCCTTCGACAGCTGAGAGGCACTTGTCACACCAGCAGCACACTGTAGCCACTCTCTGCAGATGGCGTCAGCATTTCTAAAAGGCCCACTGGAGATGATACACGTTATGTGCTTGCTCGCTTTCGCTCAGCTGTACCTTCCGATCCTGTTAAAAGGAATGTGAGGACCGCTGGAGCAGAAACGCATCATCTCACTGGAAAGTAATGGGACGTAATTGCAGAGAATATGTTCCTTGTTGGTGTGAATTTAAGCCTGGGAGTAGTTTTGTCTTTCGTCGCCTTTCTCATATTTTTTATTCATCCAGGTGCCGCGTGGGCGGAAGGATGGTTCACTTGCCCTCTCACTAGAACACCTGCTCACTTTTCAGCGCTCGGAGTAGATATTTATTTAATATTTGCTTTAGATTGGAGGGATTGCAGCAATCGAATATAGAAAATTATTTCCTGCTCACGCTTTGTGGGGCTTTGATTTTGTTTCTTCACATAGAAGCTTGGATGATCAGGGTTATGGCGAACGATTGCTTCCCCATTCGCATTAATTGATTGATTATTATCTTTGTAAAGCACTCACTGGACGGCTACATACAGAGCAGTGTTTCTCAATAAATAACTTTATTTCAGCTGAGAGCCATAAAAGTATCCAATAAATAACAAACAGTACCATACAATAAAATTATAAATGGTAAAAAATACGAATTCCCCAAAGACATTAAAAAAGAGAAACAAATAGTTATGCTGAGTTAAAATTTAAAAACTCATTAGTTAAAACAATACAGAACAACCATCTCGTTCTATAGACCTGGAAACCTACCTAAAATTAATTCCATAAAATAGTCTATTTCTTCCTACAATTGATTGTGCAACAAATGAGCTGTTGATCACATAGTTATAGCAACAGAGCAAAACTAAGGCCATTTTTCCTTTTTCTTTAACAACCAAGCCTTCGTAGTTTCAAGCCCGTAATGGATATATTATATTTCCTTATCCCCATTGATCTACGTAGTGGGATTATACATTTCTTCCTGGGTGACAAATATCTAGGACGATAGATAATGGGCCAGTGTCTCAGATTGCTCAGGACAGAAGTGGCAGAATCTTGATTTTTGAACCTCCTTGCACCATCTTACAGTAAATGTATTAAGAGGCAATACCCCTAATCTGAATTTAATAAATAGCGATTTGGCATAGGAGCGATTAATATTGTCCATAAAAGCCTCAAACTTGGGACTACACTTGTGGTCCAAAAACTGCGCCGTCCTACTTCCGTGGTCCCTTTTGGACCAAAGTTGCATCAGAATGAACTCCCAGTAACACTGCTTTATCCGTACCTTTGCTTCCTTTGTCAAACTATGGGGGTCTTTCCACACCTCATCCATTTTAATAAGTTGACACGTATCCCTGATGTATTTAAACCAAGGAATTTTTATCACACCGTGGTCCGCTAAGAGTTCAGCAACAGCTGTTTGGTAGGGGGACAAGTATTCGGATGTCCAAAGGTGGACCCAATACAGTGGTGCCTTAAGGCAGTCTCATTATGGATCTCATTTAGGGCTAGGTCCAGTCTTAGGGTATAAGTGGGGTACTTGTCGATAAGTGCAGAAAATTACGCATAAAACGACTTTCCACCTTCGTCAAGCAGCTGGAAGTGCAGTGCCCCCATAGTTCAGCACCATAGATTGAGGCAGCCACGGCCGCTGCCTTATATACTGTGATAGCAGGTGAAATTTCTCCTTCCATGGTGCTGACACTTTTTCTAGCTATCACAGTCGACATTTGTCGTAGAATGGACACACTCTTCTCAATTTGTGCTGACCACCGTTGGTCATCAGATATCCTAATCCCCAAATAATCGAATTGCTTAACTCGCTCTATCGGTTGGTCTGCTGGAGTCATTTTCCCCCTAAAAGACTTGTGAGGATTAAAAACCATAAATTTAGTCTTAGAAAAATTTATCTCTAGGCCCTTCTTTACACAGAATTTTAAAAAGGCGTTGAGTTCATTTTGGAGGCCCATTGGGGTTTGTGAAATCAGTAAGGTATTGTCTGCAAACATTAAAATAGGGACAGAGGTTCCTGCTAACTTTGGGGCGTCATGATTGCAGTGCATCAGCTGGTCAACCACATTATTGATATTAAGATTGAACAGCGTGGGGGCCAGGACGCACCCCTGTCTGACCCCCCTGTCAATTGGTATAGTATCTGTCAAATCTCCACCTTGGGACCAGCGTACTTGGGCGTAAGTGCCCTCATGGAGATACCTAATCAATTTCAACATCTCGCTGTCTAGTTTATAGGACTCAAGGGCATTCCACAGTAAATCCCTTGGGACCATATCAAACGCAGCTTTTAGGTCAATGAAGGCCACACACAGGTGGCCCTTGTTTAATGTCAAGTGATTCCAACAAAGAAGGTTGAACCTAAATGTCTGGTCGATCGTACTCACACCCTTCCTAAAACCTGCCTGGAGGCCAGGGAAGATAAGTGAGTCCTCAATCCACACCTGCAATCTAGCCAAAATTTGCTTACTAAAAACTTTGTGGCTGATGTCAATTAAACTTATTGGCCTACAGTTGGAAGGAAGTTTCCTTACGCCCTTTTTAAAGACGGGAACTATAATAGCTCCTTGCCATGTGGAAGGAAGCCCACCGCCTCACAGAAACTCATTGCTTAGTGTGTTTAAATATAGGGACCAGGTTCTAGGTCGGGACAAGCACAAATCACCTGGGATACCATCTAATCCTGGGACCTTCCCTTTGCGTAACGATTGGAGTGCCAGAGTTGTTTCTTTTAAGGAAAATTGAGCCAGATCGAATTTAGGTGCAATAGCTAGCCAAAAAAAAGGTGGATGGAAGGACCCCTCGAGGGGTGACAGGACAGTAAGACTATTACTTTGAGCCACACTATATACAGCTCCAAAGTGTGATACCCAAAGTGCTGGTTGAATTACAGGGTATGTCTCCATGTTATCAGAGTGACCTTTGTCTGCCACCAGCTTCCAGAACAATTTTGAGTCTTTTGTTTGTAAAGAATCTACCAGAACCTTCCATTGATTGGATTCCCACTCTTCTTTTGCGTGTTTCAGTTCAGCTTTGTATGCAGACCTGGAGCCTCTTATCGCACTGGAAATCCCTGCCTTCAATGCTTCCAAGAGCCGTGATTTAGCCAGTCGACAAGAGCTAGTATACCACTTCAGAGGTCAGGCCCTAGTTTCTACCCGCCTCTTGGTTACCTGAAAGAGGGGCCTTAGCTGGTTGACCATAATATTATGTAAATTGATTAAGTCAACCGGAACCAAGTCGATGTGCTTCATAGGGGAAAGCGTTGTTTTCACCACTTTATATATTGAGGCCTGAAAGTGCACATCATCGGCCACCATTTACCACCTTACGTGTTCATAATCATTTGCCAGAACTAGTGCGCTACCCTTCACCGACTTGGAAAGTAAACTACATTTGAATGAGGAAATTGAAAAAGAAGTAGAGAGAGCTAAATGATCACTGTCATCCTGTGGAAGAACTGCCATGTCAATGAGAGAATTCCAAAGGAAATCATCAACTAAAACATAGTCTAGGCGTCTCTTGTATGAGCCTTTCCTGTACGTAAACGACGCAGGGGTATCTGATTTCGTGTTCCCATTGACTATTCTGAGTCCTGTTGCTATTGTCAAGTCCCCCACTAGATCTATTGCTCCCCCTGATGGTTCTATTACAACTTGTACCGGACCTGATCTGTCCCATGGATGGGTAAACTGAGTTATTTTTTGCTGAAAATCAACCTCACAGTGCAACTGCATATTAAAATCTCCTGCGACAACTAAGCCCTGCCCCCCAGATGAGTAGTTCAAAAAGTCTATTAGCATTTTTACCTGAACGGTATGAGACTTTTGTGGGCCAGGTCTAATATATATGTTTACGAGAACTATGCGAACTGGCCCCCTTGGGCCGCTGAACACGACCTCCACTGCTATTATATCCCTCGAGGGGTATGGCAACTCCTTTGCCTTGGTGATCAGATCATGTTTGAGCCAAATTATTAAGCCCCCGATGCTCTGCCAGATGGAGATGGAAGTGTGGCCTTCTGGAAGGACCAGTATCCTGCTCGGTGAATTAAGGAGGGGGCCCATGTCTCCTGTAAAAAAATAATGTGTTGTTGATCCATAAAACTACACCACTCTGGGTTAGTTATCTCAGATGACACACCCGCCACGTTCCATGATAAAAGATTAATTGAAGGTTCGTTGCTGACCCCAGTATTGGGCAAACTCACTTCTCGCTTTTTGGGGGAATAGTTCAGTTATACCTCCCTTCTGCATGGACGCTGTGATGTGCCTCTATCTCTAGTCCCACAGTGCCCAGCGGAAGGGTATCTGGATCGCATAGTTCTAAGGGCTTTGTAGCAAAAATGTCATCCTTCCCTGCCTCTACTGGTGTGGCTTCACGTCAATCTAAGGTTGAATTTGGACTACTCGTAAGTTCCCGTCTTGTGATATATGATTTGGGAGAAGATCTTAAATTAAGTCTATCACTGAAGAACCGGTAAGCCATTGGGAAGGGGATCGACTGGACAAGAGATACTTGAGAAAAAGTGTCAGGTCTAGATCTTGGTTCAAGAGCTAAAAGGCCCTTTACTAAACTCTGGCTACTCAGCTGTAACCCTATGAGGTCCGTTTCTGAGGCATCACTTGTGAATCTCTGGGCAGTTATTAAATCCTCCTGTATAACGGACCTACATTTTTTCACGCCCCTTATCCAGTGAATTACTTTATTCTTCAGTGAAGCCTCTAGTTCCCTTGAACCATGTCTCAACTTAGGTATATTTGTCATATAGATGTTACACTGACCGTGCGGCAACTTGCCAGGCGGGGAACTTGGCTGAATGGCTTTATTGACGTTGACTAAGGACTTAACACTATGCTTCTCTTGGTTAGTCCCTCTAGGCAATATAATATCGTAGTTGTGGGAATTAGCCTCTACAGGAGCTACACCCACTTCCCGTAAACAGAGTAGTGAGGTAACTCCTGCATCCTTTCCCCTATGCGTTCCCTTCGTAGATATGTCGGTTTGCTGTACTTGTGTGAGGGAAGAGTTAAATTTGCAGTTAAGCGAAGATTTCCTACTATCCCCGATAGCAGCTGTTAAACCATCAAGCTTCATATGGACCATGTGACTAAAGGAAATGAGGTACTCTTTTAAACTCGTTATTTCGGATCTTATTTGTACTAACTGTGCCTCTATAGGCTGGTCCATCTGGGTAGCTAGATGTATTATTGGCTCCTCGGCATTCCTTGAAACATCTTTCTCAGGGCTGGGGGTTGCCAGTGTAGCCAAGGGTAAAAAACTGTTAGAACAGCTTGTATGAGAAGGTACACTGTCCTGCTGGTTAGCCACATTCAGATTAGAGATCTCTATGAAATTAGTCAGAGTGGCTGGGATGATGTGTTCTGGTTGGGACCCCCGGGATGGTACAAACAAAGGTTTATTGTTCACAGGAGTCACAGAAGTAAAGAAGGATTTTATATCTTTGGTCACAGCATCAGGCCTTCCTTTGGAGTGTTTAGTCGCAAGCATACTCTCAACGTCTTCAATTAAGTCATCAATTTGGGATAGAGTACAATTTTCAGCAGCGTGACGAGGTACTTTCTTCGCCCCCCCCCGCCCTGCAAGGTTGCTGCTAGCTTTCCTTTTCCCCATCCTGGCTGAAATGGAGAGAGGGCAAAGTCAACACTTTCCGATGAGCAAGGAAAACGTCTAATTTATAGGAGCTTGGGCCACCCCCAGCTACCACAATCAAAGTCCCACGCTTTTCCTGCACGACCAGAGCACAGGATCAGTTCTTGGGGGGCTTATACCCGTCCCCGTCCCCAACTACCCCAGATGAGAAACAAATTCCCACGATTCTTTATCAACAAAAATTGAACTTAAAGTAACTATGAAAATGGAGCGCACTTAGAGAGTTAAATTATTAAAAGGGTACCTTCAAATGACAGATAGATTAATGTTGCAACAGCACAATCGTAGAGTAAATGTTAAGGGGGTGGCCCAGCCCAGCCTCTTCCTGGCAATGACGGACGCAGGACGGGCCCGCCCTGGGCCAGGGCTTTGCCCGGGCACGTCCGGCAAAGCGGGCGCGCGATCCGAGTTTGAAGGGGCCTTAGGGACACCCCCCTTGTAAGCTGGTCACTGTTGGCACGTCTGGCGGAAGCAGGCATGCGATCCGAGTTTTAAGGGGCCTTAGGGACCTGCCCCTTGTCAACTGGTCACTGTTGACGCGTCCCGTGGAAGCGGGCGCGCGATCCGAGTTTAAAGGTGTCTTAGGGTCCCGCCCCTTATCAGCTGGTCACTGTTGGCACGTCCTGCGGAAGCGGGCGCGATCTGAAGTTAAATGGGCCTTATGGTCCCGCCCCCGTGTCAGCTGGTCACTGTTGGCGCATCCCGCGGAAGCGGGCGCGCAATCTGAGTTTAAAGGGGCCTTAGATTCCCGCCCCTTGTCAGCTGGTCACTGTTGGCGCGTCCCGCAAAAGCGGGCACGCGATCTGAAGTTAAAGGGGCCTTAGGGTCCCGCCCCTTACCAACTGGTCACTGTTTGCGCGTCCCGTGGGAGCGGGCATGCGATCCGAGTTTAAAGGGGCCTTAGGGTCCCGCCGCTTGTCAGCTAGTCACTGTTGGCGCGTCCCGCGGAAACGGGCGCGCGATCCGAGTTTAAAGGGGCCTAAGGGTCCCGCCCCTTGTCAGCTGGTCACTGTTGGTGCGTCCCGCGAAACGGGCACGCAATCCGAATTTAAAGGGGCCTTAGGGACCCGCCCCTTGTCAGCTGGTCACTGTTGGAGCAGTGTTTAATTTGTAAATGTGCAGGCGCTTTAAGTTTTTCTTCTAGCTTGTCTCGCAAAGTCAATGCTGTTGTTGCTGAATAATATAACAAAACGGTCTACTCTTGATTCCACTTCATGCCTCTTTCTTGTAACATCCTACACTTCCAGTCTCTTTGTCTCCCTCTTTCTCTGGGTGAAAGTCTAATGTGAAAGCTACTTTATAAAGGATCCAGTTGTAGAGTCTGCGGTGGGCTCTAATGAAGACGCGGAGACAGAGGTCATTATTCAAACCTTTCATTTTAATATAGTACTCTCTGTCCCAGCATGCGCGTTCTTTTGACTCCCGCTCCGCCGTTTCCTCCCTCTATATATCCTACCTCCACGTCACACTGCCCCCACCTTTAGCCTGTCATGGTGAGGGGTGTGACCCTGGCCTCTCCTGTCGGGGACCGTCTCATAGACTCGCCCAGCAAATGGCGTGGCGAACACTACGTTCCTCCCTGAAACAAGGAAAAACAAAGGAAAAAACAAAAACACCTCTATAAAGAGAAAGAACACAGAGAGAACCGGGACTGCATGGGAAACTGCAGCGTAAAAGGGGTTTGACTCAGTCTGTCACAAAGTCAGCATACCTCCTAGATGGATCTTGATTGAACCCTAAATGATATCGTAAGGCTCCCGCCCTCCGGGCAGCAGTAGAGAACTACCACTCGACCAACCCGTCCCTTGTGGGACATGCGCTCTCCCCAGCTGCTGAAGATTCGGGCTCTGATGACATCAGCCACCCTGGTGTCACCCTGTCTCTGGACGGGTGCCAGCCCTGGAACGAAGACTCCCGTGAGAGAGCAACATCCTCCAGGTCGCTTTGGATACTCTCGCTCAGAAGGCTAACTCCCCTACGGCCGACACGGAAAGTGGGGGAAAGTCTCTTAAATTGGGACACGTTCCTTGTAGCTTGCTCTTCCCCTCTCTGTGCTGTGACCATGGTCCCTTTGACAGCGGTGTAGGAAAGTACCATCTTTCTTGTCATGTTACCCCCATTTTTACCTGTATGTCAGTATGTTTTTGCCTATCTCACTGGGATACTGCTGGTCAGGAACCCAGTGCTCATAGTTTGTGGCCTAATGTGTGTGTTGTCAGTAGTGCTTAACTGTGTCACTGAGGCTCTGCTAACCAGAACCTAAGTGCTTATGCTCTCTCTGCTTCCAAATTAGTCACTATGGGCTAGTGACTTCATTTACCAATTCCAATTGGCACACCGGACCCCCTTTATAAGTCCCTAGCATATAGTACCTAGGTACCCAGGGCACTGGGGTTCCAGGAGATCCTTATTGGCTACAGCATTTCTTTTGCCACCCATAAGGAGCTCAGACAAACCCTTTCACAGGACTGCCACTGCAGCTTGCATGAAATAGTGCACACACTATTTCATAGCCATTTTCACTGCACTTAAGTAACTTATCAGTCACCTATATGTTAAGGGGGTGGCCCAGCCCAGCCTCTTCCTGGCGATGACGGGCGCAAGATGGGCCCGCCCTGGGCCACGGCTTTGCCCGGGCACGTCCCGCAAAGCGGGCGCACGATCTGAGTTTAAAGGGGCCTTAGGGACCCGCCCCTTGTCAGCTGGTCACTGTTGGTGCGTCTGGCGGAATCGGTTGCGCAATCTGAGTTTAAAGGGGCCTTAGGGACCCGCCCCTTGTCAGCTGGTCACTGTTGACACGTCCTGTGGAAGCGGGCGCGCGATCCGAGATTAAAGGGGCCTTAGGGTCCGCCCCTTATCAGCTGGTCACTGTTGGCGCATCCGCGGAAGCGGGCGCGTGATCTGAGTTTAAAGGGGCCTTAGGGTCCCGCCCTTTGTCAGCTAGTCACTGTTGGGGCATCCCGCGGAAGCAGGCGCGCGATCTGAAGTTAAAGGGGCCCTAGGGTCCCGGCCCTTATCAGGTGGTCACTGTTTGCGTGTCCCGCAGAAGCGGGTGCGCTATCCGAAGTTAAAGGGGCCTTAGGGTCCCGCCCCTTGTTAGCTGGTCACTGTTGGCGCGTCCCGCAGAAGCGAGCACGCAATCCAAGTTTAAAGGGGCCTTAGGGTCCCACTCCTTGTCAGCTGGTCACTGTTGGCGCATCACGCGGGCACGCGATCTGAGTTTAAAGGGGCCTTAGGGTCCGCCCCTTGTCAGCTGGTCACTGTTGGCATGTCCCGCAAAGCGGGTGCGTGATCCGAGTTTAAAGCGGCCTTAGGGACCCGCCCCTTGTCAGCTGGTCACTGTTGGAGCAGTGTTTAATTTGTAAATGTGCAGGCGCTTTAAGTTTTTCTTCTAGCTTGTCTCGCAAAGTCAATGCCGTTGTTGCTGAATAATATAACAAAACGGTCTACTCTTGATTCCACTTCATGCCCCTTTCTTGTAACATCCTACACTTCCCGTCTCTTTGTCTCCCTCTTTCTCTGGGTGAAAGTCTAATGTGAAAGCTACTTTATAAAGGATCCAGGTGTAGAGTCTGCGGTGGGCTCTAATGAAGACGCGGAGACAGAGGTAATTATTCAAACCTTTAATTTTAATATAGTACTCTCTGTCTCAGCATGCGCGATCTTTTGACTCCCGCTCCCGTCGTTTCATCCCTCTATATCTCCTACCTCCACGTCACACTGCCCCCACCTTTAGCCTGTCATGGTGAGGGGTGTGACCCTAGCCTCTCCTGTCGGGGACCGTCTCATAGGCTCGCCCAGCAAATGGCGTGGCGAACACTACGTTCCTCCCTGAAACAAGGCAAAACAAAGGAAAAACCCAAAAACACCTCTATAAAGAGAAAGAACACAGAGAGAACAGGGGCTGCATGGGAAACTGCAGCGTAAAAGGGGTTTGGCTCAGTCTATCACAAAGTCAGCATACCTCCTAGATGGATCTGGATTGAACCCTAAATGATATTGTAAGGCTCCCGCCCTCCGGGCAGCAGCAGGGAACTACCACTCAACCAACCTGTCCCTTGCGGGACATGCGCTCTCCCCAGCTGCTGAAGATTCGGGCTCTGATGACATCAGCCACCCTGGCATCACCCTGTCTCTGGACGGGTGCCAGCCCCTGAACGAAGACTCCCGTGAGAGAACAACATCCTCCAGGTCGCTTTGGATACTCTCGCTCAGAAGGCTAACTCCCCTACGGCCGACACGGAAAGTGGGGGAACGTCTCTTAAATTGGGACACGTTCCTCGTAACTCGCTCTTCCCCTCTCTGTGATGTGACCATGGTCCCTTTGACAGCGGTGTAGGAAAGTACTATCTTTCTTGTCATGTTACCCCCATTTTTACCTGTATGTCAGTATGTTTTTGCCTATCTCACTGGGATACTGCTGGTCAGGAACCCAGTGCTCATAGTTTATGGCCTAATGTGTGTGTTATCAGTAGTGCTTAACTGTGTCACTGAGGCTCTACTAACCAGATCCTAAGTGCTTATGCTCTCTCTGCTTCCAAATTAGTCACTATGGGCTAGTGACTTAATTTACCAATTCCAATTGGCACACCGGACCCCCTTTATAAGTCCCTAGCATATAGTACCTAGGTACCCAGGGCATTGGGGTTCCAGGAGATCCTTATTTGCTGCAGCATTTATTTTGCCACCCATAAGGAGCTCAGACAAACCCTTTCACAGGACTGCCACTGCAGCCTGCATGAAATAGTGCACATGCTATTTCATAGCCATTTTCACTGCACTTAAGTAACTTATCAGTAACCTATATGTCTAACCTTCATTTCCTAAGGCTAAGTGCAAAGTTACTAAGTGTGAGGGCACCCTTGCACTAGTAAAGGTGCCCCCACGCTGTCCAGGGCCAAATCCCCGGATTTTGTGAGTGCGGGGACACCATTACACATGTGCACTTCAAATAGGTCAATACCTATATGTAGCTTCACAATGGTAACTCTGAACATGGCCATGTAAGGTGTCTAAGATCATGGAATTGTCCCCCAATTCCAAATCTGGTATTTGGGAGCCAATTCCATGCATCCTTGGGGCTCCACCATGGACCCCCAGTACTGCCAAACCAGCTCTCTGAGGCTTGCACTGCAGCTACAATGCGAGTTGGCTGCGTCCAGCTTTGTGGAGAGATCTGCCATAAAAAGGTTAAAAAGGTGCGGGGCCAAGACGCAGCCTTGTTTTAATCCTATATTTGTTGGTATTCTCCTCGAAATCTTTGAGCCGTCTGCCACCTTGACCTGCACCCAATTTTTGTCATACAGCAATTCAATACACCTCAAAATTTGTTCTTGCAAACCCCAACTTCGCAATTGATTCCAGAGAATTGCTCTATCCACGCGATCAAAAGCACTTTTGAAATCCACAAAACACAGATATAAATCTTTCTTTAGGCGCTTTGCTCGGTTGGCAATATTTCCTAGCGTAAGAATGTTGATCACTGTGCCATAGCCCTTCCGAAACCCGGTTTGATTCATGGAGACCAGGTTGTTTAAATTGGACCAGTTGAGCAGGTCTGCTAGAATTAAGGAGGCAAAATATTTGGCCTCACGGTCAGTTAGAGCGATCAGTCCATAGCTAGCTGGGTTTGCCCGGCTACCTCCTTTATATATAGGATTAATGATGGATCCTTTCCAACTATCAGGAATAGTTATTTATTTTATTTGAGTTCATTCGGTCTACAAATCTAGGCCATTTAAAATAACAGAGATAACAATCATACATAATAAATAGTGTTTGTTTGGGGAGAAAAAAAAAAATGATAATAATAATAATAACAGTATAAAAACAGTAGTAATCAGGACAGTATTAGAATAAGATCAACAAGACTAGATATTTGATTGTAGATAAAAAGTACAATAAATAAGACATGGGTTAAAATGTTAAGAGAGAAAGGATAAAAACTAGGATATAAAATTCTGTCTAACATACCAATGTGTGCAAGTGTTTCCCCATAGGACCTGGTCATCATCAATCCTCATATAAGGGGCAACAGGTTCCTGCTAAGAAATTTCTACTGATACTACTAAAAAATAACAGCTGGGACTCCTGTCGACTAATGTCAAGATGGCTCACATGCCCTTTAAAACAATAAGCCTACGCCGGATGTACCAGGCCTCCGCTAAAAATTTGGTAACTGTAATAGCTACCACGGAGGATGTGTCGTATGTACAGATTCTGGTGGCGCTTGCTCTATCATGTAATGACATATTTTTGCAGAGGGGAATGATCCACCTCCCTCTGGGACTCTTATACGAAGGGCAAAAAAATAGCATGTGCTCTATTGCTTCTTTACGATTTTGGCAAGAGATACATCTATCATTTGAAACGATGTTAGAGGACCAGTGAGCCGTAAAACCATTGATAGGCAGTGTACCATATCTTAGTTGGAGATATAAAGCACGGGCGTAGGGAGGCATGGGAAGGTTCAAGAAATTCTCAGGCCAGGGCTCGTGCTTAATGATGGATCCTTTCCAACTATCAGGAATAGTTCTATTGCGCTCAACTTCAGTATATTATATTGACAGTGTAGCTGACCAATAGTCAAGGTCCGCCTTGAATATGGCTTGTGGGAGGCCGTTAGGGCTGGGAGCCCCGTCCCTGCGCCCCTTCTGATGACTTGGGCTACGTCCTTGGCACTGAATCCCGTCTCACTCTGACAAACCTCTGTTGGTTTTACCGAGACCTTCAGTTGCTGATTGTCTTCAGGAGAGAGTGACTTGAAATAATATCGGCCAAATAATCCACCCATTTATCTTCTGAAATTGATGTGCAATTTATTATTTTTACCTTCCGGTCAATTGCGTTCACTGATGCCCAGAATGCTCTAGTATTGGCTTTTCTTAAGTTACAAAGTAATTTAAACCAGAAGTCATCCTCCTTTTTTGTTTGTATTTGCCATACCTGTTTCTTATAATTTTTCCGCAGGGTTTTTATTTGGGCGCATAAAGATTCTGTAAGAGGCTTGTCTTTTGTAGATCTAAGATTGCGCCTCAGTTCCTTTCTTAGTTCTAAGATTTTTGGTGGCATACTTAATGACCTCCGATTATAATATGGAGCTTGTCGTCTGGCGGAGCCAAGTGAAGGTACCAACTGTAAAAAGCTAGCCCACACATCCACAGCTGGGAGATCTTGACATGCTATCGATTGAAGCAAGGTTTTTATATTTTTGCACAGCCGTGGTAGTGAGGACTCCGTCCAGATCAGGCGCTTTAGATTGACGGAGGTTACTATTCCTAATTCATTTGTAGCCGGAAGAAAACATGGAACATTCCAAGCCAGTTCTATGTGCTGAAGTGAATGGTCACTATGAAGAGTAGGTCCAATTTTAAATTTGCTAACATGTGCTAGCAGGGGAAGAGAGACAGTGGTATGATCTATTGCAGTTTCAGATTTTACACTGTGATAAGTGAAGCTTGGCGGGACTTCATCTTCCACGCTGCCATTTAGCACCCTCATACTCAGATGCTCTAATGCCTCTACCAATTGTTTGCCCCTTATATCCAGTCTCGTCTGTGTTGATGGCAACTGCGGTAGCACTGACCAAATAGCGTTTTCTGCTGCCAATTGCTCGTCCGGTTCTGGAGTATGTATCAGGTTGGTGTTAAAATCACCTGTCACTAAAATGTCCCATGTTGGATTGGTACATCTTATCTCTTCTACCGTTTGCACTCAAAGAGAAGTACTTTCCGATGCTTCCGCGGATGAGCATAGACATTAAAGATAATTAGCGGAGCATGATGATTATTACTAAAATTGATTTTTATAACCTGTAGATCTGTCGTTGAAAAGGCCAGCTGCTCTGTTGTAGCATAAAGTGCTGTAGAGATGTACATAGCTAGACCACCGCTTAACCTGCCTGATTTATTTGATTTTTCAGCTCCAATGTGATGTAGAGAGTAGCCTCCTAGCTCTATTGGGTCTACCAGCCATGTTTCTTGCAGCACTATTATCGAATATTTGCAGCTGGTCATTACTGTAAATCCATCTGTAATGATTGCTTTTGCTCCCGCGATGTTCCAAGACATAATGGTGACAGCCAGCCTTTGATCTATATCTGCTACATTGCAAATGCTAGGCCAATTACTTCTCCTCAAGTTTAAGGTGTGCGCTATCCATCTCCATTCATCCTGTACTCCATTCCCTACAGTTGGGGGGTCAGTGGAAGTTTTTAAATCATTTTCCTCCCATTTAGATTGCCGCTGTTCCCATTCCCTGACGACCGGACCCCATCCAGGTTCGTGGGCCTGTTGCTCTGGTTTTTGAATTACTTCTCTTCTCTGATTTAACAATAGAGGAAAAGCATAGCGTGGTCTAGTTGGTTGAAATAACCGTATACCCCACATTTCAAATTGCTGCTCAACTGCCATAATTAATGCAGCAATTTCATTTGTTCTACACATTTTCAATGTTTGTTCCGGGTCATTCTGCGAGCTGCTGGTGAGGAATTTCAGTGATATTAAATCTGCAGATGTGATTTTCTTAGTTGATGGAAGCTTTGCCAAAAGCCTCAGGATATTGCCCCTATTCAAGCTATCATGTTGGCCCCGAGATTTATAATGCTGGGTTAGAACAACCTGCCTTGATTCCCTATCGTTTTTGATAACATGAATAGATTTTATTTGATGGGAATGATCTATAATTCTGTGTGGCATTGGCCTGTTCAGCTGACCATCCTCCAACTGGCTTCTATTTGTAGCCCTTCTAAGCACAGATGATTGTTTGCTTAAAGAGGCATTATTTTCAAGGTCTATTGCAGCTATTTGCGTATTTTGAAGCGTAACTTTTGTCTTTGTTCGGCCATCGTTGTTAGTAGTTGTAACCACCCTGGAGGGGTGGTTGTAATTTAGGCTTGATACCGAGTATATCTCTTTGCTAATAAGATCCATTCCAGACTACGAGCCATCTGCTAAATGATCTATAATTATGTGTGGCATTGGCCTGTTTGGCTGAGCATCCTCCAACTGGCTACTATTTGTGCCCCTTTTGTGCATGGATGATTGTTTACTTAGAACTGCATTATTTTCAAGATCTATTGCAGCTATTTGCGCATTTTGATACTTAACTTTTGTCTTTGTTCGGCCATTGTTGTTAGTAGTTGTAACCACCCTGGAGGGGTGGTTATAACTTAAGCTTTGTACCAAATATATCTCTTTGCCAGCAAGATTGATTCCGGACTGCGAACCATCTGCTAAATGGGTTGTTTTACGATTCTGGCTGTGGGGCTGTGCTTTAACCTCATCACTGTTTATCCCCCGGTGATGTTTGAGATTCGACCAAGTTCCCGACTTTATGTCTGTGAGAATTACTATAACTTGAGCAGCGCTGACCTGGGTGGATGATCCTCTCCAGGGAGATGTTTTGAGGCTCGATAAAATGCTCTGTGTCGTGTCCCGGAGGGTGTTATAAATTGTGGGGAGCCTATTCTTTAGTGGAGATGGGCGACTGATAGGAAAGAAAAGCCAGTCTGGTTTAATCCTAGTAAGTGACTGATGACGCCTTGACTGTGAGCGTTAGTCAGCAGGAGTATAGGTGTATTGTTTTTTTGAGAGAAACTTTATGATTTAGTAGGTCCTGAAGAAGCGTCACGGGATCCTGTTGGACCAAAAGAGACGCGAAACATGTCGACCGCATACTAAGGAGTGTTGGATCATTTCCACCCTCCTCAATTTTGATTGTTTCTGCGTGAGTGTCCGAGCATTATCTCTGACTTCACTCCCTTTATTCTTTTAATCTTGACCATTTCCCAATAGCAAGCAATAAATTATTGAGTGAGGGATCTGAGCCAATTTTACTTTTCTTTCTTGTATATTTGTCCTCTCTCTGACCCATATTAGGCTCCGCGGCATCATCGAGTATAAAAAAGATCTCCGGCAAAGAGCCCCCCTTCGGGGGGTGCCCGTCAGACATTGCAGCGCCGGTCTGACAAGGAGCTGCCCGATGATGAAGCATGACACCAAATATGGTATGTGAGGACTATTGCTCCTGATTATCAGGACTCCTTTTCTTTTCTCTTTCCTCTTTACTATATTTCGGAACAGTGTACCACTTTACATTATATAATTATGTGTGGCATTGGCCTGTTTGGCTGAGCATCCTCCAACTGGCTACTATTTGTGGCCCTTTTGCGCATGGATGATTGTTTACTTAGAACTGCATTTTTTTCAAGATCTATTGCAGCTATTTGCGCATTTTGATACTTAACTTTTGTCTTTGTTCGGCCATTGTTGTTAGTAGTTGTAACCACCCTGGAGGGGTGGTTATAACTTAAGCTTTGTACCGAATATATCTCTTTGCCAGCAAGACTGATTCCGGACTGCGAACCATCTGCTAAATGGGTTGTTTTACGATTCTGGCTGTGGGGCTGTGCTTTAACCTCATCACTGTTTATCCCCCGGTGATGTTTGAGATTCGACCAAGTTCCCGACTTTATGTCTGTGAGAATTACTATAACTTGAGCAGCGCTGACCTGGGTGGATGATCCTCTCCAGGGAGATGTTTTGAGGCTCGATAAAATGCCCTGTGTCGTGTCCCAGAGGGTGTTATAAATTGTGGGGCGGCGGCATGTGCGACGGCAGCTTAGGAGAGTGGTCCTGGAGGCATCAATTGCTTCTTGTTCTTACCAGACAAATTGGTAGCTGATGCCTCTGACTGTCGAGCATATTTTGAACTGAGTATCCCGCCTCTTGATGGCCCTGATCGAACCTTCTCTGTTAATTGAGCATCTAATTGGATCACAGATTTTTCGCTGTTAATACATATTCCTGCCCTTAGACTCCCCTGACAAGAAGCCATCACCCTCATCTCCGAAGCGTACAGATTTGATTGAACTTGGGGTTTTGGCTGAAGCGTGTTATATTCGACCGACATTAGCGAGTCAGCAGGTGGACGGTCTCCGGTGGGTAGTTGTCCTAAACCAGTAGCTTCCCCCTCCCTTGTGGCTTTGATGTAATTAGGGGTTTGCATACTTCCTGAAAGCCCCGAAACCCGAGTTTGTGATTTCCCGAGCACTGAAAATATGGGGTACAGATTGTGATTAATAGCTTTGGCATGTATTTGTTTCCTTGCCTTTCTGGCTTGCTTTTTTTGTCTCTTAGAGAGAGGTTTCGGTATTGCGACAGGTTGCTCGTTTATACACTCCAAATTAGTAGATGCTGTTTGTTCCGACTGTAATGATCCAACTGGTTTGTCTATGTAAATTGGGTTAGTGCACTGAAAGTTTGCATCTTTTTTTACTGGACTGCTTGCCACAAAACCTAATGTCTTTTGGAATGTAACTGTATGAGATAAATCGCAGTTCCTGGGGATGACTTCGTTAGATTTCCTTTCTTTAACTTCCTGCAGGATCTCTACTAAAATATTTGGTAACATACTCAATTTATCTATTATTGGGCCACAGTTGCAAAAAGCTTTCTGGAGATTGCACTTTTGTTCCGTTGGGTGAATGGCCAGCAAGTCCAGTTTGTGATTAATGTCAGCAATATGTGTGGCCATTACTTTCATTAGATTCATTTGTAAGTCAAGTTTATCTGATTGCATGTTGAGAACCGCTGTTGAGGTATGTAGAGCATTTAAAAGTGAGGCGTGTAGTCGAGTAAGATCTCCCATCTCACAAGTAGGATGATCTGCATGAATGGTTTTTTTGGAAAGAATCCTTTTTCCCATATTGATGAACTCCAAGGGGGTATTGTTGGTAGGTGAAGCAATCGAGTTGCTTCTTACCATTGCTTCATCAACTGGTTGTAGTTTTGTCATACCACTAGAAATTTCAATGATTGAATTAAAAGTTCTCTCTTGTTGCTGCATAGCGGTGCTGTGTTTAATGTTTCCCACCACCAGCGATTGACTAAACTGCTGATCCTTAGGATTCAAAAGATCAAAGGTTTTTAAGTCCAGTGCTTCTCCCAGAACTTTGTTGTTTGTTATTGAGAGAGACTGCAGCCAAGAATCTTCCAGAATTCCTGTAGCTGCTTCAAAGCCGAAGTCCAATCTCTCATTGACCCCCTGCTTTTTAAAATTTGACCACAGGGTGGGGATCGATTGTTGGCAGGTTTCCTCATACACAATGTTGTTTTGTACCTCTGTCTCGTTACCCGCAGAGATTGGAGGCTCTGTGTTATTGTGTTATTTAAATTAACAATTGAGGCCTGTTGATAATTGCCTGGAGAAGTTTCCCTCTCCTGAGCATGTGCCTGAGCCATAGTCACAATACTACCCACTTGCACGTTTTTGTGCACTATTGGGCTACTTATGTATCTGGAATTAGTTTGTTGTTCTTGAACCAAGTGATTGTTATGCTCTTCATGGGCTTGGCACTTTGATGCTTCCTGGCAGGGGAAGACCACCCCTGATTGTTGAATCGGGTTTGTTAGCATCTCGAGCCCCAAATGCTCTGTGACCATTGTTTGTGGAACCAGTGGGGTTGGAAGACCCTCGTCGGTATCGGGATTTGAGAAGAAAGCTGTGTCTGGATCTTTTAAGAATTCAAACTTATTAGTGGTTCCTGATTTCTTAAAGTAGAGCTGAAAAGGAGTGAGGGGCGCTACCAATTGATCCGGCCCATTGCTTTGCGGGCTCTGCGCTCAACACTTTGTTGAACACTTTGCCTTCCTTTGCACCCTCCTTTGAGATTTTAAAAGCTTGGTTTTGCCCTCTGCTGGAATCCTGAGACGTCCCGATCTCATGATGACTATATCTTGACTCGGATTACTGCAAGAGAAGCACAGTTTTCTAGAGTTTGTGCTTATGTTTGAAGGGCTGATATTAAAGTTTGCAGTGGTTGTTGAGCGGGGCACCCCCAAGCCGCACCCAACCTGGTGGGCCGCCACTGTGTAGCCCCGGTGCACTCTCTCTGCAGCAGTTTACTAAAACTGCTGCGCTCACTTCAACTGGTGGACAATTGGAAAAGCCCTGAGCATAAAACCTCCTGCAGTAGTAATCATAGGTAGAATTTACACAGTCACACAGCAACGTACAGCAGTGTACTGGATGCCAAGAGGATTAGATTTACGTAAATGAGGAGTGATAGGTGAGCGGGGCAGACAGGGCCCACAAGCTGCACCCAGACCTAGCTGGGCGGCTTCCGTGTGACCCTGGTGCACTCACTCCAGAGCTATTAACTAATACAGCTGCGCTCACCTTGCCTGAGGGAGATACTAAAAGACTTTGTGACACTAGAAGTCGTTCTAGATTGACCAGGGGGGTGGGGTGAAACAACCCCCCCACTCTCACCTTTACCCCCTTTTACCCTTTTACCTCATGCACAGGACAAGGTCAGGCTTGCTCCCTGTGCATATGCTTTGATCAGACGGTCTCCACTGATCTCCTTCGTTGCCTCCTCCTTCCTTCTTCTGTCCCTCGTAGACCTGCGCTGTTCTTTATCCCTTTTTCTCCACTTCTCCAATTCTCCACTTTTCTGTCCTCCCTCGGGAGAACGCCGAGAACTCTGCATGCACTGCACCACTGCTTCACTGCAGACAGTTCAAGTGCCACCCAGACACCTTGCGGCTCTGCTTTGCTCCACTCCCCTATTCCAGGCCACCGCTCTGGCCAGCACACCGGCTTGCCTCCACACACCCCCAACAAGGTGCAAAAGTCTGAGTGGGCCATTGAAGGTGGTATGGAAAGGTATTGTTTATCTCTCTTCCGAAACACAGGTGGCTTGGGGCAACCCCGGTGGATACATGTGGCATAACTCTGTACTCACAAAGAAAAGTATACAGTGCGCTGTCAAAACTTTGCGATTCAGCGGTGGCAATGCAGATTGTTTTTGTCTGGGTCTTTACAAACCTCTCTACCTCCCAATTCGCTTGGGGCCTTCCGGGAGTGATCCATCGGTGTTGGTGTTCCTGGATATCAAAAAGTCAGATCATTCGCTCCTATTGAAGGGGGGTGTTGTCTGTGCAGACCTCACTGAAGAGGCCATTGGTGGCCATCATCTTTTCAACCTTTGGGATGACTACGGATGCCAAGGTAGTCGGCATGATCTCCACCTCGGGGTACCGGGAGTAGTCATCCACCACTATCAGCATGTATGATCCATTGGGCAGGCTCCCAAAATCTGCACTGGCCCTTGGCCAAGGGCCGGTGGGACCTTCTTCAGTGATGACTGGCGCCAGAGGTCCAGTGCACCACTAGCCTGACAGGCGATACACCCCTTCACCACATTTTCCATTAGTTGGTCCAGTCCGGGGAACCAGACTTTGCTTTGGAGTCTGTGTTTGGACTTCACATTGCCCTGGTGGGTGCTATGCTCTAGCAGGATGGCCTGAGATCTCAAGCAAGCAGGAATTACCAGACTTGGGCCTTGCAGCAGGCATCCCTTTTCACTCACTGAAAGCTCCTGCCGGACATGGAATAGGGATGCAGGGTGGCTTTGGCCTCTGGTGTTCGAAACGTTGCTTGGTATTGTAGTGGGTCCCAGTTGCAGGATCGGGTAGCCTCCACGGCCATCTGTATGCAGACGTGCAGATTAGTGGCTTCTGCCACTTCAGCGAGCGGTATGGGTATTGGCCGAGCCCAGACCACTACCAGCCTGACATATTCTTCTGTATCAATGGCTTCTTCAGCCTCCTGGGGGGGTGGCAGGCCGTGCATGGCGAGATAAGAAGTCTTGCAGGGTTACAGGTGCCTGGCTGGTAATCCAAGTTGAAATCGAATTCTTGGAGTTGCAGTATCCACTTTTCGATTTATGGTGGGGGGCTTGGATGACGATCCTTTGAAGAAGGGGAGGAGTGGTTTCTGGTCTGTTACTACGGTAAACGCCTTGCCATACAGGTACTGGTGGAAGTGCTGACACCTCCAGTGGATGGCGATAGCCTCCCCCTCGAACTGGGAGTAGCGTTGCTCTGTAAGTGTCAGCGTCCTGTTGGCGAATGCGATAGGAGCCCAACTCGCTGCATTCTTGCTTCTGGATTAGGACTGCACCCAGGCCAGTGGGGCTGGTGTCAACAGATAGCTGAGATTCACACTGGGATCAAAGTACACCAGGGTGGTGTTAGCTGAGAGTGTGTTCTTGGTGGCTTTGAAAGTGGATTCTTGCTCACTGCCCCACAACCAGGGATGGTTGTTCATGGTCAGGTTTCTCAATGGGCCAATTATATCTGATAAGTTCCTCATTGTTAGAGGACGGTTCTGACCATCAGGTCTGCCCTGATTTTTCGCTTTTTGACCACCTGTTTTTTGACTTTTTCCTGTGAGGGAGCCTCCTTTGAGGGGACTCATGCACAGTACACACATGGTAAAATGGACTGCGCATGTTTACCGCCGGTGCCACCGTGCTAAGGAAAGGCTGCTGGACGCAGCCAGGGCAGGAGGCCCCGGGTGGGTTACATGTGATCATAAGGGCTGTGGGGTGAGGATTCATGGTGTGAGCAGCCCAAGAACTGCGCTTAGGTAAGCCTGGTGCAGGAAGAACTATGCAGAGTGGGTGGTGACCTGGAGTAGGTCTCATGAGAGGGGTGTACACATGTGAGGGAGAGTCAGTGTGCTTACTGTCTTTTCACTGTAGGGACACTCAGTTAAATGCCAATGTCAGAGTGCTTAAGGTATTTGCATTGTGGGGATACTCCATTAAGGCCCTCATTCTGACCCTGGCGGTCGGTGATAAAGCGGCGGCCAAGCCGCCAACAGGCCGGCGGTCTAAGATATGCAATTCTGACCCTGGCGGGAACCGCCAACACAGCCCGCCAACTTAACACTCCGACCGCCACAGCGGTACAAACAAACAGCGCGGCGGTTCCCGCAAACAGCCCGGCGGCAGACAAAGTACCGCCCACCCTATTACGACCCACCAATCTGCCACCTTTTCCGGGGCGGGAGCACCGCCGATAAGAACACGGCGGAAACAGACTACGAACGGGAAAACGCTCACCTCTACGCACTCCACGCGAGATTCCGGCAGTATGGAGCCAGAGTTGCAGGTCATCCCCGCACTCCTATTCCTCCTCATATACCAGGAGCACGCCCGGCGGCGCGGAAGACATCGGTGAGTACGGCACCTACGACACAGGGGAGGGAAAAGATTACCGGCACACACCCACTACAACACACACATCAATGCATTCCCACAGATCACTGTCACAACCCACAAACCACCCCCCTCCGAAATAATGCAAAGACCAAAAGAAGAGATCATAAACGGGCAGATATATTGAAATATGTACACCATTAATCCCAATAAATAAATAAACTATGTACAAAATATATACAGCTACTAAATGTAGTCCAACCACTGTCCGTGGATCACAGGGGTCCTGTGCAAAGGGGCAAGGCCCAGTCCCACGACAAGAACTCCATGGAGAGAACACTGCAGGGGCATCAGAAAGAAAATAGGACAGGCACCTCAGGGGGAAGGGAAGGGGGGGCACCTCAGCCACTTGAGTACACGACGCCAGATCCACGAGGGGACTCCATGACCACTGGCCCATCCTGGGAGAGCAAAGCCACAGTCCAAACAGTCCATACAGTGGGTGGCCTGCCCACTGGGCCATCCTGGGGAGAGCAAAGCCACAGTCCATACAGTCCATACAGTGGGTGGCCTGCCCACTGGGCCATCCTGGGGAGAGCAAAGCCACAGTCCATACAGTCCATACAGTGGGTGGCCTGCCCACTGGGCCATCCTGGGGAGAGCAAAGCCACAGTCCATACAGTCCATACAGTGGGTGGCCTGCCCACTGGGCCATCCTGGGGAGAGCAAAGCCACAGTCCATACAGTCCATACAGTGGGTGGCCTGCCCACTGGGCCATCCTGGGGAGAGCAAAGCCACAGTCCATACAGTCCATACAGTGGGTGGCCTGCCCACTGGGCCATCCTGGGGAGAGCAAAGCCACAGTCCATACAGTCCATAACAGACCCCACTGCCACTGGAGGAGGCAAGTTGGCCAGAGGACATCCTGCAGCCCTGCCCGAGATAGATCCTGCCCTGCCACGTCTGCCAAAGGGCCAGCGGTTCTTGCCCTGAAGGGCCCAGTTCAGCGGTTCTTGAGACGGCGGGGCCCAGTTCAGCGCTTCTTGCCTTGAAGGGCCCAGTTCAGCGGTTCTTGAGACGGCGGGGCCCAGTTCAGCGGTTCTTGAGATGGCGGGGCCCAGTTCAGCGGTTCTTGAGACGGCGGGGCCCAGTTCAGAGGTTCTTGAGACGGCGGGGCCCAGTTCAGCGGTTCTTGAGACGGCGGGCCCAGTTCAGCGGTTCTTGAGACGGCGGGGCCCAGTTCAGCGGTTCTTGAGACGGCGGGGCCCAGTTCAGCGGTTCTTGAGACGGCGGGGCCCAGTTCAGCGGTTCTTGAGACGGCGGGGCCCAGTTCAGCGGTTCTTGCCTTGAAGGGCCCAGTTCAGCGGTTCTTGAGACGGCGGGGCCCAGTTCAGCGGTTCTTGAGACGGCGGGGCCCAGTTCAGCGGTTCTTGAGACGGCGGGGCCCAGTTCAGAGGTTCTTGAGACGGCGGGGCCCAGTTCAGCGGTTCTTGCCTTGAAGGGCCCAGTTCAGCGGTTCTTGAGACGGCGGGGCCCAGTTCATCGGTTCTTGAGACGGCGGGGCCCAGTTCAGCGGTTCTTGAGACGGCGGACGGTCTATGGCCAACTGCTAATTGCCTGGTGGTGCCCTCCTGGGCAGCGGGGATGGTGCTCCTTCACTGCCCACCTGGGCTGTGGGTGGTGGGGCCCTCCTGGCCAGCTGGGCTGGGTCCTCCCTGGGCAGCGGCTATGGGGGTGGTGGGCTCTCCCGGGGCAGCTGTGCCGGTTCCTCCCGGGGCAGCGGCTATGGGGGTTGTGGGCTCCTCCTGGGCAGCAGGCCTGCTGCCTGACCTCTCCAACTTGCTGCCCTTGCCCTCCTTAGTCGTCAGCCTGTGGCCCTTTCCTCCCTTTGGAGCTGTGGCTGCTGACTGTCTCTGGGTGGTGTCCGGGGGGGATGTAGAAGGCGGGCTCCTGCGGCGCCCCTTCCGCCTTCTGCTCCTCTTCCCAGGGGGTGGGCTGGCTGTCCCCTTGCTGCTGGGCGAAGATCCAGACATGCGGGCTGGCGGGCTCCAATACCCCTGCACCCTTGTCAAGGGGGCTGCAGGGCTGGTGGTGGCTGAGGTGCTCTTCTTACCCCGACGAGAAGGAGGGGGGGGCTCAGGGTCAGGAAAGAAGTTAGTAGTGGCGAGGAAGAGCTTCTTGGGACAATGGAGAGTGGTAGGTACAGTGGGAATGGGAGTGGAGGGAGAGGATGTGGTTGTAGGTGAGTCACGTTTGCTGTCTTTGGGTGCAGGTGCAGGAGGGATAGGCTGTCGTGAGGTGGATGGCTGTTGGGTGGGTGGGTGGCTGCGTTTGTGTGGTGTGGAAGAGGGGGTGACAGACACAGTGGGAGAGGACACAGGGGACGTGTAAATGGCAGTGGGGGTGGTGACTGCACGTGTGCGGACTGGAGTGGAGGGTGTGCTGGTGATGGAAACACTGGCTGATGGTGAGGTGAATGGAGGTGTGAGTGTAGATGTCACAGGGAGGGAGGAGGGAGACGAGGAGGTGGGGGTCACAGAGGTGGTAGTGACTGTTGGCATGTCTGCATCGGAATGTTGCGTGTGTGAATGTCTGCGTGATCTGTGGTGCTTATGTTTGGATGAGCTTCTCTTGGGTGTTGAGGTGTGTGCAGGCTGGTCTGATGGTGTGGGTGGGACAGGTAGAGGAACAGGAGACTGGGAGGAGGGAGTTAGTAGAGGGAGGCAGGAGACAGGGACAATGGCTGCCGTCAGTGCTGAGGCCAGAGCCTGGAACGATCGCTGATGGGCAGCCTGACCCGAATGAATGCCCTCCAGGTACGCATTGCTGCGATGAACCTCCCTCTCCACCCCCTGGATGGCATTCAAAAGGGTAGTCTGCCCAACAATGAGCGTTCGGAGGAGGTCAATGACCTCCTCACTGAGGGCAGCGGGGGTAACAGGGGCAGGGCCTGAGGTGCCTGGGGCGAAGGAGATGCCCGGCTTCCTGGCAGAGCGGGCACGGGGCGAACGCGGAGGGGCTGCTGGGAGGGCGGAGATGGTGCGCTGGGTGGCGGCTGTACCTGTAATGGCGGGGGGCACGGATGGTGCCACCCCCGCAAGGGAGCCCCCTTCCGAGGACGTGTCCGTGTCGCTGCAGGCTCCAGTCGTCCCCGTCGTGGAGCTCCCCTCGCCCTCCGTCTCACTGGTCCAGTCTGACTCTGTGGCATGGCCCTCCTGGGCCATGTGAGATGCAGCTCCCTCCTGCCCCGATGCCACTTCTCCTCCGCCTGATGATGCTGATGCACACAAGCACAGAAAGACAAACAAAAAGGGGGGGGGAGAGAGAAATAAAGGGATATTGAGTACATGGATCTCCGGTACAGTTAGCGGACATGACAGACACAGATGCCCCCTGCACTAAGTTGCGCACTTGGGGTACGCTACGCATTCCGTGGAACATGGCCTACACGCCTAGAGTTGACAACTGCACCCATGGATGACACGGCCCAGGGATGGCTGTACTGACAAACTACTGAGGGTGGTGGCTGGGGACACAGGGGCTTACGGGGGTGCCCAGCCTACAGATATCGCCCTGGCCTAGGGGGACCCCCAGCCCTCCTCCCCCACCCAGACACCTCCACTGCGCGACAACAGAGTAGATAATGCTTGTACTCACCCCCTTGTGTCTGCTGTGCTGCCCTCACGCGCCCATCCAATTCAGGGTAGGCCACCGCCAGGATCCGGAACATCAGGGGGCTCAGTTGACGGCAGGCACCCCGCCTACGTTGGGAGGCCATCCCCAGCAGAGACTCGGCGGTCTTCTTGGTCCCGCGGCGGATGTCCTCCCACCTCTTGCGGCAGTGGGTGCCCCGTCGATGGTGGACCCCCAGGGCCCGGACTTCCTTGGCGATGGCACGCCAAATCCCGATCTTCTCATGGGCGCGGACCTATGTGACACGTACAGGGAGGGAGAAATACCACGTTCAAGTTTCTCAGCATTTTCCTTTCCAGTGGCCCAACGCCCCCCATCCCCGCCAGGCCCCCCGCCATGCCCAACATGCCCCCCATCCCCGCCATGCCCCCCGCCATGCCCAACATGCCCCCCATCCCCGCCAGGCCCCCGCCATGCCCAACATGCCCCCCATCCCCGCCATGCCCCCCGCCATGCCCAACATGCCCCCCATCCCCGCCAGGCCCCCCGCCATGCCCCCCGCCATGCCCAACATGCCCCCCATCCCCGCCAGGCCCCCCGCCATGCCCAACATGCCCCCCATCCCCGCCAGGCCCCCCGCCATGCCCCCCGCCATGCCCAACATGCCCCCCATCCCCGCCATGCCCCCCGCCATGCCCAACATGCCCCCCATCCCCGCCAGGCCCCCCGCCATGCCCAACATGCCCCCCATCCCCGCCATGCCCCCCGCCATGCCCAACATGCCCCCCATCCCCGCCAGGCCCCCCGCCATGCCCCCCGCCATGCCCAACATGCCCCCCATCCCCGCCAGGCCCCCCGCCATGCCCCCCGCCATGCCCAACATGCCCCCCATCCCCGCCATGCCCCCCGCCATGCCCAACATGCCCCCCATCCCCGCCATGCCCCCCGCCATGCCCAACATGCCCCCCATCCCCGCCAGGCCCCCCGCCAGGCCCCCCCGCCAGCCCCAACATGCCCCCCATCCCCGCCAGGCCCCCAAGCCAGCCAGTGGCCCCAAATCCATATTGAATTAAACTCACTTGTTGGTCTGGAGGACCGTAGAGTAGCGCATACTGGGGGAGGACCCCATCCACAAGTTTCTCCAACTCCTCTCCAGTGAAGGCAGGGGCCCTTTCCCCAGTCGCAGCAGCCATTGTCCCTTCCAGACCGAGGTCACAGCAACACTTGCAGTATAGGTCCTCTCCTGTGAAAGTTCAAGTCGCAAGTGGATAAGTAGATAGAAAATGGCGGTCACGTCCGCGGCGGTGCGTACCGCGGCGGTGCGTCCCGCCACCGCCGGCGCCCTTCGCCATTGGCTCCTGAAACCCATAGGCTTCAATGTTAACCAATGCGGCTTCGCGCCGCGGTCTTCGCCCGCCGCCCGCCGCGGTGTGCCACGCCAGCGCATTGACCTCACATCCCATTGTTACACTTCACAGGTCAGGCAGCCGCCATTTCCAGGGCCCACATGGCTCAATTTCAACTGCGTCACACAGGCCTAGGCCTTGCATAGCCACTCAGACACGCCATTCACTGCAAAGAGAATCGTATACTGTGCTAGCTGTGAGTACGTACCTGTGGGTTGCCTGACTGTGTGCTCCATGTTGTCCTTCCTAGGCACCGTCCGCTGGGTTGGGCGAGGAGACGGATGAATCCTCCCGTGTACCGACCGCTGGTGGACCTGTCGACAATGGAAGAACGCCACATTATCCTGACCTACCGTCTTAACCGTGCCACTATCCATGAACTGTGTGCCCAGCTGGAGCCCGACCTGATGTCCCCCATCCGCCAACCCACAGGGATTCCCCCTCTGGTGCAGGTCATGTCAGTACTACATTTCTTGGCAAGTGGGTCATTTCAGACAACCGTGGGAATTGCTTCCGGGATGTCTCAGCCCATGTTTTCGAAGGTGTTATCCAGAGTGTTGTCTGCCCTGATGAAATCCGTGAGGAACTACATCATTTTCCCTGAGGTGGGCGAATTGGCTACAGTGAAGGGTGATTTCTACGCCCTTGGACATATTCCCAACGTAATTGGTGCCATTGATGGGACCCATGTGGCTTTGGTTCCCCCAAGAGACAGGGAGCAGGTGTACAGGAACAGAAAAAGTTACCATTCAATGAACATCCAGGTGGTGTGTTTGGCTGACCAGTACATCTCGCATGTAAATGCCAAATTCCCAGGGTCAGTGCATGACGCCTACATCCTCAGGAATAGCAGCATCCCTTACGTGATGGAACAGCTACAGAGACACCGTGTATGGCTAGTGGGGGACTCTGGGTACCCCAACCTTTCGTGGCTACTGACCCCAGTAAGGAATCCCCGGACCAGGGCAGAGGAACGGTATAATGAGGCCCATGGGCGTACTAGGAGGGTGATCGAACGCACCTTTGGCCTCCTAAAGGCCAGGTTTAGGTGCCTGCATATGACCGGTGGATCCCTAATGTACTCACCTAAGAAGGTGTGTCACATCATCGTGGCCTGCTGCATGCTTCACAACCTGGCTTTGCGCCGCCAGGTGCCTTTCCTGCAGGAGGATGGTCGAGACGGTGGTGTTGTGGCAGCGGTGGAACCTGAGGAGAGTGACGAGGAGGAAGACGACGGGGCTGAAACAGACAACAGGGACAGAATCATTGAACAGTACTTCCAATAGGACACAGGTAACATTTCAAAGATAATTTAGTAAATGTTAACTACTCTGCAGCATCTCTGCTGCCTGTCTATTTGCCCCAGTGTATGATGACTGAGTTTTGGCTTTTCCCTCCCTATTTCAGATCTGGGGTCCCCACTACGAGTCCTGTGCTTCGTTTCCCCATGGACTACAGCTTTGTGGCAGCTGTTTGTTGACTTCACCATGTACAAGGACATATTTGCACTGTCATGTCAATTACAATCTATTGAAATCACAGCCAGACTCCTGATATTTTGGTGCAAAATAGGTGTTTATTGAAGTGCTCAAAATGGGATGGGTGGTTTCAAGTGGGTGGGGGCTATGGTGAAGGAATGTCCATGGCAGAGTCCAGAGTAACAGTCACACAGGTGCATTGTCCAGAGGCCTGTGGAGAGATGGAGCATGGGCAGTTCAAGGATGGACAGGGTGACAATGTGGGACAGTGGGATGACATCAGGTGGTATCCTTTGCTGGCGGGGGTCTTGACATCCTACTCTGTCTTCTTGCGAGATCTCAGGGCCCTCTTGCGGGGTGGTTCTTCTCCTGCAGGAGGTGGGGGTCTGGTGGGCTGCTGCTGTGCGGGGGCCTCCTGTCCACTAGCGCCGGCGGAGGTGGATGGCTGTTCTTGGTCCAGGCTAGTGGCAGGGGCCCTTGGGTGTTGTTCAGTGTCCGCCCTGCTGTTTACGAGGTCCTGCAGCAGCCCTACCATGGTAACCAGGGTGGTGTTGATGGCTCTGATGTCCTCCCTGTACCCCCGATAGTGTTCCTCCTGCAGCACCTGGATCTCCTGGAACCGGGCCAGTACCGTCGCCATCGTCTCCTGGGAGCGGTTGTATGCTCCCATGATGGTGGTGAGGACCTCGTGGAGAGTGGGTTCCCTGGGCCTCTCCTCCCCCCCCTGTCGCACAGCTGCCCGCCGAGTTGCCCTGTTTCCCTGGGCTTCTGCCCCCTGGCCGGTGTGCCCACTACCACTGCCCCCAGGTCCCTGTTGTTGTTGGGGTGGTGGGTTATCCTGGGTGCCCTGTAGTGGTAGACACACCGCAGATTGACGCGCCCTGGAGACAGAGGCATGGGCCCGCTGGGTGGGAGCTGTGCTGGTGTTCCCAGAGGGGTTAGGGTCTGTAGTGGCCTGTGCCTGTGTGAGGGGAACCGACTGTCCAGAGGTCCCCGATGGTCCGGGCTGGTCATCGGTGTCCAGATCGACAGAGCTGCTGTCATCGCTGACGGCCTCTTGGGTGGGGGGTGTGGATAATTCTGGCCCCTCCGCCGCGGTGTGTTGACGGTCGGGTCCTGCAGGGGTATAGAGGTATGGTTATAGTTTCAATGTGTGGCATATGGGTGTATCTGTGGGTTCTCGTGTCCCCAAGTGCTGGCATTCGTGTGTGGGGGCTTTGGTGAGGGTGGCTTGTGGGGGGGATGTGTATATGCATTGGGCATGCTTTGGTGATGGGTGTCCATGCTTAGTGGACGCATGCAGGCCTAGGTTTTGGGATGTGTGGGTTGTGATGGTGAGACATTGGCGGGGAATAGGTGTGCTGGGGGTGGGGGTGAGGATGGTGGTGGGGGTGAGGATGGTGGTGGGGGTGAGGATGGTGGTGGGGGTGAGGGTGGGGGTGAGGATGGGGGTGGGGGTGAGGGTGGGGTTCGAGGATGGGGGTGAGGGTTGGGGTCTGATTTGGCATGCAGGTGGGGGGGAAGCAGTATTGAAGCTTCAACTTACCAGTATCCATTCCTCCGCCGACTCCTGCGAGGCCGTCAGGATGCAGGATGTTCAAGACTTCCTCCTCCCATGATGTGAATTGTGGGGGTTGAGGTGGGGGTCCTCCGCCAGTCTTCTGCACGGCGATGTTGTGCCTGGATACCATGGAACGCACCTTCCCCCGTAGGTCGTTCCATCGCTTCCTGATGTCTTCCCGATTTCTGGGGTGCTGTCCCACTGCGTTCACCCTGTCGACAATCCTCTGCCATAGCTCCGTCCTCCGGGCAATGCTGGTGTATTGTATCTGTGTGCCGAACAGCTGGGGCTCTACCCGAACGATTTCCTCCACCATGACCCTGAGTTCTTCGTCTGTGAAGCGGGGTTGTCTTTGGGGTGCCATGGGGTGGTGTGTATGATGTGTGGGGTGGAGTATGTGTATTTAAGTGAGTTGAGTGTGGTGGTGTGTGTTGTTTTGTGTGTGGATAGTGTGTGGGTGATGGTGTTGAGTGGCTGTGGCTGTTATGTTTTGGATGCTGGTGTCTCGCTCTTGTCTTCTTTACGAATTTTTAAGCGTAGGGGTTTGTGGGTGATGTGGGTGTGTGTTTTATATTGTATTGTGTGTGTGGGAGTGGTGTGTGTATGTGTATCAGGTGTGTGGGATTCAAATCGTCCAATGTGGCTGAGCTTTGTTCGTTTGTGTGTATTCTGACCGCGCCGGTGTGTCCCGCCAATGGAATACCGCGTTTGAATGACCGCCGCGTGGATTCGTGGGTCGTAATGGCATGGGCGTATTTCTGTTGGCGTGACGGTGGAGGTTTGGTCACCTCCACCTTTCCGCCGACCGCTGGTCTGGCGGTCTGTTGTGGCGGTCGGATTTTCGGAGGTTTGCCTTCTGCGGGTCAGAATGACCGTGGCGGGTTTCCGCGACCGCGGCGGGATTATGGAGGATTTCTGACCGGCGGTAGGCGCCTTTTACCGCCGAGGTCAGAATGACCACCTAAATGTCAATAGGAAAGGAGGGCCTAGTTTGCAACTCCAGTTCTCTGGGGTCCACCAAGACCAGAGTCACACAAAAGTACACTATAACCTGTAAGAAAAGAATGATGCAGTAGGTTACAAGAGTATAGTTGTACAACTTATGGGTCATCCATGGATGTCACCTTTCTCTGACTCAGCTCAGGATTAGGGCCAATTACTGCTCTCTCCAGTTGCTTGAGCAGGGCCTTGCATCAATCAGCCAGCTGTCATTCCGTGCCAGGAGCAGGCTGGAGAGGCCCTGCAAGGAAAGTCAGTGAGGAGGGGCTGAGACTTTCAGAGCACATGTGGCAACTAACTCCTGGAGGATGCCATTTTGAGCTATCCCAGAAGACTGTACAAGAAGGAGGGGACGGGGCAAGGAAGTGATGTGGCACATCTGGATAGGCCAGAGGTGCAGACCTGCTGGACACTTCTGCCCCCACTTAAAAGGTCCTGCACAGGGCAGAGCTCTCTCTCTTGGCTGTGCTTCACTGCTGGACACTGGGACTGCAGAGGGACGTCATGGACAACTGGAAGGAAGAACCTCCTGACTGTCCCTGGGGCAGGGACTCTGACCCTGAAGGACTCAAGGTGAGCCAGGCGAATGCCAGGGCCAGGCAAGCTGGCCCCTTTACCCCCCCCCCAGAGGACTAGTTGGGGGGAGGACTGGGCTAGCACAAGGAGAGCATGCTGCCCGGAAGGAAAAGAGGGCACCCAGAGGAAAGGCTTGAGCAGGGAGTCAGTGGGACTGGCTCCCTGTGATCTGGGACCCTAGGAGGCCAGGAGGCCTAAGGAGATTGCTCCTTATGGCAAGGGCTTGTCACCAGGAGCAAAACGACACCGGAATGATGAAAATCGGCCTTTGGGGGCCCGAGATATCCAGTAAACATAAGAGGGTGAAATTATGAGAGAATTGGCGCTCCTACTTCCCGATCTATTAGCATGTACCGAAAACTATTCAACACGGTGCTCAGAACACAGGTTTCACCCCCCAACACCTTACTTGATAACAGAATTGTTATCTAAACAAATACAATAGGTAATGGCACACGTGTAAATCAATAACATCAATTTGTAATAGAGTGTTACAAATACAACATCAGCAATATGTTCACCAAGCTTCTCCTTTACATTGATCAGTAGATGCATAATTAACAATAATGCAATATCCGCAGTCCAATCAATATATCCGATCCAAACAAAATAAATTCCTTTTTCAATGTCAGTCTTTGATCAACAAACAGATCAACCAATTAGGTCACAGGTTCAATGTCAGTCTTTGATCAACAAAGTAATCATCCAAATAGATCACAGGTCAACACGTGTTTCATCCGGGGTGTACCCCATGATTTCCTCAGGACCTCCTAGAATAGTATTATCCATCATTTACAAATCAATAATTAATGTCAGTTGTATATACAAATGAAACGTAGGTGAAGGTGTCTCACCCCCTTGTCCAACAGTAGGAACCATGCAAGTGGTCGATCTCAACAAGTCCGTGATATCCCCTTAACTTAATATAAAAATACTGTGTTGGAACTTATACCGTGATGAAAATTCACACTGTGCGCTCATGGTAAAAATACCCAGTGTCCCTTGGGTGATGCAAACTCAAACATTAAATAATATGCCTGAGGGGTGCCACAAGTTTGAATAAAAATTCTGTGATTCCAAAGTGTACAGACCAAGATATCCAGGGAAGAAGGATTGTGACCTTTGACCACTGGAGAAGCAGCTACGAAGCGCTTGGGGCTCTGCAGCTGCTCCAGACTCTGCCCCCGGGGTGGGCCAGGGGCTGCCTCAGGAAGAAGAGGAGCGAGGGGTGTGCCGTTGCACTCCCCCTCTGGAAGAGGAAGGGGTCCCATCCCAGGGCCCCGTGAAGCCTGGCCGGTTTGATTTGATGAGGGTGGGAACGCCATCGTGCACCCCTCCTGCCGCGGTGGGTAGGGACCCCGGACCCCACCCTGGGCCCCCCTGAGGCCGAAGAAAAGTCAGGGAGCGAAATCGCGCTCCCCGTGAAAATTGTGCAGAGAGACCCCGGACTCTATCCTGGGGCCCCAGGAAGAGGGAGTGGGGGGGCGCTGTCACACACCCCCTTAAGATGGCCACAGGCGATGGAGGGGCCGGCCAAAGAAGAAGCCGGGGAGCGCTGTCGCACCAAAAATCACCAGCGGGCCATGGACCCCATCCCGGGGCCCCAAAAGGAAGATGGTGTTGAGGGCCCGGACCACATCCCGGGACCCCAAATGGAAGATGGCGTCGGGGAGCGCGTCGAGCGGCCCCCGACCCCATACTGGGACCCCACAGCTGTAATGGAGGAAGGGGGAGTGCTGCTGCACTCCCCCAAGCAGCCCGTCCAGCTGCAAGCCTGCACGCGTCTGCCTGCTGGAGCGGACAGACACCACAGAGAAGGCCGGCTCCCGCTGCAACACACGGAGGTGCTGGCCGTGCAGGAAGCCGGCGGGGACGGCCAGGGGTGGGCTCCCTGCGCCACCTTCCTTTGAGGGAGCACTTACCTCGTGTGGGGGTGCTCCGGTGGGACCAGGCACCCCCCAGGATCGAGCATCAGTTTTGGCGGCACCACGGCTCTCCCCGGCAGAGCAGGAGAGCCGCTTATTTCATATGCGGCCGTCCCAGCATGCTTTGCGGGGCATGAGCAGGGGTTTAGTCCTCTAAACCAGCTTGTGGTGGTCCCAAGGAGATGGGGCCACCACCAAACCCATGCCCATGGACAGGGGGAGCTGCAGGAGCAGCACAGCTTCCCCCCAACGCAGTTTGTGACCCCCTGCTAGGTAGGGTGGGACAAACGAATAATAACCCCCCCAAGGGTTCTACATGTTGTTAGAGCACATACTTATGATGATTTCTCTTCTGGCTTGTGGGACTGTACCTACTAGGGGTGTAGGCTGGTATTACCCAATGTATCCATCGGTTATTTAATGGTCAACTAAGAGTAATTTAAAAGTAATGCAAAAGTAATCTAGAAGTAATCCTAATGGTCAAATTGCATAAACATGGTCCTATATGTTCCCTGTTAATGCTAATTTGAATAATGAGAATGACAGCCATTTCTTTGCAGGATAGATGCACTTAATTGCAAATGTAGGTGTGTTCATTCCACATTACTGTCAAAAGTTGCAGGGGGACATGGGAGATTGTTTTGCCATGTGGGTTGTTGGAGTATATCCTCGCCTGGAGGAGACATGAGAGATTACACAATGTCCTCCCAGAGTGATTCCATCACTTTGTGTATATTTGTAGATTGTCGCATAGTATTAAGTAGTGTGTGTGTGAGTAATAAATGTACTTTTACTTTATCAAAAGAAAAGCACAGACTGGACAATCATTTATTGAGAGTCATTCTTGTGTGCTCGTGAATGGGGATTACTAGCCCACACCACCTTCCTTGAGTAAGCCTTGGACTGCTCTGCAACGCTACCCTATGAGAGTCAAGCGCTACAAGGGGGTGTTTGGTTCCCAGTGGCGGTCACGTGCGGACCCATTACTTGTGCAGGCCACACAACTAAAGACCCACCTTCCAACACTCATGAAGCGCCCACAGTAGGTGACCATAACTAGGAAGCTTCTAAAACCCTGAAACAGAGGTCTGTACTGGAGCTTCTTGAATGTCTCTTACTTTGGCGGGGTCTGGGCCAATGCCTTGCTCTGAGGATCTGTATCCAAAGAAACAAATGTCTCTTTTCAGGAATTCGCACTTTTCGTGGTGTAAAGTCAGTCCGTGTTCACACAGCCTCCCAAACATGGCTCATAGGCATGTCATGTGGCTTTCTAATGTGGGGGCATGCACCAAAATGTTGTCACTCATGTTCAGGACTCCCGGGAGTCCTTGCAATACCCCCTTGATGGTGTTCTGGAACAACTCGGCTGCACTGGAGATGCCGAAGTACAGGCATGTGTACCTCCAGAGGCTCGTGTGGGTGGAGAAGGGAGTAATGGGCCAGGAATCGGGGTGTAGCACAAGCTGGTGGTAACCCGATTGATGGCCTGATTGGGTAGTCGCATGTCCACGCAAATGCGGACATCATCGGGCTGCTTGGGCTTCTTCGTGACGACTATCAGGGATACCGATGGGTGGGCTCCAACACTCTTTTGATGATCCCTGCCTGATCCAGGAGCTGTAGTTACCATTCCACCTTCAGACGAAAGTGGAATGCCACTCGTCTGTATCTGAGGGCATCTGGGCTCACGGATTCGTCAATGTGCAGCTTGAGGGGGGTCCATTGAGGCATCCTATGCTGCTGAAAATCACTTCAAATTCTCTGGTGAGATCTCCCAGACAGCTGACGTGGATGCTGAAAGTGAAGTGCACCAGTCCTAGGTCTTGTGCTGCTTGGCAACTGAGCAAGAATCCCAACCCCTCCTGTGACATGTAGACTTTGGCCTTGGGCTTAGCGCCTTCGTGGGCAATGACTGTCCCAAAACACCCACTATTGGTAAGGATTGGGTGTTTCCGAAGGCGTATACCTGCACATTCGTTGGTGTGAGTGGCGGGGGTTTGGTAGGTCGTGGTATGCTTTGTAGCCATGAGGTTGATAGAGGCTCCAATGTTTATCAACGCTGTCATGGGATGTTGTGCGACTACTACTTGGCATGTGGGCAGTTGTCGGCCTTTGTCTGATACCTGGTCCACGGCGCTTACCACAAGGACTGTCTCTGGGTTGTCATCCATATCACTATCCAACAAGGTGGTGGGTAGTGCTTTCATTGCCCTGACTGCTTTGTTGGGTGCGGCTGGGGCAACTCTGGTTGAGGAGTGGCAGACGTTAGAGAAGTGGTTCAACTTGCTGCACTCACTACAGGTCTTCCCTTTGGCCGGGCTGCCAATCTGCAGGTTTTGTCTCAATTTCGATCGTGCACTTCCGGTCCTGGCTTTGGTAGCTTCCGCGAGTACTTCGTTGATGGGCTCCATCTTTATCTGAGTGGTTGGTGGCTGTTCCATATGCGCAGCTCGCACCTTAGAGAATTCCTTAGAGTGGCCTAGGGTGAGGATGTCCCTCTTTTGCATGTTAGCTTCTTGTAAGATGCATTCACATGGCTTTGACGACGCACACCCTTGGATGAACTGAGCTCTGATCTCGTCTTCTTCATCTGGCAGGGTGCAGGTGCTGGACAATTCTCTTGAGCATACACAGAAGACATCTACCGATTCTTTGGACCTATGGCGCGCTTGTCGTAGCAGGAAGCACTCGTAGTCTGGGTTCGTATAGGGATTAAAGTGTGTGGTGATTACGTTCTTCAGCGTGTCGTATGTGTGTGGAGTTGCTTCTGCCACTGACTTGCAGATCCTGTGGATGTACGCCCCTCCCAGATGAAGCAGAAGTGGACGTTTCCTTTCATCCTTTACTTCAAGGGCTTTGAGTTAGTTCTTGAGGCGCTCCACCCATGTCTTCCAGCGTTCGGCCTGTGTGGGGGTGATTTCCCGTAACCGTGAATGGTTCCAGTGGTAGTATGCTGGCCATTTTGGGACAGAGGTTTGCAGGCTGTTGGTCACTCAGAGGTGACGCACAGCTTGTGGTGGCTGGGCCTTCCATGACTGGGAGCTGGCAGGCTGTGTGATGACTAGTCATTTTGCTTGGAGTTTATTTTGGCGTGAAGAATATAAGCCCTGGACTGTAATTCACCTCTTGAGTACTGTGTGCAGGAGCAGTCCTGAGGTGCAGAAGGGCTGGGAGGTGGTATTACCCCAAGGGGGTTGGAAGTAGATTCATGGGGGAACAGGGAGGCCCCAGTACCTTGACAGATGGAGCCTGGGCAGCTGACACGGCGGTGGGCACGTCGTTGCTTGTTGCAACACTGTGGCAGCAGCTGTGGGGACGTGCCTGCAAGCGCAATGGCCTAGCGTGTTATGGATCCGCACATAAGTACTGCAGCGGACCGAGCGATCTGCGTGCAGACAGGCATGGGGGCCAGTTGAATTGCTTCACCTCTGTGGCCCTGGGCGCTATGGCGGCCTCTGGCATCTCTGGGGCTGTGCGCTTAGTGCGTTGTAGGTTCTGGCTCGCTCGGGGTGATGGAGCTGAAAGAGGGCCCCTCTCGTCGCCAGTGTAGAGTCTGTGGTCAGCTCTAATAAAGACGCTGAGACAGAGGTAATTATTCAAACTTTTTATTTTAATATTGCACTCTCTGTCTCAGGGTACGGGTATTTTTGTCCCTGCTCCTGCCGTTTCATCTCCTACCCCTATGTCACAATGCCCCCACCATTAGTCATGGTGAGAGGTGTGACCCCGGACTCCCCTGTCTGGGAGTGACTCATTAGGTTCGCCCAGCAAATGGCGAACACTACACCAGTGACCCAGTTCGCAAACATCACCATTGGAAAATTGGAGAAATGTCAATTGTGATAGAAACATATATTGAGACACTTTCTTTACATCTTTTGATAGTTGGGTGCAACTTGGCAGTGTCAGGAGTCTGTTTTGTGGTTCACTATTTTTGTGCCAAGCACTTATGTCTTTCTTTGGATGACCAGGTTACTCCCTTTGTAAAATTGAGTCTCAGGGATAGTTAGGCTGAGCAGTCAAGCCTCACTCCAGAAACTGACATTTCGTTGCAACCCAGATACAATTTGACACAGTAATTGCTCTTGTTTTAGTCGGACCATTATCTGCTAAACATAACACATCTTTATTTACAAATGGTCAAAGAATGAGTGTTAAAATATTGAATGACTCAAAAAACTGGTAAGAACAACTACAGATTGGATGAAATATAATCGTAAGCCAGTTTATAGCATTTCCAATTTCCATCAAAAATATATGGCTGCTGAGAATATGCAAAAATATGTTTTTAAACAGCAAAGTCCACCACCTAAATGAAATTGTGACTGGGGGTGTTAAACACATTTCAGTAAGGACCGATTATATGCCTAAGAGTCAAAGTCACAATTTGTGGGCAACCACTGTTGCTCAAAGTGTCCAGGATCTAAAGTAGATGATTCAGAATTAGCAAATGTTAGGCATCTTTATTTGGTAAAGTATTATTCTGTGACAGAAGTCAAGTCACAGGATCAACTGGTTCTACACTGCACCTAAGAAACGTGGATTTAGGGACAGGGTCCTATATCACCTTTCAATCAATCAATCAATCAATCATAGCATTTGTAAAGCGCAGCACTATCACCCTGAAGGGTATCTGAGTTTTGAGGGTGCTCTGTCTCCATTGATCAGCCACATCTTGACTCTCCTTCTGAAGTCCGCCAGGAAGGGAGCTGTTCGGAGGTTGAGGGGGCGGGCTATTCCAGGACTTGGCTTCTGTGTAGGAGAAGGAGAGGCCTCTGCTGCGGCTGTGATGGATGCAGGGTGTGTGTGCGAGGTTTAGTGAGGTGAAGTGTAGTTATTTTTCTGGGGCATAAAAGCTCAGTCAGTGGTTGATGTAGGATGGGCCTAGGTTGTGGAGAGCCTTGTATGCAAGTGTGAGGAGTTTGAATTGGTATTTCTTCTGGTCGGGGAGCCAGTGGAGTTCCCGAAGTGTGGGGTGATGCACTTGGGGAGGTTGAGGATGAGTATGGCTGCGGTGTTCTGTAGAGTCTGGAGTCTTTTAAGTAGCTCGGCGGACACTCCGGCATAAAGAGCATTGCTATAGTTGAGGCGACTGGTGACCAGTGTGTGCGTGCCTGCGTTACTGTATTTCTGGTGTTGGATGGGATCCATTTGAAGATTCCCTGGAGCATACAGTGACATAGAAGCAGGAGGAGGCAACTGAGTTTCCTTGTCGATTCATGGATAGTCAGTAGTCGAGGATGATGCCGAGGTTTTGTGCATTGTTTGATGGAGAGGGCCCTGGTCCGAGTTCTGTTGCCACCAGGTGTGGTCCCATATGGAGGTGTTCTTCCTGAAGATCAAGACTTCTGTTTTGTCAGTGTTTAGTTTGAGGCAGCTGTTTCTCGTCCATGTTTCCACATTGGTCATGGCGTTGCGGAAGTTGGCTTTGGCGTTGTTGGGGGTCTTCAGTGAGTGAGAGGATTAGTTGAGTGTTGTCAGAGCAGGAGACTATATTGAGTCCGTAGGATCTGATGATGTATGTGAGGTGGGTTATGTAGATGTTGGACATGGTTGGGGTGAGGGAGGATCCTTGCGGTGTGCCATAGGTGATGTTCTTGATTGTAGAAGTGAAAGGAGGAAGGCGGGTGCTCTGCATGCGGCCTTAGAGGTCAGAGGCAACCTACTTAAGACTGTTTGTTTGAATGCCTATGTTGTGGAGTCTGTTGAGGAGAGTGTGGTGGAAGACTGTATTGAACGCTGCAGAGAGGTCCAGAAGGATCAGAGCTGCTGACTCTCCACGGTCAAGGAGATCTTAATGTTATCCGTGGCAGCCATCACTGGAGTGCTTTAAAGCTCAATGTATTTGGAACTGTGCCTCTTTTAGAGATGGTAGAAAATATTCTAGAGTCAAGACAGCAAACCCCAGGCAACATTAAAACACACAAGGATCTACAATGCAAGAAAAACACCATCATGTCTTGTTGAGCTGAAAACAAGGGAATATATATACTCAAAAAATGATAGAGTGTCTAATTGCAGTGCAAGTCCACCACTAGGTGCAGTATGTTTGATGCTTCAACCATGTCCCTGACCCAGTTATAAGTCAGATGTCTTGTGCTGTATCATAGCCTGTTGTGTACAGACTCACAAGGCCTCAAGCTGGCTCTTTTCCTTTAGGCATTTTTTACAAAGATCAGATTAGCATGAAACTCTTGATTGTCCAATATGGTCTGTCAGCTCCTCTTCAGTGCAGAACAACCCAATATACCTGGCTGGGCACAACAGCATCAATATACAGTGGCACAAATTTGGTCCTAGGCATGATGGGGAAACCCCTTCCAAAACAGTGTTCTTGGTAATATAGCTCACCCATATGTTTTGCCAGAGATTCTCCAGGATTCTAAACAAACAAGGAACTGGTCCAAGAGGGCTAGTTCCTATCCTTATCAAAAGAGGCATTCTTGGATGCTGTGAAATTATGTATTATGCTGCATGCTTGTAATCTGAAAATATGGCTTGGGCCTACCTTTTACAAAGGAAGGCATCAGCAGGCAGAAAGTCAGTGTATGATGCGAATGGTCTGATCTGTGTCCAATGCCGAGGTGGCAGGTCAGACATCCTAAACAATAGTAAGGCATCACAGAGTGGATTTGGGAACGTTATTGATCATGTAGCCAAGCTCTTTTGGTCCCCACTTGGCAATCTAGTAAACTTTGGTATGAAATAAGAAGGCTAAATGCCTTTGCAAAGAGAAGCTATTTGGGGGACTGGCATGTTCATTTCCTTAGAATGGAAACTATTGTTGTATCACATGGACACGCAAGCATTATAACATCAAGGAACAATCTACTCTTACACAGAGGAGAAGGAGCCCATGAATGGGGGACTAAATGCACTTTAGATGCGAGTCTTGCTTGACCCTTCACCTGACTATAGGTAAACTGGTGTGTTCCCCCACACTATATAATCGGACACCACAAATCACCAGTTTATCTGTAGGTTTGTAAAGGGAAAGGGACACCTATATTATGAATGAAGTATACCTTGGATGTAGTCCCCCACTTTAGAGGTGACTTATAAGTACTAAAAAGGAAGGATGAGCGATGGAAATGGCAGTTTAAAACTGCACTAAGGGCTGCAGTGTCCACCCTGAGCTATGTTTTACAGTGCTACTTTGGTGGGAGACACAATAGGTGCTGCTGCCCACCAATAGCATTTAATTTACAGGCCCCGGGTACATGTAGTACAAGATACTAATATTTACAGGTAAACTAAAGGCACCAATCAGAGAGATGCCAATTATTGCATGTTTTAGGGAGAAAGCACAAGCTCTCTTCCCCACTGGTTAGCAGGGAAAATGTTCACAGAGTCCTAACACCAACAAAAACGAGTTCAGCTACAGAAGGGAAAAATCTGTGGGGGATCCTGCATAAAGGGCCAGGTCCAACACAAACCATTTAAATAACAATTAATAACTCTTTTTATATAGACTTTTATATTACTCTTGTGTCACGTCTAATCTATGTGAATAACAGGTCTTAGAAGACTCATTTCAATGATACCCAATTTACTTATTTCAGAAGCATAGAGTGTTCAGTCAGAATTGAAACTCATGACCAGAAATTCATGACATATTTCAGCAGCTAGCCTTTAACTTACTAAAGCATTGTTTCAGCTTACAAACTGAAAGGGTTTTTGGCACTTAATAATAAGTGTTAATATTAACTAGCAGTATTCACTTAAGCAAAACTAGAATAATGAAAGACTGGATTTCCTCACTGGTTAGGTTCACTTATTTCCAGTGGGCACATAACTTACTTATCTTCTCTATGGTGCTCCCACTGTAAATAAATAAACATTCTAGATCCTGATGACTTTGCCTACTACTGGCATAATACTCACTGGCCATTTGGTGACAAAAGCAATTAAAAAATAGCATATGCACAATGTCAGGATCATATTAATACCAATCATTTTCTGCATGACTACAGTTCTGGCTTCGCATCATACTGTGAATGGGACTGACTGTATTATCCTTCAATGGTCCTCCTCCTTCAGTTGCGGAGTTCCTCTGGGTTCCTTCTGTCACATTCAACCTCCACACGGGCTCCTTTTGGACTTCAGGCGCTGGTTAGAGCATGAAAATTCACCAATATGCAGAAGACCCAGAACTCTACTAGAAAATATTTTCAGATCCAGACATTCAACACCTAAAACACACACCATATCAAGATCTAGATGCCCAACAACCAATCAAATTTGAAGCTCAACCCACCAAGACAGACCCTGACCTTTCTCCAAGAACAAACAGCAACAGCTAGTTCAAATGAGTCTCACTAACATGAACCTAGATTCATTATAATCCCACACTTTACCCAAAGCAAGGATTTCCTGTGAACATCAGACTCATCCTCAAGGAACCCATCATAAAGACAACCAAGACAGCCTGGTACCATCTCTCTTGATTGAAGAAAGTGAAACTGTAAGAAATCAGATTAATATTTGGGGTGGGCAACTGCTCACTTCAATAAATATTCACAGCCCTTGACAAAATGACTCCTCCAAGTCACTAAATTAACCTGAGCTGAACTGCCTGGTAGCTATGGCAAATCTGATATATGTGCAAATTTTCATGTAAGTACAAAACTCACTTTTAAATGTAGATCATCTTTTGTGCAATGTAAGCAGAAGAATGGTCAATTTAGGAACAAAATCAACTATAGATACAACATCCCATTAAGTGCACAATCACTATTACTTCAACAACAGCAGAAGCGTGGAGACATATTTATGTGCAAAACATATTTGATGGCAAAATCACAAGTAGGTGCTAAATTGTCCTTGCTGCAAAGTAAGAAGCAATTTGGTATCACATTTATAAGCAGATTCACATTCAGCTAAAAAATCCCACTGGATGTAAAATGCCCCTTTTGCCATCATCAAAGCAATTGTCAAAACATCTTTAGGAGTGTCTTATAACCTTTGGGAGCAAATGCAAATGTAGTTGCAGGATCACATGTCACGCAACTCAACTTATAGGGCAAAAATCGTATTAAAAATGTAAAGCTACTTTTATTGGAAAGTCACATTTAGACACAAAATTACCCTTTGTGTGACAATTGCAGGAGTATGGAATCACTTTTGGGAGAAAACAAATCAGGTGCAAAATCCACATACAAGTGTACAACTACAATTAGGTACAAAATGAGCCCTGTTTCAATCTGAAGTGGTTTAGTATCATGTTTAGGTGCAAAACTACTTAGAGGAAGAGCAGTAGTAAGATAAATTAAGTGTGAAGGATGAGCGTAATATGACATCACATTTGGTTGATATTACATTTGGTTGACAGAATGTTGAGGTGCAAAATCACTCTTGGTACGATTTGAGAACGAGAGTGGAACATTTTTAGAGCCATAAATCATACTTAAGTGCCAAAGCACTTCTAGGTGTAAAATCACTTTTAAGTGCAAAACCAATTTCTTTGTCATGTATGCAACATCTTGGTATGACAGTTAGGAGAAAAAATAAATTGAGGTGCAAAATCACTTTATGGTGCAAAATCATCTTTAGTGCAACATTAGCAGGAAAAATTTAAAACTTTTAGGAAAGGCATCTCCAACGTGTAGATTAGGAGCTTCTGGTATGTCTCCAGCTAACAATAAGTAGTTCTCCTAGGTGCAGCCCAGATTACTAAATTATAGGTCATTGCATTGATGAATTACCATATTTATATCAAATTTGAAAAGTGTGCATTCAAGATTTAATTGTGTGTTTTTTCAGAACTCATAAGATGAGGTTTGGAGAAAAAAAGTTGAATTTCGTAAATAAAACTACATTCCAAGTTGAAACAAGCATTTGCACTGCAATAGGTCTCACATTTTCTTGAGTTAGAGCTATAGGCATTGTAAATTCATAACAGGACTTTTCTTGCCACATAAATTAGTCAACCCTGCCTCATAATTTTGTCTTTTCCTGCCATATAATTCCAGTGGCCATGCATATAACTAAATCACTTCCATTTACCTTCTTCCTCTATCTTATCTTAAAACACATACAATTTTCCTATAAATATTTATCAGAAATAAACTTTTCTGACATTAGAGTGCAATGCTCAAAACACCATAACAAAAATATCATTTGGGATGCATAGGAGGGTGAAATGAAAGAGGAAGAGGAGATTAAAGATGGAGCGGACAATTGGTGTAGTAATGGTGTCATGGGAAAAATGGTTGACTGCAATTTCGGTAGGAAAATGCAGCAGTAATTAGAGTTGAGTGAGGTCCATAGGTCTTTTGACCCCAATGCCACTGCACCTGTTACTCCATTGATAACTAGGCCGCAGGAGAGAAAGTGGATAGGGCAGAAAAAGAGAAGCGAAAGGAATACAACAGACAAAAGGAATAAAGAGAAGGGGTCGCAAAGAAACAAAAGAAAGAAGAAAAAAAAGAAATTGAAAACACAACAAAGAGAAAAAATAGAGCAAATGACTGAGACAAAAGAGAAAAGGTAAGGAAGCTAGCGAACGAAAGATAAAGAGGAAAAAACAATGAAAGAAGTGATAAAAGAAAAAAAATGAACATTAGAGGAAAAAAGAGAGATGGTGAGAGAAACAAACAGAGAAAGAACCATGTATGTACTGACACATTAACGATAAGTAACTTGTGGCTTCCACATACAAACAGGAAAAAGAGGGATTTATAGTAAAATGTAAATTAACAGGTAAAGATAAGTAAAACACCAGAGAAAGGAAGGAAGAAAGATCTAAAAAAAAAAGTGACAGGATGCATCCCGAGTTAAAGGAAAGAGCAAATAAAAAAGACAAAGAAAGAATGAGGGAAAGAGAAAAAAATAGTGAAAGAATGAATGCCTTGATGAAGAAAAAAGAAGAAACAAGGAAAGAAATAACCACATTTTTGACTTTGAAAGAGGAGGTAGCAAGAGGAAGAGGGAAATAATAAAAAGGGAGATGAGTAGAAATAAACAGTTGAAAGAAAGATCTAAACTTCTAACGTGTGGAGTTTAAGAGTTGGAAAGAGAAAGTTGGGGAGAAAGAAAACATTGAGAGTATACAGAGTAAAGGAAAGAACAGAGTGAGATAGGTAAAACAGAAAGCCCCAAATAAAGATGTTAGCTAAGAAAAGATTTAATTGGCTTCCCGTGCCCTCAAAGACAAGTGAGAGTGTGGAACAGAAGGAGGCACTGCAGAACAGCAGGAGGTGCATTAGCAGAGTTGTATGTGAACTGCAATACAGAAGTATTAGGGGAATTGAGACAGGATTGGGGGATAGACAGAGCCGTGTCCCGGCCCTGTACTGGAATAATAGAAAGGCAGTAGGTAAGGAATGACAAACCGAGCGCAGTGTAATTCCTGTATTGGAATAATGAGGCCGGCAGGTTAGGGCTGAGGTACACTGACAGAGTTGTATGTGGTTGCAGTACTGGAATAGTAACAGGCACACAAGGTCATAAGTGAGGTATGTTAATGGAGCTATGTGTGGAACATAGTATTGGGGTGCCAATGTTGCTCAGTGTTAGCCTGGGGGTGCCCTGGTGAAGCTGAATGTGGGGCCCAGTAGGGGAGTGGCATTGTCTCTGATAGATAGAAGCGAGAGTCCTGAAGGGCATGAGTGTGAGCCTTAGGACTGAGAAGATATGTGCACTGAATGTCAGAACTGATGGATTCTGGCAGAGCTGTGATGGTTCCCATTAATAGTGACATTGGATGTTAGATTTGGGATGCACTGGCTGAGCTGTGTTTTGCTCTTTTGGATCCAGAATATTAGAATTGAGCTGCTGTAATGGAACTGCATATGAGCAGGGTCCCAGTATAGGAAAGGAAGTGACCTTGCTGGGATAGAACTAAGGTGCACTGATGGAGCTGTGCCTGAGGTCCTAGGACTGGAACAGCAGAATGTATTGACTGTAGGAAATGAGGTGCTCTGGCAGACAGTGGGTGTGGGGTTCTGGCATGAGGGCTTGGAGTGTGTGAACTGAGGTGCACCAATAGAGCTGCACCCAAGGTACTAGTACTGGAACAGCAATGTGTACTGACTGTAAGAACTGAGGTGCTCTGGCAGATAGCGTGTGTGGGGTTCCTGGCTGTGGCAAGGCTGAGGGCTTTGAGTGTGTGAACTACCATGCAGTGATGAAGCTGTGCCAAAGCCCCAGTACTGAACAGCAGAGTGTACTGACTGCAAGAACTGAGGTGCCCTGGCAGACAGCGTGTGTGGGGTTCCTGGCATGGCTGAGGGCCTGGAGTGTGGGAACTGCAGTGCAGAGTTCTGCCCAAGGTCCCAGTATTGGGGCAGCAGAGTGTACCGACTGCAAGAACTGAGGTGATCTGGCAGACAACGTGTGTGTGGTTCCTGGCTGTGGCAAAGCTGAAGGCTTGGAGTGTGTGAACTGCCAGGCAGTGATGGAGCTGCGCCAGAGACCCCTGAACTGGAACAGCAGAGTATACTGACTGCAAGAACTGAGGTGCTCTGGCAGACAGAGTATGTGGGGTTCCTGGCACTGGCATGGCTGAGGGCCTGGAATGTGTGAACTGCGGTGCACCCATGAAGCTGTGCCCAAGGTCCCAGTGTTGGAGCAGCAGAGTGTACAGACTGCAAGAACTGAGGTGCTCTGGCAGACACCATGTGTGGGGTTCCTCACACTGGCACAGCTGAGTGCCTGGACTGTGTGAACTGTCGTGCACTGATGGACCTGCATCTGAAGTCCCAGTACTGGAGCTGCAGAGTGTACTGACTGCAAGAACTGAGGTGCTATAGCAGACAGCGTGTGTGGGGTTCCTAGCACTTGCATGGGTGAGGACCTGGAGTATGTGAACTGCTGCACTGATGGAGCTGCGCCCAAGGTCCCAGCACTGGAACAGCAGAGTGTACTAACTGCAAGAACCGAGGAGCTCTGGCAGACAGTGTGTGTGGGGTACCTGGTACTGGCACGGCTGAGGGTTTGGAGTGTAAAAAACTGCGGTGCACTGATGGAGATGCGCCCGAGGTCCCAGTACTGGAGCAGCAGAGTGTATTGACTGCAAGAACTTAGGTGTACTGGCAGACAGCATGTGTGAGGTTCCTGGCTCTGGCAAAGGCTGTGGGCTTGGAGTGTGTGGACTGCCGTGCACTGATGGCGCTGCATCCGAGCTCCCAGTACTGGAGCAGTGGTGTACTGACTGTAAGAACTGAGGTGCTTTGGCAGACAGCGTGTGTGGAATTCCTGGCATTGGCACGGCTGAGGGCTTGAAGTGTGTGAACTGCTGTGGGTCCAGTATCAGAGCAGCAAAGTGTACTGACTGCAAGAACTGAGATGATCTGGCAGACAATGTGTGTGGGGTTCCTGGCACAGCTGAGTCTTTAGAGAGTACGAACTGAGGTGTACTTATGGAGCTGCGAGTGGGATCCCAGTATGGAGCCGAAGTGGACAGTGTCTCTAAGGATTGCGGAACCCTGGTAGAGCTGGGTGCCTAGGCTATATGCAATTACAAGCGATCCTTGGCCCTTGCTCTCGGCATACAGGCAGCCACACTTGATAAAGAAAATCCAAGCCAAGGAAGGGCGGGACCCAGGCAGCTGAGAAAGAGTGCAGAGAACCCACAAAGGTTCAGCTCCCACACAGAAGAAGGAGGGACAAAGAGGCCTGACTGACCACTAGCAAGCAAGGAATTTTAAATGACACTGAAACTAACAAATGAAATAGATGAAAGCCCACAGTAGAGGTATACTTAAAAGTATACAAGAGGTCGTACACTTACGCTCAACCTAAAAACCTTTGTAGCATTGTTACCGGCAGTCCTGGCTGATGTGCTAAGCTAATCACCTACGGCAGTCTTGCACAGGTTGGCCACTACAACAATGCTGTCTATACAACACTAATAATATTAGTAGTGCAGCATGACTTTTGTTTCACTGAACATAAATAATTCTTATTAGAGAGAAGTTTGGGAACCTCTGTTGTAGAAAAAAAAGTCACATTTAAGACTAAAGCTAATTCAGGAGCAAAATTGCATCTAGGTGAAATACCACCATTGGTGCAGCATCAACATAAGTATTGAAAAGCTCTTAGGAGGACAAAGGACATTTTCCACGCACTGCAATGGGAAGCCCTATTTAGTCAAGCAGAATACATCTATTAGCCAGTAGCTATGGTAAATCTGAAATATTTCTCTGGCCTGATCAAAATTATAATAGATACTTTTGGGTCAATTTATATTTTGGAGTAAATTACTTTTGCCCTGGCAGAAGTTCTGACAACCAAATTTAGAAATGTCTGTCGGGTTGATGGACAGTTCTAGCATTCACAGGAACCAACATGAAGGCGGGTCCTAAATGCATTGTAACTTAGGTGTATGGCTATGTCAAACATGGAGGAACCGTACAATAAAGTTACAAAGTAATTTGTACTTTCAAAAAGAAAATCCCATAACTAGATTTTCTTTTTGAAAATAAAAACAAATGCCACCCTCCACATGGTTATCCTGAGGCATGAGACAGTTCTCACTCTACTTTATCACCAGGGTTTCCTGGCATTGACAGACAGTGAAAATTGACCGGTATGTCCCCCCATCTAAATTAGGTGGGCCAATATAGAGGTCAACCTCTCACCGCCTTTAATCTGGATTATCCATACCACAAACATATAAATAAGACCCTTTGTTCTAGCAGTGCCTTGAGGGACTGATCCTCAGACATTATCTATGTTTTTGGGGTTGAAGCAGGAGCTGTGGCAGACAAAATGCTGTTTATAAGCAGATTTTAAAGTAGAGGTGGAACAAATACAATATTCCAGCTTCATGCCTTGTAGATTTCCTGTCCTGATGATATGGTTCAGACCCAAGTATTCACACTAACAGATAACAGTTAAGTCTTTTAAATTTCACTTTTCTCCAACGTATAGAGCATCACCATCTTCCTGATGGCAAATTTGTAGTTTGTGCTTCCAGCTACTCTGACAGGGATGATTCTGTAATTGTTAGAGCTCTTGCTCAGAATTTCTTTTTTAGTGTTTTACCGATTCTGATACAGATTCTGATGCCTCAAATTCACACACCATAGACCACTATTGCACTTAGGGCCTGATTACAACTTTGGCGGAGGGGGTTAATTCGTCCCCAATGTGACGGATATCCCGCTCACCGTATTACGAGTTCCATAGGATATAATGGACTCGTAATACGGCGGGAGGGATTTCTGTCACATTTGGGACGGATTAACCCCCTCTGCCAAAGTTGTAATCAGGCCCTTAATGTGGTATGGAAGATTTTCGAGGTGCCTAAGCATTGCATCTCCAAAAATCATTAAAATATAATGGGGCTGGGGGGAGCTGAAGGAACTCACTTTGTTACTGTATGGATTTCGTATTGCCTACCTGGTGGAGCACGTATGGTACTCCCCAAATATTGCAACTTGTCAAGTAGTACAGCTTCTGTCTGTGCCAGTTCCTCTGCTGTGCCTGGTTCCAGATTCCTGCCTCAATCAATCCACCCTCTCCTGTGGTTTCCATTTACTTGTCCCCTATGACATTCCTTGCATTGTGCAGTCAGTTTAATTATTGTACATGACCAGGCGAAAACGAATTTTGTAGAACTTCTGCATCAAACTTTGATGACTTATCACTAATTTCAGGACATTTTCTGCAGGTGGAATAGATAAAAGAGGGGGGGGCAATAGACAATAGAGAAAATAGTATTGGAGGACAACAAATCGAAAGGTTATATTTTCTAATAAAGATTTCCAAATTGTATGACAATATATTGTAGAGTGACAGTGACATTCCCCATTCATGACTGACCAAAAACATTGACCAGCAGAAAAATTAAAGATGCCACCACTGTACTTGCAGCTTATTGGCTAAACCTCTTAGGTAGCAATGAGTTTGTTCAGGTGGAAATATAAGTAGAAGGAAAGCAGATTAGATATAATCCAGACTAAATTGCCAGGAAAGTGCAATGTGTACACTAGAAGAAGGATGGAGAGAGTGTAAAATATTCAATCTAGATAGTTAATTCTAGCGCTCTAGAATCTGATCAAGACATTCAGGCACCTCACTGGGGCTACATATATCATAAAAAGCAAAAATATTTCAAAGGGAGCCAGAATAAAACCAATCGTGGCTCGCTTGGGTTGCAGGAGGGCGGGCGGCGCGCGGGGGTGGGGTTGATGAGGAATACATTTTAATAAACTTTAAAAAAACCTTACCTTTGCTCTGGTTTTTGTCACGCCGCCGCTCCTCCGTATTGCAGTGCAGGCACAGGCTTCCAGCCTACTGTGCGGCAAATCATGACTCTGCTCAGAGCAGCGTTAGGATTGACTGGGAGCGCCCAGCCAGGGTGCTCCAAGGTAGACTGGGAGCTTGTGTCTGCTCTCTCCAGCTCAGCAACACAGGCCGGGCTGGAGGGAGCCTACTGTGCATGTGTGTTTGGCCGGCCCAAGACAGCTGGCCAAACATACATGCACACTGAAGGGAGTGCTCTGTGCACTCCCCCACATGTCTGTCATCCCCAATGCCCCGCCCCATTTACTGCAAAACGATAATAAACATGTGCCACACACTGGAAATCAATACGAGTGCCTTTGATTTTTGCCAGCTTCCTCTGCCATCCCTTTCCACCTAGATTTACAGATAACGGGGATATGGTTACCAGTAGTTACAAGTGAGACTCTGAGGTTCCACAGAAAAAAATTGAAATTACAAGGAAAATTGTAATTTCGGGTCCGATTTCACTGATAATTCCTCATTTTCACAGTGAAGTTCAACTGGAGATTTAGGCTGCTTTCCGCAAGCTTGAATCCCTGATGAAAAGTTACTATAACTTGGACCTTATAACTTCATCAATCTTACAACTTCCATCAGAATTAAAAGGCCACTGGTAATCAAGGCCAATGAAGGACTCAATTCTTTCACCAAGGAGAGGCAAATGTGATATTTCTGATGACATTGATCTTCCTGCACTTTGGATAAATGGAAAGGTTTAAATAGGCAGTGATTCACAATGTGCACAGCTTTACTGGCGTGCTAAAACTCCTTGATATATTTCCACTTAAAGTGTTGACGACGAGTGCAAAGCGTTTCAATACTTAGCAATAAAACTGAAGAGGTCTTGGGTTTGTCAAAAAAAGAAGTAAAAAAGAACACATTATATATGTAATAAAATTTTATGATAGTCATTAGCTGAAGGCAATCCATTTTTGCTCTTGGACTCATTAGCCAGCAATGGCCTTTGAGACACGTGGGGTTTTTAGGCTCCTTGATTCTAATTTTCAATGGTCGACATACAATATCCATGCAATCGGAAGTGGCTGCAAACCTATGACCTCTATTTTTCCAGGGTAAGCAGAACTTTGTCATGTCACAGCCTTCTACCTCAGAAAGACAAGAGGGTAATTGTGCGGCGCTGGTTTTGCTTTATTTTCACGCACATTTGAACGATTTTGTTTCTTTCGCATGTGTGTAAGCTCGTTCACACTTCTTGTCCTTGTAATGCTGTTTTCTCGTCATGGCTATTCTCTTGTCATTTCTGTTCTGTTTTAATGTTTTTATTGTCACATCTTTGATTTGCAAAAGACCGGAGCTGAATTACATAAAGTGAACAGTGTCGGCGGCACAGGTTTGGACTGAACGGTATCTTAAGTGGTTGACGAGCTGGAACTGCTTTATTTTACACAGTTAGAAAGCGGTAGTTTGCTTGTTACATGAACTTTTGAAACGCGCTGCTCTGACTAGAAAGGTAGCAGCTTTAATGGACATATCTAAAGTAAACAGCTAAATACAACACAAAACATAGCAAGGCATATCACAACAAAACAGAACATAAGATATTGCAATAATACAGCAAAAAAGATAACACCACGAAAACTCACAGAACACGCCACAATGGAACAGAATGCCCCACATCAATTATGCATAAAATCTCATGTTGCCCATTACTACCTCCAGCATCCTGATTTCAGAAAACGGGGATAAAAGGTGTTTAAAACAAGCTTTATCTTAATAGCTTCAATCAAATATTGTTTCCAGTCCTACTCTTGAACATGAATAATGTGTACCTTGTGCCCAAGTACTCTCTCATTTCACAGCCAGAGAACGTTCCCACAGTGGGAAGTAGGAGGACCTGATACAACTACCACCAGATGGCAGTAAAGAAGCAGAGGTGACGTTTTTTGTACGCCCGTGAGGATGCACACGTGCAAGCGTGTGGTCTTTAAAAATATGTTGTTTTTCAGTTCCTACATCTTGTTCGCCAGCCATAAACGCTGTAGTCTCAGAATGATTAGGAGAATGGGGAAATTCAGGCCCTGATTTAAGAGGGCCTAGCGCCATACATTACCACATTAGTATCATTTTTTAAAGTTAATGTGGCTATATTATGGCAAAAATACCTCACCATATTTATAAAGTGGTGCAATACATGCATTGCTCCACTTTGTAACCCTTGCGCCACATTATGCCTTCGCCAGGCACAATGGGGCATATTTAGGAAAAGTGGCACTGCATCCACTGCATTGCCACTTTTCTTGTGCGCTGTAGTGCCCCCTAACACCACCATGTGGCACTGTATTAAACATACAGTGCACCATGGTGTTAGTTAGGGAACTTGAATCAAATGTTTTGATGCTAGTTTGGCAGTTTGCAGGAGTAGCGCCAAAAATTATGACACTAATCCTGCAAAGCACATTGAGGCCCATTTAAAACAGTGGTGTGCCTCCTTTTAATGCCTGCTCTGTGCAGGCGTTAAAAAATGCCACTTGAAATGGTGCAAAGAAATCTTTTAGATTTCATTGCGCCATTTTTGCTGACCCCCTAATGAGGAACGCCCCCTAGCATACATTTTGTCTGGCACAGGCATAATGTGGAGCAAGGGGTTACAAAGAGGACCAATGCATGCATTGCTCAGATTTGTAAATATAGCACAGCATTTTTGCCATAATATTGCTACATTAGCATAACAAAAATTACTCTACTGTGGCAATATATTGTGCTAGACCCTCTTAAATCAGGGCCAATGTATGCAAGGGGGGCATGTGAGACTTAAAGATCCAAGTGAAGACAGACTCACCAGGGCAAAGTTAAGCCATTAGGATAAAGGAGTGGTAATAAGCCTTGTGTTCAAGAATACAATGCTCATAAATATCAAAAGGGAGAATTGGTCATAAGTTGGGGAAAGCTGTGTGGGCATTGAAGACATCAAAGGCTGAAGGGCCTCTGTGGGTGGTTGGGAGTCCATTGAACGTGGATGAATTAGTAGAGACATGGCTTCTTGTGTAAATCCTTTATTTGATTAAACCTTTCTAAGTGATGTCGATTGACCGACTTACACTGGAGTAGGTCTCTGATGCATGTGTCCTCACCATCACCCTTTTTTCTTCTCCCTGACTTCCTGTCCCTGCCCCAGCAGCATTCAATGAATGAATGAATGATGGATTTTATTGAGCGCAACAGCTGCTCCAACCAGAGCATCTTGGTCTTGTTGCCAATAAAGACCGGAATCTAAAAGAACCCTCTTATGGACCCAAACTCTCCATGAAGAGAAAGTAGAAGAAATCAAGAACAATATCATATCTCTTTATAGAGGTGGGTATTCAGGCAGGCCTTGAAAATGGTCTTGGAAATAATGGTTCAAAGATGATCAGGAAGGGAGCCCCGCAGCTTAGGAGCCAGAAATGAGAAAGCTCGGCCTCCAGCACTTGATTTGTGTATCTTCGGGACACATTGACTGCTCACTTTCTCAGCAATTCAGCTAGCTGCTTTTGGCCACATTACAAGGAGTAGGTGCATTTGTTTAGCTGGTGGGGGTGGACAGTGAAGAAAACTAAATGTTCTGTTTGCTGTTAGGGACACGATTGGTGTGTATGGTGAACGAGCCAAGGATGCAAAACCTGAGAGCTTGATAGTAGCTCTAATAACCTTTTGACAGCTAAAAACATTGTGATAGAATGTGGTATACCAGTCCCTCACTCGCCTTCATAAACCAATGAGGCTCCTTTGCCTCCCATAGGCCCCTCCGCTCACTTAAAAAAAAAAAAAAACACCCACCCACTCCTGTTTTCTTATGTCTCTTTACCTGGTGAGATTTACCTCTTCTCTCGTCCTTGGCGTGGCTGAGGGGAGTCTCGTCCTCTTCTTCGGCACTGGTCGCGGGGCCTCTGGTGCCTTTTTACCAGTCACTCGGCAACCGGCTTGTTGGAGGCGTGTGAGGCTGCCTCTCTGGGGTTTTCTGGCAACGTCGTCTGACGTGGTCGGATGGCTCTATGGTGGCTGGTGCTGTGCTTCCAGGTTTCAGAGGTTGCAGAGCACTTCCGTCTCCCAGCAGACTGTTTCTGCAAGTTTTTGGTGTAAGGCGGGCATTTGGGCCTGTGTTTTTTTACTAGTTTCATTGATTATCCTGATTGGGGGTCCAATTAGGAATTTTATGTGATTGGTGCTTAGATAGGCCGTTTTTGGCCTTTTTAAGACTGGCGAGGTGGTTTGGTCTTTAGTTGTTTGCTGTCATCATGTCAAAGAAGGGTGCAAAGGGCAGGAGAGTGATTTCTTCTTCTTTCTCTTCTGAGAATGAGGGTGTTTCGGTGCCATTACAGGCTGCCAGAGTGGAAAGGTCTGATATGGCTGGTTCTGCTCTTCTTGTGAGGAAGTTCAGGACATGATTGAGGTGGGAGTTTCCAGGGCTCTCCAGGCTGGGGCTGTTCGTCCAGGTCGTCCCTCTGCTGCTTCCACCTCCATGGACGCAGCTGGTTCCTCTTCTTCTGAGGGGGATGGTCCTTCTACGGCTTCTACGGCTTCTGGGAGCAAATATGTGTCTCATGAGGAAATGTGGAGTATTCTGGCTCATGTCTGGGACAATTTGGGTTTTCCTGCTTTTCAACCTGCAGGGGAGGATTCTACCCTATTTCCTCAATATGTGACTCCTTCTTGGTTTGCTATGCTTTTTCTGGGGCCTGTTAAGGACATGGTTTTCCGGGAGTTGAAGGAGGTGGCCAAAGCCCAGGTTCCTAGTTTTCTGCAAAAATTATATTTGCTGGAAGGAGAGGATGCTCTTCCTTCTTCTGTGCGTTTAGATTCCATGCTGGCTACCTTGATTGGAAAAACTGCAGTCAATCCAGAAGACTGTGCTCTTTCTGATGCCACCGATTGGAAGGTGGACTCTGGTTTGAAGAGGGCCTTTTCTGCTGGAAATTTGACTCTTCGGGCTGGTGTTTTTTCGGCTTACTCTGCGCAGTCCTTGGTTCAGGACTTTGACAAGCTTGCGGTGGCTGTGCAGGATGGGTCGGAATGTTCGGAATTACTGTCCGTGATGGAGCAACAGGCCCATTTATTGGCTGATTTTTCCTAGGATATTATCCGCTCTTCGGCTATGACTTCTGGGGCAGTGATTGGGCACGCTGGTCTCTTTGGTTGCGTCAGTGTAAGGCTGATCCTGGGGAGAAGGCGGCTCTCCTAAGACTTCCTTTGAAGGTCAGGCTCTGTTTGGGGATCAGTTGCCTGCAATGATTTCTAAGGCCTTTAAGGACCGCAAGCATGCTTTACCTTATAAAGGAAGCTCTGCATCTGGCAAAGGGTGGAAGTCGCACTCCAGGTCCTTTCCGAAGTTTGTTCCTTGGTCCTCGTCTTCCAGGAAGCGTAGGTTTCAGCCTCGGTTTTCTCCTAAGAGGTCTGTTCTTTTGGCAAAAAGGGCTGCTAAGAAGGGGTCCTGACAATCAAAGTGTGGGAGCATGGCCAGTTGGAGGAAGACTGAAACATTTTCTGTCAGAACGGAAAAAGTATGTCACCGATCAGTGGGTCCTGAACATTGTAGAAAATGGATACTCCATAGAGTTAGATCTTGTTCCTCCAGACACTGGGGTTCATCCGACTCCTTTACCTGTGGATGAAGGCAGGCAGGAGGCTTCGGTGGAGGGAGTCCAGTCCTTGCTGTCAAAAGGGGCCATTTGCAAGGTTCCTGTGGACGAAAAGGGGAAGGGGACTTATTCTGTTCTGTTCCTTGTTCGAAAACTGACAGGGGGTTTCCGTCCTGTTTTAAATCTAAAATGGGTGAATTCTTGGGTCAAGACTGTGCACTTCCGGGTGTTGTCCATTCAGGATATTTTTCCTCTCATTTTGCCAGGGAATTGTTTGGGTTCTCTGGATCTTCAGGATGTTTACCTCCACGTGCCTGACACAGTGTCTTCTCCAAGGTTTCTGCGCTTTGCAATAGGTCCAGACCATTTTCAGTTTTGTGTTCTTCCCGTCGGCCTGAAATCAGCTCCCAGGGTCTTCACGAAAGTGCTGGCTCCTCTCGTGGAGCTTCTGCATGGGGAAGGGGTGTTTGTACATCCTTACCTGGACGATCTTTTGATTCAGGCTCCAGACAAAGATCTAATGAGGTTTCATGTGGAAAGGGTCTTGGGAGTCCTACAGGGTCACGGTTTCTTAATGGGAAATCAAATTTGGTTCCTTCCCAGGACCTGGTATTTACTGGGGCTCGATTTCTGACTCTGCGGGGGTTGGTGATTGTGTCAGAAAGGAGATGGAAAGGTCTTCAGGCTCCGGTGTTGGCTGTGCTGTCTCAAGTGGCTCCCAGGGCGCTTCAGTGGTTACGGGTGCAGGGTCACTTGGCTTCACTGATCTTCTTGGTTCCTTGGGCGAGGTTTCATCTTCTTTGTCTGGTCAATTGGTTACTTTCCCGATGGTCTCCGGATCCTAGCAGTCTACGGACTCGCATTCCTGTGTCGAATTTCATTTGCAGGGAGTTGGGTTGTTGGATGGTGCTGGCTCATCTACAGATTGGGGTTCTTTTGTCTCCGCCAATACCTGTGGTGTTAACGACCGATGACAGTCTCTCGGGTTGGGGGCATCACTGGGGTCAGGGCAGGTTTAAATGTTTTGGTCCCTCAGAGAATTGGAGAGGTCCTCGAATTGGAGGGAGTTGACAGCGATCCGGCTGGCTCTGGTGCATTTTCAGACACTCTTGCAAGGGGAGGCCGTGTTGGTGCAGACGGACAACTTGGTGGGCAAGTCCTATATCAACAGGCAGGGAGGGACCAGGTCATGTTCACTGAATCTAGTTGCTCAGGTGATTTTTTTGTGGGCCCAGCATTCAGTTCTGTCTCTTCAGGCCAGTACATTTAGGGGTCGTACAATATTCTGGCAGATCAATTAAGCAGGGTCATTCCTTCCTCCCGGGAGTTCTCCCTAAGGGTGTCTCTAGTCCGTTGTCTGGTTCGGTCCTAGGGCCTTCCGGTTGTGGACTTGTTTTCCTCTCTGGAAAACGCGAAGGTGGGAATGTTCTGCTCCCAGTATCGATGTCCTCAGGCCTGGGCAATGGACGGTCTGACGTGTCCTTGGCCGCAGGGTCTTCTTTATGCGTTCCCTCCTTTTCAGTTGATCTGCTCCTTTCTTGTCAAGGTGCGGCAGGTGGGGGCTCAGGTGATTTTGATCGCTCCCCTGTGGCTGCGTGCAAATTGGTTTCCTCTGCTTCAGCAGTTGACCTTCGGGACGGAGTGGGTTCTTCCTCTCCATCCCTCTCCGCTGGTGTTTCCTTGTCTCTCCCGGGGATCCTTGCAGAGACTGCACTTGACGGCTTGGAGGTTGAACAGTGGGGTTCGACGGGGATGGGGGTTCCTGGTCCTTTGGCTGTGACTTTGCAGGCTGCTAGGCGTAAATCCACGTTGCATTCCTATGGACGTGAGTGGAAGTTTTTTTACTCATGGTGTTTGCAACAGCATATTGACCCTACGGTTGCTTCTCTGTTTGTGATCATGCAGTTTTTGCAGGATGGGGAGCATATGGGGTTGTCGGTGGCTACGCTACGTGTTAAATGGGCAGCAATCCAAGCTTTTCAGAGTTCTTGGTGTAATCTGGAAGATGATGATCATTTGATGCCTACATTTTCTCAGGGTCTGGTGAATTTATTTCCCAGAATGGTGCATTCTTTCCCTCACTAGAATCTGCAGTTGGTGTTGGATGTGTTGATGGACCCTCCTTTCGAACCTTTGGGGGACATTGATTTAAAACATTTGACGTTGAAAACTTGTTTTGTGGTAGCTATTACGTCAGCCAGGCGTTTGGGGGAGTTGGGTGCTTTATCCTGCTCTTTTCCTTTTTGCAAAGCTTTTCCTGATCCTGTTGTGCTAGTTCCTGTACCCTCTTTTGTGCCTAAGGTTAATTCTGCTTTTCATGGTCGACAAGACGTGATTCTTCCAGCTTTTTGTTCTGACCATTCCTTGAAGGAGGAAATCAGATTACATGCTTTGGATGTGCGACGGGCCTTGTTGGGTTATTTACAGGCGGTTACGGCACTCTGTAAGGGAGATTCTTTGTTTGTCAATTTTGGCCCTGCTAGGAAAGGGGAATTGGCTTCTACTACGGCCCTGATCACTGGATCCGATCAATGATTCTATTGGCCTATGATTTGAAAGGAGTGGTGTCTCCTGCTGAGATTCAGGGATGTTCTACGAGGGGGAATGGCTGCTACTGTGGCTGAATTGCAGGACACTGCAGTGGTGGAGATTTGTAGAGATGGTACTTAGGCGTCTCCATCCACTTTTGTGAAACACTACTGTATTGCTGAATTGGGGTATTTGGAGGCAGTTTTGGGGCATATGGTTTTGTCCTCTATGAAGAAATAGGGGTTTTTCTCTGCATATGACCTGGTTGTGTTTAAATATGTTTTGATCTGCATTGCAACTTGTAGGAAAGTAGTTTCTTTCTAGCATGGTTACCCCCACTTTTGGCCTGTTTATGAGTGTGTGTCAGTGTGTTTTTACTGTGTCACTGAGATCCTGCTAGCCAGGACCCCAGTGCTCATAGATAAAAACCTATAGGTCAGTGTGTTTTGCCTGTCTCACTGGGATCCTGCTAGCCAGCACCCCAGTGCTCACAGTGTGTGGCCTAATTTGTATGCCTGTGTAATGCCTAACTGTGTCACTGAGGCTCTGCTAACCAGAACCTCAGTGCCTATGCTCTCTCTGCTTTACAATGTGTCACTGTAGGCCAGTGACTACATTTACCAATTTCAAAGGGCATACTGGACCCCCCTTGTAAGTCTAGGTACCCAGGGCATTGGGGTTCCAGGAGATCCATATGGACTGCAGCATTTCTTTTTCCACCCATAGGGAGCTCAGACAAACCCTAGCACAGGCCTGCCAGTGCAGCCCGCCTGAAAAAATGCACACATTATTTCACAGCCATTTTCACTGCACTTAAGTAACCTATAGGTCACCTATATGTCTAACCTTCACTTGCTGAAGGTTAGGTGCAAAGTTACTAAGTGTGAGGGCACCCTTGCACTAGCAAAGATGCCCCACATAGTTAAGGGCCATTTCCCCAGACTTTGTGAATGCGGGGACACCATTACACGCATGCACGACATATAGGTCAATACCTATATGTAGCTTCACAATGGTAACTCCGAATATGGCCATGTAAGGTTTCTAAGATCATGGAATTGTCCCCCATTCCAAATCTGGTATTGGGGAGCCAATTCCATGAATCCTGGGGGCTCCACCATGGACCCCCAGTACTGCCAAACCAGCTCTCTGAGGCTTGCACTGCAGCCACCTCACAGACAGGGTTCTGCCCTCCTGGGGTCTGGGCAGCCCAGTCCCAGGAAGGCAGAACAAAGCATTTTCTCTGAGAGCAGGGTCTTACACTTTCTCCCTTTGGAAATAGGTATTACAGGCTGGGGAGGGTAGCCTCCCTCAGCCTCTGGGAACGCTTTGAAGGGCACAGATGGTGCCCTCCTTGCATAAACCAGTCTACACCGGTTCAGGGACCCCTTCTCCCCTGCTCTGGCGTGAAACTGGACAAAGGAAAGAGGAGTGACCACTCCCCTGTCCATCACCACCCCAGGGGTGGTGCCCAGAGCTCCTCAAGTGTGTCCCAGACTTCAGCCATCTTTCTTTGCAAGGTGTGGGGGCACTCTGGAGGGCTCTGAGTGGCCAGTGCCAGCAGGTGACATCAGAGACCCCTCCTGACAGGTCCATACCTGATAAGGTAGCCAATCTCCCTCTCAGAGCTATTTAAGGTCTCTCCTGTGGGTTTTCTTCAGATTCTGCTTCCAAGTTTCCATCAGGAATCCTCTGCAACAACTTCAGACTCTTCTGATCTCGGATCAACCGCAGCCTGCTCCAAGAAACGCTGTAACTGCAACAAAGTGTCTACAAGAGACACTTTTCTTCATCAACCTCAGCTCCAAGTCAGCAACTGCAACAGTTTCCATGGTGTGCATGCTCTGAGTACTCCCTGTCTTCATCCTGCACCAGAAGGACCAATGAAATCTCCCATGGAGTGACGGGTCACTCCCCTGCTCCAAGCAGGCACCTTCCAGGGCAACGACAGATACCCTGGACTCCTCTCACAGCAACGAGCGTGCTCCTAAGGACACAGAGGGTGGACATCATCGACATAGGCTGTCCTGAGGTCCTGCTGACGCAATTTGGAGGAGGTAAGACCTTGCCTTCCCCAAGAGCGACGTTACCCCTTTGTACTGCGTCTTCCCCGCCTCTTGAGGCCTCTGTGCACCATTTGCAAAATTCCTTTGTGCACAGCCTGGCCCAGGTCCCCAGCACTCCATCCTATGATGCTCAACTCGCTGAGTTGTTCTCCGGCGGCGTAGGACCTTCTTTTGTTGTGCTGCATCAACCACGTTTTGCACCTCCTTTGAACCCGGATCCTGCGGCTTCTGGGGGTGCTGGCTGGCATAGTGAGGGCTCACTAAAGTGTTGAGAGTCCTCTCTTCCTCCTCACACAGAGTTGAGGCCCCCAGGAACCTCATGAGTACATCCAGCTCCATTTTGACGCAAAATGCACTTTTGTCGTAGCCAAGGCTTGTTGGCGCCTTCCAACACAAAATCTCATCTGCAACAATCTTCACGCCGTAGGACATCTTTTGCATCATGCAGGAACCCGCTGGCATCTTCCTAGGGTGCTTTTCTGCAGTCTTCGACTAACCGTGGACTCTTCTTTTGCACCCTGTTCTCAGTTAGCAGGGGCTCCTGTCCTTCCTGGAAATTCTTTTGACTTCTGGCTTGGTCCCCTTCCTTTGCAGGTCTTCGGGTCCAATAATCTGGGGTGGGATAATTTACTTAACTTTACTGTATTCTTACTCTCCCAGCAATTCTGCACACGGTACAGTTGTCTAGGGGGGAATTTGTGATTCACATTCCACTTTCTTAGTATATAGTTTGTGTTGCCCCTAGACCCATTTTCTCCTATTGTATTCTGTAGGATTTCCTACTGTTTGCATTGTTCTATGACTATTTACTTGTCTAATTTTGGTGTCTAGTGTATATATTGTGTATAATACTTACCTCCAGAAGGAGCATTGTCTCTAAGGTATTTTTGATACTGTTTCACCTAAATAAATACCTTTATTTTTGGTAACACTCGGTATTGTTTTTACTTGTGTATAAGTACTGGGTAACTATAAGTGGTATTGCATGAGTTTTGCGTGTCTCCTAGTTCAGCCTAATCTGCTCTGATATAGCTACCTCTATCATCCTAAACTGCTAGAACACTACCACATTTCACTAATAAGGGATGACTGGACCTGGTATAAGGTGTAAGTACCCACGGTACCCACTACAAACCAGGCCAGCCTCCTACACAACTCAGTTGTCTGTCTCATGTTTTGATTGCTATATCTCATAGGTTAAGGAAGGCAAGGGAGGGATGGGAGGTAATGCGTCCATTACTTACCGTTAATGGCATTACTCCTAGTCCTACTTCCTCGCCTTCCTTACAGTTCCCTCCCTCCCGGTACAGGACAACTGAGTTTTTGGTTGGCTTGTTTCTGTATAGGAGTCGGTGGGGGCAGGGGGCTCTTTTAAAAAGAGAGGGGAAGGGATCTAGGGGAGGCAAATGAGCCTCGTTGGTTAAGGAAGGTGATAGAGCGTTCCGTCCTAATAAATTACCTGTATTTGGACGCTCTTGGGTCGATGAATCTTTTGACCAAGTGGGGCTCTCTTCACCCGAGATTAGTCAATTTAATCAAATCAATAATCAATAACGAACATAAGCAATGCCCTGATCAACATAACACTTCACAATTAATCCAGAAAACATTTCGGCGAACCATGACCTTTCGGCCATGAATAACCACACCAGTTCATTCAAAGTTAATGAATTTATTTCCCTATATTAACAAAGCTAGCACGATATAAATGTGTCTCAACACCAAATGATATATGTAAATGAACATTAATAGCTATCCATAACGGCGAAAAAGATGCAATCTATGCAGCATTTGAATAACAATGCATTCGATAATAGCAACGCAAACCACTAAAACTATAATCTGTAATGGGCTAATTGCATACATTAGTCAGCATAACAAGGTCTCAAATTGCATCGTGCAACAAATGAATCCTCATCTAACCTCAAATTAGCATCTGCATGTGGGACTTCATGCAAAAAACAATTTAGCAACATTGATTTGGAAAACTCCTAACTAGGGCTCTTATCAAAAATCAGCAGTTGGTTACCTAAAAAGAAACACAATGCAATTGTACATTTTCCTTTCATATTTACCAAATTCAATCAGCATTCCAGGAAGTCTTCGTCTCACAGGTACCGGTTTCGATCAGCATGGGACGGGGGCAAAATGGGGCAGGGTGGACGGGGCAATTGCCTCACAGCGGCAAGATAAAAGGACAAAACTACTACTTTATGCAAAGGGGCAAATCAAAGTTAAAGTCTCTAGGGTGAGAATTACTTAAAGTCTCTTTCTCTCGATTAGAGAAAGCATCAAAGTCTCATTCAAAATGGCGTCGAACATCAATTGGCATCGTAGAAGATGGCAAAATGACGAGGTCGGCAAGATGAGCCATAATGGCTGCAATGGGCAATAATGTCCTCAATGGGTGCAATGGGTAATGGCCGCTTTCTTCTTGTGCACCAGGTTTAAATAATCAACAGTTCAAATCCAGTAGGGTCTTCCATTGGAGGGTTCATAGGTTGGCTTCAAATTGTCCAATCAAAAACAACAATTCACAAGCTTCTACCTAGGCATACATTATCCTTGGAGTCGGGAACGTAAGTTGCAACATATTTTACCAATTAACTCACTTTCAGAGCTTCCATTGTCTGCACCTGCAGATTGACCTTGGAGCAAAGAAGAAGATGCCAGGCTGGCACGAAACCTTAAAGATAAGCATGTGAACCGATCTCACTGGAAAAGTACAGCTTCAAGCAAGAATACACGTTTTATTAGCACATTAGAAAAACACGAGCATCTAAACCGTGAGACAAGGCAACTAGGCCGAAGCCTCCACTAAAGTTATGCTAAGTTAAAACATTTCAAACAAGCAAATCATGGCACACGTTTACGGTTATGTCAGATTAGTACAATTCTAATACATCACGTTATATAAAGCACGCTTATAAATGTTGACGAACTACTCTGAGGGCACATTTGTCCCCGTACAATCTTTATTAGTTCGGTTAAAGTCACACTTGATTATTGCAGCACTACGTTTTATGCGCTAATAAATGTTAAAACCTTCATTTCTGCGTCATCAATGGCGAGGGAGTAGGACTAGGAGTAAAGCCATTAATGGTAAGTAATGGACGCATTTTTATTCAATTGAAGTCTTGCAATTTACTAGATTCTTAAAAGGGTTACAAGTACTTTCAAGAATTAACTGTGGGGACCTTTGATTGTAAAATAAGCAACAGAAAGATCGAAAATGTATCTAGAAGTCTGCCCACAGTTAAAATAGAAGAAAATAGGCACTTAAGTGGCTCCAGATTTACTACTTTTTACAACTCACAAACAGATGCAATACTATGCTTCTCTTGCACTCCCATTACATTCGAGATGCTCTCTTTCCTTTACCAACCCGAAAAATGGATTTACTTTAGCCCTTTGTTGGAGCAAATCTTAGACCATTTTCATGGTGGTAAAGGTTTGGAGAGAAGTTTGTGAACCTGCACACATACGCTTGTGGGTGTTCACAAAATCTTGAGGCAAACATCTTGATACACTCACTCTTTAACCCGTTTGGGAGTCACTACTGAATAACTGCACACAGCTGTGGAGTAGAATTATACAGAAGTGAATACCGTTCACCTGCATGTCGGCCATTTTCCTTCATAAATTTAGGTTTACGGCTGAGAATTGTTTTGTGAATTAGGCCGTGCTCATAAGAAAAGTAAGGAAATACGTTTCTTCTAAGAAGAGTTGTGATTTCTCCTGGGATTTAGAGGTAAAAAACCGGGTTGAGGATTACTCACTTCTGTGCAATTGGACCTTTCTTTAAGAGTGCAGTGGCATAGGGCGCGTCATTTTCAGCACACTGGCCTCGCATGGAAATGGCTTAATATGCTCCCTTGTGCGTCTATCTATAGAGATCTTCTTGATATTTCTTCAATGTCCTCGCGCCTGCAATTTTAGATTAAAAACATAATGCATTAGCTTTCTCTCTCTTAACACCTCCAACCTCTGCACATCAAGACAACCCTGCTGTATCAAGATGAGCGCGCCAAGCGTTCTGGGTCAGAGCTCGTCACGGCTGTCAGCCCCTTCGTCTGCGAGAGACGACGGACTACCGGGGGGCGGAGGGGTGCCTGGGTTCTGTACAGAAACCTCGTACATATTTATTTGGCCTGGAGATACTTTAATAGCATCTGTCAAAGCTCATTGAGAGACCAGGAAGCCTCTGTCATCGCTCTGTTGTTTTAAACATCCAATAAGTGCTCTCCCCCATTCTCATTCTTTAGGGGGTGATAAAGGGATCAATTGCGTTGTTGAATTATTTGGCTGTAGAGACTAGGCAATCATGGCGTCCTATTATAAATCTGCAGGGCAGTTAAGCAGAGGCACGCTGGGGGATCACGAATCAGCGCTGGCGTTAACATTACCTACGAAATGTTGCTGGTTTGAATTTAAAATATACCTCAATATGGCACAGCCTTTAAACGTAAGAAAGGATTCCACAGTATCTGACACCACGATTCACAAATTATAGATAGTAACGACAGCGTCGTGTCAAATTCAATTAAAACTGTCCATCCCTTTTAGTAATGGCTAGAAGACTATGGTCACACTATTTTTGTGTAGCGATAACACGTCGCTAGAGGCACCACAACTGCTGTCTTCTAGAGTATGGCTACCGAATTATGGCAGGACCCTGGAACCTGTGCTTCCGTGTTTGACAAATTGTGCTAACAGCACAAGGCGCTCGCGTGCCCCTTCCACCCCACCCAGCGAAAATCAAGACGGCTCCACTCAAATGTGTGCCTTTTAAACAGATTTTAGCTTATACTTTGTGCCTTTGATTCAAACGTTTTTTGCAGAATGAAAAGGAGGCACAGGGATTGTTCTGTATGGTCTTTCGGTCTTTGGCCATCTGTTTATAAGGACTACATGTACATTCAAAATTATAAAATAATACATTCAAAGCAGTGTGTTACATATTGGGTTTCTGGTTGGCAGAAGTATGCACCCTGTCCAAGCAGAAACCACAATCCTAGTCAAGATAAGTCAGATACACACTAAAAGTTAACCCTTGGTAGTTTGACACAAAGCAGTCAGGCTTAGCTTTAGAGGCAATCTGTAAAGTATTTGTTCAACACTTCAAACAGTAAAACAGGGAACACAGGGCACAAAGAGATACCACACCTGGTTAGAAAAATAGAGCTTAATTTAACGGAAAAACAAGGACAAAATGACAAAAATCCAATTAATACATCCTGATATATGCAATTTTAAAGATTTGGGTGAAAATAGTGCTTAGAAGTTCAAAGCGCCAACTGTGGTTATCTGGTCGTGCCAGATCGGGGCAAAGTCAGAAGTTCATGCCTACCGCGATAGAACACAAGCCTGCTACAGGGACCCACTTACGTCTACTGAACACAATACCTTAAATCCTGGTGTGCAGTCTGGGCGCTGTTGCTTTGCTAGGCTTTGCATCATCCGGCGTGGGTTTCCGAGAAGCTGTGCAGTGAGGCTTTGCAGAGTTTGGAGTCACTTTGCATTGGTTCCAGGGAGCTGTGTGGCGAGGCTTTGCACGGCTTGGGGTTGCTGTGCATCAGTTCTGATGGACTGACAGCCGGGAGGCAAGGCTTTGTGGGGCTTCTCGCCGCCCTGCATTGATTCCAGTGAGGCTGGCAGCTGTGCAGTGTGGCTTTGCGGGGCTTCGGGTTCTTTCATGCCAATATGATGAAGACCACTGAAGGCAGAGCACCTCAGGCCCTCTTCCAAAAGTCCAGGACTGGAGTGGCACCACTTGGCAGGGTAGACACACATATGGTATGGTCCAGGTGCTGTAGCTAGTGAGCTGGAAGCCTTTTGTGTCCCTGAGACTTCAGAAAACAGGAGGCCAGCAGACAAGACCTTTGAGTCACTCTGGGGTCCTGTGTTCAAGAATGAGGGTTGCAGGTTTACTTCTCCTTCCCCAGGCAAGATGGTAGCAGGTAGCTGGTCAGCTCAGCAAAACAGAAGTCCAGCAGAGTAGCAGCTCAGCAGAGTTGCAGTCCTTGCAGCAGCCCAGCAGTCCTGCTTCCTGGCAGGGTATCCACAGGAGCATTAATGTACTGATTTGGTGGTGTTTGAGGTCAAGTATTTATGCTTTGGTGTCCTGGTTCTAGATGGTAAAAGACGCTTATAGGCAGTGGCTTTGAAGCACAGGGACTCCCCTCCTTCCCCTCCCCTGGCTCTAATCTGAATAGAGTGACAATATAGGGTTGTTAAGCCTATTGTGTGTGGACAGGCCACAGTCCATTCTGGTGTAAGTGTGAAGCTGTGACCAACTCCTCCCTGCTATCCTGCCTTGGATGGCCCACTAGTCACAACTAAGCTTCCTTTGTGTGTGTCAGTCTATAAGTAATTCACAAACCCAGCTGTAACCCCATCCCAGACGCGTGTTGGAGACAGGCTGAATGCACACAGGGCTTAAGACCATGAAAAGTACAACAGATCTTGAAAAAATAAATCTGAGTTTTTTTTCTCACTACTAGTACATGTAAAATTTAAAAGTACATGTCCTATTTTTTAATTACACAGCACCCTGCCCTAAAGGCTACATAGGGCCTCGCTTAGGGGCTATGCATATATAATAAAAGTGAAGTTTAAGGCTTGGCAAGGGGTTTTAAATGCCAAATTTACATGGCAGTGTAAACTGCACACACAGGCTTTGCAATGGCAGGTTTGAGGCATTTTTACATGGTTACTTAATTGGAAGGCACAATCAGTGCTATAGGCCCACTAGTAGCATTTAATTTACAGGCCCTGGGCACAAGTAGCACACTCTAATAGAGATTTATAAGTACATGAAATATTCCACTTGTGGATTACCCAAGTTTACCATGTTTTAAGCAGAGAGCATATGCACTTTAGCACTGGTTAGCAGTGTTAAAGTGCCCAAAGTCCTAAAGCCAAAAAAGAGTCCAGCAAAAAGTGGAAGGACAAGGCAAATAAGTGTGCGTATGACCCTACAGAGAGGGCCAGGTCTAACACATTGCTAAAGCTATGGCAGGAGCTTTAATGCTCTAAGTAGTAGCATGGAAGTCCTTGTTTATGATGGGTAAGATAAAAATAGTAAGGTAACTATAACTTGAACCCTTGCCACACACAGTTTTCTCATCAATAATTTTAATAATGTAACTGTTGCTGTGATATCAGTGATATCATAGAAGATGCCATGAGTAATGTAATATGGGCTAATTAGCAGTGCATAGTGAGGGTCCAAGTTATAGTTATCTTAAGGCCCAAGTCATAGTTACTTGAGATAACTATAACTGGTGAATTTCTGTGTTTTTTGTGTTTAAAACATATTGTCACTGAAATTCTCACCTAACTATAATGTTACTTTAACCTTTGTGTTTTTTCAGTAAATTTCTACTGTTTTTTTTAATGCAAAGTAATCTTTTATGACCCTATTGTTGGACCTGGCCCTTTTTGCAGGGTCATCCCCAGGCTTTTTGCCTTCCTCCTCCTATTTTTCTGATCTCTCTTTGTTGGCTCTGCGACTCTGAGCACGTTATCTCTGCTGATCAGTGCTAAAGGTCAGGTGCTCTCCCTTCTAAATTTGATATGATTGGCTTGCACCCAATTGGCTTATTTAATTTGCCTGTAGGTCCCTTGTACAGTGGTATCTCTTTATCTGTGGTCTGTAAATTAAATGCTACTAGTGGGCCTGCAGTGCAGCTTGTCCACCTACAGGAGTAGCCTTGCAAATCTGTCTTAGGGCTGCCACTGCAGGGCCTGTGTTCCCAGTTTACTTCCACAGGGACATGGCATATACATTTACTTTCCAGGCCTGGAACACTCCTTTTACTACATATCAGTCACCCCTAAGGTAGGTCCTAGGCAGATCTATGCGCAGGGTACTGTCTAGGTAAGGTGTAGGATATGTGCCTGGTTCTGTGGCCTGACTTAGTAGTGTCAAACAGCCTATTTAGTTTCTAACTGGCGTGAGGGCTACCTCTCTCATAGGATTGCATTGGAAATACCCTCTCATCTGGCTAAGTTGTATTGTGTGATCTATGAGGGGTTTCTCGTCTATGTGCATTCATGATGATGCTTTGCCATTCATGGTAATGTGTTTTTTTATGACATGCTTTTTTGTGATAATGATGATCTGACTACTGCTTGTGTGGCAGAATGGTAGTAACCTATGTGTTTACCTGACTACTGCTTGCTTTTGCAGAGTACTAGTAATCTATGTGATGTTCTGACAACTGCTTGTGTAGCAGGGTATTACTGATACATGTTGTGTTTGGTCTAAAGATTTATGTGCAATACAGTTTATTTTTATATAGCTTGTTGTGGAGTTTCCCTTGTGGTGTATTTATTGTGTCACTAGTGTTGTGCAAATGATTTACACAGTGCCTCTGGGATAAGCCTGACTGCTCATGTGAAGCTACCAAGGGAGTGAACAGGGGTTATCTTCGGTGTCTTGCTTCCTTGCCTTGTTGAGGTGCCTACCCTAGCCGACAAGGAACCCCATTTCAAACACATTTATTAAGTCAACCCCCGCCACTCACAGCATTCACATTTACCTATGGTCAGGCCCTGCATTCAACATCCACCGGCTTCGGTCTGCATCCAATGCATTAGTGAAGTCCCCCTCCCCAAGCCACCTTAGGCCCTGTGGACCCCGTATCCGTAGGCTTTTTTTTAGGAGGAGGAGGATGCACAGTCCCCTCCCTGAGCATTTTTAAATCTAATGCCAAATGATAGTAGATACACCCTCCCTGCTGTAGCTCCTACAGGCAGGGAAGGTATGTCTGCTTTCACCCAGTGGGAGCTTTAAAAATGCTCCTGCCGGGTTGGAGCAGACATATGTTTCCCTGCCTCTGCTAACGCAGGCAGGGAAACTACTGTTTCCTGAGTGTGGGCTCCCTGGGGCACAGTCTGTGAGCTGGTCCGAGGAGTCGAGGAGATTGGGACCACAGAGCCTTAAGGGGCTCAGTGAGGGGTTTACATGGCCCCTCCCCTTATTAATGACATTTGGCCAAGGTAATGGGTCCCAGGCCTATTAACATTGGGATGGGGGAGTGAGTCCCCCTTCCCTTTATTAGTGACAGAGAGGCCCGGGAGATTGGGACCCTGGGGCCTCACAGAGGCCTGAAGTGGACCATGCACCTCCTTCCCCTAAAGGAATATTGTGCGCTGCACTGTGTCCTGGTTCACCCGTGATTTTATTTAAGAGGAGATTTTTTTTTTTTTTTAAACAAAAAAAGTTGATGTGGATTAATGGATCGTCTGAGCATTTGCAGCAAAATTACAAAAAAAACAAAAACATTTTTGGCCCCAGACAAGGTCTCTCTGGGAGGCCCAGGGTGTCAGGTTATCCCTATCCTGCCTGTTATAACTTTTTTTAAATTTCTTTTAGAACTTTGGGGCTGAGTCATAAGATGGCTGCTGCCACATCCTGGTTATTGTGGTTGCAGCCAATCAAATCTCAGCTTGAGATCTGTCGGCCTGCAGATCCACGTTTTGGGTCCCTACTTTTCCTCATCCCATTTAGCAGTTTTTTGGAAAGGTGAAGATTTGTGAAACAGCGCCAAAGGTATTAACAATAAAAAAGGCATTTCATATGAAAATACAATTGAATCTATAACCACCTATATCTATCTATCTATCTATCTATCTATCTATCTATCTATCTATCTATCTATCTATCTATCTATCTATCTATCTATCTATCTATCTATCTATCTATCTATCTATCTATCTGTGTAAAGCAATCAGTCAATACCTTAGTTAAAATCTATAAAATAGGGCACAAAAGAAGGACTGTTGTTACCAAACTCCATGACTAAGACGGAATGTCGAAACGCATCAGTGGATGAAATTAAGTGAATCCCACGATTAAAGGATTGTAGATGTGAGATTTCCGGATGTGCAGCATTTTGTTTGCATATATATCTATATCCATATCTACATATATATATATATATATATATATATATATATATATATATATATATATATATTAGACCTGGAATTCTCAGCATGGCTCCCCTGTCATTTTTGCCTCTGCTTCCCAGGTTTTGACTGCGTGCAGGATGTGTTTTTGGTACTCTGGGGACTTTACCACTGTTGACCAGTGCTAAAGTGCAAGTGCTACCTGTGTCAAGTGAATGTGTAATTGGCTTTTTCCATGATTGGCATATTTCATTTACTAGTAAGTCCCTAGTAAAGTGCACTGCAGGTACCCAGGGCATGTAAATCACATGCTACTAGTGTGCCTGCAGCACCTATTGTGCCACCCACATGAGTAGCCTGAAAACATGGCTCAAACCTGCCACTGCAATGTCTGTGTGTGCAGTTTTAAACTGCCAATTTGACCTGGCAAGTGTACCCACTTGCCAGGCCTAAACTTTCCCCTAAGGCATCCCTAAAGTAGGCCCTAGGTAGCCCCAATGGACAGGGTGCAGTGTATGTTTAAGGTGGTGTACTGATGTGTTTTACATGTCCTAACAGTGAAATACTGCCACATTTGGTTTTGACTGTTGCAATGCCTATCTCTCTCACAGGTTAACATGGGGGCTGCCTTTAAATAACTTTAAAGATTAGATTCCCTTTGGGAGCAGATAGAAATTTGGAGTTTGATGTCTCTGAACTCAGAATTTAAAAATACATCTTTTAGTGAAGTTGGTTTTTAGATTGTTAGTTTGAAAATGCCACTTTTAGAAAGGGGGTATTTTCCTTCTTAAACAATTCTGTGACTCTGCCTTTTTGTGGATTCCCTGTCTGGGTCAGACTGACAGTTGGGCTGTTTGTGAATACCCACCAGACAGTGAGACAAAGGGAGCTTGGGTCTAGCTTGCATATCCTGATGAGCCACCTGAGCTAGAGTGGAGGGAGGAGTGGTCACTCACACCTGAATGGGCTGTGCCTTCCCTCACACAATGCAGTCTCCAACCCCCTGGTTTGTGTCTGGAGCCAGGCGTGGGCAATGTAGAATCCTGTGAACAACAGAGACTTTCCTTTGAAGTTTGCCAACTTCAAAGGCAGAAAAGGGTACAAGTAGAGGACCCAAAACCACAGATTTTTTAAATTACTTTAGGGATCAAGAGGAACCTTTGGCAAGGAGAAGAGCTGAAGAGCTGAGAAGAAGTGCTGCCCCTGCCTGTGACTGTGCTTTGTTGGGCTATCTTGCAGTTGCTGCTTCTGCCTGTAAAAGGGGACAAAGACCGGACTTTGTTGTGCATTCCTTCTTGAGAAGAATCTCCAAGGGCTTGAACTAAGCTTGCCTACTGTTTTGAAGTCTCAGGATCATCAAAGACATCCTCTGCCAGCACCTTGATTCTCTGCTGAGACTGCTGCCTTGCCAAGTGGTGTCTTATCCAGTCCCTGGGCCCCTAAGAGGTGTAATTGGCAGGACAAGGACTGAAATCCACACACAGAACACAGTGCAGGGAAATGTTCGACGCACCACATGCAACACGGCTGAAAAATGATGTGCCACTGGCTTCGCGGATGGAATCGACACTCCACTTGCATCGTGGCGGAGAGATCGATGCATCGCAGCTCGAGAAACGACATGCAACACCTGCTTGCAACTCCAGATAATGATGCAAACCCCATGCAGCCTGGTTTTCTGCCACAGTGCGACCAAATTTCTCCTGCATCATCCCTCGGCGTTTAAAGTCATGGTGACCCTACGTGGATCTGAGGTGCCCCATCAGGAAATCGACGCATCACACTCTTGCGAGAGAGAAAAAATGACGCATTGCCGACCTGACCGGAGACGAAATGATGCACGGCCTCACTTGCAAGTAAGGAATCAGCGCATCGCTGACTTTTCCAACGTACCCTCACCCATGTGGTTTATTTTTGACGCAAACCATGTACTTTGTGTAAAATCAACGTTTCTATTGTTTTCTATGGAGTAAGACTCTTAGGGGGTACAGGACCGCCAGGGCTGAAATGACGGAAGCACCGCCAACAGGCTGGCGGTGCTCCCCTGGTCATTACGACCGTGGCGGAAGCGCTGCAGTCGCACAGCCGGCGCCGGCGGTTTGCCGCCACAATGGCCCCGGCGGTAGTAATCCGCCAGGGCAGCGCTGCCCAGGGGATTACGAGTCCCCCTACCGCCAGCCTTTTCCTGGCGGTTCAAGGCTGGCGGTACGTGGAGTCGCGGGGCCCCCAGACAGGGCCCCATGCAGCTTTTCACTGTCTGCTCTGCAGAAAGTGAAAAGCGTGACCGGTGCAACTGCACCCGTCACACAGCCGCAACACCGCCGGCTACATTTGGAGCCGGCTCCCATTTTACGGCCCACATCCCCGCATTGGCGGCCGCACGCGGGTTACAACTTGGCGGGCAGTGGTTGCTGCCCGCCAATGTTGTAATGAGGGCCTTATTCTTTTAAAAATACACATCCTGACTTTTGTATGTTGGATTTTTGTTATTTTAGTCTTGTTTGATTTAGATAAATATTGCCTATTTTGTGAGCTTGTGTGGTGTCCATTTTGTAGTTTTTCCACTGTATTACTGTCTGTGTTGGTGCAAATACTTTACACATTGCCTTTGAGATAAGCCTGACAGCTTGTGCCAAGCTGTCAAGGGGGTGAGCAGGGGTTATCTTGAGTGTGTATCTCCATTGTCCTGACTAGAGTGATGGTCCGTGCCTGGACAGAGTGTAAACTGACTGGAAACCAGAGACCCCATTTCTACAAAAAACAAAGTATATATATGTAAATATATGTGCGTATATATATATATATATATATATATATATATATATATGTGTCTCAGGATAGGAAAAATACTGCTTTCTTTGACTAAAAAACTATCCTACATAGAAGGAGATTTTAGTGCCCTGTATACACTTTGTGTGTCCTTAATGAAGCAGCAGACTTCTGGGAGGTAAGATATACGCCATTCTTGAGGGGAGGGCTCATTACTGACTCAGGTTATTACCATTTATTACTGGTAGCAGTGCATCTTTTATGCAATACACGTCCATGATAAAGGTTGACAATTGTATAGTGTTGAAAAGGGTCCTGAATTGCCATTAGCTTGGCTGCTTAGAGTACATGAGCCGCTGATGTAGCTCCAGTAATTACATGTGCTGCTGTGTGTTAACATTGATTAGGCAATTAAATTCAGCAAATGGAGCTTCTTTGCCCTTAAGTCCTACTCGTCAACAGGCATTGTGGATGCTCACCTGTTTCAAGAATGAAAATGAAGCCCAAAGAACTAAAAAATTTTCAAAACCTGATATGATATAGTCGTTATGCTAAGCTCTCTGTCACCTTAGGTGCTCTCATGGCAGTGTGAGCTTTTTAGCTAGTACTTAGGGGCTGCAGAGTAATGAGCTCCTGCCTGAACTGTTAAATTGGGTAAATTCAATACATGCATTTTGAAGGCTCCATGTTAACATTTAAAACATTATGGGTCATACTTATACCTGTTTTGCGCCATTTTAGCATCATTTATTTTGATGCTAATAGGGTGCCAAGTTGACCCCATATTTATATTTTGATGCTAGACCTATCTAGCATCAAAATATAGGGCTTAGCGCCATAATGTGGATGCAGCAAACTACCTTGCACTAATTAGATGCAAGGTAGGCACTCCCATCCACAATATGGCGCTTACCCCCTAACACCTTATTTTACACTCCGGCACAAAAATGATGTGCATGGAGTAGGCGGAGTCAAACAATGCTTTGCATCATTATTTGACGCTTGGGTCTGACCAGGTGTTAAGGGACCTGTGGACCCATTTCCATGGCTAAACACCATGGAATGGGCCCATAGGTGCACGCCTAAACCCCAGGAACACCCCCACCCACACCGGAGGGACGCCATAGGATGGGAGACCCCCCCTGCCTGGCACTGGATATGAAGGCCATGCCCAGGGGACACTGGTCCCCTGGGCTGACCATTGGAGTGGTGGGCATGACTCCTGTCTTTACTTAGACAGGAGTCATGTTTGGTTGGTAGTGCGCCAGGAAATGACGCTAGGCTGGTTAGAAGCATATTTATTGCCGCTAATCAGCCTAGCCTCATTCCTGGCTCACTAACGCCTTTTCCCCTCCCACCATTCCCCACCGGCTAGCATCTTTTCTGTAGACACTAGCCTGTCCTTTGCGCCACGATTCTCCATTCCATTAATATGGCGCCTGGCTGACATTCTGGAATGGCGCTAGCAGGTGCTATGGATTTTGACGCAAGACTGAGCTAACGCAGTCTTGCGTCAAAATCTATAAATTTGGGCCTATGTTTATCCATAAAGCACATGTTCCCATCCTAGCACTAAATTGTGGAGATTTCCTGTTACTTAAAACAATGGTACTCATGTTATTGACCTTGCAAAGAAGAAAGGCTGAGTGGACCCGCCATGATTCAAACCTGTGACCATGAATTCAAACACCTCTACCTGGAAAAGATCTCCCCAAAGCACCAGTGAGAAGCAGCTATTGCGATTGCTAATATCGTCTTGGCCAGATTTACAAGAGCCAAGAACATACCGTAGCATCACTTCTTGAGACTCCCTTATAGCGCTGTGCACTGCGTCATATTTACTTTTTGTGGCTTAACACCACCTTGTAAATATGGGCTCCTCCAATGCAGTTTTCTGTGGCGGAACGGCAAGCCATGGGTGCTGCTGTTGGTATTTCACCACAACACCCATTTCTTTTGATGCTGTCCCAGATTTACACGAAGGCTTAAATCTGTGGCAGGGCCAAAAACTAATGCTTCCCCTGGGCTGGCATTAGCATGGCTCAATGAGGAGGAATACTTTAATTCCTCCTTGTTTTTGCTTTTTCCATGTGTGCTGCATTTAACGGCACAATTAGAAAGAGCAAAAGGCCATGAATGAATGTTTATGTGCAGTAATGTGTACCTTCCTAAACATAAACAATCATTCAAAAATGAGGATTTGGTACTTCCATGTGTGCTTCATAATTTAGCACACATAGAAGTGCCATCTTGCCATTGTAAATTGTTTAGGTTCAGGAAGGGACACCTTCCTGTACATAAACAATCAATCCTCTCAACGGACACACCCTTGGATGCATGCATTGGCGCTGGCAGATACATTTAGCGCAGGCACGGGGGAAACACAGAGATGCGCTATATTTTACTAAGTATGACACATCATTGCATTTGTAAAGTGACGCAATGCTGTAAAGTTAGATGCAGAACTGCACTGCACCACCTTTTAGTAAATCTAGCCCTTTCTGTTCGAATCAAAAAGTCCTCTTCATGGTAATACAGGTGTATCTCTACCCTGAGTGCCCAATTGTACTGATGCCAGGATACCTTATGCTGATTTTTGTTGTCATAGGCAAATAGACCATGTGTGTGTGTGCCATGACAAAGGTCTGTCTCACACATTGCTGTTAGGGGCACCTAAAGCGCTACCCTTATAGTGGTGGAAGGCTACTGCCTTTACGAGGAGTTAAGCAGCATACAGTGTAGTGATCATTAGAAGTGAAAAGGTCCTTCTTAGCCTGTGTTACTGGAGTGAGACCTACCAGCTAACTCACCTTTTTAAAGTTCAGCTGCTGTGTGCTTAGCTCATCCTTGGCCTATTTCAGTTAAACATGAGATGCTATGCAGCACAGGAGTGGTGACTTTGCACTGAATGAATGTGTGCCTGGAAGGATACAGTACAGGTATAAACCAGTACTGCATGATGAGTGCATGTACTGGGTGTATGCATACCTGAGAGGAGTACGTTGCATGAGAGATGTAGTGCTATGCAGTGTATGCATTGCGAATGAATGTAATGGCTGTATGTGTATCGGCAAGAAGTACAATACATGAAAGGTGTAGTGTTGTGCAGCGCGGCATGGTGAATTCGTGTTCTGGCAGTTTGTGTGCCTGATTGTGGCCCACCATGGTTTAAAACTGAAAGGCTACTGTACTGAGTAGTGGATGCAGAGTGAATGTGTTTGCTGATTGTATGTATGTTTGAGGTGGTACAATGCATGGAGGTAACAGTACTGGTTAGTGTGTGTGCTTACACTGAGTGCAAGTGTGCCTGTAATAGTACATTACATGAAAGAGACTGAATTATATTTTGGGGAGTCCAGGCCTGCCTGATGAAGACATGAGGGGGTCAAGGAATCCTCATTAACAGATTTGTGTATTGCATTCTTGTGAGCTGGGTGGGACACACAGAAGGGAAAGAGAGACTCACCATATCAGAAATGGATTACTGGTTGGGGGGTAATACACTACTCAAGCAGCAACCACAATTATTATCAGGGTGAAACACAAGCAAACCCCAAATTAACTGGTGCTTAACCCTCTGGTAGCTTGGCACAAAAGCAGTCAGGCTTAACTTAGAGGCAATGTGTAAAGTATTTATACAACACATGAACAGTAATAATGTGCAAACACAACACACAAAGAGTCCCACACCAATTTAGAAAACTAGAGTAAAATGTAATAAATTGACACCAATACAACAAAAATCAAATCAGTAGAGCCGAAGATGTACAATTTAAAAGATTTAAATAGAAATCGTGCTTGAATGCAGAATGCACCAACTGTGGTTATCTGGTCACACTTGATGGGATGGAGTCACAAGTTCAAGCCAACTGCAATAGAGTGAGTGAAGGGTACAAGGACCAAGTTAGGTACCCTGAGCACAGTACCTTAAGTCCTGGGTGCAGAGTGCTGCAAGGTCCTGTGTTAAGGATGCATCATGCAGCAGTGGTTATGAGGAGCTTCTGGGCTGTGATGTAAGATCCTACACCGAGGATGTGTTGCACAGCAGCAGTTCTGAAGAGTTTAGGGGCTGTGATATGAGGTCCTGTGTCGACTATGCTTCGAGTATGCATCACGCAGTGGTGGTACCGAGGGGCTGCAAGTCCAGCATCAGGAATGCATTGTGTAGTGGCGGTTCCGATGTGGAGGAGTGAGGCAATGCATCGTGCTACAGTGATTCTGATAGGACCACAGTTGGACTGAGAGAACACCTTCATATCCACTTCTGAGGATCCAGGACTGGAGAGGCATCACTTGTGGGACCGAACTCACAGCTGGCGGAGTCTAGGAGTAGGGTTCAGAGCTTTTCAGTCAAAAAGGCTCTGATCAAGAGGTCAGTCAGCTAGCCCTTGGAGTTCCTCTGGTGGTCCTGGATTCAAGATGCAGGTCCAGTCCTTCTCACCCAGACAGCAGGGCAGTAGAGTAGCAGTCCTTCTTGCAGCGGAGCAGCACAGCAGTCCTTCTTATGAGTCTTCCATAGGTCCAGAGGAATGCTTAAGAGTTGGGTCAGAGGGTCTACTATTTATACCTGGTGCTCACTTTGAAGTGGAAGAAGTTTCTGCAGACCTCTCCCTACAAAGGTCTCTGGAATTTCCTGCCTCCCTGCCATCGTGCAAGCCTGTCGGGAGACACAAAAGACTAGTGTGAAAGCCTTTGGGAGTGTGCTGAGGCGAAGTCTTTGTGATGTGCAAGTGTGGTAGGTGGCAGCTCTGCCCCACTACCAAGCTGAAGAAGGCCCATCCTGCCAACACCTATCCCCCTTTTGTCTCATTGTCTGGGAGTAATACACAAAGACCGGTGCCACAGATAGGCAGGCTTGTATAACATGCAGTCGCTCTCAGCACCCTAATGCGATGCACTGATATTCAGCAGGTCAATGGTCACTGTACTTGCAGACCCTCTGGACATAGCCCTCCTCCACCCTTCAACCAGTACCTTCTACCCCACCACCATGGCTGTAGATGGGAGAAACCTTTCCACAGGTACTGAGACGATTAGGGCCGGAGTCATACTTAATCAGGGACCTGGGGAAAGGTGGGAGGAATAGTAGATACCAGGCTGTTCAGGCAGCAGTCGACAAACGGAGGTTTGGCCTCTACTCAGGAAGTTCACTCAAAGGTCTCTGCACCATGCCTTCTGGCACAGGCCGTGTTCTACAAAGCATGGGAAGAGGGTCATCCCAAGACACATCCCGCTCACAATAGCACCCAGTCAATTTCAATCTCACTTGAAGAGTTACCTATTTTGTACCGTCCTGGAATGAGGCACAATGTTTGGTGCATGATAGCTTGAGTCATACCAGACAATTATGGTCACACATGATGATTTCCCAAATCTATACTTCCCTGGAATGAGGCACAGCGTCTGGTGCACGGTGACTTGAGTCGCACCAGACAATTCCGGTCACACACAGAGAGCGCAAGTTCAGTGGTGACACATGAGGTAGAATGCAGCACTGCTATGGGTACGTCCCCACCTCCGAGTGTCGTAATCTGTGAATCGGACACTGTGCAATTAGCGTATCCCATAAGAGAAAGGTCGACAAAGCAGTCTACATGTGGTACCACAAGCGGTGAATTCCCTCACAACTAACAAGGCACGTATGCATGTCGAGGACCCACAATACAAGGCCATTCTCCTTGAATATGGGTCATTCCTTTGGGGCTCTGCAACAGGCAATCAGGACCCCAGGCACAATACTTGGTTCCAAGCTCACACCGCTGCTACCAGATGGGATCCAACAGGCAACGTGGGAACTTAAGAAGGCATCACTCTCCAGATGTCACAGGTAGATGGTGTAGGTCCCTTGTGGGAGGTCTTTGATGTCCCTGAGACCTCCACACAAAAACAGGGGGCAACCCAACAAGCCCTTGGAGAGCACACTTCAGGTTTCCACTCAGCAGGGGCATTCAGCCCAGGCCAGCCACGATTCAGAAAGGGTGTACAGTCCCTTCCAAGGGCAGTAATTACTCCTTGTGCACAACAGATTCCTCTGGCAGTGTGTGCCACACAGTCCCTTACTTCCGGTCCAACATCCACCATGCATATTTCTAGTTTGCTGCAGTGTGGCACCAGTAGTTACACTTTAGTGTGCCTTTGAAGTTGGGATGGTTCAGAGGGATCCCCTTTGAACCAGAGATATCGCCCCTAAATTTGAGTTCTGTCTCTTATGGGGCTGTGGAAGGCAGATCTTTATTTTCAGTGGGGCCATGATATGGCTCTAAGAGCCCAAGTGTCAAAAATCTATCCAGCCCGGCCTTCAAATAAATGGCAGAGGTCTGCCGTTCCAGTAGTGTGCCCAAGGTTTTTAGCTGTTGCTGGGGAATACAGAGATGTGTGCTCCCCCAACCTCTAGTGTGAACTTGAGTAGAATTAAAAGGCACACAAAGCGTTGTAGAGGAGGGAAATGCCCACTTTCCAGAAGTGGCATTTCTCAGTTATTATTGACAAAACTACCTTTACCATAGAAAGGGGGTTGTTAGGACGATTTAAATGATAGGAACATTATGAGGCTGTTCCACTGCAATCCACTTTTGCTGTTAAGAGAAATTGTAAACTTTCTCCCTGTTAACCTATGGGCAGATCAGTCCTCACTCGTCGTGAAAACAGACATGGGTATTTTTCACTCCCTGGGCATACGTGCCCTTGCGCACACACAAGCCTGCCAGGGGAAGGTTGGACACATGTCTAAGAACAACACTGGTATAAGTGTGCACACACAGGCCTGCTATGCCAGGCTGAATGTATGTTTAAAACACCATAGGTGCGAGTGCGCACACACAGGCCTGTTATGACAGATGGGATGCATATTTAAAAACACCATTGGTGCAAGAGTGCACACACAGGCCTGGTATGACAGGCTAAGAACAAGTTTAAAAGCACCATAGGTGCAAGTGTGCACACCCAGGCCTACAATGACAGGCTGGACTCAAGTTTAAGAACACCATAAGTGCAAGTGTACACACACAGGCCTGCTATGGCAGGCTGAATACATGTTTAAAAGCACAATAGGTGCAAATGTGCACACCCAGGCCTGCTATGATAGGCTGGACTCATGTTTAAAGGCACCATATGTGCAAGTGTGCACACACGGGCCTTTTATGCTAGGCTTAGCACATTGGAACACCAGTGGGCAAGCATGCACACACTGGCTAGTGCCACTTCCTAGCATATGTAGGAAATGCACATGCAGTTTCACACTGTACGTAAAGTGGTAAAGTGCCCAAAGCCGTATGCCCATTAAGAGAGAATCAGCAAAGCCTATGGGAAGAGCCGATCCCTTAGGTAGGGAAAACTCACATGGGGGTTCTTCGCTACCGGGGAATGGGACACTTATGGGCACCCAGCCAGCCTTCTGCCTACCACCTACTCCACCCTCCACAGGGTGCCCTTGGGGTAGTGAAGGGCCACTCAGGATTGCCCATGGGGTTAGTAGTGCTAACTTGAGCACCAGCGTAACTGCACCACACGAGGCCTGCATTGCCAGGCTGGATACATGTTTGACAGGCTATTCTGGTGGGTGGCACACTCAGAGCTACATCCCACTAGTAGCCAGATCTGTACCCGCCCTGGGTGTGTGGTGTACTTCTTTACAAGGCAATCCTGGCTACAGCCCCTGAACCAATCACGCAAGCCCCCCTTCCTGGCATGTGTAGGAAGGGTCCACATACTTCCTCACTGCAGTATAGTGGGAAAGTTCCCAGAGTCCTAAGGTCATTCAAAGAGAATGAGCAGAAAAATTGGAAAAAGCAAAAAGTTTCAGGGAAATCCCTCTTAGAAGGGCCATGTCCAACACCATGTTTATGGAGAGAGCACAATCACTTTAGAACTGGTTATCAGTAGTAAAGGTCGCAGAGTCCTAAGGCCAACAAGAACAGGAGGAGTAAGGCAAAATGTTTTATGGAAGACAACCCTAAGGCGGAAAGAACTAACACCCCTTTACACTCCAGTGGATTGCTATTTGATTCAGTGATTGATCACAAGTAAAGGGCATGGACACATCTCAGGAAGCAGAAGGGGCAGATAACGGAATATTAATCGGTAGGGCTGGGAGCCCAGGATTAACATTTTGATGCACATAAGGCACTCAGTAGTGAAATCTATTCAATCCCATGGCCTGTGTAACGGGACTGTCAGATTTGGAGTCTCTCCTGCTTTGACAGACATCCTTTCAAGAAGATGAGGGAGAAGAGAAGCAGAACCCCAACATAAAACTTCAAATACCCTGTAAGGAAATGGCTCCCTGTTGCAATTACCCCCCACTTTTTGCCTGATACTGATGCTAACTTGACTGAGAAGTGTGCTTGGACCCTGCTAGCCAGGCCCCAACACCAGTGTTCTTTCACCTAAAATGTACCATTGTCTCCACAATTGGCACAACCCTGGCACCCAGGTAAGTCCCTTGTAACTGGTACCCCTGGTACCAAGGGCCCTGATGCCAGGGAAGGTCTCTAAGGGCTGGAGCATGTCTTATGCCACCCTAGGGACCCCTCACTCAGCACAGACACACTGCTTGCCAGCTTGTGTGTGCTGGTGGTGAGAAAATGACTAAGTCGACATGGCACTCCCCTCAGGGTGCCATGCCAACCTCACACTGCCTGTGGCATAGGTAAGTCACCCCTCTAGCAGGCCTTACAGCCCTAAGGCAGGGTGCACTATACCACAGATGAGGGCATATGTGCATGAGCACTATGCCCCTACAGTGTCTAAGCAAAACCTTAGACATTGTAAGTGCAGGGTAGCCATAAGAGTATATGGTCTGGGAGTCTGTCAAAAACGAACTCCACAGCTCCATAATGGCTACACTGAATACTGGGAAGTTTGGTATCAAACTTCTCAGAATAATAAACCCACACTGATGCAAGTGTTGGATTTATTAAAAAATGCACACAGAGGGCATCTTAGAGATGCCCCCTGTATTTTACCCAATTGTTCAGTGCAGGACTGACTGGCCTGTGCCAGCCTGCTGCTGAGAGACAAGTTTTTGACCCCATGTGGTGAGGGTCTTTGTGCTCTCTGGGGACAGAAACAAAAGCCTGCTCTGGGTGGAGGTGCTTTACACCTCCCCCTGCAGGAACTGTAACACCTAGCAGTGAGCCTCCAAAGCGCAGGCTTCATGTTACAATGCCCCAGGGCATTCCAGCTAGTGGAGATGCCCGCCCCCTGGACACAGCCCCCACTTTTGGCGGCAAGTCCAGGAGAGATAATGAGAAAAACAAGGAGGAGTCACTGGCCAGTCAGGACAGCCCCTAAGGTATCCTGAGCTGAGGTGACTCTGACTCTTAGAAATCCTCCATCTTGCAGATGGAGGATTCCCCCAATAGGATTAGGGATGTGCCCCCCCTCCCCTCAGGGAGGAGGCACAAAGAGGGTGTAGCCACCCTCAGGGCTAGTAGCCATTGGCTACTAACCCCCCAGACCTAAACACACCCCTAAATCGAGTGTTTAGGGGCTGCCAGAACGCAGCAAGATAGATTCCTGCAACCTAAGATGAAGAAGGACTGCTGAGCTGAAAAACCTGCAGAGAAGATGGAGACACCAACTGCTTTGGCCCCAGCTCTACCAGCCTGTCTCCCCACTTCTAAAGACACTGCTCCAGCGACGCGTTCCCAGGGTCCAGCACCTCTGAAGCCTCAGAGGACTACCCTGCATCTAGAATGACCAAGAACTCCAGAGGACAGCGGCTCTGTTCCCATAAGACTGCAACTTTGCAACAAAGAAGCAACTTTGAAAACATACGTTTCCCGCCGGAAGCGTGAGAATTTGCACTCTGCACCTGACGCCCCCGGCTCGACTTGTGGAGAACAAACACCACAGGGAGGACTCCCCGACGACTACGAGACCGTGAGTAGCCAGAGTTGACCCCCCTGAGCCCCCACAGCGACGCCTGCAGAGGGAATCCTGAGGCTCCCCCTGACCGCGACTGCCTGCTTCAAAGACCCGACACCTGGTAAAGACTCTGCATCCGCAGCCCCCAGGACCTGAAGGATCTGACCTCCAGTGCAGGAGCGACCCCCAGGTGGTGGCTACCCCGAGGAGCCCCCCCCTTGCCTGTCTGCATCGCTGAAGAGACCCCTTGGTCTCTCATTGAATCCTATTGCGAACCTGACGCCTGTTTGCACACTGCACCCGGCCGCCCCCGTGCCGCTGAGGGTGTACTTTTTGTGTTGACTTGTGTGCCCCCCGGTGCCCTACAAAACCCCCCTAGTCTGCCCTCCGAAGAAGCGGGTACTTACCTGCTGGCAGACTGGAACCGGGGCACCTCCTTCTCCATTGAAGCCTTTGCGTTTTGGGCACCACTTTGACCTCTGCACCTGACCGGCCCTGAGCTGCTGGTGTGGTAACTTTGGGGTTGCCCTGAACCCCCAACGGTGGGCTACCTTGGACCCAACTTTGAACCCTGTAGGTGGTTTACTTACCTGCAAATCTAACAAACACTTACCTCCCCCAGGAACTGTTGAAAATTGCACTGTCTAGTTTTAAAATAGCTATATGTCATTTGTGTGAAAACTGTATATGCTAATTTGCTAATTCAAAGTTTCTAAAGTTCCTAAATGAAATACCTTTCATTTAAAGTATTGTTTGTAAATCTTGAACCTGTGGTTCTTAAAATAAACTAAGAAAATATATATTTTTCTATATAAAAACCTATTGGCCTGGAATTGTCTTTGAGTGTGTGTTCCTCATTTATTGCCTGTGTGTGTACAACAAATGCTTAACACTACCCTCTGATAAGCCTACTGCTCGACCACACTACCACAAAATAGAGCATTAGAATTATCTCTTTTTGCCACTATCTTACCTCTAAGGGGAACCCATGGACTCTATGCATGCTATTTCTTACTTTGAAATAGTACATACAGAGCCAACTTCCCACATTGGTGGATCAGCGGTGGGGTACAAGACTTTGCATTTGCTGGACTACTAAGCCAATACCTGATCACAAGACTAAATTCCAAAAATTGTCATTAGAAACTGATTTTTTTAAATTTGATTTTTTTTTCTAATTTTTTTAAAGTCCTGGTAGGGCCTTGTGTTAGTCCCTGTTAGCATTTCTTTTAGAGTTTAAAAGTTTTGTAAAAGTTTGAATTAAGTTCTAGAGAGATTTTTAGATTCTTAAAAAGTATTCCAACTTTTAGAAACATAGGTGGTCATTCCAACCTTGGCGGTAAAAGCCGCTTACCGCTGTCAGAAGACCGCCAACATACCGCTGCGGCCGCGGTAAACCGCCACCGTCATTCTGACCCACAACAGGCAAACCGCCAAAATACAGACATCCACAAAAGTCCGCCACACCAAAGGCCAGCGAGAAACTGGCGATGACCAAACCTCCACCGTCACGCCAACAGAAATACGCCCACACTATCACGACCCACGAATCCACGCAGCGATCTTTCAACCGCAGTATTCCATTGGCGGTACACACCGCCGCGCTCAAAATACACACACATTTACAAAAAACATCCACATTGGACAAATCGAAAAACACACACCTGATACACATACACACACCACTCCCACACACCCAACACAATATAAAACACACACCCACATCACCCACAAACACCCACTTCTACAGAATCGGGACCACGCACTGAGAAAAAGAGAACTGAGCACCCAGACGCGCATTTAACTTTCACCCAGCAATATTTCCACGCACTTCACACAACACACCAATACACATCACCACACAATCCACCCCACACATCACCCACACCACCCCATGGCACCGCAAAGACACCCCAGGTTCTCCGAGGATGAACTCAGGGTCATGGTGGAGGAAATTGTATGGGTAGACCCACAGCTCTTCGGGACACAGGTGCAGCACACCACCATTGCCAGGAAGATGGAGCTATGGAGCAGAATAGTCGATAGGGTCAACGCTGTGGGATAGCACCCAAGAATTAGGGACGACATCAGGAAGCGGTGGAACGACCTACGGGGGTAGGTGCGTTCAATGGTATCCAGGCACAACATCGCAGTGCAGCGGACTGGCGGCGGACCACCACCTCCTCCCCCAGAATTTACAACATGGGAGGAGCAAGTCTTGGCGATCCTGCATCCTGAGGTCCTCGCAGGAGTATCTGGAGGAATGGACTCTGGTAAGTCAAATCTTCACTACTTCATCCTCCCCACCCCACCAGCATGCCACCTCATACCCCCACCCTCACCCTCACCCCCATCACATCCTGCTCCTTGCAAATGTCTCCACATCACAGCCCACCCATCCCAACACCAAGCCCTGCATGCGACCACAAAGCTTGGACACCCATCACCAAAGCATGCCCACTGCACATACCCATCCCCCACCAAATCACCGTCACAAAAACCCCCACACGGGAATGCCAGCACTGGGGTACAAGGGCACCCACCCATTACACGCTATGGCACACACAAATCCAATAACCATACTTTTATACCCCTGCAGGACCCAAACGCCACGTCACCGTGCAGGAGGGTCCACAAATGTCCACTACACCCCCAGAAGAGGCCCACAGTGAGGACAGCACCTCTGTCGACCTGGATCTAGATGACCAGCCCGGCCCATCTGGGACCTCGGGACAGTCGGTTCCCCTCAGACAGCTACAGCCCATAGCAGACCTTCCCCCCTCTGGGAACACCAGCACAGCACCCACCCAGCGGGCCCATACCTCAGTCCCCAGGACACATCAATCAGCGGTGTGTCCACCACTACAGAGCACCCAGGTTAACCCACCACCCCAACAACAACAGGGACCTGGGGGCAGTGGTAGTGGGCACACGGTCCAGGGGACTGAGGCCCAGGGAAACAGGGGAACTGGGAGGGCTGCTGTGCGACAGGGGGGGACAGGCCCAGGGAACCCACTCTCCACGAGGCCCTCTCCTCCATCATGGGAGCAAACTACCACTCCCAGGAGACAATGGCGACGATCCTGGCCAGGTTTCAGGAGACCCAGCGCATGCAGGAGGAACAGTATTTGGGGTTCAGGGAGGAACTACGAAACATCAGTTCCGCCCTGGCCACCATTGTAGGGGCTCTGAATCAGGTAGTCACCACATTGCGGGACACTGTGGCAGGACAAAGGGCCCCTGACACTAGCATGGACCAAGAACTGCCTACCACCTCCGCCGGCACTAGTGGACAGGGGGCCCGCCACAGGACCAACAGGCCACCAGCACCCCACCCCCTGAAGAAGGAGAACCACCCCGCAAGCGGGCCCTGAGAATCAGGAAGAAGACAGAGTAAGATGCCAAGACCCCCGCCAGGAAAGGATACCTCCCTGATTGTCATCCCACTGTCCCACATTGACACCCTGTCCATTCTTATACTGCCCATGCTCCACTTTCCACAGACATTTGGACATTGCACCTGTGAGACTAATAGTCTGGACTCTGCCATGGACAATCCTCCACCATCACCCCTCACCGATTTGCAATCACCCACCAATATAGAGCACTGAAATAAACACAGTTATTGCACAAAACAATCAGGAGTCTGGCTGTGATTTTGTACTAATGTGTTAGACATTACCGTCCGAAAATGCATATTTACATTGTGATGCCAACATACCACTGTCACACAGCTGTAGTCCATGGGGAAACAAAGCAGATGTCACGCAGTATGGCCCACATCTCTGAAATTGGAAGGGAAAGTCACAACTGAGTTACCATACACTGGGGTAAAAGGTCAGACAGTAGAGAGATAGTAGGGGTTAAGTATATGTAATATGATGGGTTGGACTCTTACCTGTGTGTCATTGAAAATACTGCTGTATTACTGTGTTCCTGTTGTCTATGTCGTCCTCTCGGCTTCCTCTTCTTCACTCTCCACAGGCTCCACAGCTGCTACAACACCACCATCTGGACAATCCTCCTGCAGAAAAGGCACCTGGCGTCGCAAAGCCAGGTTGTGAAGCATATAGCAGGCCACGATGATCTGGCACACCTTCTTTGGTGAGTACAATAGGGATCCACCTGTCATATGGAGGCAGCAGAACCTGGCCTTCAGAAGGCCGAAGGTCCGCTCGATCACCCTCCTAGTTCTCCCATGGGCCTCATTGTACCGTTCCTCTGCCCTTATCCGGGGATTCCTCACTGGGGTCAGTAGCCAGGACAGGTTGGGGTAACCAGAGTCACCTATTAGCCACACACGGTGCCTCTGGAGTTGACCCATCACATAAGGGATGCTGCTATTCCGCATGATGTACGCGTCATGCACAGAGCCAGGGAACTTGGCATTAACATGGGAGATGTACTGGTCTGCCAAACACACCATCTGTGCATTCATAGAATGATAACTCTTTCTGTTTCTGTACACTTGTTCACTCCTGCTGGGGGGAACTAAAGCCACATGGGTCCCATCAATGGCACCTATGATGTAGGGGATATGTCCAAAGGCATAGAAATCACTTTTCACTGTAGGCAAATCCTCCACCACAGGGAAAACAATGTAGCTCCGCATGTATTTCAGAAGGGCAGACAACACTCTGGACAACACCTTGGAAAACATAGGCAGGGACATCCCTGATGATATGGCCACTGTTGTTTGAAATGACCCACTTGCAAAGAAATGGAGTACTGACAGCACCTGCACTAGAGGTGGGATCCCTGTGGGTTGGCGGATGGGTGACATCAGGTGTGGCTCCAGCTGGGCACACAGTTCCTGAATAGTGGCTTGGTCAAGCCTGTATGTCAGTATGACATGTCTTTCCTCCATTGTCGACAGGTCTACCAGCAGTCTGTACACGGGAAGATTCCTCCATCTCCTCGCATGTCCCAGCGGACGGTGCCTATGTAGGACAACAGCGAGCACAGAGTCAATCAGCCCACAGGTACGTTACCACAGTTTGCACCAAACACAATTCCCAATGCATTGAATGGTTTGTAGGAGTGTTGATGCAAGGCCTAGGTATGTGTGACGCAGTTAAAAGTAAGCCATGTGGGCCCTTTAAATGGCGGCTGCCTGACCTGTGAAGTGTGACAATGGGATGTGAGGGCAATGCGCTGGCGTGGCACACCGTGGCGGTAGGCGGTCGAAGACCGCGGCGTAAAGCAGCATTGGTTAACATTGAACCCTATGGGTCTCAGGAGCCAATGACGATGTGCGCCGGCGGTCGCGGTACGCACCGCCGCGGTACGCACCGCCGCGGGCGTGACCGCCATTTTCTATCGGTTTAATCACTCGATACCTGATCTTCGACAGGAGAGGACCTACACTGCAAGTGCTGCTGTGACCTCGGTCTGGAAGAGACAATGGCTCATGCGACTGGGGAAAGGGCCCCTGCCTTCACTGCTCAGGAACTGGAGAAACTCGTGGATGGGGTCCTCCCCCAGTATGCGCTACTCTACGGTCCTCCAGACCAACAGATAAGTACACTGGGACCATGCTTTGTGGGCAATGCCTGTGTTGAGTCGGGTGGATGAAAGATGGTGGTGAGGGGAGCGAATGAGGCATGCATCAGACGACGGATGACAGGATGTGCCACATTGAGGGTGCAGAAGGTGATGACTCTTTTTCTCCCCCTGAACATTTCACATAGGTCAGCGCCCACCAGAAGATAGCCAAGGACATCCCGGCCCTGGGGGTCCACCACAGACGGGGCACCCATTGCCGTAAGAGATGGGAGGACATCCGACGCTGGAGCAGGAAGACGGCGGAGGCTCAGCTGGGGATGGCCTCCCAACGTGGGAGGGGTGCCAGTCGTACTTTGACCCCCCTGATGTCCCGGATCCTGGCGGTGGCCTACCCCGATTTGGATGGGCGTTTGAGGACATCACAGCAGACACAAGGGGGTGAGTACAACCTCATTCTGCTGACTTTGCGTGCAGTGGAGTTGTCTGGGTGGGGGAGGAGGGCTGTGGGTATCCCTAGGCCAGGGCAATTTCTGTAGGCTAGGCCTCTCCGTAAGGCATGGCCCTGTGTCCCCGCCCCCCACCTCTGTAGGGTGCCAAGTACAGTTATCCATGGTCCTGTGTCATCTATGTGTGCAGTTGTCGTCCATAGGCTTGTAGGCCATGTCCCACGGATTGAGTAGTGGACCCCAAGTGCGCGGCGTAGTGCAGGGGGCTTCTGTGTCTGTCCTCTCCTCCAACTGTGTCGCCAATGCATGCCCTCAACATGTCTTTATTCCCCCCCCCCTTTTTTGTGGTCTTCCTGTTCATGTGTGCATTAGCATCATCATGCGGAGGAGAAGTGGCATCGGAGCACGAGGGAGCTGCATCCCACATTGTCCTGGAGGGCCATGCAATGGATTCCAAGTACACCAGTGCGACGGAGGGCAAGGGGAGCTCCACAGCGGGGACTCGTGCAGACATTAGTGACACAGACTCGTCCTCTGAAGGGAGCTCCCTTGTGGTGGCGGCAACATCCGTGCCCCCAGCAACAACAGGTACAGCCGCCACCCAGCGCACCAGCACCGCCCTCCCAGCAGCCCCTCAGCGTTTGCCCCGTGCCCGCTCACCCAGGAAGGTGGGCATCTCCTTCGCCCCCGGCACCTCAGGCCCTGCCCCTGTCACCCCTACTGCCCTCAGTGAGGAGGTCATTGACCTCCTGAGGACGCTCATTGTTGGGCAGTCTACCCTTTTGAATGCCATCCAGGGAGTAGAAAGGGAGGTGCACCAGAGTAATGCATACCTGGAGGGCATTCATTCGGGTCAGGCTGTTCATCAGCGATCGTTCAACACTCTGGCCTCAGCACTCATGGCAGCAATTGTCCCTGTCTCTAGCCTCCCCCCTCCAACTTCCTCCACCCATACCCTATCACCTGTACCTCTGCCTATCCCAGACACACCATCAGTCCAGCCTGCACACACCTCAACACCCAAGGGAAGCTCATCCAGACATAAGCACCACACATCACGCAAGCATTCACACAAGCAACATCCACATACAGACATACCAACACCCACTGCCTCCACTGTGTCCCCCTCCTCCTCGTCTCCCTCCTCCCTCCCTGTCATGTCTCCACTCACACCTGCATGCACAACATCTTCAGCCACTACGTCCATCACCAGCACACCTACCAGAACCACCCGCACACGTGCAGTCTCCACCCCCACTACCATTTACACGTCCCCTGTGTCCTCTCCCACTGTGTCTGTGACCCCCTCTTCCAAGCTACACAAACGCAGGCAGCCACCCACCCACCCAACAGCCATCCACCTCACGACAGCATCCAGCCCAAGCACCTGCACCCAAAGACACCAGACTGAAGACTCCTTCAACCACAACCTGTTCCTCCACTCCCATACCCACTACACCTACCCGTCCCTCTGTTCCTAAATTGGTTTTCCTTTCCAAACTTGACCTCTTTCCTACAACTCCCCCACCCCGTCCATCTCATAGGACTCCAGTCAGCACCTCAGCCACCACAAAAGCGGGACCTGGAATGACAGTGTGCCATGGACTGTGGAGTCCCCCACCCTCAAGGGCACCCAGTTCAGTAAGGAGCCAAGGCACGGCCAGCCCACCCCCGGCAAAACATCCGAAGATTGTCAGTGGCCGGCGCGAGAGGCCGAAGACACCAGGGACCAAAATCCCTCCATGGCTCCGGCAGGAAGTGTGGTGCCACCTGGCACACTGCCAAAGGTGGGGAAAGGCAACAGGTCAGGTGGCGAATGACCTCCATGCCATGGCCGGATCCGCTGAGCTGGACACTCATCCGATGCACCGCTGAACCGGGCACCGCCGTCTCAAGCACCGCTGAACTGGGCACCGCCGTCTCAAGCACCGCTGCACTGTGCACCGCCGTCTCAAGCACCGCTGAACAGGGCACCGCCGTCTCAAGCACCGCTGAACAGGGCACCGCCGTCTCAAGCACTGCTGAACAGGGCCCTTTCACTCAAGCACCGCTGAACTGGGCCCTTCATCTCAAGCACCGCTGCACTGTGCACCGCCGTCTCAAGCACCGCTGAACAGGGCACCGCCGTCTCAAGCACCGCTGAACAGGGCACCGCCGTCTCAAGCACCGCTGAACAGGGCCCTTTCACTCAAGCACCGCTGAACTGGGCCCTTCATCTCAAGCACCGCTGCACTGTGCACCGCCGTCTCAAGCACCGCTGAACAGGGCACCGCCGTCTCAAGCACCGCTGGCCCATTGGCGGAAGGGGCAGGCCCGCCTCTGTGTCGGGCAGGGCTGCACGAAGCACTCTGGGCACCAGTCCCCCTCCAGAACCAGCGGAGACTGTTATCCACTTGTGAGACTGTGGCTTTGCACTCCCCAGGATGGTACAGTGGGCAACCCACCCACTGTAGAGACTTGAGAGACTGTGGCTTTGCACTCCCCAGGATTGAACAGTGGGCAACCCACCCACTTGTGAGACTTGAGAGACTGTAGCTTTGCACTCCCCAGGATGGTACAGTGGGCAACCCACCCACTGTAGAGACTTGAGAGACTGTGGCTTTGCACTCCCCAGGATGGAACAGTGGGCAACCCACCCACTGTAGAGACTTGTGAGACTGTGGCTTTGCACTCCCCAGGATGGAACAGTGGCCATGGAGGCCCATCGTGGATCTGGCGTCGTGGACTCATCTGGCTGAGGTGCCCCCCCTTCCCTTCCCCCTGAGGTGCCTGTAGTTTTGCTATCTGATGCCCCTGCAGTGTTCTCTCCGTTGGAGTCAGGAATCCTGTGTGGGCTTTGCCAATGTGATTTGGGCCCAGTGGTCCACGGACAATGCCTGCTACAATGATCGGAATTTTAAATGTATGTATATAAAGGTTTTAGATGTGTGATACATTTTTAAGCCAGTGATACAATATATTCCAATGTTTAGAATCATTTCCTTTTGTCTTTGCATTCTTCCGGGGGCTTTGGGGGGGGTAACTGTGATGTATTGCTATGCATTGATGTGTGTGTTGTAGTGGGTGAGGGTGGGGGTGGGTGTGTCGCGTATGTGTGTCCCCGTAATATTTTCTCCTCCCCCCTCCCCTGTGTCGTAGGTGCAGTACTCACCGCTGTCTTCTGCGCCCGCGTTCGTGCTCCTGGTAGAGGAGCAGGTAGACAATCGCTGGGAGGATGTGGAGTTCGGGTTCCATGCTGTCCAGATTCCTCGTGGGGTGTATGGAGGTGAGCGTTTTCTGTTCAAAATGGCTGTTTCCGCTGTGTTTTTATTGGCGGGGCTACCGCCCCGGAAAAGGTGGCGGATTGGTAGGTTGTGATGGGGTGGGCGGTACATTGACTCTCGCCTGTCTGTTGGCGGTGACCGCCGCGCTGTTTGTTTGTCCCGCCGTGGCGGGCGGTGTGTTGAAGTGGCGGTCTCTGTTGGCGGTTTCCGCCAGGGTCGGAATTCCATTTTTTTTACCGCCAGACTGTTGGCGGTTTAGCCGCCGCTTTTACACCGACCGCCAAGGTTGGAATGACCCCAATAATGTCTAATGCAGAAGAGAATGTGATGAAACTCGACGTCACCCCTTACCTGAATCTTAGGATGTCAGAGTTAAGGTGTCTCTGCAAAACAAAAAAGATTAGAACTGGTTCAAATCCTACCAAAGTACAGCTCCAGGAGCTTTTGGCAGAGTTTGTCAAGAACAACCCCTCTGAGGATGACCTCCCAGAGGGGAAAGCTAGTGAATTGGAGGAAATCCCACCTCCAGTCCTAGTTAGGGAGGCCAGGGCCCCTCAAACCCTGACTCCAAATGTGATAGTCAGAGATGCTGCTTCTCTCACAGGAGACTCCAGCAACTCTGGAAGCATTGAGGACAACCTCAATGAAGATGACCTACTGTTAGCCAGGATGGTCAAAAGATTAGCTTTGGAGAGACAGCTCCTAGCCATAGAAAGGGAAAGACAAGAGATGGGTTTTGGTCCCATCCATGGTGGCAGCAACATAAATAGGGTCAGAGATTCTCCTGACATGTTGAAAATCCCAAAAGGTATTGTAACTAAATATGAAGATGGTGATGACATCACCAAATGGTTCACAGCTTTTGAGAGGGCTTGTGAAACCAGAAAAGTAAACAGATCTCATTGGGGAGCTCTCCTTTGGGAAATGTTCACTGGAAAGTGTAGGGATAGACTCCTCACACTCTCTGGAAAAGATGCAGAATCCTATGACCTCATGAAGGCTACCCTGATTGAGGGCTTTAGATTCTCCACTGAGGAGTACAGGATTAGGTTCAGGGCGGCTCAAAAATCCTCAAGCCAGACCTGGGTTGATTTTGTTGACTACTCAGTGAAAACACTGGATGGTTGGGTAACTGGAAATGAAGTGCATGACTATGTTGGGCTTTATAATTTGTTTATGAAAGAACACATTTTAAGTAACTGCTTCAATGAAAAATTGCATCAGTATCTGGTAGACCTAGGTCCAATTTCTCCCTAAGAATTGGGAAAGAAGGCAGACCACTGGGTCAAGACTAGGGTAACTAAAACTTCCACTGGGGGTGACCAAAAGAAAGGGGTTACGGAGCCTCCCCAGGAGAAAGTGGGTGACACTCGAAATAAAGAAAAAGAGTCCTCTGTAGGCCCCCAAAACCCAGGCCAGGTGGGTGGTCCCAGAGACACAACCCAAAACAAAGGTGGGGCCAGGGTAAGAACTGGGATGCCACTAAGGCATGGTGCCAAAATTGTAGACAGACAGGGTACCACACCAAGGACACTTCTTGTCCCAAAAACAAACCCCCTAGCAAAATCCCAGGGGTGACCAGTGTAGCCATTGGGGATGACTTCTCAGATGAGGAGGTCTCCATAGCCTTCAACTGGAAAAAGGGCCCAACAGGTGATTTGGAGATTCCAGAGGGAAGCAGACACTTCCACCACCTACTGGTGAATGGAATCCCAGCCACTGCCCTGAGAGACACTTGTGCCAGTCACACTATTGTGCATGACAGGCTGGTGCTCTCAAACCAGTACATCCCAGGTGAGACTGCCAGACTAAGAGTTAGCCCAGACAGGGTCACTGATAGGCCTGTGGCTTTTGTGCCCATAGAAGTGGGTGGGACTTTTAGCTGGAGAAGGGTGGTAGTCAGTACAGACCTCCCCCTTGATTGTCTCATTGGAAATGACTACCCAGAGGTTAGTCAGAGCCCAAGAGAGGAACAGGTCCAGTGCCAGTCCTCTCCCAAGGATTATGGAGGTGCTGCCTCTGCAGTAACTGCAAGTAGGCCCCAGAAGAAAAAGAAAATAGTGTAGGAAGGGTGGACAACCTTTAGCCAAGGTTCCAGCAACCCAAGGAGATTCTGCTCCAGTACGGGAGAACTCCAAAAGTGGCACTGGTAACGTCCAACCTGACCCACAAGAAGTCCTGGCAAGTCAGACAACTGTTAAGCCTGAGTGGGTGGCTCCTCAGCTAACAGAAGAAAGAGTGGAAGAAGGGTGTTTACTACAAGATGTGGTAACCCCCCACTCTAATACAGCAGACAGGCACCCTGAACCCAAAGACGCCTGTAACTTAGCCCCTTCCTTTGTAGGCGAAGAGCTAAAGGTGTGGTTCTGGGCACTGACAGCTGTCAGTGGCCTCTGCTGGGTGTTAGCCTTTATGGCTGCACTATCCTTGGCATGGTGGTCTGACCCCATGCCAAATAGCAAGTTAGGCCCCCTGACCCTATTGGTCATGGTGGGGTTACTCCAGCTCTGGGTAACCTCTTTGGGTAAGCTAGGGGTGACCCTGGCTAAAATAAGATTAGCAGAGGTGGATACCTCTAACCCCAAAATAGAGAGAATGGGTGAAGACATGAAAAGCACAGACAAGAGGCAGTTCAGACTAGGTCCTATCACTGTGGAAGTGGGTCAGTTCCCCAGAGGGAATGACCTGAACAGGAGAATGTAAGGCAGAGTAGGCCCTGCAACAAACCAGCCTATTTCCTCTACTCTTCCTCGCCTGACAGACTAGGAAGACTCTCCCAGCTTTGGCTGAGTCTCCTGGCCTGTGGGCTGGGGAGGGCTTGTGTAAAGAAATGGCTCCCTGTTGCAATTACCCCCCACTTTTTGCCTGATACTGATGCTAACTTGACAGAGAAGTGTGCTGGGACCCTGCTAACCAGGCCCCAGCACCAGTGTTCTTTCACCTAAAATGTACCATTGTCTCCACAATTGGCACAACCCTGGCACCCAGGTAAGTCCCTTGTAACTGGTACCCCTGGTACCAAGGGCCCTGATGCCAGGGAAGGTCTATAAGGGCTGCAGCATGTCTTATGCCACCCTAGGGACCCCTCACTCAGCACAGACACACTGCTTGCCAGCTTGTGTGTGCTGGTGGGGAGAAAATGACTAAGTCGACATGGCACTCCCCTCAGGGTGCCATGCCAAACTCACACTGCCTGTGGCATAGGTAAGTCACCCCTCTAGCAGGCCTTACAGTCCTAAGGCAGGGTGCACTATACCACAGGTGAGGGCATATGTGCATGAGCACTATGCCCCTACAGTGTCTAAGCAAAACCTTAGACATTGTAAGTGCAGGGTAGCCATAAGAGTATATGGTCTGGGAGTCTGTCAAAGATGAACTCCACAGCTCCATAATGGCTATACTGAATACTGGGTAGTTTGGTATCAAACTTCTCAGAATAATAAACCCACACTGATGATAGTGTTGGATTTATCAAAAAATGCACACAGAGGGCATCTTAGAGATGCCCCCTGTATTTTACCCAATTGTTCAGTGCAGGGCTGACTGGTCTGTGCCAGCCTGCTCCTGAGAGACGAGTTTCTGACCCCATGTGGTGAGGGCCTTTGTGCTCTCTGGGGACAGAATCAAAAGCCTGCTCTGGGTGGAGGTGCTTCACACCTCCCCCCTGCAGGAACTGTAACACCTAGCAGTGAGCCTCAAAGGCTCAGGCTTCGTGTTACAATGCCCCAGGGCATTCCAGCTAGTGGAGATGCCCGCCCCCTGGACACAGCCCCCACTTTTGGCGGCAAGTCCAGGAAAGATAATGAGAAAAACAAGGATCAGTCACTGGCCAGTCAGGACAGCCCCTAAGGTGTCCTGAGCTGAGGTGACTCTGACTTTTAAAAATCCTCCATCTTGCAGATGGAGGATTCCCCCAATAGGATTAGGGATGTGCCCCCCTCCCCTCAGGGAGGAGGCACAAAGAGGGTGTAGCCACCCTCAGGGCTAGTAGCCATTGGCTACTAACCCCCCAGACCTAAACACCCCCCTATATCGAGTATTTAGGGGCTCCCAGAACGCAGCAAGATAGATTCCTGCAACCTAAGACGAAGAAGGACTGCTGAGCTGAAAAACCTGCAGAGAAGACGGAGACTCCAACTGCTTTGGCCCCAGCTCTACCGGCATGTCTCCCCACTTCTAAAGACACTGCTCCAACTACGCGTTCCCAGGGTCTGGCAACCTTTGAAGCCTCAGAGGACTACCCTGCATCTAGAAGGATCAAGAACTCCCGAGGACAGCGGCTCTGTTCCCCAAAGACTGCAACTTTGCAACAAAGAAGCAGCTTTGAAACAACACACGTTTCCCGCCGGAAGCGTGAGACTTTGCACTCTGCACCCGACGCCCCAGCTCGACTTGTGGAGAACAATCACCACAGGGAGGACTCCCCGACGACTACGAGAACGTGAGTAGTCAGAATTGGCCCCCCTGAGCCCCCACAGCGACGCCTGCAGAGGGAATCCCGAGGCTCCCCCTGACCGCGACTGCCTGCTTCAAAGACCCGACACCTGGTAAAGACTGTGCATTCGCAGCCCCCAGGACCTGAAGGATCCGACCTCCAGTGCAGGAGCGACCCCCAGGTGGCCCTCTCCCTTGCCCAGGTGGTGGCTAACCCGAGGAGCCCCCCCCCCCTGCCTGTCTGCATCGCGGAAGAGACCCCTTGGTCTCTCATTGAATCCTATTGTGAACCCGACGCCTGTTTGCACACTGCACCCGGCCGCCCCCATGCCGCTGAGGGTGTACTTTTTGTGTTGACTTGTGTCCCCCCCGGTGCCCTACAAAACCCCCCTGGTCTGCCCTCCGAAGACGCGGGTACTTACCTGCTGGCAGACTGGAACCGGGGCACCCCCTTCTCCATTGAAGCCTATGCGTTTTGGGCACCATTTTGACCGCTGCACCTGACCGGCCCTGAGCTGCTGGTGTGGTAACTTTGGGGTTGCCCTGAACCCCCAACGGTGGGCTACCTTGGACCCAACTTTGAACCCTGTAGGTGGTTTACTTACCTGCAAATCTAACAAACACTTACCTCCCCCAGGAACTGTTGAAAATTGCACTGTCTAGTTTTAAAATAGCTATATGTCATTTGTGTGAAAACTGTATATGCTATTTTGCTAATTCAAAGTTCCTAAAGTTCCTAAGTGAAATATCTTTCATTTAAAGTATTGTTTGTAAATCTTGAACCTGTGGTTCTTAAAATAAACTAAGAAAATATATTCTTCTATATAAAAACCTATTTGCCTGGAATTGTCTTTGAGTGTGTGTTCCTCATTTATTGCCTGTGTGTGTACAACAAATGCTTAACACTACCCTCTGATAAGCCTACTGCTTGACCACACTACCACAAAATAGAGCATTAGAATTATCTCTTTTTGCCACTATCTTACCTCTAAGGGGAACCCTTGGACTCTGTGCATGCTATTTCTTACTTTGAAATAGTACATACAGAGCCAACTTCTTACATTGGTGGATCAGCGGTGGGGTACAAGACTTTGCATTTGCTGGACTACTCAGCCAATACCTGATCACACGACTAAATTCCAAAAATTGTCATTTGAAACTGATTTTTTGAAATTTGAGCTATTTTTCTGCATTTTTAAAAGTCCTGCTAGGGCCTTGTGTTAGTCCCTGTTAGCATTTCTTTTAGAGTTTAAAAGTTTTGTAAAAGTTTGAATTAAGTTCTAGAGATAGTTTTAGATTCTTAAAAAGTATTCCAACTTTTAGAAACATATTTGGGGTGATTCTAACTTTGGCGGGTGGCCTCCGCCGGCAGAATACCGCTACGCGGTTAGAAGACCGCCGCGGTAATTCTGAGTTTCCCGCTGGGCTGGCGGGCGACCGCCAGAAGGCAGCCCGCCAGCCCAGCGGGAAACCCCTTCCCACGAGGATGCCGGCTCCGAATGGAGCCGGCGGAGTGGGAAGGGTGCGACGGGTGCAGTTGCACCCATCGCGATTTTCAGTGTCTGCTATGCAGACACTGAAAATCTTAGTGGGGCCCTGTTAGGGGGCCCATGACACCCGTTACCGCCAGCCAGGTTCTGGCGGTCAAAACCGCCAGAACCAGGCTGGCGGTAAGGGGGTCGGAATCCCCATGGCGGCGCTGCCTGCAGCGCCTCCATGGAGGATTCCTCAGGGCAGCGGGAAACCGGCGGGACACCGGCGGTTTTCCGTTTCTGACCGCGGCTGTACCGCCGCGGTCAGAATGCCCTGGGATGCACCGCCAGCCTGTTGGCGGTGCATCCGCGGTCGTTGGCCCTGGCGGTAGTCTACCGCCAGGGTCAGAATGACCCCCAATGCCTAATGCAGAAGAGAATGTGTAGGAACTCAACGTCACCCCTTACCTGAATCTTAGGATGTCAGAGTTAAGGTCTCTCTGCAAAACAAAAAAGATTAGAACTGGTTCAAACCCTACCAAAGTACAGCTCCAGGAGCTTTTGGCAGAGTTTGCCAAGAACAACCCCTCTGAGGATGACCTCCCAGAGGGGGAAACTAGTAAATTGGAGGAAATCCCACCTCAAGTCCTAGTTAGGGAGGCCAGGGCCCCTCAAACCCTGACTCCAAATGTGATAGTCAGAGAATGCTGCTTCTCTCACAGGATAGTCCAGCAACTCTGGAAGCATTGAGGACAACCTCAATGAAGATGACCTACTGTTAGCCAGGATGGTCAAAAGATTGGCTTTAGAGAGACAGCTCCTAGCCATAGAAAGGAAAGACAAGAGATGGGTTTTCGTCCCATCCATGGTGGCAGCAACATAAATAGGGTCAGAGATTCTCCTGACATGTTGAAAATCCCAAAAGGGATTGTAACTAAATATGAAGATGGTGATGACATCACCAAATGGTTCACAGCTTTTGAGAGGGCTTGTGCAACCAGAAAAGTAAACAGATCTCACTGGGGAGCTCTCCTTTGGGAAATGTTCACTGGAAAGTGTAGGGATAGACTCCTCATACTCTCTGGAAAATATGCAGAATCCTATGACCTCATGAAGGCTACCTTGATTGAGGGCTTTGGATTCTCCACTGAGGAGTACAGGATTAGGTTCAGGGGGGCTCAAAAATCCTTGAGCCAGACCTGGGTTGATTTTGTTGACTACTCAGTGAAAACACTGGATGGTTGGGTAACTGGAAATGAAGTGCATGACTATGTTGGGCTTTATAATTTGTTTATGAAAGAACACATTTTAAGTAACTGCTTCAATGAAAAGTTGCACCAGTATCTGGTAGACCTAGTTCCAATTTCTTCCCAAGAATTGGGAAAGAAGGCAGACCACTGGGTCAAGACTAGGGTAACCAAAACTTCCACTGGGGGTGACCAAAAGAAAGGGGTTACAGAGCCTCCCCAGGAGAAAGTGGGTGACACTAGAAATAAAGAAAAAGAGTCCTCTGTAGGCCCCCAAAAACCAGACCAGGTGGGTGGGCCCCGAGACACAACCCAAAACAAAGGTGAGTACCAGGGTACGAACTGGGATGCCACTAAGGCATGGTGCCAAAATTGTAGACAGACAGGGCACCACACCAAGGACACTTCTTGTCCCAAAAACAAACCCCCTAGCAAAATCCCAGGGGTGGCCAGTGTAGCCATTGGGGATGACTCCTCAGATGAGGAGGTCTTCATAGCCTTCAACTGGGAAAAGGGCCCAACAGGTGATTTGGAGATTCCAGAGGGAAGCAGACACTTCCACCACCTACTGGTGAATGGAATCCCAGCCACTGCCCTGGGAGACACTTGTGCCAGTCACACTATTGTGCATGACAGGCTGGTGCTCTCAAACCAGTACATCCCAGGTGAGACTGCCAGAGTAAGAGTTAGCCCAGACATGGTCACTGATAGGCCTGTGGCTTTTGTGCCCATAGAAGTGGGTGGGACTTTTAGCTGGAGAACAGTGGTAGTCAGAACAGACCTCCCCCTTGATTGTCTCCTTGGAAATGACTACCCAGAGGTTAGTGAGAGCCCAAGAGAGGAACTGGTCCAGTGCCAGTTCTCTCCCAAGGATTCTGGAGGTGCTGCCTCTGCAGTAACTTCAAGTAGGCCCCAGAAGAAAAAGAAAAGAAAACAGTGTAGGAAGGGTGGACAACCTTTAGCCAAGGTTCCAGCAAGCAAAGGAGATTCTGCTCCAGTACGAGAGAACTCCAAAAGTGGCACTGGTAACGTCCAACCTGACCCACAAGAAGCCCTGGCTAGTCAGGCAACTGTTAAGCCTGAGTGGGTGGCTCCTCAGCTAACAGAAGAAAGAGTGGAAGAAGGGTGTTTACTACAAGATGTGGTAACCCCCCACTCTAATACAGCAGACAGGCACCCTGAACCCAAAGACGCCTGTGACTTAGCCCCTTCCCTTGTAGGTGAACAGCTAAAGGTGTGGTTCTGGGCACTGACAGCTGTCAGCGGCCTCTGCTGGGTGTTAGCCTTTATGGCTGCACTATCCTTGGCATGGTGGTCTGACCCCATGCCAAATAGCAAGTTAGGCCCCCTGACCCTATTGGTCATGGTGGGGTTACTCCAGCTCTGGGTAACCTCTTTGGGTAAGCTAGGGGTGACCCTGGCTAAAATAAGATTAGCAGAGGTGGATACTTCTAACCCCAAAATAGAGAGAATGGGTGAAGACATTAAAAGCACAGACAAGAGGCAGTTCAGACTAGGTCCTATCACTGTGGAAGTGGGTCAGTTCCCCAGAAGGAATGACCTGAACAGGAGGATGTAAGGCAGAGTAGGCCCTGCAACAAACCAGCCCATTTCCTCTACTCTTCCTCGCCTGACAGACTAGGAAGACTCTCCCAGCTTTGGCTGAGTCTCCTGGCCTGTGGGCTGGGGGGGGGGGGGGGCTTGTGTAAGGACATGGCTCCCTGTTGCAATTACCCCCCACTTTTTGCCTGATACTGATGCTAACTTGACTGAGAAGTGTGCTGGGACCCTGCTAACCAGGCCCCAGCACCAGTGTTCTTTCACCTAAAATGTACCATTGTCTCCACAATTGGCACAACCGTGGCACCCAGGTAAGTCCCTTGTAACTGGTACCCCTGGTACCAAGGGCCCTGATGCCAGGGAAGGTCTCTAAGGGCTGCAGCATGTCTTATGCCACCCTAGGGACCCCTCACTCAGCACAGACACACTGCTTGCCAGCTTGTGTGTGCTGGTGGGGAGAAAATGACTAAGTCGACATGGCACTCCCCTTAGGGTGCCATGCCAAACTTACACTGCCTGTGGCATAGGTAAGTCACCCCTCTAGCAGGCCTTACAGTCCTAAGGCAGGGTGCACTATACCACAGGTGAGGGCATATGTGCATGAGCACTATGCCCCTACAGTGTCTAAGCAAAACCTTAGACATTGTAAGTGCAGGGTAGCCATAAGAGTATATGGTCTGGGAGTCTGTCAAAGATGAACTCCACAGCTCCATAATGGCTACACTGAATACTGGGTAGTTTGGTATCAAACTTCTCAGAATAATAAACCCACACTGATGCCAGTGTTGGATTTATTAAAAAATGCACACAGAGGGCATCTTAGAGATGCCACCTGTATTTTACCCAATTGTTCAGTGCAGGGCTGACTGGTCTGTGCCAGCCTGCTCCTGAGAGATGAGTTTCTGACCCCATGTGGTGAGGGCCTTTGTGCTCTCTGGGGACAGAAACAAAAGCCTGCTCTGGGTGGAGGTGCTTCACACCTCCCCCCTGCAGGAACTGTAACACCTAGCAGTGAGCCTCAAAGGCTCAGGCTTCGTGTTACAATGCCCCAGGGCATTCCAGCTAGTGGAGATGTCCGCCCCCTGGACACAGCCCCCACATTTGGCGGCAAGTCCAGGAGAGATAATGAGAAAAACAATGAGGAGTCACTGGCCAGTCAGGACAGCCCCTAAGGTGTCCTGAGCTGAGGTGACTCTGACTTTTAGAAATCCTCCATCTTGCAGATGGAGGATTCCCCCAATAGGATTAGGGATGTGCCCCCCTCCCCTCAGGGAGGAGGCACAAAGAGGGTGTAGCCACCCTCAGGGCTAGTAGCCATTGGCTACTAACCCCCCAGACCTAAACACACCCCTAAATCGAGTATTTAGGGGCTCGAAGAACGCAGCAAGATAGATACCTGCAACCTAAGACGAAGAAGGACTGCTGAGCTGAAAAACATGCAGAGAAGACGGAGACACCAACTGCTTTGGCCCCAGTTCTACCGGCCTGTCTCCCCACTTCTAAAGACACTGCTCCAGCGACGCATTCCCAGGGTCCAGCAACCTCTGAAGCCTCAGAGGACTACCCTGCATCTAGAAGGACCAAGGACTCCCGAGGACAGCGGCTCTGTTCCCCAAAGACTGCAACTTTGCAACAAAGAAGCAACTTTGAAACAACACACGTTTCCCGCCGGAAGCGTGAGACTTTGCACTCTGCACCCTACGCCCCCAGCTTGACTCGTGGAAAACAAACACCACAGGGAGGACTCCCTGACAATTACGAGACCGTGAGAAGCCAGAGTTGACCCTCCTGAGCCCCCACAGCGACGCCTGCAGAGGGAATCCCGAGGCTCCCCCTGACCGCGACTGCCTGCTTCAAAGACCCGACACCTGGTAAAGACTCTGCATCCGCAGCCCCCAGAACCTGAAGAATCCGACCTCCAGTGCAGGAGCGACCCCCAGGTGGCCCTCTCCCTTTCCCAGGTGGTGGCTACCTCGGGGAGCCCACCCCCTTGCCTGTCTGCATAGCTGAAGAAACCCCTTGGTCTCTCATTGAATCCTATTGCGAACCCGACGCCTATTTGCACACTGCACCCGGCCGCCCCTGTGCCGCTGAGGGTGTACTTTTTGTGTTGACCTGTGTCCCCCCCGGTGCCCTACAAAACCCCCCTGGTCTGCCCTCCGAAGACGCGGGTACTTACCTGCTGGCAGACTGGAACCGGGGCACCCCCTTCTCCATTGAAGCCTATGCATTTTGGGCACCACTTTGACCTCTGCATCTGACCGGCCCTGAGCTGCTGGTGTGGTAACTTTGGGGTTGCCCTGAACCCCCAACGGTGGGCTACCTTGGACCCAACTTTGAACCCTGTAGGTGGTTTACTTACCTGCAAATCTAACAAACACTTACCTCCCCCAGGAACTGTTGAAAATTGCACTGTCTAGTTTTAAAATAGCTATATGTCATTTGTGTGAAAACTGTATATGCTATTTTGCTAATTCAAAGTTCCTAAAGTTCCTAAGTGAAATATCTTTCATTTAAAGTATTGTTTGTAAATCTTGAACCTGTGGTTGTTAAAATAAACTAAGAAAATATATTTTTCTATATAAAAACCTATTGGCCTGGAATTGTCTTTGAGTGTGTGTTCCTCATTTATTGCCTGTGTGTGTACAACAAATTCTTAACACTACCCTCTGATAAGCCTACTGCTCGACCACACTACCACAAAATAGAGCATTAGAATTATCTCTTTTTGCCACTATCTTACCTCTAAGGGGAACCCTTGGACTCTGTGCATGCTATTTCTTACTTTGAAATAGTACATACAGAGCCAACTTCCTACAGGCCCAGATCCTGAATCATAATTGGTATCTGGTAATGGAATATAAGGAGTGGTTGAGATCCCAAAAATATGTGATCTGCCAAGTAGCCAGATAGGCTGTGTGAGAATGGGAAACTCTGCAAGACTTCTGCCTGTGACCAGGATGGATGCCAAGGCCTGCTAGTCTCCCTGTTGTATAATGGTATATCACTGAGGGAAACCAAGACAACCTACTCCCAAGCCTGGAGCACTAGCGCCTGCCTGATTGCTAAGCCTAATGTGCCATCTGTGGATGAAGAGCATTGGAGGGAGTGAGATCCATTTGGGGCCCCTACAGAGTGAACTTATAGTGCAAGGTTTGAGGAGATGACCACTGCACTGATTGGGTCTTTGCCTGTGCAGAGATTCAAGCCAGTGACCCCCATATTCCAGGAAAGGAGTGCTGTGAAGACAGCCATGAGCAGAGTGCCTTGCGGGGTGAGTGAAACCTATGCAGCGATGGTTGTGATGACCCCGTTTGCCACGAAGGGCCACCATGGAAGTTATTGCTTGATACTGAGGGCCTAAGCCTGTGCATAGGCTAAGAGAAACAACTCTTTTATGGACTACTGTGTGATGAGGGCCGGTGCCTTAGACAGTAGTGTCACAGCAACCCCATATACCAAAATCAAGATTGCTGTGAGGACTGGCCGTCTTGCCCAAGAACTGTGAAGTTGTGTGGCCTGTAAGTCACAAGGAAGCACACAGATTGTGCCTGAATTGTTCCCCTGAACTGAGGAGGGCACTCTGGGTGCACTGAGGATGATGCTGTGTATGCATCAGGACCACGACTGGAAGCATCAAATCAAACCCTCCAGCCGTTGGGGAGTGAGGACCTTAAAGTGCAGGAGGAGCACCAAAGCACTTCTGATCACTGCTGTTGCCGCCCAACTGAGGACAGAGGAGAGCACACATGAAGGGTGCTGCCATGCTTCCCAAGTGAAGCAGACTCTCTGAACAGGACCAGACCATTGTGATTCTGCAAGCTTCCTCTCTGCTGGTGTGGGTAACACTGTTTATGGGCCTATCAGGCACTGAGGGACTTGCTCCTAAGGGTGCTGCATCACAGAGACACTTTTGAATATTATGCTAAGAGTCGGAGTTGACACTTGAATTAAGGTCTACAAGTGAGCGGACCTGGATGCAGCCGCCAGTTAATGGGGAATAACCCCTACCACATTAGGGAGGGCGGGTGGGAAAGGAATTGGCCACAGGAAGACTAGAGCCCCAACCTCATTGGGAAATGTCTTATTCTCTATATATGTTGTAACATTGCTTTGAATGCCTAAAGTTAGAAATAAGATACTTCTTTTTATTATAAAAAGAAGTATTTGACTGGACATTGATTTATTGACACTGCTGTGTGAGTCGTGAGTCATGTTCACTAACCTGTGTTCACACTTACGCCCGAGAGAGCCTTTGACTGTCGTCCACAGCTACCTCTGAAGTCGTGTGCAGAAGGAGTACTTGGCTCAGTTGCTCATGATCATGATGTGGGGCCTCAGGACATCAAGAGCAATAGGCCTCAACCATCACAGTTGGACCCATTAACCCCAGCAGGCCTCGTGGCCCTCTGAAAGGGGTTCTGACACTGTATATATTCACCACACAACAAAGTCTTCAATTGAAATTGATTGGTGACTGAAAGCCAGAAACAAAAAACTAAAACTGAAATTCTCTTCATTGCTAGGTGTTCTGGCAAATGTTCCTGTGCTGGATTTCAGAGAGGCTGGTAACTTTAAAGTGCACATTTTAACATTTCTGATAGTCCAGGCTATACCAATGTGAAGACAACTTGAGATCCATGTAAGCTGCTCAGATATAGAGAAAGCTACTCAACCTAAGACGGAGGAGGCCTTAACTTACAAAGGAGGCTATACTGACCAGGAGAGGGGAATTAGATACACTTTGCAGTCACAGTTTTACATATCTGACTCAAACAAAGCCCCAGAGTGGAATGTCAGATGTTTGGTAAACCCACAAGACCTGTTTTTTAACACTTAGCTAAAAAAGGCTTGAATCCACTCTTGAATACCAGTTAAAAAGTCTATAATGGGGAGAAGATCAAAGACATTGGAGAGTTTCACTATAAAGTGTGTATCATTGACATGAGAGGCTATTCCATTCATGCTTGGATGCCAATGGGAGGTTTGCAGATGGGCCAGGTCAAAGGCAAGGCCCTGTTGTCTACATTCTACGCAGGTAGGGTGTAGGGTCAGGGCACAGGCCAGAACTTGTGATCAAACACTCAACCTCTGCAGTTTAAAGCCAAAGGAGGTTGGTCATATGCAGACTGCGTTGGGCACCTTAGGTAGGTTGGATGTAGGACCTGGTTGCAAGTGCCATGACCAGAGTATGATGGTTATCTTAGGTAGGCTTGGCGCAGGTCCAGGCCTCAGCCCAGGTGATGCTACCAACCCCCATACCCTCTCTTGTGTTACAGGTGTTGCTCTCCCTCACCAAGTTGTGCACAGTGCCTGGTGTAGATACACAGTGATGCTAAAGTGGGATAGATACATAGTATATAAATTAAGTGTGTCATAACAGCCTACCAGAAATGCAATTAAAAACAAAAGTACAGTTAGAAACTCAAAATTCTCACTCAAACATGGAAAACCGCTGAATGGTTTGCAATGCTAACAATCCACTTGTGTATGATATTACACATGACTTCATTGAAGCCATCACGTATGACATCAATGATGACATCTCTGCTGGTTGTGTATCCATTAAGTGAAAGGGGTGTATTTATTAAGGTGCAAAATAGTTCTACATTCATAGATAGGGAATTGGTGGGGGTAAGTTTTTTTTTGGTGAGAATGAGACTGTGATAGGTTTGGTGAAATATTAACAGATTTAGTAGATGATGTTGTTGGTCAAGGGTGAAGGTGGTCATCTTTTTGTCTGACTATGCTATACATGGCCCACTAGAGGCCCAACTTAGAACTGTGGTATGGGATGTGGTGGTCTTGTGGGTGGTACTGGTGGGTTGTAAGAAAGGCTTGTGGGAAATTGTGTTCCCTACTTGTTGGAGCTTTGCCCCAGTTGACTAAGGCATATGTATTGGCTGTATAGACTGACACAGCACTTGTGTGATAGCGCTATAAAACCTGCATTTACAAGCAATGTTACATCTCTATTCTTCACTGTTTCTTGTCCCTTCTCTATTTCTTTCTATATCCTTGTCTCTATCTTTCTCTTGCTCTCTATAAGAAATTGGGTTACTGGTTTAGGGAGATTAAACCCTTTTCAAGCAGCAACCACAATTCTTTTCATGGTAATGTCACAAGCAAACTCTAAATTATTCTGTGCTCCACACTCAGGTAGCATAGCACAGAGCAATCAGGCTTAACTCAGAAGCAATTTGTAAAGTATTTGTTCAATACTTCAAGCAGGTACACCATGAAAACACATCACAAAAGCCGCCCACAAAAGTATTAGGAAAATAAGGTATTCTTTAATAAATAAAATAGGAACAAAACAACAGAAAACCCAAATAGTAGAGCCAAAGATATTCAATTTGAAAGATTTTAGTGAAAATTGCTCCAAAAAATGTAAAGCATCAACTGTGGATATCTGGTCACGCCAGACCGGGACAAGGTTACAAAATCAGGCCGACCACCACGGAGCATGTGCCAGATTCAGGGACCCAGTTAGGCCTGCTAAACAGAATAATGTTTTGTTTTGCAGAGCAGTGTGAGGATCTGCATTGAAGATGCGTTGTGCAGCTGAAACAATGCATTGTTTCCAGTGAGGCAGCAAGGCAGGGTGCAATGTCTTGCTTGCATCATCTTTGAAGATCCTCCTTAGCGAGCGCTTGTGAAATGAAGTCCAGAGTTGAGGATGTGTCTGTCAGTCCGAGCAATTCATCAGGTCCAGTAACCTGTGAGGCTGATATGCAGAGTCCAGTGTCATCACCAAGGCTGCCATTGATGAGGGATGTGAGGGCCAGCACTGAGGATGCATTGTGAGGTGGCATTTCCGATGCAGCAACGGGCAGCAATGTGATGTGGGTCTTTGCAGCAGTTCTGTTCCTTGTAGCAACAGCGATGCATCAGTTCTGCCTTTGGGTTGTGCCATGCAGCAGAGGAGCGGTGTTGGTTCCACTAGATCCGCAGAGGCTGGCAGAGCACTTTAGGCTCATTTTGGTCCAGGACTGGAGTGGCACCACTTGGCAGGGTAGACTCACAGATGACAGAGTTCAGGTGCAGGAGCAAGGTTTTTGGAGCCTTCTGTTCCTGAGGCTCAAGTCAGGAGGTCAGCCAAATAGCCCTTGAAGTCACTTTGGGGTTCTGGGTTCAAGAGATACAGACCCAGCCCTTCTCCCCAGGAAGCGGGGTCAGCAGGTCAGTAGAGTGCCAGTCCTTTAGCAGCACAGCAGTCCTTTTTCCTGGCAGAGTATCCACAGGTCCAGAAGTGTACTGAGGTGGTGGTGTCTGAGGTCCAGTATTTATACCCAGCTGTGCCTTTAAAGTACAGAAATGCTTCTAGAAGTATGCCTTTGAAGTGCACATATGCACTTCTTTCCTGGCCCTCGCTACAGGCTAACTACAGGGGTTATGCAGCCCTTGCTGTGGAGGCAGCCTATTCAAGTGTAAGTGGGGCTGGGTCCATCTCCTCCCTCCCAACCTGCCAGTGATGTCCCATCCAGTCACAGCTAAGCTCCCTATTGTGTGTGGCTGTCTAGGAGGAACACACAAAGCACAAATATCAACTACACCCAGAGACAGGCTGCAGACACCAAATGGGTACGGCAAGAAAATGCTAACTTTCTAAAAGTGACATTTTGACACTTGCAATCTAAAACCTGACTTAACGATGAAAGAGGATTTTTCATTACAGATCCGAAGACACCAAGCATGAACTAGTTACTGCTCCTATTTGGAAATTACAGCTTATTAAATGTAACAAGGTAACTCCAATGTTATCCTGTGGGACTTCAGTAGGGAAAAACAAATGTAAGAGTTTCTCACTACCAGGGCATGAAAAACTTAAATTTGCATGCCCTGCTTTTCAAATATAATGAACCCTGCCTTCTGGACTGTCCAGGGCCTACCCTAGGGGTAACTTAGATGTATTAAAAAGAAAGGTTTGGCCCTGGCAAAAGGTTCATTTTGCCAGATCGACATGGCTGTTTAAAACTGCACATAAGTGCTGCAATGGCAGGTCTGACACTTGTTTAAGGTGCTATCTAAGTGGGTGGCAGCATCAGTGCTGCAGGCTCACTAGAAGCACTTAATTTATGGGCCTTGGACACAGGTAGTAGCACTTTACTAGGGACCTACAAGGAAACTAAATACGTCAATTGGGTATAAAACAATTCTATCATCTTATAAGGAGAGAGCACAAATGCTTTAGCACTGGTTAGCAGCGGTAAACTGCAGAGTCCTGAAAGTCAACAAAATGGGTTCAGAAAACAGGAGGTTGAAGTCAAAACAGTTTGAGATGACCCTGCAGAAAGGGCCAAGTGCAACACTTCTATATCAGTCTTTTTCTATTCTTACTTGATTCACTCCTTGGCTCTCTCCTTCCCACCCTCATCCTTTCTCCTTTTCTCTCTCTCGTTCTCCCTGTTTTTGGCTCTCACACTCGCTCCCTTTTCACTCTCTCTATTTAACTCTGTCTCTCTCTCTCTCATGGCTTCTCATCATCTTTCTTTCTCTCTCACCCTTCTACACTCTCTCTCTCTCTTTGTCTTTCTCGCTCTCTCTTTCTCTTTATCATGCTCTCTCTTTCTCTTTCCCTTCCTCTGTTATTCCCTGTCATTCTATATACTCATAGCTTTTTATGTAATATTATGATTGGTTATTTTGAGCAGTAATGTCATCAGCGATTTCAGCAGTGATGACATAAGTGATGTCATCAATTATGTTATTTATAATGTCGCCGGTGATGTAAGTATTTATAGCAAACACAAGGAAAGTGGGTGGTGCAAGTTGTGGTTTGCACCATGACCCATCACCAGCAACTCTTAGCAGTTTCTCTCACATTTGAGCCTTAAACATAACTTAGTTTCTAACTGTGGTTTCTTTAGTGACAGTGAGAATAAATTAACCGGTAGGGTGCCTTGGACGAGATCACCTCATCCTGCACCCTGCCCACACCCTCCGGTCGTGGATGGAAGGGGAATCCCTTCCACTTCCACCCCTGACCCCCCCCCATCGGTAATCCGATGACGTCACGTCATCATATATTGCCGAGGGATGCGCTGGAAGCCATTTGCTTCCAGCACGTTGGCGAGAAAGGACTCTCAGGTGAGTCATTCCCTCTTTGGGGGTTAAGGGGGGGGAAACAGACACAGGAGGAAAGGAAAGGGTTTTTCCTTTTCCCCTGTGCCTGTTTTCAGTGGATTCCTGCTCCACGATCGCGGGTGGGGCCTGCGATCGTGGAGCATGAATCCCCACTAGGCACCAGGGATTTCTTTATGTTTGTTAGTTTTGGGAACGACCCCTTGGGCAAGGGTCGCTCCCATTGGAGGCTAATTTTTTTCCATATTCCCCCCCCCCCCCCCCGGGGGCAGATCGCCCGTTTTTTTCGGCCGATCTGCCCCCGGGGGGCCGAAAACCACTAGACACCAGGGAAATTATGTTGGGCATGTTTTTTAGGGAGCGACACCTTGGGCAAGGGTCGCTCCCATTGGGGGCTGATTTTTTTTATTTTTGGCCCCCTCTAGGGCTGATCGGCCGATTTTTCAGCTGATCTGCCCCTAGGGGGGGGCGAAAACCACTAGACACCAAGGAAATATTTTCTTTGGTTTTCGCTGCCCCGGGGGCAATAATTTTTTTAATATGTTTCGGCCCCCGTGGGGCCAGATCGGCCATGTTTTTGGCCGATCTGGCCCCCGGGGGGGGTCGAAACCCACTAGGTGCCAGGGATTGTGTGGTGTGTGTGTGTTTTGTGTGTTTGGGGGCACCCCTTGGGCAAGGGTCGCCCCCCCACAGGGGGGAAATTTCATATTGGCCAGCAGATGGGCCTATTTTTGTAGGCCCATCTGCCCCCAAGGAGGGCAGAAACCAACAATACGGCAGGGATTTTTTTTTGCTTCCCCTTTTTTTGTTAAGTGCAGGGGGTGCCCCCTTTTGCCCCCTTTGGCAAGGGTCACCCCCTAAAGGGGGCACAGAGCTGTTGGCCATTTCTGCCCCCCTTGGGGGCAGATCGGCCAATTTTTTTTACACCCATCTGTCCCCAAGGGGGCAGAATCCACTTAGGCACCAGGGATCCTGTGTGTGTGTGTGTTTTGTGTGGGGGGGCGGCACCTTTGGCAAGGGTCGCCCCCCAAAGGGGGCACGTTAGTGATGGCCATTTCTGCCCACCTTGGAGGCAGATCAGCCTATTTTTTTTTTAGGCCCATCTGCCTCCAATGGGGTCAGAAGGCACCAAGATGTCAGAGATTTGTTTTTGGTTCCTTTTTGTTTTTTTTGTGCTGGGGCCACCCCATTCGCCCCCTTTGGCAAGGGCTGCCCCCCACCCCCCCAAACAGGGTACAGAGCTGTTAGCCATTTCTGCCCCACTTGGGGGCAGATCAGCCTATTTTGTTTTAGGCCCATATGCCTCCTAGTGAGGCAGAAGCCACTTAAGCACCAGAGACAATTTCTAAGTTCTTGGTGGCAGGGTGTTTGTCAACTGGGGAAGTATTTGTATTTGTGATTATACCAGTTTATTTCTTCTTTTTGTTCTAGTTCAAAGCTTTTGCTTCCTTTGTTGTGGATCCTTGCGGCTTTGGCAGTAGTTGTCCTGCAGTTTGCATAGTTGCATGTTTTAGGTAAGTGAAAGCAATTTATTCCAAAGGAGTATTGTTGATATGCATGAATGACATGTTTGTAGGTGGTGTACTAAACGCAGTATTGTGTGTGAAATTGTCCTTAGATTTGAGCACAATGATATTTGTGTTGTCATATGTCTAATTTGCTTAGTTGTTGTTGGCAATCCATTTGTTGTTAGTGAGGATCATGGCTAGCCACAGAGTGACTGCTCAGCAGGTTGTTGGCATGCTCTTTGAGTCGTCTTCAGACCATGATTACGAGACTGACGCTGCATCTGAGGCAGAGGAGGAAGTGAGAGATTCTGGCAGTGCGTTTTCTGTCCAAGAGTATTCTTCTGATGAGGAAGCTACTCCCAGTGCAGATGAAGGGCCTGTTTTAGAGGAGGACATTGATGTGCCAAGAGTGCAGCAGCCTGGGGCTGAAGGGTTTCCCATTAGAAGACCTGACACCTGGATTGCCCCAAACATGGAGCAGCCACAGTTACCTGCATTTACTGGTCTCCCAGGGTGTAGAGTCAATACGGAAAACTTTTTGCCTGTCCATTTCTTTCAATTGTTTATGGACAATGTATTTTTGGAAGAGATTGTAGAGTAGACTAATTTGTATGCACAGCAATATTTGAGGGACAACGCTGCCAGACTTAGGCCTCAGTCTAGAGCTACTCAGTGGGTTCCCACATAGCTGGAAGAGATGAAAAGTTTTGGGGTTTGACTTTTTTGATGGGGTTGATCAGGAAGCCGTCACTGGCTTCTTATTGGTCTACTAGTCCCTTGATGGCAACAGCTATATTTCCTGCAACTATGACACGTGATCGCTATTTGCTTCTTCTTCGCATGCTGCATTTTGTAGACAATGCTTTAGCCTTGCCACAAGATCACCCTGATTGTGACCGTCTTTTTAAGATTTGGCCTGTCCTTGATCATTTTGTAGATCGGTTTTCAGAGGTCTATGTTCCAGGCAAAGAAATAAGTGTGGCGAGTCTTTGGTCCTTTTCAAGGGGCGTTTAGTTTTTAAGCAGTACATTCCTAATAAGAGGGCCCGGTATGGGATTAAATTGTATATGCTGTCAGAAGGCAGTACAGGATATGTGTATAATTTCCGGGTCTACACTGGTAGGGATTCCAGTGTTGACCCTCCTGGTTGTCCGGCCACTTTTGGAGTTAGTGAAAAAATTGTGTGGTAACTTGGTAGACGACTGTTTAACAAAGGTCACCATTTGTACGTAGATCATTTCTACACTGGAGTGCAGTTGTTCAAGGAGTTGTTTAGAGTGGACACTGTTGCTTGTGGCACAATCCGTTCTAACCGGAAAGGCTATCCAAGGGAGCTTGTCTGTAAAAAAAACTTGAGAGGGGACAGTGCAGTGTCTTGCGGAATAATGAGCTGCTAGCTCTGAAATTTTCAGACAGGAGGGATGTGTACATGCTAGTCAAGGATAAGGATGACATTTATTAAATTTCAGGAGTCAGTGATAGAGAGCTTTATTGTGGTGGAACGGGCAAGAGTTCCTAGAGTAGAAGTGGTGGAGGAAGTGGCTAGATTGAAAGATCGCCACTTTCCAGATCACATTCCTCCCACTCCCAAAAAAGACTTGCCCACAAAGAAATGTAGAGTATGTGCCCGGAGAGCAATCCAGAGGGAGAGCCCTGCCCCGAATGCCCTTCAAAGTCTGGGCTGTGTGTGCCTGGCTATTTTAGAAGTTACCACACTAAGAAAATTGTTGGGGAAATACTGTGACTGTAAACTGCCTGTTTTATATTTTCATATGTTCAGTTTCATGGTTGGCATTACTGTCATGTATTTAGTTAGAGCTTTTGTGTTTGTAGTTTTGTACTTATTTTATAATTAGTTAATGGTTTCTTTGTTGTTTATAAACAAAAAAAGTGATGGCGGTGTGCGTGGGGTGGCGCTTGGCTAGCGGTGTGCTTGGGGTGGCGCTTGGCTGGCGGTGTGCGTGGGGTGGCGCTAGGCTGGCAGTGTGCGTGGGGTGGTGCTTGGTGTAATTGCTGTATCAGGCAGGTGGGCGTATGAAAGTGATGGGCCCTTGACTGGCGCTGTCTGTCGATGCGAGTGTTGTAATGTGCTGGGCCCGTGGCTGGCGGCGTGAATGGTCTTGTGCATGTCATGTATGAAAGGTGTGTGAATGGACTGTAAAGCATTTGGTGCCTTGCCGTGGCTTTACAGCTCACGAGCTGTGAGTCATTGGTTCAGTTTTTTGGCCTTTCAGTTATTACCAGTGCATTTCACTTTTGTGAAATCTCTTGTTAATAAAATTTGATCTACTGAACCATCACTCACCCCGTGCCAAATCCAACCAGTATGTGTGGTAAAAATTAAAAACCCTGCTCCGCTGTAATCAGGCGTCGCAGAACACTTGTAACACGCTAGGTGTCTCAGGTGGGACCCCAATGATGAAGCATGCCACCAACTTGGTTGGTGGGTGTGGGGTCTTTTTCACATAACCTAAGTGCGTTTCTTTTCACAATTTTTGTGTTTGGCACATCACAGACGTATGTGGACACATCAAAATCATATATTACAAAACTACCTGTGTTTGGGGGGAAGGGGGCCCCTATGTTTTTGGTCCTGGGTGCGGCCTTTATCTAGGGCAACCTACCAAACACAGACATTTTTTAAAACTAGACACCCCAAGGAGTCCAGGGTGGTGTGGCTTTCGTGGATCCCCCAACGTTTTCTTACCCAGACTCCTCTGCAAACCTCAAAATTTGCTTTAAAAACCATATTTTTCTGACTTTCGTTTGTATGATCATCGCTCCAGCACAAAATTCCTACTCCCCAGCATTCCCCTCAGTCTCCCAAGTAAAATGACACCTCACTTGTGTGGGTCCGCAAAGTAGTGTCAGCCTAAAGATGTATAAAAGAAGAATATGTGCTTATCCCCATAATCTCTACAAGTTTGTGGCCTTTTTCTGTTGCAGGCACCTGGCCCACCCACACAAGTGAGGTATCATTTTTATCGTGAGACTTGGGGGAACGCTGGGTGGAAGGAAATTTGTGGCTCCTCTCAGATTCCAGAACTTTCTGTCACCAAAATGTGAGGAAAACATGTTTTTTTAGCCAAATTTTGTGGTTTGCAAAGGATTCTGGGTAACAGAACCTGGTCAGAGCCTCACAAGTCACCCCATCTTGGATTCCCCTGCTCTCTAGTTTTAAAAAATGCACAGGTTTGGTAGGTTTTCCTAAGTGCCGGCTGAGCTAGAGGCCAAAATCTACAGGTAGGCACTTTGCAAAAACACCTCTGTTTTCTGTCATGGGATGTGTCCACGTTGTGTTTTGTGGCATTTCTTGTTGCGGGCGCTAGGCCTACCCACACAAGTGATGTATCATTTTTATCGGGAGACTTGGGGGAACATAGAATAGCAAAACAAGTGTTACTGCCCCTTGTCTTTCTCTACATTTTTTCCTTCCAAATATAAGAGAGTGTGTAAAAAAGACATCTATTTGAGAAATGCCCTGTAATTCACATGCTAGTATGGGCACCCCGGAATTCAGAGATGTGCAAATAACCACTGCTCCTCAACACCTTATCTTGTGCCCATTTTGGAAATACAAAGGTTTTCTTGATAGCTATTTTTCACTCTTTATATTTCAGCAAATGAATTGCTGTATACCCAGGATTGAATGAAAACCCACTGAGGGTGCAGCTCATATATTGGCTCTGGGTACCTAGGGTTCTTGATGAACCTACAAGCCCTATATATCCCCACCACCAGAAGAGTCCAGCAGACCTAACGGTATATAGCTTTCAAACATCTGATATTGCAGTAAAAAGTTACAGAGTAAAACGTAGAGCAAAATTGCTGTTTGTTTACCTTAATTTCAATATTTTTTTATTTCAGTTGTTATTTTCTGTAGGAAACCCTTGAAGGATCTACACAAATTACCCCTTGCTGAATTCATAATTTTGTCTACTTTTCGGAAATGTTTAGGTGTCTGGGATCCAGCATTGGTTTCATGTCCATTTCTGTCACTGACTGGAAGGAGGCTGAAAGCACAAAAAATCTTTAAACTGGGGTATGTCCCAGTAAAATGCCAAAATTTAGTTTTCTGATTCAAGTCTGCCTGTTCCTGAAAGCTCGAAGGCTGGTGAATTTAGCACCGCAAACCCTATGTTGATGTCATTTTCAGGGATAAAACCACAAGCCTTCTTCTGCAGCCCCTTTTTCCAATTTTTTTGAAAAATAAATAGATTTTCACTGTATTTTGGCTGATTTCTTGGCCTCCTTCAGGGGAACCCACAAAGTCTGGGTACCTCTAGAATCCCTAGGATGTTGGAAAAAAAAGACGCAAATTTGGCGTGGGTAGCTTATGTGGACAAAACGTTATGAGGGCCTAAGCGAGAACTATTCCAAATAGGCAAAAAAAGGCCTGGCACAGGAGGGGGAAAAGGCCTGTCAGGGAAGGGGTTAATATATGTGGTAAATTAAAATATGTTAACCAGCGCGAGTGTGCTAATGAACACCTAATTGCCACATTTTGTATTACAGTACTAAGCTCAAATCACAGTTTAGTGCTACAGTACATGGTAACAGAAATGAAAAATCTTTGCTAGCAGCCATTAGGCATTTTTAGTGTTATTTACTCTCAAGCACGGATTTCACCTCTTGTACTCTGGTATAGGATAAATAAACACATTTGTTTATAAGTACTACACAAGACGAAGCAGCATGGCTGGCTCACTGTGCTCTTGAATGAACCTATACTGATGAGGCCTAAGTAGGCTGAAACTAGTCTGGGGTGGTGTGTGCTTCTGTCTGACGTGGACATGGCTTAGCTATAGCTAATCTCTTTCTAGAATGGCATACTGGGAGTAAAACAGTGGACTGGAATTCTACTCGCGTAATTGCCGGAGGACGAAATTAATTAAAGCATTGTTTCCATCACATTGTTGAATGTTCTATAACCCACATACGCAGATACACAGAGAGTAATATGCTATTGCCACTGTTGATGGAAGAGAGGGGTTTTATAACTCTTGCTTATCTTATTCTTATTCTAATATTTAAATAAATAACATTATAAATATTTAATTAATTTAAGGGAACAAAAATACAGCCTCATGCATTCAATACAAAACCTTTGGAAGTGGCAGTTTTGGTGCCATTGAACTGGCCTTCTCCTGTACTCAAGTTTTCATTTTCAAAATAGTAGCAAGAAAGTCCTGACTCGGCACCTACTCGTTTGTTCAGCTCTAGTGCCTATCCCCTTGCTGCTGCTTCTCACAATTCCTGCAGGATTCTATCACCCGAAAATGCAATCTGTGTACTCCAAGACTTCAACCCCCTCTGCAAGCACTGGCCTCAACACAGCGTGGACGTCGGTACGATGATTTTTTAAAAAATTATTATTATCATTCTTGCCGCTCCCCTTTTAGATTATTTAAATCAGTCCATCACCCATTCGACAGCTCACTGGGTCGTTAGATCGTTTGTGCGTTTTGTTTTGTTAGACCGTGCGCCTGGCTCACAAAAGCTTTTTTACCTATGCTGCGCCTTTGAAAGATAAAGAACAAAATAATAGTTATTTGCGCACTTTATTTTTTGCAGTGGTTATAATATAATGGAAAAGAAATAAGCAGTAGGAGGATGAGAGAGATACATAAACCAATAACACACCTTGGAAGAAACCCTGAAGCGTGCATGCGGACTGGTGGATTTATTCTGATTTCAAGCCATACTCTTTGAAGCCTGCCCACTCAATGACGCAGACTTTGCAATTTGTGACTTTCAAACCTGAACATGGTGTTTTTGTATGCACAGAAAATGTACATTTGTGATTTCCATGCTAAAGTAGCATAAAACACAACTCTTGAAATTAATTCAGGTATATTTTACTGAACCAATTAAAATGACTGTTGAGGAGATGGGTTTAGGCCTGGGCGAAATTATTGTTACTACTGCATAATGTTGTAAATTTCCTTAACATTCCTGAAATTGCACCATTCGGCATAACTACTACACTGCAGTTGGGGTTCAATTTTATTGCGGTAATATGAGATGACAGGAACGATCAGAACACGAGCAGCTATTGTTCGCAGCACTTGTGTTTTTGTGCTATTTTATTCACGCAGCATATATACTCTCCTACCCAAAATGGACGTGAGGGTGCATTTATATAGTACTACATGCCCGTTTTATATTTTGGGTGTCATTTTGCAGAATTTCATGTAATTCCGCATAAACAAATGATATGAATTATACACATCTCTGCTTCTCTGTCATGGTGTCATCACTGAAACAAGGATGATCTATGGTCATAATATTATCAATATTGTTCAGTGGGTTCAGTCCCTGGTGGTAAGAGCATCTTATTGCTTTTAAGCACTGGTTTTCAGGAAGTATCTTAATTTGCTCTGCTTGTTGTAATGGAAAACCACTACTGCCAACTGTGGACTAATGGTTTCAAGACACGGTACTAACAATACACCATTTGAGCCCCTTGACATGGTGATGATCACACCCCATTCTACTCACAGTGCACATTTTTGGTAAATCTACAATATTGTATCGGTACGTTGTAGCAGTATATATGGTTATGTAGATGGATAAAGTAATCAATAATTTCATTTACAAATCTCGCTTCATTGACCTAATAGAATGGAAGGCAAAAATACGTGTCATCTGGATTTTTTAAAGTAGAAGATGGTCGGTACGATGAGAATTGTTTTAACAAGGAGGTAGATGCAAATACAGAAGAAAATAAAAATTTTGAGGCATGCTCTGTGTGAATTCTGTGATTCATTTCCTCTGATCTCCTGCATGTACTAAGTCTTAATGGGTTTCTGACTATGACGTGGCTGATATATCACTACGTATGATGGGGTTTGTGCCATGGAATATTGGTCTTATATTGAAAATCCTGGATGCAGATACATGATGCCCACGATGTGCATCATACTCTTGTGACCAAAGCAATGCTAAAAGTAACTTTTATATTCACAAAGTACTAAGACATCAAGTAAATGGTGAACTCTGTGCTCCATTAATAATGTTTAGCATTATATAACATTATTTAGCCATACATAACTTAAGTGACTTTCATACTGGACAAGGATCAAAGAGGTCAATGACATGGTATCTGACAGTGTCCTACGTGGTCTGAGCAAAGGGTGTGGCTTATGGTCATGCTGTACTCCCTTATATTTTGCTCGTAGCGCCTCAGGGTCCCTGACTTTAGCCATTTTCAAATCCACTCTTGTCATTCTTTTGCCACCCCAAACTCTACTAAACACACACGAAATAAAGAGCATGGCCCTAATCCAACTGATGAACAAGAAAAAGGAAAATATACAAAATAATGTTTACTAATTTACTAACTTCTAATATTGGGGTCCGGATTAGCGTACTACTCTCCAATGCAAGCATTGCGCCACTTTGTAAATATGGCGCAGCATTTTTGTCTGTCTAACGGCACATTGGCATAAAATTATGCTAATGTGTTGTTAGGATGGTGCTAGGACATCTTAAATCTGGGCTTAAGTGCTTCAATGCCTCATCAGGGGTTGTAAAAGTTATATAAATGTATTTATATTTACAATGTTCCTTGGTCTCTGGGCACGGGGACATAGAGCCATAGAGCACACTGCACACAACCTTTGGTCAAGTCCAGTAATTCCTCCTCCACACTGAGGTTGCCAGGCCAAAGTCTGTGCCATGGCAAATATTGGCAAAGTACATTGCTGTTGTACACGCTCTATTCCAAGTACTTCAGCCTTAGTCTCTGCTAGTCAAAGGGTGAGTTGTTCAACCACTCTTTCTAGCCAATACTCCTTTAGGTAGGATGCATTGGTCAATTACTTACATCACTTTTTTCATTTGCATTTCAAACAGGTTTACGTAACCGATTTACATGAAACCAATCAATGGGGCTAGGACGGATCATTCTAGATGCACCACACATTTGTTGTTTGTTACAATTATGTTAAATACTTTTTTGTTGCCCCAAAAATCTAACATTTTTAAGATAACTGAAATGGCAGATAAAACTTGTGGGACTCCCTTTTGTAACTGCCCTCTTTCTTTGCCACTTTTTCCAAGTTTCTACGTACATGTTCTTAGATATTGTTGGACTTATTTCACACGTTTCAGTAGAGACAAGGATAGTCAGAAATGTTCTTTCAGTGTGCAGAGACACTCAACCATAACTAAAGAGTCGATATTAGGCTTAGAGAAAATCTCATGAAATTAGGGATTTTAGCATTGGGATAATTTCTTAACATTTCCCAAAAATTAAAATTTCTCATAATTGTTGCTCATAGGAGACAGGTTTGAATAGAATATTTCTAACTGGAACAGTAAATCCACATTTGAAAAATAGGGCCTCATTTATGAGGAAGTGGCGAGGCACGGCGCTGTGCCAAAATTGGCAGCACCGCACTGTGTCACTTCAGCAACACAGGGATGCGGCATATTTACAAAAATACGGCGCAGTTCTGTGTTTCCCCCTAGTGCTAGCACTACATTTAACTGCCTAGCTCCTATTCTGCAAAGCATGATTGTTGATGTGCAGGAAAATGTCCCTTCCTGCACATAAACAATCAATAATGGTGATTTGCTCTCTCTATGTGTGCTGCAGTTTTTGGCACTGCCTCAGGTTTATGATTCCTCTTAAATCTAAAATCTGGGGCAGCATCAAAGTGCAATGGGTGGTGCAGTGGAACGCCCACAGCAGCACCCATTATATATGCCCCTTCCACACTAATGGGTCATTATAAACATGGCAGTCGAGACCGCCTCATAATAAGCACAGGGAGGACCGTCACAGGCGGCTCTCCACCACCGCCAGGCTACTGCTGCCAGGCAGCCTGACAATGGCAGAATTCTTCATCCAACTGCCCTCTGGATAAAGAACCTGTATTCCACTTTGCATGGGCAGTGCATGGGCCCCCGTGCACAGCCCGTCATGCAGGTCACTTTACGGGCAGTGATTTGCGCGACGGGTGCTGCTGCACCCGCTGCACTGTGGCATTAACGATGGCTCCATGTGGAGCCGTCGGCAATGTCCAGGCCCAGCATTCCGCCCGCCGGCCCAATGGAATGTTGGTTATACTGCCGGCGGGTCTCAAGGGGGCTGGCGGTCTATGTTTAGACCACCAGCATGAACACGGCGGGGAATTCTTCCATGTTCATAATGAGCCCCTAAGTGATGCCGCCTTGTAAATATACCACAAGACAATGCGCCACCGGAGCGTAGTTAAAAGTGATGCTCCGGTGGTGCAAGGGCTTTGTAAATGAGGCCCCATAGTTTCTCCTCAAACAAGTCTTCTACTGGTATTTTGTCCAAATACTTGGAAATATGAGAAGTGCCATATGTTCAATTTCCATGCAATATACCCACAAAGATGTTTCAGGACAATTCATATAATTTCTCATAATTCGAATAAAATGTCTCAAAATTTCACAAAAAAACTACCTATTTTTTATACACTTTTGATATCGCCTGTTCTGTAATGCATCGCCATTAGTGACTGTGTTAATATTGCCGAATTACAGCTTTAATTAAAAAAAGCAATTATTTAAACACTAAACTTATGATGATCATTTTAGAAAGCTGCATAAAAATATTTAAAATGGAATTAATGCCCTTCAGAAAGACCCTTTCGAATGTTGTGCATGTTGATGGGAAAGGTCACACGTAGGTAAGGATGTCAAAAACAAATTTCTCATTCATATTCCCATGCTAGACAGAATAACAAGACTCAACATTAATATTTTGTTTTGTTCAAATCAATTCGTTTGAGTAGTTTTAGAGAAATATACATAAAAAATTAGGAAATATAATTTCTTCAGTTCATGGACTGTTTTTTCCACCTGTACTTGAATATGATGACCCATGCTTGTGAGAAAACCAGTTTCTCTCATGATTTTCTAATAGAGACTATGGAAAGTGCTCCATAATGTAAAATGAGAGCACATTTTCTGTAAGTTCACAGAATCTTCCTCAACCCTGTGACAATAAGGTCTTCTATTCTAAGCAAAACATGTTCTTCCAGCAGCAGCAGCAGCCTCTGTTGATTCCCCAGTGTTCTACTACACCTTCCCACAGTGTTCTTAATGAACAACTAGAGCACTAATCTACTGTATTTATGTCAAACATGTGGCACGTCTGAATGCCATTTTAAATCAAAGTATTTCCTTCAAAAATGAATAAAATGAGCAGTTTCATTTGTCATAGAAATTTCTCTCCATTGTTCCACTGCAGCTTCCCACTGTGACCTAATGAACAAATAGAGAGCTTGCTTCCGATTTAATTGCAAAAGTGTGGCACACTGAAACCATCTTGATGGATTCAATACAATAAAAAAATAAGCATTTCCTTTAGAAATTAATACAGTTTGGAGGCTTTTTTTATCAAAGCAATTATGATTGGTACTCTTGAAAGTTAAATGGGGACACAGTTGCTATGAGTTGCTGGGACATCTGATCTTTCTGAAGAGGCAGAGGCACCCAAAGAAGAGAGCATATGCTCAGAGTCAAGACTTGCCAGTGCACACCTGAGCCCAGTCCGGGCCTGTCAATAGGAGTCATACTCAGTCCTGCCTGAGTTCCTTCAGCAACCACTGAATCAGAGACAGAAATTGAAGGGTATTCAGTATGTCGAAGCCCCACTGAAGGTGGAATACATAAAGGCCCTCAAGATGGAAACTCTAGAGCAGAAACTCTTGGCCTTGACCTTTATTAAAGATCGCAGAAAGGTCTATCATGGGCGTATCCACTGTGCAAAGATTAGCTGTGACAACTCGATGTAGAAAAGTGCCCTTTTTAACATAGCCTCTGGTACTGAGGTTTTTTGACTGAAGATGCACCGGGACCCTGCTAAACAGGAACCCAGTGCCAGTGCTCTTTCTATAAAAACAAGGTAAAATGGTCTAATCATGTACTCGGGAGAAGTATGCATGCCCCATCAACATGTAAAATAGACAAGAAACTGTGAAATTAGTGAAGTAGTCATTCCTTTACATTCACTGCTCCAGTTTAGAAGCCCCCTGTAATGCCCTAAGGCTTTTTTAAATATTATTTTTTATTTCTGGTCGTCTCCCTAGAAGGGAAAAGGGCACCGCAAACCTTTTCTTTTGAGGGAGAGTGCAAGGAGTGCAGCAGTCCCCAAAACATTAAAAAAACACATAAAGGCCCATATTTATGAAAACGTGGTGCATCAGAGCTGAAGCACCACTTTTTCGGAGTCCTCCCTACCATCACCTGACAACAACATGGTTGAATTGTATTTATAAAATGTGGTGAACCATGGCGGTCGTTAGCACAGTAGCGTCAACATTTTTAACGCTATTGTGCCGCTTTGTTTCTGTTAAATTTCACGGTGCCACTTTTGCGTGCCTCCTAACCCCGGAACACCTCCTTTTCGTACCTTATGCCTGGTGCAGGCATAATATGGCGTAAGGGGTTGCAAAGGGGTGCAATGCATGCATTGCGCCAATTTGTAAATATAGCGCGGGGAAAAGGCCACCTTAGTGCCTCCATAGCATCAAAAAAATTAGGGGGGGCGCATGGGGCTCTTAAATATGCCCCTAAGTCCCTTGGGTCACTGAGTCTAGGACCCCAGGACAGCTTACAATCATTTTTAAAGCACTTTGAGCTGGCACAGTAAGATCTTCAACTGAAGTGCAGAGTTTCTTCTTGGTTAATCTTGGCATGAAGGCACATTGATCAGCCTACTGCAAATTCAACTTGCAAATTCAACTTGGCCTTTTCCTCTTTATTTATCTGTGGTACACCCAGCATCAATCAATTTACATAGTTCATGAGTGTTTGAGAATTTGTGAATTGTTTGATCTTGTTTGTATGTATGAGTATCTGATAGCACATGTCCATGTCTGGTGTGCATGGATGTCTCTTGCACAGGTGTATAGGGATGTTTTATGCATGGATTAGGCCTAACTCATTTATTTATTACCAATATTTTAAATGTGCAGAGATTGTCAGGGATCCATCGTCTAGGCACAGCACATACATTTGACGAAAGCCAGTTCCATATTGTAGCAAGATTGACAATAGCAAAGAATGCAAGTACCTTGTAGAAATCTGCTTAACATAGAAAAAGCATAGATAGAGGAGATAAACAAAGCAAATGAAGCATTGAGCATCGTAAACAATACAAGTATGATTGCTTAAAGGAGGGCAGAGCAAAGATAGAGAGGACGTAAAAAGGAGGTGACAGCAAAGGCAGAGAGGCCATAATCTGGGGGCATAGGTGGAAAATGAGAGGGAAAGTGACTGTGAGATACTATTCTATTTGTTGTAAATTGGAGAAGCCATGTGGATGTGGGTGCAATGCGTATTAGGCTGGGATATTGTGTCACTAGATGTAAGTCAAATTCCTGTGGCCGGGTATTGGTATGCTGGTAGTTCTTGTATTCACCATAGGTTAAGTTTTTGAAAACTTAAGTAGAAATTTGATACAGAGCATTCAAGTAAGGGCACAGAGGCAGGAGTCAGGTCTTGAGATTTTTAGATCTTTAATATTGTCCAGTCTCATATTGATGTGCTATCCAAACATTATTGTAGCAAGTTAGATTTTAAGGATTTGACTAGGCCTGGAAGATGACTGACAGTTACATTACTCGGGTGTGGAGACATGATTAAGCCTTGAGGTACTTCAAAATTGGATTTGAAAAGAGTTGACTTAAACATGGATTGTAGATGTTTCACTAGTTTTTGTTCACTGTTCATACACTGATACGCAGACATGTCAGCCAGGTAGAGGTTGAGAGGTAGGAGGTGCATAAGGGGTAAGTTACAAGGGACATATGGGGTTGAAGAGTATGAGGGGGTTAAAAATGGTGTCTTCGGTATTGTAGTGTATTTTAAACGTTTCTACTAATATTTCAAAGCAAAATAAGATGTCTCTGTAAAAGGCCTGCCCAGTACACGTTTTACCACAATAAATCAAACCACCATAGTGCCACATGTCAAGAGATAAGCGGAGATAATAATGTGACAATGAAAGGAAAGACATGATTGAGGGGTCACCATAATACTGTGACAAATCTTCATGTGTCTCTCTCGGGTAAGAGTCTTTAGAGGGGTGTGGAAGTGTAGTGTCGCGCCAGTGAAGCAACTGGTCGCTGGACACTATCATCTATGGCATTTCCTGAATGGCAGAGGGAGCCCCCCTGTTTTCCCCCTCTCTAATGAGTTATTATGTTTTCCCTGAGGTCAGGTGGGCGATGTAATAAATAAAGGTGTGGCAAGTGGGCGAGGAGGAGAGGCGCTGTATATTCCGAGTGTCGGAGAGCGCAAAGTGTCAGCTCCAACCCACGACGCCACGACACAGTAATTCAGAATCTGGGTAGTCATTTGTCATCACACACACACCTAGGCTGTGTCGCTGACACTACATGGGAGGATGTGAGTGAGCAAGGGTATCTGACCTTAGGCCTAGAAGAATTCACAATCTGCATGTGTATAATTCATTGGTCAGCGATTGTGTTTCAGGTTTTGGAAACGAGGACGAATTTTCCACTACAAATAGGAAAAAACAAGCGCCAGGAACTGAAGTAGTTTGCCCTCTGTTAGTTTGAGTTCTTCCTGTGCACTTGTTTTGCTGGAAACGACACTTTATTGGACTACTTGGTGTATTAGCGTGATTTTGTGTAACAAGCATAATGCAAAATTATTGAAAATACACAATATTATGCCATCATAAATTAAATTTCACATAGGCTTTGTGTCAATTTACCCAACAAAAGGAAATACGCCAACAACTCATATTTCCTAAGTTTACCAGAAGGCCTCCTGCAATACCGATATGGACGTTGATGCCTGGAAATCTCCTTGTTCGGTAGGAGATAAAGCAAAAAACGTAACTTTCCTAATACACTATTAAATCTGACTCAGGTACTGCTGGCAAGGATACTGAAAACTGAGATAAACAATATACACCAAATGTTTGAAGCCTTACATGGGATGGCAAACAACCAAGAATTCACAGGCCCCCTGTTGTACTAGACTGTGGGAGATGGAGGGCTTGACCTTCCTCATAAAGTGAATTACTTAAGAGCAGCACAGTTATGACCAGGGTTAGTCCGGGGAAAGAGAACTTGAAGAAACTTTGGGCCAGATTTACAAAGCCCTGAGCCTCCTTGCTCCACACTGACATTATGTTTTTTACGCTAATGTGGCGTTAAGGAGTCCATGTCCCAACGCCATATTTGCAAGGTTGCACAATGCATGGATTGCTCCACATTGTAACCCCTTGCACCACATTATGCCTGTGCCAGGCATAATGTATGCAAGTGGGGGCGCTCCCCCTCTAGGAGGCTCAGAAAAATGGCTCAGTGAAATCTACCAGATTTCACTGCGTCATTCTTTCCATCATTTTTAACGCCTGCAGAGGGCAGATGTTATAGTCACCCAACCATAGTAACCTATGGGCCTCCCTAGTGCTTTCCTGCACTAGCGCCATTATTTATGGTGCTAATGTTGCAAAGCACCCCAATAGAATCATAATTTATGACGCTATTGTGGAAACGACCGCATGGTGCGCAGTATTGTAAATACGATGCAACCATGGTGTCATTGGGTGGGGAACGGGCGACGCAAGAAAAGTGGCACATCAGGACCCATGCGCCACTCTCTTGTGAATCTGGGCCCTTGGGTCCTGTTGAAACAAGAGTATTGTGACAACCTACTCCATCTTGACCTATGGCTACCTAAAAATATAAGAGTCAAATAAGCAGACTCCTGAACACTGCCACTTTGTTATTTGAACATTGGTGTGTTCTATCCAGGAATCAAGGTCTCTCACCTACCCTTCCCCACTGATTTCTGCTGCATATGATCCGGATTTCTGTCCAAGTATGATTAAAAATGGGTATAAACTATGGATGAAGGAGAATCCCCTGGTCTTAAGTTATCTCTATGATAAGGGTATATTGCATGGTAATGAATCTTGCATTCTTCAGTTTTGTTTGGGACCCAGTGTTGACTTCCAACCAACACAGCTGGGCAGGATATCCTTAATAAGAGAAAAGAGATCTAGGCAACTGACTTTCATAGAAAATCTACTCCCGAAAGGTTGCGCCAGGAGGAGGATATCCATGTTATATAGGAGATTCAGGTCCTTAGCCCAGCCAAAAACATAGATGCAGGGAAACTGGAACCTGGAATACGATACCCAAAACACTCGGCCAATGATTTGATTAAGGGAAGCAAAATCATATATTTGCATGAAGTAGAAAAGTATTGAAGAACTTTTATGTGACCCTTGTTCACTTCAGTGCAACTCAAAGATGATTTGATGATTGCTGCATACGCTGCAGTCAGATAGGCGCTCTTGAGCACATCTTGTCAGTTCTGGCCCGTTTATTAAAACATTCTGGACAAATGCACTGTAGAGTAAAACAGATATAAGGGATCAAACTTGCTGTGTCTCAGTATTAGTGTTACTTCCCTAGACCGGGGATGAAGGCGAAAATGCATTATAAAAAGGCAGATCATTTAGCCACCATCTTGCTCCTGGCTACAAAGTTAACCTTGGTCCAGATGAAGACATCGGATTCTCTATGATTATATTAATGGTGGACACAGCTAAGGCACGCAAATGTGGATGAAAAGTAACAGCACTGGTCCATGACAGACGTTTGAAACACACACCAAAACTGGCCCCTTTCCATTCTAATGTAAATAAGGGAATTATTAGATCAAACATCCAACCATACCAGGCTGAAATTATTAGGAGGTCAGACTCGCTAAGAGATTCAGATCTCTCCGGGGCTTCTAAAGATTGGGTTAGTGGTTATGCTTGCTTTCATCTTAGATCATAATTGCAACAAGCCAACTTGGTGTGGTGTTAAACAACAGCTCTTCTTGACTGTTTTAGCCTGCTTGCAAAGAAAATGTAATCTGAGATGTCTGCCCTCATCCCAACCCTTCCCTACCCTAAGCCTCTGTAACCTTGATCCCACTTTATTTATTTATTTTTGTATTTTCCTGCTTCTTTCTTGTATCTCTGGAAACGTTGATACATTCATTTGGTGAAAAGAGAAACAGACTATTTTGTAGTGAGGCAGCAGATAGTTACCCAATTTAGGCTTATTCTTTAAGTAGTCTGTTTACTGTTTTTTTGAGTGGATAATGGACCTCGGCAGCCATCAATGACACATGACTACCTTAGGATCAGGTTAAAGGTGCATGCTTTACAGTTTGCTTTACTTCAGTGCTCTAATTGAGACACACTCTCTCTTTCCTTTTAGATAGAGGAAGCTCGACATCCCTCAACAACAACTGTGTATCTGAGGGACAGTTTGCTGAGTCATAGTTATGATCTCCCTTTTTAATATGCCCCTCCAGATATTCATTATTTTCTTTCGAACGGCGGTAACTCTGGTGATTACCAAACCCTAATCATCCTCTTCCTTTCTTTGCCACATCTACCACCCTGTCTTTCTCTACAATCTTGGCATCAACCTATCTATGAGGTAGTATGTCTAATTTGTTTAGTACTGATCTGTCAGACACCTTGAACCCCATCCACAGTGCCAAAGGTTTACATATATTTTAAGAAGTCAGTATTTCAAGTTCAGTTGAATTCAATTACTCTTCCCCATTTCCTTTGAACTTACAATGATTATTTGAAGAACACCACAGGGGTACATTTGTATTTCCTTTCCTATTCAACATTCACATGTGACCACTAATGTTTGGGCAGGGAAAGTCCCATCAACACAGTACATGAGATATTGGACCAGCCAGCAGTGTCAGACTGAAAAACACTCACTCACTGTTGGATGACAGGTACCTTTTTGAATTATAACCATTCCCAACCTGATCGCCAGATGTACAAAGACTAGGAATTGCAATTTCCAAATTGTGATTCTTACCAAATCACAATTAGGAAATCACAATTCCTAATGTAAGAAACCTGTGAACTTTTAAATAATGATTCCTAATGACTCATAAATTGAGCTAACTCATAATTAATAATAAAGTAGGTCACAGTTTGTGACCCATTTGGAATGCGAGCCATTGCAGGGATGGTGACCTGCAGTGGTCAGCAGACCACCATATCTATGATTGCTTTTAAATAAAGCAATCTCTTTGTTTTTGCATGTTGCTTGTTTTCCTTAAAGGTAAAGGGGATGCATTTAAAAAAGAAAATACAACTATTAACTTTTATTTTTCAAGAGTAGGCAGTGCTCAAAGGGGAAGGTGTCTCACAGGGACTCCCATTTGTGAATGGATTATAACCTACTTGGAGGAGGTAGTAATGAATGTTTTCTGACTGGAATTGGGTCACAAAACATTAATACATACCAATGAGATTCGGTAACTGGAAGGAACGTTCTAAACACTCCACCTGAAAATACCGAATTGCAAAACCAAAGTGTGACTCAGTAACGATATACCAAATCGCAGTTTGGCTTGTGTACACTACAAAATGCTTTGTTGGCGGTTGCACACAGGGTCATTTCTGAACTCCAAAAAGATTTGTACATATGGACCTGAGTGTAGAAGGCTGGCCTGGTTTGTAGTTGGTACCTTGGGTACTTACACTTTACACCAGGTCCAGTTATCCTGTATTAGTAAAATGTAGTAGTGTTCTAGCAGCTTAGGCTGATAGAGGTAGCTATAGCAGAGCAGCTTAGGCTGAACTAGGAGACATTCAAAGCTCCTGCAATACCACTTATAGTTACACAGTACTTATACACAAGTAAAGACAATACTCAGTGTTACCAAAAATAAAGGTAGTTTATTTGGGTGACACAAGGCCAAAAATATCTTAGAGGCAATACTCCTTCTGGAGGTAAGTATTATACACAACATATACACTAGACACCAAAATAAGGTAAGTAATTAGACATAGGATAGTGCAAACAATAAGAAATGTTATAGAATGCAATGGGAGAAAATAGGTCTAGGGGCAACACAAACTATATACTAAGAAAGTGGAATGCGAATCACAAATTCTCCCCTAGACATGTGTAGTGTGTAGAGAATCGCTGGGAGAGTAAGAATTCAGCAAAGGTAAGTAAAATACCCCACCACAGAGCCCAGGAAAGTAGGAGTAATGTACTGCAAGTTTCCTTAGGACACACTACAAGTCTTGATTAGAGTTATTGCAAGAACCAAGCAAAACTGCAAACACAAAATGATGGATTCCTGGAACTAAAGACCTGCAAAGGAAGGAGACCAAGTCCAGAAGTCGCAAGAAGTTCCAGGAAGGACAGGAGCCCCTGCCAACCCAGAAGAGGGTGCAAAAGAAGAGTCCCCAGTTGGACGAAGACTGCAGAAATGCACCCAAGGAAGATGTCAGCGGGTTCCTACATTATGCAATGGATGTCCCACGAAGAGATGTTGGATGCAGGCCAGTTTTGGCACTGGATTCATCCAACAAGCCTTGGTTCCAGCAAAGTTGCATTTTGCGTCAAAGTGGCACTGTCTGGACCCAGGAGGGACCTGGGGGCCTCAACTCTGTGTGAGGAGGAAGAGGGAGCTCTCAGCACTTCAGGGAGCCCTCAGTCGACCAAACAGCACCCACGGGAGTCCCAGGACACAGTGACAAAGGAGGTGCAAAATGCAGTTGGTGCAGCACTACAAAAGAAGGTCTCACGCCACTGGAGGTCAACTCAGTGAGTTGAGCATCACAGGATAGAGTGCTAGGGACCTGGGCCAAGCTGTGCATGAAGGAATTTTGCAAATAATGCACAAATGCCTCAGGAGGTGAAGAAGACACTGTGCACAGGGGCACTGTCGTACTCAGGGAAGGCAAGCTCTTACCTCCTCCAAATAGGGACAGCAGGACCACAGGACAGTCTGTGTCGAAGGGGTCCACCACCTGTGTTCCAAGGAACATGCTCATCGACAGGACAGGAGTCCAAGAGAACCAGTCGTTGACTTAGAAGGTGCCTGCAAGAGCAAGAAAGTTACTCCGTCACTCCACTGGAGATTTCTTCTGTCCTTCTGGTGCAGGATGAAGACAGGGACTCCCCAGAGCGTGCACACCGTGGAAACTGTTGCAGTTGCTGGCTGAAGCTGAAGTTGCAGTGGAAAAGAAGCCCTTCTGGATACTTTGTTGCTGTTACAGCGGTTCCTGGAGCAGTCTGCGGCTGATCCGAGGTCAGAGGATGAAGTAGTAGTTGCAGAGGATTCCTGCTGGAAACTTTCAAGTAGAAGAATCTGAAGAGAAAACCACAGGAGAGAACCTAAATAGCCCTGAGAGGGGGATTGGCTACCTTATCAGGTATGGACCTATGAGGAGGGGTTTCTGACGTCACCTGCTGGCACTGGACACTCAGAGGCCTTCAGAGTGTCCCCACACCTTGGAAAACAAGATGGCTGAGGTCTGGGACACACTGGAGGAGATCTGGGCACCACCCCTGGGGTGGTGATGGACAGAGGAGTGGTCACTCCCCTTTCCTTTGTCCAGTTTCTGGGGGTCCCAAAACCGGTGTAGACTGGCTTATGCAAGGAGGGCACCATCTGTGCCCTTCAAAGCATTTCCAGAGGCTGGGGGAGGCTACCCCTCCCCAGCCTATAACACCTATTTCCAAAGGGAGAGGGTGTAACACCCTGCTCTCAAAGGAAATTCTATGTTCTGCCTTCCTGGGACGGAGCTGCTCAGACCCCAGGAGGACAGAACCCTGTCTGTGAGGTGGCAGCAGCTGTAGCTGCAATGCAAGCCTCAGAGAGCTGGTTAAGCAGTACTGGGGGTCCATGGTTGAGCCCACAGGATGCATGGAATTGGTTCTCTAATACCATATTTGGAATGGGGGGACAATTCCATGATTTTAGACACCCTACATGGCCATATTCAAAGTTACCATTGTGAAGCTGCATATAGGTATTGACCTATATGTAGTGCACACTTGTAATGGCGTCCCCGTACTCACAAATTACTGGGAATTGACCCTGCGTATGTGGGGGCACCTTTGCTAGTGCAAGGGTGCCCTCACACTTAGTAACTTTGCACCTAGCCTTCATGAAATGAAGGTTAGACAGATAGCTGACCTATAAGTTACTGAAGTGCAGTGAAAATGGCTGTGAAATAATGTGTGCACTATTTCACGCAGGCTGCAGTGGCAGTCCTGTGAAAGGGTTTGTCTGAGCTCCTTATGGGTGGCAAAAGAAATGCTGCAGTCCATAAGGATCTCCTGTAGCCCCAATGCCCTGGGTACCAAGGTACCATATACTAGGGACTTATAAGGGGGGTCTAGTGTGGCAATTGAAATTGGTAAATGAAGTCCCTAGCCTATAGTGACAAATTTAAAAGCAGAGAGAGCATACGCTCTGTTTAGCAGGGCCTCAGTGACACAGTTAAGCACTACTGACAACACACACATTAGGCCATAGATTATGAGCACTGGGGTCCTGACCAGCAGGATCCCAGTGAGACAGGCTTCCAATTCGCTGCTGACTCCCACTCCCAGGAACCAACCATTAGCCCTTTATGTCCATGGATGACGGAGGATTCTGACTTCACTATTCTGCTCCTCTGATCTCTGACACTACTCCCTTAAGGAGCTTCATGGGGCTACCACTAGGTGAGACCCTGAGGTTGTGGCACTGGTACTTGTTATCTGCTCTCCCTAATAGGGCTTAGGATTGACCTGCTTCCCAGCCTGATTAATTGTGCTACAGACTTCTACCAGTGGCCATCCCCTCCTTCAGACAGGTTGGGAGCACCCTCACAAATGACGCACGGGGATGCCCCCCTAATAACGGCTGCTTGTGTCCCCCCCAGCTTCCTGGCAGCTGACTTCGACACTCCCGTGCTAGAGGCCCCTAGCCACAACAATGCTAGCTCTACTGCTCAGGGTCTGCCCTCTGCTGACCTCCTTGACCATCACCTCTTAGAGTGCATTATGTGAACAAGGGGGGGCTAAATCTGAGTCTGTGACTATGACTTCATGTCAGATGCCCTTCTACCCCACTCACCAGCCATTATTTCCTTGGCCTCAGGAGGGGTGCCCTCCAATCGCTGCAGGACTGCATCAATCTGACTTGAATACTGCTTTTACCTGGACCCGACCACGACTAGGTTTCATCTACATCTTCCTCCACCTTCACCAGGTCAGCTAGCCGAGCAGACCAAAATATAAATAAGATAGAACAGTGGTCTAGTTCCACACTTTCTGGACTGGGAGAGTCTTCCTCCTCCATAATCATCTAGCAGGCCCCCAAATCTCAAAGTGACCAATGGGCAGCAGAGAAGCCACCTAACAACTCCTTCTTACAGAAGTGGTAGGGGAAGGCCTCAATGGACCATATCTTGCAGGAGATCACTGCGGCGAGTGCGCATCTAGGCTCCATGGATACGAACATCTCTGACCACACAACCAAAGTGAAAATGGTAAGGACGGACCTTGGATCCTACCTCTCAAGAATGAAAAACCTGGAAAAATGCACATCCCATATCGAAGAATGAGTAGACTCCACTTACTCCTGGGGCCCTGACATCTGGCATTTGATGCAAAAAGTGGTGGATTTGAATGACAGAGTCCGACAGAGATGATGTCCGATTCTGTGACATTCTGGAGGAAAATGGAGCAGGGGAACAATGTCTACAGCCTCTTAGGGGTCCTACTTTCTCAGATGCTGGTTGTGTTCTTCACACCTCCACCCGAATTTCAGAGGGCCCACAGGATACGATCATGCCAAGAGCCTTAGGTGACAACACCATACTCCCACCGATCATTGCCTGCTTCCTCTGCAACAAACAGGCTTGCCAGGTCCTCACTGTAGATGAAAAACATGGCCCCCAAGATCCAGATCATGGAAAATTTCTCAGAGGAAACCAGTGCCAAATAGAAGACTTTCCTGGTGTTCTGACCCCGTTTGTGCACTGACCCACAGGAACTAATCCACATCCTTGACATACTGGATGACCGTGGAATGGATTGGACCCCTCTCCCATCGTTGAACATTGACTGCCAAACCTGCTCTACAGACAGGGCACTGCCTCACCACAGGGGTTGGCCATGGATAGAGTCTTTGGCAAGCAAACTGAACAGGAAGGGGCCATCCACCAAATGGACTTACTTAACCATGGTGCTTCTAGGGAAAAATCCAGATCTCCCTTGCAGCCCGCCCAGGGTTCGGACCCAGACTCCTCTGAACAACCAACAGACAACAATGGCTGAACTGGCTGAGTTTAATTAGACCCTTCTGAGTGCCCCACAAATTGCTTTGCATTGTATTATATTCAACATTGTGGGTGTTATATCGTACATCATGTACACTTGACTATTTACGTTAATGTTATTACTGTATTCACTGTTGGCCTCTCTCTTCTCCTTTCCCCCAGGGAGCCTGCGCTCCTCCCTCCCGAAAGGATATAGCTGTTGTCTCTCTTGTTCTCCACTTGCACATCCTCAGGACTCTTTGTCTGTGAGGCCAGCACTTTTGCCTGAGGTTTAGACCCCTGCTGAAAGATTGTATCACCTTTTCTGGCTCTTGGAATTGCCAAAGGCAACCCTCCCAACTCCCAACACCCTATTCCACGGTGCTGCCTACCACCTGTCCTCCACCCACCCTTCCACATAGGTGAGCGGCTGACCTGTGTTCACCTCATCTGATCTGGGACTCTTCTACCCATCCTGTCTCCCCCCTACTCTGGTCTTAATTCCCTGGTCTCACTCCACCCCATGTTCCCCTCCACAACCAGCCCTGTCATTCAAGCAGCTGCATCCCTCCTTGCCTTTGGCCCATCCTTTAGTCAAGTGGTGGCAACATGTGTGCCCATTCTATAATGCCCCCACAGTGCCTCTCACACCCCACTGACTAGGCATCATACCTCTCAATATCAACAGGCTAACCCACTATGTCAGACATCAGAAAATCCTCTCTTAATTATCCCCCAAATGGGAGGAAAGCACCCTCCTCCAGGAAACACACCTTTCTCCTGCTGAAGCCTCCAAACTTCAGAGAGATTAGGTGGGACAGGTCTTGACAGCTGCCACTCGACTGGCCAGACATCACACTTAAGAAGCTCTAGGAAATGTGGGGTTGGCAATCTGATACAGAAATAACTCTCCTATATGAACCTACACTCTTTGACCGATGTACACAGGTGATACATCTGAGCAAAACTCAAGGTCAGTTGGACACATTTCAGTGTAGGCTCTGTGTACGCCCCAAGGTGATCCCAGAAGTCCTTCCTACCACAACTCAATATTGCCTCGATGGAACAAGGTTCTACACACATTATCCTGAGGAGGACTGGAACATACCGCCAGACATGATCCTAGACCGGATGGGTCCAGCTAATGTAGCAAACTTCATGACTGACATTTGGAATGGTAATGGCCTTTGTGACATTTGTGACATTTGGTGCCTATTGCACCCAGATGAATGGAAGTATACTTATCCCTCAGTTGTCATGCTTTGCAGGCATGGATTACCTATTTTCTTGTGAGACACATGACTGGGCCGAGAGTGGTGTCCAGTGATATCCTCAAGACCTTTCTGCCAGACCATGCCCTGATCTGTCTCCTCTTGATTGGAACCTCTGGACCCCCAAGAAGAAACATGGCAGTTCAGTGTTTCACATCACAAAATGCACTTGGAGAAGAATTGCCTCAGAGAGCAGTTTAAAACTTACTTATCGGACAATAAGGGCTTGACCCAAACCCTGTGAGTGGCAGCGAAACAAACCCTGCAGGGTCAACTAAAGAGGGATGCTGTGCTCGTGAATAAAAGTAGGGCAGACAGGCAGACATCCCTATAATGAGATATCTGAACACTGAGCGAATTCTATACAAACAAACCATTAGATAACCTGTGGTGACAATAAGAATGGACAAAACTGGAACTAAACTCACTTGTCACCGCCAAGGAAGAATACATGCTCTATTCCATTGATGCTAAATATTACAGACAGGATGAGAAAGTGGACCACTTGCTAGCCACCTAGATGCGGCAACGGGAAGTGGCAATGGCCATCCAAGCCATCAGAGATGCTTCTAATGCCATTACTGCAACTACCTTTGAGATAGGACTGTACAGCCCAGACTCACCACAAATTGCACATGTCCAGGAACACTTCTTTCATGATCTCTGCCTACCCCAACTCAACACTGAATGAAAGGCGGTCCTAGATTTTGAGATCTCCAAATAGGAGATCTCCTGGGGCATCACTAATCACCACTAAAACAAGGCCTTGGGTGAGGGTGGCTTACCTGAGTAATTTTACAAATAAACAAAAGAGGAAGTGCTGGACCTTCTCTTTATAATGCTTAGTAAGAGTCTGAAATAGTGGGTCACCTTACCCCGTCCTCCAAGAAGGCACTGATCAAAGTCCTACTGAAAGTGGGTAAGGATCCTCTCCTATGTGCCTTCTACTGTTCGATATCTCTACCCAAAGTTGATATCAAGCTTCTTACAGGAATTTTGGCCAGTCACCTTAAAAAAGGTGATTCCCCAGCCTCATCAATTCTTCTCAGGTCAGGGATGTCCTGGCTAGGTGCTCCTGACATCATCTGAGGACATTAGCCCACATCCTGTGGCTCTCCTAAAAGGCACTGGAGGACAGGGTAGCATGCTCATTGGATGCTGAGAAGGCATTCAACAGGATTTACTGAGAGCTTACCTTTTCAGCTCCCTCCATACGTTCGGTTTGATGAGGACTTTATTTCACAAGTGAAATGGTTGTACAGGGACCCAATGGTATAGGTCAACTGTGGGGGCTTCCTGTGACTCTTTCTAGGTGCCAATGGGCATATGTCAAGAGTGCCTTTGCAACTCCTTCTATTTATACTGTCACTAGAACCCTTAGCAGCAGCTGTCCTCCAAGATACACACATTACTTGCATACCCATCCCAGTAGGTGTTTCCAAAATGCTCCTCTATTCAGACAACATCGTCCTCAACTTGTCAGAGTTGGAAGAATAGCTTCCTTGGTTGATGTCTGCCATTGCAAACCTTTTGGCTTTCTCGGGCTACAAAGTCTACAGGGAAAGTGAGCCACTGCTACTCTGTCATATATCATATCAAAATATCTTTATTCAGTCTGATTTAGACCATAAACGTACAATACAAACAAAGTTACAAACAAACAAAAGTGTGCAAAATAGCAGATAATATAAGCTATCACAGCCATTTCCTTGATATAATTGTGCAAAAGAGCAAATAGCCTTCCCAAAATGTTACCTCAAGACCAATATAATCAAGATTGAACATCATGAAAAACACAATTTTAGCAAGATCAAATCACAATAAAAATATTCCAGTTCTGTCAACATAAGGTGCAGTGTGCATAGGGTTGGACGATGGCACATTAATGTTAGAATAAAACACATTTTGTCAACAATAAAAGCTCAAATTTGGGAAAATCCACTCTCATATTCCGGTTCCGTCTACATAAAGTGCAGTATGCATTTAATTGGGCGATAACACATAAATGTAAGAATGAAACAGTCTTAAAAATTAGATATCATTACCATAGACCTTCCGTAATTTTATGGCCGATCTAATAAAGCTCACAACAGCATAACAGGTTTCTGGTAAGGCAGCAGATTGCAAACACCTCAAACTGTCTTTATATGTTGAAAAATGTGTTTGTTTAAAATTAAGGGCAAATAAAACAAGCCTGACATACAGAATACAATTTGCAGAAAAGCATGTAGGCCCATATTTATACTTTTTTAGCGCTGCGTTTGCGCCATTTTTTGACGCATAAACGACGCAAACTTGCAAAATACAATTGTATTTTGTGAGTTTGCGCCGTGTTTGCGTCAAAAAGCGGCGCAAATGCGGCGCAAAAAAAGTATAAATATGGGTCGTAATGTGGATTTGATTGTGGTGTTTTCACATGGGCAACAAGAACAGGTGGTTATTCTGGTCCCAACCATTGGAAAGGGTACCAAAGGATGGATTAAATTAAGTCTTAACCTTGTTATGTAAAATCTGTGCTGGGGATTGGTTAGCAATAACAAGTACGTGTTCGCCCCTGAGATGTTGTCCAGCTGCCTAAAATTCATCACAAACCATGTTAAGGGCCCTTACAATACACCCTTCCTCTCTGAGATAGAAATTGTTTTTTAACATGCTCTTTAGATTGAAGGCGAATCTCTCTAGGGAGGATCATATAAATTATTTTTCACATATGTCAACCAGGGAATGGCTTGCCCATTGTCCAATTTTCAGCAATCTGCTAAAACTAAATGGGAAAATGTGGCCTTTGGTGTGGGCCAAATTTTAATCCATAATAACAAGGGTGGCAAACTCACAAGGTCCTCAATATAATCTACTTGTGATTCAAGATGTAGAATCAGACTAGCTGTACTTTGAGGTAAAGCGCAGTAGACGAGATAAAAATCTATTTTCTACGAATTGGAGTCACCCGGAAGGAAAGCAGCCCCACACGCCTGCACCATAGATCCCAAGAGAGATACATTTGCTTTTATACAACTGGATTAATTCCCTAAAGGGTTTGCAACCAAGCTTGTTAGCAAATCAAAAAAGAGCATTAGATGCTGCCCCCATTGAAGTGCTCTTTGGCCGATCAGCCTCTCCCAAGACCCAGAAGCATCAAACAGGATACCCAAATGGAGCAGTAATCACACCTAATCAGTTCCAATGGTGCCCGGACCATCTCAAGTATTTAGGTATTTACGTAACAAAGGCCTTGACCAAAATGTTTCACTTAATCTGGACCTGTTAATAAGTAAAATGGACTATGCCAAGTGGTCCCAGTTGAAACCTGTCACTGTGCAATAAGATCCAAGACATCAAGATGGCCATTGTACCTACCTTCACTTATGTTCTGGGAACGCTTCCAATCATGGTCCATACCTTGGTGGTAAAAGACATAGGGCCTGATTCTAACTTTGGAGGACGGAGTTAAACCGTCCCAAAAGTGGCGGATATACCACCTACCGTATTACGAGTCCATTATATCCTATGGAACTCGTAATACGGTAGGTGGTATATCCGCCACTTTTGGGACGGTTTAACACCGTCCTCCAAAGTTAGAATCAGGCCCATAGACCTTGGAATCAAACGCTTCATATGACAATCTTTGAAACCTCAGCTCTGATAGTCCACAGACACTACAGTGGCCTGATCTTCCCGAGTATAGAACAATATGACACAGCCTCACATCTCTCATAGCTGATCTATTTCTTACCAACCTATAATAACCCTCCCCTTTGGATGCAAAGTGAACGTGAGCTCATATGTGGAGACTAGAGTCTTCAGCTTATATAAGGCCCAAACCCAGATGGCTCTCATGCCCGCAAATCCAATAGTAGTTGCCGCAAAGCAGGTGTGATGACATTCCAACCAACTGTTCAAGTTTAATACCTATATCCACAGTGGTACCCAATCTGGCACATTGGGTGACAACCGACCTTTAGCATGGGAGGCATGGTGCTCCAAGGGGATACTGATACTTGGTCACCTCCTCGAAGCATGGACTATGAATCCTTTTCCTTACTTGCAGGATGAATTCTATCTCCCACAATCTAAAATGTGAAGATACCTCTTACTAGGCCATGCCTTATATGCTGTCATGGGGCCCAAAGTATGAGAACTCCCCTCATCTCAAATTATCCAGTACTTGAAACTCTCTATCCATTTTAAGGGTGTGGTATCTGGCTTCTATAACGTACTGGTACATCACTTACATTCCCAACCTCTCCTGGCCTACTGCAGAGCAAATGACAGGAACTAATGCGGATGGATTGCTCAGAGGAGGACTGGAGAGACAGTCTAGGGGACCTTGCTAGAGCAGTTAGGGCATCTCAGATGAAGTTCACCCTTTTTAAGACACTCAAGGCTGATACTGGATGCCCGAGAAACTAAACTCATGCAGGTCTCCTGTATCACACTAACTGCTTGTGTTGCCACCACCTGGACTGCGACAGGTTACACATTCTATATCTCAGTCCTGATCTACAGTCCTACTGGTCTAACATATGAATCACCCCGGCTGAAACTCTGGACTTGCCCGTCCCCTTTCTAGGAAATTGTTCTTTTTACATGATTTGGATTATTTGCACACATTGACTAATCATCATGGCACCTTTATTTCTACAGCTCTTATGAGAGGGAAGATTTGCATCCTAAGTCATTGGCACTCCCCCAGAGGACCTCTCATATGGAATGGCTGACTGAAATGCACAATATCACACTCTACGAGTGATACATCTATCAGTTTCAAGTCAGGATGGATATGTTCATGCAAGTCTGTGCCCCACTCTTGGAATTCTCTGACACGGATGATGCCCACAGGGTGGAAGAGGCTCGAAATTAGACTGTGCCTTGAAATAACCACCAACTGACAGGGGAAACCCACACCAGATGACTAGCAGTGCCGCATCCCGATCTCTGTTCACTCCTCCACCCACTGCCTCACCCACTAATACTGTGCACCCCAACTACCACATCATACCCATCACTGATATAACATCCAGGGTAATACCTCATATCCTGTTCCCCAACAACACCAACGCAACGCCCACGGAAAGCCTTCACAGGGCAGAGTAACGCAACACAGCGATTTGCATTGTGTTGCATTACTCCAGATTTTTGGAGCTACTCAGAGCCACGCAAAGAGACTTTGCATGGCTTAATAAATCTGACTTAAGACGCAACGTGGTGTAAGAGAGACGCAAACTGGGTCATTAATATTGCCCCAAGTTTTATGGTGCACAACTGAAGAACACTGAAGTCCAACCCATCTCCAAAGTGTATTCAGTATATAACTCTTGTAGAATGTCAACAAAACATACCTGCATTGGTCCCAAAGGCGTCTCTGTAGAGAGCTTAATAGTGTCAACAGTTAATTGACACCCATTGAGTTTGCCTAAAGAAAGCTCTCAACCTCGCAATTCCAATCATATTAAGCAGCAGATTTAAGAAAAGTGGTGCTTCAGTCACTGCGACGCCACTTACCTTTTGCACCTTAGAGCCCCCTACCGCCACCATGTGTTGAGCCATATTTAAAATATGGCGAACTATGGCGCTGTGTAGGGGGCAAAAGCATCACAATTTTTCAACGCTATTGATGTACTGTTCAGTACATTGGGGCCCATTGTAATCAATTGTGTGCCCCCTTGTAACACATTATCTGAACAGGTGTTTGAAAAAAGCTGAAAAAAATGGCACAAAGAAATCTTTTAGATTTCTTTGTGCCATTTTTTCAGCCCCCTTCCCCAATGGGGAACTACCCCCCTCTTGCATAAATTATGCCTAGCACAGGCCTAATGTGGTGCACAGGGTACAAAGTACCACAATTCATGCATTGCGCCACTTTGTAAATTTGGCGGTACGATTTTGGCCTCTTTGGGACACATTAGCATAAAAAAAAATTTAGTTAATGTGGCACAAGGAGGCACTAGGCCCTCTTAAACCTGGGCCTATATTTGTAAAAAAATATCCAGCACTAATTGAATGAAGTAATATTAACACATAAGAAAAAGTGTACTTGTAGATCAAAGGACAAATAGAATTACTTTTCGATAAACTGGACCAAGGAAAATGTAAGTACATATCATTTTAATTCCAACGATGCTACACTTGTACTAACTGATCCAATGTTGATGATATACAGACCGTGAAAGAGCTGGAGAATGTGTTTTCAGGGTTCAAATATCAAATGGCATGATCCTTTGACCAACTTTGGTAAGGAAAATGCGAAAATGGAAGTACTTAACATAATTATACCAGAGTTAAATTTTGTATTCTAATAACAACAAAATAAGGACTCTCAAACACTTGGAAAAGGTGTATGTATTGGCACAGGTCAAATTACACCACCCATGCACCATTCTGTCTAAGGAAAATGGTCAATTAATTACCATGATACCTAATAATGCTTTGTTATTGTTTATCGTGATGATTCCAATGATACTACGTTTGAAAAAACTAATTCGATGGCAACGGAATAGAGGCCATAGAAAAGGTGCATTACTTGGACTAAGGTCAAGTGGCCTGACCCCTTATCAAATTTCAACCAGAAAACGAGAATGCATGTCCTGGCTATTCCAATGATGCTAGACTTGTAAAACACGATCCGATTGTAATGGAATGATTTTCAATGGGTAATAACAGGTCTTGAGAAATTCTTTGTGTTACATAGCTACAAAAACATTTACTCAATTTCCAGTCAGAAACTAATCAAGAAAATTTTTTCATGGGGGCGTTTTTCCTCGACTCAGTCCTCTGACTTTAATTTCGCAAGATTTTTAAACGCATTAGATATGCTCTTCCAAGTACGTTTCATATAAGAAATGGCAACAAAATATGTATATTCACCTGGTTTTCACAATATACCCCAAATTTCAGGAAATACAATTCTAGGTTTTTATACTCTTTGACTAATCTCCCATAGCTGCACTATACCTTTGATTTATCCCATCACCAGACTTTTGAACTCCAGGCAGTGGAAAGGTGGCACACGAAATGCTGGATGTTGTGCTGTATAAAACCTTTGTATCATAACATAACGGAAAAAAAGAACATAACATAACATGAGATGATATCACATGAGACAACATGACAACACATTATAATTTCTGTCTGTAGGAGGCTGGTCTGGTTTGTGGTGGGTACCAAAGGTACTTACATCTTATACCAGGTCAAGTGATCCCTTATCAGTAAAATGTAGTCAGCGTCTAGAAGCCAGGCTGTCTAGAGGTAGCTGTAGGCAGAGCAGACAAGGATGACGTGCAAAGCTCTTGTAATACCACTGTAGTCACACAGTACTCACACACAAGAAAGTCAACACTCAGGGGGTTATTCTAACTTTGGAGGAGGTGTTAATCCGTCCCAAAAGTGACGGAAAAGTGACGGATTTACCACCAGCCGTATTACGAGTCCATTATATCCTATGGAACTCGTAATACGGCTGGTGGTATATCCGTCACTTTACCGTCACTTTTGGGACGGATTAACACTCCTCCAAAGTTAGATTAACCCCCTCAGTGTTACCAAAATAAAAGGTACTTTATTTTAGTGACTCAAGGCGAAACATATCTTAGAGGCTATACCCGCATAGGAGGTAAGTAATACACATAAAATATACACTAGTAACCAAAATCAGGTAAGTACACAAGTCAGGGCCGGCTTTATGACTGGTGGCGCCCTGTGTGGCAATTTAATGTTGCGCCTCCCTCCCCATGACCTCCGCCTCGATTTCACCTGGCAAATGTGCCCTTCATCTCTCCATCACTCCCCTTTCACATACATTCATGTGTTTTAAAGGACTTGTAAAGGCTGGCTTTACTAATCCACTCAGATAACCACATAAAATATAGGGGCATATTTAAGAGCCCCTAGCGCCATTCTAACGCCACATTAGCGTCATTTGCTTTATGCTATTGTGGCGTTAGTAGGCCAAAAACGCAGTGCCATATTTACAAAGTGGCACAATGCATGCATTGCGCCACTTTGCATCCCTTTGGCTACATTTTCCATGCACCAGGCATGAGGTATGCAAAGGTGGCATTCACCTATTGGGGGGGGCACAAAAAATGGCGCGACATTTGTTTCCGGCACTTTTAACATCTGCTCAGAGCAGGCATTAAAAGGAGACTTCCATTGGTTACAATGGGCCTCTGGGTGCTTTGCAAGATTAGCATCAACATTTCTTACGCTAATCCTGCAAAGCGCCGAACGAGCATAAAAAATTCTGACGCTAGTCCCTTAACTACTGCCATGGTGCGCTGTATTTTAAATATGACGCACACTTGGTGGCGTTAGGGGGCGCTAAGGGGTGCAAGAAAAGTGGCGCTGCACTGTGTGCAGCACCAATTTTCTTATATGTGCCCCATAGTTCTTTTTTTGCAGCAGGCATATTAACCCTCCATGCTACTTTATGTTGAGTCAATGCTGGCACTAGGCAAAACTCCAATCTCTCTCTCTAGCAGGAACATTAATCACAAGAGGTATCTTGACATTTTAATTGTTTCGTGAAGGCTAAACGCACAAGGAACTTTTCAGCAGGTGCTTTTAAATCTCAAGTTTCGGAAGTTATTGCTGAACACAGCGCCCCCCTGAGGTCAGCGCCCAGTGCGGTCGCACCGCTCACATCGCCCAAAAGCCGTCCCTGTACACAGTCATAAAATAGTGCAAATAGGGAAAATCACCATAGGTTATAATGGGCCTAGGGGCAACACAAACCTTATATTAAAATAGTGGAATGCGAAAGTCGGTTCCCCACCTAGGCAAGAGTAGTGTGTAGAGGGTCGCTGGGAGTGTAAGAAAACACCAAAGGTAAGTAAAGTAACCCACCCCAGAGCCCAGGAAAACAGGAGTAAAGTACAGCAAGTTTCGTCAGAACACAAAAGGAGTTGTGATGAAGGATTATGCAAAAACCAAGCAAGACTGCAAGACACAAGTGATGGATTCCTGGACCTGAAGACCTGTGGAGAGAGGAGACTAAGTCCAAGAACAGATGAAGAGTCCAGGAAGAACAAGAGCCCTTGCTAACCCGGATGAAGGTGCAAAAGTGGATTCTCCAGTTAGAAGAAAAAGTCAGAGATGTGCCACAGAAAACAGCTGCGGGTTCCTGCTTGGTGCAAGAGATGTCCCACGTCAAGTAGAAGAATGCAGGCTGGCTTTCGTTGTTGGATTCCAACAACAAGCCTTGGCTCACACAAAAGACACGGATGGCGGTAAAAGGCACTACCTGTGCCCAGGAGGGGTCTCAACTTGGACTGAGGAGACAGAGGGGGGCTGTCAGCACTTCAGAGATCCCCCAGAAGACCAGGCTGCACCCACAGGAGTCCCAGGACACGGGGACAATTGAGTTGCAAATTGCAGACATTGCAGCACTACACAAAGGGATCCCATGCCACCGGAGAACAACTCAGGGAGCTGAGCATTGCAGGATGGAGTGCTAGGGACCTGGGATACGCTGTGCATTGTGGATTCTTTGGAGAAGCACATAGAAGCCTTACGAGCTGCAAAACACGTGGTACAGAGGGGTACTGTCTGGCTCGGGAAGGCAAGCTCTTACCTCCACCAAATTTGGACAGTTGGACCTTTGGACAGTCTGAGTCACATCCGTTCACCACCTGTGTTCCAGGATTCACGCTCGTCATCAGGAGAGGGTACCCAAAGAACCGGTAGTCGCTGCAGAGAGGTGCCTGCTGAAGCAGGGAAGTGACTCCGTTACTCCACGGGAGAGTCCTTTGGTCCTTCTGGTGCAGGATGAAGACAGGCAGTCCTTGGTGCATGCACAACCTGGAAACTGTTGCAGTTGCTGGCTGGAGCTGCAGTTACAGAGTTGCAGTAGCCTTCTTGGATACTTTGTTGCAGTCATAGAGTTCCTGGAGCAGTTCTGCAGTTGATCTGACAGTAGAATATGAAGCAGAGGTTGCAGCAGAGTCCTGGTAGAATCATGCAAAACCGAATCTGAGGAAATACACACAGGAGAGACCTTAATACCCTTCAGAGGGGGATTGGTCACCTAACCAGGTATTGACCTATCAGGAGGGGTCTCTGATGTCACCTGCTGGCACTGGCCACTCTGATGCTCCCAGAGTTCCCTGACCATCCTGAAAACAAGATGCAAGAGCCCAGGGACACTCTGGAGGAGCTCTGGGCACTACCCCTGGGGTGATGATGGACAGGGGACTGGTCACTCCCCTTTCTTTTGTCCAGTTGCGCTCCAGAGCAGGGACTGTGGGTCTCTGAACTGGTGCAGACTGGATTATGCAAGGAGGCCACCGTCTGTGCCCTTTAAAGCATGTCCAGAGACTCTGTGAGGAAACCCCTCCCATGCCTGTCACACCTATTTCCAAAGGGAGAGGGTGTAACACCCCTCTCCTAAAGGAAATGCATTGTTCTGCCTTCCTGGGATTGAGCTGCTCATGCCCCAGGAGGGCAGAAGCCTGTCTGGGAGGTGGCAGCAGCTGGGGCTGCAGTGAAAACCTCAGAAGACTGGTATGGCAGTACTGGGGGTCCATGGTGGAGCCCCGAGGGGGAATGGAATTGGCCCTTCAATACCAGAATCAGATTGGGGTACAATTTCTCAATCCTAGAAACCTCATATGGCCATATTTATTGTTACCATTGTGAAGCTACATATATGTGTTGACCTATATGTAGTGCACACTTATAATGGTGTCCCCGCACTCACGAAGTCTGGGAAATGGGCATGCATGACATGGGGCCACCTCTGCTGGTGCAGGGGTGCCCTCAAACCCAGGTACTATGCACCTAGCCTTCAGGGTCTGAAGGTGAGATATATAGCTGACTGATAAGTGACCTGTTGCTGTGAAATAGTGCTTACACTATTTGACTCAGAGTGCAATGGCAGTCTTGAAGAAGTGTTTAAATGAACTCCTCCTGGGTGGCAAAAGAAATGCTGCAGCCCATAAGGATCTCCTGGGGTACCTAGGTACCATATACTAGGGACTTATAAGGGGGGTCCAGTATGCCAATTTGGAGTGGAATACTGGGTTGTCTGTATTTAAGTACAAATTTGGAATCAGAGACAGCAAAAGCACTGGAGTTCTGGTTAGCAGGACTCCAGTGACACAGTCAAGCATACTGACAAAACAGTAAAACATACTGACATGTAGGCCACAAACTATGAGCACTGGGGTCCTGACTATCAGGATCCCAGTGAGACACTAACAAACAGGCCAAAAGTGGGAGTAACCATGCTAGAAAGAGGCTATTTCCTCACACTGTCATGATGATAAAAGGGTGCAGAACCACTGGTTGGCGGTATATGCATTTGCAAAGTTAGCACCCGCAATTGAATGTTCTGGACCAATCATCCATGTGATAATGCTACCTTTGCATGTGTTAACTAAAAATATGGTCTTGCTCAGGAATCATTCTGACGGTACCATTTCCTTGCTAATATGGTATGCTGCACTGCCTCTTCTTCCCAATTTTTGTTCCTTTCTCTGTTATGTTAGTTTTTTGCTTAAATATGTTGCATAACAGCGGGGCTGATATTTAGCAGTTGTTATTTTTTCGCAAGAGCAGGCAATGATTGTTGAGCAGAGGTAAAAGGCTATACAGTATCACTGTGAGATAATAGAACTGACGCACAGTTTTTACATGCAAGTGAAAAAATGGAATTCTACAGTCAATATATTTCCTCAGACTAAAGGGGTGTACAGGAAAGCCTGTTAGATACTATCATGACACCTCACCTCGCCTACTGGTACTATCGCTTGCACCTTTGATGAGATATGACTGCAGGTTTCCATGTATGATGGGACATTCCGGACATAACATAGAGTCTTCTGAGCATTCTTGACCACTTTAAAGAAACACAAAGCCATATATTTTCCCATTTGGCAGTTCTGCCTTGGCATACTCAGGAAGGTTTTAAGATGAGAAAGGCTTTTTCGAAACCAGAATAGAATTTAACGGACATGATGGCCTACTACTGGGATTTAATATCTACAATTATATATATTACATGTTTGTCGAGCTGCACCCTTTCAACTGTAAGTAACGATGGTAAAAACATATAGTAACATTTACTGGTGCGAGCCTCATGTTTTCTCATAAACTCTGTGAGCGCATCTTTTGGTTGACATTGGAAATAAATCTATCAAGTGAATATAACCACTGTAACATAAGTACCATAATGTGTGAGGTCAAATTGACGGCTTCTACAACTATTTGAGAACTGAAGACCACATTATTTGACAGTGCTTATAAAATTATGCGGCCCGGAAAGCCAAATTATTAATCTTTTATGTGAATAAAGCTAAATTCTTGAGAATTTTCTGTGGCATTATTATTATCTAGATACTTCAATACTTTAACGACCACAGTTATTGTCACCAAAGGTATCGCAGCACTGAGGCACAAAAAGACATTTCATAATAATAAAAACACTTGTATTAACATTGTCCATAATAATTCACAAGAGTAAAATAGTTTTTATGTTAAGCAGATAGAGGCCCTCATTCCAACCCTGGCGGTCATGGACTGCCAGGGTGGAGGGACACGGAAGCACCGCCAACAGGCTGGCGGTGCTTCCAGGGCCGTCAGAAAAGGGGATCCGGCGGTTTCCCACCGTATTTCCCCTGGCCCGGAGAATCCTCCAAGCAGCGCCGCCATGGGGATTCCGACCCCCTTCCCGCCAGCCTGTTTCTGGCGGTTTACACCGCCAGAAACAGGATGGCGGGAACGGGTGTCGTGGGGCCCCTGCACTGCCCATGCCACTGGCATGGGCAGTGCAGGGGCCCCCTAACAGGGCCCCATAAAGATTTTCACTGTCTGCTTTGCAGACAGTGAAAATCGCGACGGGTGCAACTGCACCCGTCGCACCCCTGAAACTCCGCCGGCTCCATTCGGAGCCGGCTTCATTGTTGCAGGGTCTTTCCCGCTGGGCCGGCGGGCGCCCTTTTGGCGGTCGCCCGCCGGCCCAGCGGGAAAGTCGAAATGACCCCCGCGGTCTTTTGACCGCGGAGCGGTCTTTCGACGGGGTTACTTTGGCAGGCGGCGTCTGCCGCCCGCCAAAGTCAGAATGACCCCCAGAGTGTTGCACTAGTCAGAAATGCGTTCTTTCAGAGTTATCCTCTCTGGCTTGGGAAAGCACATCTTTTCGTGCAAGAAACAACCTCCAAACACTATTGCACATGATACATTCATTAAAATATCACGCCTTAACAAAAAGGTGCAAAGTGCTTGGTACACCTAGAGTGTCACCCTCAAGTAAATCTTTATAGAGACAACTGATGTGATAAATATGAAATTGCATTAAATAGATTAAACATTTTTCATTAGAACAATAATAATGTATTTAATACATTTAGTGCAACACACGTTACTGCTGCCATTTCCGAACACAACAAATAAAAAGTGTTTCTCTCAACGAATATAAAGGTATTCAAAGGATGGAAGACTGGAGTGGCATTGCCAGGTTTCAAAACCTGTGAAGTGTACATCACAGCAGTTGTGAGGAAAGCAAAAATCGCTGAAGCTTATTGCCAATTAATGAAGAAGAAGGATCAACAGAAAGAAAGAAACACCCAGTTAACATATTTTTAATGCATTTTAAATGTGCAAGGAATTTGATTCTCTATGTAGGCAAAGCCATTCTCCAAGTCTGTCAAATGGGGAAGTGTAGCTGGGAGTTGGAATTCCCAGCTACATCACAGGTTGAATCGGGAACGGAGTCCCGGTTTTCTGACCCGTACGAAAATGACCATAAAGACATCGGGAATCCGGGTGGGCGGATTCCCGATTCCTTACCGGAGCACCATGGTGACGAGGACGCGATCACCATAACTGGGAACCCGGATATCCGGGTTCCTGGCGTGATGAAAAGAGACAACGGACTATGCGTGCGGGCACGTTAAGACCAGAGGACGCCGAAGAAGACGCGGCCGCGGAGAGAGGAAGGAAACCGGACCCATCAAGATGACCACAGGAGGAGGATCCAAAGAACTCCAGTGTCGAGGACACTGCAGCGAAAAAAGAAGAACCAGAAGAGTGCGAACTCCGCCACGTCCCCGGAGGGACGTGGCTCAACCAGGTACGGTCCTATGTAAAGGACAGTCTCCGATTAAAGCGGGGAATGGAGGGGGCTGTGGGAGGAGAGAGCAGGGAAGGGAAGGGAGGAGAAGAGAAGAGGGGAGGGGGACAAGAAGGGAGGCGGGAGGGGATTTGAGAAGGGCACCGGAGGACTCACCAAGGGCACAATAACAAACGAAGTCTAGTAATTATAAGGATCACTCACAGAGGTTACTTCCCTTGATTTCTGACCTGTAGGTCACCACAATATTCTGGGGAGCGGAGTCTCTCTCTCTCTCTCTCTCTCTTTCTCTCTCTCTTTTGTCTGCACAAACGTGCACAAAAATATAAAACCCCAGACTCACCGATATTTACGTTCCTCTTATTTTTCCGGTCCACCTGGAAACCTCCTTGGAGCCTACCATCGCCTGTCACCAGGAACCCTGAGGAAGAAGAGGACAACGTAGACTCACTAACCAACAGACCACAAACATTGGACATTGTCACAGTTAAAACTAGATATAATAAAACCACGTTTACGCACCCTCTCAGTTGAGTACCACAGTCCTTATTATCGCCACGCCCACTGCCACAGGACGTTAAAGCCATCTGGGGACATGTTCATATCTTTAATTGTAATTATATTTATAGAGCTCTTACTACCCCTGATGAGGCGACAAAGCACTTTTCTGCAAGTAGCATTCTTCTACTGAACCGAAAATGATTAGTGGGGGATTAGTATAGGGAAATATGATTTAGTGTAGGATTAGTATAGGGAGGTATGAGTTACTTTGAGTAGAGGACATGTGAGTCTGCTAGATGGATTGAAAAGAATAAAGGCGGAATGGAAGAGGGAAGAGTCCAGAAAGTGTTAATTGAAGATCATAGTAGTAAGATGAGGTTTGGGATGAGTACAGGCGAGATGGAGGAGGGAAGAGTCTGTAGAAATGGGTTAGGTAGATCATGGTAGTAAAATGAGGTTTAGGATGAGTCAAAGGACAGATACGTGAGGGAGAATTTAGTAGGGTTGTTTGGAAGATCATAGTAGTAAACTGAGATTTGAGGTGAGCCAGAATGGCTAAAGGAAGGAAGAGCCAAAGAAAGGTTATTTTCAAGATCATAGTTGTTGAATGAGGTTTAGGATGAGTCAGAGAGTGGAGATAGAGGACAGTTTGATAGAGGTAACGGGTGAGACAGAGTAATGCACTGGAGGGAGTGTTTTTAAAAAACAAATTCTCTTGTACAGTACGACTAAAGTAAAAAAATATGTAGATACATAATTACATAGAGAACAAATGAGTGAGAAAGATAATATATTGAGAATTGAAGTTGTATCATATAAACAATGACTTTCAAGTGCTGCAGTATTTGAAGTTAATTTATTTGTGTTCTTTTATAACATTATTTTTAACTTTCCTCAATATTTCAATAATGAAATGCTTGTAGAGAAATAGTTAGATAATATTTACCTATTGAGATAGATAAACAAAACAGAGACTCATAAGAAGCTAATCAAAAACTTATATTGAAACTATGCCATGACCTATGAACATGGTAACTGTAGAATACGAAGAATAATATATATATATATATATATATATATATATATATATATATATATATACATATATATATATATATATATATATATATATATCATACTCGCAGCCATATAGTTATAGTTACCTTAGGGCGCAAGTTATGTTTACTTAAAATACCTCTAACTACAACAGATACATTTCTTTGGTGTTGTACATTTAACCCCTTCCCTGCCATGGACGTAACCGTTACGTTCTCGGCTGTGGCGCTGAGGCACCAAGGATGTAACCGTTACGTCCTGGACCTGGGTAGCGATGGAAGGGGAATCACTTTCCATTCCACCCCGCCCCCCAGTGACCTCTGATGACATCAGCGTGCGATCACACGCTGACCGCATCAGAGGCTGCCCCTAGCTTCCAGCGAGATCGGAAGAGAAATGCAAAGCATTTCTCTTCCGATCGAGGGAGTGGGGGCAGGCAGAGGCATGAAAGGAAAGGAAAGGCCTTTCCTTTCCTTTCATGTCTCTTTGAGCACTTTTGCAGCCCGATTGTGAAGCGATCGGGCTGCAGAAATTCCCACTAGACACCAGGGATTTTGTGTTTTGTTTTTTCTATTTATATATGAGAGGAGCGGGCCAGGGGGCATAATTTATTATTAGGCTTTTTCTGTCAGCCTTGGGGGTAGATCGGCCTATTTTAATTAGGCCAATCTGTCCCTCGGGGGGGGCAGAACCCACTAGACACCAGGGATTTTTTTTTTACTTTTTTTTTTACAGACGGGGAGCCACCCCTTAGGCAAGGGTCACTCCCCTGGGGGGATTAGCCCATTTCTGCCCACCTTGGGGGCAGGTCGGCCTATTTCTATTAGGCAGATCTGCCCCCACGGGGCAGAAGCCACTTAGGCACCAAGGATTGGTGTGTGTTTGTGTCTTTTCTTTGGGGGGCAGCCCCTTGGGCAAGGGTCGCTCCCCATGGGGGCACATTACTGTTGGCCTTCCCCCTAGGTGTCTAGTTTTCAGAAATGTCCAGGTTTGCTAGGTTTTCCTAGGTGCCGGATGAGCTAGAGACCAAAATCCACAGCTAGGCACTTTGCAAAAAAACAGGTCAGTTCTGTTTGGGAAAATGTAATGTGTCCATGTTGTGTTTTGGGGCATTTCCTGTCACGGGCACTAGGCCTACCAACACAAGTGAGGTCCCATTTTTATCAAGAGACTGAGGGGAATGCTTGGTGGAAGGACATTTGTGGCTCCTCTCAGATTCCAGAATTTTCTATCACCAAAATGTGAGGAGAAAGGGTTTTGATTGCCAAATTTGGAGGTTTGAAAAGGATTCAGGGTAACAGAACCTGGTGAGAGCCCCACAAGTGACCACATCCGGGGTTCCCCTAGGTGTCTAGTTTTAAAAAATGCACAGGTTTGGTAGATTTTCCTAGGTACCGGCTGAGCTAGAGACCAAAATCCACACCTAGGCACTTTCCAAAAAACACCTTAGCTGTCAGTGTAAAAATGTGATCTGTCCATGTTGCGTTGTGGGGCGTTTCCTGCCATGGGCACTAGGCCTAACCACACAAGTGAGGTACCATTTTTATCAGAAGACATGGGGGAATGCTGGGTGGAAGGAAATTTGTGGCTCCTCTCAGATTCCAGAATTTTCTATCACCTAAATGTGTGGAAAAAGTGTTTTGTTTGCCAAATTTTGAGGTTTGCAAAGGATTCTGGGTAACAGAACCTGGTGAGAGCCCCACAAGTCACCCATACTGGATTCCCCGAGGTGTCTAGTCCTGAAAAATGCACAGGTTTGGTAGGTTTCCCTAGGTGCCGGCTGAGCTAGAGGCTAAAACCCACAGCAGATTTCCATGTAAAAATGGGATGTGTCCATGATGGGCCTGATGTTGGTCTTCTGGCAGCTGTGGAGCCTGTGGACACTGAAGAAGAGGAGGCAGAAGAAGAAGATATAGACAACCGAAACAACAACATCATGCAATACTTCCAGTGAGACACAGGTAAGAGACTGGCACTGCTCCTCTTATATCATACTACTGTTGGACATTGCATGAATCAGCCTTTTTACCTCTGTGTATGGACCCTGACATGTCACTTTGGATTTCCATTTCACAGATCTGGGTCCCACTTTCTGCCTTCTGCTATGTTTACTGATGCCCAAATTGTCGAACATTGGTATGTGAACATGAACATTGACATTGCTATTTTCTGAGAGGTTGCAATTACACATTTGTGAAAGTACAGACTGACTCCAGATTGATTTGTGATTCAAGGGTGTTTATTTCTGTGGTAATAAGTAGATGGATCTGTGCAGTGGGCTGGGGTGATGGTGGAGGAATGTCCATGGTAGAGTCCAGTCTCTTGGTATCACAGGTGCATTGTCCAAGGGGGCATAGGAAGTGGAGTTATGGCAGTTCAAAGTTGTCAGGGTCACATAGTGGGACAATAGGGTGACAATCAGGAGAGTGTTATTTCCTGGCGGGGTCTTGGCAATGTTCTCTGTCTTGTTCCTGGATCTCAGGGACCGTTTGGGGGTTGGTTCTCCTTCTATAGGGGGTGGGGTACTGGTGGCCTGTTGGTCCTGTGGCGGGACCTTCTGTCCACTAGCGCCGGTGGAGGTGGAGGGCTGTTCATTGTTCAAGCTAGTGTCAGGGGCCCGTTTGTGTGCCACTGTGTGCCTCATGGTGTTGGCCATGTGTGCCAGCACCCCTGCAATGGTGACCAGGTTGGTGTTGATGGACGTCAAGTCTTCCCTGATCCACAGGTAGTGTTCCTCCTGCAGCTGCTGGGTCTCCTGAAACTTGGCCAGTACTGTGCCCATGGTCTCCTGGGAATGATGGCATGCTCCCATGATGTTGGCGAGTGCCACGTGGAGAGTAGGTTCCGTGGGCCTGTCCTCCCCCTGTCGCACAGCAGTCCTCCCAGGTTCCCTGTTATCCTGTGCCTCTGTCCGCTGAACCGTGTGCCCACTGCCACTGACCCCAGGTCCCTGATTGTCTTGGGTTGGCGGGTTTGCCTGGGGTCCTTGTAGTGGTGGACACACTGCTGATTGACGTGTCCCGGGGACAGAAGGATAGGCCAGCTGGGTGGGTGCTGTGATGGTGTTTCCTGAGGGGGGAGGTTCAGTGGTGGTTTGTGACTGTGGCAGGGGAACTGACTGTCCAGAGGTCCCTGATGGGCCGGGCTGGTCATCTTGATCCAGGTGTGCAGAGCTGCTGTCATCACTGTGGGCCTCTTCTGTGGGGGGACTGGATATGTCTGGCACCTCCTGTCCGGTGACGTTGGGTATGGGTCCTGTTGGGGTGTAAATGCATAGTTATTGTATCTGTGTGTGCCATCTTGTGCAATGGGTGAGTTACCCTCTACTCCTGAGCTTGCATTATTGTGTTTGCCCTTGTGTGATTAGTGATTTTGGGGCCTGGGTGGGTATCTGTACTGGACATGCTTTGGTGATGTGTGTCCATGCATAGGTGTTGCATTCAGGGTTTGGTATTGGGATGGGTGGGTTGTGATGGTGGGGCATATGTGAGGTGGTGTAGTGATGGGGTTGGGAGTAGGGGTATGAGTTTGTGATGGCATGCAGGTAGGGTGTGGGATGTAGTAGTAAAGATTTGACTTACCAGAGTCCAGTCCTCCTGCTACTCCTGCGAGGCCCTCAGGATGCATGATTGCCAAGACTTGCTCCTCCCATGTTGTTAGTTGTGGGAGAGGAGGTGGGGGTCCACTGCCAGTCCTCTGTACTGCTACCTGGTGTCTGGATACCACGGAACGTACCTTCCCCCGTAGGTCATTTCACCTCTTCCTGATGTCATCCCGTGTTCTGGGGTGCTGTCGCACTGCGTTGACCCTGTCGACAATTCTCCTCCATAGCTCCATCTTCCTAGTAATGGAGGTCTGCAGCACCTGTGATCCAAAAAGCTGTGGCTCTACCCGGATGATTTCCTCCACCATGATCCTGAGCTCCTCCTCAGAAAACCTGGGGTGTCTTTGAGGTGCCATAATGTGGTGTGGGTGATGTGTGAGGTGCTGTTTGTTGTGCTGTGTGATGTGTTGTGTTGGTGTGTGTTCTTTGAGGTGCGTGAATGTTGTATGAGTGATGGTGTTGTGTGCCTGTGGATGCTGGTGTTGTGTTTGCTATTCTCTCTCTCTGTGCGTCTTCAAACAAATGTTGTAAGGGGTTGTGGGTAATGTGTGTGTGTGTGTGTGCTTTATAGTGGTGTGGTGGGTGTATCAGGTATGTGTATTTTGAATTGTCCAATGTGGTTGTGTTTTGGAAGTGTGTGTGTATTTTGAGCGCGGCGGTGTACCGCCAATGGATTACCCCGGTTGAAAGAAAGCTGCGTTGATTTGTGGGTTGTGATGGTGTGGGCGTAGTCCGGTTGGCGTGACAGTGTAGGTTTTGGTATCGCCAGTTTATCACTGACCTTTGGTGTGACGGACTTGTGTGGGTGTCTGTATTGTGGCGGAATACAAGATGTGGGTCGTAATACCTGTAGCGGATTTCCGACGTGGCCACGGTATCTTGATGTCCGTCAGCACTGCGGTAAGCGGGATTTACCGCCAGGATTGTAATGAGGGCCTAAGTGTCTTTTCTTGCCTGTCCATAATAGCCTGTTCCACAACGTATCCAAAACTCTGACAATTCTTGAACATTGCAACAGATCTAAGTAGCACAATAATAACTTGTGTGTCATTGACACGTACCGTGTCTTGATTGGAACCATTTCGAACAGCCCACTCAACATGTAGTACAACACAAAGGTGAGCTTCCTCCAATTTGCTGTTAAATTCTTGAACAATATGGCCCATGCCTTTTGAATAGGCACCAATTCCTCATTGACAATCATTCCACTTGGAATAATTGTAAATTCAGTGTTCATTGAAGCATCTGCAATGTTTTGGTGGATTAACATCTCCAAGTTCATCTTGTTCAATTTTGATGACCAGAATTTATCAAGTTGCACAGGTATAGGTGCCAAATTTTTGTTATAGGCAATGTCTATTGTTCCACTTGTAGACATTCGTCTGATTCTCGCACATTCTTTGACAGATAGTTCAAGATATCTGTCAAAGACAATATGCAGTACTTGCAAGGTGCACACTGACTTTGCTATCAGTAGAACAGTCAGAACAACCTCTCTGAAGTTTCACATGGATGAAATCTTGACTATTAGCAATTGTGACATATACTCCATAACAACAGCTATTTTAATGAGGACACCTTTTCCAATTGAAATTATTTTGGTACAGATCTTATTTTGAGCTCTTGTATGAGTCTGTGCTTTACTGGATTTGTTGCAGCATCTCTGTCAAACAATGTTTTTGTTGGGTGAAGATGTGTGTGTGTGTGGTTTAGTTACATGACGTGAAAAATAGTAAATCTGAGATAGCGTGGATGGTATTTTAAATCGGTACATTACATAGAAATACAGCAATAATGGGTGAGTTTCCGAATGCTGCACTTAATGTCCTGTGAAATGATTACTCTCTCCTAGAATGTGCACAATGTCTCATTATTTTTTCGATTTACTGAGAATGTACTACAAATTCGGCCACTGCGCAAAAGCAGAAAGAGTGCAGAGTGAAGGCATGAAAACATGCGAACGGGCTGAATGGCTTGACTCTGATACCAGCTCCCATCTGTCTGGGAGACCCAACTGCTAGAAATGTAACAGAAGGCAGTTTCCACTCCTTCCTAGTTGAAAGACCTTGTCAAAAGGAAATGAATTACTTTACAAATGCGAAAAAAATAGAAGCTCAGAGAACCCACCGCAACATTGCAAATACATTTAAGCTCTATACATATAAGATGCATCTGTGCGACTCCAGGTCACTGACTCTGGCAGTCAGCGTGGAATATCTCTCCCAGTGTGAGAGATGCCATTTAATAGTGTTTATCCCCTTTGCGCCCCTTGCCCCCAGGACCCTATTTTATGTAGAAAGCTGCCATTCCCCAAAGAGCGGGCGTATTGACAAATCACAGTGTCAACAATAATATAATGAATTTTGTCGTTGGAAGTGTCCTAAGCGATGTCAGGTGTGAGGCTATGAAAAGTGCTCGGCTGGGGAGTGATTTTTGGATTGTGGAAATAACTATGACACAATTTTTTTATTTTTTTTTAAAGTTTTTTTTTTTGTCACTATAGCCTCACTTTGTCTTTCAAAGTGAATGTTTGAGTTAAAAAAAAAAAAAAGTGCGAATATTACGAATAGAACTAATCATACGCATACACTTTTTCAGTTATTTTTTTAACATACTATAAACATCGCCTATAGAGCCTACACTTTCTGCTCTTCCTCCTCTGATACCACATTCATTAAAACCTTAACATATAGGTTATAAAATATACAGCGTTCACCATACATTATGAAAAGCATCTACAGTATACGTCTTTCAATAATAAACAAAACAGCAAGAAAGTTCACTTGCTGTGTGGTACCAGCAACATTAAGCTGAGAAATGTAATACGCCTCTATAACCCTATCATAGTGATCATATGAGAAAGAGACTCATAGGGCGAGTTTCACCTCGTACTCGCGCGTGCACTGCAACCATGGGCCAGTTATCACCATCGTATTTCAGATATTGCATTTACACACCAGAAACATTCATCATCCACGAGGATTGCTAAATAGGCTGAGCTTGCCATTCTCAGCCAGTAATATTGATTTTATGACAGATATTACAGGTAATACCAGATATTACCATGGTATTCAAGGTATTACTCTCGCGTGTCAAGGACAGTATTAATGTCCCACAGATTGCATTTATATGTGAAATACTGTCTTAATGTGCCAGGGATCATTCTATTATAGATAGTATCCTCATTGTATGCTATGCATAACCAATGGTTCCCAGTTTACAACCTCATATGCCAGTAATTACAGTCATATGCCAGGGGATACCGTATATTCTTGGGAAAGCCCTGAAATGTTAGGGGTTACACCTATATGCAGAAAACTGCCCTTATTGATATATGTGTGATTTTCCAAACAAATGCCTAGAATGTGCACAGTTGAACAGATGTATTACGTTGAGCTCATGCAGTCTTATATCCTCATGTTCATTTCACCACAACGCTCATTTAGTGAATCGAGCAAGTGGTTTCTATTCTCTTACAAAATGCTAGGAACTTTGGGCCGAATTTAAGAAAAAGTGGCACTGCATCTAATGCAGCGCCACTTTTCTTGCGCCCCCCTTAGCACTTCCCTACCGCCACCATGTGTACACCGTATTTAATGTACGGCACACCATGGCTCAGGGCAGGAGCAATAGCATTGACATTTTTTACGCTATTGATATACTGTGTAGGATTAGCGCCTAAAATGTTGGCGCTAATACTGCACAGTACATAGGGGCCCATTAAAAGCAATGGTGTCCCCCCTTTTAACGCCTGCTCTGTGCAGGCATTAAAAGTAGCTGCAAAAAATGATGCAGTGGAATCTCTTAGATTCCACTGCACCATTTTTTCTTTCCCCCTTGAGGGGGAACGCCCCTTTGAATACATTATGCCTGGCACAGGCATAATGTGGCACAAGGGGTTACAAAGTGGTGCAATGCATGCATTCCACCACTTTGTAAATATGGCGAGGGAATTTGGCCTCGGTAGGCCACATCAGCGTGAAAAAAATTACGCTAATGTGGCACAAGTAGGTGCTAGGCCCTCTTAAATCTGGGACATATTCTGTAGTATCACCTAGGAAGGAAACTTTCCTGTCAGTCTCAAGCCAGGTGTGTGTGCATGTAGATGCGCAGTATCCCTCAATTCCATACTCATAAATACCTAAATAAATTAGCTGCAGCTTAATTTAGGGTCTGATGAGAATTGCCATCTGTTAAGCTTGGGACCTAGAAAATGTAGAAATGAGGTAACCCACTCAGTATTCTGTCCCCCCGTAGTCTATTGTTGATTAATAATAATAAAACTGATTAAAACAAACCGTCGCATATTTGGCCTCATCACAAATGATGATACATGTCACATTTCCTGGAAATTAATGTGTTGTCGATCAAAAATGGATTTAGATCCAGTTAGGCTTTAAAAACTAATTCACACGTCATCTTTTATGCTCTGGCTTTTAATAAAGCTGCTAGTTTGTTATCACACTGAATTATGGAACATCAAAAACTACCATGTAAATTCACAACTCGTTTAGCTTGTATTATCTTTCTAAAAGGATCCGCTCCATGTGTCAATAAGGCAGTTTTATAGTAAGCCAGAAAACAGCGATGCATAAAGTAGTTGCTACTGTGATATCTATGGCTATCATGGTCTAACACCAGTGAAGTTTGTCTTAAGAGCACAAAGATTTTTTAGGTTATCCAGCATACCTTAGACATTATCTGGAACATGAAGAGTGGCTTGATTACCCTATAAGCTCCCACATATCATTCACTAACTATAACCATTCTGTTTGACATTTCCCCTTTCTATAGAGTCACCCCGATTTTATTGCCTTTTTGCCTTATTTTTGCTGGCTATCAAACTCTGTGCAATTTACCCCTGCTAACTGGTGATAAAGTGTTTGAGCTCCTCCTTTCAATATGGTGTAATTTGTATTCTCCAGATTGAGTGATTTAACTAACCCATAGGTCCCTAGTACATAATACCAAGGTGTATCCATAACCTGTAAGTTAAATGTCAGAAGTGGAATGTAGCACCCATTTTATACTATTATAATGTAAAGATGACTGCACCCCTGCCATCAGCAGCCTTACTGTGTATATGTTAACAGCAATTTCAACCTGTCAAATAACCCATTTTGACAGGCCTAAGCCTTCACCCCAAGTAGACCTTGTGGCTTTTAAAGGCAGGGTGCATGGTATGTAAAGGTAGGGTGTGTAAAGGTTTATTGTTAAACATATCCTTACAGTCAAAATGCCCTCAAAGCTATTTTCACAGTAGCAGGTTTAGCTGTTTTATAGGAAAACCCTGGAATGCAATGTTAAATACTAATCGTGTATTTCAGAAATGGGGGTAGCTAGAGCAATAATTAAATAACTATTTTTAATAGTTGGTAAAAACCTGAATTAATGGTCAAGTCAGATTTGTTCTAAATATTTCAGAAAGGTAACTCTTAACTTTAAAAATGTTACCTTTGCCTTACCTGAAGCCTCTAGAAGCTAAATGTGCTTTTTGTGTTCCCACTTGGGTCAGCCAGTAATTAACATTTAAATAGGTATTAATGAGGTGTGAACTTGCTTCCAGGAGTAAAAGAACACCTTGACCTGAATTGACAGATGTGACCTGTCGGAATATGCAAGGGCGGGTGGGAGCATTGGTTTTTACTTTAAAGTGCCATGCCCTGCTTGAATGGCACAACCTGTTTGACAGGTCTGCTAGGGCTTTTCATATGACACCTGGGGAGCACTTCAAAGGGGCCTCCAGTGTGACAAAACGTTAGCTGAAACTTAGACATGGCTCTTCTGTTGTCTTGCCAGCTAGTAAGGTGTCAAACACAGCAGGCCTCTTTTGACATTACTGTGTCACAGCCCGTTTAACAGGTCTGCTAGATTTACATATAGCGTACAGGGCACACTTCAAAAGAGGGAAACAGAATGCCAAGAGCATTTGTGCCTGTCCACCATTTGGTTTCTGAAAGCTCGGCTTTGCCATGCCAGACTTCTGTCTCAGAGGTTATTGTGTGTACTGGCATTGCCTCAAACTGAATCTTGGTGTTAAATGCGGGAGGACACTGGTATAGTCTGTTTAGTGTGGATGAAGACTTCAGAAATCTTTAAAATGGTCAAGATAACCCAAGGAACTTTTATCCCATTGGTTAGGGTGTCTCCAAGGGTCATTTCCACCAGCTAGCCAGATATGTTTTAAGACAAAGACAAAGTGGCCAATACCCCGGGTCCACACCTTCCAAGGGGCCCCATGGAAAAGTGAACTTTCTCTTTAGCTCACTTAAAATTACCAGAAAATAGGTAATGCAATTCAAAGTTGCACCAAACAGGGTCCCCAAAATATTTAGGGGCATATTTATACTCCGTTTGCGCCGAATTTGCGTCGTTTTTTTCTACGCAAATTCGACGCAAAACTAACTCCATATTTATACTTTGGCGTTAGACGCGTCTAGCGCCAAAGTTCATGGAGTTAGCGTCATTTTTTTGCGTGAATACCTTCCTTGCGTTAATGAGATGCAAGGTAGGCGTTCCCGTCTTAAAAAATTACTCCCAGGCATGTGCGTGGTATTTATTCTCCCGGGCAAAAATGACGCCCGGGAGTGGGCGGGGCAAAAAACCCCGCATTTGCGCCTCTTTTTAACGCCTGGGTCAGGGCAGGCGTTAAGGGACCTGTGGGCTCAGAATGAGCCCAGAGGTGCCCTCCCCTGCCCCCAGGGACACCCCCTGCCACCCTTGCCCACCCCAGGAGGACACCCAAGGATGGAGGGACCCATCCCAGGGAAGAAAAGGTAAGTTGTGGTAAGTATTTTTTTTATTTTTTTTTGTGGCATAGGGGGGCCTGACTTGTGCCCCCCTACATGCCACTATGCCCAATGACCATGCCCAGGGGACACAAGTCACCTGGGCATGGCCATTGGGCAAGGGGGCATGACTCCTGTCTTTGCTAAGACAGGAGTCATGTTAATGGCGTCTGGGCGCCCCAAAAAAATGGCGCAAATCGTGTTAAGACGATTTTTTTGCCTCAGCCTGACTTGCCCCATTTTGGGACGCCCAAACGCCATTTTTCCCTACGCCGGCGCTGCCTGGTGTACGTCGTTTTTTTTCACGCACACCTGGCAGCGCCGGTCGGCTAACGCCATTCAGTAAATATGGCGCCCGCATGGTGCTTCAGAATGGCGTTAGCCGGCGCTAATTTTTTTGGCGCAAAACTGCGTTAGCGCAGTTTCGCGTCAAAAAGTATAAATATGGCCCTTATTTTCTGGTGTCCACACATTCCTTAAGGTGACACTCTCACAAGCTTGTATGAAGCATACTTGTGCTATCTCCAGACACTCTCTTCAGGAACACTCATAACCTTGTGGAAGATCAGAGGAGGACTGAACCTGCTGTGTGTGCGACCTGAAAAGAGCCAAGAAGACTGGATCTGCTCTCTCTCCCTCCTGTACCCAGGGCAAAGATGTAGGCTCCAAGTGTCATAAGAATGACCTTCTGTTACAGGGACACAAAACGCAGCATGAGGCAATTGTCCAGCTGACCAGTGTCAACTGAAGGTGGTCCAGGTCTGTCTGTTGGCCTCTGCCTGCCATTCTTTTAATCTCTAAGTGCCTTCCCTGAGTTTCTGGGGGTGGGAGGTTAAAGGTGTACTCTTGTGGTGGATTCAGAATTAAAAGACTAAGGGATATATTTACAAAAAAACTGGAGCATCAGTGCTGATGCACCAGTTTTCTTGTGTCGCCCCTGCCCCACCTAACAACACCATGGTTGTGACGTATTTACAGTTTGCCGCACCATGGCAAACGTTAGGCCAATAGCGTCAAAATGTTTGACGCTATTGTGGCTCTTTGCTGCACTAGCGTCAAAAATGTTGACGCTAGTGCAGCAATGTGCAAGGAGGCCCATTGATTAAAATGGGTACGTCACTTTAACATCTGCTTGATCATGGTGCAGTGAAATCTTGTAGATTTCACTGCGCCATTTTTGCAGGCCTCTTAATGCCAGAACACCCCCATTGCATACATTATGCCTGATGCAGGCATAATGTGGCGCAAGGGGTAACAAAGCGGTGCAATGCATAGATTGAATAGGATAAACCTGGTTAATGTATCCAACTAGTGCTCCACCATGGTCAGCATAAAATTTTAACTTGTGCTCCACCATGGTCAGCGTTAAATTGTATCAAGGTCCTGTTCTACTGTGACCATTGAGTATCATTGCATTCTGTGCTTCTTGGAGCTATTTCTACATAAAACATTTGGTCGGCTCATTGAATTTTTATAATTTTGTTTTTGTTTGGTTTATTACATTTTGCTGTATTTTTCCAATTCCAATTTAGGATTTGTACTGTTTTGCATTTTTACTTTTTCATTGTTTTAGTACTACATAAATACTTTACACATTGCCTCTGAGTTGAGCATTTCTTCTAGGGGCCATAGCTACCAGGTGGTACAGCTCAGTGATTTTAAGGATTCACAGTGGCAAGTATTATAGTTATCAACTCAGGTGGCTCCCTAGCCACCTCATTTAATACCCAAATTTCCTGCACATTTTTACTATCTCACCACTCTGGTGAACTTTCATAAAAAATACACCAATCTTGGAAGATATTGCAATTGGGTTCCACCCATTTAGTATGCTGAGATTCTTTTTGCTTTTCAGATCACTTGGTTTATGAATTTTTACTGTGGGTGAGTCTTACTATGTGTCTCACACACAGCAATCACATGGCAAATGGCCTGGGCATGCTTACCACCAGTGCACTTCTATTAAGATAAGGCCACTGTGGGGGGCGTGGTCAAGATGGCGCCGTGAAAGGAAGCTCTAAAGAGAGCTCTGTCCACAGCCCGTAAAAATATCCTGATAAAAGATCAAATTCCCAGGCACTGCACATGAAAACTACCAAATATGTGTGCCATAAGGATAGCACACTAAGAAAAACCGAACAACGGAATCCTGCAATGCAGCAAGTGCGAACCGGATGACCTACGCTGGAGTCGAGGCGGCGCCCACGCTCGGACCTACCTGGGCCGGGGAGAACCCTGACTGGCAGAGCCATGAGAAGCAGAGGTGAGGTGCGCGAGACCCCGGAACGCATGCCGGGGCTCTGACCCGCGCTGCCGCCCATGCTGAGACTCATTGTGGAGCTGAGGCCGGGCGCTCGGCCGGCACAGGCGGTGACACCTGGCGGCGCGGACGGAAGCCCACTCTGGCCTACCAGGACAGGCCCACCGGAGGAGCGAGGAGCAGATTGCTTGGAGAAATGGTTGTCGTGAGGCCCGGTTCCGGCCGCTGACCGCGCCGCGATCCATCGGCGACTTGGCCGCCAGTAGACGTGCGCAATAGGTATTGAAGCTTAATTAAGCCCGGCAGGGTGGACAAAGCCCGGGGTGCGGCGCCGCTCCACTACACCCAGCAGCTGAACATATCTAGTGAACTACGCTCAAAATCAGTTTGTCAACTCATTAAACCAACACCCTGTTAGCCACACACTAAACGTTGACTCAATAACTTTAGCGCACTCGTAACGGACCAAACAGCATGATGCACCTACAGACATGAACAGCGCCAAGTAAAGGGGGAGAGTGCCACAGAGTATAACGAACAAAAAGTAGGGAAAACAAAAGGAAAAAGAAAATAAATAAAAAATTTTTTTTTTTAAAAAAACCTTAAAACTCTCACAGAGAAGCCTACCAATGTGGAAGGTGCTGGAATGCGTGAATTGGATGACGCAGGAGGACCCGGCCGTGAGGGGGACCAAGTGACCCATAAAGCGACACGCTCAAAGGTAACTAGACAAAGGATTGCGTCCCTATTCAACCCTATAAAGTAAAGCTTCTTTGAAAACTGCTCTTACTCTACCACTGTGCTGCACCACATCACTGATTACACGTGCAGATTCAACTGCAAAAGTAGGGCTCCTGGATGGAATAGCGCTATTACACAGCGGTCCCGATGTGAGTTGGTACCGTGGTATACAAGACGTATAAACTTATAATCTGATGAGCATGAACTCAAGATTAATATAAATATGGTGAAACCGAAACCACAAAGAGCACAAACTAAAGCTAGGCCCTCATCAGCATCAGAAATGGACGCAGAACACCACTCAAACGCTCTACATAAAGTGACAGAGACTCTAACTGCTCACTCCGCGCAAATGGAAAAAGTACTCCAAGCAATACTCGGCACCAGAACTTCGTTAGAAGGAAAAATAGACACTGTGGTGGCTGAAGTCAACACGCTTCGAATGGAACATCGGAAGCTAGCAGAAAGGGTCGCAACAGCTGAAACAACCCTTAACACAGCGCAACCGGACATAGCAGACATGAAGCTCCGGCTCCAATACCAGGAAACCGAAATATTACACCTAAACAAGTGGGCCGACGAGGCGGAGGGACGCTCTTGCCGCAATAATGTGAGATTCCTCGGGTTCCCAGAGAAGATCGAACTCCCAAACGCAGAGTCATTCTTGGAGCGCTGGCTTAAAGAAAACATATTTATAAACGACCTCCCACCGCTATTAATAGTGGAACGTGCACACCGAGTACCAGGGGGCCCTCCCCATCCGGGAGCTCCACCAAGACCACTAATTGCGAGACTTCTAAACTATAGGGACAGGGACCAGATACTAAAGAACTTCCGCACATCAGGCCCAATTGACACAGAAAACGCAAAAATCACTGCCTACCCAGATTACACAGCCGAAGTGCAATGCAAACGAGCCACTTTTAATACAGCAAAGCAAATACTGAGAGACAAAAATTATTCATACTCCTTGATGTATCCGGTTAAACTGCGGGTGGTGGATGGTGAAAGATCCCACATATTCCCAACATCAGAAGACGCATGGACTTGGATACACGGGAAAGGCTTGATAGACCCTACAGCCGAGACCCAAACACAAAAAGAGTGGCTGACTCCACAACCACGCCGCAAAAAAAAATCAAAACACAAGACCGAATCGGGTCCAACGAAATCACAAGTAATGGCAGAGCAAGCTCAGGTCTTAAAGGTGGTGAACAGGTTCTCATGCATACAGCCATGATCCAACCAAGACACGTACAACTCGGACTCCGATTCAGCGAGCAGCCAACAAGGCCTAATCATGTCACCACTTAACACAGGACCAACTTTTACTCCACGTTCAGCGGATGACCTTTAATGCGAAAACATCAGGACTCACTTTATGTGAATTCATGAACTCAAGAAACAATAGAAGAACAGCAAACATATCACGGACCTACCCTCTTAAAATGCAAGCAAACCCAGAACAAAAAAAACAAAAAGAAAAAAAATGAAAACAAGCAAGAAACATGCAGAAAGTAAACCTGGCACGACACGCGAGCTACAACCACAGAAGGCACAAAACAGAACACAAGAAGGGACGCAAATACATCCATACGGGCTAAAAATCTGAGTCACACCGGACAATACATCAATGCCCCCCCTAACCCAATGGGTTACCGAATGGACCTTGAAGTAACTAATGTAAACAGTTGCACCAGTTGTGCCTTGCAGTCCCCAGTTAGATTAACCAATGTAAGTTTTACTACCTCGTTTATTTTCCTTCTCCTCTACAAGATGCTCAATATCCTAACACATGGGAGACTCTGGGGGGGCTGGTCGAGATGGCGTGGGACCCGGGACATGGATGACACACTACACCAAGCAACCCATACAATATGACGTCATATAATATAGTAACCTGGAACGTTAGGGGACTAGCCAACACGACCAAAAGACGTAAGATACACTCATACCTTAAACGACACAAAGTACATATTGCTATCTTGCAAGAGACGCATGCTACAACACACGAACTGAGTGAAATAGACAAAAATTGGTCGGGTATAATACATGGTACTAAAACCTCGACATACGCGAAGGGTGTATTAATATGGATAGCCCCCCGCGTACCGTACACAGTAAAAGATGTACACACAGATAATAATGGAAGATACACTAGCCTGGACGGAGAGCTAGACGGGAAACAACTAACAATAATTGGACTATACGCACCCAATACAGGACAAGGAGAATTTATTCGAACCATTACCACACAAATTCCGTATGACCTGACCACACCCACTATATGGGGGGGGAGACTTCAATAGCGTAATAGAGATGTCAATAGACAGATCACACCCTCCAACGAGAGACGTCCAGTGCAGGACATTGTCCTGTGCACTAAATAAATGGTTACAAGAAAGAGAATTACAAGATAAATGGAGACAATTACACCCCATAGATAGAGAATGCTCTTTTTACTCACCAGTACATCAACTCCATACGAGAATAGACTTATTAGTATGCACTAACAGGTTAGCACACATGATACATAATGCAACATACCTGGCCAAAACCCTATCAGATCACTGCCCGTTACTGGTAACATTAAAATGGGGCAGAAGGCCAACATGTATGCCAACATGGCACCTGCAACCCACCTACTGCGCGACCCCCCTTTCCGTGCCAAAATAGCAGAAGAAATAGAAACCTACTTTTCAATCAACACAAAGACAACAACATCACGAGCTACAGAATGGGACGGACACAAAGTAGTTATAAGAGGCATTTGCATAGCAACGGCAGGCGGGGTCCGGCGAGAACTAAGTGCAGAGCTACATGATATTGAAGGGAAAATCCGCAACACAGAATGCGAATTGGCCCTGGGCAGAGGCAATAACAATGAATTAACTAACCTCAAAAACCAATGGAACGCAACCGAGACTCGCTTGCGCAAATTTGACTATCAGCACTATACAGCACGATTACACGCAGAAGGCGACCGTTCTAGCAGGCTACTAGCGTGGCTAGCAAAAGGGACACAGAAATTCACACCCATAAACGCTATACGCAAGACACAGACACAATGGTAAACACACAGCAAGAGATTAATAAGGCAGTCAAACAATACTATAGTACACTGTACGCATCCGAACCCCCCCCACACCCGCTACAACTGGCAAAGTTCTTTCAGCAAGCCCCATTGAAGAGATTACACGCAGAACAAACTATTAACCTTGATAGACCAATCGAAAGAGAAGAGATACTCCAGGCATTAAAACAGTTGACACATAATAAGACTCCAGGTACGGATGGACTCCCCATCGAATACTACCAAACTTTCACACCACAGATAATCGCATCATTCCAAACAATGCTACAAGAAGCATACGAAAAAGGACAACTCACAGAAACACAAAGGGAGGCGACAATTGCCGTCCTACATAAAAAAGGACGAGACCCTTTAAACGTCCGCTCATATAGACCCTTATCCCTATTAAATTAAGATTATGAATACTAGGGAAAATCCCAGCCAATCGCCTCCTGCCACTAATGACTACCCTGATACACCCAGACCAATCTGGCTTTATACCAGGGCGCAATACCTCCATTAATATCAGAAACGTATTACGCATCATGTCCATGACTCCGAGACTAGTTCATTCTAGGGTGGCGGTGTCACTGGATGTAGAAAAAGCCTTTGACACTCTGGGCTGGCCTTTCTTGATGACAACACTACAAAAAATGGGATTTGGCGCAGGCTTTATATGCTGGATATCCATAATATACACTAATTCCAAAGCACGGATTAAAACCGGCGCAATCATTTCAGAGAAATTCAACATGGGTAGAGGAACACAACAATGTTGTCCATTATCACCACCATTGTTTGCACTTGCGATAGAGCCACTTGCTGCAAGACTACGCAAGGAAGCACCAGAATGGGGGTATCCCAGACGGCGAAGAATTCCGCATAATTTCATTATACGCAGACGATGCACTAATATACCTACGCAACCACACCGTGTCCCTTCCACATATATTGCAATTACTTAATACTTTTGGAGACCTATCTGGACTGCATGTCAACTGGGCCAAATCATGCATATTCCCCATGTGTCCATCCCCAGAATCACATGTCGAAGCGTCAATCGACAATGACTTAAATTGGGAACACACAACTTTTAAATACTTAGGAGTCCATATCTATCATAGCGCCACAGATTTAAAGGAAGGTAACCTAGATAGAGCCATTAGATCAATTAAAAGCTCTATACCCTCTTGGTGCTCACTGCCCCTCTCGCCTATGGGGAGGGTGGCTCTGGCCAAAATGATAGTGCTTCCTCGATTACTTTATTACTTTACAGCACTACCACTAATACTACCAAAAACACTCTTCGTACAATTAACCAAACTGTTGATTGAATTGATATGGGCGAACCGTCGCAGAAGGGTGGCTGTAGCTAAGCTTTACCTCCCAGTGGAAAGGCGGGGTATGGGGGTACCTCACCTCGAGCTTTACTATGCAGCAGCACAATTGCAATGGATTACGACTTGGCTACAAGACCCCCCAAATCCAGAGGGACACAAAGTGAGAACGCAACTCCGACGCACAAAGATACTAGACTGGCTTATGGGGGGCACACTCATTCCGCATCATAAAAATGCACTAATGACAGTTGCCGAACATACCTGGAACCGATATGTATCACAGGGAACCCGTGTACCACTATACTCACCAAAGATTCCCCTACTAGCCATACCAGGGATAAATAAACTACATGATACACTGAGCCTAGCGACATGGACTGCAAAAGGCTTACAACAGATCGGCGGCCTATATGAAGACGAGCAATATATAACATACACGAAACTGGCAGAGACACACAATCTAGGACCAGGTGAATTCATCACATATGGGGCACTCAAAGGACTGATATGAAAAACATAGGGCCAAGGTAACTCAGAACCACCAATAGCACCGCACTACATGAACTACTTGCAGATATTGGCATGCCATCAAGCATCTCCCTAATATACCACATACTACAAGCTTATCCAGTAAAAACACACAGGAGCAAGCAGGAAGAGAGATGCTGCAGGTTCCTGTGGCTGCACCTGGGGGTGTAAATGACGAGTAAAGGAATCCCCCTAGACAAATTTGTGTATTGTTCAATTCCTGTGACCTGGGTGAGAAGCACACTGGAAGAGACTACTCCTTTACCTTTCAAAAGGGTATGCTTTGATTCGGTTATGGATCAAAAGGAATGGGCCTGAACACATCTCAGCAAGGAGATGGGGATAATAAAGGAATCTTAAATATTAGGGCTGGGAGCACAGGATTAACGTTTTGATGCACATATCACTGTGGCTGAAATCTAGGTGTGAACTCTACTCACTCCTATGAACTGTGTTGTGGGCCTATCAACTATGAAGTCTTTCCTACTGTGACAGACAGCCTTTCAACAGGGAAGAGGAAAGGAAAAATGTACACTTCAAAAAAAGGCAGAACTCAGACCCTAAATTACATTTAGTGACTGGAAATGGACCATAAGAATGGGAGCTTGAGATCCCAACATTTATCATCTGCCAAGCAGCCAGACGGGCTGCATGAAGAGGTGAAGCTCAGCAACATTTCTCCCTGTGACCAAGACTGGAGACCAATGGCAGCTAGTCTCCCTGCTGAGTGAGGGGACACCACCCAGAGGAACCAAGATTGCCTACCCTGGATCCTGGAGTACCAGCCTGTCTGCAGAAAGCAATGTGCCCTGTGAAGAGAAGAGCATTGAAGAGAGTACAGGCTAGTGGGGAGCCCTACTGGACTTCAGTTGTTATAGTTAGAGTTATTTTAAGTAACTATAACTCGTGCCCTAAGGTAACTTTAACTTGTGCCCCCATCATGCACAGTTTTCTCATCAATAATTATACTGCAAATGTTTCAGTGATATTATCAATGATGTCATAGAAGATGTCACAAGTGATGCAATATCTTGGGACATTACCAGTGCATGGCGAGGGAGCGAATTATAGTTCTCTTAGGGCACGCATTATAGTTACTAGAAATAACAAGTTATAGTTACTTGAAATAATGAGTGATAGTTACTTGAAATAACTATAGCAGCTGAATTTCTATGGTTTTGTGCAAGTAAAACCTGAAAAAACTATAACGTCCCTGTAACCTATTATTTAGTGAATTTCTAAGCTTTTTTTAAATTTCTATTTCCTAACTATAACGTCCCTGTAACCTTTGTTTTATTCAGTGAATGTCTGGTGTTTTTTTAATTTTAAGTTGCCCATTTGCAATGCACAGTAGGGGGTGTGGGTTGGATGCATGGCCTGGCCTGGCATTGTGCTGCCCCTCAAGATTTAACTCCTGCCCCCCTTCATCCTTGCCATCCATTGTCCACGTCCATGCCCCTGCCCCTCATTAGAGTTCTGTGTGGCTGTTGTTCTGCCATTGCCCTTCCCACCTTCCCTAAACAGTTAGCTTACTGCCCCACCCACCTCCTACCTACCCTCTGTTGTCATAGTCAATGCACCAGCCCCCTCCCTCCTGCCCTGCATGGTCCAATGGTCTTCCACTGTCCTTCACTTACCCGGTATTCCTGCCCACTCCTCCTGCCCTCCATGCCCATTTCACTGCCTCCCTGCTTAGCCTCTGTGCTTAGCTTGTTGAAATACCCTTCGTCCCCTTCCCTCCGATGTCTTTGTTCATGCCCCTGCTCCCTCCTTTTCCCCCACCATGTTCTAAGGATCTGCCTCTGCCCCTCCTGTCTATTTTGAGTGTTTTGTTGACCTGCCACTGCCCCTTCCACCTGCCTAGCATGGTCAGATGCCTGCCGCCTGTCCCTGCCACCTCCACCCTGCCGCTCTGAATTCAATGCCCCTATCCCCTCTCTCCTGTCCTCCATGGTCAATTTTGCTGCTGCTCCTTTCTGCTCTCCATGTTCTGTTGTGCTGCAACTGCTCCTCCTGCCTGCCCTGCGTGGTCTGTTGTGAAACCCTTCCCCTGCCCTCTCTTATCTATGTCCAGCCCCTACCCTCCCTTCTGTCTTCCATGGTCCTTTGTGCATGCCCCTGCCCCCTCTCTCTTGCCCACCATGACTATTGTGTTGAATCTAACCCTCCTGCTTGCCATGCATGGTCTGCTGTGCAGCTACAGCTACAGCCCCTCCCATCTGGCCTGTGTGGTCAGCTTGCTGCCCCTGACCCCTTCCATGTTCCCTTTGTTGTCTATGTGTATGCCATTAAAGTGTCACTGTTGCCCTCAATGGTGTCTGTGCTTCCAGTGCTCATCCAGCCTGCTCTCCTTGGTTAGTTTACTGCTTCTGCCCTGGGCCCCCTTGCCCTCCTGCCCACTGTTATCCATGTGGAGGTCCCTATCCACTCCCTTCTGCCTTGTCTGGTCCGTTGTCGTACCCTTGCACCCTCCCTTCGGCTCTTCATGGTCCGATAAGCCGCAACTGTCCCTCCTGTCTGTCCGGTATAGTGAACTTGCTGCCTTTTTCCCCTCTGCTCTCTGTTGTCCATGTGCATGGCACTATATGCTCCCTATTGTGTTCCATGGTCGATTATGGTGCACTGCCATCCTGCTTGCTCTGTGTGGCGTATTGTGCTGCTGCAAACCCTGAAGCCTTCACCGTAAGGTCAATTTGGTGCCTTTGCCCTACTCCCTCCTATCCTCTGTTGTCTGAGTCCATGTCCCTACGCCATTCCTCCTGCCCTCTGTGATCCAATGAACCATACTTGCCAACATTTTGAACTTGGTAGGAGGGAGATTTTGAAAAGAAAACGCAGGGAATTGATTTTCCCCTTTGACTTATATTGAAAAAGATGAGATTTTAGGCAGAAGACACACAAAATAAACCCCTTTTGAGCTTAAAAACATTGGGAATCTCCTGCCTGAATTGGGTCTGTGGGCATATATGGTTGTACTGCCAATGCCTTTTCCCTCTATCCTCATTGGTCTGTTACATTCCCACAGCCTCTCCTGTCTGTCTGGCATGGTTGCTTTGTTTCCCCTGTCCCCCTTTTCCCTGCCCTCCATGGTCTGTTGTGGCGCCACTGCCCCTCTGGCCTGCCCAGCATGTTCAACTTGTTGCCTCCGCACTCTTCTCCCTGCCCTCAATTATCTGAGTTTGTGTCCTTGACCTCTGCCTCCCCACAGCATTCTAATTAGCAACTAGTTTGCTAACATTCTATGGGCCATATGTACCAAAGCATTTTCCCATTGACACAGAATAGGTAAAACCCTTTGATACATCTGGCCCTATATGTGTTACAAAAGTGTGGCACATCTGATGTCACCTTGATGCAATACCTAAAGCATTTGCTTTAGCAATTATAAAAATGAGATGGTCTTATTCCCATGCCTGACCTTGTCGTTAGGACATTGGCTCCCTGAAGGCAATTGGCAGATGTGGACCATTTAGTAGGTGGGAACCTCCACAACGGTACCAGCCATAGGCTAACGTGTGTGATGGCTACGTATGGAAGCCAATGGCTGTTTCTGTCTCTGTTAGAAATGGGGTCTTTGGTTGGCAGTCAGGTTACCCCTGTCCAAGCAAGGACCCTCACTCTAGCCAGGGTAAGTCACACACAATCCAAATTATCCTGTGCCCACCCTCTGTTAGCTTGGCACTGAGCAGTCAGGCTTAACTTAGAAGGCAATGTGTAAAGTATTTGTGCAATAAATCATACCACCATATAGCACCACAAACATACACCACACAGTGTGTAGAAAAATATATAATATTTATCTGGTTAAATGCAGGTCAAAACAATTAAAATGCAATAAGTAAATGTTGAGATATCACTAAAAAGTGATATGAAGTGTCTTAAGTCTTTTAAAAGCAAACAAAGTCTCTTTCAAGCACAAAGTACCTGGTTCGCGTAAAAAATATCCGCAAAGAACCGCAGAGGAGGAGAAGCGTGGAAACAAAGGGGTGTGCATCGATTTATCGGGCCGCACACGGCGATATGTTGTTTACTTTTCACGCAGGGATGGCTGTGCATCAATTTCTGGCACTCGGTCGTGGATCTTCTTCGGGTTGCGGGGTTTTCAGATGCCCCGGGGACGGTGCTTCGATCTCCTGCACTGGCAAGATGAAGTCACAGGAGATGCGTTGATCCGGTGGGCGTTGCGTAAAATTTTCTACCGCACAGCAGGCGCTGCGTCGATTCCTCTATGAAAGTCAGGCTGTGTCGTCCTGTGTCAGCTGTGTGTCGATTCAGTGGGCCGTGCATCAAATTTCCAGTTGCTACGCTGGTGCTGCGTCGATCTTCTCATTGCGAAGTCGGGCTGCATCATTATGGTTCGGCATATAGTGAAATGTTCACCACAGGGCAGGCTGTGCGTCGTTTCTGGCAGGCAGTGCGTCGAATTTCACCACACAAGGAGTCCTTCTTGATGGGGGTGATTACAACATTGGTGGTAAAAACCGCTTACCGCCGTGCAGAAGACCGCCAACACACCGCCGCGGCCGCGGAAATCCGCCACAGCTGTTATGACCCACATCTCGGAATCCGACAAAATTCAGACACCCACGCAAGTCCGCCACACCAAAGGTCAGTGTTAAACTGGCGAAAACAAAACCTCCACCGTCACGCCAAACAGAAATACACCCTCACTATCACGACCCACTAATCCACGCGGCGGTCTTTCAACCGCGGTATTCCATTGGCGGTACACACCGCCGCGCTCAAAATACACACACACATACAAAACACCGCCACATTGGACAATTCGAAATACACACACCTGAGACACATACACACACCACTCCCACACACCCATTACAATATAAAACACACTCCCACATCACCCACAAACCCGTACGACCACCATTACAGAGAGAAGGCCAGAGAGAGACACCACCATCCACAAACTAGCATCCACAGGCACTCAACACCATCACCCACAGAACTTCCACGCACAAAACACCACACACAACTACATATCACCACACTTATCACCATACACACCACCCCACACATCACCTATACCACCCCATGGCACGGCAAATACACCCCAGGTTCTCGGAGGAGGAGCTCAGGGTCATGGTGGAGGAAATCGTCCGGGCAGAGCCACAGCTATTTGGAGCACAGGTGCAGCACACCTCAATTGCAAGGAAGATGGAGCTATGGAGAAGAATAGTCGACAGGGTCAACGCAGTGGGACAACACCCAAGAAATCGGGACGACATCAGGAAGAGGTAGAACGACCTACGGAGGAAGGTGCGTTCCGTGGTCTCAAGACACCACTTGGCGGTTCAGCAGACTGGCGGCGGACCCCCACCTCCTCCCCCACAACTAACAACATGGGAGGAGCAGGTCTTGGTGATTCTGCATCCTGAGGGCCTCGCAGGAGTCTGTGGAGGAATGGACTCTGGTAAGTCAAAGTTTTACTAATATATCCCCCACCCTTCCTGCTTGCCATCACAAACTCCTACCCGTACCCTCACGCTCAGCACTCCACCAACTCACATATACCCCACTATCACAAACCACCCATCCCAACACCAAGCCCTGCATGCAACCCCAACGCATGGACACCCATCACAAAAGCGTGCCCACTGCACATACCCATACAACCCCCTAAACCATCATCACACAAGTCCCCACATAGGAATGCAAGCACTGGGGTACACCGGTCACCCACCTATTGCCCACCATGACACACACAGATGCAATAATTAAGCTTTTACACCCCTGCAGGACCACTACCCAACGTCACCAGACAGGAGGTTCCAGACATCTCCACCCCACCCACAGAAGAGGCCCACAGTGATGACAGCAGCTCTGTCCAACTGGATCCAGATGACCAGCCCGGACCATCGTGGGCCTCGGGACAGTCGGTTCCCCTCGCACAGGCACAGGCCACCACAGACCTTCCACCCTCTGGTAACACCAGCACAGCACCCGTACCCAGGACACGTCAATCAGCTGTGTGTCCACCACTACAGGGAACCCAGGATAACCCACCACCCCAACAACAACAGGGACCTGGGGCAGTGGCAGTGGGCACACGGTCCAGGGGACGGAGGCCCTGGAACACAGGGGAACTGGGAGGGCTGCTGTGCGACAGGGGCGGACAGGCCATGGGAACCCACTCTCCACGAGGCCCTCTCCTCCATCATGGGAGTATACCACCACTCCCAGTAAACAATGGCAACGGTCCTGGCCAAGTTTCAGGAGACCCAGCGCATGCAGGAGGAACAGTATCTGGGCTTCAGGGAGGAACTCAGAACCATCATCTCCGCCCTGGCCACCATCGTAGGGCTGCTGAAGGAAATACTAAACACCAAGAGGGACACTGTGGCACTCCAAGGGGCCCCTGACACTAGCATGGACGATGAACTGCCCACCGCCGGCGCTAGTGGACAGGAGGCACCGCCACATGACCACCACACCAGTACCCCACAACCTGCAGATGGAGAACCACCCCGCAAGCGGTCCCTGAGATCCAGGAACAAGACAGAGCACAATGCCAAGACCCCCGCCAAGAAATGAGACCACCCTGATTGTCAACCCACTGTCCCACTTTGTCACCCTGTCCATATTGGAATTGCCCCAGCTCCACATCCTTTGCCCATATGGGCAATGCACCTATGAGACAAATAGACTGGACTCTGCCATGGACACTCCTCCGCCATCACACCTCACCATTTAACTTCCCCCTCCAATATTTTGCATTTAAATAAACACACCTAAAGCACCAAGATCTGGAGTCTGTCTGTGATTTAGAAATAGTGTATTTGCAATTACATTGACAACATTTCCAGGAAATAGTAATGTCAACATACCTATGTCACACAGCTCTAGTCCATGAGGAATGTAAGCAGATGACAAACGTTGGGACCCACACCTGTGAAACTGTAAGGGAAAGTGACAACTCAGTGACCATACCCTGGGTGAAATAGACAGACAGGATAGAGGTAGAAGTATAAAAGTACTTGTAGTAAGCAGGAATGTATTCTCACATGTGTTTCACTGGAAATATTGCTGGATGACTGAGTCCCTGTTGTCAATGTCTTCTTCCTCTGCTTCCTCCACATCACTGTCCACAGACTCCACAGCTGCCACAACACCGCCATCTGGACCATCCTCCTGCAGAAAAGGCACCTGTTGTCGCAAAGCCAAATTATGAAGCATACAGCAGGCCACGATGATCTGACACACCTTCTTTGGTGAGTAGAATAGGGATCCACCTGCCATATGGAGGCACCAGAATCTGGCCTTCAGGAGGCTGAAGGTGCGTTCAATCACCCTCCTAGTCCACCTGTGGGCCTTTTTGTAGCGTTCCTCTGCCCTGGTCCTGGGATTACTCACTGGGGTCAGTAGCCATGACAGGTTGGGGTAACCAGAGTCCCCTAATAACCACACCCTGTGCCTCTGTAGTTGACCCATCACATAAGGGATGCTGCTATTCCGCAGGATGTAGGCGTCATGCACTGAGCCAGGGAACATGGCATTAACATGGGAGATGTACTGGTCTGCCAAACATACCATCTGTACATTCATCGAATGATAACTCTTCCAGTTCCTGTACACCTGTTCACTCCTGTGGGGGGGACCAAAGCCACATGGGTCCCATCAGTAGCACCTATGATGTTGGGGATATGTCCAAGGGCATAGAAGTCACCTTTCACTGTAGGCAAATCCTCCACCTGAGGGAAAACGATGTAGCTCCGCATGTGTTTCAGAAGGGCAGACAACACTCTGGACAACACATTGGAAAACATAGGCTGGGACATCCCTGATGCTATGGCCACTGTTGTTTGAAAAGGCCCACTTGCAAGGAAATGGAGCACTGACAGCACCTGCACTTAAGGGCGGATTCCTGCAGAGTCAAACAACTCAGAGGTATGTACCCACAGTATGCACAGAACACCAATCATACACAAAATGTGGCCTGTATGTGTGTTGAGACTAGGCCTAGGTATGTGTGACACAGTTGGTAATTAGGCCATGTGGGCCCCTGAAATGCGGCTGCCTGACCTCTAAAGCGGGACAATGGGATGTGAGGTAACTGCGCTGGCGTTGTACACCGTCGCGGTAGGCGGGTGAAGACAAGGCGCAATGCTGCATTGGTTAACATTGGACCCTATGGGTCCCAGGAGCCAATGACTATGTACTTCGGCAGTGATGGTATGCACCACCGCGGACGTGCCCGCCGCGGACGTGACCGCCATTTTCTAACTGTTTAATCACTCGATACCTGATCTTCGACAGGAGAGGACCTACACTGCAAGTGCTGCTGTGACCTCGGTCTGGAAGAGACAATGGCTCGTGCGTCTGGGGAAAGAGCCCCTGCCTTCACTGCAGAGGAGTTGGAGAAGCTTGTTGACAGGGTCCTCCCCCAGTACACGCTACTCTACGGTCCTCCAGACCAACAGGTAAGTACACAGGGACCATGTTGTATGGGCTATGACTGTGTGGAGAGGGCTGGTTGTAAGAAGGAAGGGGGCAGAGTTCTGAGTGCATGAAAGACGGTGAATGCATGTGCCACATGGCAAGGGTAGGGATGGGGGCCACTCACTTTGACGGTGCAGTTGGTAATGACTTCTCTTCTTCCCCTGTACATTTCATGTAGGTCAGCGCCCACCAGAAGAAGAATATTTGGCATGCCATCGCCAAGGACGTCCGGACCCTGGGGGTCCACCACAGACGGAGCACCCACTGCCGGAAGAGATGGGAGGACATTCGCCGCTGGAGCAAGAAGACGGCGGAGGCCCAGCTGGGGATGGCCTCCCAACGTGGGAGGGGTGCCCGTCGAACCATGACCCCCCTGATGTTCTGGATCCTGGCGGTGGCCTACCCTGAGTTGGATGGGCGCTTGAGGGCATCACAGCAGACACAAGGGGGTGAGTACACTATCATTCAGCTGACTTTGCGCGCAGTGAAGGTGTCTGGGTGGGGGAGGAGGGCTGTGGGTTCCCCTAGGCCAGGGCGAGTTCCATAGGCTAGGCCCATTCATAAGGCATGGACCTGTGTCCCCCCACCCCACCTCTCTAGAGTGCCAAGTACAGATTTTCATGCCCCAGGGTCATCTATGTGTGCCGATGTTGTCCATAGCCTTGTAGGCCATTTCCCAAGAATTGCACTGTAGAGCCCAACAGCGCGACGTAGTGCAGGGGGCTGCTGTGTCTGTATTGTCCGCCAACGGTAAGCCATGCACTCAACCAGTCTTTCTTCTGTTTCCCCCCACCCCTTTTTTTGTGGTCTCCCTATACTTGTGTGCATTAGCATCATCAGGCGGAGGTACAGTGGCACCGGAGCACGAGGGAACTGCATCCCACATGGGCATGGAGGCCCACACTACGGACTCAGAACACACCAGTGGGACGGAGGGCGAGGGGAGCACCACGGCGATCACAGGATCTGCAACCAGCGACACGGACTTGTCCTCCGATGGGAGCTCCCTTGTGGTGGCGGCAACATCTGTGCCCCCCACTTCAACAGGTACATCCACCACCCCCCCTACCAGAACCGCCCTCCCAGCAGCCCCTCAGCGTGTGCCCCTTGCCCGCTCACCCAGGAGGGTGGGCATCACTTTTGCCCCTGTCACCTCTGCTGCCCTCAGTGAGGAGGCATTTGACCTCCTCAGGTCACTCACTGTTGGGCAGTCTACCATTTTGAAGTCCATGCAGGGATTAGAAAGGGAGTTGCAACACACAAATGCATTCCTGGAGGGCATTCATTCTGGTCAGGCTGCCCTTCATCGAACCCTTCAAACTCTGGCCTCAGCACTGATGGCAGCCATTGTCCCTGTGTCTAGCCTCCCCCTCCAACTTCCTCCACCCAGACCCAATCCCCTGTACCTCTGCCTATCCCAAGCACACCATCAGACCAGTCTGCACACACCTCATCCACAAAAGGGAAAAAGGGAAGCTCAGGCAAACATAAGCACCACACATCCCACAGGCACTCACGCAAGCATCACACACATGCAGACACACCAACATCCACTGCCTCCACTGTGTCCCCCTCCTCGTCGTCTCCCTCCTCCCTCCCAGTCTCGTCTACACTCACACCTGCATGCACTACCTCTACAGCCACTACGTTCCTCTCCAGCACACCCACCAGCACACCCTGCTCACGTGCAGTCACCACCCCCACTACCATCCTCACGTCCCCTGTGTCCTCTCCCAGTGTGTCTGTGACACCCCCTCCGAAGATACACAAACTCTGGCACACACCCACCCAACAGCCATCCACCTCACGACAGCCTGCAGCGCATGCACCTGCACCCAAATCCACAAAAGTTACACCTGCTACAGCCACCACCTCTTCCTCCACTCCCAAACCCCCTCCAGCTACCCGTCCCAGTGTGTCCAAACAACTTTTCCTGTCCCCCCTTAACCTACTTACCACCCCCCCTCCAACTCATAGGTCCCGTACTAGCACCTCAGCCAAAAAATCTCCAGGACCAGTGGTGCCTGTTGTTACAGGTATGTGGAGTGCACCGGGCACCAGGCCAGCCAGGCTGTCACGGAGCCACAGTACAGCCAGTCCCCCCCCCTGTGAAGCACCAGAAGTTGGACAGTGCCCGGCGGGAGAGGGGGAAGACTCCAGCCAGCCAAGCCGCTCACAGGGGTCCCGGGGGTAGTGTGGACTCGGCAGTGACTCCTCCCAAGGTGGGGAAGGGGCAGAAGAAACCTGCAAAGTCAGTGAGGAGCAGCATGGCGGAGAAGACCGCCATCATCCCCGCTGGCCAGGAGGCCACCGCCAGCCCCATCGTCGCTGGCCAGGAGGCCACCGCCAGCCCCATCGTCGCTGCCCAGGAGGCCACCGCCAGCCCCATCGTCGCTGCCCAGGAGTGTTGAAGTAAGCCTCAGCAAGGCCTACTAGTGCAAGGGGTTCACCTTTCTCTGCACAAAGTCCTCAGACCATGTAGGAAGAAGTTGGTACAGAAACTGGAATAAAAGACAAAAGTTTATTAACCTCATGAGGTGGTACTACAGTTCAGACAGCACCCTTGGGTAATGTCTGAAGTAGCACACTGAACTAAGAGAGCATGGTCCTTTTATACCCACACAGGGGCTAAAAGGAGATGGTACAATTATGGAAACAAGACTTGTATACATGTAAGGTCATGTGGAAAATGCACAGTCGACAGGTAGGAGGAGCTAACAGTTTCCAAGGACTAACAGCTGCAGACCTTACTGAGCATGTGCGAAAGTAAGAGATGCTAAATATAACTTGTCACTAGGCAGATTTCAAGAGCAGTTAACAGAAAGGTAGGACAGAGCACATGGTGAGCACATGGCAGCATGTAGCAGAGAAAATGGCTGCCGTGAATACAAAATGGATTCCGCAAAATGTTTACAATAGTAACTAAATACAAGATGTCTTCTGCTAATGCTTAATCTAATCACTGCTAAATTACAACAGGTGGGCCCCACACGCCACAGGCTAGCTTCCCAGGAGGGCCCCACAAGTGACAGCCCATCTGCCCAGGAGAGCCCGACAAGCCACAGCCCAGCTGACCCATGAAGGACCGCCAGCCACTGCCCAGCTGGGCAATGACGGACCGCCAGGGCAAGGATCGCTGAACAGGGCAAAGACCGCCATGGCAAGCACCGCTGAACAGGGCAAGCACCGCTGAACAGGGCAAAGACCACCATGGCAAGCACCGCTGAACAAGGCAAGCACTGCTGAACAGGGCAGAGACTGCCAACTCAAGCACCGCTGAACAGGGCAAAGATCGCCATGGCAAGCACCGCTAGCCAATTAGCGGCAGGGGCAGTGACGCAACTGGGACCGTCATGGGGTGAGTGCTGCACTCTGGGCACCATTCCCCCTCCAGAACCAGTGGAGACATGCATCCACTACCTCTGTCCTGCACAGGATGAAGCACTCTGGGCACAAAGCCCCCTCCAGAACCAGTGGAGAAAGTTATCCACTTGAGAGACTGTGGCTTTGCACTCCCCAGGATAAAGCAGTGGGCAAACCACCCACTGGAGAGACTTGAGAGACTGTGGCTTTGCACTCCCCAGGATGGTGCAGTGGGCAAACCACCCACTGGATAGACTTGAGAGACTGTGGCTTTGCACTCCCCAGGATAAAGCAGTGGGCAAACCACCCATTGGAGAGACTTGAGAGACTGTGACTTTGCACTCCCCAGGATGGTGCAGTGGGCAAACCACCCACTGGAGAGACTTGAGAGACTGTGGCTTTGCACTCCCCAGGATAAAGCAGTAGGCAGACCACCCACTGTAGAGACTTGAAAGACTGTGGCTTTGCACTCCCCAGGATAAAGCAGTGGGCAGACCACCCACTGGAGAGACTTGAGAGACTGTGGCTTTGCACTCCCCAGGATAAAGCAGTGGGCAAACCACCCACTGGAGAGACTTGAGAGACTGTGGCTTTGCACTCCCCAGGATGGTGCAGTGGGCAAACCACCCACTGGAGAGACTTGACAGACTGTGGCGTTGCACTCCCCAGGATAAAGCAGTGGGCAGACCACCCACTGGAGAGACTTGAGAGACTGTGGCTTTGCACTCCCCAGGATTGATCGATGGGCATGGAGCCCCCTCGTGGATCTGGTGTTGTGCATCATTCGGCTGAGGTGCCCCCTCTTCCCTTCCCCCTGAGGTGCCTGTTGTATTTCTATCTGATGCCCCTGCAGTGTTCTCTTCGTCATGTTCGGGTATCTTGTGTGGGCCTCGCCCATGCATTTTGGGCCCAGTGGTCCACGGACTATGAATGAGGCAAAACCTGGACTACTAATCGTGGTATAAATTTTGTTTATAGTGTGTATATATATATATATATATGTATATATTTGCTTACTCAATTTTGATATATTACAATAGTTACACTCATTTCCTTTTGTCTTTGCATTCTTCCGGGGGGGTTTGGGGGGTGTTACTGTAATGTATTGATAAGCATTGGTGTGTGTGTTGTAGTGGGTGAGGGTCGGGGTGGGGTTTGGGGTGTTGAGTGTGTGTGTCCCTATTTTTTGCCTCCCCTCTCCCCTATGTTGTAGGTGCAGTACTCCCTGTGGTCTTCGCCGCCGGCGTTGGTGATCCTCGTAGAAGAGCAGGAAGACTAGCGCTGGGAGAATATGAAGTTCCGGCTCCATGCTGTCCTCCTTCCTCGTGGAGTGTGTAGAGGTGAGCGTTTTTCATTCGAAATGCCTGTTTCCGCCATGTTTTTATCCGCATTGTATCCGCCCCGGAAAAGGTGGCGGATTGGCCTGTCATAATAGTGTGGGCGGTACATTGTCTCCCGCCTGTCTGTTGGCGGTGACCGCCAAGCTGTTTGTCTGTACCGCCGTGGCGTTCTGAGTGTTAAAGTGGCTGTATTTGTTGGCGGTTTCCGCCAGGGTCGTAATTGCAAAAGTTTTACCGCTGGCACTTTAACACCGTTCGCCAGGGTCGTAATGACCACCAAAGTCTTTTTGGTCCTGAGACTTCAGGGAACAGGAGGTAAGCTCTATCCAAGCCCTTGGAGAGCACTTCTTCAACACAGCCAGAGAGCAGCAAGGCAGCAGGGCAACAGCAAGGCAGCATTCCTTCACAGAAATAAGTCAGGTGAGTCCTTTGGGCAGCCAGGCAGTTCTTCTTGGCAGAATGCAGGTTCTGGTTACAAGTTTCTTCTCCAGGAAGTGTCCGAGTTGGTGGGGGCAGAGGCCCTGTTTATATACCCAAATGTGCCTTTGAAGTGGGGGGAGACTTCATAGAATGGCTTAAAAGTTCACCAGGTCCCCTTTCAGTTCAATCCTGTCTGCCAAGGTCCCAGTAGGGGGTGTGGCAGTCCTTTGTTTGGGGGCAGGCCCTCCACCCTTCCAGCCCAGGAAGACCCATTCAAAATGCAGATGTATGCAAGTGAGGCTGAGTATCCTGTGTTTAGGGAGTGTGTGAGTGAATGCACATGGAGCTGTCAACTAAAGCCAGCCAGACGTGGATTGTAAGGCACAGAAAGATTTAAGTGCAGGGAAATGCTCACTTTCTAAAAGCGCATTTCTAAAATAGTAATATTAAATCCAACTTCACCAGTCAGCAGGATTTTATATCACCATTCTGGCCATACTAAATATGACCTTCCTACTCCTTTCAGGTCAGCAGCTACCACTCAAACAATGTATGAGGGCAGCCCCAATGCTAGCCTATGAAGGGAGCAGGCCTCACAGCTATGTAAAAACGAATTCAGGAGTTTTACACTACCAGAACATTTAAACTACATAAGTACATGTCCTGCCTCTTGCCTACACAGCACCCTGCCCTATGGGTTACCTAGGGCATACCTTAGGGGTGTCTTATATGTAGAAAAAGGGGAGGTTTAGGCTTGGTGAGTACTTTTAAATGCCAAGTCAAATTGGCAGTGAAACTGCCCACGCAGGCCATGCAATGGCAGGCCTGAGGCAAGGTTAAGGGGCTACCTAAGTGGGTGGCACAAGCAGTGCTGCAGGCCAACTACTAGCATTTAATCTACAGGTCCTGGGCACATATAGTGCACTCTACTAGGGACTTATGAGTACATTAAACAGTCCAATTGGGTATGATTCAATGTTACCATGTTTAAAGGGAGAGAGCATATGCACTTTAGCACTGGTTAGCAGTGGTAAAGTGTGCAGAGTCTTAAAACCTGCAAAAACAGTACCTAAAAAGTGGAGGGAGGCAGGCAAAAAGTTAGGGGTGACCACCATAAGGGTATCAGGTCTAACAGTCTCCATCACAAATCTTGTATGTCACATACTTGTTCATGGCATATTGCTAAAAAAACAAAACAATACTTTCCTCCTAACACTGCTGCCAACCAGACCTCCTTGTATTTTGCTGCTGTTTTTGAACTCTGGGAGCCAGGACGCTAGGCAAAGCAGGTGAAAGGGCTCCTGCTTTCAGCACAGAGGAGCTGGATCCTCTTGCCAGGGAGTTCCTGCCACTGTCAGCCAGCTCTATGGGAGCCCAGAGGAACAACTGCATGACTGATTGGAGAGTGTCTGACTAAGTAACTACTTCTTTTTTAATCCACAGGATGATTTATCCTTTTTGGTTAATGGGGAAGTGTTATAATTGGGTTTAACCTAATGATGTAGCTGGGACATGTTGTTTGCCACTGTCTGAAATGTCTGTTCATGGCACTGTTAAGTCTCCTGAGAATAGAAGCTGTAATGTGTGGCCATGTAGCACACAAAACATATTTCATCACATAAACTGCAGGGCACTGACTACCAGTGGCCAGTAGACAGTGTATCAGTAGTGTGACTGCCAAAATATAGCCCACGCTGAAATGATAGTGATGCTGAGGGAAAATTGTAGAGGGTCTGGAGTTGTCTGATGCTGCACTGTCAAGTGCGATTCCAGTCTGTTATGTGTATTAGGCTGCTTTGTATGATTTCAACCTGTCATGGAGCCACAAATAGGTAAGGTTATTTTATGTGCAACAAGTTCAGATGACACTGGCTCACAATCATCCATCCCAGTCTGTCACGTTCCAACACACACTTGTTCAAGTATCCCACAAATCCCTACTCTCACTGACACATAGCAGCCCTTCTATCTTGCTCTTAGACACCGTATGTGATGCAGACCATGATTTCTGACTCTTGGGAGTTTAGGAAGGAAGCCAATGTTACTGTGCATGGGATTATGTCTAACGATTGTACCGGGGGTTTGCCCTTCAGTGGCTCACAATGATTGTGAATTACAGGGCGGCTCTCAAAACACGATAGGTTTCATAACTCTTGCCAAGATGATGTTGTAAGCCTGATTAAGTACAAGGTGGAGCTAGTAAGTTTTGATGGTGCTCATGAGATCACTGCTAATCAGTATTTCCTAGCTATATTTAATTTTTGTTAGGTGAAAAATGTAGTGGCAGTTTGTGGAATGTATGTGTAAATATCCAAGATGTAATGTCATAGCAGTACTGCCAAACAGACACGCTCAAATCTCATTTCTTGTTCTATTCTATCATCCATACAGGTCAACGTCCATCAAAAGCAGGAGATTTGAAAGGCCATCCTAAGAAGGTGCTTACACTGGGGTCCAGAAGTGGTGCAGCCTGCACTGTAACAAGAGGTAGCAGGACCTGTGCTGCGCCACATGAAAGTCTGCAGAGAGCCAAGATGGGCAGTCCTTACGACTGGGGATGCGGTGTGAACACCATCAACACCGAAAACCCCAGTAGCAGGGAGCATGAGGGGACTGTCCAGGAGACCATGAGGGATTGAACATCTGCCTCCAATGAAGACCAGTCCTTAGTGGGGGCAGACCATGGAGTGACTGTGACACCTGCATCGTCATCCCTCCCCCATTGCATCACCTTTGCTGCAGGCACCTCTGACCCTGCCACAGGTTCCAGGCTGTGCTTAGTCAGGAGTCTGTAGAACTTTTTTTTGGATTATGGCTGTAGGCCAGACCACACTTCTGAATGCTATCCAGGGTGTGGCTGGCCAGAGCACCCAGGTGGATGGGATGGGATTTTCAGGGCTCTGTCTATCCTACAGTGGTCATTCCAGGGCCTGGCCTCCTCATTGAGCACAGTCTCCCACCTACCCAACCTTGTGTTCACACTCCCACTCCTTCCTTATCCAAAATCCCTCAACCCAGATCTATCCAAAGTCCACACAAAAATATGCATGCACCAGCTATAGCAGCCATAAGCAGCCCATCCTCACACTGAAACAGCAAGAAACACAAACACAGACACACACATACAGGCACCACACCCCCCACTACCACCACCCCCAGCACAGACACAGACACAACGCCCACCACTACAATCACAACCCCACATACCACCAGCACACCCCCAGTCTGCACACCCACCACTACAGCAACACACATAGACACCACCAGCACACAAACAGTCAGTGCACCCACCATGACACAAACACCCACACACCACAGGCACGGAGGCAGTCAGTGCATCCATCGTCACACACACACATGCACCAGCACACCACCAGACACCACAGCAACATATACCACAACACACACACATCCACACACACAAATACTGAACCCGAATGACCACACTCACCCACCCAACATTCAGTACAAGACATAAATCAAAACATACAGCTCATACACCAGACTCTAGGGCACCCACACATGCACAACAGACATAGGCACTCCCTCTACCTCCCAACTCAAACCCCCTCCAGATCACTCCTGCCCTTTTCCCTAAGGAGGATGTGATGTTTGCCCTGTCCCTAAACCCTTCCACCTCCCTATCCACTCCTCTCAAAAGGCTGACCCCCCCACCCGACGTCTTCATACCCCTTCGAAATCCCAAGCTAACCCTTCTACATTCCACACTACCCTTTCCACATCCCACACCACCCTTCCCAAATCCAAAGCCACCCTACCAAAACCAAACCCATCCATCCAGAACCCAAATCCACCCCTCCCAAACGCAAAGACCCCCCTCTGAGTGAAATCATTGAGATGCCTGCCCTCCATGCCCCATAGGTGCTCCTTAGAGGAGAGGGTCCATTTTGGCAGTGACTTTATGAGGCAAGTGTGAGCTGACAGGCATTATTACCCATATAGGCAGTGAAAAACATCTTCATAGTGTTTATCTACATGGACTATTTATTTTTTTATTTAAGAGAATTTTCTCTGCTTTATTATATAGTACTCTTATTTTGAGACTATCTTTGTCCTGGCCTTCTTTTTGATTGCTACTAATTGTTTGCTGATGATGTTATTTCTTCTATTGTGTGAGCCATGCACTTCCTCTCATTTGTGAGAGTGACAAACACATTGTATATTTGACTTGTTTTTTAAATGCATACATAAGTGTTGTACATTAGTGATGGACATGATAATGTTGGTTCAAGCATTCATCATGTTAATGGACACTTACACCAAATTTATGTGTCCTTCTGATATTGTGACTGGAGAAAGCATGTGTGCTTATTTTAATAGGCTGTGTCAATAATATACACATATGCATTACCCAAAGCACATGGCACTCTAGGGTTCAACATAATGTACAGTTTGACATCAATTGCAGACACCAAGGGGTCATGTGAGCTTCCTAGATCTCTGACATGTTTGCAGTTTAGAGGTAAATTGGTTGTACATTCTGTGTACACTATTTTGTAGCTTTTTGTCTTGCAATTTGCTAGTGTCATGGTGTAGAGTAATTCCTATACGGGATACTATTTATATCTGGGTCTGTGGAGGTTATTGCACACACCTGTGGTCACAATTCTCTTTGGGATTGCTGTGCCTTATGATGTAGGCATTCAATGCTATGAAGGCAATTAGTGCCAGATTGGTGGGTTGTACAGACACCTTGAGGTGTGTTTTCAAATTTTTTTTTGAGTGCAATACTGCAGGCATATACATTACATGTCATTGTGCTCTTGCCTCGTGCTCTTGGGTAAAGGAAGTTGAGTCCTGAGCTGTTGTACTGCTCCATGTCCGTGGATGACTGGCAATACGACGACTACCTCCAGTACCAGCAACAAAGGCATTGGTTTTCATCTGGGTCCAGCAGCAGGGGTATCATCCTCACAATTGTGTTCATATCTGCAGGAAAAAGGAAAAGTGTAAAAAAGGTGAGTTTTGTCCTTTTATTGCTACCAATCCGCCATCTCAGGTGTGGAGGTTTAGCCACAAATTTGTGTCAGCCTGAATGCACATCGCCAGCCACTTTTGCCTATGGCACCATCGACGAGGGCGGAGATTCTTTGCAGTGCAGACGGACCGCCGTCAGTCTTTCGCTCATAAACCCACTGACATCTAATTATGGAGGCAGACCATCATGGCTGTGGGCAGGTTTTCAGTCAGAAAACTAACGGTAGGAATATTACCACCAGCATCTAAACCAGGCCTTAAGTGTTTTGCACACTTTTTTCAGTGGGCTGTATTTGGGCTACTTTTGGGTGATATCTGTGCTACATCTGTACTCTTTTTTCTCTGGTAGCCATATTGGGAGACATATTTGTCATGAAGCTTCCTAAATTTCCTAATTCTATGTCAGGACTGGAGGTGAGAATTATGCATAACTTTCTTCACTATTTATTATAACAGCCAGTTCAAAGTTCAACAATAAAAACGGAAACACTATATATTCCATGAGTCCAGCACATCTCCATGGTAACCAGTATCCAATCCTTTCCCTTTCCGACTGTCCATATGTATCCCCCATTGCCAAAGTCCTTTCTCTTTCTTCACTGCTCGAGCGTCAGTTAAGTCATATTTTCCCTTACTGCAAATAGAGCTATTTGCAAATTTGAATATTTTGTGTGCTTGTTGCCTGATTATATATTTTTTCTCATAGCTTCTCTGTCACCTGATGATCGCGCAGCATGCAATTCATCCCGAGCACAGATACATCACACGTTGACACGTCTGGTCCACCAGAGGTCGCTCATTCGTGCTGTGGCGATGACCCAGAGCGTGTCTGAGAAACAGATCGAGTCGCCGTGGGCCCTCAATCGTTTTGTCAGTTGCGCTGAATGGGAAAGTTTTAACCCCTCAAACCCCTGCGGAACACCGTACTGCGGTAAAAATTAACTCCGGCAGTGGCCTATAGAGCAAACCACGGCAAGCACGCACAGAGTCTGTAAGCCAAAAATTTACAGGAGTGTGGGGGGCTGCTACCATGTGTGTCCCCCTCTGGTGATAATGCAGTCCCTTCAGGACCACAATTCTTTCCCCAACCTGTCCTCAGAGGAAGGCTCCTCTCTGTCATCTTCCCCCTGAGGTGGATGCCATCCTGTCACAGGCCATCGCCAAGGCTCTGGCCCCTCTAAAGGAAAGCAAGGCCAGGTTGTCGGAACATATGTCAAAGGGGACAGGCATGTTTAGAGAGACAGGAGCGGGTCAGAGTGATACCGCGGTGGCAGCTCCAAAGAAATCATGGAAGTGTGACGCGGGGCACCTGGAGGGCTTTGAACATCTCACCGAAACCTTCTGTAAGAATGCTCATGCGCTAAATCGAGCACCTTTCCGGGAGGAGGTATAGCCCAGAGAGATTGGTGAAGAGGCTCACCCCATGTTCCATCCAGACAGGGGATCACCCATACGGCCCCAGGGTACACAGAGGGTGATGCATACTCAGGTGAGGATCAAGACTCTGGTCTACCATGGCGCCCAGCTACGACCATGCCAGACCCAGGGTAGGGGGACACGTCCACTTCGGTTATGTTTGACCCCGATGGTATATACCATCCCAGATTCTCAGAATGGTGACTTGAGCAGAAAGTTGCTGATTACGTCGCCAGCAAAATTAAGCAACCCTTTGATAAGGAGGTTTGTGCCAGATTGAGGGCCGAATGTCCTTGCCCTACTTTGGCGGGCAAAGTAGCAGCAACACCAGACATTGACCCAAAACTGTGTACTTTCTTCGAAAAGTACACCAAAAATCCGAAAAAGGCCATTGATCGTTCCTGGAGGGCATGCCAGGGCAAACTATTGGATGTGTTGGGACCCCTGACACAAATTCTTCAGCTGGCCAAGCAGGCAAAGCACACTGACAGACCCCTGCCTACAGATATTGTGGCAGGCTGGGGCCAGAGGGCAGTTTGTCTTCTGGGAAATGCCAACTGCGCCATCTCCGCGGAGAGGCGCCACTAATTATTAATAAAGATGGACCCAAAGTTGGGGAGCTCTCAGGATTTGAGGCATGGGCGGTCGCCCAGGGCCACCTGTTTGGCGATCTCTTTGTTAAAGAACTGGTAAAATTCATGGCTATGTTTTCAGCTCTTGATAAAGCGCAAACCTCCATCAAGAAAATTTTCCCAGGGAAGGTTTTTGGCAAGGCCGGAAGAGGGAGGGGTCGCTCCTCCGGCCGCTTTAACCAACAAGGTCCCAGTAACACTTACACCAATAGAAACAACGGATGGCAGACAGCAGTCAAGGCACGTTCTTCCCCAACCGGGGAAGAGGGATGAACAGAGCTGGGAGGAGTGCCTGTGGTGGAGCAACTGCCCCAAGAGGTCCTAACGGTAAGCATTATTCTTTGTTCCCCTCGGGCTCTCGGGGGTGTTGTGGAGGTTTGCACATAGTGGGCAGACATAACCTCAGAGGCTTGGGTCTTGCAGACAGTCGTAGGTTGCCTCATACAATTTTGAGGAACCCCAGTCCAGGAGTCACTCCTGAAACCTCTGTTTTTCTGGACGCAGACATTGCGCTGATAGACTCCGAAGTTCAAGATCTTTTGATGAAGGAGGCTATACACAGATCAGTCCTCCATCCCAGGGGTTTCCTGAGCAATATATTTCTGGTAGAAAAGAAAGACAAAGATTTCTGCCCAGTTATAAATCTCCTGGCCTTCCATGAATGGGTGGTATACAGACATTTCAAGATGGAGGGTATCCACATGCTCAGGGACCTCCTCTTGCAAGGGGACTAGATGATTCGGCTGGACCTCAAGGACGCTTAACTGACAGTCCTGATTTTTCCTCCATATCACAGATTTCTACAATTTCTATGGAGGGAACAAGTGTTTGAGTTCAAGTCTCTCCCAATCGTACTATCATCGGCACCTTGGTGTTTCACGAAACTGCTCAAACCAGTGGTGGAATACCTCAGGACACAGGGGGTGCGCCTGATAATTTGTCTGGACAATATCCTCCTGATGGATCAGTCCAGCTCCAAACTGCTTTTCAATGCAAACATGACTATTGCTCTGCTCCAGGAGTTGGGGTTCATAATAAATCAGCAGAAGTCAGAGCTTCTTCCCTAATAGTCTATGACCTTTCTAGGGTTTCTCATAGACTCCAACAGGGCTTCCCTCAGCCTTCGAGCTCCGAAGGTGACCAAAATCAAGAAGGAACTGAGGAAGGTCATAAGAAGGGACAGGATTTCCCTCAGGCAGTTGGCCAGAATTATGGGACTCCTTTCATCCTCAATCCAGGCTATCTTCCCGGGCCTCATACACTACAGGTCACTACAGAGCCTGAAAGCACAGCATCTGAGATGAAGCATGACTTACTCCGAATTGATATCCCTCTTTCAGGAGGCAAGGACAGAACTTTAATGGTGGCTGGATCACATGGAGGCTTGGAACGGCAGAGCGATCTTTGGGTCCTTGCCAGATCTGATCATCGAATCAGACACCCGCCGTCAGTGTTGGGGAGCCAGATGTGGGGAGATCTTGATGGGGAATGTTGGTTCCCACAGGAGCTGAATCTCCATATCAATTGCTTGAAGCTCCTGACGTGATATTTCACAATAAGGTCCTTCTGAAGATAGACAATGTTTCCCCAGTCCAATACATAAATGGTCTGGGTGGCACTCACTGGAGAGCCCTAGTGGAACAAGCGAAGGACTTCTGGCATTATTGCCTTCAACATCAAATCTCTGTGACGGTCGACTACCTTCCAGGCTCTCAGAATGTTTTAGCGGACGGGAACTCCAAGTTTCTGTAGGATTCCAGTGACTGGCGACTGGACAGAAAGGTCTTCTTGGCACTGATGGATCACTGGGGACTGTGTTCAGTGGATCTCTTTGTGTCCTGACTGAAAGCCCAACTGCTGAGGTACTTCAGCTGGCGATTGGATCCGGAGACGTCGGCAGTGCATGCGTTCTTGCAGGATTGGGGGAAAGATCATGTCTATGCTTTTCCCCCCCTTCCTGTTGAATGCAAGAGTGTCAGCTCAAGTGCGCCGTCAGAGGGCATCAGTGGTGTTGGTAACTCTGTTGTGGACATCACAAGTTTCGTTCCCAGTTCTGCTGAAACTCTCTCACGATTTCCCGCTCCTACTTCTAACTTTCCTGTGCATACTCTTGGACCCTTGGGGTCCACCTCATCCTATGGTTCTACAGGGCCATCTCAGTCTTATGGAGTGGAGGATTTCAGGAGCCGCTGGAAATACAACAGACTTTTAAGAGAGGCTGAAAGACTCATTCACCAGGCTTGGGCAGTGGGAACACGTAAGAGATATAGATCCGCCTTGTACGCTGGGTTCTTTGGTGTGTGGAGAGACATCTCAATCCCATGGGGGCCCAAATTACAGATATCATAAATTTCTTGGCGGGGTTGGCAGAGTCTGGACTATCTCACTACTCAATCAATTCTTTTAGATCGGCAATCTTGGCGTGGCACCCCCCCCCCATTTAATGATGTCCGGTGGACGAGCACCCCTGGGTGTGCAAGCTACTCAAGGGCATCAGGATATCTAACCACCCCGGAACCTAGATATTCGGAGCTGTGGGACATCAATGAGGTTTTACACCTCTTGTCTTCTTGGTACTTTTGGAGGAAAGACTTGTCAGTGAAGCTAGCTATGTTGCTTTGCCTCATATCTTGTAAAAGAGTATCAGATATGAGAGCTCTGGACATATCGGCTTGGACTTTCTCACCTGAAGGGGTAACCTTCACTGTACCCTGAAGGACCAAATGCAATACCAGGTCGGTAATCTATCCAGCTTTTGAGCATGCCCCCAAGCTGTTTGTTGTCAGATGCCTGAAGGCATAAGAGGATATGGCGGCTGAGGATCGCCCCCTGAGGGAGAAACAGTTGTTGAGTTCTATAAGGAAATCCTTTAAAGCAGTATCTTCCCCTTTTATAGCAAAGTGGGTGAAATGGATTATGATGGAAACTGGCATCAATGTGAGCGCATTCGGGGCACACTCCGCTAGGGGTGCCATGGCCTCCAAGGCCATCCAGGCAGGTGGTATATTGGAAGACATCATGAATGCCGCCGATAGGTTGTCAGAGTCCACTGTCAAAAAGTTTTACTTTAAAGCAATTCATGAGGCTGTGTTGCTGGTGGTAAGTAAGCCTTAAACATTCATAAGCCTCGCCTCCGGTCCTGACATAGAATGAAGAATTTCTTAGCTATCGAGAAGGAAAGTTTCAATTCTATTAAGGACACGGAGGCAAGGATTATCCCTCCCGACACAGTAAGTGTGTCTGTCGCCTGACTGGTTATCGGAAACAGGATCATTACTGAGGTAGTATCTGAGTTTTACACTTTTTATGGAAATGGTAAATTATTTTGGTATATATTGCATGCTTTGCTATTGTTGGATTAGGTTTTTTTCTGGGAGCTGTTGCCATCCTAGGACATGTGATCATTAAAGATTATTTTGTATCCTGCTTAAGAGGAGACAGTAGTCCTTTTTCTCATATATGTTGCATTACTCTCTTAGGATCTGATGCATCGACAACTTGAGGATGCCTTAACTTCCAATCGCAGTGAAGCTGAGGAAGGTCTATGGCAACTGAGGATTTATTTGAACAGTCAGAAAGGATTGGATACTGGTTACCAGGGAGATGTGCTGGACTCATGGAATATGTGGTGTTTAAATTTTTATTGTTGAACTTTGAACTGGCTGTTTTAATAAATAGTGAAGAAGGTTATGCATAACCCTCTCCTCTGTGTCCTTAACAGAATTGAAACTTTCCTTCTCGATAGCTAGGAAAATTCTTATTTACTGCAGTCTCCTCAGTAAAAATTGCTTTCAGTTTTCAACTTCGATTCCATCAAGAGGGCGTTCAAATATACCACACTTTTGGCATAAATCAAGAATGTTGGCACTCTAGTTGCTCATTAGAACACTCTAGTAAAGATGCTTATCACCAGGGAGTTATCTGGCAGTCTACTGCTGGTGTTGAAAGTACATGTTTCAGTCTGCATGTCAGAATGTTTTAATGAGATAGAAGAGGAAGATATTTGACAATTAACTTAAAATATGTCCTAATTTCTCTTTCGCCAGTAGCAACCATAACTTCTATGACAAAATGAGCCCCCTCATTTTGTTCCTTTCAGATTTAAATGTTTTAAGTTTTACCAGTTTGAATCAATCAGGATTGCTTCAAGTGTGCCACATTTTTGTCATAAATAAAGGCTGTTAGTGCTCTTGTTATTCTTTAGAAAACTCTGGGGGCTGTAGTAGAACACGAGGGAATCAACTGACAGGCTGCTCCCGTTGAAAGTACATGTTTTACTGAGAATGGCAGACTTCATTGTCATATGGCTGAGAAAGATAGTGTGCATTTACAGAAAATGTGCTCTCATTTAAGCTTCTGGAGCCCTTTAAATGACCTAGGTGGGAAAATCAGGAGAAAACAGTTTTCTCTCAACATAATTCATGAAATCCCAGCAGAAGGCTTTTTTGCAGGGTAAACTCACCTTAGAACACGCCACAATTCCTAAAATTAGTATGGTACCATCCGAAAAACAACTCATTTGTCACAACCACATATTTAAAATTAACCGCCACAGTCCTATTGCATAATTAATAGTGGCACACGAAAGAGGACAACTCCTGTTCTATTAATATTCTAGATCCATAGCAACCGTAGTAGTGTGTTTTATTTTCTTGTTTTTTTTTTTGTCCTCATTTCATAACAAATGACAGGAGACGCCCAGATTGTGTCCCACTCTGGTCAGACCCTGACCAAAAAGTTGACACCTGAGAGATGATCTCCATCAACCTGAGGAGAGGAGGCATGAAGAGAGAAAGAGGCTAACCAATCCCGCACCTTCACCTCCTCTCTGTTGTGTCTTATTGTTTATTCATCTGTCTCTTACCTTATTCAGATATCATGATTGTAGCAGTGCTATGCAACCTGTAGACTAGGGATAGGAGAATTATTTGTCTAAAAAACTTGAAAGGGTTCCCACATTCTCCGGGATTTGTCTGAACCATTACTACAGTCTAAGTCAGCGATCCTTTTCACTGACAACAGCCAATCAATATGAGTGGGGGGAGATCTAGATATGCACTTAATACAAATCTTCTGACAAGCTACTAACACCAGGTAGAAAATAAAATGGACCTGAAGTTTCTCCAAATTGCCATGTGAGCTCTTCCCAAGCCCCTCTTGTAAGCCAAATACAATCATTGGCAGGCTTACATGTGTTAGTCTGTTCAGAATGATTGAGATCATCTTACCCACTTTTCCCCAGAATGTTTGAATATCTGGGCACTGCCACCAAAAATGTATGTCATCCGCACCTTCCAAGTCACATTTCGGGCAGTTGTTCTTCCTATGAAGTTCAATTTTAGCTAACTTTCTGGTAGTCCGGTACGCCCTGTACACAGTGAACAGTTGATTTCACCACGGACCATAGTGTACTTATTGATACTTGCCGATGATGAGAGAGGTCGAGGGCCAGAAGATTGGGTTTCCAAACCTCTACCGGTGATGGGAGAGAGGCATCTTCTGCTTGTATTAGTAACCAGTACCATTTTGAAACTTCCTTCATTATTTTCTGGATATCCATTATTACACTCTCCCAGTCCGTGGCAGATCCCGCCTCGGGTTCTCCTTGTAACCAACTCTTGATTTGCATATATTTAAACCTAGACTCCCACGAAACCATTGAACCCCCCATGACTGGTTGTCCCCATCGCGAAATTCCCGCTTCTATTAACGGGATTGCTAGTGAATTCTACAGACATGCCGGTGTACCAGGCGAGTCCCAGATTGGGGCCAACTCACTGTAGTACGGGATTCACAATTTTCTTCTCACTAGATACCATATCCTAAAGGCTGTGCTAAGAACTTCTAATTTTACTTTTCGTATTAGTGTGTCTTGCTTTTAATCAAACCAAATAACAGTCCTTGCTCTGTAACTTGCTATATATATATTTTTTTAACTGACACATAAAAGGCAGTAGTCCTCTGAGAGGGAATTGTTTATCTACACTGTGCAGAAGTCTAAACACAAACATTTAAGTAAATGGAAACTCACAGGCTACCATATTATGCAATGGTTTTAGTATTGATCTTCACCACTAGTAAACTGTGGGGGTCAAAGGTCTGCCCTGCGATAATCCTTTTAGGCTCTCTTCAAAGGAATTGTACATTGGTTTGTTGGGTATTGTTTTGCATATATTTGTAATTTTATGGATGTTATTAAGTTGTGTTTCTATTAAATACCTTTTTATGTATGATTTGACTTTGTTAGCTATGAGGCAATACTTTTAATCTAAACAATACACATAAGGATGACAGGCTTGCCCAGAGGGGATTTGGGTCAGGCCTCATCAGTCATTAGTCGGAGTGTCAGTCACATCGTGCATGATGGCATGAAGCACTGGGCCATGGGCCAGCCCACGTCATCAATTTGGCTCTATTGCCCTGTGAGTGATGACATTTCATTGGATCACAAGCGGATAGCCACTAGTAAATGAGTGTACGTTAGTTTTCAGTTTTCTGCTTTTGTACTTCTAATTGTCAGGAACATCAACACCGCATGCACTACTTGTGGTCAAAGTAAGAGAGGTTTTTGCCAAGGACGTTAATCAAGGTGGATGGGCATTGTTAGCGTGCCTTGTCCTTAGTAAGTAAACTTACAAGGGGACGCGTATAAGTCGATGAATCTTTTGGATCACATAGGGCATCCTAGCGAAGTATAGCGAGTAAAAAGAGTTATAACAAATCAATCCAATCAACTTAAAATACCATGAACTAATCTAATCAGAAAAACCACCATCACTCATATGAAAGTTAGTTCTGTTTATTCCCTATTAGTTACAACTCTAATCATAAACCTTTATTCAACAATATCATGACTTCCAATTTTTATTGTCAACATGAGCAATGAATTCTCAGCAACTTTATTAATATGCAACCAACGTTAAACAAAGCATAGCAATTCATAAGCAATCGAATAATTCGGCAATATAAGTCAGTCAGTCTAAGTCACCCTAAGTCACCCTTGTCAGCCTACCTATCTCCAAATTAGCATCAGCATGTGGGTCTTCATACAAAAACAAATTAGTCAAAATCATTAATTTGGAAAAATCTGTCTAAAAGAGAAAAACATTTTAAACAGCGCAGTGGTACCTAGAAAGAAAAAGCATTCATTAATCAGTCAGGTTATAGCTACCTATCCTAAATAGATCAGCAACGAGTCAGTCTTCGTCCCCAGGTCATCAGTCATCAATAAGACTCGGGCTCACAGGAAGCAAGCCAAAGTTTCAGCACTTTGGACAGCGTCTCCTGACGTCATCAACTTTCGCCCCTCAGTTCGGATTCTTCCCCTCATGTCATGACTTTTTATTAGGGTCTCTCAGTCCGTCCCACAAATTGCCCATTGGTTAACCTTATCAGGGGTTATGATTCTAACCTATAATTTTTGTTTACCACTTGTCTATGGTATTTTGAGGTTCAAATTCCATTAACATGATTGGTCCTCTTGTCGATGAGTACATCATCTGGTTCTTCAGGTAACAAAATAGTTTCTCCCAACTCTTAGTCTGTACCTCCATTGTTCAACTCCTGGGAAAGTACATTTAGCCTACTCTAAACATAATTGTATCAATTTGTTCTGATCGTCTCCTGTCCGCTGGTGAGTTTGCAGATTTTTCTAGTGGCATTGCATGGTGAACTCTGTGCAGTTCAACGTCTCTTTTCTCCAGTTCCAGTCTGCGGAAGCTCATTGCGTCTCCACGTTTAAGCAAGTAAGGCCCAGTGCCGACTAGGCCTCTGGTGTAGCTAAGTTAAGGGTATGAAGCATCATAAGATAAATTTATATTTCTCATTATAACACATTAGTACAATTATTAAACATTCACATTATTTAGTACTGTTACCACAGATGATGACCACTCCCCGTGGGCACATTTTGCACATTACACATTATTTTCAATTACTGTTAATCAAATGTCAAATTTTCTCATTAGTCATTATACGCAACTTATTAGCATATTCCAATATTAGCATATCTACTGCAACAGCATCAACATAAGGAATATTTATGGTTTCAGGACGTTTCTGTTTTGAATATTAATTTCACATATTATTCAATGCCGAGCTAAGTCTAAGCTCTATACTTGTAAGATGGAAGTTGAACTAGTAAGTGCTTGATGTATCTGTCCAAACCAATATGGCTCCAACACAGTGAGAGTCCTACATGAAATGAGAACAGATTTAAATTAGACTGTTGTGGCAATCTTTGAATCCTAGTATATCAAGGCGCTTGCCCTGGAAAGCCTTATTTCACAATTATAATTTTTTTGTTAGCTGGCATTTCACGCTGTTTGAAGACTGAATTTTGCTACAATCTTCTTGGGAATATTCCCCATGTGGTATGACCTGAATTTCTTCAGTGGAATTGCTTGTTATCTATGTTTATATGAACTTGGACATTTCTTCAAAGTCAGCATTGTTTCATGAGGGATTCGTAAACGAAAGTTACACTGTCATCTCTGGAGCTCGATCACCCATTTCCTTGAAGGACTTTAATGTGCATTTGCGAAGATATGAACTGTATTCAATAGTACTCAAGGTAGTCATGGATTATATATAATATCACTACAGAAGACTTAGGGGCATATGTACCATTGAGTTGTGTTACTCTTGCTCCACGCAAGAGAGAACAAGGGTGATGCAACTACCCAGCCAGATTTATCAAGCCAAGCAAGGCCCCTGCATTGTCCTGCAGGGCTTGATAAGTGAAGAGCAATGAAGCACAAATTGCTGCTTCTCATTACTCTGCCTCAGGGATGTGCTCCAAGGATAACGCATGGGTGTTCCCATGCATCCACCCATGGAGTTTGGCACATTCCCAGACTTACCAACGCTGGTAAACCTGAGAATGCATCAAAATGCTATGTCTTTACAGGGGAGGCCCAACAGAGAGAAGTATCTTTATTTCTCCTTGTTGGTTCCTCTTTCTGAGTGTGCTCCATTCTGCAGCACACTCAGAAAGAGGAAAATGCATCTGCACCACTGTGCAAGGGTGCCTGCACTGGTGCTAGGCAGCACATTGTGCACCAGAGCAAGGAAAGGACAGAAATTTACCATATTCTGTTAAAAATGGGGCATTGCTGCCCTTTAAGACAGTGTGGCGCAGCAAGGTGACTTACTGCGCTGAGTGAAACTTTGATAAATCTGCCCCTTAGATTCATTTTATATGTTGCAGGTGAGCTATTATATTCACAAGTTCAAGTAGCTTCAGAGTGCTACCCAACTCTAAAAGGTGGATCGTACAGAGTATTTAAGACAATGTAAGATAGTTGAGGTCAGAAGTCTATTTTGTAAGGGGCATATTTAAGAGCTCCTAGCACCTCCTTGCACCACATTAGTGTCATTTTTGTAATGCTAATGTCGTCCAACGAGGCCAAAATCGCCACACCATAATTTACAAAGTGGGGTAATGCATTAATTGCACCACTTTGTAACCTCTTGCCCCACATTATGTCTGTGCCAGGTAGATTGTAATGAAGGGGGGCATTCCTTTTCATCATTTTTTTCAGCATTATTAATGCCTGTTCAGAGCAAGCAATAAAAGGGGCACACCATTGTTTATAATGGACCCCTGTATACTATTCAGGGTTTGCGCCAACATTTTGTTGCTAACCTAAACAGTACATCAATAGCATCAGAAATTCAGATGCTATTGCCCCCTACCCTGCGCCATGGTGAGTCGTATTTTGAATACATCGCACACATGGTGGAGGTAGTGGGGCGCTAAGGGGTGCAAGAAAAGAGGCGCTGCACTGGGTGAAGTGCCACTTTTCTTGAATCTGCCCCTATTGTTTATTCTCTTTAGGACGTGAATGAATGAGACAAACCTATTCCATGTCCAAGGGAGTGTGCTACTCAGTGGAGTGTCTTTCCCAATTCTCCTTTTTCACACTGTGTGATTGTTGGCTTTTTAGCCCCCTCGGATTATAAAGTGGGCAAGACGGAGGAGCATTGAAGTCCAGATATCCTTACATCTCTTTTTCCCTTCTTTATTTTGCTCCATTTCTTTTTTGCTTGTTTTTTTAGCATGCCTGGCAGCTCCCCAGACAGTGATACTGGGCATCTCTAGCTTGCCACTCATTTCTCAGCAATTCTGCTTATTGTCCATGGCCACTGCTTCAGAGTTCAATGGCCTTCTTAGAATGACATTGTGTATAGAGTATCATAGTTTCGTCGTACCAAGCTGACCAACACATTCCTTATAAGTACAGCAACAATTTTGGGACTTTAAAATAATGATACACTATGCACAATGCCATGCCATGATGGCTACACTCTGCTATGTTTATTTATTTTTTATTATTTTCACATTGCAAGCATACTTTTATTCTGTTACATTATCTTGCATATACGTCTTTCATTGTGCATCAGTGAGTGGGTGAATGCAAAAATGCTAGAATCCTGGAATGAAACAGTGTGTGGATGAGTAGAAGCATGAGTGAATTGATGACTAGCAAAGTGCATATACGATTAGTTATTGAGTTCCTAAACTCACAATCGACTGAATAGGCACTTTCATCTACAAGCTAGATCTAGATGCATTGCTAATATTTCTATTTATTGTTTGCTCAGCAGCTGCAATTCTGCTCCATGCCTTTCTTTGACTCTGTCTGCGGGCTCTGGCAGCAAGCATTGCGATGTCACACATCAGCCGTGTTAAGATATTATTGTTGATTAACTAAGTAATTCCTTTGTTACAGGTGACTAATGATATCACAGCTAGATTTGTATGAGAAAATTGTGTTTTTATACAGAGATTGTAAGCTTCCATATATTATAGTATGTATGCATCAGTAACAGTGAAAAAAGTGTATGTTTTTCACATGAGGCTTCCGAGTGACATTAAGTACACGACAGAGAAGCTCCATATCTCTATGATTATTCACAATCTCAGATGAAACACATCCCTATTAGTCATTTTTACTCATATACAATTGTATGTTATGTGTGGCCCCTGCAAATCATCTGCCCTGCTTTTAATTGATATTCGGAGTGAGGGAAATCGGGATGTTGGTTGAGGGGGGTGCGAGCTCTTATCCTGCACCAGACACAATCCTTGTCAGGGTAAACCACAAAAGTTACTGAAATTAACCTGTGCTTATCCCTCGGGTAGCTTGGCACAAAAGCAGTCAGGCTTAACTAAGTGGCAATATGTAAAGTATTTATATAGCACTCAAACAATATTAAAAGTGAGAAAACAACATAAAAAAATAGAAAGATCCCACACTAATTTATAAAAATAGAGTACAATTTAAAACTATTTGACAGTGAGAGAGTGTAGTTTAAATAATATATATACTAAAATGAAATGTATAACGATGCTACATAGAAAACAACAATAATAGCGGTGTTACTTAAACGTGCACTTGAATTGTGACCATGATGTGTGGCCACCAATGTATACGCAAACTAATAATGATGAGTAAAATTGTTTATGTTATGATTAGTCAAGTTTATATTAACATTTATGTTATTGCATTTATATTGAAAATCTTATAGGCCTTAATTTAGCGTGAGCTGTGGGTTTTTAGCTGCCTAGCTCTCATATTAAATGCATTTTTCTGTTTTCCAGTGTGCTGACTCGCAAAGGGCCATGACCCTGCAAATGTTCTTTTTCTTCAACTTGGAAGATGAATGTATCTATGTGATTCCGTTCCCAAGCGCATATTTGGTGCCTTGGTTTAAGATTTGTATACAAATTGAAACAAATGTAGATGAATGTAATGTTTAAGGTCATTTAGACTGATGGACGATGGATCTGCTGACCTGAAAAGATGTGCCAAAGTGTGAAGTAATACCGGACGTGCCACCTCCGAAGACGTCAATTATGAAGACCAATCAAAATGTTATGAATAAATGTGGGGTGACAATTGGGATTACCTAATGTTTAATTTGATAGGTTAAAGATAGTGGGGTATAGTAAATGTCCAATAGAATCTTGGGGGAATGTACTACGAAAAAGGGATAAAAACCCATGTCACAGAAGGGTCATTAGAACTAAGGGGGTTATTCTAACTTTGGAGGAGTGTTAATCCGTCCCAAAAGTGACGGTAAAGTGACGGATATACCACCAGCCGTATTACGAGTTCTATAGGATATAATGGACTCGTAATACGGCTGGTGGTAAATCCGTCACTTTTCCGTCACTTTTGGGACGGATTAACACCTCCTCCAAAGTTAGAATAACCCCCTAAGTAGGGAATGCTATTGATTTTATCCAGAAACTCTGTCACTCTGTTTGGTGACTTTGAGACTTATTAAAACCATCCTCACCCATAGACTATCCATTTTACCCTTTCTCCTCCTCACAAGGGAAGTGTCCCTATGTCCTTTAGTTGAGCTTAGACTGATGGCGTTTTGACTGATGTCCAGAAGACGAAAACTGATCCCGTGTGCTGACCCAATCCTTGGAGGGTAATTATGACAATGCAATTTGTAATTTGTCTGTTTGCTTTTCCTTTCTAGGTACCAACTGCTCATTTTAATAGAGACCATAGCTAGATGTTTTCCAAATTGGTGTTCTAAATTGTTTTGCATGAAGCCCAACATGCTAATGCTAATCAGTGGTTAGGACAGGGGTTCACTTAAACTGACGCAAATGGACAAACGACTGACATTACGCTATGCTGAACTGACGCGTATATAACACCTGCTGTATTCTGATCTATGTTTACGCCGTGTTATGTTCTGATGTTTGTGATTCTTGCATTAATGAAATCTTATCACAGTTGCCATATCGTGACTATGCTATTATGCTTCTCGGTATTGAGATTAACCCTTTTGCTCGTAGATTGTAACCAATAGGGAATAAAATACATAAAATTCTATTAAAAGGTGTGGTTATTCATGACTGATAGGTCATGGTTGCGTCAACAATTTGATTAATGTCTTTAACCAAAGTAAAGTGCATTGTTGTGATAAATATTGATGACATTATTGATATATTGCTTGACATATTGATTAGCTATCTCGTCCTACGGTGTCTCTCCACTGGGTCACAAGATTAATTTGCCTAAAACGAGTCCTAATTTGTAATAAATTAACATAAAGGGACGCGTTATCAACAGCAAAAGGACAAAAGTCCAATCAGTAGAACTGGATGTTATGATATTTTAAAGCTTTTAGTGCACTCTAGACCGAAATAATTAAAGCAACAACTGCGGACATCTAGATTTCTGAGATCTAGGCAAAATCGAAAGTTATGGCTGACTGCAATGAAGCATGGTTTGTATGCAAAAAGTGAAATAGGCCAGTCTTGGCTCACCTTTGGATTTAATTGGAAGGTAAAGTTCGGCGGGCCAAGGCAGCCGGTGGTGTCTGAGGAAGAGAAGTTCTCGTAATAGAGCCGCTGGACGAAGTTCCAGTGAAGAGTTCTACATTCTGACTTAGTCTCTTTTTTTGGATATCAAAGCTCTCCAGTGGAACGAGACTGCAGGCTATACCCAACAGGAGGCCAGATACCCTTCTGGAGAGGAGCCAAAGAACAGGATTGGCTGCTGCTGAACAGTAAAGTGTGGCAGAACCTATTGTGAAGTCACGACAACCATTGATGAACCTTGTGAGGATCAGCAAGTAGGTAGGTCCCAGTCTCCTCTCGGTTCTCAGAGCACTTTTTGGCAGAAAAGTTTCTAAGTTCCAAGTTTTGGATTTTGGCTGGTTGGGAGCGTTCTGTACCACATCCAAGGGTCCGGTACTGGGAGGGTGTCACATGGGCTGGCAAATGCATACGTAGACGGATAAATCAAGTACTCTATGCCTTGTTTGGTTAATTATGGGTCTCTTTATTTTCTCTATGTAAGGCCCATGCTTTGCTCTGTGGTTTTGGTCGGTAATTATCATCTCTGTTCTTCCTCTCCCTTCTAGTCTCGACTGGACTGGACTACTGTGGTTGTCGCACCCCTTGGACAGAAGAGGAAAGAAACACAGGTAATATATACTTTTTAATTTTGTCTTATTTTTGTGGGGGTGGGTGTGAGGGAGATAATCACAGTTTTCCCTCTCCCGTCACCATGTTGTCATGGTTGTTTCTTTTACGTGAAAATGTAGTATGTGAGGCTCATTCCTATGTTCCAAATAAGAAGAGGAGCCTGTCTCCCAAACGGGTGCTCCCTCCTCAAAACTACCCGTTTTCCACCATCCCAATTGTCCTGTGAGATGCCCACATACCTGGGTTAGCCGTGCTCCTCTGGGTGTGTGGTAGGGCAAAACGAGGGGACGGTGGCTTCTCGCCTTACTCCACCAGCTCTCATCTGGTTCCCTGGAAATTTCTAAATGCATACATAAGTGTTGTACATTAGTGATGGACATGATAATGTTGGTTCAAGCATTCATTATGTTAATGGACACTTACACCAAATGTATGTGTCCTTCTGATATTGTGACTGGAGAAAGCATGTGTGCTTATTTTAATAGGCTGTGTCAATAATATACACATATGCATTACCCAAGGCACATGGCACTTTGGGGTTCAACATAATGTACAGTTTGACATCAATTGCAGACACCAAGGGGTCATGTGAGCTTCCAAGATCTCTGACATGTTTGCAGTTTAGAGGTAAATTGGTTGTACATTTTGTGTACACTATTTTGTAGCTTTTTGTCTTGCAATTTGCCAGTGTCATGGTGTAGAGTAATTCCTATACGGGATACTATTTATCTCTGGGTCTGTGGAGATTATTGCACACACCTATGGTCACAATTCTCTTTGGGATTGCTGTGCCTTATGATGTAGGCATTCAATGCTATGACGGCAATTAGTGCCAGATTGGTGGGTTGTACAGACACCTTGAGGTGTGTTTTCAAACATTTTTTTGAGTGCAATACTGCAGGCACATACATTACATGTCATTGTGCTCTTGTCTCGTGCTCTTGGGTAAAGGAAGTTGAGTCCTGAGCTGTTGTACTGCTCCATGTCCGTGGATGACTGGCAATACGATGACTACCTCCAGTACCAGCAACAAAGGCATTGGTTTTCATCTGGGTCCAGCAGCAGGGGTATCATCCTCACAATTGTGTTCATATCTGCAGGAAAAAGGAAAAGTGTAAAAAAGGTGAGTTTTGTCCTTTTATTGCTACCAATCCGCCATCTCAAGTGTGGAGGTTTAGCCACAAATTTGTGTCAGCCTGAATGCACATCACCAGCCACTTTTGCCTATGGCACCATCAACGTGGGCGGAGATTCTTTGCAGTGCAGACGGACCGCCGTCAGTGTTTCGCTCATAAACCCACTGACATCTAATTATGGAGGCAGACCATCATGGCTGTGGGCAGGTTTTCAGTCAGAAAACTAACGGTAGGAATATTACCACCAGCATCTAAACCAGGCCTTAAGTGTTTTGCACACTTTTTTCAGTGGGCTGTATTTGGGCTACTTTTGGGTGATACTGTGCTACATCTGTACTCTTTTTTTCTCTGGTAGCCATCTTGGGAGACATATTTGTCATGAAGCTTCCTAAATTTCCTAATTCTATGTCAGGACTGGAGGTGAGAATTATGCATAACTTTCTTCACTATTTATTATAACAGCCAGTTCAAAGTTCAAGAATAAAAACGTAAACACTATATATTCCATGAGTCCAGCACATCTCCATGGTAACCAGTATCCAATCCTATCCCTTTCCGACTGTCCATATGTATCCTCCATTGCCAAAGTCCTTTCTCTTTCTTCACTGCTCGAGCGTCAGTTAAGTCATATTTTCCCTTACTGCAAATTGAGCTATTTGCAAATTTGAATATTTTGTGTGCTTGTTGCCTGATTATATATTTTTTCTCATAGCTTCTCTGTCACCTGATGATCGCGCAACATGCAATTCATCCCGAGCAGAGATCCATCACACGTGGACACGTCTGGTCCACCAGAGGTCGCTCATTCGTGCTGTGGCGACGACCCAGAGCGTGTCTGAGAAACAGATCGAGTCGCCGTGGGCGCTCAATCGGTTTGTCAGTTGCGCTGAATGGGAAAGTTTTAACCCCTCAAACCCCTGCGGAACACCGTACTGCGGTAAGAATTAACCCCGGCAGTGGTCTATAGAGCAAACCACGGCAAGCACGCACAGAGGCTGTAAGCCAAAAATTGACAGGAGTGTGGGGGGCTGCTACCATGTGTGTCCCCCTCTGGTGATAATGCAGTCCCTTCTGGACCACAATTCTTTCCCCAACCTGTCCTCAGAGGAAGGCTCCTCTCTGTCATCTTCCCCCTGAGGTGGATGCCATCCTGTCACAGGCCATCGCCAAGGCTCTGGCCCCTCTAAAGAAAAGCAAGGCCAGGTTGTCAGAACATATGTCAAAGGGGACAGGCTTGTTTAGAGAGACAGGAGCGGGTCAAAGTGATACTGCGGTGGCAGCTCCCAAGAAATCGTGGAAGTGTGACGCGGGGCACCTGGAGGGCTTTGAACATCTCACTGAAACCTTCTGTAAGAATGCGCATGCGCTAAATCAAGCACCCTTCCGGGAGGAGGTATGGCCCAGAGAGATTGGTGAAGAGGCTCACCCCATGTTCCACCCAGACAGGGGATCACCCATACGGCCCCAGGGTACACAGAGGGTGATGCATCCTCAGGTGAGGATCAAGACTCTGGTCTACCATGGCGCCCAGCTACGACCACGCCAGACCCAGCGTAGGGGGACACGTCCACTTCGGTCATGTTTGACCCCGATGGTATATACCATCCCAGATTCTCAGAATGGTGACTGGAGCAGAAAGTTGCTGATTACGTCGCCAGCAAAATTAAGCAACCCTTTGATAAGGAGGTTTGTGCCAGATTGAGGGCCGAATGTCCTTGCCCTACTTTGGCGGGCAAAGTAGCAGCGACACCAGACATCAACCCAAAACTGTGTACTTTTCTTTGAAAAGTACACCAAAAATCCGAAAAAGGCCATTGATCGTTCCTGGAGGGCATGCCAGGGCAAACTATTGGATGTGTTGGGACCCCTGACACAAATTCTCAGCTGGCCGAGCAGGCAAAGCACACTGACAGACCCCTGCCTACAGATATTGTGGCAGGCTGGGGCCAGAGGGCAGTTTGTCTTCTGGGAAATGCCAACTGCGCCATCTCCGCGGAGAGGCGCCACTAATTATTAATAAAGATAGACCCAAAGTTGGGGAGCTCTCAGGATTTGAGGCATGGGCGGTCGCCTAGGGCCACCTGTTTGGCGATCTCTTTGTTAAAGAACTGGGAAAATTCATGGCTATGTTTTCAGCTCTTGATAAAGCGCAAACCTCCATCAAGAACATTTTCCCAGGGAAGGTTTTTGGCAAGGCCGGAAGAGGCAGGGTTCGCTCCTCCGGCCGCTTTAACCAACAAGGTCCCAGTAACACTTACACCAATAGAAACAACGGATGGCAGACAGCAGTCAAGGCACGTTCTTCCCCAACCGGGAAAGAGGGATGAACAGAGCTGGGAGAAGTGCCTGTGGTGGAGCAACTGCCCCAAGAGGTCCTAACGGTAAGCATTATTCTTTGTTCCCCTCGGGCTCTCGGGGGTGTTGTGGCGGTTTGCACATAGTGGGCAGACATAACCTCAGAGGCTTGGGTCTTGCAGACAGTCGTAGGTTGCCTCATACAATTTTGAGGAACCCCAGTCCAGGAGTCACTCCTGAAACCTCTGTTTTTCTGGACGCAGACATTGCGCTGATAGACTCCGAGGTTCAAGATCTTTTGATGAAGGAGGCTATACACAGATCAGTCCTCCATCCCAGGGGTTTCCTGAGCAATATATTTCTGGTAGAAAAGAAAGACAAAGATTTCTGCCCAGTTATAAATCTCCTGGCCTTCCACGAATGGGTGGTATACAGACATTTCAAGAAGGAGGGTATCCACATGCTCAGGGACCTCCTCTTGCAAGGGGACTAGATGATTCGGCTGGACCTCAAGGACGCTTAACTGACAGTCCTGATTTTTCCTCCATATCACAGATTTCTACAATTTCTATGGAGGGAACAAGTGTTTGAGTTCAAGTCTCTCCCATTCGTACTATCATCGGCACCTTGGTGTTTCACGAAACTGCTCAAACCAGTGATGGAATACCTCAGGACTCAGGGGGTGCGCCTGATAATTTGTCTAGACAATATCCTCCTGATGGATCAGTCCAGCTCCAAACTGCTTTTCAATGTAAACATGACTATTGCTCTGCTCCAGGAGTTGGGGTTCATAATAAATCAGCAGAAGTCAGAGCTTCTTCCCTAATAGTCTATGACCTTTCCAGGGTTTCTCATAGACTCCAACAGGGCTTCCCTCAGCCTTCCAGCTCCGAAGGTGACCAAGATCAAGAAGGAACTGAGGAAGGTCATAAGAAGGGACAGGATTTCCCTCAGGCAGTTGGCCAGAATTGTGGGACTCCTTTTATCCTCAATCCAGGCTATCTTCCCGGGCCTCATACACTACAGGTCACTACAGAGCCTGAAAGCACAGCATCTGAGATGAAGCATGACTTACTCCAAATTGATATCCCTCTTTCAGGAGGCAAGGACAGAACTTTAATGGTGGCTGGATCACATGGAGGCTTGGAATGGCAGAGCGATCTCTGGGTCCTTGCCAGATCTGATCAGACGCCTGCCGTCAGTGTTGGGGAGCCAGATGTGGGGAGATCTTGATGGGGAATGTTGGTTCCCACAGGAGCTCAATCTCCATATCAATTGCTTGAAGCTCCTGATGTGATATTTCACAATAAGGTCCTTCTGAAGATGGACAATGTTTCCCCAGTCCAATACATAAATGGTCTGGGTGGCACTCACTGGAGAGCCCTAGTGGAACAAGTGAAGGACTTCTGGCATTATTGCCTTCAACATCAAATCTCTGTGACGGTCGACTACCTTCCAGGCTCTCAGAATGTTTTAGCGGACTGGAACTCCAAGTTTCTGTAGGATTCCAGTGACTGGCAACTGGACAGAAGGGTCTTCTTGGCACTGATGGATCACTGGGGACTATGTTCAGTGGATCTCTTTGCGTCCTGACTGAAAGCCCAACTGCTGAGGTACTTCAGCTGGCGACTGGATCCGGAGACGTCGGCAGTGCATGCGTTCTTGCAGGATTGGGGGAAAGATCATGTCTATGCTTTTCCCCCCCTTTCTGTTGAATGCAAGAGTGTCAGCTCAAGTGCGCCGTCAGAGCGCATCCGTGGTGTTGGTAACTCTGTTGTGGACATCACAAGCTTGGTTCCCAGTTCTGCTGAAACTCTCTCACGATTTCCCGCTCCTACTTCCAACTTTCCTGTGCATACTCTTGGACCCTTGGGGTCAACCTCATCCTATCGTTCTACAGGGCCATCTCAGTCTTATGGAGTGGAGGATTTCAGGAGCCGCTGGAAAGACAACAGACTTTCAAGAGAGGCTGAAAGACTCATCCACCAGGCTTGGGCAATGGGAACACGTAAGAGATATAGATCCGCCTGGTACGCTGGGTTCTTTGGTGTGTGGAGAGACATCTCAATCCCATGGGGGCCCAAATTACAGATCTCAGAAATTTCTTGGCGGGGTTGGCAGAGTCTGGACTATCTCACTACTCAATCAATTCTTTTAGATCGTCAATCTTGGCGTGGCACCCTCCCCATTTAATGATGTCCGGTGGACGAGCACCCCTGGGTGTGCAAGCTACTCAAGGGCATCAGGATATCTAACCACCCCGGAACCTAGATATTCGGAGCTGTGGGACATCAAAGAGGTTTTACGCCTCTTGTCTTCTTGGTACTTTTGGAGGAAAGACTTGTCAGTGAAGCTAGCTATGTTGCTTTGCCTCATATCTTGTAAAAGAGTATCAGATATGAGAGCTCTGGACATATTGGCTTGGACTTTCTCACCTGAGGGGGTAACCTTCACTGTACCCTGAAGGACCAAATGGAATACCAGGTCGGTAATCTATCCAGCTTTTGAGCATGCCCCCAAGCTGTTTGTTGTCAGATGCCTGAAGGCATAAGAGGATATGGCGACTGAGGATCGCCCCCTGAGGGAGAAACAGTTGTTGAGTTCTATAAGGAAATCCTTTAAAGCAGTATCTTCCCCTTTTATAGCAAAGTGGGTGAAATGGATTATGATGGAAACTGGCATCAATGTGAGCGCATTCGGGGCACACTCCGCTAGGGGTGCCATGGCCTCCAAGGCCATCCAGGCAGGTGGTATATTGAAAGACATCATGAATGCCGCCGATTGGTTGTCAGAGTTCACTTTCAAAAAGTTTTACTTTAAAGCAATTCATGAGGCTGTGTTGCTGGTGGTAAGTAAGCCTTAAACATTCATAAGCCTCGCCTCCGGTCCTGACATAGAATCAGGAATTTCTTAGCTATCAAGAAGAAAAGTTTCAATTCTATTAAGGACACGGAGGCGAGGATTATCCCTCCCAACACAGTAAGTGTGTCTGCCGCCCGACTGGTTATCGGAAACAGGATCATTACTGAGGTAGTATCTGAGTTTTACACTTTTGATGGAAATGGTAAATTATTTTGGTATATATTGCATGCTTTGCTATTGTTGGATTGGGGTTTATTCTGGGAGCTGTTGCCGTCCTAGGACATGTGATCATTAAAGATTATTATGTATCCTGCTTAAGAGGAGACAGTAGTCCTTTTTCTCATATATGTTGCATTACTCTCTTAGGATCTGATGCATCGACAACTTGAGGATGCCTTAACTTCCAATCGCAGTGAAGCTGAGGAAGGTCTATGGCAACTGAGGATTTATTTGAACAGTCAGAAAGGATTGGATACTGGTTACCAGGGAGATATGCTGGACTCATGGAATATGTGGTGTTTACATTTTTATTGTTGAACTTTGAACTGGCTGTTTTAATAAATAGTGAAGAAAGTTATGCATAATCCTCTCCTCTGTGTCCTTAACAGAATTGAAACTTTCCTTCTCGATAGCTAGGAAAATTCTTATTTACTGCAGTCTCCTCAGTAAAAATTGCTTTCAGTTTTCTACTTCAATTCCATCAAGAGGGCGTTCAAATATACCATACTTTTGGCATAAATCAAGAATGTTGGCACTCTAGTTGCTCATTAGAACACTCTAGTAAAGATGCTTATCACCAGGGAGTTATCTGGCAGTGTACTGCTGGTGTTGAAAGTACATGTTTCAGTCTGCATGTCAGAATGTTTTAATGAGATAGAAGAGGAAGATTTTTGACAATTAACTTAAAATATGTCCTAATTTCTCTTTCGTCAGTAGCAACCATAACTTCTATGAAAAAATGAGCCCCCTCATTTTGTTCCTTTCAGACTTAAATGTTTTAAGTTTTACCAGTTTGAATCAATCAGGATTGCTTCAGGTGTGCCACATTTTTGTCATAAATAAAGGCTGTTAGTGCTCTAGTTGTTCTTTAGAAAACTCTGGGGGCTGTAGTAGAACACGAGGGAATCAACTGACAGGCTGCTCCCGTTGAAAGTACATGTTTTACTGAGAATGGCAGACTTCATTGTCATATGGCTGAGAAAGATAGTGTGCATTTACAGAAAATGTGCTCTCATTTTAGCTTCTGGAGCCCTTTAAATGACCTAGGTGGGAAAATCAGCAGAAAACAGTTTTCTCTCAACATAATTCATGAAATCCCAGCAGAAGGCTTTTTTGCAGGGTAAACTCACCTTAGAACACGCCACAATTCCTAAAATTAGTATGGTACCATCCGAAAACCAACTCATTTGTCACAACCACACATTTAAAATTAACCGCCACAGTCCTATTGCATAATTAATAATGGCACACGAAAGAGGACAACTCCTGTTCTATTAATATTCTAGATCCATAGCAACCGTATTAGTGTGTTTTATTTTCTTGGTTTTTTTTTGGTCCTCATTTCATAACAAATGACAGGAGACGCCCAGATTGTGTCTCACTCTGGTCAGACCCTGACCAAAAAGTTGACACCTGAGAGATGATCTCCATCAACCTGAGGAGAGGAGGCATGAAGAGAGAAAGAGGCTAACCAATCCCGCACCTTCACCTCCTCTCTTTTGTGTCTTATTGTTTAATCATCTGTCTCTTACATTATTCAGATATCATGATTGTAGCCGTGCTATGCAACCTGTAGACTAGGGATAGGAGAATTATTTGTCTAAAAAACTTGAAAGGATTCCCACATTCTCCGGGATTTGTCTGAAACATTACTACAGTCTAAGTCAGCGATCCTTTTCACTGACAACAGCCAATCAATATGAGTGGGGGGAGATCTAGATATGCACTTAATACAAATCTCCTGACAAGCTACTAACACCAGGAAGAAAATACAATGGACCTGAAGTTTCTCCAAATTGCCATGTGAGCTCTACCCAAGCCCCTCTTGTAAGCCAAATACAATCATTGGCAGGCTTACCTGTGTTGGTCTGTTCAGAATGATTGAGATCATCTTACCCACTTTTCCACAGAATGTTTGAATATCTGGGCACTGCCACCAAAAATGTATGTCATCCGCACCTTCCAAGTCATATTTAGGGCAGTTGTTCTTCCTATGAAGTTCAATTTTAGCTAACTTTCTGGTAGTCCGGTACGCCCTGTACACAGTGAACAGTTGATTTCACCACGGACCATAGTGTACTTATTGATACTTGCCGATGATGAGAGAGGTCGAGGGCCAGAAGATTGGGTTTCCAAACCTCTACCGGTGATGGGAGAGAGGCATCTTCTGCTTGTATTAGTAACCAGTACCATTTTGAAACTTCCTTCATTATTTTCTGGATATCCATTATTACACTCTCCCAGTCCGTGGCAGATCCCGCCTCGGGTTCTCCTTGTAACCAACTCTTGATTTATATATATTTAAACCTAGACTCCCACGAAACCATCGAACCCCCCATGACTGGTTGTCCCCATCGCAAAATTCCCGCTTCTATTAACGGGATTGCTAGTGAATTCTACAGACATGCCGGTGTACCAGGCGAGTCCCAGATTGGGGCCAACTCACTGTAGTACGGGATTCACAATTTTCTTCTCACTAGATACCATATCCTAAAGGCTGTGTTAAGAACTTCTAATTTTACTTTTCGTATTAGTGTGTCTTGCTTTTAATCAAACCAAATAACAGTCCTTGCTGTGTAACTTGCTATATATATTTTTTTTAACTGACATATAAAAGGCAGTAGTCCTCTGAGAGGGAATTGTTTATCTACACTGTGCAGAAGTCTACACACAAACATTTAATTAAATGGAAACTCACAGGCTACCATATTATGCAATGGTTTTAGTATTGATCTTCACCACTAGTAAACTGTGGGGGTCAAAGGTCTGCCCTGCGATAATCCTTTTAGGCTCTCTTCAAAGGAATTGTACATTGGTTTGTTGGGTATTGTTTTGCATATATTTGTAATTTTATGGATGTTATTAAGTTGTGTTTCTATTAAATACCTTTTTATGTATGACTTGACTTTGTTAGCTATGAGGCAATACTTTTAATCTAAACAATGCACATAAGGATGACAGGCTTGTCCAGAGGGGATTTGGGTCAGGCCTCATCAGTCATTAGTCGGAGTGTCATTCACATCGTGCATGATGGCATGAAGCACTGGGCCGTGGGCCAGCCCACGTCATCAATTTGGCTCTATTGCCCTGTGAGTGATGACATTTCATTGGATCACAAGCGGATAGCCACTAGTAAATGAGTGTACGTTAGTTTTCAGTTTTCTACTTTTGTACTTCTAATTGTCAGGAACATCAACACCGCATGCACTACTTGTGGTCAGAGTAAGAGAGGTTTTTGCCAAGGACGTTAATCAAGGTGGATGGGCATTGTTAGCGTGCCTTGTCCTTAGTAAGTAAACTTACAAGGGGACGCGTATAAGTAGATGAATCTTTTGGATCACATAGGGCATCCTAGCGAAGTATAGCGAGTAAAAAGAGTTATAACAAATCAAACCAATCAACTTAAAATACCATGAACTAATCTAATCAGAAAAACCACCATCACTCATATGAAAGTTAGTTCTGTTTATTCCCTATTAGTTACAACTCTAATCATAAACCTTTATTCAACAATATCATGACTTCCAATTTTTATTGTCAACATTAGCAATGAATTCTCAGCAACTTTATTAATATGCAACCAACGTTAAACAAAGCATAGCAATTCATGAGCAATCAAATAATTCGGCAATATAAGTCAGTCAGTCTAAGTCACCCTAAGTCACCCTTGTCAGCCTACCTATCTCCAAATTAGCATCAGCATGTGGGTCTTCATGCAAAAACAATTTGGTCAAAATCAGTAATTTGGAAAAATCTGTCTAAAAGAGAAAAATATTTTAAACAGCGCAGTGGTACCTAGAAAGAAAAAGCATTCATTAATCAGTCAGGTTATAGCTACCTATCCTAAATAGATCAGCAATGAGTCAGTCTTCGTCCCCAGGTCATCAGTCATCAATAAGACTCGGGCTCACAGGAAGCAAGCCAAAGTTTCAGCACTTTGGACAGCGTCTCCTGACGTCATCAACTTTTGCCCCTCCGTTCTGATTCTTCCCCTCATGTCATGACTTTTTATTAGGGTCTCTCAGTCCGTCCCACAAATTGCCCATTGGTTAACCTTATCAGGGGTAATGACTCTAACGTATAATTTTTGTTTACCACTTGTCTATGTTATTTTGAGGTTCAAATTCCATTAACATGATTGGTCCTCTTGTCGATGAGTACATCATCTGGTTCTTCAGGTAACAAAATTGTTTCTCCCAACTCTTAGTCTGTACCTCCATTGTTCAACTCCTGGGAAAGTACATTTAGCCTACTCTAAACATAATTGTATCAATTTGTTCTGATCTTCTTCTGTCCGCTGGTGAGTTTGCAGATTTTTCTAGTGGCATTGCATGGTGAACTCTGTGCAATTCAACGTCTCTTTTCTCCAGTTCCAGTCTGCGGCAGCTCATCGCGTCTCCACGTTTAAGCAAGTAAGGCCCAGTGCCGACTAGGCCTCTGGTGTAGCTAAGTTAAGGGTATGAACCATCATAAGATAAACTTATATTTCTCATTATAACACATTAGTACAATTATTAAACATTCACATTATTTAGTACTGTTAACACAGATGGTGACCACTCCCCGTGGGCACATTTTGCACATTACACATTATTTTCAATTACGGTTAATCAAATGTCAAATTTTCTCATTAGTCATTATACGCAACTTATTAGCATATTCCAATATTAGCATATCTGCTGCAACAGCATCAACATAAGGAATATTTATGGTTTCAGGACGTTTCTGTTTTGAATATTAATTTCACATATTATTATTCAATGCCGAGCTAAGTCTAAGCTCTATACTTGTAAGATGGAAGTTGAACTAGTAAGTGCTTGATTTATCTGTCCCAAACCAATATGGCTCCAACACAGTGAGAGTCCTACATGAAATGAGAACAGATTTAAACTAGACTGTTGTGGCAATCTTTGAATCCTAGTATATCAAGGCGCTTGCCCTGGAAAGCCTTATTTCACAATGACTGTTTTTTGTTAGTTGGCATTTCACGCTGTTTGAAGACTGAATTTTGCTACAATCTTCTTGGGAATATTCCCCATGTGGTATGACCTGAATTTCTTCAGTGGAATTGCTTGTTATCTATGTTTATATGAACTTGGACATTTCTTCAAAGTCAGCATTGTTTCATGAGGGATTCGTCATCTCTGGAGCTCGATCACTCCTTTCCTTGAAGGACTTTAATGTGCATTTGCGAAGATATGAACTGTATTCAATAGTACTCAAGGTAGTCATGGATTATATATAATATTACTACAGAAGACTTCGGGGCATATGTACCATTGAGTTGTGTTACTCTTGCTCCACGCAAGAGAGAACAAGGGTGATGCAACTACCCAGCCAGATTTATCAAGCCAAGCAAGGCCCCTGCATTGTCCTGCAGGGCTTGATAAGTGAAGAGCAATGAAGCACAAATTGCTGCTTCTCATTACTCTGCCTCAGGGATGTGCTCCAAGGATAACGCATGGGTGTTCCCATGCATCCACCCATGGAGTTTGGCACATTCCCAGACTTACCAACGCTGGTAAACCTGAGAATGCATCAAAATGCTATGCCTTTACAGGGGAGGTCCAACAGAGAGAAGTATCTTTATTTCTCCTTGTTGGTTCCTCTTTCTGAGTGTGCTCCTTTCTGCAGCACAGTCAGAAAGAGGAAAATGCATCTGCACCACTGTGCAAGGGTGCCTGCACTGGTGCTAGGCAGCACATTGTGCACAAGAGCAAGGAAAGGACAGGAATTTACCATATTCTGTTAAAAATGGGGCATTGCTGCCCTTTAAGACAGTTTGGCGCAGCAAGGTGACTTACTGCGCTGAGTGAAAGTTTGATAAATCTGCCCCTCAGATTCATTTTATATGTTGCAGGTGAGCTATTATATTCACAAGTTCAAGTAGCTTCAGAGTGCTACCCAACTCTAAAAGGTAGATCGTACAGAGTATTTTAGACAATGTAAGATAGTTGAGGTCAGAAGTCTATTTAGTAAGGGGCATATTTAAGAGCTCCTAGCACCTCCTTGCACCACATTAGTGTCATTTTTTTAATGCTTATGTCGTCCAACGTGGCCAAATTCGCCACACCATAATTTACAAAGTGGGGTAATGCATTCATTGCACCACTTTGTAACCTCTTGCGCCACATTATGTCTGTGCCAGGTAGATTGTAATGAAGGGGGGCATTCCTTTTCATCATTTTTTTCAGCATTATTAATGCCTGTTCAGAGCAAGCAATAAAAGGGGCACACCATTGTTTATAATGGACCCCTGTATACTATTCAGGGTTTGCACCAACATTTTGTTGCTAACCTAAACAGTACATCAATAGCATCAGAAATTCAGATGCTATTGCCCCCTACCCTGCGCCATGGTGAGTCGTATTTTGAATACATCGCACACATGGTGGAAGTAGTGGGGCGCTAAGGGGTGCAAGAAAAGTGGCGCTGCACTGGGTGCAGTGCCACTTTTCTTGAATCTGCCCCTATTGTTTATTCTCTTTAGGACGTGAATGAATGAAACAAACCTATTCCATGTCCAAGAGAGTGTGCTACTCAGTGGAGTGTCTTTCCCAATTCTCCTTTTTCACACTGTGTGATTGTTGGCTTTTTAGCCCCCTCGGATTATAAAGTGGGCAAGACGGAGGAGCATTGAAGTCCAGATATCCTTAGATCTCTTTTTCCCTTCTTTATTTTGCTCCATTTCTTTTTTGCTTGTTTTTTTTAGCATGCCTGGCAGCTCCCCCGACAGTGATACTGGGCATCTCTAGCTTGCCACTCATTTCTCAGCAATTCTGCTTATTGTCCATGGCCACTGCTTCAGAGTTCAATGGCCTTCTTAGAATGACATTGTGTATAGAGTATCATAGTTTCGTCGTACCAAGCTGGCCAACACATTCCTTATAAGTACAGCAACAATTTTGGGACTTTAAAATAATGATACACTATGCACAATGCCATGCTACGATGGCTACACTCTGCTATGTTTATTTATTTTTTATTATTTTCACATTGCAAACATACTTTTATTCTGTTACATTATCTTGCATATACGTCTTTCATTGTGCATCAGTGAGTGGGTGAATGCAAAAATGCTAGAATCCTGGAATGAAACAGTGTGTGGATGAGTAGAAGCATGAGTGAATTGATGACTAGCAAAGTGCATATACGATTAGTTATTGAGTTCCTAAACTCAAAATTGACTGAATAGGCACTTTCATCTACAAGCTAGATCTAGAGGCATTGCTAATATTTCTATTCATTGTTTGCTCAGCAGCTGCAATTCTGCTCCATGCCTTTCTTTGACTCTGTCTGCGGGCTCTGGCAGCAAGCATTGCGATGTCACACATCAGCCGTGTTAAGATATTATTGTTGATTAACTAAGTAATTCCTTTGTTACAGGTGACTAATGATATCACAGCTAGATTTGTATGAGAAAATTGTGTTTTTATACAGAGATTGTAAGCTTCCATATATTATAGTATGTATACATCAGTAACAGTGAAAAAAGTGTATGTTTTTCACATGAGGCTTCCGAGTGACATTAAGTACACGACAGAGAAGCTCCATATCTCTAGGATTATTCACAATCTCAGATGAAACACATCCCTATTAGTCATTTTTACTCATATACAATTGTATGTTATGTGTGGCCCCTGCAAATCATCTGCCCTGCTTTTAATTGATATTCGGAGTGAGGGAAATCGGGATGTTGGTTGAGGGGGGTGCGAGCTCTTATCCTGCACCAGACACAATCCTTGTCAGGGTAAACCACAAAAGTTTCTGAAATTAACCTGTGCTTATCCCTCGGGTAGCTTGGCACAAAAGCAGTCAGGCTTAACTAAGTGGCAATATGTAAAGTATTTATATAGCACTCAAACAATATTAAAAGTGAGAAAACAACATAAAAAAATAGAAAAATTCCACACTAATTTATAAAAATAGAGTACAATTTAAAACTATTTGACAGTGAGAGAGTGTAGTTTAAATAATATATATACTAAAATGAAATGTATAACGATGCTACATAGAAAACAACAATAATAGCGGTGTTGCTTAAACGTGCAATTGAATCGTGACCACGGTGTGTGGCCACCAATGTATACTCAAACTAATAATGATGAGTAAAATTGTTTATGTTATGATTAGTCAAGTTTATATTAACATTTATGTTATTGCATTTATATTGAAAATCTTATAGGCCTTAATTTAGCGTGAGCTGTGGGTTTTTAGCTGCCTAGCCCTCATATTAAATGCATTTTTCTGTTTTCCAGTGTGCTGACTCGCAAAGGGCCATGACCCTGCAAATGTTCTTTTTCTTCAACTTGGAAGATGAATGTATCTATGTGATTCCGTTCCCAAGCGCATATTTGGTGCCTTGGTTTAAGATTTGTATACAAATTGAAACAAATGTAGATGAATGTAATGTACAAGGTCATTTAGACTGATGGACGATGGATCTGCTGACCTGAAAAGATGTGCCAAAGTGTGAAGTAATACCGGACGTGCCACCTCCGAAGACGTCAATTATGAAGACCAATCAAAATGTTATGAATAAATGTGGGGTGACAATTGGGATTACCTAATGTTTAATTTGATAGGTTAAAGATAGTGGGGTATAATAAATGACCAATAGAATCTTGGGGGAATGTACTACGAAAAAGGGATAAAAACCCATGTCACAGAAGGGTCATTAGAACTAGGTAGGGAATGCTATTGATTTTATCCAGAAACTCTGTCACTCTGTTTGGTGACTTTGAGACTTATTAAAACCATCCTCACCCATAGACTATCCATTTTACCCTTTCTCCTCCTCACAAGGGAAGTGTCCCCATGTCCTTTAGTTGACCTTAGACTGATGGCGTTTTGACTGATGTCCAGAAGACGAAGACTGATCCCGTGTGCTGACCTAATCCTTGGAGGGTAATTATGACAATGCAATTTGTAATTTGTCTGTTTGCTTTTCCTTTCTAGGTACCAACTGCTCATTTTCATAGAGACCATAGCTAGATGTTTTCCAAATTGGTGTTCTAAATTGTTTTGCATGAAGCCCAACATGCTAATGCTAATCAGTGGTTAGGACAGGGGTTCACTTAAACTGACGCAAATAGACAAACGACTGACATTACGCTATGCTGAACTGACGCGTATATAACACCTGCTGTATTCTGATCTATGTTTACGCCGTGTTATGTTCTGATGTTTGTGATTCTTGCATTAATGAAATCTTATCACAGTTGCCATATCGTGACTATGCTATTATGCTTCTTGGTATTGAGATTAACCCTTTTGCTCGTAGATTGTAACCAATAGGGAATAAAATACATAAAATTCTATTAAAAGGTGTGGTTATTCATGACTGATAGGTCATGGTTGCGTCGACAATTTGATTAATGTCTTTAACCAAAGTAAAGTGCATTGTTGTGATAAATATTGATGACATTATTGATATATTGCTTGACATATTGATTAGCTATCTCGTCCTACTGTGTCTCTCCACTGGGTCACAAGATTCATTTGCCTAAAATGAGTCCTAATTTGTAATAAATTAACATAAAGGGACGCGTTATCAACAGCAAAAGGACAAAAGTCCAATCAGTAGAACTGGATGTTATGCCATTTTAAAGCTTTTAGTGCACTCTAGACCTAAACAATTAAAGCAACAACTGCGGACATCTAGATTCCTGAGACCTAGGCAAAATCGAAAGTTATGGCTGACTGCAATGAAGCATGGTTTGTATGCAAAAAGTGAAATAGGCCAGTCTTGGCTCACCTTTGGATTTAATTGGAAGGTAAAGTTCGGCGGGCCAAGGCAGCCGGTGGTGTCTGAGGAAGAGAAGTCCTCGTAATGGAGCCACTGGACGAAGTTCCAGTGAAGAGTTCTACATTCTGACTTAGTCTCTTTTTTTGGATATCAAAGCTCTCCAGTGGAACGAGACTGCAGGCTATACCCAACAGGAGGCCAGATACCCTTCTGGAGAGGAGCCACTGAACAGGATTGACTGCTGCTGAACAGTAAAGTGTGGCAGAACCTATTGTGAAGTCAGGACAACCATTGATGAACCTTGAGAGGATCAGCAAGTAGGTAGGTCCCAGTGTCCTCTCGGTTCTCAGAGCACTTTTTGGCAGAAAAGTTTATAAGTTCCAAGTTTTGGATTTTGGCTGGTTGAGAGCGTTCTGTACCACATCCAAGGGTTCGGGACTGGGAGGGTGTCACATGGGCAGGCAAATGCATACGTAGACGGATAAATCAAGTACTCTATGCCTTGTTTGGTTAATTATGGGTCTCTTTATTTTCTCTATGTAAGGCCCATGCTTTGCTCTGTGGTTTTGGTCGGTAATTATCATCTCTGTTCTTCCTCTCCCTTCTAGTCTCGACTGGACTTGACCACTGTGGTGGTCACAACCCTTGGACAGAAGAGGAAAGAAACACAGGTAATATATACTTTTTAATTTTGTCTTATTTTTGTGGGGGTGGGTGTGAGGGAGATAATCACAGTTTTCCCTATCCCGTCACCATGTTGTCATGGTTGTTTCTTTTACGTGAAAATGTAGTATGTGAGGCTCATTCCTATGTTCCAAATAAGAAGAGGAGCCTGTCTCCCAAACGGGTGCTCCCTCCTCAAAACTACCCGTTTTCCACCATCCCAATTGTCCTGTGAGATGCCCACATACCTGGGTTAGCTGTGCTCCTCTGGGTGTGTGGTAGGGCACAACGAGGGGACGGTGGCCTCTCGCCTTACTCCACCAGGCCTCATCTGGTTCCCTGGAAATTTACGACAGGGCACTGGAACCTCCCAAGTCATCCTGTGCCAGTCAGTCTGGTCTTTTGCCGGTTTCCCACGGCATCTCTGTTCGGTGCTCCTCTCTCCCTCTCTTGTCGGCACTCCTTCCTTCCGGGTTCGTCGTCCTTCTAATTTCCAGCCACCATTCACCAAGGGGCTGATTAGCATCACACATAAGGCCACGCCCTTCCTCACGTCTCTCTGTAGATGTCTTAAAGGGACAGACGTCCAATGTAGTATGTAAGAAAAAGACAGGTGCATCTCGTGTTGCAGAATGAGAAGGGAAGGGCCAGGGTAAAACCTCACCTAAGCTGAGGGTTTAGGGTATTTATTATTATTTTAATTTAGTTCCTCCAATGATTAGGCAAGAGGACTGTGATTTACTTACTGACCAGCAGATCTTGTGCCTCATCTTTTGTATTGCTGCAACTCAGATTTCGGTATGCCTTATGTTTGTACGATTTAATCTCATTTGGCACTTTATTTTTCCTTTGGTGATTTCATACTTATCTCTCATGTTTTGTTTGATTCAATGACATAAGTTTGGCCCTTAATTTGTGATAAACTTTTGAACTTTACTCTGGGTCTCCCGGATTTGATATCTGACCAAATAGGTTACATTGTTTAGTGATTTGTAGTGTTGGATATAACTCCCCTTTAGCCCTTGAGACTCTTAAAAACGTGTGTTGGAAGATGAGAATCAGGAATATGGGCACTGAGCGTCTTCACCAGGAGGCGGCCTACATTATCTCTCCTTCCTGGCTCAAGCTGTAATTGCACACCAAAGCTGAATCTGATGATCAATTTCTACATTTAGAAAACTGCTACAAATTATCTCAAACAAATGGAAACTCAGTTTTGGCGTCACAAACAAACTGCGTTTACAACTAATATATGGGCTAAAGGCACCTGCTGCAGAGCTCTTTGTGTAAAAGGAAACTTTTGTGGTATAACAGCAGTAAGACAATTCTTGTAGCCAATTAACTTCCTGGAGAAATCTCTATATACTTTTGTCAGAGCTTTGACTCGTCATAAAGCAGTAAAGAGGGTTGCAAAGTAGAAAGTGTAACAGGCAGACATCTCAAAGATTGTTTTATGTCAGTAGATCAATGGGTTACTGCTTCTGTTGAAGAAATCCTAATGTGACCTATAGCCACAAGTTGCCGTCCTTGAAATATTGGGGCATATTTCAGAAAAAGGGTGCCCCCTTAACGCTCCCCCTAACGCCACCATGTGTGCGCCATATTTAAAATTTAAAATCCAGTGCACCACGGCAGTAGTTAGGCGACTAGTGGCAGAATTTTTTATGCTAGTCCGGCGCTTTGCAAAATTCTGACGCTAATCCTGCAAAGAACCCAGAGGCCCATTGTAAGCAATGGAAGCCTCCTTTTAACGCCTGCTCTGAGCAGGCGCTAAAAGTGCTAAGCAAAATGGAGCAAGAAAATCTCTTATATTTCCTTGCACCATTTTATTGGCCCCCCCAAACGTTTGAATGCCTCCCGTTGCATACATTATGCCTGGCGCAGGCATAATGTAGCGCAATGGGTCACAAAGTGGTGCAATGCATGCATTGTGCCACTTTGTAAATATGGTGCAGCGTATTTGGCCTCGTTGGTAAAAAAAAGGATGCAAATGTGGCGAAAGGAGGTGCTAGGGGCTTATAAATATGCCCCCTAGTTTATTAAGGTATACACTGGTATCATGCAGTGGCAGACAAACTACAAAATATCAGTTTAGAACCTTTCAGTTTTTTTCTTAATCTTTTGTTATTCTATGTTTGTTAAAAGGGTTCCTTTGGTAGCAATAAAGACATAAGTAAGTGCTAAACGCTCCGAATTACAGTATATCTCTTGAGCAGTATAAAGTGATAAGCTAATTGTCTTTGTTTCCTGGAACCAAGGTGTTAGGCCCCATCTGGTTGAGCCAGGAGAGCACTCCAATAAAAAGTGTTCTAATGTCTCTTTAAGTAAAGCATGTTTGTTTTTTAGGTTCCGCTGGAACTGATATGGAGTGACAAATGTTGAAAACATGAAAAAAGGAGCGCAGATCCTTAGTGAGTTGGATTGAAGCAAATGCCTATTGCTGTAGGATTTATCCACTCCAAAACACTCCCCCTTGCACTCCTTACCACTGTTTATTGATGAGACAAGCACATTAACGTTCCTAGTCTGAAAGCTTCTGTGCACTCTTAATAGTCAATGAGAACGATATGGGTGGTTATTGTGTGATTTTGTGCTCTGGCACCGGAGCAGTCAGCCAGGACTGGTCAGTATTTGTGGTCGGTATTGGACTGTACTGTAAATCTCCAGTCACAGATACCTTTTAAAAAGAGCAGGTTTATATTTACACACATACATTGTGAGTCTATAAAAGATAACAGATGATAGAAACATGAAATTGCTACCCGTTCTAAGGCAGGCATACAGGGACACAATCTCAACAGTTGTAAAGCTCTTCAGGAACAAGTCACAGAAATTCAAATAACAGTTGCATCTTCAGACAATATTATCCTATGGATGAAGGTTTGTGAGTTCCCATGCTCTCCACAGAAACCATGTGGTTTCAGATATCTGACGGTGGCTTTGTTTCCAGTTCGTGGTCGGCTTTTGGTGGTAGATATAATGTTACTTTTATTACATTCACTACAGTATGTCTACTCTCTTTCCTAATGTCTCAGCCGTCTTGTGTGCACGAGGAAGCAACTCAGTTAATTTGAGCCCAGGTAGTTATGAGTTTGTAAAACAAGTGGTAAAATACAACAATATTTTAAAAACATAAAAAATCACCCACAGAAGGACACAATACCCTATTGAACACCTATTTCAGCAGCCAATATGGTCGTACCAACCATGGTACCTGAGACTTTAGCAAAGTTAATGATGATAAAAACCATATCTAATTTGGAGACCATTGTAGTGATAATTTTACTAATAGTATAAGGGGATACCTTCAATCAAACTTTTTGACAGGTGCCCCGCGATGACGTAGGCAATGATGTAGGTGCCCCACCCCGTGATGACATAGGCAATGACGTAGGTGTATGTGAGTCACATGGGTTGCGACATGGTGTGATGCCGTGTCAGTCACGTGCCTTGATGCTGTCCCTAGTGTGTACGTCTATGGGTTGTGTGAAATGGGGGCTGTGCAGGTGTGCGGCATGCTTCATGGCCTAAGAGGACAAGTCTGGGCATGGGCATGGTGGTTGGGCTGCAATGTGCCTCCTTAGAGGGAGGAGCTGTGGAGAGTACAGAGCCCCCACCCACCCTCCCCAGAGCCTTGAATAACATAAAGGGAATGTAAGACTGTGACCTTTTAAAAAAAAAAAAATAATAATAATAATAGTCTTGAAGCCCACAGGCACAGAAAGGACCAAGAAGGATGCATATGGACATAGAGCATGACCTTTAAAAACACAAGACACAGTTACCTAAGGGGGTTAGCTGTGTGTAAGGGGAAGATAAGTGAGGGCTAACAGGCCACATGGGGGTCTTCAGGCCGATACGTAGTATTTAGAGGAGTTGCTGACCGCCATCCCTAGTATCTTATTTGGCCCAGTTGTTACTGCTTACGTCAAACAGCAAACTTTCAACCTAGGTTCTTTGCAGGTCAGAATGACCCATGGGTGTCTCCAGGCAAGTATGTAGTTTTCTAGAGGAGTTGCTGCCAACCGCCCATAGTATTTTTACATGCTAACAGATGTCAACATGGGAAGTGGTAGCATCCCTGGTGAAGTATTATGAAAGTGTAACCATAAGGCATAATATATTTTTGAGCCCACCCCCCAACAATACCTATGCATAATTAGCTTGGAACAGCAAGTATAAAAAGCCCCCATAGGCCCCATACACACAAACATCTCACAAGACTCTTTTTGTGAGTGGCAAACTAAAGCTTGTGGAGAGCAGGGGTACCAAGACCAGCACAAAGAAAAGTATGAAGGGCAGATCGCAAACTGGTAATACAAACCAGCTCATACTGAACGTAAATAACTATGGTCTGTTTGTATATTTTTGTAATCTAATTCCAAATTGCTGTTGACTCTATTTGCCACGGAAACACAGAGCATATATACCTTGTACTTCAAATACTACTATTTAAGGCATTGTTTTCTTTTAAAATGTATTTATTATTAATATTATGATATTGTTTTTCTGTTGTATGCAAAATGTATTATAAGTATGATAAAATGTGTTTGGGGGTGCCAATAGTGAACCTTTGCATCCCTTAGAATGGACTGTCCGGCATTCTGGTCACACTGCAGGCAGCCCTGTATAGTGGTGCTAAAGGGTAAGGTTTGAGATTTAAAAACACATGTTGAAAAGTTCCTAGTGCATACAGCCATAAGGAAACAACAAAGATGTCAATACACCGCTTATAATTAATATGCCTACTAGTGAGTGCTAGCTTTGTCTCTCCATAAAGTAGCACGGAGGGTTAATATTCCTACTGCAAAGAAAAGGAATATTTTATGCGGTTAGGTGAAATGTTAGGTAAAGCCAACCTTTAAATGCACTTTAAAACAAAATGATTGTCTGTGAAAGGGGGCTATCGAAAGATGAGTGGCATACTTTGTTATGTGGCTGGGCGGGGGTGCCAAAACTTAATGTTACACTGGGGGCCGCAGGGCTTGAACCTTCGGCCCCCACTGGGACCATGCTTGTTAAATTAATAATGGGTTGCAGCGCTGCATATAGCGCATCAACCCCCATTATTAACCTAACATTGCCTGCTCTCAGAGGGGGAGGCGGAGGTTCAAACCCTGAGACCCGGCCTATTAAGTTGGTGGTGGAGGCCGTGGACCTCGCGCTAGACACCCTCTAGTCCCTTTGTGGGGCTAAAGGGTATCTATCGCGAGGTCTGCAGCCTCTGCCCCTTACTCCAGGCTGTGCTAAGCACTTGGGCCCTACAATGAAAAAAAAAAAATGCCCAGGCTGTAGTTTAAGGGGCATGGGGTCGCAGCCCTCATGCTCTACGGACCCTGCCTTGAGGATCTCTGCCCTCGAGATGGGGGACACAGGGCGCGAGGTCCGTGCGACCCTTCTACTCCCACCCCAGGTCGTGCTAAGCATGAGGCACCGGCCAGAAGGCCCGAGCCGCGCTCGCTTGGGCCCCCAGGCCCTACAATTTAAAATAATAAATGCCCCAGCTGTATTTTAAGGTGCACAGGGTTGCGGCCCTCGCTCTCTACAGATCCCGCCTTGAGGATCTCTGCCCTTGAGACTGGAGATGCAGGGCACCACTCCAATATGTGCATGGCACAAGGCACGGGCCTGAGGGCCCAAGCCTCTTGAATTTGGACCCTCAGGCCCTTCAAGTCATTGTGGGCCCTGGACCCCGAGAACAAGGCTCCCCAGGGGCCTGAGCTGGCATGTTTTTTTTTTATAAAGTTTTTTTTTTTTTATGCATTAAAAAACAATAAGTATAATTTAAAAAAAAAATACTGTGGGCAGAGGACACAGAGCACAATGTATGTATCATCAGTCCTGTAGCCCCCCAGCCCAAACACAACTTCTTAATGGCGGGGGCATTGAGCAACAGTCTTGAGCCCCAGAAACCCCTATCCACTCACCTCTGGTTGGGGTCCTGCTGTCCTGGGGAAATGTTGAGCACAACGCAGGGGACACCCATGCTGCCTCCGCAGCAGGCAATATTAGTCGTAATCAAGCCCATAGTGTTTTGGACGGTACTAGGGTCCTGGAGATGTATATAAAGGAAATACATTACTCTGTTAGAAATCTAAAATTTAGACTGAACCACGAGACCTTAAAACTGGGTAAGACCAGCCACAATGCTGCATCATCCATAGCCACAATGAGGGCTTTAATACAGAGGTTGGCACAGTGTAGAAGTGAGGTGGTCCAATCTTGCGATTCAGCAGCTGTAGACATAAGTAATATACCCGCGTGACTAGGCATGCAGGACGACCTAATTAATGTAAGAACTACATTTAATAATACGGTTGTCCTTAGGGCTAAATAGAAAAAGAAGACCCAGGATGTACTCAGTAAAGCTGTACGGGTTTTACAAGCGCTCAAAACCAAAAAGGTGCGAGAGCCAACCCCCAACTGTTTAAAACTCCTAAAAGCAGCACCCTCAACACCTAAAGCACTCCCCATAAGGCCTCAAAATATAAAGTTAGGAGAGAATATAGGCATTTTCAGGGCCTCAAGGGGTAAAGTTCAGAGCCGACTCAAACCCAAACATCCTGAAGGACCCCCACCCGCATTAGGTGAAATGGAGAGGACACCTCCTGGAAATACACCAACTATTGTTCAAATAGGCTGTGGTCGGTTGCCTAAAAACAGCTGGGCTTGTAAGAAACAGATTAGGCAAGTAGTGCTAGAAACCGAAAGCTTGTAGTAAGAAAATTAAAGAAAGCCAGACTAAGGCCCTCATAATGAACATGGCGGTTCAGACTGCCATGCCGGTGGTGGTGGAAAGCCATATAATGTACAAGGGAGGTCTGCCACAGGCGGCCCTCCGCCACCTACAGGCTACCGCCGACAGGCAGCCTGACAATGGCGGATGTCATTATCTGACAGGGCAGCACTGCAAGCAGCGCTGCCCTCCAGATAATGAACCCTTGTTTCTCCAGCCTTTCCCTGGTGGTTTTCCCTGCAAGGGAAAGGCTGGTGGAGTGAGTGCTCCAGGGCCCCCCTGGGGGCCTCTGCACTGCCCATGAACTTGGCATGGGCAGTGCAGGGGTCCTGGTGCAGTGTGCCCCATTGTGCAGGTCACTGCCCGATTTACAGACAGTGATCTGCGTAACGGGTGCTGCTACACCCTACACACAGCGGCATTGATGGCGGCTCCATGTGGAGCCGTCGGCAATGTCCTGGCCCTGCATTCTGCTTGGCCATCGGGCAGAAACACTGTTTCTGCCCGCCTGCCCAGCAGAATGTACATTATACGGCTGGCAGAGTCTCAAGGGGGCTGGCGGTCTATGAAAAGACTGCCAGCATGAAAACGACAGGGTTTCCTGCCGTGTTCATAATGACCCCCTAAGTGTTACAAGGGGGCATAAAAATACCCCAACAATGAGCCCTAGTCAACTGCCACCGAATGATACCCCAGGGAGCCCTCCATCCTGCGGCGATCCTCAAGCTGAGGTTTCAGAACAGGTGTTTTTATAAAGTGTCAGAAGGTACAGTCATACTGTAAAGAGGTTTAACCCTACAGAGCACTATGAGGAGTTTAGGTTAGTTAACCTAGACCGTATAAACTCCTCCGATCAGGGTGTTATAGCTGTACACCAAGCTGTACAAATGCTCATAGAACAATTGTTGCACAATGTAGGGCTTGATAATTTCTTCCAGCTACGTTTTCAGGGGCAGGGTCTCAACATTCCTCTCTTCACCAGATGGTCATCTCAAGATGTGTTTGACGCTGTGATGTTTGTAGAAAACCTTTATATGCTTTTAAAGGGCAAGGCTGAATTAATGGAATACGGGACCTTCAGAATCATCGCCCTCGTTGTTAGGGGTCATGAGGGCGGTGCTTCCAGGACTTTAATGAGCGTCACGTACAGTAAAATCATCAGCAATAAATATCAATGGTTGCTCGACTTTAATACTGAGCTACCAATATGTGTCTGCCGGCGTGCATCGCAGGGTTGTTGGTGGACTGAGCTACACCAGACAATGTCATTATAGCCCTCATTACAACCCTGGCAGTAAATCCTGCATACCGTCATGCTTATGGCCGTCAAAATACCGTGCCCGCAGCAGAAATCCGCTAGAGGTATTAAGACCCACAGCTCGTCATCCGCCACAATACAGACACCCACACAAGTCCGCCACACCAAAGGTCAGTGATAAACTGGCGACATCAAAACCCACACCATCACGCCAACAAGAATACACCCACACTATCACGACCCACGAATCAACGCTGTGGTCATTCAACCGCGGTAAACCATTGGCGGTACACACTGCCGCTGTCAAAATACACACACATTTACAAAACACAACCACATTGGACAAATTAAAATACACACACATGACACACATACACACACTACACTCACACCACTATAAAACACACACCCACATTACCTACAACCCCTTACAATGACAATTTTGGAGGAAGCACAGAGAGAGAGAATAGCAAACACAACACGAGCATCCACAGGCACACAACATCATCACTCATACGACTTCCACGCACCTCAAAGAACACACACCAACACAACACATCACACAGCACAACAAACATCACCTCACACATCACCCCCTCCACATTATGGCACCTCAAAGACACCCCAGGTTTTCTGAGGAGGAGCTCAGGGTCATGGTGGAGGAAATCATCCGGGAAGAGCCACAACTATGCAGATCACAGGTGCAGCAGACGTCCTTTGCAAGGAGGATGGAGCTATTGCACAGAATTGTCGACAGGGTCAACGCAGCGGGACAGCATCCAAGAACACAGGATGACATCAGGAAGAGGTGGAACGACCTACGGGGGAAGGTGCGTTCCGTAGTATCCAGACACCAGGTAGCTGTACAGAGGACTGGCGGTGGACCCCCACCTCCTCCCCAACAACCAACAACATGGGAGGAGCAAGTCTTGGCAATCATGCATCCTGAAGACCTTGCAGGAGTAGCAGGAGGACTGGACTCTGGTCAGGCAAATCTTTACTACTTTATCCCCCCCACCCTACCTGCATGCCATCACAAACTCCTACCCCTACCCTCACACCCATCACCCCACAGATACCCCACTATCACAACCACACATCCCAATACCAAGCCCTGCATGTAACACCAAGGCATGGACACCCATCACCAAAGCATGTCCAGTAGAGAGACTCACCCAGGCCACAAAATCACCAATCACACAAGGGCCGAACCAATAATGCAAGCACAGGAGTAGAGGGTAACTCACCTATTGCCCAAGATGGCACACACAGATACAATAACTATGAATTTACACCCCAACAGGACCCCTACCCAATGTCACCAGACAGGAGGTGCCGGCCATATCCAGTCCCCCCACAGAAGAAGCCCACAGTGATGACAGCAGCTCTGCACGCCTGGATCAAGATCACCAGCCCGGCCCATCAGGGACCTCGGGACAGTCGGTTCCCCTGCCAAAGTCCCAAACCACCACTGAACCTCCCCCAAAAAGAAACACCACCAGAGCACCCACCCAGCGGGCCCATACCTCTGTCCCCAGGACACGTCAATCAGCATTGTATCCACCACTACAGGGACCCCAGGCAAACCCACTAATGCAAGACAATCAGGGACCTGGGGTCAGTGGCAGTGGGCACACGGTTCAGGGGACAGAGGTACAGGGTAACAGGGAATCTGGGATAACTGCTGTGCGACAGGGGCACTCTCCAACATCATGGGAGCATACCATCATTTCCAGGAGACCATGGACACAGTACTGGCCAAGTTTCAGGAGACCCAGAGGCTGCAGGAGGAACAGTACCCGGGGATCAGAGAGGACTTGACGTCCATTAACACCACCCTGGTCACCATTGCAGGGGTGCTGGCAGACATGGCCAACACCATGAGGGAGACAGTGGCACACCAACGGGCCCCTGACACTAGCCTGAACGATGAACATCCCTCCACATCCACCGGCGCTACTGGACAGGAGGTCCCGCCACAGGAACAACTGGCCACCAGCACCCCACCCCCTGCAGAAGGAGAACCACCCCGCAAACTGTCCCTGAGATCCAGGCACAAGACAGAGAACATTGCAAAGACCCCACCAGTAAATAAGACTCTCATGATTGTCACCCTTCTGTCCCACTATGTCACCCTGACAACCTTGAACTGCCATTACTCCATCTCCTATGCCCCCTTGGACAATGCACATGTGATACCAAGAGACTGGACTCCACCATGGACATTCCTCCACCATCAACCCAGCCCATTGCACCTACCCCACCACCTATTAGGACTTAAATAAACACCATTGAATCACAAAATGATCTGGAGTCAGTCTACTTTCACAAGTGTGTTATTACAACAGCTCTGACAAATAGCAATGTCAATGTTCATTTTCACATGCCAGTGTTCGACATTTCTTGGGCAGCAGTAAACATAGCAGAGATTAGAAAGTGGTACCCAGATCTGTGAAATGGAAAGCCAAAGTGAACTGTCAGGGTCCATACACAGAGGTAAAAAGGCAGACTCATGCAATGTCCAACTGTAGTATTATATGAAGGAGCAGTGCCAGTCTCTTACCTGTGTCTCACTGGAAGTATTGCATCTTCTTCCTCACTGTCCACAGGCTCCACATCTGCCACAAGACCAACATGAGGCCCATCCTCCTGCAGAAAAGGCACCTGGCGTCACAAAGCCAGGTTGTGCAACATACAGCATGCCACGATTATCTGACACACCTTCTTCGGTGAGTAGTATAGTGAGCCACCTGTCAGATGGAGGCACTGGAACCTGGCCTTCAGGAGGCCGAATGTCCGCTCTATTACCGTCCTAGTTCACCCATGTGCCTCATTGTAGCGTTCCTTTGCCCTTGTTCTCGAATTCCTCACTGGGGTCAGTAGCCATGACAGGTTGGGGTAACCAGAGTCACCTTCAAATATCGAGGGACAACTGTTAGACACACACCAACCCTTAGGGACTCTCGCATACACACACACCTATTCAAACTGTGTTGGGACCTCGGGCTCACCTATTAGCCACACACGTTGCCTCTGGAGTCGCACCATCACATAAGGGATGCTGCTATTCCTCAAAATGTAAGCGGCATGCACTTAGCCAGGATACTTGGCATTCACATGGGAGATGTACTGGTCTGCTAAACACGCAATCTGCACATTCATGGAATGGTAGCTTTTGCGGTTATTGTACACCTGTTCATTCCTGGGGGTGGGACAAATGCCACTTGCGTACCATCAATGGCACCAATGATGTTGGGGATATGTCCCAGGGCATAAAAGTCACCTTTCACTGTGGGCAAATCCTCCACCTGAGGGAAAACGGTGTAGCTACGCATGTGTTCCAGCAAGGCAGACAACACTCTGGACAACACGTTAGAGAACATTGGCTGTGACATCCCTGATGCCATGGCCACTGTTGTTTGAAAGTACCCACTGGCCAGGAAATGGAGTACTGACAGGACCTGCACTAGAGGGGGGATTCCTGTGGGATGGCGGATAGCTGACATCAGGTCTGGCTCCATCTGGGCACACAGTTCATGGATTGTGGTACGATCAAGTCTGTAGGTGATGATGATGTATCTGCCTTCCATTGTCGACAGGTCCACCAGGGGTCTGTATACCGGAGGATGACACCATCTGATCACCTGCCCCAGCAGATGTGCCCTATGGAGAAGAAGGGTGAGCAGAGGGTCATACAGCACATAGCTTGCACAACTGAGTTCTGAATAATTGTGATGTAATCGGTGTGTGGCGCTGTCTGTCTGTATTCCTGCCCAAAAGTGGTGTGACACAGTTAGTTGCCCTGCCATGTGGCCCCCTGAAATGGCGGCTGCCTGACCTGTAAGGAGGGACAAGGGAAAATGAGGTAACTGCGCTGGCGTTGTGCAGCATCGCAGTAGGCGGACGAAGACCGCAGCGCAATTCAGCATTAGTTATCATTGGGCCCTATGTTTTCCAGGAGCCAATGATATTTGTTCACTCACTTGATACCTGACCTTCAACAGGAGGGGACCTACACTGCAAGTGCTGCTGTGACCTGAGTCTGGAAGCGACAATGGCTACAGTATCTGGGGAAAGGGCCCCTGTCTTCACCGCAGAGGAGTTGGAAATCTGGTGGCTGGGGTCCTCACTCAGTGCACGCTACTCTACGGTCCTCCAGACAAACAGGTGAGTACACTGTGAGCATGATGGATGGGACATGAATGTATGGAGTGGCGTGGATGGAAGATAGGGAGGGGGTGGGCTGAGGCCAGCATGTGAGGATGGTCAGTGTATGTGTTTCTGGCCTAGGGTGGGAAGTTGTAGCCAATGAGTAAGAAGAACCGGATGGGGGAGTTAAATCCATTCTTACCTCACTATTCCTCTAGGTCAGCGCCCACCAGAAGAAGGGTATTGGCGTGCCATCGCCAAGAAAGTGAGGACCCTGGTGGTCTACCACAGACGGAGCACCCAGGGCCACAAAAGATGGGAGGGCCTGCACTGCTGGACCAAGAAGACGGCGGAGGTCCAGCTGGGGATGACCTCCCAATGTGGAAGGGGTGCCCGTCACACCATGACCCCTCTGATGTACCAGATCCTGGTGGTGGCATATCCTGAGTTGGATGGGCGCTTGAGGGCATCCCACCAGCCACAAGGGGATGAGTACAGTCACATTCAGCTGACTCTGCATGCTGTATGAGGTGTCTGGCTGGGGGAAGTGGGCTGTGGGTCCCCATAGGGCATGGCTAATTTCTAGGGTAGGTCCATTGTTAGGCAGGCTCTGTGGCACTCCAACCCCAAAAGTGGTAGTGGCCATCTACACCTAGTCACGCTCCTGTGGGTTTCAGGTGTGCATCAAATGGGCTTAGGTACAGTCCCCCATGGGCAGGTGATTTTCCCAAGAACATTTAGTGCATGGTCTAGCGCATAGGGATGCTTCCTTTGTGTTGTGTCCGCCAACGGTAGTGGTGTTGCTGGCATTGACCATGTGTCTCCTCTGTCTTCCCCTTCTTTTTGTTTTGTCACCCTATTCTTGTGTGCATTAGCATCATCTGGTGGAGGAGTATTGGCACTGGAGTAGGAGGGAGCTGCAACCCACATGGCCCCGGAGGGTGAATGTACGGAGTCTGAAGGCACCAGTGGGACAGCGGGCGAGGGGAGCTCCACGACGGGGACAGGAGGAGACACCAGCGACAACTCTGTGCCTACCGCATCAACAGGAACAGCAGCCACCCCCCTACAAGCACCGCCCTCCCAGCAGCCCCTCAGCGTGTTTCCCGCACCCGCTCACCCAAGAGGGTGGACATCTCCTTCGCCCAAGGCACCTCAGGTCTTCCCCAGTCAGCCCTGCTGCCCTCAGTGAGGAGGCTTTTGACCTCCTGAGATCCCTCACTGTTGGGCAGTCAACCATTCTGAATGCCATCCAGGGTGTCGAGAGGCATTTGCAGCAAACAAATGCAGACCTGGAGGGCATTCACTCTGGCGTGGCAGCCCAACAGAGAGCATTTCAGGCTCTGGCTTCAGCACTGATGGCAGCCATTGTCCCTGTGCCCAGCCTTCCTCCTCCAACTTCCACTACCCAGACCCAATCCCCTCTACCTCAGCCTCTCCCAAGCACACCATCAGACCAGCATGCACACTCATCAACACACAAAAGTGGCTCAGGCAAACATAAGCACCACACATCCCACAGGCACTCACACAAGCACCATACCCAGGCAGACACACCAACATCTACTGCTTCCACTGTGTCCCCCTCATCCACGTCTTCCACCTCCCTCTCAATCTCGTCTCCACTCACACCTGCTTGCACTACATCCTCAGCCACTACCTCCATCACCAGCGTGCCCATCACCACACACCGCTCACGTACGTGCAATCACCACCCCTACTACCATACACACGTCCCACCAAAAACCCAGCAAGGCCTTCTCCAAGACAAAAGAGGACAGTGCCAAGGTCCCAGCAGCGACTTCCAAGGTGGGGAAGGGACACAAGGCCAAAGGGAAGTCAGCTCAGGGCACGGAGCCTCCGCGTGAGGGACTGGTGTCACCCGTTCTGCAAGACAAAACAGCAACTTGCACGGCGGTGGCCACTGCCACCTGCACTGCCACCTGCATTGCCAAATGCACCACCACCTGCACGTCTGCTGCCTCTGCTACAGTCCCCATCTGTTCTTTTTGCATTTGTCACCCCAAGTGGGAAGGGTATGTCGAGACGTGGGTCCCGTGCTCACTGCGCCACTGGATTCAAGCTAGCCTAGCTCATAAAGGGTGATACCCTGAAACTGGTCCTACGATGCCTGTTTCTGGTCCAGGGAGGACCTGGTTTGGCAGTTCGGGCTGGACTGTTCCCATGAGGAACAGAGTCAAGACTGAATTGCATATGGCTGGGTCCAAACTGGGGTGGCCTGGTAAGCAAAAAAATAATGGATTAAACCCAGATCTTTGTGACGGGGGTGAATGTTTGATTTGCTCTGCATTCCCATCCATCTTCTGTTCTTTTTGCATTTGTCACCCCAAGTGGGAAGGGTATACCCAGACGTGGGTCCTGTGCTCACTGCACCACTGGATTCAAGCTAGCCTAGCTGATGAAGGGTGATACCCTGAAAACAGTCATGTGATGCTTATTTCTGGTCCAGGGAGGACCTGGCTTGGCAGTTTGGGCTGGACTGTTCCCATGATTAACAGGGTCAAGACTGATTTTCATATGGCTGGGTCCAAACTGGGGTGGCGTGATGAGCAAAAAAACAATGGATTAAACCCAGATCTTTGTGACTGGGGGTGAATGTTTGATTTGCTCTGCATTCCGTCCATCATCTGTTCTTTCTGCTACAGTTTCCAGCATCATCCCAGAGGGCAGCTGTTGGAGGCTGCAGGAGACATCCTGCTGTCTCCGTCCACAGATGCTGACACCAGCACCACCGGAAGCATCTCTGCCACAGATACCACTGCGGCCACCGCCACCTGCCCCTCGACATGCCCAGCTACTGCCACCACAGCAGACATCAGCATCAGCTCCAGTGGGCAGTCGTCCGAGGCTCCAGGAGACATCCTGGACCCTGCACACACTACGTGAGGCACCACAACCAGCAATGGCAGTACCAGCAGTTGGCAGGCAAAGTCTCCGCAGGGAGGAGTGTGTCTCTGCCGCCATAGAGTATCATGCTACCTGTTCCCAGAAAATCTTGTGGCTCAGACACCCAGGTGAGGGAATGGGAAATGCCACACCCCAGGTGCTGCACTCTGGGCACAATGCCCCCTCCAGAACCAGTGGAGAACAGCATCCACAACCCCAGTCCTTGGCAGGATGGAGCACTCTGGGAACCATGCCCCCTTCAGAACCAGTGGAGGACAGCATCCACTTGAGAGACTGTGGCTTTGCACTCCCCAAGACCAATGCATGAGCAAACCACCCACTTGAGAGACTTGAGAGGCTGTGGCTTTGCACTCCCCAGGACCAAGCAGTGGGCAAACCACCCACTTGAGAGACTGTGGCTTTGCACTCCCCAGGACCAAGCAGTGGGCATGGAGCCCCCTCGTGGAGCAGTGGTGTTGTCCCATCATCCGGCTGAGGTGCCCCCCCTCCCCTTCCCCCTGAGGTGCCTGTTTTTTTCCGACCTGATGCCCCTGCAGTGTTATCTCCGTTTTGAGGCAGGTGTCATGTGTGGGCTTCGTACATGCTTTTTGGGACCACTGGTCCACGGACATGTAATGGAACAGTATCTAGACTTGTGTACTTGCTGTAAATATTAGTCTATACTGAGCTTTTAAATGTATGTTGGCCTATCTGGATTTTCGATGATTACACTTGTTACAATCATTTCATTTGGTCCTTGCGTTCTTTCAGGGGGTTACGGGGAGTAAATGTAAGGTTGCTGCATGTGTTTATGTGTATGTTCTTGTGGGTGCGGGTGGGGGTGTTGCATGTTGTGTGTGTGTGTGTGTGTGTCACTCTCGTTTTCCTCCCCACTCCCCTGTGTGCTAGGTGCAGTACTGACTGTGGTCGTCGCCGCCATCTTTAATGTTCCTGGTAGAAGAGGACGTAAACCAACATTGGCAACACCTGTAACTCAGGCTCCATGGTGTCCTGGTTTCTCGTTGGGTGTCGAGAGGTGAGTGGTTTCTGTTCCAAGTCCTGTTTCTGCCATGCTTTTGATGGCATTGGTACTGCCCCGGAAAAGCTGGCGGATTGGTGCCTTGTAATACTGCAGGCGGTACATTGTCTTACGCCTGTCTGTTGGCGATTACCGCTGTGGTGTTTGTTGCTACCGCCGTGGCGGTCGGAATGTTAAAGTGGCTGTCGGAGTTGGCAGTTTCCACCATGGTCATAATACCATTTTTTTTACCGCCGGACTGTTGACGGTATTACCGCCGCTTTATCACCGATCGAAAGGGTTGTAAAGAGGGCCTTTGTCTATGGCACCGACAGCTCACAAGGCACTTCAAATACTGTCCTACAGACTGGTTGGTTTTGGGGACCTGGAACATTTTGAGAACCATTTTGCCGTCACGGTAAAAGTTCTGTACCACAGCGGTTCTTGGAAGTACTTCACTACTGATGAGCGTGGGAAAAACAAGACTGTTTATGTGATACAGCACGAAAAACACTTTTACGGTATCTTGAACCTGAAGCATTTTCTAGGAGCCAAGTACGTGTGCGAGCATTGCGACCACATATACAACAACTGGACCAGACACCAGTGTGAAATGCACTGTAAAATGTGTCAGAGTGATGGGTGCATCGACGACGATGCTTAGAAGATGAACTGCTCGACATGTGAGATGTTTTGTCGGTCACAAGACTGCTTGAATGTACACATCAGCCTTGCACAGTGCGTCCGTAAATCAGACTGTCGGGCTTGCGGGCACTACAAGGCCGCCAACCACGATTATGAAGGTATGCAATGTCCCAGGTGTAAAACGTATTTTATAGCCGGAACAGCACAAGAGTGTTACATGCTCAAAGGCTTCCCCCAGAAAAAAACAGAAGCCTATATCGTATTCAATATAGAGTGTACGCAGGAGACAGGTGTGCACCAGCCTAACTACATCTAGGCTGAGCATCTAACAGCCAATGCAAACTTGGAGTTTGAAGGCTGGTCGTGTATGAACGATTTCCTCAACACTTTCATGCGGCCAAAATACTACGAATATACCATGCTTGTTCACAACTCAAAAGCATACGACTTGTTCTTTATTCTCCGGGAACTTATTCGTGAAAAGATGGCTGTAGAGCTCATCACCCAGGGCTCCAAACTGATCGTGTTAAAGGTTGTGCCTTTTGAAATTAGGTTCATTGACACCTTGAATTTTCTGCCCATGAAGTTGAGCAAGTTGCCAAAAGCCTTTCGTTTTGTGGGCTGTAAAGTTTATTTCCCGCACTTTTTTAACACATGGGATAATCAGAATTACAGTAGTCCTATGCCTCCGCCCGACCATTATGGCGTCGAGAACATGATGCCGTCTGAAAATGAGAGCTTTCTACAGTGGTACAATGAAAACTGTGAAAATCTGTTTCATTTTCAAACAGAACTGAAAGCTTACTGTCAGGCCGATGTAATGATCTTGCGAAAAGCGTGCAATCTTTTCAGAGACTTTGTGGTGGAGATGACAGATCCCGTAATAGGAAAGAAATTGTGGAATACCTAGACCCATTTAAGAACATTACTCTGGCTTCCATGTGCATGTCTCTTTTTCAGCACATGTTTTTAAAACCTGAAACCATAGCTCTAGTACCGCCTCACCTCTATAACGGTAAACAGAAACGTTACTCCACCTCGTCTATTCAGTGGCTCATGTACGTCTCGGAGAAAGAGAACATCGTCATTCGACACACGTTGCAGGGTGGCAAATACCGCTTGGGGTGCTACTACCTAGACAGGAATGTGTTAATTAACGCGGTACCAACCGCCTTTGAGTTCAACAGTTGCTTTTAACACGGGTGTCCGCATTGTTGCAGACCCCACAAGTGTAATAGACTGCTGGGCACCACGTTTAAACATCTGCATCGTCGTACTCTGGTGAATGTGTGGTATTTTGAAAACATGGCTTTGTTCTGAGAACCCTCTGAGAACACGATTGGCTAGCCACGCTAAGAAAAGATGGGGAAATCAGTGCTTACATTAAGAACCGCCAGTTACTCGCACCGTTGGAACCACGCGATGCCTTATTTGGCGGTCTTACAAACCGCATACAGCTGTACCAAGTCGCTGGTGAGGGTGAGAAAATACACTACCATGACTTCACCAGTCTGTATCCATTTTTGAACAAGGTGAAGTTGTACCCGGTGGGGCATCCTAGGATCGCATATAGGAACTTTAAGTCCCTAGACGAGTACTTTGGTCTTGTTAAGTGTCAAATCAACCCTCCGCGGAAGCTTTACTTCCCGGTGCTTCCGTTCAGAGTTGACGGCAAGCTAATGTTCCCCCTATGTCGAACATGCACTGAAAGTAAACAGACTAGAGAGTGTAGACACAGTGATGAGCAAAGACTGGTGGAGGGGACACAGTGTACCATTGAGGTACAAACGGCCCTCGAGAAAGGGTACCACCTCGGTAAAATACTGGAAATTTGGCACTCTCCATACACTACAGCCCGACTCTTTTCTGAGTACATCAACTTGTTTCTCAGACACAAACAGGAGGCATTGGGCATCGGGGTAACCTGACTGGTGCGTCGATGAGCAAAAGGACATCCCTGATTACCACAATCACGAGGGTATTATGCTGAGACCAGCGTTCATCAAGGTTAAACCTGCCTGATGCCAGTAAGTTAAGCTCTGTCTCAATAACTTGTAGGGAAAATTCGCACAGCATAGCAACTTGAAAAACACATCCATCGTCACAGATCAAGACAATCTTTTTAAGTATCTATTTGCCCCGTCTTACAACGTGTCCAGTTGCAAATTTATCGGAGGCGAGATGGCCGTTCCATGCTGGAAATACGCCAAAGAGTACCCCACAATGTGTAACAATATTAACATCTTCATAGCGTGATTCACAATCGCTCACGCTGTTCTAGAGGTTTACAGGTTGCTAGATAAGCTTCAGGACCGTTGTTTGTACCACTACACCAACTCTGTTATTTTTGTGAGTAAAGAGGGGGATGAAGATCCTGCGCTAAGTGATTATCTAGGGGATTTGACCAGCAAGCTCGAAAAGGATGAATACATACTCAAGTACACCTCCTCCGTACCCAAGACCTATAGTTACAAAACCGCTAACAACAATGTTTGCATGAAAGTCAAAGGCATCACTTTAAATGTCAGCAATACGGTTAAAATAAATGTTGACAGTCTGAAGGGTCTGGTGCATGAGTACTACGCATCAAGCGATCACAAAAATAATAAAGCAATAGTCGTGAATCACCCTAGCATAATCAGGTCCAAAAAAAGGTGGGAATTTACACCATAGCCGTACGGTTATTAAAAGACATTAGAGGGGCGAACACCCAACCTCTATGGACACCAGACTGCAACACCCATTCTCCTGCATTTTTGCAGGTCCCTCAAATAGCGGTAAAAGTTATATTATAAAGAAACTGTTAGAAAATGCTCTCTGTGTTTTATCTCAGACCCCTAACAACATTGTATGGCTTTATTCCTGCTGGCAAGATCTTTACACTGAACTATCCCTAAAGTTCCCACACATCAAATTTATAGACGGCATCCCCACTAATCTCAACAACAATGACTCATTACCTAAACACCCTGTAAACATGGTCATTGTGGACGATCTCATGCACAAAGATGGGGACCACCCCGAGATCGAGAGGGCTTTTACTCAATATTCACATCATCGTAATCTAAGCATATTCTACATTGTGCAGAACTTGTTTTACAATGGTAAGAACAGTCCTTCTATAACTTTCAATGCCTCATACCTGGTCTTATTTAAAAACCCCTATGACAAGCTTCATATATCAATTATAGCTAAACAGATGTACCCCGGAAACATGCAGTTTCAGCATTTAACAACGCTACCGCAAAGCTACTTACTCGTAGATTTAAAACCCAATACTCTAGAAGACTACAGACTACGCTCCGGTATTTTCCCACCTGACTTCCCAGTCTCTTACATGCCTAAAACAGTCCCTAAAGCCTATAAAAAGACCCTTTAAAAAGACTTTTATAACATTTATACTAAAACCTTATAATATAAGGTCACTACCATGTCTGCGTGGCAACGGCGTAATTTAGACCTCATAAAAATGCTGGTCACAGCCAACCCCCTGAAAAGAAAGGCTATTCTGTGCGTGGCTTCAGACGATTTAGTGGCTGCCATTTCAGAAATCGCCCTAAACTTCCTAGGAGGTAATGTCCCAAAGTCAAGGAACCAGTTCCTCGTGCTGAAGAAGTGCCACATTATTAAGAAGCTCAGCAATAAAAGGGAATCACTCCTTTCTAAAAAGAAACTGGTCAAGTAGTCTGGAGGTTTTATAGGGGCACTGCTGGGTGTAGCTATACCGCTAATTACAGGTCTCCTGTTGAGGACCTGATGGAGCAAGCCCAAAAAATGTACCTTGTGCCTTGCTGTTGGACCTGGCCCTTTTACAGGGTCATTCCCCAGACTTTTTGACTTTTGCCTCCTTATTTTTCTGACCTTTGTTGGCTGACGTTATGACTCTGAGCACTTTTTCACTGCTAACCCGTGCTAAAGTGCATGTGCTCTCCCTTGTAAAATTGGTATGATTGGCTTATATCTAATTGGCATATTTACTTTACCTGTAAGTCCCTTGTACAGTGGTATCTCTATACCCAGGGCCTGTAAATTAAATACTACTAGTGGGCCTGCAGCGCTGCTTGCGCCACCCACTGATGTAGACTTTCAAACCTGTCTCAGGCCTGCTAGTGCAGGCCATGTGTGAGCAGTTTTCTGCCACAGGGACCTGGCATCTAAATTTACTTGCCAGGCCCAGAACTCCCCTTTTACTACATGTAAGTCACCCCTAAGGTACGCCCTAGCTAGCCCTTTGGGCAGGGTGACATGTATGTAGAAGGCAGAACATGTGCCAGGTTGCGTGGCCTGTCCTGGTAGTGACAAACAGCCTAACATGGTGTCTCACTGCTATGAGTGCTGCCTTCTCATAGCATTGCATTAGAAATGCCCTGCCTTATGTGCAAGGGGGATTGTCTGATTTACGAGGGGTAGCGTAGGCATGTTTGGTATGGTTGTGATAGTGATGAGAAATGCTGCTTACTGGTGTAGGAGTACTGTTATTACTATTACAGAAATGCCACTTCTAGAAAGTGTGCATTTATCTGTGCTTATGACTCTGGTGTTTTTGCAGCTTGCCTTCAATCCACTTCTGGGCAGACTGACAGTTGGGGCTTTGTGCATACTTTTCAGACAGCCTGTAAACAGAGAAGGTGGAGGTGTCACAGAGATGCTTCTACATATTGTATAGTCTTCCTGGGCTGAGAGAAGGGAGAGGCAGGGCACACCTGCATTTGTAAAGGCTGTGCCCTGGCCTTGCACAATAAGGTTGTTTACCCCCCACTGATGTTTGGAGCCTGTGCTGGAGGAGAGAAAGGGCACTCCCAGAACCAGTTGTAACTGGTTGGAACCTCCTCATTGTAAAACACACTGTAAACTTAGTATAAGTACAGGGGAATTTTCCCCACAATTTAGACATTCTTGGGACTCCAGAAACCTTACCTGGAACTTTACACAGGACACTGCTGAATGGACTCACCAGGAACCATCTTGGACTGCTGCGGCTGTGCTGACCTGTGACCTGCCTGGTCACTAGGAGGAACTGCCACCATCTGCATCCCTTGTGCTGGCCTGTTGTTGGGGCCTGGTAGTCCTGTGCTACCCTCCCTTCTGTCTCCAGGGGCAGGGTGCTGTGGCCCCTGACCCCTGCAACTTTTCACTGCACGAGAAGTGCTGCCTCAATATATTACTAGCGCTTGGAGAGCGCTCTTCTGTGCCGCCCTTGCGCTACTAGGTGCATTTCCATGCTGAAAACTCACCACGTGACCCGATCTCTAGCAAACTGCCCCACGCTAAGAAGCGCTCATCGGGGCTCGATATTCACCGCCGCAACCCAGGCTCATTGAAGTTGCCATCCGTGCTTCTCAAGTGCCTCCCAGTGTCTTAAAATCACAGCCTCGACCAGGGTAGGCTTGATCTTCTAGCGCGTCAGAAGTGAGCTGCGCTGAGAACCCCCAGGGGCCGGCCAGAGAAGACTGGAGCGAACGTGCCCCTAAAGAGTGCCCCTGGGGTGGCGAGTGCCAAGAGAGGTGCCCCAGGGGCACACACCAGCTCTGATTCCTGTACGCATCACTCGCCAACAAATGGAACAGTTGGGCCCTTCTACCACTGACGTCTGAGACATACGCAGTAACGAGACGCAGCCTCCCGATGCTGAGATCAAAGCCATTTTGAACCGAACCAATTTAAAACCACACAACAAAGCGGGGATTTACTCAGGAGCCCTTAAAAACTTTTTACAGTATTACAAACAGTAGAACGCTGAAAAAACAAACTCTGTATACCCCAGAAATGGAACAGCCGCAGGCAGACCCGGTAGCGCCTCAAGACCCAGGACCCCCAGCCACCACAGACGCCTCTGTTGTAGTACTTTAAAAAAATATAAGTCAGAGGTATAGAGGGGTGGCGCAAATGCTGCTCGGTAAAATGACTGCTACTAAAGATCTGACCTCTTGGAACGAGCGGGGTGAATTCATTTACAAGGGACAACCGGTTGCTGAATCACACATGTACGATCTGATCAGAGGTCTCACACACAGCAAAACACTATCGACCCAAAACGCTCCTAGAGGATGGAAGCAGTTCCTACGCGTCTCTGCGAAACCCAACATTCCTTCCATGATCGTCATAATGCCGACCACCGGTGAAGGCTTGAAGGTTTGAAAGATCTGACCCCTGGTGTTTTTACAATGAGTTAGGGCTACATGTATGTAGAATTTTGCACATTGCAAACAGCGAATCAAGCCGTTTGCAAAGTGCAAAATGTACTTTGGCTTGTACAAACCCATTTTTGCAATTCAGTAAACTTTTTACCAAATCTCAAAAAGGGATTGCGAGTCGGAATTAGGAATAGGTGCTCCCTTCCTAATTGCGGGTCGCAGTCCCATGTATGATTATTTTGTGACTGTGAATTAGGTAGCAAAATAATTGCAGTTAGCACCATTGTCACACTGGTGCTAACCCATTCGCAAACGGGAACAGGTCCCCATTTTTGTTTAAATGGTTTTAAAATGTGTGGCGGGCGAATAACAAAATGTATATTCTGTATTCATGTTGAAAATGTTTTTATTTTAGACAGTCATCAATACAAATAGAGGCGTTACAAAGCCTTACACTTTTGACAAACACCGTATTCTGTTTTAACAGTGCTCGACATAGTCCTTGAGTTTTCATTCACATATTTCATAACAATACTGTTGTTTTTTACTAGATCGGCAGAATACAGATTTAAAAAACTTCTAAACGTCATACCCTCAAATATTTCACTAATAAAATATATACAATGTTCCCCACAGATGATGGCTAGAGAATCCTGTACATGCATCTTGTTATACTCAACTATGGGCAATGCTTTTTTTACATATTTGAAAATCGTTTTTTATAAATGTTATGCTCTGGGAACTCCGCTATACTGTCAAACACTATAACCTTGTCTACATTCAAAAACAGGGCCACCCAATGTGTATCACCCTTGTAATGCGGGTCGGTGTTAAAGACAAGTGTGCCGGATCTTTCTGTGCCTATCTCCCCTGGTTAGTATTTCTTAGCGTATTTTTGCGTGATGAAGAAGTCACGTATCTGCACAGTGTCAATTTTACAGTCTTTTAATGATAGTCAAACGTAATCTGTCGGACGTGATTGACTTGGGTGATGCTGTTGAATACAGAGAATACAACCATGTTCACGTTGTTAGCCAGCGCCTGTGTAAAGTGTATTTCAACTTTTAGATTTCCTTTTTTTGATCAAGTTGTAGTGGTCACCATCTTCCATGTCAGGAGTCAGGTTGAACGCAAATATTGTGTAGCCGGCCCCATACCCCTCTCTTGAAACAACGACTCCTGAGTCATGCAGGTTTTTCTCTTTTATCGAGACCAGACCGAGATATTCCCTGACAAAGTTGGATGTTCCAAAACTCGGGGTGCATGGTTTTGCAGGAATAACAGCTCCCTCGTGGACCAAAGGGGCGTATTTGATGTCGTAGTGCTTGAAGTTGAAAGGGTTAGAGGCATGGAGCCCGCTAAAAGCTGTATTGTCCACAAACCCTATGATGATGAGTTTCGGGAGTTGCCCCAGAAAAATATTTTGCTGCTGTGTTAATCTAGTACCTGCAAGGATGCTGAATATCTTTAGAGCCACTCTTTCGATAGTGTGATCGATAGTTGTAATGCTTTGGCGTGTGCCAGTCTGATGCTCGGTGACACTTTCAGTCTCTTTACAAACAGGCTCATGGACAATATAACCAGTTTATACTGTTCTGCATCGCCGCTGATGAGACAGAATGCGTCCTTGTTGCGGTTGAGTTTGATCTTCAGATCAATAACATTGACTAGAAGTTTATCTTGGAAGAAAAGGTCTGAATGTATGCACTCCAGGAGGTCAAAATGTCTACTGTTGACGGCAAAGCTGGCTCTTTTTTTTAAAACCATTGTTGCCCCGTCCAATGCCATGTCCTCAAAATGTGAGCAAGTATCTTTGTAGAAGAGCCCTGCTGAAAGCTGTGTGTCTAGAGCTTCGCAACTGTAATTTAGAATTCTCTCTATGTAGGCCTTGTAGGCATACATGTTATCAGTTTGCATGACGAGTCAATCACCCAGATTAATGTCCACCTGATTAAACATGGTTGCAATGGGGTAGGCGATCAGTACAACTTTAGCATCGGCCTCGATGTTGGTGCCGTTCACTTTTGTTATTTTGCAGACGAGGTGCAGCAGAGTGTTGTTGAGATCCAAATGCATATCTGTGGACCCTGACACAAAAAACTCTATCTGTGCCAGAGGCTTCAGAGTGGCTAGAGGCGATACGTCCATGAAAAAACTGTTCTCAATGCTGGTCTGTGTGGGTTTTAGAGAAAATAAATCTAGTTCAGGTTTGGCACATTCACTGAGGCGCAATGTATGAAGGCAATGATAGCTGATTTTAAAATGATTCGCACCAGAGTGAGTTCTCTTCTTCTTCTTGGAAGATCTCTTCCGTCTTGCGACTCTTCTTTTGTGTGGGCCTTTTGAAGAAGTCCTCTATTTTTTATAGGGCATTGGCGGGCCCCTGCGCTTCAAAGCCCTTTGCTTCCTTTTTACACCAACCCAGCTCCTTCTTGGGGCTGTTTGTTCATTCGCTCGGTGACAGCTGATGTTACAGAGTCCACAATGTCATGGGCTATGTTCGTAGCTGCAGCTTTAACGTGAGGTTTTGCAATTTCTTACCCTCATCTCAAGAAAGGCATGGCTCTTCTAAACAAACTATGAATGAAGCCCCCCAATCTGGCCCGTACATAACAGGGACCTCTTGAAAGTAGGGCGATGATCCGCCATAGCCGGCCTGAACTTTATAATAGTCCCTGTACATAGAAGGGTCCCCGTATGTTTTCACGATGACCATCGCAACTACTAATATTCACCTTTGCGGCGCAACTTTAAATAAAGCTTAACAATAAACTTCCTGTATTTAAAGGCCACCAGCTCTGACTGATTGTCGTAGACCATGATGGTTATAGTGTCAAAATGTTTTTTAAAAATTGCCACGTAGTCAAGTTTGTGATGATGTATATTAACCATTGTGTTATTTTCTCCCTTCACTGGAATCCATCTCAACAACGACAAATAACTATCCCCTATCCTCTGAGGTTCTATGATGTCACTATACACGTAGAGTGTATAACATCTGCTGTTCTTATCGGGACACGTAGGGTCTGGATCCACCTGTCTTTCCACATGTTGTATGGTCCCCAAAACCCTTAGTAATTTACTGGTTTAGGTAAGCCTGGTATCGAGCTCTGGGGCTTTAAGAAACACTTTTCTTCTAACGTTATCTGTATTGCCGGCTATTGCTCTGTTGATGGCGTCGACCACCGCTGTGACGATAGTGTAATACCCGTGTGGGAAACTCACTGGGAGGCTCAAGATGCCCTGAGAGCACTTTATGATAAATTTAGCCTTGCACTTTGTAAATGTATTCCACATTCTAGGGTACTGTATCTCCATGAGGACCACCTCCCAGCACCCTTTAAAGTCCACCGGTTTAGCCAGTTTCACCGTATAATTAGAAATCTGATTGTGGGGAAACATGTCCTTTGAGGCTTTGGATGGCAGTGTAATATAAAAGCTGAGGTCTCCTTCTCGGCGCTTACAGTGCGACCTCACACCCTGTGCAGCGAGCTGTCCAAAACCCAACTGTTACATTTCTTGGGCCACTGCCGCCATTTGACCAGCGCCTGTCCGTTAGCTCCGCTGCCTTTCATTTTCTGAACCTTTTCAACCCTGTACACCCTGTTTGGATCGTAGGGCACCTTTTGTAACTCTTTGTTATAAAAGACACCCGTTACCTTTTCCCCATCGTAGTTCTTCAACTTGTAAATATACACCCCTTCTTTAAACTCCGCACTTTCCACTATAAATATCACATTGCTAAATATTTGTTGGTAGCCTTTGGTGAAGACACTCTTCAACTTTGAAACTCTGACATGATCCCCTTCTTTTAAATCAGGTTTCTTGACCCTCGCCGCAAGATGACTCTCGTACACAGTTCTCCCCACCATTAACATATTATCAGTCGTTACTTCCATGTTTTGATGGTCCTGTGGTAACTAGAGTTATAAACATCTATAAAAGCCTGTTGGACTTCCACGTATCTGTAGGTATTGTTGGCTGTGAAATATCGCCACATCTTTGATTTTAAAGTTCTGTTAAAACGCTTTACAACCGCAGCTTTTACCTCGGTGTACCTTACAAAATGCTGAACAGCGTGCTGTTTTAGTAATTTCGGAAAAGGTTTGTTTAAAAATTCTTTTCCAGTGTCTGTTTGTAATTTTTGAGGTACTCGACCTTTGCGAAGATGACTTTAAAGACGCTGGTACTACTGACTGTTAATATATACATTGCGCTGTTGTTATGCTTTGCTAGATCTTGAAGACTGATTATGTCAGCCTGTCACTGACAATCTAGCTGTGTGCTAACGACTGTGGCCCTCCTCTTAAAACCTCTCCTGGTGGGTTTGTGGAGTGAATACATCTCTCCCCCCAATAACCAAGTCTTCACCCCATATCAGTTTACAGATTCATTTTCCACTCTAGCCCTTCTAAACAGAGCTTCGGCCCCCCAAAGCTACCAACACCGCTTGTATCGTTATAAAGTTTCCTTAACACGCCCTTTGACATGATAGCTGTCATTACAACCCATGACATGAAAGACACCTGTTTTGTGTAAGAACATTTCATTTAAAAAAAATAAAAGTGTGTGAGCACAACGTAAACACAGTGTACTTGACATTTCACGGTACATAGCTTACCGTTGTCAGCGCTGCTGGACACTGTGAGGCCTTTTGACTATGTATAAATAGAATGACACGTTACACATATTACTCAGAGCCGTTCCTTTCACTATGTCTCAGCGTCACAAGCATTGATATTTTTATAGCTATACAGTCAATAGCTCTAGACATGACTTCCCGCTCCCCCCTCCTATAACTCTGGATGCTCAGGATACTCACAGCATTCAACAGTTCATATAGTTCTAGGTCAGACATTACAGAACGTTTATTTGTGAAATAACCTTCAGTCATAAGTTCCAAAGCACAGCGTAGCCCGGTCATTGGTGAAAGTCTTAAATCACGCACACTGTCATTGTACGCGCTCCAGTATTTATCTGATTCAGGTAGCCATGCGTTGATACACCAGTTGGCGATACACACAGGGCTGTCGCACTGCAACGTAGCAGGAGATTTCGAAATGTTCAGATAACGCAGAGACACAGGGTGTATTTCAGCTCTTCTTTCTTTAACCAGCGCGTATATCAATCTCCCAATGCAAATGTATCCTGGGTGCAACTCAGAGACATCATGCACTGCAACACTCTGATTCTCTTCCTAAAAGTGTGTAAGTATATAGTGTTAAATAACACAGTGTTATGGTCCACTATCCGCGACCTCTGTATTTTTTAAAACAACTTTCGTGGGGCTAAAGACCCCATCTTCTATTTTTATAATAAATATCACACATTCGTCTTTCTATAACCCTTTCTATCAATCTTTTTTGTCTTTCGAGGCTTTGCTGCCGTCCTTAATAGGTGATATCATTTGGGGCAAATCCTTGAGGCTGCACTTTTCAAGCCCCTAGCAAAGTTTCTCTTGAAAACCGATAACGTCGGAAACCCCATCTTTAGGGGCAGCCGGCTGTGCATTCTCATACAACATCAGAGTGTTAGGGTTCTATAATATCTATTGATAGTGTTCTGGGCCCCTGAGGAGGCGACTTTTCTGGTGAGCGGATTGTATCTATTCATAGGGCCTTGACAACCTATTTCAGCAATGGTTCATGGTTTGGCATGCTGCTCTAGCCAGCTCCTTATATGTATTCAATGGTTCAGAAAGGGCGTACGCCTCTACAACACATATTGGTCACATGCCCACCTTGATAGCTCTGATACGTTGAGGGTTACACATAATGTTAACCATATGTTACAACCTTTGCAGCATTTGCCCAGCCCCTCTTTTTGGATTAGACAGCAGTATAGAGGTTTGGCCTTATAATCCCAATGCTCCACCCTGTGAGGTGGCCCTCCAAGCAGCTACTTGGTCCTGAATATCTGACATGTCCATACTTGTCCTCTGAGGCCATGAAGCATGCCGCACACTTGTACAACTGCCATTTCACACAACCCTCAGGCCTACACACTAGGGAAAGCAGCAGGGCACGTGACTAACATGGCATGACACCATGTCACAACTCATGTGACTCACCTACACCTACGTCATTGCCTACCTCATCACAGGGCGGGGCATCCACATCATTGCCTACATCATTGCCTACATCATTGCATATGTCATCATGGGACAGGGCACCTGTCAAAAAGTTTGATGGAAGGTATCCCCTTATACTACTTTTACTAATGCAAGTATTGTAGAGGACATTTTGGTATCCACAATAATTACAGATATGGTTCAATAGAGGTTAAAGGAATTTGAGTTTGATTTAGAGTTTGGCAAACAGTACACTCCATCACAAATGTGAAAGCGGTACCCTGTCTGCCAAAGTCTCAGTCCTCCTGCCTCATTAGAGATGGGCAGACTGGACAGGTCTTTTATTCCACTGAGCATTTCCTCTGTGGGCTTTATCCACTGAAGACTGTTTTTGAAAGCCCAGGGCCGCTCCTGGGGCCTCACTCTCCTCAGTTCCCAAAAGGCAATTGCAGAAGGCACAGGGAGGCTTCACGAGAGAGAAAGAGAAATAGGGAAAGGAAGAGAGAAAATGAAAAGAGTCAGAGAAGAGAAGTGGTGAGAGAAAATGGATGGAAAAAAAGAGATTGCATAAAGAGGCGAATTAAGGATTTCACAGTATGAATTGCATTTCCTTCAAATGCTCAATGCTGGTCAGTGCTTAATTTGTAAATAAAAATGTGCCGGTGCCCAAAGCCCTACTCTTAAACATGCGGCTGCTACAATTAAATGTGCAAAAACGGAATACTGAGGCAGCGTAATCCTGAAGCCTTCTCAGGCCTCTTCAATATATTTAAAGGCACTCCCTGTCCCTTCAGCTCACTCTTGCATCTATCTGCTTTGTCCCTTTGTGACACTTTTTCATTTTTCTCTTCTTCCGTCTTTCCCATATGTGTCTTTTGTTTGTAGAAAATTCTTGAGGCTGAAAAATAAGTGCCTGCCCTAAAGAATAAGTGCTGGTGCTCGGCACCGGAACAGCAAGCACAAAGTTATCAAAGATTCATCAAATGTATCCAGCTCACCAGCTATCAGGTTTATCAAAAATATAACCAATGGAGATCAGGTCCCTTTTCCTCAAGTCAATGAGTTCCCATGAGCACAATATTATCAACAAAACTTGGTTTGAGCTTCCCTTTCTCTTTAATGATCAAGGCGATGGAATGTCCATTTTCGAGTGTGGCCACATGGATGTTGCTTTTCATAAAGAGTTTCCTGGTGCCACTGGCTCACACCAGAGGGGGTGGCCCTTGCAGTAGCGTGCTGTTTATTGGAAAGGTATGAAGATACTGGTCTGTGAATCTTTTGGTACTCAATACGCACTATGCTCCATTGAAGTGCTCCTGAAGAATGAAACACGTGTGTAGATTAACATTTATCAATCTTTGCATTAATGTAAGAACTGCAACTTTGCAAAGCTAGACCATTTTAACCAGAATGTGCTAGGAGAGCCATTAAGGCTAGAGTTACTTGAAGCTCACAGCTAAAAGCTATTGGTGAGTGTGAATCCTGTTTTGAATGCAGCTACATGGAGGTTGTTTATGTATAATTCATAGGACCTAATTATGAGTTCCTTGCAATATTCAGACCCATGTGTTAAACCCTGTTTATATGTGGTTTGGCATTCTGAGTTTGAAGGTATTTAATGCATCCAATGACTATCGGATAGATTAAATACCTCAACCTTTTTTAAATGTCAGCAGGTCAAGTTTGTCAAAGTTTAGCAGGGGAAATTTGGCAAGGGGCAGAGAAAAAGAGGGGTCAAAAAACGTTGGTGGTCATTAGGAACATGGCCGTAAACATCATAGTTTAACAGCAGAGTATACATGTGTTATGAGATATTAGTTAATTGACTGATGTGTAATTTGTCATAGGAAAGACCAGCTCTTCAAGAATCATCACTAGGTGTCCGAATCCAGACCTGCGACTCCAGTGTCTCTCTCCTTCTCTCATCCATCCCCTTTCCCTCAGAACATTGCGGTGCCAATCATGTGTATTTAAGTGGGAGGCATGCAATGTTTAAGTGGGATTGGGATCAAACAGCTTGGTCAACATTGTGTATTCGTGGGACAAACAGGTGGCCCTAGCACCCACGATTGGAAAGTGGTATAATTGCAACATGGACGCCCTACATTTTTCCACTGAAATACACCTTGTTTTCACAGTGTGAGTAGCTATGGATATTTGAGCGTGTCTCTACCGCCACCCAGAGAAACCCACCAAACCTGCACATTTCTGAACACTATGCACGCAGGGGAATACAGGGGTGTGATATCTTGCATAGCTCATTAGGTAATTTTACTCAGAATCCACTGCAAACATCATTCTTTGGTAAAAAAAAAACACAAAACACACACACACATTTTCCTAACATTTCTGTGACAGAAAGTTCTGGAATCTGTTGGGCGCCATACATTTCCTACCACCCTGAGTTCTCACACATCTCCCGATCAAAAGGGTACCCTACTTCTGTGGTTGAGCCAAAGAGACTGCTCTAAGCACTCCATCGAGTGATAAACAATAGAGGTAGCTGCAGTATTTGGAGCAGTGTTGCAGCGCCATTTATGCAAGCATACAAACCACAGACATTCTTGAAAACTATATGACCAGGGGATTCCAAGGTGGTGTGCCTTGTGTGGAGCCCTTGCCAGGGGAGTCCCATTGACCCTGGTTCAATCCATTCCTGTATCAGACACTAGGCCCAGCCACACAAGTTAGGCAGCGTTTTTATCGGCACGTGGGGTAACGCTGAAAGGAAATAATTGTGGGGATTCCTGCATATTCTGGAAATTTATTTCACAGAAATGTATGGGAAAGGTGTGATTTCAGGCAAAGTTTGCTTTTCAGGGCATTGTGGGTAGGAAAACCTAGTGGGAGCGACGCAAGTCACAACACCCTGGAATCCACAGGTTGTCCAGTTTAACTATCCCCATTGCTTGTCTATCAGTGTAGCACCTTAGGGACTTTTCTGTCATGGTCCTTTGTCCCTCCCACATAAGAGGTGTACCGTTCTCATCGGGGGACATGTGGGAGCTCAGGGTTGAAGGAAGTTTGTGGCTCCTCACTGATTCCAGAACTTTCCATCACAGAAATGTGAGGAAAATGTGTTTTTTAGTCAAAGTGTGCAATTTGCAAAGGATTCTAGGTAAAACATAAACTCCTGAAAGCCATGCACATCACCCCACCCTGGATTTCCCCAGGTGTCTAGTTTTCAAAAATGTACGTTTACTAGGTTTCACAAAATGCCGGCTGCTTAGGGCCCAAAATCCACAATGCAAAAAGGGCAGTTTTGAAGGGAAAATCTGATCTGTCCATGTTGCATATTGGGCTGTTTCCTGTTGCGGGCACCAGGCCTACCCACACAAGTGAGGTGCGATCTTTGTCTGGAGGCATGGGGGCATGGGGGAATGCTGGTTTGGAGGAAGTTTATGGCTCCTCACTGATTCCAGAAGTTGTCATCACAGAAATGTGAGGAAATGTGTTTTTGTTTTCAGACAAAGTGTGTGGTTTGCAAGAGATTCTGGGTAAAACATAAAAAAACATAATGAGAGCCATGCAAGTCACTCTACCCTGGATTCCCCCAAGTATCTAGTTTTAACAAATATACAGATGTGCTAGCTTTCCCTAGGTGCATGCTGAGCTAGGGCCTAAAATCCACAGCTACCCACTATGCAAAAACTGGTCAGTTTAGAGTGGAAAATTTGATGTGTTCGTGTTGTGTTTTGGATTGTTTCCTGCCCCGAGGACTAGACCTACCCACACAAGTGAGATGCCAATTGTATTGGTAGACTTAGAGAAATGCTAGGTGGAGAGAAGTTTGTGGCTCTCCACCAATTCCATACCTTTCCATCACAGAAATATTAGGGAAATGTGTGCTTTTAGTCAAAGTGTGAGGTTTGCAAAGGATTCTGAGTAATACAAACTCAAGTCACCCCACCATGGATTTCCCCAGGTTTTAAAAATGTATAAATTTGCAAGGTTTCCTAGGTGCTGGATGAGTTAGGGTCCAAACTCCACAGCTACCCACTTGATAAAAAAAGGTCAGTTTTAAGAAGCAAAATGTGATGTATTTATGTTGCGTTTTGGGCAATTTCCTGTCACATGTAGTAGGCCTACCAACACAAGTGTGGTACTGTTTTTATCAGGCGACTTGGGGGACTGCTGAGTAAAAGAAAGTTTGTGGCCCCGCAGATTGTAAAATTTTATACATGATTTTGAGTCATAGTTTGAAATTCGCAAGGTATTCTGAGTAAAAAAATAAACTGGTGAGAGCCATGGAAGTCATCCCACCCTCACCCTGGATACCCCAAGGTGTCTAGTTTTCAAAAATATACAGGTTTGGTAGGTTTCCCTAGGTGCTAGCTAAGCTAGGGCCCAACATCCACAGCTACCAACTATGCAAAAAAGGGTTAGTTTTGAGTAGAAAAACGTGATGTAGACATGTTGCGGTTTGGGCCATTTTCTATGAGAGGCTCTAGGCCTACCCACACAAGTGAGCATCCATTTTTATCAGGAGACTTGGGGAAATGCTGAATTAAAAGACATTTGTGGCTCCCCTCAGATTCCAGAACTTTTCATCAATGAAATATGAGGATTTTATGTTATGTTAGTCAAAGTTTTAAGTTTGCAATGAATTCTGGCAAAAAACCTTATGAGAGTCATGCAAGTTACCCCACCCTGGGTTCCTCCAGTTATATACTTTTCAAAAATGTGCAAGTTTGGTAGGATGCCTAGGTGCCGGCTGAGCAAGGGCCCAATTGGAAAATAAGGGTCAGTATTCAGAGGAAAATTGTGATGCGTCCATGTTGTGTTCTGGCCCGTTTCCTGTCTCAGGCACTAGGCCAACCCACACAAGTGAGGTTCCATTTTTATTGGAAGACACGTGGAGGCACAGAATAGTAGAACATTTGTTATTCCCAATTAGATTTCACTCCATTTACTCCTTTCAAATGTAAGCCAGTGTGTAAAAAGCAACACACAAATTCGGAGATGTACAAATAACTAAAGCTCCTAAACTTGTTATCTTGTGCCCAATTCAGGAAGATGTAGGCTTTATCAACCATTTTTCACTTTACATATTCCACCATATGAGTTGGTCTATAATTGGTAAACAATGAAAAGACATTGTACAATGCAGCTTAGCTGTTGGCTGTAGGTAACATGGGCTCTTGGAGTATGTACAAATCCTACATACACCTGCAACCAGAAGGGTCTAGCATTCGTAATGGTATATTGCTTTTGTAAATCGTCAATCCTAACAAAAAGTTGCAGATGAAAGCATTGTCAAAAATGGTTGGTTTTCCTGCTCGTTTTCAAAATTTCTTTATTTCAACAGTTGGGTTCTTTAGGAAAACCTTGAGGGATCTAGACATATGACTCCTTGCTGAATTTGTAATTTTGTCTACATTTTTTAAATCTATGGGGCATATTTATACTCCGTTTGCACCGGAATTGCGTAGTTTTTTTTTAAGCAATTCCGACACAAAACTAACTCCATATTTATACTTTGGCGTTAGACGCGTCTAGCGCCAAAGTCCATGGAGTTTGCGTCATTTTTTTGCGTGGACACCTACTTTGCGTTAATGAGATGCAAGGTAGGCGTTCCTGTCTAAAAAATTGACTCCGAGGCATGTGCGCCGTATTTACACTCTCGGGCAAAATTCACGCCCGGGAGTGGGCGGGTCAAAAAAAATGACGTACGGCCGCTTTTGCGCCGTTTTTCAGTGCCTGGAAAAGGCAGGCGTTAAGGGACCTGTGGGCTCGGAAGGAGCCCAGAGGTGCCCTCCCATGCCCCCAGGGACACCCCCTGTCACCCTTGCCCACCCCAGGAGGACACCCAAGGCTGGAAGGACCCATCCCAGGGACATTAAGGTAAGTTCCGGTAAGTATTATTATTATTTTTTTTTTGTGGCATAGGGGGGCCTGATTTGTGCCCCCCTACATGCCACTATGCCCAATGACCATGCCCAGGGGACAGAAGTCCCCTGGGCATGGCCATTGGGCAAGGGGGCATGACTCCTGTCTTTGCTAAGACAGGAGTCATTTCTATGGGGGTTGGGAGTCGAAAAAAATGGCGCAAATCGGGTTGAGGCGATAAATTTGCCTCAGCCTTACTTGCCCCATTTTTTAACGCCCAAGCTCCATATCCCCCTACGCCGGCGCTGCCTGGTGTACGTCGTTTTTTTCCACGCACACCAGGCAGCGCCGGCGGCTAACGCCGGCTAACGTCATTGATTAAATACGGCGCCCGCATGGCGCTTCAGAATGGCGTTAGCCGGCGCTAATTTTTTTGACGCAAAACTGCGTTAGCGCAGTTTTGCGTCGAAAAGTATAAATATGGCCCTATATATTTCATGGATCTTCCATGCCTATCACATTGGTTTCCACCACAAACTGGAAGTAAGTTGAGAGCACAAAAATCAGAAAAATGGGCGAACACTTCACAAACGGCCAAAACTATGGTAAAAAAAAAGTTTTTTTATTCAGCTCCACATGTTCCTAAAAGCTGGGGAGATAGGACTTTAGCACAGCTAACCATTTGTTGATGCAATTTTAAGGGAAAAACAACTCTTTTATCTTGAGCATTTTTTTCTATTTTTACCCAAAAACTCAAAATGTAGCTATTTTTGCCAGTTTCTTATTTCTCCTAGGCGAGTGCACAAACCCTGGGTATCTTTGGTAGTCCCATGATTTGGAAAAAAAAGAACACAAATTTGGCATGGATAACTTATGTGGGAAAAAAGTTATGGAGCCCTCAGTTGTACTTATCCTAAATAGCAAAAAAAGTGAGGGGTTCGGCACTTGGGGAGTATGTCAAGGGTTAAACAGCATGAACTCAAAATGACCATCCAGAAGTCTTGCTATGATATTGCAAGACTTTGGGGTGGTATTTGGGGTCAAGCCATCTCACATGTGTTGTCTGAAGATCATTTTTATCCTTACTTGTGATAGTGCCCTGCATATGTGAACCATGGATCAGTAGTGGCCAGTCAAGGTTCACATCCAGGTTGGAGGATTAGTATCTGCTAATTCGACTTAATCTGGTGGAGGCATGCATGCCAGCTATCTGCATGATGTTTGCCTTTCTTTTACTAGTTTAACATGAATTAAAAAACAATTAAAAATAGTATTAATCAGGTCTTAAAATTAAACATAACATACCCATTGAGCATATTTGATTTCCTGAAACGCCTTTACATAAAGAAAAATATTGCTTTTATTTTCACTTTCTTTCTCAATTCTTGAAAAACAAGCAATTTTCAGATGTTCACCATATGAGTCGAAAACATAACACGTGGTGCATTTTTTGTACAGTGGCAGCACATACTATGGCTAGAAGAGGTTCAGCATCATAGGGAGCATCAGATTTTCTTTTGCGCACCTGTTGGGCGGTCCCCAAATCTCCTTTTCTAAATGAGATGTCCTTTGCCTTTCGCCTCTTATCTTCATACGCTTTCATTTTCTGGTTGCTCACTAAGTCCCTTGTACAAATCATGTTTTGACCTCTGCCTCTCCTCGTGGTCCATTGAGGTAACCTGGCCATCATTAGTCTCCCAAACATCAAAGTAGCAGGGCTCTCACCTGTGGTCAAGTGAGGTGATGAACAATAAGCTCTTAGGGTAGAATTTAGTACTGTTTTCAAACTGAGCTTCTCAATGGTTGCACTCTGTTATTCTTTCTTTAGTGTGCTCATAAAACATTCAACAAGTCCATTAGCCTGCGGCCATAAAGGTGGACTCTTTTGATGCTTAAAGTTCAGATGCTCCAGGAACTCTTTGAATTCTTTACTGTTAAAGGGTGGTGTGAGAAAACAGGGCTGATTGCAGAGGCCCCCTAACTTTTTGCCCTCATTTTCCACTTTTTGCTGGTGTTTTCCTGACTCTGATGCTGCCCTGGGTACTGCTAACCAGTCCCAGGGCCTGTGTTCTGTGTAAAATCAGTATGCAAATTAGGCTAATTGTAATTGGCTAAGTCAACCTACCTATAAGTCCCTAGTATATGGTAGGGCATGTAGGTTTAGAGACCCAAGCATAGGTAGTGCACCCATGGGTGCACTGTTGAGGTGCCCAGTGTCATTTTAAAGGCAGGCCTGCCTTGCTGGCTGCTTTTAAATTAAAGTTATATGCAAATTCGACTTTGGAATTAAAAGTAGTTCCAAAGTCTTAAACTACCTTATTTTTACATATAAGTCACCCCTAAGGTGTGCCCTATGTGCCCCTAGGGCGGCTGGGTGCCATGTAACTATAAGCAGGGACCTTATAAAAATAGTTTTATAAGCCCTGGTGAGGTAAAAACAGCCAAATTAGGCTAGAATGGGGAGACTTTATTTTAATTTTAAAGGTCCCCTTACATGACATATACAAGGAGTTTGGTATCAAATTAATTGTTATAATAAATTCCACAACTTCCAGTTGTGGGATTTAATATAAATTGTTCAGGTAAAGAGTTTTAAACGTTACCTGAAAAGTTGCCAATTTCAGCCCTGCATTGTTTTTGCTGCTGTGCTCTGATTGGCCAGCCTTTGGCAGCCTGGCCAGGCTGCCTTGATGAGGTGTGAAGTGGCCTGGCTTCACACAAAGAGATGTGCCTGTGGGAGGGAATCTCCCCTCAGCAGATGGTGAGGCAGGAAGGGGGAGGGCTGCCAAACTGGTCTTCAGAGGCAGAGAAGGACATTTGGAGCAACTCAGCAACACCCCCACATCCTGCAACCCCAGACAACTAGGTGCCCCCTTGATTAGATTAGGAAGAGGGCAGGAGAGGGGTGCGTTTATGATTTTTAGCCACACAAGTGGGTGGGCTCAGCCAGATGTAACCTCCAAAAATCATTTTCAGCCATGATAGATGTTTGAGGAATGTTGCCTCCTGGGATTGATTTTTGCCACACTTCCCAGGAAGTGGTCATCACAGGGGGAAGTACCCTGCCACTGATTGGATAACCAGGACCCCCCTGTTTTTCACCCAGGAGCAAGGATAAAACTGGCAGACCTGCACCCACACCTCATTTCCCTACCAGATCCCCATCAGATTTCAACAAGGAAGAACCAAAGGAGAAGAAGGACTGCCCTGCTGGACCCCTGGCCTGCACCTAGAACCTGCACTCTGAAGGATTGCACTAGCTGCACACTTGGGCTTCACAACAAGAAGGACTTTGCCTGGCTTCAACTGGTTCTAGGAGGGACTCCCTGTTTGCTACAGGTGAAAAATTGCTAACCAGAGTCCCCTGCACCAACTCTGCAGAAACCAACCAGCTGACCACTGCCCAGTGGCCAAAAAGGAGTTTGTACCAGGTGCATTCTGGGAGTTGTAGTCCACACCCCCAAGGATCATCTCAGAGCTTTTGGACCCTTGGGGTGAGCTGTGGACCCCAAAAGAACCTTAAAGGAATATCTGTGAGAAGATCCAGAAGTTTGGAGAAGTTTGGACAACTTTTGAAAAGAAACCTCCATAGAGGGACCAACCCGACGCAGCAACTCTAGCTGGCTTGCCTCAACCGCGACCCGGCCTGATTTGCTGGTTCGTCCCGGTGAAGAAAATCCCCAAAAAAGAGACTAAGTCCGAACGTACAAAGTTGACCGGGACCTCCGAGCCAGCGTATCCGAGGAGGGCTCCAAGGACGTCGGATCAAGAACCAGGTTTACCCCAGTCGAAGGATTTTCACCTCGAAAAAATTACTATGTCCGAAGGTAAAAATCTCCACCGAAGGCTCCCGCGAAGCGTATGCGGAGAAGAGTTCCAGGAGGTCGGATTGGACTGGCAGGTTCGTCCCGCTGAGGAAAATCTTCAGAAAAACGACTAAGTGCGAAGGTAAACTTTTGACCGAGGCCTCCCGCGGCCTGTAGCCGAGCAAGGCTCCATTGCAGTCGGCCTAAAACTTTGACTTTGCCCCGGTCGAGGTGCAACCAGATGACCCGATTGGCGCTTTTTGTTTCTAGGCGCTAAAAAACCAATAATTCTTTAAAAAGTCATATCTCCGGTTCCCCTTACCCGATTTTAGTCGTTTCTGTCATTTTAAAGATAAAAATATAATCAATTTTTATCAATTGATTTTGGATTTTTAAACTGTTTCCTGTGTTTTATTTAATTACTGTTTTGTGATATTTTAATGCTTTACACTCTGGGCCTCATTCTGACCCTGGCGGCCGGTGACCGCCAGGGTCACCGGCCACGGGAGCACCGCCGACAGGCTGGCGGTGCTCCGAAGGGCATTCTGACCGCGGCGGTTCAGCCGCGGTCAGAAAGGGTAAACCGGCGGTCACCCGCCGGTTTACCGCTGCCCTTCAGAATCCTCCATGGCGGCGTAGCGCGCTCCGCCGCCATGGGGATTCAGACACCCCCTACTGCCATCCTGTTCATGGCGGGAAACCCACCATGAACAGGATGGCGGAAGGGGGTGCCGCGGGGCCCCTGGAGTGCCCATGCAGTGCCCGTGCCCATGGCACTGCAGGGGCCCCGGAAAGAGGGCCCCGCAAAGTATTTAAGTGTCTGCTATGCAGACACTGAAATACGCGATGGGTGCCACTGCACCCGTCGCACCTTCCCACTACGCCGGCTCAATTCTGAACCGCCGTCCTCGTGGGAGGATTGATTTGCCCTGGGCTGGCGGGCGGCCGCCCGCCAGCCCAGGGCAAATCTCAGAATCACTGCAGCGGTCTTTCGACCGCGGTGCGGTGTTCTGACGGGGTTACTTTAGCGGGCGGCCTCTGCCGCCCGCCAAAGTAAGAATGACCCCCTCTGTCTCCTAAATTAAGCCTTGCTGCTCATTGCCGAGCTACTAAGGGTTGTGCTGGGTTTAATTTACTGATACCTAACTGGACTTAAGTGGAGGTTAGTGGCCTATTGCTAAGTGTAGGTACCTACCTCTCCTTACCAATAACCCATTTTCCAACAGGTGGGCCATTATCAGACTTCACAATGGTTAGGATGCCCCATGTTGCTAATATGCCCTCTAGTTTTTCAATGACTTGTTTATGAGTCGTGCATGAGTGCTTTCAACTAATGGGAAATGTAAGTATTCATCTACAATCAGCATTAGGTGATGTCCTTTATCAAGTGGACCAAAGAAGTTGATGGCTATTATCTCCCATTCATGTCTAATGAGTTCTGACATGTTCAAGGTATGTTGAGTACCAATGGTCAAAAGGCAGTTGCATATATGACAGGCCTTGAGTTCTTTTCCAACTGTTTCATCTAAGTATAGGAACCAAACTCAGTCTCCAAGAGCTCTCTTTGTGGCAACAATACAATTATGTCCTTCGTGAGAGCCACATCAATTACTTTCTGTTGCATACTCTCCAGAATCTGGTTTCTTGACCCTCACAGTATAAATCCTTCCTGAATTATGGACAAATAATTTTTGATATTTTTGTAGTTTCAATATTCATCATCATTATTAAGAGGTTGAGTGTTGAGTTGTTCCTCAACTGATGTGTAATTATGTCTTTTAACTTCAACATGTCACTAAAAAGGCTCATGGAAGTGATAATCTGGGCAAACTATATAGCAGCTGGTATGCTTGACTTGAAAATAAAATGAATGTAGGCCTCAACAATCTTGGATGGAGTTCCTTGACCTTGTGAAGGCACTCTTGAAAATCAGTCAGCAGGATTCTGTTTTTGTCCTGGATGATGCACATTTGTAAACTTGTGCTCCTGCAATCTTAATCCCCATTGTTCAATGTTAGGGGGCATTTTGGCTTTTGGATTGCCAAAGATGGTCAGCAAAGCTCAATGATCAGTTACTAGTGTAAAGGGCTTTCTGTGCGGGAATACATGGAAATGTTCATAAGCCCATACCACAGCCAACCTTTCTTTCTCATGATGTGAGTAAGCATATTCTGCTTTTGACAAGCTCCTAGTAGCATAGGCCACAAATTGTCATTGAGCATTTGGGCATCCACTATGCTGTGCAAGGATAGTGCCTAAACCAACAGGGCTAGCGTCGACCACAACCTCTGTATGAAGCTTTGGGTTGAAGTAAGCAATCTCAGTAGCATTTTCAAAGGCGTGCTTGACTTTCTTGAAACTTTTCTCACATTCTTGTGACCATTAAAAATAAGTATTTTTCTTTGTCAGCTCTCGTTATGGAGCACTTACTGTGGCAAAGTCTTGTACGTATCTTGAACAATAACTGACCATGCCAGGACGAGAACATACCATTGAAACATCTTGTGGGGGATCAGCATTTGACATAGCTTGTACTTTTTCCAGACCACTAGGTGTCATACCCGATCAGAAAAGATATGTCTTGAAACTTCAGTTTTGTCTTGTTGAACTCGCACTGAGTAAATGACATATTTGTGTGAGAGCTCTATTGTACTACTTCTGTGTAGCTTCGAAAACCAATATGTCATTGCTATAATTGAATGCATTCACAACAGGCTGTATATGTCAAATGTCATCTTGGAAAAGTTCTGTAGCTGATGACACACCAAAACTAAGGCCCTCATTATGACAATGGCAGTAAATTCCACTTACTGCTGCGTTGACGGCTGCCAACATACCGTTGCAGTGGCGAACATCCTTCAGCTGACAGTATACTGCCACAAACACATATCTGCCAGACCAAAGGTCAGTGTTAAACTGTTGGTACAAACACCCCTACCGTTACGCCAAGACAACACCCACCACATTATGACCCACAAATCACCACAGCGGATATTCAGTGGTGGTAAACCATTGGCGGTACACATCTGCTTGCTCAGAATGGCCACCCAAATACAAAACAACACAACATTGGCCAAAATGAAAATCACACGCCTGACACCTATACACACACCACACCCACAGCACTATAAACACACACCCTCATTGCCCACAACCCTTTACGGACATCAAACATTGCCAGGAGATAGACAAGAAAATCACAGGGACAACCATACACACACACCACAAACACTCATTCATCCGTCACGCACACCACATCACACACCCTACCACATAACTCAACACCATCTGCACAACACACTCTACACATCACCCATGTCCCCACTAAGGCACCCCCGGTCAAAAGATGAGGAGTTGCGGGTCATGGTAGAGGAAATAGTCAGGGTAGAGCCACAACTGTTTTTAGTACAGGTAAAGCAAACATCCATTGTCAGGAAGATGGAGCTCTGACGGAGGGTCGTGGACAGGGTAAACGCCATGGGACAGCATCCAAGAACAAGGGACGACATCAGGAAGAGGTGGAATGACCTACAGGGGAAGGTACATTCTGTGGCAGCAAGTCACCAGCTTGCCATCCAGAGGACTGGTGGTGGACCCCCAACTCCTCCCCCACAGCTCACAGCATGGGAGAAGCAAGTCTTGGCAATACTGCATCCTGAGGGACACACTGGAGTAGCCGGAGGACTAGACACTGCAGAGTTAACTTTTGCTACTTATCACCCCCATACCTGCATACCATCTCACTGCCTCACCCTCACTCCCATCACTCCACTCCATCCCTCACAGTGCACCTACACATCTGACTAACCCAAATGCCAAGCCCTGCATGCCATACCAATGCATGTACAGCCCTCCCAGTCCTGCATGTATACCCATCACAAAAGCATGCACAGCATGGAGAACTAACAATTCCACAACACACCACCATACACAAGGTGGCAGGGCAACAGCAACAATAGAGGTAAAGCTAGGAATGTACAATATGTCACAGACATGAGGCATAATACATCCCCACAGGTGCCCCAGCCAATCTAGCTGCAAGGAGGTGCCATGACTATCCAGTCCCCCAAAAGCAAAAGAAGACGCCACCATTGATGACAGTAAATCTGGACTTCAGGCTCTGGATGAACTACCTGGCTCATCAGGGACCACTGGTCAGTCAGCCACCCCAGCCCACTCACAGACTACCACAGAGCCTCCCCCCCTCAGTATCCAACTCCACAGCACCCACCCAATGTCTACACACCTCTGTCCCCAGGACACGCCAATCAGCAGTTTGTCCAGCTGTACAGGGACCCTATACCACAGCTCACACCCAAGACAATCAGGGTCCTGGGGTCAGTGGCAGTGGGCACACCATTCAGGGGACAAGGAAAAGGGGAACAGGGACACTGGGGGGGCAGCTGTGTGCCAGTGGGAGGACAGGCCCAGGGAATCGACTCTCCAGAAGGCACACACTAATGTCCTGGGGGCTTACCAACTATCCAAGGAAAAGATGGGCCAGATCCTTTACCAACAAGCAGGAGAACAAGCAGTTGCAGAAGGTACACCATCAGGAGATCAGGGAAGATTTGCAGGCCCTCAACACCACCATGGTCTCCATAGCAGGGGTGCTGGCTGACATGGCCAACATGAGGGAATGGACAGCACACCAGCGGGCCCCAACCACTAGCCAGTCCACTGACGAGCCCTCCACATATGCTGCAGCTAGTGGACAGGAGGCCCTGCCACAGGACCCATAGGCCACCAGCACCATCCCCCTGCAGACAGTGAACCACCCTCAAATGGCCCCTGTGACCCAGACAGAATCCAGAGACACTTGCCAAGACCAAGACCACCACAAGGAAATGAGACCCCCTGAATGTCCCCTTTGTGTCCCAAATGAAGCACAGATAGAATTTATACAAGAGGAGGGATCCCAGTGGGATGAAAGATAGCTGATATCAGATCAGGCTCCATTTGAGCACACAGCTCTGTGATTGTGGCCCTATCCAGTCTATAGGTCAGTAGAATGTGCCTGTCCTCCAGTGTAGCCAAGTCCACAAGGAGTCTGTACATGGGGGCTTGCCTCTTCCTCCTATTCATCTGCAGTGGTAGGTATCTAAGGGACACAAGAGTGAGTAGGCTGTCACAATTTGAACAATGGAACCACCACCTCAATGTACATAGATCATTTAGGTGATGGGACAATGGGAATGGCAATGTATGTGCAAATATAGCAATGACGCAGTCCTCCAACGTCTGAATGTTGTCCACCACCATAAAATGGCGACCGCCTGTCCTGTATCTAGGGGCAGGTGGAAGTGAGGTAACTCCGCCGGCGTTGGGCGTCTTGTCAGAAAGCAGTCTTGCACTGCTGTGCAATTCTTCACTGGCTAATATGGGGCTCTATGGAGTACAGTGGCCAAGGGGTATCAGCAGCAGCGGTGACGTTGTACATCGCAGCAGATGTGACCGCCATTTCCTATCTTTAACCTCATGTGATTCCTGACTTTCCACAGGACAACACCTACACTGCGTGTGCTCCTGTGACCTGTGTCTGGATCCTGCCATGGCCCGTGCGACTGGGGAAAGGGCCCCTGCCTTCACTTTGGAAGAGCTGAAGTGCTTGGTGGATGGGGTCATACCCCAGTATGGACAGTTATATGGGCCTCCAGACCAACAGGTTAGTACACCTTGTGCACCATGCATGTGACAAGGTTGCATGGAGATGTGTGCGCAAGCATCGTGTCATTTGGGGGGGTATGTCTAGTGGTAGTGCACAAGTTGGGTGCCAACTGAAGTGTGTGCCAATGGAGATGGAAAAGGGATTTGTGGGCCATATGTGTGACAGGCTGGTTTGTATAGTTAATGGTGTCCTCCTGTCTGTATTACCTTTGCAGGTCAGCGGCCATCATAAAAAGGGATTGTGCGTTCCATCGCCAAGGACGTGCGGACCCTGAGGGTCTACAGCAGGCGGAGCACCCAATGTCGGAAAAGGTGGGAGGACGTGAGATGCTGGGCCCGGAAGACCACGGGGGCCCAGCTGGCGATGGCCTCCCAATGAGGTTGCGGTGCTTGTCAGAACCTAACCCCCATACTGGCGGTGGCCTACTCAGAGCTGGATGGGCGCTTGAGGGCAGCACAGCAGCCACAAGGGGGTGAGTGCAGTGGGCGTAAGAACAATGTTCTGTAGGTGGCACAGGATCCTGGTGGTGGGTGTCATTTAGTGGGTGCCCCTTAATGCCAGGTCAGACATTTCAGCGTAATCCAGCTCAAGGGTAAAAGGGGTATTGCTAAATCTGTTAACCTAGCTAGGTTGCATTTCCATGTCAGACAGGGCTAAGTGGGTCCCAGAAGGGGTGCAATTGGTGGGATTTGGCCCTCATCTTGCTGTGGCACCTAGCCAATTAAATGCCAGTGTGGTGCATAGTGCACAGTCCTGATCCCTGTCTGTGATGGTAATGTGTATGCCAACTGTGTTGTTGGTGCTGGGATTGACCCAGTGCTCACTTTCTCTCCCCCCCTTTTTTCTTCTGTCCATGTGTGCATTAGCATCATCTGGCAGAGGAGCAGGGGCACCGGCAATAGAGGGAGCTGCATCCCACAGGACCCAGGAGGCAGAGTCCACCGATGCCGAAGAAACCAATGGGATGGAGGGCGAGGGGAGCACCACGGCAGAGACAGGAGGTGACAACACTGACTCTTATTCCTCCTCCGATGGAAGTTCCCTGCTGGTGGAGGACACCTCTGGGACCACCCCAGCTACAGCTGCCACCCCGTACCAGCACCACCCTCACAGTAGCCCCTCACTAAGTTACCTGTGCCGGCTCACCCAGGAGGGTGGGCATCTCCTTCCCCCCAGGCACCTCATGTCCTGCCCCAGTGAGCCCTGCTGCCCTCAATGAGAAGGCTATTGACCTCCTTAGGTCCATCTCTGTAGGGCTGTCAACCACTGTGAATGCTGTCCAGGGGCTGGCAACCCAGATGCAGCAATGCAATGCATTCCTGGAGGGCACCCACAGTGGATTAGTGGCCCAGCAGAGATCAATTCAGGCTCTAGCCTCCTCTCTGATGTCAGCCATTGTCCCTGTTCCTACCGTCCCCCTTCCAACTACCACTTCCCAGTCCCAGTCTCCTCACCCGCAACCCATCCCATGCACACATACAGATAAGCAGGCACACAAAACATCAGACAAGAGTGGCACAGACAAACACAGGCAGCAAACTTCAGATCACAAGCACTCACACAAACAATAGACAGTTGCACACCTAACCACATCCACTGCCTCCACTGTCTCCCCCTCTTCCTCCTTCTCCTCCCTCACAGTCACAGCCACACTCACACCTGCATGCACTGCATCAACAGCCACCACCCCATCACTACTCCAAGCAGCACACACACCTCACTTGCAGACACCTCCACAACATCCATCCACACCCCCCTGTGTCCTATCCCATCCTGTGTACCCACCAAGAGACACAAACTCACGCACCCAGATTCTCAACAGCCATTCACATCACACACGAACACTGCCCATACACCTGCACTGAGTCCAGCAGACGTACACCTGCAACAACTACTCCCTTGACCTCCACTCCCATCCCTCCTCCCTCATCCCACTCCACCGTCCCTAAGAAGCTTTTCCTTGCCTACCTTGACCTCTTCCCTCCCTCTCCACCCCTCTGTTCCGCCCGTAAGAGCAGAGTCCCAAAGACCGAGCCCAGCACCTCAGTGAAACAGTCTGCCAATGCTACCATCAAGGTAACAGCTGCTGGCACAAAGGGGCCCCAGAGTGTGACCACTGCTACTCATACTGTGAGCACACCTCCACCTCAGAAAGGGAGGATTAGGGTGGTAAAACCCAAAGGCATGACACTGGGACAGTGGAGGCACCTCATAGTCATGGAGGAAATAAAGGAAAGGTTACCACTCCACCACCCAAGAAAGTGAAGGATCCCACTCCACCACCCAAGATGGGGAAGGATCCCACTCCTACACCAAAAAAGGGAAGGTTCCCACTCTACCAACTAAGAGAGGCAAGAGGCCCCCTCCATCAGCAATGGGCAAGAAGGCCTCACCTGCAGCTGAGCACAACAGCCATCACCTGCAGCTGAGACACAGCCACCCTCACCTACAGCTGAGACACAACAGGCATCACCTGCAGCTGAGATACAGCATTGATCGCCTGCAGCTGAGACACAGCAGCCATCACCTGCAGCATAGGGCATGTAGACCACGCTCAAGGGACTGATGTAGAAGGCGCACCCTCGTAGACCAGTGAGCAAGTTCCCCACCTCAAAGACTGTGACCTTACACTCCCCAGCAATGAGAAATGGGCATAGTACCCCATCGAGAACCAGTGGGAAAGTTCCCCACCTCAGAGACTGTGACCTTGCACTCCTCAGCAATGAGAAAGGGGTATGCAGCCCCCTCCAGAACCAGAGGGAAAGTTCCCCACCTCAGAGACCGTGCCCTTGCACTCCCGAGCAATGAGAAATGGGCATGGAGCCCCCTCCAGGACCAGTGGGCAAGTTCTCCACCTCAGAGACTGTGACCTTGCAATCCCCGGCAATAAGAAATGGGCATGGTGCCCCCCCCCCAGAACCAGTGGGCAAATCCCCCCCTTCGGCTGAGGTGCCCCCACACCCCTTTCCCCTGAGGTGACCGCCCACTTCCAACATGATGTCCCTGCACAGTGTTGTGCGGATATTGTCAGGTAACAAGTTGGGGCTTGGACTGTGCCCTGTGGCCATGTGGGCCTTTTGTACTTTGGACTGGCCATTGACCCTTTCTGAACATTTACTCCATTCATTTATTTTATCACATGGACAATATGATGGCTGTCGGCATTAAATTACAATATCATTTACAACTAATAGTTCTCCTTGCATTATTATGACTTGTGTCCTGTGACATTGTTTTTTCACTGCAGCTGGTTGTGTATGGTATGTGTGTGAATGGTGTGTGTTGTGTGTGTGTGTCACTCTCCTTTTCCTCCCTCCCAACCTTATATACTAGGTGGCTGTACTCACCTTTCGCGTCTTCATCGGCATTGGTGTTCCAGGTAGTGCATGGCATAGAACAGCATCGGAAAGACTTGTAGTTCCGGTTCAATGGTGACATTGTTCTCTCTGTGTCTCTGATGGTGAGTCTTTCGTCTTCTGTGTTTTGTTTCCACCAGGCTGTTGATGGCATTGGTATCGCCCCAGAAATCATGGTGGTTTGCTATGTCATAATATAGTGGGCGGTACCTTGTCTTCTGCCTGGCTGTTGATGGCTACCGCCATGGTCAGTGGTGTTAACGCCCTGGCGGTTGGTGTGGTACATTGGCTGTCTATGGGAGTTATCACCACAATGGTCATTATTTGGGGGTAATTACCACCAGCCTGTTGGCGGTGTTACAGCCACTTTAACAGTCACCGCCATTGTCATAATGACCACCTAAGTCTCATGTATCTAAATAAACCAAGATGTGTAGAAAAGCTTATAAGGTATGTGCAGTTTTCTTCCATTTCCAAATGATGATAACATTTATATAGATCAAGTTGAGAGAAAACCTTTGCACTATTTAATTGCATTATCATGTCAGCAATATGTGGACCTAGATACTGTTCTCATTCAATTGCCTTGTTTGCCTGATGCATGTCAACGCATGTGCGGCCAGTTCCTTTGCTGTTCTTTTTAGGTACTATGGGAGAAACCCATGATGTTGGACCAGTGGAAACTTCAAACATATAGGCCCTCATTACGAGCCGCCAGCCTCGCTGTGGCAGTCTTACCGCCGCAGACCCGGCAGTGAAGACTGCTGCATTACGAGTTGTTGGGTTTGGCCAAAGTCAAACCGCCACAACACCGCCTGCCAGTGTGGTCATAACGATGCAGCAGGTGGTGACCTCCTCCTGGCCGGCGGCCGGCCTCAGGCTGCCGGCCACATTACGAGGCAGCCTACAGCCAGGCCTTTCACTGCAGTTGCCCGGCAATGAAAAGCCTGGTGGTCATGCATCTGGCAAAAGGAATCCTCATTCCTGTCACAGGCACATACACACACACATGTCCACACACCCCCATGCACCCCCCCACTCATCAGCATACATCCACACACCACCCCTCCAGATTCACACTGACGCACACACCCACCCTCCTTCCACACACATGCACACACTATCCCCCAACTTCCACGCACATGCATGCACCCTCCCACCCAACCGCACACAACCATACACACACCCCAACTCACACTCACACACAAGCACCCCCTTCCGCAATCATTCACACCCCCAACCTCACTGCACCCATTCACACACCCCCCCGCTCCACATTCATGCACACACACTCCTCCTCCACATTCATGCACACACCAAGACACCGCATCCTTTCACGCACTCTCCCTCTCTGCATTCATGCACATTGTTAGAAATGGGGTCTTTGATTGGCAGTCTAGTTCCAAGCAAGGACCCTCACCCTAGTCGGGGTAAAGGAGAATCACTCTCAGTGAACTCTCGCCTCACCCCCTTGGTAGCTTGGCATGAGCAGGCAGGCTTAACTTCAAAAGTTTAAGTGTTTGTACCAACACATACAGTAACCCAGTAAAAACACTACAAAATGACACAACACAGGTTTAGAAAAATATGTAATATTTATCTTAACAAAACAACACCAAAACACTAAAAATCCAACATACACAAGTTAAGATATGAATTTTCAAAAGAATAAGAGTCTTTGGGCCACATGTAGCAATCTTTTTGCACGTCGCAAACAGAGAATTTCACTGTATGCAATGAGAAAAAGCACATCGCAATGCACAAACCCCATTTTGCGATTCAGTAACCTGGTTACCGAATCGCAAAACGGGATTGCGACTCACAATTAGGAAGGGGTGTTCCCTTCCTAATTGCGAGTCGCAGTGCAATGTAGGATTGGTTTGTGACCGCGAACACGGTTGCAAACTGTAGGAAGTTGGCTCTACATATGCTATTTCAAAGTAAGAAATAGTGTGCACAGAGTCCAAGGATTCCCCTTAGAGGTAAGATAGTGGCAAAAATAGATAATTCTAATGCTCTATTTTGTGGTAGTGTGGTCGAGCAGTAGGCTTATCAGAGGGTAGTGTTAAGCCTTTGTTGTACACACACAGGCAAAAAATGAGAAACACACACTCAAAGACTTACTCCAGGCCAATAAGTTTTTATATTGAAAAATATATTTTCTTAGTTTATTTTAAGAACCACAGGTTCAAGATTTACAAGTAATACTTTAAATGTAAGGTACTTCACTTAGATACTTTAGGAACTTTGAATAAAAGCAATATCATATACATTCTTTGTAAAGATGGCAATAAGCTATGTTCAAAGTGGACACTGCAAAAATCAACAGTTACTGGGGGAGGTAAGTAAAGGTTAGGTTTGCAGGTAGGCAAAACACTTACAAGTCTCAAAGTTGTGGCCAAGGTAGCCCACCGTTGGGGGTTCAAGGCAACCCCAAAGTTACCACACCAGCAGCTCAGGGCCGGTCAGGTGTAGAGGTCAAAGAGGTGCCCAAAACACATAGGCTTCAATGGAGAACAGGGGTGCCCGGGTTCCAGTCTGCCAGCAGGTGAGTACCCGCGTCCTCGGGGGGCAGACCAGGGGGTTTTGTAGGGCACCGGGGGGACACAAGAAGGCACAGAAAGTACACCCTCAGCAGCACAGGGGCGACTGTGTGCAGTGTGCAAACAGGATTTGGGTTTTAGATAGGAAGTAATGGAGGGACCTGGGGGTCACTTCAACGATGCAGGCAGGCACAGGGGGGGGCTCCTTGCGGCAGCCACCACCTGGGTTAGGCAGAGGGTTGCCTGGGGGTCGCTCCTGCACTGGAGTTCGGTTCCTTCAGGTCCTGGGGGCTGCGGTGCAGTGTTGGTTCCAGGCGTCGGGTCCCTTGTTACAGGCAGTCGTGGTCAGGGGGAGCCTCTGGATTCTCTCTGCAGGCTTCGCTGTGGGGGCTCAGGGGGGTCGTCTCTGATTACTCACGGGCTCGCAGTTGCTAGGGAGTCCTCCCTGAGATGTTTGTTTTCTGCAGGTCGAGTCGGGGGCATTGAGTGCAGAGTGGAAAGTCTCAGGCTTCTGGCGGGAAACGTGAAGTCTTTAAAGTTGCTTCTTTGTTGCAAAGATGTTGCAGGATTTTGAACAAAGACGCTGTTCACTGGAGTTTCTTGGTCCTTGGGTGCAGGGCAGTCCTCTGAGGCTTCAGAGGTCGGTGGGCCCTGTTGGATGCGTCGCTGTTGAGACAGGCCGGTAGGGCTGGGGCCACAGCAGTTGCTGTCTCCGTCTTCTCTGCAGGGCTTCAGGTCAGCAGTCCTTCTTCTTGTTAAGGTTGCAGGAATCTAGTTTCCTAGGTTCTGGGGAGCCCTTAAATACTGAATTTAGGGGTGTGTTTAGGTCTGGGAGGGCAGTAGCCAATGGCTACTGTCCTTGAGGGTGGCTACACCCTCTTTGTGCCTCCTCCCTGTGGGGGGGGGGCACATCCCTAATCCTATTGGGGGAATCCTCCAAACTCAAGATGGAGGATTTCTCAAGGCAGGGGTCCCCTCAGCTCAGGGCACCTTAGGGGCTGTCCTGATTGGTGGGTGACTCCTCCTTGTTTTTCTCATTATCTCCTCCAGCCTTGCCACCAAAAGTGGGGGCAGTGGCCGGAGGGGCGGGCATCTCCACTAGCTGGGATGCCCTGGGGCGCTGTAACAAAAGGGGTGAGCCTTTGAGGCTCACAGCCAGGTGTTACAGTTCCTGCAGGGGGAGGTGAGAAGCACCTCCACCCAGTACAGGCTTTGTTCCTGGCCACAGAGTCACAAAGGCACTCTCCCCATGTGGCCAGCAACATGTCTGGTGTGTGGCAGGCTGGCAGAAACTGGTCAGCCTACACTGGAAATCGGATATGTTAAGATGCCCTCGGGGTGTATTTTACAATAAATTGTACACTGGCATCAGTGTGCATTTATTGTGCTGAGAAGGTTGATACCAAACATCCCAGTTTTCATTGTAGCCATTATGGTAGTGTGGAGGTTGTGTTTGACAAACTCCTAGACCATAAACTCTTATGACTACCTTGCACTTACAATGTCTAAGGTTTTGTTTAGACACTGCAGGGGCATAGTGCTCATGCACATATGCCCTCACCTGTGGTATAGTGTACCCTGCCTTAGGGCTGTAAGGCCTGCTAGTGGGATGACTCACCCATGCCACAGGCAGTGTGAGGTTGGCATGGCACTCTGAGGGGAGTGCCATGTCGACTAAGTAATTTTCTCCTCACCAGCACACACACAAGCTGAGAGGCAGTGTGCATGTGCTGAGTGAGGGGTCCCTAGGGTGGCATAAGACATGCTGCAACCCTTAGAGACCTTCCCTGGCATCAGGGCCCTTGGTACCAGGGGTACCAGTTACAAGGGACTTACCTGGGTGCCAGGGTTGTGCCAATTGTGGAGACAAACGTACAGTTTAGGGAAAGAACACTGGTGCTGGGGCCTCATTAGCAGGGTCCCTGCACACTTTCAAATCTTAATTTAGTATCAGCAAAGGCAAAAAGTCAAGGGGTAACCACGCCAAGGAGGCATTTCCTTACACAAACCAATCACATTTAGCACTCATTTGATTTCAGCCCATTCGCAAAAGGGAAGGGTCCCCATGGGACCACTTGCCCGTTGTGAATGGCACTGTAAACATTTTTTCAGAGCAGGGAGTGGTCCGTAGGACCACTGCCTGCTCTGAAAAAATAAAACTAAAATGTTTCATTTTTTAATTTTTGTAATGCATCTGGCTTTCTTTTAAGGAAAATGGGCTGCATTACAAAAAGAAAAATTGGACACCATCTATTGAAAAAAGGGACACCATCCAACATTTGGATTTGCGAATCGCAAATTGCGAGTCACTCTGACTCGCAATTTGCGGGTCGCAATTCTGAATGTTGCTACATGTGGCCCTAAATCCTTAGAAAACAGTGAGAATGCTGTTGTTACGTAAAGTACCTGGTTAAGGTACGTGGGCGAGCGGGCGTCAGAAAAGGGTAGCGATTCATCGATTCCTTACTCGCAAGTGAGGCCGTGCATCAGTCCCTTCTCCAATCGGGTCGGCGATGTGTCATTTTTTTCCCGCAAGAGAGCGATCCATTGCTTTCTGGACGAGGCACCTCAGATCCGTTCAGAGTCGGGTTGACTTTGATACCCAGGGACGATGCATGGAAAATCGGGTTGCAAGGTATCAGGAAAACTGGTTTGAGTGGGGTTTGCGTCGTTATCAGACTCCGTTAGCGGGTGTTGAACTTCGTTTCTCCAGTCGCATTGCGTCGATCTTCCAGCCGCGATGCAGATGGAGCGTTGATTTCAGCCACAAAGCCGATGGCACTTCATTTATCAACCGCATCATGGAAGGTGCGTTGAAAATTTCCCCACATGGCAGTGTGTGCATGGATTTTTAGTTCTTGTCTGCCAGCAATGTTCAGTCTTTGTACCCTTTCACAGGCAGAAGCAGCAACTGCCGGATAGCCCAACCAAGATGGATATGAGGCAGTGTGCTCCTACCCCCTCCACAGAAAGGGGCAGCCCTTCTCCTCAGCTCTTCAACTCTTCTCCTTGGCAGAGGTTCTTCTTGGTTCCAGAAGTGATCTAAGTTTCAGGGGATTTGTGAGTTCTTCTTATACCCCTTTCTGCCTTTGAAGTAGGCCAACTTCAAAGAGAAGTCTCTCTTGTTTGTCAGATCCTACCTTGCCCAGGCCAGGCCCCAGACATACACTAGGGGGCTGAAAACATCATTACGGGAAGACAGGCATAGCCCTTTCAGGTGTAAGTGACCACTCCTCCCCTCCCACCCAGCACATATGGCTCAGAAGGATATGCAGGCTACACCCCAGCTCCCTTTTGTCACTGTCTAGAGAGGTGTAAACAGCCCAACTTTAAAAATGACACAGACAGGGAATCCACAAACAGGCAGAGTCACGGAATGGTTTAAGCAAGAAAATACCTACTTTCTAAAAGTGGCACTTTCAAACACACAATCTAAAAACCAACTTCACTAAAAGATGTATTTTTAAATTCTGAGTTCAGAGACCCTAAACTCAACATTTCTATCTGCTCCCAATGGGCATCTGCACTTTAATGATATTTAAAAGCAGCCCCATGTTAACCTATGAGAGAGATAGGCCTTGCAACAGTGAAACCTGAATTTGGCAGTATTTCACTGTCAAGACACGTAAAGCACATAAGTATATGTCCCACCTTTAACATACACTGCACCCTGCCCAAGGGGCTACCTAGGGTCTACCTTAGGGGTGCCTTACATGTATAAAAAGGGAAGGTTTAGGCCTGGTAAGTGGTACACTTGCCAAGTCGAATTGGCAGTTTAAAACTGCACACACAGACACTGCAGTGGCAGGTCTGAGCTGTTTTTACAGGGCTACTAATGTGGGTGGCACAACCAGTGCTGCAGGCCCACTAGTAGCATTTGACTTTCACGCCCTGGGCACCTCTATTGCACTTTACTAGGGACTTGCTAGTAAATCAAATATGCCAATCATGGATAAACCAATCAAACATACAATTTACACAAAGAGCATATGCACTTTAGCACTGGTTAACAGTGGTAAAGTGCCCAGAGCCCTAAGACCAAAAAAAACAAGTAAGAGAAAAATAGGAGGAAGAAGGCAAAAGGACTGGGGATGACCCTGCACCCAGACACCCCCATTTGCACACATACACACACCCAGACTCCCCTATTCACACACATACACGCACTCAAACCAAACACATGCACCCAACGACTGTCCCCCCTTTTGGACGATCAACTTACATTTTCTGGTGAGGTGGTCATCTTGGAGGGGATGGGTGCTGGCATTTTCACTGCCATCACCTCACTGCCGACAAGACTCCGCCATGCTATATTACGTATCGTAATACAGTGGGGGGAGTATTGTTGGTGTAGCGATGCTGGTGGTAGAACCGCCTCTCTTCCTCCGTACGGAAAACAGGCGGAAATCCATCCTAACTCAAAATATGGCAGTCTTCGGAACGCCAGCACTGGCTGTCTGTTGGCTGCAGCAGCTTCGGCGGTCTTGGAAAAGACTGCCGAAGTCATAATGACCACCATAATGCCCAAGTAATGATTCAAGTTCTTTTTTCAACAGTTTCTTGCAAATGAAAAGCAATTTGGCTATGCCTCTGAGCAACAGGACAGACATTCTCATTAATATACATTTTTACTTCCATAGTCTTATCCTTTCCTAAACCATGAAACAACAAAGGGAAATGGGTTACTATTTTGTGGTGAGAGTTCAGGCTGTAATTCACAGAAATCATTCCCAAATGATGCTCAGTAAACAGGCTCTTGACGATGTACCTTGAAGCCCATGGATTGGTGATTAAACGTTCTATTTCTTATGTTTTAATGTCACTACAAATTAAACTTGATTCTTCATGGGCACCAATGCACCACAGGTATACACTTTGGTCTTCAATGGTGTAAACCACAGTGATGGAGACAGTCCATTGTATTCCTCGTTAGACATTACGTTTATAGATGCACCACTCTCAATAATGAAGGGCATCTAACAACCATTTATTTTCAATGTAATCTTTGGACTGTTGGTATGTAGTGCCGCTTTGGTATGTGGACCTTTCTTTGGCTGCCATATTGTTTCACATGTGACCAATCGAACATGCACACATTTCTATGAAGTAAACATTATCATGGCACAATCACTTTCTCACTTTCAGTTATTATTGAGACAGATGAACTGCTTGATGAGACTTAGATGATGATCAAGTTCGTTTAGTATCAATTTACCTCAACTGATGTCACCACATCACTTAGTCATGTGGACGTGCATCAGAAGTTGCTTCATTTTGTTTCCAAGCCAGGATGCAAATTTTTTTACGCAAAAACAGCGTAAACTTCCAAATACAATTGTATTTTGTAAGTTTGCTCCACTTTTGCGTAAAAACATGACTCAAATGTGGCGCAAAAAAAGTATAAATCAGGCCTAAGAGTTTCTCTCAGCATTCGTCGTCTGAATGAATCTGACGAGCATCCATCAAATAACTCTAAGACAAATAGCTTGTTCATCATTAAATTAATTGAACTTACAGTGTTTGATGAGTGCATTGAGTCTTTCCACAAACTCATGGATAGTTTCAACAACTCTTTGATGTCTTGACTGAAAATCTATCAATCAGAATCAACATTTGGTACTGTATTGAACTTGCGATTCAAAGCCTTTTTAATCTGCCAGCACATTACTTCTTCGTCAGTTCTATGCATTTTCTTTATGACTTCTTTGACAACTTTAACAGCAAAATTTTTGAGACACTTTTTGTTATTCGTCTCTTCAAGTGCATCAATGAAATATTCAAATGTTTCTATCCCTGCAGTCCACCTATCACCAATATTTAGCTTTTTGGCAGCCCTGAAAGCTAGTGGTGGTGTCAGGAAAGTGGCAGCATGGAAGAACAGTGCGAAACGTACTGATTTTAAGAGTAGCGAGCTCTCTGATGCTGTTGAATAATCATGTTTGTGCAAACCTTCTTTGAAGTCTTTTGATGTGTAAGTCTCAGGATCATTTTTATTTTCAATTGTAACATTGTTTTCTCTTTTGAATTTCACAAATCCAACAGTTGCCTTCAACTCTTTACTCTTGGAAGATCTATGAAGCTGTTCTGAGCCTTACTCAGCAGGCTGGTGGTCAGCTGTTTTGCGTTTGGGCAGCCCTGAAAGCACAACCCTGAGCACTTCTCCTTGAGCCTATCTTTCAAATGCTGTGGCAGGATAACTCTCTTTAGCAGGATCTGCCTTTTATTTATTTCCTCCTTTCTACAAGCCAGTCTGCATTTTCTGACACCTGGTAGATTGCTGCCTTGCAGCAGTTTGATTACCTGGTTGTATCCACTTTTAGCATTAACAGTCTGTCCACTGTATAACCTTATTTTGTGTGGCAGCGCAGTACCTTTTATTATGGTCTTGGTTGTAGCTTCTTGACCAACAACGTGTAGACTTCTAACTGAAGCTTTTTTTCCATTCAAAGTCTTCACACCAGCCTTAGTTGTGCTTTGACTTCACATATGCAATTGTCAACTCATCACTTTGATGAAGGCACACGTAGCACGCTCGAGCAGGTTGCTTTGACCATGGCAAACTCTCCAGGAGAGCACTTTCTTCATTTGGTTAGTTATCCCCTATCTCATTGCTAGTTGTAGTGTCCTCACCAGCCTGGGTACCCACCAATGACTATGCCACACACGGAGCTGTAAATGACAAGTCTTTATTCCTCTGCACATACCGGTAAACTCTAACCTTCTAAACTAAGCTTTCATTGCATTCTATTCTAGTGATTACAGAACACAGATACAGTGTCCATTTGGAGCCAGAATGGTTCCATCCTCAAACATGCATTCACTAGAAACTGTATTCCCTACTCCCTAAAGGAAAGCAGTAGTACATAACAGCAAGTTCATGAGCCCATGTGTTAAAAGTGAGAACAGGCATTACAAGTGGCTACAGCATTGCCTCCCCCATATAGCCATTAGACCCCTTCCCGTCTTTCATATAAGATACCAGTACCACCTTCATCAGAAATAAGTAATTTGGCAGTGATAGTTCAGATCAAAATTTCCATGTGCCCTCACGTTGCAAACAATATCCAGCACCTCCTCCACCAGGACAAGTCCCAACAATATCATCTCCACCAGAACAACGACCTCCACGATTGGAAGCAACATGATACTTTCTATGAGACTTTGGAAGAAAGGCAGCATGAACAAGTGAACACATAAGGCAACTGCAATGTGGTTCTAAAACTAGGCCTGGGTGGAGTTCGTGGAGTTCTGCTACATGGAACTTTGCGAAGTGCCAAAAAACTCCACCGACCTACGCGGAGTTTCGCGAGTGATGGAGTTTGGGTAAGTTGTGCTGTTTGAGCTGATTTTCAGGGGAAAACGCTGCAAACTCTGCCAGCGGAGCACACTCCTAACTAAAACTAACGTTTGCCCATCCTGTGTCTGACTGTACCACAATTCTTGGTGTACTTGAAATGTACACACCACTGTGCTGCACAAAAGAAAAGCATATCAGTAGAGGCAGGCCATGGCAGCATAGCATTTTGGTGCTCTGGCACAAATAGTTTAAGTAAAGACTTCATATGTGTCGAAACAGGACATGCCATTTAAGATTTCAGGAACTTTCATGATACCACACATCATCTGGTGTGCCATATATGCATTATATTTCAAAGGCAAGCATCAGCTGCACATATTTGTGACACAGCACAATGCACACCATTGTTGTTTAGTAATGAGAGAGGAAATCGGCAAATGACACAAGATGCTTTCCCAGCAGCAGAAGAACTTTATCACAGGGGTAGCAGTTTTTGTGAAAGCCCAAACTGCACTCAAAAACTTGAATGCTGAAATAAATACTGTAGGAAAGATGCCACATCTAGATAATTGGATCTATAAACTGCTAAATTGTTCTGTATTGATCCTGTTTCATTTTTCATTTTACAAAGAAAGGATTTAAAGACTTTGTGCAATACCACACTTATCACTGACATAACAAATCTTCACTTAAATATAAGTTACTGTTTCAAGAAATATAATCTACTAAATGTCCTAAAGTGACTCAATACGCCTTACAAAAATCCCAGATAACTAAACAAATGCAATTGCAAGGGCTTTTTTCACATTTCACATGTATTTCTCATTGCCTATCGAGGATACCCTAACACACTAAAGCAAAACCATAGCAAAACAAACAAATATTCTGTGGCACCAGACACAAATAACTATGTATGTGCACATACACGTTCTACTAGTGGGCAGTAGTACTCAATGTGCCCCTCATGAAAGTGTTTTTTTAAAACAGATGTCAGGTCTGCCAATGCTGCTTGTGTATTGTCTTTGATATCATGTTTTGAGCCCTCAGGGTCCTGGGTGGACTCTAGACAGGAATTACAAAATCTGATGGGAGGTGTTAAGGTGTGTGTAAGAAAGTCATGATGCAATGAGTTCAGAGCGTGATAGAATGTTGAAGAATAAAGCTCTGTGTGTGGTTATTCATTGCATGCTTCAGGCTGGGGAAGATGCTACAACTGGTGATGAGCAGGGGATATGTGCCCCAAAGAAACAAAGCTGCTCTCCCTGAGAGTTTGCAAAGGTGCCGCAAACTGCTTGTGCTTGCCACTTGCAACCCAAATAGATGCAAAGCGGTCTGTGATTGGGCTATGTGGAGTCAAAGTCCTACTCCAGCCCATACACAGCCATCAAAAAAGTTGAAGGCCCTGCAGAGGAGCTTATTTGAAAAGCCCACCAAAACCCTCTAGTAAGGCTGAAAGAAGAGAAACTGCTCTGCACCATAACACAGAGCCATCATCAATACGAAGCAAGCATAAAAAGAAAGTGAGGTCCAGGTAAAAAAAACAGAAACTTATTTACTGCGACAAGTGAGTAAAGTGCTATAAAACCTTGAAAATCAGACCAGATGATCAGAACCAAGCAGAGGGATGTTGCATGAAGAGGTTCCTGTTCCTGCTTTGGAAGAAGGATGCTTCCTGAACATGACATGCTCTCAATGGTGACAGAATGGATTGCAAAGTACGATGTGGCTAAATTTCTTGAAATCGCCACCCTTGTTTGATACAGCAAAGAAAGCGAACATTAGTGCCAGGTGGACTGTATGGATTGAAGCATTCAATGACTTTATAGATGTGTTAGGAGAAGAAAACGATTAGAAAACCATTAATTATTTAAAAAACTATGCCAGTGATGGAGTGAAAAAAGTGCTAAAGAAAGTCTCACAAGCTGATGCAACATCATACCAAAAGATAAAAAAATTATTGGATGGCAAGTTCAGTCTGATGCCGAATGTCGACTACAGGTGGTACATCTTTAACCAAGCATGACAACAAGCTGGTGAAATGATGAATGAATTTGTTGAGAGACTTGATGCACTGCTAAAACACTACGAATTATTTAATGATAAAGAAACCTTGCACCTCAGAATCATTGATGGCTGCCTTTGTGATTCCTACATAAGATGCATGTTGAAAGAGCCATGTAGTTTAGTGAAAATGTTAATGGCTGCAGGAGCAGAAGAACGAGTAGATCGAAAAGCTGATGATATGGAAGCAGGGACAGAGCGTAATAGATCAGAGTTCATCATGAAAAGCAAGCAAAAGTACAAAGTAGATGCACACAAGTTGATGTCATTGAAGTAGAAAATGTTGTGCTTCTGGTGTGGATTTTCATTTCTCCGCAAAAGTAAATGTCCAGCCATAGGACAGGCATGCAAAGGCTGTGGGAAAGAAAACAACTTGAACGGTCTTCAAAGTGAAAAAACAACCAAATGCATCACAGCGAGATAAGAAGAGAAGATGGACGCCAGAAGGTTCCAGAAGCATTCTTGCTACACCCATAAGGCCCAAAGGCAATGCCAGTTACAACAAGTAGAAACCAAGTACAATCAATCATCGTCAAATTCATCATATAAAGGGTCTTCAATGTCATTATCAAGCAAATGTGAAGAAGATGGATGTGCACTAATGATATTGACTAAGAAATAACATGCACATATAGGATTAGTTGCTTGCAAAGAAGATCAAAAGTAAAAAAAAAGAAAAATCACAAAATGAAGTGACAAAATCCATTTGGACACTGTCCTCAAATTACATTAAAGGTGAATGGTCGCCCCATAACCTTCATTACAGATAGTGGGGCGGTTTGTTCCCTACAGACCTGCTGAAGGATGGGATCATCCTATTACATAAGAGGCAGGGTTTTCAAAATGGATTCATCATACTTGGACTGACTGAAGTGTTCATCCTTGTCACTGGAGATGAATTGACAAAAGAGCTGAGAAACAAAACAGATTGATAATCATCCAGTCTTCAGTTACATAGAAGGACTTGTACAAGACTTCTTGCAGCTCAAGAATGGCTGGTCTGACAGTATAAAGAAGATCTCTTGGCTGCCAGAGACTCGACCTGCTAGGGTGGGACTATGTCCGCCAGCAGGGATCACTATCTGACTCAGGTGCCTGAAGGAGGGGCTGCACCTGCTTTATGCTATTAATGCATTTTCATCCTCTCTGACAAGGGACGCTCGGCTGCCACAGACTCCACCTTCTGAGGTAGGACTTCGGCCCATAGCAGGCCTCACTCTCTGACCAAAGTGCCTTAAGAAGGGTCTGCAACCTGCTTATTGCTATTAAGGCACACTTTCATCCTTGTGGCACGGGACAAAGACAAGGCCAAGAGCGGGCTTGTCTGCACCCATTCACAGCCAGACGAGGCTGGGCTGGGCCACACCTCCTGGATTCGCATTTGAGCAAAAGTCATCTTTAAAGACACCCGGGAAGAGGTTTCATCACATTTGGCAAGGTGGTTTACCTCTCTGCTGTCCCTGTGACTTTTGACTACATGGGATAATTTGAGGGTTTATTAAGGGATGTGCATAATCCTTCTTTATCTTTATTGTGGTTAACAAAGCGGACTAACCTTCTTCAGTGGGTAAGAAAAGTGCTTCAAGGCTTAGGAGGGGGGAAAATGGTGCATGCTCAACCCCAATCACCTCATACCTCACCCTGGCCACAGGGGCAATTTCCAAAGAATTATGATACAAATTTAAGGATGGTCTTGCACCATTTTTCTGACACTAATGTGGCATTAGATTGCCAAAAATGCTGTGTCATATCTACTATGTGGTGCAATGCATGCATTGCATCACTTTGCGACCCTTTGCACTGCATTATGCATGCGCCATGCATAATGTATGCAAAGGGGGTGTTCCGGCGCAAGGAGACCTGCAAATGGTGCAATTAAATCTACAATATTTCATTGCACCATTTTTGCCATCATTTTTAAAGCCTGAAAGCAGGTGTTAAAAGAAAAGGACACAACCATTTGAATGAATGGGCCTCCTTGCACTTTGCTCCACTAGCATCAGAAATGTTGACGCTATTGTTCTCATACTGCCATGGTGCACCGTATCTTCAATACAGCGCACACACAGTGGCATTATTTTCTTAAATCTGGGCCTAAATCTGGTAGAGGATTAAATTGAGGCAGTGACAAAGCTGATCACTGATCCCTCCCCAGCGACCCAGACTCAAAAGATACAACAAAGACCTTCTGATGCAGTCTCTAGTTCGATCCTAGCTGCCACCAAAAAGAAAGACTTTCCACTGACCACCCCTTTCACCCAGAAAGGTTTGAGATGGAAAAAGAATAAATCGTCTAACCCATATTTAGTGCATCAGGAAGCAAATTAAACAACACTGGAATAGCAAAAAAATAAACTACTACAATTAAAGAGGAAGCTGTCTAATGGGAGTAGATCAGGGCCACTCATAGCAGTTGTGTGTTGTGGTGGGGTGGCACCACCTGAATTTTTTTCCCCACCGGATATTACCTAGGCTGCAAAATGATCAGCAGACTAGTGCAGTCATTGCTGTATCCCTTTTGAGATGAGATGACTGAGCAAATTAACAAACTCCAAATTGTGTTGGAGATTCTTCAGAGTGGTGGATTAAGTAGTCAGCGCGGAGTTTATCCTTTAACTTTACAGACTCCTTTAGATTCTTACCTTGCCCCTGAAGACTCAACAGTCCACAGGAATGCTCAAGTCAAAGGCACGAAGGACCAATTTACTCGAAACAGGAAGTCTTCAAGCTCTTTTATACCTAGAAACCAGGAACCTTCTAAACACTTCCGGCGGCCCCTATTTTCTGCACCTAAGAGGCAAAAAGATTGTTTACATCTAGCCCTCTAAAAGTAACCCTTACACCATGATCTTGGTGAGGGTTCCACCACTGAAGGAAGAAGCACAAGAGGGCTGTCACAGCTTGATTAATAAAGCAGATCACTGGTGCAAGAAGCATGATGGCTGTCAATCTGAAGTGGTGGCTAAAAACCTCATGGCGCATAAGTTTAATTGGGTGGACACTATACCTAAATCCTCAGTGGGTGACCTGTGTGGTTCTAAGTTTTAAGCACTCAGGTTGTGTCCATTTCTTCCTGACATGCCTGAGTCACTTGTCCTCAGAGCAATCAAATGTGCACACTCAATCACTTGGCTTTTTCTAGTGCCCATTTCACACCAATATCCCTGAGACAGGTATTAAAGAAGTTAGAAGTAATGGCAAGGGAGCCCCTTTAACAGTGGTCCCAAATGAGACTTCCAGTCGCTACGATGTATTAAGGAGCCTTTCAGGCATTGACTGATGGTTCCTGACTGTCATTACAGAAGGGGATGTCAATCCCCCAGACACCATGCCCTCATGGCCCCTGAATCCCCTGCTCACATTAAACAGAAGTACACATATTAGTCGAGCAAAGGGGCATTCAGATCTTCAGCTGCTTTCATAGAACATTGCTAGGATTCATCTGAAATTGGCGAATGAGGACTGGCTATCCTTTATCCGTAGCATCAATATAATATGCTGTCAAGAGACATGGGCTATTGACCCTATCTATATTAATGGTATGAAGAGGGAAAGTGGGTTTAGCCATCTTGGTGCCAGTTGTTATCAGAAATTTGAAGGTTACGGTTCTGGTTGCTAAATCCTGTTATCAGATTTAAAAGGTTACCAGCCCAAATCTATTAATTTAGTTTTAATTAACTTCTATTACAACTTCTTTTCAACGCTACCAGTAAGTATTATTGAAGAGTTGGGGAATTTTTTATCATTGAATTTGGGTACAGTGAGTGAAATCAAGGTTCGATTATTTGGGCGGGCTATTTTAATATTATGAAATATTATATTCCCTTTAGTGGGAATCATATATGTGGGGTCAATGATGTTTTAGGGACTGATGTTGCCCATTTTAGTCATTCTACTTATGGGGAAGCTTTTAACCAGATAGTCATTACTCACAACCTGTCTTTTTCATCCGGCACTCACATTGGGAATATTGCCCCCCTTCCAATATTTGTAGGAAGAGGGAAGGGAAGTATCATAGACTTTGTGCTATTATCAGAAGACCTTATCCAAAAACTGGTGAGTTACGTGGTGTGTCATTTGCCCTTTATTGACCGTAACCCCATGCTTCTAAGTTTTTCCCTCTCCTTGCATCTTAGTATAAATAGTCTGATTAGGTCCCCATACATTACTCTGGGAATAGGGGGACCCGCTTAAAATGGGAATATGTTGTCCCAAGCATTTTTTTTCAAAATGTGATCATTAATGCCTCAGAAGATATTGCTTGCTGTCTTTCTTCTAGTGCAAATTCCTACAAGATTAGGGAGTTTTATTGGAGTCTGTGGTATAGTGTCTTGCATGTTAATGAGAAATAGGCCACCTAAAGACCACCCCCTCATTTATGGGTCAGCCCAGAATGTACTGTGGCACTAAAGGCCTTAAAAAAGGGTACTAATGAGATCACTCATCCTTATGGCTTTTAGGGCTGCCAGGAAGGAATATGAAAAGGATTTTAGAGAACAGAAAGCAAGAAATTAGACTAAAAGCCTAGGATGATTATAAGAAAGTGGCCCAGTTGAAAGATTGTAGAGCATTTTTGGAAGTGGTGAACAGTCATTTTTTTCAGATTCCACAACAACTGGGATTGAGTGTCACATACCTTAATGTGACTGGATTACTCACTTTTCCATCATTTTCGATCCAGGCAATCTAACAGTGGGATTTCCGCCAAGTACCAGCATTCCCTCATTTTTTGGGACAAGGCAAAGTTGTGCAATCTAATAGAAAAAGGAAAAGTCAACCCCCTCATTGTTGGACCTGGTCAGTCGTTTACACTGGGGCGCATCCACAAAAAAAGTGGTGATTGCATGAGCCCTATCAAGGTCTCTAGAGAAGTAAGGCAGAGCTGCATTCTGGCGCCATTCCTATAAATGGTAAAAATCCCTGTACCTTTATATGCAGATGATGCAGTCCTTCTATCCCAAACCGCAAATGGACTGCAGGATCTTTTAATGGTGTTATCAATTCATGAATAACTTAAATCTTAAAGTTAACCACCAAAAATAATTCATCCTGACTTGTTGCCCTCAAAACACTAGAAATAGTGATCATGATCACATTGGGGTGACCATCGTTGTTAAAATCACTGATTTCCACTACCAGGGAATTCTGTTTGAAGCAAATATGATGCAGGAGTGGCTAATTAAACAGACCACAGAAGATGGAGGCTTCTTGTGAGTCAATCCATATTTTTGTGAAAAAGCTAGGACATAAACCACTCAGACTGATGACCCAATTGTACAAAAGCAAGTGCTCTACAGTTGGCACTTACGATGCAGGAGTTGGGTATATGCCCCCACTGTGGGCCTACAGGCAGTAGAGAACACAATTATTTGTAGGCTCTTAGCCATTGCCAAATATACCTCGAGTTATATTTCACACCTTAAATTTGTCATGGCTTTTTGGAAGACCAATGTAGACTGGCCCTCTCCTATTGTGGCTTAAGTTATGGAGTGCCCCTTAGTGTGGTTTCTCTAGAAGAGTGTTCGAAAGATTGCTTAAGCTTACAAAATAAACTTGCCATCCCCTGGATCGCTTATGCAAGTCTGCGTTTAATGACATAGATCTGAGCCTTCTTTTTGATTCTCCAGGTAACATTAGACCGAAATCTAAGGACCTGTTCAAAGATTTGTGAGGAGGCTAGAATTGTAAAGTTGTTAGATAAGGCCTCAGTACTTAGGTATAGGTCAATTACTATTACCCCAGGGATTGAATCATTCTTGTTATGGGTTGGGTATCCTGCACATAGATGTTAACTTACCAACATACAGTGAAATATGGTCCTGTTCCTTGTTGCATTCCTTGAGACAGGTTCTTGGTTTCCTTCTCTCCCATGTTGTCCTTGTGACACTGTTTTCCCCAATCAACTATGCACTTCGTGCTTTTTTGCTCTCTGTACCATACTTTGAGGCTTCACTTCTTACACCCACTGCTTGCCCATAAGCAATTTTAATCTCATGGGATAGGGTGGGATGACTTTTTTGCAGCCTATGCTCCCCAACATTCTGCTTTGCACTGCTTAATTATATTATTGCCACAATAAAACTAAACAGAAGATATGCTTTGTAGAGGTATTGGTACAGTCTATGAAGATTTATTAATCTTAGCTTTTTACCTGTTTAAAGTGGTTTATTAATTATGTTCATTTGATTTTTTTAATTAATTTATCTTGTTCTTTTATGGTAATTTCTTATACTGAATAAAGATTAATGACTGAATGCCTGACAGTGGTGCGTTGACTAACATCATGTCGGTAGAAAAGATCAACAGCTTGTCTCATGTGCTTACTCCGTCAAACACGAAGGTATAAACATGGGCTGCTTTTAAACTGTTACAGAGTCAAGGGTCATGTACAGAAACCTTGCGACATAAAACAACGTCAGTGCAAGCAGCAATTTATGTCCTTAAGGGAACTTCATGAAGTGCATACCTGCTTAGCTTTGCCACTAATGCTGACATGGGGCTGATAACTCTGAACTACAACATCCATGGTCAGGCTGAAATTGTGAGTCAGTTCCTGTTTTTTGATGGCTTAGGCAGACTCAAAAAGATGAAAGTGCAACTTCACATTAATGAGGACATTCGCCGTTATGCCCAACGGCACCAGAGTCACTTTAAACTTACAAGCAACCGTTGAGAAAGAACAAGAAACACTGGTGAAGTATGACATAATTGAACGCTCCACCCGTCCTATGCTGTGACAGAACAGTAGAAGTGCAACACACATTTGTGTTGCTATGATCTAGGCCAACAAAGCAATTGAGAGAGAAAGATATCCTTGTCCCCACATAGCAGACATAATCATGCAGCGGTATTGAGCCAAAATCTTCCCCTGTGTTGACATGAACAAAGGATACCATGAACTCGAGCTGGAAGAGAACTTTTGGAACATTACCATTGTTTCCTCTAATGTTGGTTTGTTCATATACAAAAGAATGAGTTTTGGAATACCTTCAACTGTGGAGATATTTCAGGTTGTTATTTGCGAGTTATTCAACCTGTTACGCATGATTTCAATTACAGCGATGACATACTGGTATTTGAGGCAACTCTAAAGGAGCATGACAAGGATCTTATGCAAGTGTGCCAATTACTTGTTAACGCAGGTCTCTCTCTGAATGTAGCAAAGTGTGAGTGTCACAAAGCCAAACTTAAAATTCTTTGGGCACATATTCTCTGATGGGAGAAGGACTCCTGACATGGATATGTTGCAAGCACTGTCATCACCCTGCCCCAATAAGATGTAACCATGCTACAATCCTTCTTATGCATGGGTAGTTATTGCTCAAGATACATTTGTGCCTTTGCTACAGTGAATGCCCCACTGATATGCTTAAAGTGGAATGTCTCATTCCAGTGGTCTCTTTAATGCAATCACAGTGTTAAAGAAATAAAACGTCATTTAGAATGCAACTGAAATGGCCTATTTTGACCCCAAGTTACATACTGAGTTTACAGTAGATGTAATCCCGCTGAGGCTGGGAGCAATCCTTGCTCAACACAATGGCCACCCAAATGCCTGGAAACACATTGTGGCCTATGCCAATAAAAGCCTGTCTGAAACAGAGCGTGCCTACTCTCAGCCAGGTAAGGAGAGTATGACTGTAGTAGGGGCATGCAAAATGTTCATGTGTTTTTATATGGGAAGTGTTTCACTATCATTACAGACCACCAAGCATCCCTAAATATCTTTGGAAACCCATTAGCTAAGATGCCTCCTGGCACCGAGAGGTTTGGGTTGCGACTGCAATAGTATGACTACATGATTGTACACAAGCCTGGGAAAGATAAATGTCCCACATGCTACTTTTCACAAGTGACTGAAGACTATTGCAGCTTCATTAGGAGGTCCAGCGCACAAGCAGCTCTATCCATTGTCAGAAAATTGCTGATTACAAAGCAGATAAAGAACATGCTAATCCTCAAAGACATCCTTACAATGCAATTGTATAAGAAAAGTATTCGACCTTTTCCTGGTTATGCTGAAATCCAAAAATTCAAAAATGTACAGGATGAGCTATCCATCACCCCAAGAGGGTTTCAGATTGAAAGGCTTACAAATTGTAATACCGGAGAGCCTGAGACAGCAATTCATTGAGCTAGCTCAAGAAGGACAAAAGGCATTGTAGCCATCAAAAGAGCCCTAAGAGACCAAGTGTGGGTTCCTCGCCTAGATGAGCAAGTTGAGAGGGAGAGCTAAAAGCATGCCACCTTTGTAACTGTTTATCCACCAAGGTGACACAGCATCCAATAACAATGTCTGATCTTCCTGAGCATGACTGGAAGAGAGATGCAGTTGATTTCTTTGGGCCACTAGGAAATGAACATCATCACATGGTAGTCATTGATGAATATTCGTTTTTTCCTTTGGTGGGAAACTTATCATCAACAACCCATGATAAAGTCATCAAGCAGCTTGATGACATCTTTGCAGCTTGGGGCATCCCTGCTATTCTCAAATCTGATACTGGCCCTCCTTTCAATAGCAAAGAGTTCAAGGAGTTTCTTATTTGTCTCAATGTAAGGCATTAAAGGAGTACACTGGTGAGAGCCCCATCTCCTTGTTATTTAGAAGAGTCATTGGAATCAAACTACTACAATGGACATCGGACTGCTCAATGAATGCTGATAAGATTTGTGTGACAGATACTTCTCAAAAGTGTAAAATGAAAACACATGCCAATCAACACTGATGTGCCCAGGAAACAGTCTTTGTTAAAGGGGACTGGGAACTAGTCTGGGTACTGGTCAAACAGAAATAGAAGAGGAAAACAGACGCTCCATTTGCTGTCGACCCTTTGAGGACTGTGAGATGCAAAGAACACATGGTGACATTGTATTGTCCCATAAAATCTGTCACACAGGACTAGTCTTTCTTTAAACACCTACCTCAATGTTCATCAGCTCCTGAGATCACAAGCGAGGGGACCCTGCCTGAACATCTAGATCGCACATCTGAGCCTACATCATTGATGCATAGCAACGGTACATTTTAACTTCCTCGTACCACTGATCTGGCAGACCAGTGTGACCTCCTCGGCAACTCAATGAGGAAATTTGATGCTTATGTTTGTACTTTTTATTTAACAAAGGCAAAGGAAGAAATGTTGTGTCTTTGATATGCGCACCAGGACTCTTGCGGTCATGGGTGGACTCTATGCAGGATTTACGTAATCTGATGTGAGGAGTTAAAGTGTGGTTGGTAAAGTTATGATGCAACACATGCAGAGTGTGATAAAATGTTAAAGAATGAAGATGTCTGAAGAAAAGCTCCATGTGTGGCATATTCATTGCATGCTCCCAGGCTGGGGAAGGCGCTACAGCTTGTAGTGCTATTTTAAACTACCATTTCCACGTGGTAAAATAAACATTTTGCTAGACCTAAACCTTCCTTTTTAATACTTAAAAGGCATCCCTATGGTTGGGCCTAAAGGTTTATAGGACAGGATGCATGGTATTTAAAAAGTAGGCCTTGTGGTTTTAAGTTTTACATGCCCTTGTTTTTCTCTGCTGTAAGGCTATCTCTCCTGTAGTCTAACACTGGGATACCTTATTACACTTAATAAGTGATGAATTCAGTTTGAGACCAGATAGAGAAATGCAGTTTCCACTCAAATGAATTATAATTTTAAATCTTCATTAATGGTAAAGTCAAGTTGTAGGTTACTATTCTAAAAATGCCACTTCTAGAAAATTGGCACTTTTTGCCATTACCCAAATGGGTTTTCTGCCGCTGTATATGGTCACATGACAGTGAATGGCCTTTCTGTGGTGTTTTATATTTTGCTTCCAGACATAGAGACTAAAGTGGCCCAGGTGTGAAGGGAGAGAGTCTTCCTGACAGGATGGCAGAGAGGAGGTTCCCTGTCTTAATTACATTTCTGCAGTACACACAAAGTTATCTGGCACTAAGCCTTCCCTTGCCTTTGTCGCCCTAAACAGTTTGGAGCCAAACTTAGGAGAAGAACTGACCAGAGCCAGTTTTGGGGGTAGGCCAGGGAATGCCCCCACACAAAAGATAGCACCAGGTATAGAAATGCCGCCTTCAGAACTTTACATCAGAACACAGGCACACAGCAAGGTTCCAGAGGCCTGCCCTGCAATTGCCCAGCTAACCAGCACCAACTGGGCCTTCCTGGGCTGGCCTGAGTCCTGCTTCTGGCCTCTGCTTGAGTGATTTATTTTCCCCAAGAGGTTACCCCAGGTCCTAGACCCTTAGCTTGCATCAGAGGTTTTGGCTCTTTGTGACCACAAAGTGACCTCTTTACACTGAGAAACATCCACCTGCAATAACTGGCAATGCAAAGCTCCAGTGGCGCCTGCTCTTCGTGCCAACAGTGACTGTCCATGATGAACACGAATGCTAGGATCCAGAAAGAGCTGCACTTCTCCCTGACAGTGACAGTCCGTGTCAACCGCCAACATGAAGCTCCAGGGAAAGCCGTTTCCTTGCACTACAGACAGCGACTGTCAATGATGCCCAGCCTCCTCCCTGCATGACAACGATCTCCTTGCACCCTCCCTGACAATGACCTCCTTTCGTCACCCGCAAATGGGAACAGCAGCTCCTCATGTGGACTAGAGAAGGTAGCCTGAACTTGTGACTTTCTCCCAGTTCAACACGACCAGATAACTTGCAGTGGCGCTTTGTGGCATTTGGTGCTATGTTCACCTAAAGCTCTGAAAACTCATATACTATATATTTTTTAATTGGTTTAGGAATTTTCTTGTGTTGTTTTCACTTTATTACTGCTTGAGTGCTGTATAAATATTTTACACATTGCCTCTACATTAAGGCTGACTGCTTTTGATCTGTTGTGTAGACACTTTAGCTATAGCTCCATGCACTTTATTTTAACACACTAGACCAAGCCGCTGTGCACTCTAACCTAGATATATTTTATTCGGCTTTATTTTATTATTGTTACAATAGCCACTTTTACGGTCTTGTTTTATTTTCTGTTTATCTCACTGTTTTTGCCTAAGCCGGCACTTGGTTCTCAAACAAGACATTCTTGCTCACTCTGTGCTTCTTCCAAGGCTCAAGCGGTACATTGCCGGTGAATGTGGTAAATGTTTAGTCTCCAACATTCTCAGGACATCAGTTGTTTTAATATAAAACACTTCCCTGTACCTTACACGTTGAGAGGGAGATTCCAGCCAGAGAACCACAACTGTATGCTGATTGCTGAATGCTTTGCTACAGTTGTTAACGCAGACCAGACTACAGGCTTTTGCTCAGGTATGGTGGATGATGTCTTCCCAGGGGAATCTGAAGGGCAGAATTAGACCTTAACATGCTGTGCTCTATTATAGACTAGGTAGGAGATAGTCTATTGACCATAGTGACAATATGATACCGTTATTTCTATGCTTCAATCTCCTAGTCACAATTTTAATATTGTTATGCTGTTTCATCCTGGTTATTGCAGCTCACGCTTTGCTATCTAAGATGCAGTCATTTTAATAAAGTAATTATTGAAACATATACTGACTCTGTTTGTCATTTATGTATGAGACTAAGGTAACTGAGAGAAACGGATTAGACCTGAGTGATCAGGCTTCCCTGAGAAATCAATTATGTCATGCGCTTAGCTGCCCAGTCATCCCTGCCCTTGGGTAGAGATGAGGCACTGCTAGTTAGCCAGAGCAAAACCCGGATTGGAGCGACAGGTGTCACCCGCAGTGGGTCAGACTTAGTCTCCCACGCTGTGGGGGATTCTGCCACTCAAAATCCAGTAGTCTCATTAGAATAATGAGAGCCTATGCGACATGGCGCCACCAACGTTTGGTCAGGCTCTAATTTTCAGGTCCTCCGGAGTATCTCTGTCTCATTATATATAATGATACCACAGTAACGTATACAGAGACATCTGTGGTACTGAGGGTTTCCAGTCCAGCTACGTAGGTTATCCTATCTGAGGCTGGAGGTTGTTTAAGCTTGAACTTTAAAAGGAAAAACCGTATTTGGTGTGCCTTCTCTGAACATATCTTCTATCGAACATGGCAAATCTGCAGCAGGTAGCAGTAGCAGTAGCAGTCAATATGAGACAACCTCTGCCTACACACTTACTAGCAAATGGCCTAATGCATGAGGGGGTCCAGTCACATTTGTGGTGGACACCCATCCATCTTATAGAACAGAACTCTTCTATTCTCGGGTCACATTTCCAGCAGTTGATTGGAACACAAACACATTTCATCATTATACACTTGAAAACATACCTGGACAATACAGGGCATATGCATATTTAGAAATACCATTATCTTATCATGAACAGAATAATTGGCTTGATGGCGCCCTACCCCACACAATATTACCAGTAAGGTTAGGTCCTCTAAGTAATGAAGTAATGATGGTCCTACCTGGCCTTTATTGGCCACCTATACACCACATCCTGCAGTAGAGAATTTAGCAGTAGCTTAGGTTCATCGCTTATATACTGAATTAACAGCGACAAATAGACGATTAGTACAGTTTGTGATGCAAACATTAAATACAAAACCAGCACGTGCTGCGCCAGCACAACCACATGCAGTGACACCAGGCATAATCCCTGCAACTGTACATTCAATCATGAGTAAAGTACCCGCCAAATGAGAGGAAACTCTGTTTTGGTTAGCTCAAAAAACAAACGCGCTGGAAGCAGTATTTCCCCATACGGGACCTCACGGATAAACTTAGAATTCTAACAATGTGCTTGCCATTTGGGATGGTCCCTAAGGTAGATAACTGTAATACTTGGGGCACGGTATTTGCTGTGCTCTATACAACCGCACACGGTACACCAACACTTGCCAATTTGCTGGAAGTTTTGAAAGAAATCCAAGATGAATACGGGGCTGCCCCAGCCCTGGACTTGGGGATGCAACTAATGGGCAATTTTGCCACAGTATCGTCAATTATTTTAAGTAATCTTAAAGGGGAAGCGGTCACAATAGCAGTGTGCATGCGGCTCCGTGACTTTCCTCAACAGGATCAGGAACGCGAGCTGCCTAAGATTATCGCAGAGACCTATTCTAGCATTGGTCGAGATAGTTTAGGGGCCAGACCAACTAAATCACAATTTCAGGGCAAATCTAATAAAGATTTTTCCAAGCAAGCTCCTGACGGTAATAAGAAACGCTGGGATAAAAAACAACAAACTCCTAAAAAAGAGAGGGGAGAATCTCCATGTATGGAGACCCCACAGAATAGATATAATCTCAGAAATAGAGATAATATAAAAACGCCTGATAGATATCAATATACTGATGCATTCCAATCTCATTCCTTTCAGGACTCATTGGAAAAACTAAATGAGAGACGTGGGCAATCAGAGCGGAGATCAGAGTATGTGAAACCGAGACAGGAATCTCAACACTCATCCGAGGTTTCTGTTAAAAAGGAAGAGAAACCTGCCCAACAAAAATTCCAATTCAAAAAGAAAAAAATTGTAGCAGTTGCAGTTCGACATGCCACTCAGGAAGAGTGTGCTCTTGAAAAACAGGAAGTGGGCACTAGCACTGCTAGACAGCGCAGCAGAGGTCACAATAGTTCGCCGGAGTCTTCTAGAGCATCTGGAGGTGAAAGCAACTGATGACTTTATACAAGTAGAAACTTCAGACATGGGTGTCTCCACACCTGACAGGGTGTATGAAGTAACATTACAGCTAGAAGAAGACATAGAGCGCAAAATACACGCAATCTTTTGGTATCGCGTAGTAAACATATATGATGTTTTGTTGGCCGAACAAGATTGACCACCTGAATTTGTCCGTACCTGCCCATATGGAGAAGATGTTATTAAACCTTCTTTATCGCCCCTTGTTCTAGAGGAACTCACTGAATCCTATGCCATTGATTGGGCTTTAGCACAGGCACCTGTGGTATATCACAATCACACAGGATGGGATAAAGAATCCCCCTACCATGTAATTCCTGTTAAAAATCAACCCCAAACACAACCTCAGTATCAATAAAACATGATGCAAAAGCACCTGAGAGGGAAATACTCATACATTTATAGTACCAGGGCGTAATTGAACCCTGTGTCTCCCCAATGAATAAGCCATTATTCCCGGTAGCTAAACCAGACCATTCATACAGAATAGTCTTAGACTACAGACACTGAAACCGTCATACACACACAAATGCTATACAAAACTCACATAGCACAACACTGATGAACAATATAGTGCGTAAAAAATACAAAACAACACTGGACATTTCCAATGGTTTCTTCTGCCAGAATATAGCACCTGAGAGTAGAGACTTAACAAGTTTCAGTGTACTAGGCTCCCAGAAAAAAATTCTGTTGTTTACCTCAGGGGTATGAGAACAGCCCAGGACTGTTCGCAGCTCATGTTTCTGCAATTTTGCACGAGATTGACCCTGAAGCATTGTCCTATGCAAATTATATATATCTGATGGATGATGAATTGCTCAACATTTAAGATGAGTAGCCCGCATTGTTGTCAGATTTGCTGAATTTGGCTCCAAATTCAACTTTAAAATAACAAAAATTGCCTTCCTCAGTGTCCTGTTCCTGGGATATGAGCTATCAAGTGAAGGAAAGAGCCTAGCGCCACAATTATTAGAAAAATGCGCACAACTACAACCTCCAAACACAATATAAAAACGCCAATCTCCATTGAGTTTCCTAAATTTTGGCAGAATTTACATTCCAGATTATGCTTCACGCATAAAACCTTTATATGATTTGATACGTCCTGATTTTTCAAGTGAATTTTGGACAATGGAACATACATGCATTCTTAGAGAACTGCAGACAGACAGGCTTGCAGCACAACATCTACACACAAGGGACAACAAAACACATTTGGTCATCAGAGTAATTGCTGGTGCCATTGGTTTCACCTAGGTGATATTTAATGAAGGTGAAACAGTCCCGATTGCATACAAATCACACTTGTACTCAGCAACGGAACAACGCTTTGCTCCCACTGAGAAAATCCTCACTGCTGTACGGATGGCTGTCATTAAGGAAAGACCTCTAGCCCAGGGCAAACGCATTATTGTCGTTTCTCCAATCCCAGCCCTAGAGGCTGTTACAAAAGCCAGCGCTCCAAATGCAAAAGCATTACATCCACGCTGGATACAATGGGCCACGTCTTTGACAGCCACTGATGTAGGCTACATTTTTGACCCAAAATTACAAACTCAATAATTTTTGCAGTATGAACTAGAATACCCAGTTCCAGCAAACACACTGCCTATCAAACAATATCATAGAGTCATGTGTACCGATGGCTCTGCACAACCTGCAATCGGCACAAAACACCAATATTCTGCTGCTTGCGCAGTCATAAGCGGGTATATAGAGGACAATAAATTTTGTCCCCTACATACATTTACTCAAACCCAAGGGGATTGCACAGCACAATTGGCAGAGCTAAAAGTCCTGTTGATGGCACTGGAACATACGGATCCTGCACAGCCAACGCTGATTGTTTGTGATTCGTACTATTGTGTCCAGTCTTTCAATGAGCACCTCCATTACTGGCGCCAGAATGGGTTCAGAGATTCTAAAGGCAATACCATTAAACACAGACTTCTGTGGGGGAAGGTAGCAGATCTAAAAGAAATGCTACTAAATGCCCATGTTGTGCACGCACTTGGGCATCAGCGCGTTGGCATACACGTTGCTAGGAATACATTGGCTGATAAAGCCGCAAAGTCAGCCGTGGCTGTGGCTGCTGTTGCTGCAATTACTCGTTTAGTTCAAAACCGGATGCAGACATATGGGCTGCTGTGACAGCTATGGCGGATGGTGCACCCTATCCAAAAGGATTTCCTGACAAATATTCCTACCGAATGGGAGGTATGCAGAACGCTGAGATTCCGATACCAGTCGTAGGTGTGCGAGATATTCCCAACAGAGATATAAGATCACAATTGATTAAAGCAGCGCATGAAGGGGTGGCATTTGCCCATGCTGATGTGGTGGCAACAATCTCAATTTTACAGGCCCATTATTGGTGGTCAGGCCTCTACAAAGAGACCAAGCAGTATGTCCTTTGCTGTGACATCTGCCAACAAATTAAAGTTTCAACTGCCAAACGCCCGCCGCAGACAGCCCTCTTGATTTCAAACAAATCCTTACAATGTGTGTACTTGGACCATTGTTGTCCCCTAACACTGGATAGTGCATACCAGCATATATTAGTCGCTGTTGATTCTTGCTCCAGATTTTTATGGGTGTGGCCACAGCGCTCGGCTGACGCTCAGACTGTTATTAAAGATTTGCGAGTCTTTATCGGTACATATGCGGTTGCGGCTTTCCACTTGGACCAGAGCCCTGCTTTCACCTCAAGGGCATTCAGGGTCGCCATGGCTTCGTTGGGGGTCCAACTCCAGTAATCGTCTTCATTTCATCCTGAGGAAAATAGTGTAGTGGAGCGATTAAACAGTGATTTAAAGCAATCCTTAACAGCCAAAGTCTAAGGTACGGGTCGTAGTTGGCTTAATCACCTGTATGGAGTTCAGAGAGCCCTTAACAATCTGCCTAGAAGGTCCCTGGGGGGGGTCGTACTTCATATGTGTGCCTGTTCGGAACTCAAATGTATGTTTCAGATCTTGATGATCCTGACGTGGAGGTGGCAGAAACACCTTTTGACATAAATTAACGTATCACTGTCTTACAGGAATTGCAACAGTTCCATGATGACAATTCTTCTATCAGTACTGCCTCCACAGGAATCAAGGATGTAACTGTAACGCCTACCGGATAGATTCCTAGAACTGGGGATCTAGTACGTGAAAAGGTTGCTGTGAAAACGGAATTTGGTCCATCTTATCGAGCACCAGTCCCAGTCTTCGGGATAGACAGTACCAGAACTGTAATTCTACCGCAGTTGGCTGGTGCCAAAGAAAATCGTTCGACAATGTCAAACTACACCATGTTTCTGATCCTGCACAGCAGACCAAGAGGAACAACCAGTAGTTCCCCAATCCCTCTCACTATTGGTAAAGAAGTCCTTCTACAAGTTGTAAGCAGCAACGCAGACACCTCTCCGAGCTCGGGGAGGGTGGAAAATGATCTTGAGTTAGTTCCACTAACATAAAATAATACAGAAATGATTGATCGATTCGATACAGCTTCAACGCAAACGGATTGTGCTATTTATTCTGTACCACCACCAGAAACACCAACTCCACCAATGAACACAGTTCCAGCTTTTGCACAAACTGCTTCTGGATATATTTCTGACATCAACGACTATGTCTCAGACTCATTCGCCTCTTGAACACTTGAACTGTCAAAAACACGTAAGCTTATGAACTGGCTTAAAATAACATATTTTATTTTCCCTGGAACTATCTATGGCTTTCCTTGACTGTACTAGCTTTCCTACTTTGGATTGGTTTTGTTATCACTTTCTTTTTATTAATTCAAGGTCATCTTCTTCCTGAAAAATCAACAGTTGAATTGGCGGATGAAGTGCTCAAACCACATTTTTCATCACACAAGGTCCGAAGCGACGTATCTTTTGTGAACATTTCCGAGATACCAATTCCTGATGGGATTGTTTGGGATAAAGAAATATTTGATCTATATAGTCCCACAGAGGTTATTCAAATACCATATGTGTTCAAACTATCAATGAATGATATAATAATACCAGGCATTGTTTCTGATGATTAGGATGTGAAAACAGTTGATTCCATGATGACTGAATTGCAATATTATACTGTGTTTGAAAACGAAGATGTTTATCAATCTAAAGAAAATTATGGTGATATGTTTTGCTATAATTATTATGGGCACCATTCCATACACAGAGCGAGCAGCCCGAAAACTATTTTTAATTATACACAATGGGAACATTGTCCATATCCACCACAAGGGAGTTCCAAAACATATTCTGAAAAATGTACTTATTTTTCTGAACATGATGTAAAAAATGCTGAATCGTATTATTTTAAATTGCCACATACTAAAGATATACACGTATTATTGACGAATATGAATTTTATATTTTCAGAATCCTTTGTTTCCCGGTTGACTATAGAAGGCTATAAATATTGGCTGAAGTCGATTGACTTAAAAAGTGTAAGGGGAACTAGACATTGGCAACTAAGGGGGAAGGAAGCTTTATTCAGAGCATGTCTGATACCTGTACAAATGATCTTGTTAAATGAAACAGTACAATCAACCAGTTGTTTAGGCTTAGCAATGATTAAGGAATTAAACACGCCCAGTATACCTGCCCCTGCAAAGTTTTATAAATGACAAAAATACAAATACAACTGAAGATCAGCTCGACGAATGGGTCCAGAATGGTACATTTAATGTTTCAACGACACATCCTGGCGGGTGGTTATTGTGGCCAGTAGATACCAATGGGTGTCACCAACGTTTTATTAACTCCTCAGGAGGTTTTAGAACTAATAGGCCGGACCTTCACTATGGGTGTCATTACGACCCTGGCGGACGGCGGCTGACGGTCTTTTTTTTGGAATTATGACCATCCGCCGCTTCTCCGTTCTGCCCGCCAGGGCGGAGACGACCGCTGGGCTGGAGACTTGGGTCTCCAGCCCGGCGGTCGTCACTATACCACCGCCAGTATTTTGACCCGGCTGACCGCCATGGATTTCATGCGGTTTGGAACCTCCATGAAATCCATGGCGGTAAGCACTATCAGTGCCAGGGAATTAATTCCCTGGCACTGACAGGGGTCTCCCCCACCCCCCACCCCGACTCCCTCCCCTACACCCCCTACCACCCCTGCCACCCCCAAAGGTGGCTGGACCCCCCTCCTCACCCCGGCCCCCAACATCACATCACCCATACCCACACGACACGCACGCAGGCACCACCAACACACATACACGCACACACACCAACATACATGCCTACATCCACACACACAGTCAGACACGCACACCCACATTCAAACATACACGCACACAACCATGCCGACATACCTACAGACATACAGGCACTCATTCCCAAACTCACAACACCCCCGCAAGCATACACGCACTCACACACCCCCACTACATACACACACACACACCCCCATGCACGCACGCAACACACAACCCCCCCCTCCCCTAACGGACGATCGACTTACCTTGTCCGTCGATCCTCCGGGAGGGGATGGGATCCATGGGGGCTGCTCCGCCGACACCACACCGTCAACAGAAAACCGCCACGCCGAATCACAGGACGTGATTCGGTGGGCGGTGTTCTGTTGACGTGGCGGTGGAGGTTGAGCAATCTCCACTTCCCCGCCAACCGCCAGTATGGGTGTTGGCGGCTCTCCGTCCGAAAAGGGACGGAAAGCTGCCTTCAGTCATAGTACGCCGAGCGGAAAACCGCCACCACTGGCAGTGTTCAGCACGGCGGTCCCTCGGCGGTCTTTACAAAAGATCGCCGAGGTCAAAAATACCCCATATATATCATCCGAACATGCGGATATAGTTACAGCATACAGTGTAGGGAAACTATGCCAGCAATGGTTAAGAACTTCCTCACTAGATGCGGTTAGAGAACACCTCAGTCTCCTGTCTAATAATACTGACTTACAGGATTTCCTGTTAGGCCCCAGAAAACACAACAGAAAGTGTTTCTTATATGAAGTATATAATGAAATTTGGAAGCTTTCCCAACTAGAAGCAGCAGCCCGGTTAAGGCAAATAGACCAGGAAAATGTAAATTTAAAAAAAGCATTAGCTGTTGTGGATAATCGGATAAATACCCTGTCCGACCCAATATACACCTTAAAAAACATTGTCTCTTCTGCTGTAGACATTATACAAACAGATATGTCTTCTTTATACCATGGACAGAGTCAGCTAAGGTCCAATATGCAGTTGGGTTGGACACTTCAAACACTGAAGGCGGGTCACGTTCCCTGGCAGCTTGTCAGCGCAAGGGAAATATTTTCTTCCTTTAATTTAACATGACAACAACAACTAATGGCTAAGAAAGAAGTGACTTATGTCATGATAAACACTGAGAAATTAGAAAAGTTGCCTTTTACTGTGGCTGAAATACCTTCTGCTGAGTGGCTAATACACAGGGTCATCAATCTGCCTATTTCTACACTTCAATTTACCTCCTGTTTAAAACACATTCCGAAAGGCAGATATGAAAGGGTGGGAGATAGTTACATCCATGAGGTGTGGGAGCTTCCCTTCTTGTATAAATGTCTCAGTGGCATGAAAGAAGCCTTTCTTAGCGGTAGTGAATGAGTGACTGCGGTCAGCCATTCTATGGTTTGTAAACGGCTGTCCTTGCATGGGGCGTGTAACGCATCTGCAGCGAACTTGGCTTGTTATCTGAAGGGAGTTCCAGTCCCCTTGATTAGACGTATGTTCTAGGTGCTTTCAAACGGCAGCTATGTCCTCCTCAACGGCGAAGACTGTTGTGGGATGTGAGCTGGAATAGTTTATGTGGTTTCGACCTCTAAGATTGTTACATGCTGCGGGAACGTACTTTTTCCCCCTCCTAAGATAAAAGAGGTAGCTGACATTTGGCCTCACATTGCTACTTCAAATGTGAATTTTGACAAGTTGAGCAGACTCATGGCTTTATTGTTTCAAAAGCATGTGGCCCTCACATCTGCACGCGAAACCTACGCACTTCAGGTGGCAAGGTCATCAGCAGAAATACAGTCCCTTTTAAGTATAAACTTTCCGAGACACTTTGGTGAACTCTAGGGACGGATATTTAATGTGTCCAGTACAACTGGAATCGCACATTCCTTTAAGGCTGTTGGCTCTAGTTTCAATCACACCTTCTCCTACATATTCGGTTTGATACCATCAGCCATCCCCTCAATTTTCTCTAGTATTTTCAGGGGATTTCCAATAACTTTGGCTATATTAGCTGGCATTTTGCTGTTGGTATTTATTTATGCTGAATGGCTGTCCCGCCACAACAACGAGGAATGAAAGCGCTCCCATCAGCACAGCTGTGTCGTAAACGCATGATGCAGTATTAATTGGAGTGTGGCTGGTCCTTGTCATTTAGACCGGTTTTGCATTGTGTACAGCCCGTGTTTCGGTGCCTCTGGTGCTCTTTCGAACACTCACTGGAAGACTATCTTTCTACGCAGCGCTTGCTTTCATTGGACGCTGATCTGTTGATGTGCTCAATGAGGGCTCATTACCGGACATGCTTGTTGAGGTTGCATTTGCTACGGGAAGCTAATTATGAGTTGCCCTTCTGGGAGGTTGTGGCTCTTGACTCATCTTTGGGTACACCGGAAAGCCTTGGCTGAGGCTGTGGAACACGACTGCTCTTGGATCCTTCTTGGCGATGCTTTTCCAGCTTTAACATCTGCTGAAGTGGAAGATTTCCTGTCCTCTATGGTCCCGGAATCGATTGGAACTTTTTAAAAATAACTTTACCCTTTGAAATTCGGTATTTTTATGCCACATGTTCATGTTTTAAGTTGTACTTTTATATGCTTACGTGTCCTTTCCACTTGTCATAATTGACATTAATTTTTACATATATATCTTAGGTTGAGCTTTTGGTAGCAATTTTATATGTCTTTAGGCTTTGAACCACCTTGAACCGACAAGGGGGGGGGTGTTGTGTAGCCATTTTAGCTATAGCTCCATACATGTTATTTTAACACGCTAGGCCAAGCCGCTGTGCACTCTAACCTAGATATATTTTATTTGGCTTTATTTTATTATTGTTACAATAGCCACTTTTACGGTCTTGTTTTAATTTCTGTTTATCTAACTGTTTTTGCCTAGGCCAGCACTCTGTTCTCAAACAAGACATTCTTCCTCACTCTCTGCTTCTTCCCAGGCTACAGCACGGTACATTGCCGCTGAACGTGGTAGAAGTTTAGGCCCATATTTATACTTTCGTAGCGCCGCATATGTGTCATTTTTTGACGCAGAAGCAGTGCAAACTTCCAAAATACAATTGTATTTTGTAAGTTTGAGCCACCTTTGGGTCAAAAAGTGATGCAAATGCAGTGCTAAAAAAGTATAAATATGGGCCATACTGCCTCTGTTTGTCATTTATATATGAGACTAAGGTAACTGAGAGAAACAGATGAGACCTGAGTGACCACAGCTTCCCTGAGAAACCAATTATGTCATGCGCTCGGCTGCCCAGTCATCCCTGCCCTTGGGTAGAGATGAGGCACTGCTAGTTAGCTGGAGTAAAACCCAGATTGGAGCGACAGGTATCACCTGCAGAGGGTCAGACTTCTTTTCCCACACCGTGGGCGTTTCTGCTGCTCAAAATCCAGTAGTCTCATTAGAATAATGAGAGCCTACTCCACAGATCCAAGCTACTACACAGTGGTTCCCAACGTGTGGTCCGGGGACCCCTGTGGGGTCAGCAAAGCCTCCTCTGGGTGTCCGTGACTATTTGGAAAATTAAATAATATCAATAGATTAGGTCCCCAGCTTTCAGTAATGTCTAAGTGGGGGTCCCCAGATTCCAATAATGATTCAGTGGGGGCTCCCTGTTTCACTAATGAAAAAGTGGGGGTCCATGGAAGTCAAAAGATTGGGAACCACTGTACTAGAAGGTTAACCACTGATTTATTTAGTGAATTTTCTGGTTCACTCTAACAAGGACTGTGTTCCACCCCATCAACTAATAACCCAATTTCTTACAGTGTATCAGGATGCATGATTGACTTTCTGGTCATGCATCTGAGTGCAAGCAAAAACAGTGGTCCCCGTGACCACAAGCTAGGAAGTAAAATAAAACAGAAATCAAAGCCCAGTAGGCCCTTTAAGCCTCTGGGACCGGTGCCACTGCACCAGCTTTCTTATTGATCGCTATGCAACTGTTGGTGCCAGATGTTGGCTCAGCTGGGTTGAGAGGTTTGGGGACACCCTGTATTTTGAGTGTGGTTGGTGTGTGCTTTGGCTAGTAATGCAAAACAAAAATGAATATTAACACAGGGTCTGCGCTGAGCACTGTGATAGATCCGTGGATCTGCACACGTGGAAAAAAAATGTGTATAATTTCTTGCTCATCAGGGGTCGCTCAGTGACCCCTCTATCATATATGTATAAGACATATAGATCATGGCACAGAAAAACAAGAAGTGGCAGTAAGTTACACCAGGAGGCCCAGACTCTAAGGAAAATCAGAAGCAAGTGAGAGGGCAAAAGGAATTAATGGACAATAATCTAACTGTAATTAACTTGACAGGTAAAACTTCAATGAATGGTGTCTGTCTTAAAGATGAGCTTAACATTCTGCAGGAACATAGTTTGGCAATGCACATGCACAAACGAAAACAGATTTAATTACATTTGTAGGAAAAGTTAAATTGTTGATGGTCCATGCTCACAGAACCAAAGTATGTATCTAGGTAGAAGAAGGATCCATGGACAAATTATCAGGATCTTAAGGATGCATTAAGGATGCTTAACAGTCTGGGGGAAAATTTCCATTAAGCTAAAGCGAAGGAGAAGGTAATATCTGTGCTATGCTGGAGGAGATAGGAATCCAACAAAGTAGTGGATCAAGTGAATTAAGGGTAAAATCTTGCTTCATCCCCAAAACCTCAAATGATTCAGTGGACACTTTTCATTATATGGTGAATAAAGAATTAAATAAGCTGTGAAGTAGACGACAGATCAAGGATGTACACACCATTACTCAACAACAATAGCAAGCTATTACAACCTTAACAAATGACTCTGAGATAGTCATCAAGCAGTTGAACAAGGGTGGAAACACCATCCTGCTTACAAGAGAATATGAAAATGAAGCTCTATGACAATTGGCTGAGAGAAGTTGTTACAACCCTATTAGTAGGAATGAGTATTTGCACATTAGGAACATGCTATATGAGCTTGTAGGGGACTGCAAAGACAGAGGAATTATGGACTATGAAGAGTTCAGATATTTAAAATGTGACCATCCACTAGTTTCCATATTTACCATATCCCAAAGATCCATAAGAACTCAAATTTCCCCCATGGATGTCCTATCATTTCTTCTAAACCTAGTCTGTTTAACAAATATTTCAACCTATGTAGACTTTTATCTCGTTCCATTTGTTCGAAGTGTGAGCTTGAATGTTAAAGACACTAAAGCCACATCATTTTTTTATGCTAATGTGTGTTATAAGGCCAAAAACGCTGCACTGTAATTACAAAATGGCGCAATGCTTGCCTTGCACCACTTTGTCACCCCTTGCACCACATTATGCCTGCGTCAGGAATAATCTATGCAAGGCAGGTGCTCCGCTGCTACGGGGGCCAACAAAATGGGGCAAAGAAATCTATGATATTTCTTTGCATCATTTTCATCAGCATTTTTTAAGGCCTGCTAAAATCAGGCATTAAAAAGAAGCTCCCATTGTGTTCAATGGGTCTCTGGGTGCTTTGCAGGATTAGTGTCATAATTATGCACGCTAATCCTGCAAAGCACCAGACTAGCATAAAAAATTATGATGCTAGTACCCCTGACTACCTCCATGATGCAGCGTATTTTAAATATGGCACACACATGGTGGCATGAGGGGGGCGGCACCACTTTTCATAAATCTACCCCTAAATATTTTTTAAGGCTAATTGATGGCATGAATGGGTAGAACATTTCTTGATGACCACTCTTGATATGACTAATCTGTACACCTGTGTTGCACATAAAGCAGGTCTGTAGGCATTAAAGTTCTTTATGCAGAGCAGGACATTGAAATTCTATGAACACAATAAGATGAATTTACAGTTCATTGTGTTCTGCCTGAATACCAACATTTTCACGTTTGGCGGCAGCTGTAACGACAAATACAGGGGAAGGCCATGCGCATCTCCTTCGCCCCCAACTATGCAAACTTGTTCATGGGGTTTTGGGAGAAGCAGGTGGCCTGGGCAGATACTAATTAAACATAGGTCAATAATCTTGCCTTGTGGGCCCGCTACATACATGAGTTCCTTATAGTATAGAGAAGTGTCTGAAGAGTATGTAGCGAGGCTTAATTGGAATAAACTGAATTTACATTTTATCAGCTGCATAAGTGATCAGAAGGTATAACTTTTGGATCTTAAGTTATTTATAAAGGTCAATAGGTTGCTGAATTAATTGCATCGAAAGCCCACCACAGGGAATTCCTTGACGAATGCCAAAATTGCTCATCCAGGCAGTTTAAAGTGCAGCATCCATTTTAAAGAGTTGCTGCAGGTAAAGCGTAATTGCTCAAGAGAAGAAGACTTTGAAAAAGAAGAGATGGAAACTTTAGATTTAAGAGGAGAGGGTATCTACCTTCCAATCTTTCGCCCACTAGTGCTAAGCTAAAATCAAAACCTAGACAGGAACGTTTGAAGGACAAAACAAAGGGCCCTGAAGACAAAACGATAAGATTGATCATGGGGTTTTCGAAAAATTCCCAATAGGTATTTGCAATATTAAAAATAAATTGGCATATTTTCCAAGTTAAACCCATTCAGGGCTTTATAGAACATACCATTTTTATATTCTTTCAAATAATTCCTAATACGAGTTAGGCTGGGAGAAATTATATATTCCTTTACATTTGCTTTTTTGTCCCTCTCATCTCCACTTACTTTTTGTACCCGAATTTTGATTGATTTTACGAATCGTCTGACATTCATATGGGTAAATCAATGAAGCAGATTTAGAAATGTAAGTAGGAGATTTCAGACACTTCCATTGTATATGTTTATTGTTTGGGTAGTGTTTTTCTCATATTTATTTTTCTCTCCCCCCCACCTCCACCTCTACAGCATTCATTGTGACAAGTATAATTAAATGTTGCATTCAGTTTATTCCGTTTGTATGTACAAAGATTATATTTTGGGGACTAATAATATTTTATGTATGTTTACATAGCACATGGGAATAATTTTTTCATGCCAACGAATTCGATTTTGAGGAAGTGGGACTAATGTATTTAAACTTATTCATCATGTATTGGAAGGAAGTACAAAATGTCCGCCATCTTAGAGTAATTATGAGTTTGACTAACTGCACCAACTCTTCTTTCTATTTTTTTATTGTTTGTAATTGGTTTGAATCACCTGGTTTTTAAGAGGTGGTTCTTGCGTGTATTGTCACTGACATCAAAAAAGTCCAGGTAACGAAACGCATCTGTCAAATAAATATCAATTGCATGTCCCGCGAGCGCCTATTTCTCTTTTGAGTAAGTGGATTGAATTAAGAACCTGAACCACTCTCACTATCCGAGGCAAAATATAATAATTTGTGTAGAGGGGTATGAATGGGCCCCCTCTTCAGGCCCATTTTGGGCCCCATTGACCCTATCACTTGGGAGCTGAAATGTGATAAAATGGGGAGTGGGGCTGAGTGGCCACAATCCTGAATCTTTAACCCCTTCGCTGCCAGGCCTTTTCCCCCTCAGGTGCCAGGCCTTTTTTTGGCTATTTGGGGCAGTTCACACTTGGGCCCTCATAACCTTTTGTCCACATAGGCTACCCATGCCAAATTTGCGTCCTTTCTTTCCATCTTACTAGGGATTCTAGAGGTACCCAGAGTTTGTGGGTTCCCCTGAAGGAGACCAAGAAATTAGCCAAAATAAAGCAAAAATGTTTTTTTTTAAAGGGAAAAAAGGGCTGCAGGTGAAGGCTTGTAGTTTTTTCACTGAAAATGGCATCAACAAAGGGTTCACGGTGCTAAAATCACCATCTTCCAAGCTTTAAGGAACAGGCAGACTTGAATCAGAAAACCCAATTTTTCAACACAATTTTGCCATTTTACTGGGACATACCCCATTTTTACCATTTTTGGTGCTTTCAGCCTCCTTCCAGTTAGTGACAGAAAAGGGTGTAAAACTTATGCTGGATCCTGGAAAGCTAAAATTTTCTGAAACGTAGACAAAATTCAGAATTTAGCAAGGGGTAATTTGTGTAGATCCTAAAAGGGTTTCCTACAGAAAATAACAGTTGAAATGAAAAAAATATTGACATTGAGTTGAATAAACAGCCATTTTTCTCCACGTTTTACTCTGTACTTTTCTCCTGCGATGTCAGACAAAGCAATATACTCTTACATCTGCTGGACTCTTCTGGTTGCGGGTATATATAGGGCTTGAAGGTTCATCAAGAACCCTAGGTACCCAGAGCCAATAAATGAGCTGCACCTTGCAATGGGTTTTCATTCTATACCGGGAATACAGCAATTCATTTGCTGAAATATAAAGAGTGAAAAATAGGTATCAAGAAAACCTTTATATTTCCAAAATGGGCACAAGATAAAGTGTTGAGAAGGAGTGGTTATTTGCACATCTCTGAATTGTGGGGTGCCCATACTAGCATGTGGATTGCAGGCTATTTCTCACATCGACGTCTTTTTTACACACTGTCTTACATTTGGAAGGAAAAAATTTGGAGAAAGACAAGAGGCAATAACACTTGTTTTGCTATTCTGTGTTCCCCAAGTCTCCCAATATAAATGGTACCTCATTTGCGTGGGTAGGCCTAATGCTCGCTACAGGAAACGCAAAATACACCCATCATATTTTTACATTGAAATCTGACATGTTTTTTGCAACGTGCCTAGCTGTAGATTTTAGCCTCTAGCTCAGCCGGCACCTAGGGAAACCCACCAAACCTGTGCATTTTTGAAAACTAGATACCTAGGGGAATCAATGATGGGGTGACTTGTGGGACATTCACCAGGATCTGTTACCCAGAATCCTTTGCAAACCTCAACATTAGGCCATAAAAACACTCTTTCCTCACATTTTGGTGACAGAAAGTTCTGGAATCTGGGAGGAGCCACACATTTCCTTCCACCCAGCATTCCCCTAAGTCTCCTGATAAAAATAATACTTCACTTGTGTGGGTAGGCCTATCGCCTGCGACAGGAAATGCCCCAAAACACAATGTGGACACATCACATTTTCCCAAAGAAAACAGAGCTGTTTTTTGCAAAGTGACTAGCTGTGGATTTTGGCCTCTAGCTCAGCCGGCACCTCGGGAAACCTACCAAACCTATGCATTTCTGAAAACTAGACACCAAGGGGAATCCAGGATGGGGTGACTTGTGGGGCTCTCACCTGGTAATCTTACCCAGGATCCTTTGTAAACCTCAAAATTTGGCAAAAGAAAACCTTTTTCCTCTCATTTTGATGACAGAAAGTTCTGGAATATGAGAGGAGCCACAAATTACCTTCCACCCAGCATTCCCCCAAGTCTCCCAATAAAAAGGGTACCTTACTTGTGTGGTTAGGCCTAGCGCACGGGACAGGAAATGCCCCAAAACACAACAAGGACACATCACATTTTTCCAAAGAAAACAGAGCTGTTTTCTGCAAAGTGCCAAGCTGTGGATGTTGGCCTCTAGCTCAGCCCGCACCTTGGGAAACCTACCAAACCTGCACATTTTTTAAAAGTAGACACCTAGGGGAATCCAAGATGGGGTGACTTGTGGGGCTCTCACCAGGTGATGTTACCCAGAATCCTTTGCAAACCTCAAAATTTGGCCAAAAACACACTTTTCCCTCACATTTCGGTGACAGAAAGTTCAGGAATCTGAGAGGAGACACAAATTTCCTTCCACTCAGCGCTCCCCCAAGTCTCTCGATAAAAATGGTACCTCACTTGTGTGGATAGGCCTAGTGCTCGTGAGAGCAAATGCCCCAAAACACTATCGGGACACATCAAAATGATCAAATACAAAACTACCTGTTTTTGCGGGGAAGGCACCTGCGTTTTTGGTGCTGGGCTCAGCAGCCATCTAGGGAAACAGACCAAACCCAGACATATTTGTGAAAACTAGACACTCGAGGTAGTCCAGGGAGATGTGACTTGCGTGGATCCCCCAAATTTTTCTTACCCAGAATCCTCAGCAGACCTCAAAGTTAGCTAAAAAATGTAATTTTTCCCACATTTCTTTGTAGTATCACCACAACAGGACAAATGTCCTACCACCCAATGTTCCCCTCAGTCTCCTGGTAAAAACAATACCTCACTTGTGTAGGTTGGTCAAGTGCCTGTGAAAGGGAAGAGCCAAAACATGTTGAAATTGAGGGGGAACCAAAGCGGGTCCAAAAGGGCAGTTTGAAATAAAACATTTTTAGGCTGACAAGTGCAGCAGAATTTTTATCGGTATGGATGATACAATGTTGGGTGGTAGGAATTATGCGGATTCCTGCAGATTCCGGAAGGTTCCATCTAAAAAATGTGGGAAAATGTGTAATATCCAGCAAAGTTGGAGGTTTGCAGGGCATTGTAGGTAAGAAAATGGTGCGGGTGCATGTGAAGTACACCACCCTGAAATCAACCAGATGTCTAGGTCTTTTTGATTTTTCTACATGGCAGCGTCCCAAAGTAAAAAAAGGTGTTGCCCTCACCATTCCAAGTGGGACGATTTTGAGAGTTACCAAGCTCTCATGGCCAAAATGTAAAACCAAAACCCAAAATAATCAAATGTCCTCTTGCTTACCGTGGGATTAGATGTTTTAATATGCGAGGGAGAGCTGAAAGACTGTTACCCCCTTCAGTTGGGGTGGGGGCATAACCAGGCCCATACTGGTTGGTAGCCACCACCCCACTTTTGTTTTTTTTTATTCCCTAGCTTCTAGTAGACATTCTGCACCCCGGGGTATGGATCGGGGGTAATTGCCCAATCTGCCCACTGGTGGGCAGAACAACTTTGGCCCCATTGATTTGGGGTGAGGGAATGGCCATTCTTCCACCCTCTTATTTTGGAAAAAAAAATCTTCCCTGGTCTGTGGTTGGCTTTCTCCCCCCCCATTGGGGGCAGATGGGCCTTCCAAAAATAGGCCGATCTACCCCCAAGGGAGGCAGATATGGCCAACAGTAATATGCCCCCATGGGGAGCAACCCTTGCCCAAGGGGCAGCCCCCCAAACAAAACACACATACACACACACCAATCCCTGGTGTCTAGTGGTTTCTGGCAGATTGGCCTAACAAAAATAGGTCGATCTGCCCCCAAGGGGGGCAGAAATGGCCTAAATACAATTTCCCCCCAGGGGAGCGACCCTTGCCTAAGGGGTCGCTCCCCATACATAAAAACATAAAGTACTGGTGTGTAGAGGTTTCTGCCCCCCCGGGGGCAGATCAGCCTAATTATATTAAGCCGATCTGCCTCCGGGGGGGACAGAAAAGGCCTAAAAATATTTCCCCCCACCTGGGGAACGGCCCTTTCCAGGGGGCCGCTACACTTATACGTAAGTATTTAAAAAAAAAAAATTCCCTGGTGTCTAGTGGTTTCTGACCACCCTTGGGGCAGATCGGCCTAATTATATTAGGCCGACTGCCCCCGGGGGGGCAGAAATGGCCTAAAAATAATTTGGCCCCAGGGAGCGACCCTTGCCTAAGGGGTCACTCCCCACATATAAAAAAAAAAAAAAAACAAACAAAATACTATCCCTGGTGCCTGGGGGTTTTCTGCCACCCCTGGTGCAGATCGGCGTAATTATATATGGGCCCATCTGCCCCCAGGGGGTAGAAATGGCCTAAAAATAATTTGGCCCCCTGGAGAGCGGCCATTGCCCAAGGGGCTACTCCCCTTATGCGTAAGTATGATTTAAAAAAATCGCTGGTGTCTAGTGGGCATTTCTGCTGCCCGATCGCATCGTGATCGGGCAGCAGAAATGCTTCGAGAGACATGGGCGGTCATTACAACATTGGCGGTAAAAGCCGCTTACCGCCGTCCAGAAGATCGCCAACCTAACGCTGTGGCCGCGGAATACCGCCACAACTATTATGAACCACAGCTCGGAATCCCCCAAAATACAGACACCCACACAAGTCCGCCACACCAAAGGTCAGTGATAAACTGGCAAAAACAAAACCTCCACTGTCACGCCAACAGAAATATGCCCACACTATCACGACCCACGAATCCACGCAGCGGTCTTTCAACCGCGGTATTCCATTGGCGGTACACACCGCCGCGCTCAAAATACACACACATTTACAAAACACAGCCACATTGGACAATTTGAAATACACACACCTGATACACATACACACACACCACTCCCACACTCTCAATACAATATAAAACACACACCCACATCACCCACAAACCCTTACGACAAAAATTACTGAGAGGAAGCCAGAGAGAGACACCACCATCAACAACACTAGCATCCACAGGCACACAACACCATCACCCACATAACTTCCACGCACCGCACACTGCACAGCACTACATATCAGCACACTTATCACCCCACAGACCACCCCACACATCACTTACACCACCCCATGGCACGGCAAAGACACCCCAGGTTCTCGGAGGAGGAGCTCAGGGTCATGGTGGAGGAAATCGTCCGGATAGAGCCACAGCTATTCGGAGCACAGGTGCAGCACACCTCAATTGCAAGGAAGATGGCGCTATGGTGAAGAATAGTGGACAGGGTCAACGCAGTGGGACAGCACCCAAGAAATTGGGAGGACATCAGAAAGAGGTGGAACGGCCTACGGGGGAAGGTGCGTTCCGTGGTCTTAAGACACCACCTGGCGGTTCAGTGGACTGGCGGCGGACCCCCACCTCCTCACCCACATCTAACAACATGGGAGGAGCAGGTCTTGGTGATTCTGCATCCTGAGGGCCTCACAGGAGTAGGTGGAGGAATGGACTCTGGTAAGTCAAATCTTAACTATTACATCCCCCACCCTACCTGCATGCCAGCACATACCCCCACCCTCACCCTCATCACTCTAACTCCTCACAAATGTCCCAACATCACAAACCACACATCCTAACACCAAGCCCTGCATGCAACAACAAAGCATGGACACCCATCACCAAAGCATGCCCACTGCACATAACCATCCACCCCCCTAAACCATCATCACACAAGGTCCCACACAGGAATGCAAGCACTGGGGTACACGGTCAACCACCCATTGCACACCATGACACACACAGATGTAATAAACATTCTTTTATACCCCCGCAGGACCCCTACCCAACGTCACCGGACAGGAGGGTCCACACATGTCCACACCACCAACAGAAGAGGCCCACAGTGATGACAGCAGCTCTGTCCAACTGGATCTAGATGACCAGCCCGGCCCATCGGGGACCTCGGGACAGTCGGTTCCCCACACCCAGTCACAGGCCACCACAGAGCATCCCCCCTCTGGAAACACCAGCACAGCACCCACCCAGCGGGCCCATACCTCCGTCCCCAGGACACGTCAAACAGCTGTGTGTCCACCACTACAGGGAACCCAGGCATACCCACTACCCTAACAACAACAGGGACCTGGGGCAGTGGTAGTGGGCACACGGTTCAGGGGACAGAGGAACAGGAAAACCGGGGAACTGGAAGGGCTGCTGTGCGACAGGGTGGCGGACAGGCCCAGGGAACCCACTCTCCACGAGGCCCTCTCCTCCATCATGGGAGCCTACCACCATTCCCAGGAGACGATGGCAACGGTACTGGCCAAGTTTCAGGAGACCCAGTGGCTGCAGGAGGAACAGTATATGGGCTTCAGGGAGGAACTCAGAACCATCAATTCCACCCTGGGCACCATCGTAGGGGTGCTGAAGGAAGTACTCAACACCAGGAGGGACACTGTGGCACTACAAGGGGCCCCTGACACTAGCCTGGACGATGAACTGCCCACCACCTCTGCCGGCACTAGTGGACAGGAGGCACCGCCACAGGACCACCACACCAGCACCCCAACCCCTGCAGAGGGAGAACCACCTCGCAAACGGTCCCTGAGGTCCAGGACAAAGACAGAGAATGATGCCAAGACCCCAGCCAAGAAATGAGACAACCCTGATTGTCATCCTACTGTCCCACTTTGTCACCCTGTCCATCCTCAAACTGCCCCAGCTCCACTTCCTATGCCCATATGGGCAATGCACCTGTGAGACTAATAGACTGAAACTCTGCCATGGACATTCCTCCGCCATCACCCCTCACCATTTTACAACCCCCTCCAATATTGAGCACTTAAAGAAACACCCTTAAAGCACAAAACAATCTGGAGTCTGTGGTTTTGGAATACTGTATTAGCAATAACTGTGGCAAAAAGCTTTTTCATTGGTAATGTCAACATACCTATGTCACACAGCTCTAGTCCATGAGGAATCAAAGCAGATGCCACACAGTGGGACCCATATCTGTGAAATCGTAAGGGAAAGTGACAACTCAGTGACCATACACTGGGTGAAAACGACAGACAGTAGAGAGGTAGTAGTGTTTAAGTACATGTAGTAGGCAGGTCTGTATTCTTACCTGTGTCTCACTGGAAATATTGATGGATCACTGAGTCCCTGTTGTCCATGTCTTATTCCTCTGCTTCCTCGTCTTCACTGTCCACAGGCTCCACAGCTGCCACAACACCGCCATCTGGACCATCCTCCTGCAGAAAAGGCACCTGTCGTCGCAAAGCCAAGTTGTGAAGCATACAGCAGGCCACAATGATCTGGCACACCTTCTTTGGTGAGTAGAATAGGGATCCACCTGTCATATGGAGGCACCTGAACCTGGCCTTCAGGAGGCCGAAGGTCTGCTCGATCACCCTCCTAGTTTGCTCATGGGCCTCATTGTAGCGTTCCTCTGCCCGTGTCCTGGGATTCCTCACTGGGGTCAGTAGCCATGACAGGTTGGGGTAACCAGAGTCACCTGCAAATGGCGACGGACAACTGTTAGACACACACTAACCTGGAGGGATATCCCCAGACCCACACAACCATTCCCACTGACTAGATTCCAGGTGCTCACCTAATAGCCACACACGGTGCCTCTGGAGTTGACCCATCACAAAAGGGATGCTGCTATTCCGCAGGATGTAGGCGTCATGCACTGAGCCAGGGAACATGGCATTCACATGGGAGATGTACTGGTCTGCCAAACATGCCATCTGTACATTCATGGAATGATAACTCTTCCGTTTTCTGTACACCTGTTCACTCCTGTGGTGGGGTACCAAAGCCACAGGTGTCCTATCAATGGCACCTACGATGTTGGGGATATGTCCCAGGGCATAGAAATCACCTTTCACTGTAGGCAAATCCTCCACCTGAGGGAAAACGATGTAGCTCTGCATGTGTTTCAGCAGGGCAGACAACACTCTGGACAACCCGTTGGAAAACATAGACTGGGACATCCCTGATGCTATGGCCACTGTTGTTTGAAATGACCCACTTGCAAGGAAATGGAGCACTGACAGCACCTGCACTTGGGGGCGGGATTCCTGTGGGATGGCGGATAGCTGACATCAGGTCTGGCTCCAACTGGGTACACAGTTCCTGGATTGTGGCACGGTCAAGCCTGTATGTGATTATCACATGTCTTTCCTCCATTGTCGACAGGTCCACCAACAGTCGGTACACCGGAGGATGCCGCCATCTCCTCACAAGTCCCAGCGGACGGTGCCTATGAACAACAGCGAGCACAGAGTGAAACAACTGAGAGGTACGTACCCACAGCTTACACAGAACACCGTTCATAATCTAAAAAGAGGCCTGTATGTGTGTTGAGGCTAGGCCTAGGTATGTGTGACGCTGTTGAAATTGTAGGCATGTGGGACCCTGATATGGCAGTTGCCTGACCTGTAAAGTGGGACAATGGGATGTGAGGTAACTGCGCTGACGTTGTACACCGTCGCGGTAGGCGGTCGAAGACCGCGGCGCAATGCTGCATTGGTTAACATTGGACCCTATGGGTCCCAGGAGCCAATGACGATGTACGCCGGCGGTGACGGTACGCACCGCCGCGGACGTGACAGCCATTTTCTATCTATTCAATCACTCGATACCTGATCTTCGACAGGAGAGGACCTACACTGCAAGTGCTGCTGTGACCTCGGTCTGGAAGAGACAATGGCTTGAGGGTCTGGGGAAAGGGCCCCTGCCTTCACATCGGAGGAGTTGTAGAAACTCGTGGATGGGGTCCTCCCCCAGTACACGCTACTCTACGGTCCTCCAGACAAACAGGTATGTACACTGGGAGCATGCTATATGGACTATGCCTGTGTGGAGAGGGGTGGATGTAAGAAGGAAGGGGGGAGAGTGCGGCGTGCATGAAAGGACGGTGAGTGCATGTGCCACATGGCAAGGATAGGGATGGGGGCCAATCACTTTGACAGTGCAGTTGGTAATAACTTTCTCTTCCCCCTGTACAAATCATGTAGGTCAGCGCCCACCAGAAAAAACATATTTGGCGTGCCATTGCCAAAGACGTCCGGACCCTGGGGGTCTACAACAGACGGAGCACCCACTCCTGGAAAAGATGGGGGGACATTCGCCGCTGGAGCAAGAAGACGGCGGAGGCTCAGCTGGGGATGGCCTCCAACCTGGGAGGGGTGCCTGTCGCACCATGACCCCCCTTATGTTCAGGATCCTGGTGGTGGGGTACCCGGAGTTGGAGGGGCACTTGAGGGCATCACAGCAGCCACAAGGGGATGAGTACACTCTCATTCTGCTGATTTTGTGCACAGTGTCTGGGTGGGGGAGGTGGGCTGTGGGTTTCCCTAGGCCAGGGTGAGTTCCGTAGGCAAGGTCGCTCCGTAAGGCAGGCCATGTGGCACCCCACTGCACCTCTGTAGAGTGACAACTACACCTAGTCATGCCTCTGTGTCAGCCATGTGTGCAGATGTCATCCATAGCCTAGTAGGCCATTTCCCAGGAATTGAACAGTGGAGCCCAAGAGCGCGGCGTAGTACAGGGGGCTTCTGTGTCTGTCGTGTCCGCCAACAGTAGCGGTAATGCATGCTCTCAACATGTCTTTCTTCTGTCGTCCCCCACCTTTTTGTGGTCTCCCTGTTCTTGTGTGCATTAGCATCATCAGGCGGAGGAGCAGTGGCACCGGAGCACGAGGGGGCTGCCTCCCACATGGCCATGGAGGGCCACACTACGGACTCGGACTTCACCAGTGGGACGGAGGGCGAGGGGAGCTCCACGGCAGGGACAGGAGCTGAGACCAGTTACACGGACTCGTCCTCTGATGGGAGCTCCCTTGTGGTGGCGGCAACATCTGTGCCCCCCCATCTACAGGTACAGCCTCCACCCCCCTTCCATCACGGCCCTCCCAGTAGCCCCTCAGTCTTCGCCCCGTGCCGGCTCAACCGGGAGGGTGGGCATCACCTTCGCCCCAGGCACCTCAGGCCCTGCCCCAGTCACCCCTGCTGTCCTCAGTGAGGAGGCCATTGAGCTCCTCAGGTCCCTCACCTTTGGGCAGTCTACCATTTTGAATGCCATCCAGGGTGTAGAAAGGCAGCTGCAACAAACAAATGCATTCCTGGAGGGCATTCATTCTGGTCAGGCGGCCCTTCAGCAAGCCATTGTCCCTGTGTCTAGCCTCCCCCCTCCAATTTCCTCCACCCAAACCCAATCCCCTGTACCTCAGCCTATCCCAAGCACACCATCAGACCAGCATGCACACACGTCAACACACAAGGGAAGCTCAGGCAAACATAAGCACCACACATCCCACAGGCACTCACGCAAGCATCATACACATGCAGACACACCAACATCCACTGCCTCCACTGTGTCCCCCTCCTCCTCATCTCCCTCCTCCCTCCCTGTCTCATCTGCACTCACACCTGCATGCACTACCTCTACAGCCACTACTACCATCACCAGCACACCCACCACCACACCCCGCTCACGTGCAGTCACCACCCCACTACCATTCACACATCCCCTTTGTCGTCTCCCAGTGTGTCTGTGACGCCCCCTCCCAATATACACAAATGCAGGCACACACCCACCCAACAGCCATCCACCTCAGGACAGCCTCCAGTGCATGCACCTTCGCCCAAAGTCAGCAAATGAACACCTCCTACAACCACAACCTCTTCCTCCACTCCCAAACCCCCTCCAGCTACCCGTCCCAGAGCTCCAAAAAACCTTTCCTGTCCAACCTTGACCTCTTTCCCACACCTCCCCCACCCCGTCCGTCTCCTAGGTCCCGAACTAGCATCTCAGCCACGACATCTCCAGGACCAGTGGTGCCTGTAGTCACCAGAATCTGGAGTGCACCGGCCACGAGGGCAGCCAGTGTGGCACGGAGCCACAGCACAGACAGTCCCCTACCTGTCAAGCAAGTTGGCCAGTGCCCGGTGGGAGGGGGGAAGACTCCAGCCACCAAAGCCGCTCCCAGGGCTACAGGTGGGAGTGTGGAGTCAGCTGCGACACCTTCCAAGGTGGGGAAGGGGCACAAGAAAGTCAGCAAGTCTGGGAAGAGCAGCACGGCAGAGAAGACCACCATCATACCAGCTGCCCAGGAGGCCGCCGCCAGCACCAGCCCAGCTGCCCAGAAGGCCACCGCCAGCACAAGCCCAGCTGCCCAGGAGGCCAGCACAAGCCCAGCTGCCCGGGAGGCCACCGCCAGCACCAGCCCAGCTGCCCAGGAGCCCACGGCCCGCACCAGCCCAGCTGCCCAGGAGGCCACCGCCAGCACAAGCCCACCTGCCCAGGAGGCCACCGCCAGCACCAGCCCAGCTGCCCAGGAGGCCACCGCCAGCACAAGCCCAGCTGCCCAGGAGGCCACCGCCAGCACAAGCCCAGCTGCCCAGGAGGCTACTGTCAGCAGCAGCCCAGCTGGGCCATGAAGGACCGCCAGCAAAAGCCCCGCTGGGCCATGAAGGACCGCCAGCACCAGCCCCGCTAGGCCATGAAGGACCGCCAGCAAAAGCCCCGCTAGGCCATGAAGGACCGCCATCAGCTGAGTCACTGCAATGGAGACCGCCGCCTCATGAACCGCTGAACAGGGCACCGCCACCTCAAGAACCGCTGAACAGGGCACCGATGTCTCAAGAACCGCTGAACAGGGCACCGCCGCCTCAAGAACCGCTGGCCCATGAGCGCCAAGGGCACTGACGCTACTGTGTCCATCACAGGCAGAATGAAGCACTCTGGGCACCATGCCCCCTCCAGAACCAGTGGAGAGATCCATCCACTACCTCTGTCCTTAGCAGGATGAAGCACTCTGGGCACCATGCCCCCTCCAGAACCAGTGGAGACTGTCATCCACTACCTCTGTCCTTAGCAGGATGAAGCACTCTGGGCACCATGCCCCCTCCAGAACCAGTGGAGCGATCCATCCACTACCTCTGTCCTTAGCAGGATGTAGCACTCTGGGCACCATGCCCCCTCCAGAACCAGTGGAGACTGTTATCCACTTGAGAGACTGTGGCTTTGCACTCCCCAGGATGGAACAGTGGGCAACCCACCCATTGGAGAGACTTGAGAGACTGTGGCTTTGCACTCCCCAGGATGGCACAGTGGGCAACCCACCCACTGTAGAGACTTGAGAGACTGTGGCTTTGCACTCCCCAGGATTGAACAGTGGGCAACCCACCCACTGTAGAGACTTGAGAGACTGTGGCTTTGCACTCCCCAGGGTGTGATGTATCAATATGCATTAGTGTGTGTGTTGTAGTGGGTGAGGGTGGAGGTGGGGGTGTTGCGTGTGTGTGTCCCTGTTTTTTCCCTCCCCCTCCCCTGTGTCGTAGGTGCAGTACTCACCGTGGTCTTCGCCGCCGGCGTTCGTGCTCCTGGTAGAGGAGCAGGAAGACTATTGCAGGGAGAATTTGGATTTCCGGGTCTATTGTGTCCTCGTTCCTCATGGGGTGTGTAGAGGTGAGCATTTTCCCTTCAGAATCCTGTTTCCGCTGCGTTTTTATCCGCGGTGAATCCGCCCCGGAAAAGGTGGCGGATTGGTGGGTTCTAATAGTGTGGGCGGTACATTGTCTCCTGCGTGTCTGTTGGCGGTGACCGCTGAGCTGTTTGTTTGTACTGCCGTGGTGGTCGGAGTGTTATTGTGGCTGTCTTTGTTGGCGGTTTCCGCCACTGTCGTAGTTGCAAAATGTTTACCGCCGGCCTGTTGGCGGTCTTACTGCCGCTTCAACACCGTCCGCCAGGGTTGTAATGACCACCATGGTCTTTTCTTCCCTTTCATGTTTCTCCCGCCTCACCTCCCGGTAAGAAGAGAAATGCAAAAGCATTTCTCTTCCGGGATCGCACTGGCAGCAAGCTCCCAGTGCGATCTGAGGTGTCCTCTGATGAGGTCAGCGTGCGATTTGCGTGCTGACGTCATCAGACATCACTGGGGGGGTTAGTGGGGTCGGGGTCGAAGGGGAAGCAGTTCCTCTTACATCCCCAACTGAGGGGCCTGGCTCGGGTGCAGGACAAGCTGGTCTCATCCGAGGAACAAGGGAACCATGTGCCTGGACGAGACCAGCTCGCCTGTGGCACCCAACCAGTTAAAGGCCTGAGGGACCTCTTCCTCAAGTGATGATTTCGTTTTTAGAGGAGGGCCCAAGCCCCTCCTTTCAAGTCTTTAAAGGCCTCAGGGATGCCATCCCCTGGTGCCAATTAGTATAAAAAAATATGGAGCCATTGTAGGCCTTGGGGACCCCACTCGACAGATCCAAAACTAAGTTTAAATAGAGGGGGCCTCACAGCCCACCCTCTCTGAACCTTAAAGGGCCCTGAGGACCCAATACCCTGGGGCTAGCTCAGTAACTGTTTCCCAGGGAGCTCACCCGAGACACAGTAGTTTCCCTGCCCTGCTCTTGCCTGGCAGAATCATTTTTAAATCTCCCTCCAAATGAGAGCAAACATGCCTTCTCTAGCTGAAGTAGGGTACGCAGGGAAGGCAAGTCTGATCCCTGGCCGTGAAAGATTTAAATATGCTACCGCCAGCTGGGAGCAGACACCCAGAGGAAGCATGCATAATTAGCTGCTCCCTCTGGGTGGGAGAACTGCTGGCTCACGCACTATGCAGGGAGCCATCTAGGGCAGTGGGAGCCACCCACAGTCCCCAACTTGAGCTTTGTGGTGCCCCGGAAGGGTACCTGGGCACCCACCTGTGGCACCAGGGGATGAGGCCCCCAGGGCCCAAGAAGGGTTTTGTAGAGGGCCACATGGCTCTTCCCCTCAAATATATTCTTTGGGCTGAGGAATGGGATCCCTGGGTCCTAATAAGGATTGGAGAGGGGGGCAGCATGGCACCCTCCCCTCTTTTATGAAATCTTTCCAGGGTTTGGGGTCCTGGGGCCTAAAGAAGGCTTAGGCAGGGGTCTGTGTGGCCCTACTTCCCTACTGTTTTTGTTTTGACCCCAGAAGATGGGGTCCCTCGGTCCTAATAAGGCTAATAGTGTGCCTTTTCTAACTGAATTTGGCCCCATGAGATGGGCTCCCCAGGGCCTCAATGTGCTTGGGGAAGTAGTCCCCACACCCCCACCCCTTAATATTTATTACTTGATGGGTGTCACAGGTGGGAATCTGGGCACCTCCCTATAATTTAGCGAAGCTCCAAGGGAAAGAGGCTCTGCCTTGTTGAGGTGGGCCACATTGCCATCCCCAACTTTGTATAGGAATTCGGCCCTGGGGGATGTGGTCCCTGGAGCCTATGAAGGCTTGAGGAAGAATACCATGTTGCTGGGCAGGGGAGGTGAGGTGTTGGTTCCTTACGGTTGTAGGAGAGGTGATGCAGCATTTACCGCAAGGTGTCAGTTCCTTATGACAAGCCGGGGTCGATTAATTCAGCAGGTCAAAATGCGAGGCGTCGACTTCACGATGTCGCAATCACATTACTGTGCCACAGGTGCTTCAGCAGAGTCAGAGTTGGGTGGCATGGATGTCAGTGACACAGCACTTTGGACTTCAGAGGTGCTGCAGTGGCATCAAGCCTGTGTTGTAGGTCGCCTTCACTGCACTCAGCAGGGACCACAGCTCCAGTGCAGGCAGCAGCCCGGGGTCAGACAGTAGCGCCGGTTCTGAAGTAATTATGGACATCAATGCAGTGGGTTCTCTCTTGTTGCACCAGAACTCACTCCCAAGGGCCCAGGAACTTGCTCTGCATCACTTGGCAAGTCCGGACTCTCTGCAGAAGAGCCCAGTTGCTGGCAGGGAAGTCTTTGCATCCCTGAGACTTCTTAACAGGTGGCAAGCTCAGTGCACGCACTTGGAAAACCTGGAGCATAACGTAGAAATCCCAGTTCAGTCCTTTCACTCCCAGGACAGAATCAGCAAGCAGCAGGCCAGCACAACAAAGCATCAAGCACAGTGGCAGTGCCTCCTACAGCATCCAGTGTCTTTCCTGGCACAATTTCCTCTCTAACTATGTGGTGTCAGAGGTCCAGTACTTACACCAATTTCTGTCTTTGAAGTAGGCAAACTTCAAAGAGAAGTCTTTGTAGTGCAGAAGACCCTGCCTTTCCCTGCCCTAGTCCCAAACACACTCCAGGGGGTTGGAGACTGCTTTGTGTGAGGACAGGCACAGCCCTATTCAGGTTCACGTGTCAGCTTCTCCCACCACTCTAGCTTAGAAAGACCTATTAACCTGGTGATGGGCCATCAGGATATGCAGCGCACACCTCAGCTCCCTTTGTGTGAACGTCTAGGGTGAACATACAAAGAGCCCAACTGTCATTCTGACCCAGACATGTATTCAGCAGACAGGCAGAGGCACAGAATGGTTAAGTAAGAAAATGCTCACTTTCTAGAAGTTGCATTTTCAAACTCATAGTTCAACAACCATCTTCACCAACAGATATATTTTTAAATTGTGAGTGCAGATACCCCAAACTCAATATCTCTGTCTGATCCCATTTAGAAATTACACTTAAAAGATATTTCAAGGCAATCCCAATGTCTCTCTATCGGAGAGACAGGCCTTGCAATGGTGAAAAACTGTTTTAGCAGTATTTCACTATCAGGACATGTAAAGCACACCAGTACATGTCTAACCTTTTACATACACTGCATCTTGCCTTGGGGCTGCTTCTAATTTAAGGGTGACTTACATGTAGTAAAAGGGAAGGTTTGACAGGTCGCAATGGCAGTGTAAAACGGCACACATTGACACTGCAATGGCAGACCTGAGACGTGTTTACAGGGCTACTCATGTGGGTGGCACAATCTGTGCTGTGGACCAGCTAGTGGTATTTGGTTTACAGGCCCTCGGCACACCTGATGCACTGTACTAGGGACTTACTAGTAAATCAACTATGCCAGTCATGGATAGACCAATCAAATGCACAATTTAAGACAGGGAGAACTAGCACTTTAGCACTATTCTGCAGTGTTAAGGTGCCCAGAGACCTAAAACCAGCAAAAACTAAATGCAGTACACATTCAAAAACAGAAGTTCAGTGGCAAAAAGTTTGGGGATGACCACGCAAAAAGGGCTATTTCCAACAAACAGGAATAACAGGAATAAACCATTTTTACAAAAGACCCTTAATCTATAATGAAAATGTTACTCACCATTGAAGATGCAGCAAGCAGATCGCACAGAGTTGCAGAGACAGGATGCAGATCAGCCACTATCACTTTACTTAGGTAGAAAAAATGTATTATGGCGTAGGATGAACAGTCTTTATATTTGACCGACCAGGCGATCATATTTTCCTTATATTCAAATAATGACCTTGAGACAATAGACTATATTCACCCAGTCCTTTGCATTTTAATTGAATGTCCCCTGGTACCCTGGTTAAAACTTTTACAAGATGAGACCTTTAGGTGTGAGTGAAGGAGCATGGAGGTGGTGAGTGCACAACCTGAGTAATGACAGTCGTGAGAGGGGACACAAACAAGTGAGGCACATAGAATGGTTCAGGATCTTATAGAGAGTGAGGGTACAGATGGAAAGGTGAACATTCGTTTGTGTTTTATTGCATTAAAAAAATATTACATCCAGTACTTCAAACTAACTGCTACATCCCAAGGTAAGTAAATGTGGAGGGAACTATAGTAGGTTATTATTTTGTCATGCAACCAAGATCATGTGTTTTGGGAGGATGAAGGAAGTTTGAAAAGAAGCTGACTGACCCTGAAATCTAGTAGTGAGAAGAAGGGTTTTCAAGGCACGATTAGTGTTGAACCAGCTTTCAAAAAGCAACTACAATCTACATTTCTTAGAGAGCTCACTGTCTAGAATGCCTGAGCTTGTTTCCTCCCCTTATCCTCGTGTTGATTCCACCTCTCCCAGCACATGTGATGCTGGAAGAAGTTAAACCTGGAGGGGAAAAGTGGAAAAGAATCCAAGGAGAATGCCCACTTCTGGAGAGGAGACTGTGGCCTACAAACACAAAGACTGAACAACTGCACCCTCAAAACACACAGTCACCTCCCTGCTTTGTGCTAGATTGTAGTACCCTCATGGACCCCTGGAAGTAGAGCCACAGGAACGCCGGATGAGGAGAGAAACCGCATTCAGGCTGATGACAATAGTAATGTTGTCTGTGATGTTTGCATTATTAAAGTGATTTAAGTGAAACTAGTACCTAAAAGCATAAGGAGCTACTGTGGTTACCTTGTCACCCCGGACGAGGACAAAGTAATAAGTTCATGCAAACCGCCATGGAGCATGGGTGGATACAGGAAGCAAGTTAGACCTGCTGAACAAACCACCTTAAATCCTGGTTGTGGAACATTTCGAAATCCTACATTGAGGTTGAATCATGCAGAGGAGGTTCTGAGAAGCTGCGGGCTGTGATGCAAGGTTGTGTGCACAGTGACGTTTCTGATGAAGCCATCAACAGGGTTTGCGCTGCAAGGTACTGCATCATCATCAAGGATGTTGTCAATGAAGGTTTGTAATGCAAAATCCTGCATTAAGGATGCGTTATGCAGAGGTGGTTCCGAAGAGCTGCATTGTTAGAGATGTGTCATGTAAATGCAGTTCTGAGGCAGAGCTGCAAGAAGATCCATTGTACTGTATCTGTTCTGCCCAAATGACCACAGCTGGGCTGGCAGAACATCTTCAGGCCCACTTCAAATGGTCTAGGACTGGGGTAGCACCACTTGAAGGGGGCACGGCTCACAGAAGACAGAAACCATGTGCTGGTGCAAGGTGGTTGGGGACTTTTCTGACCCTGAGGCTCTGATCTGGAGGCCAGCCAACTATCCCTTGGAGTCACTCTGTCTGTACTGGGTTCAAGATGCAAGTCTAGTCCTTTTCACTCAGGAATCAGGACAGCATGTTAGCAGGGCAGCAGAGTAACACTCCTTCTTACAGCAGAGCAGCACAGCAGTCCTTCTGAGTTTTCCACAGGCCTGGAGGTGTACTGAAGAATTGTGTTAGAGTGTCTAATATTTATACTTGGTGCCAGATGTGAAAGAGGGAAATGTTATGGAGGTTTCCAGCCCCAGAGATGTTTGGAATTTCCTGCATCCTTGATCTGCTCCAGCTTGTGTGGGGGCATAAAGGACTAATGTGAAACTCTTTGTGAGTGTGCAGAGGTCGATATTTTGTGATGTCCAAGTGTAGTACGTGCAGAATTCAACACACTTGAGACAAAAATAGGGATAAATTAAGATATTTTTCCCGGCTGTGTCATTCTTATGCCACCCCTTAGGTGGCGTAGGAATCTGATGCATTCCCAGAGTTGTAAATCTGGGAATGTGTCAGATTCCTTTAGGTTCCATGGGTGTTGCGTGGGAACATCCCAAGCAACACCCATGGAACTCCCCTTTCATGCAGTGTTATGCTTGAAAGGGGTCGTATTTACAAGGCCATGAAAAGCCAAGCAAGGTGGTTTTGTGTGGCCTTGTAAATATGGGCTGGCACACTGCACCACTGCAGCATGAAAACATGATGCTCCGGTGGCGCAGTGTGCTGCTAGGGAAAATCTGAGGGGCTAAGTTATAAGCCCTTAGCGCCGTCTGTGAGTCTCTTTTTATATTATATATATATATATTATATTAGAAAAAGTGATGCACCAGCAGCTAAAGGGGCTTGTAATTAGGCCCCTGAGAATCACATATCCTGTCTCTCCTATTTCATCTAAAATCTCTTGACATGAAAACCTCAGAGAGTCAAGTAAGGTAGGATCCTTTCTTTGCAATCGAAAAGGTTAACAGGGCCTATTATCTAGGAGGAGCCTTCTTTCTGTGTAATTTCTTTTCTGACAAGTAAAGTGTTGAAATCCAAGGCATAGAGACACCTGCATATTCCTGGAAGAACACTAGCTAGACCAGTGGTAACTTGGCTTTGGCCCCCTGACTGAAAGTGGGAGACAAGCTTTTTACTTTTTTCTCTTTAGCCAATCGAGACCTTTAGAGCATCTGCCTGTTTTTGTGACTTTTATTTATGATACAATTCAATTCATATAAGCACACACCAGCAGTATAGGGAATATAGTGCTCAACAATATCAACATATCCATAAACACAGTAGAAGTCATGCAATGTGCCTGATATGATTCACCGCAGAACAGTTAATGGCCATCTTCTTGGCACAGCAGTGACAGCAGTCATCTACCTATCTCTACCAAAGACTTCCGTGACCACCAAACAACATGCATGAATGGGTATAGTTTGCACTTTTTGCCCCGCCCACTCAGGGTCCCATATGTTCCTAAGTCGTTGGGTTTGGGGTATAGTAGAATAGTAGGGTTTTGGCTGGAATAGTAAAGTTATTGCTGATTGTTAGAGAAAGCCATGCCCTGCAACCAGTCCTGCACTCTGTGCCTGAAATCTGCCAGCGAAGCAAACCATCTTACAGAGCGCAACACATCTCAGTTGAATCCTACATGGCCAAACTGGCTGTACCAGGCATCAGACATTTCCCCGGATGCTGGAAGAGTAGTGGGTGCTTTTTATTTAGTATGGGCTGGTTTTGTACCAGTGCAGCACTTTTACAAGCACTGCAGAGTTCCTTGTATATCCCAGAGTGCCAAATAATGCCTGTTGGAGAGCAGGGAGTTTTGTCTAGTGGCAGGTTTGACTCAACTAAGGTAGTGTGGAGGGTTCATATGCCTGCTGCAAAGAACATATACTATGCAAATCACCGAACAGTATTGTATGTGCAGTGCTCAGTGGGATACTGCTTGTGTCTAGAGATCCTTTTGTTACTGTGCAGTTCAGAAATTGCAATAATAATCTAGCACACTGAGCTATGAACTACCACAAAAAGCATGATACAGGTTAGAAAGTTGTCTTTCTTCCCGGTCTTTAGTTATCCTAATTTTGCCAAAAGTGGATTGTTCCAGTAGAAATACATTGTTATTGGTGAAGTCATCCCTAACACTGTTACGTTCTGAATCCTGAGTTTATGCTGTCCCAGACCAAGCACTCTTAGAAAGTGCCTACCAGTATGTGAATCCTAAGTCCCCTTTGTCATATGTAACATTTTCTATTCATTGATTTACACATGTATGATTTATTGGATCTGTACATTTGGGTGATGTAAAGTGCTCCAACATCCTAAGAGAGGCGCTATAAAACAAATGAAATACATGTAAGAGAGGGGCTATGGAAAGATGAGAGGCACTTCTAAAGGGTGATGGTGAGGGAATCATTGAAGAGTCCCAATAAAGACTGACATTCCCCTGGTGCATTGTAAGGTCATCATTTACTATAGCCTTAGAACCCGCCTTAGCGGGCTCTACCGGCTATTAAAGGCCCGCTCCCGCGTTAAAGGCCTGAGCCGAAGGGCTTTTACCGGCCAGTAAAAGCCCGCAGCACTCCATTGTTTTCAATGGAGCTGCCAACTTCCAATGTTCTAATATGATTTAAAAACTAAATACAATTGAATATATAATGAAAAATGTGCTGTAGAATGTCTGTTTTTAGCCATTTTTACCCAAATCGTCTTGGGGCGACCCCCCTAAGTCCTATTGTAGTGGTTAGGCTCACACACTATGAACCCTATGGGGACTGGTATGACAACATTTTCCAGGGTTGCTTTTGGATCCCATGCGGCCCTGGTATCCTAGCAGATTCACTTTTGGAGATAGCATTATATGTTTAGCAATCCTGTCTGATAATTTACAACCCACATCATACCAGTACCTGGTCAGTGCTGTGCATTGCCACACCAGGCACAGGAAGCCTGTCTATGGCATGAGTTGCAAACTGCAACAGTAAGCCCACTCTTTATCTTTTAGAGTTCCTCCCAAGTCTTTGTCCCATTGTGCTCCAGCTCTGGGGTTGGTTGATAGAGTCTTGGCCTGTATACAGTAATGCAGGCAAGCGACCAAGTATTTCACCTTAGGGGTAGTCAGGATCATTGGCAGCGTTTTTGACTCTGGACGTTCCTGGGGAAAGGTGGGGTGGTGCTTCCTGCACAGTGTTTTAGTTGATAGTAAGTGCAGATATCTAAAGGGGAAAGTCCCTGATCCTAAGCCCTTTGATGGGGATTCTAATAACTGGCCAGAAGGGAACAGCCTGCCTAGCATGTTTATCCTCTCTGTACAGCCGCTGAAGAAGAGTTTTGACAGAGGTGAGTGAAGTTAGGGAACTCAGTTTAAGGATTATTTAGTGAAAGAAAGTATTGAATGTTTGAGTTACTTGCGGATGTCTTCTCATGCTGCGTGCGTGCATGGATTTTCTATCACTTGGTAGTAGCCACACAGGGAAACTGTGGCACTGTTTTCTGCAGTCCAACTTTGGCATGTTTTTTTACCCATACCTTTTCTTGGCCCTACATAGTTTATCAATAAATCAATCATAGATTTGTAGAGTATGGGTATTCACCCATAGGGTCTCAAGGTGCTGTTTGTGGGCATGCTGCTCAGTTGAAGAGCCAGGACTTGAGGTCCTTCCTGAAATGCTATGTGATATATTGTTATCAGGGCTACATATATCCTTTTACATTAATGTCATACTAATTTTCTTGACCATGTTTAACTCAAGGGCAACTGGACAATCTTTGTGACAAGCACTGCCAATTTCCTTTGGAAGGATTGGACTTGTGTACTGCTACAGCTTCCTGATTTGCCAAATTTCAATTCTTAAACTCTGACTTATAGGTACAAGTGAGTTTCAACACTTAAAGCCTCCCCTTAGTTATAGTGTGTGGTAGAACTCTCAGTTCAGCTAGCCTACTATAACGGACAAGAAATGCTATTCTTTTTGTAAAAGAAAAAAGGCAATATTTACATTAACCCCTTGGCAGCCAAGGACGTAACGGTTACGTCCTTGGCTGTGGCGCCGAGGCGCCAAGGACGTAACCGTTACATACTTGGACCGGTTCACGGGGGAGTGCTAGATCTCCCCCCATGAGCTGAGCCTCGGCGGCCCCACTGCAGAGATAGAATGGGAATCACTCCCCCTTCCACCCCCACCCCGCGATACTGTCGGGCAGCAGAAATGCCCAATAGACCCCAGGGAGGTTTTTTTTCTTCATAATATTGAATGAGAGTATTAGACTTTTCATCCTTGGCTTGGTCTCCCTTAACTTTTTGCCTCTGTTCCCCAGGTTATTGTTGTGTGCTGGACTCTGATTTTGCTGTTTTTATTACTCTGGGCACTTTACCACTGCTAACCAGTGCTAAAGTGCAAGTGCTCCTGTTTAAAATGTGTATGTAATTGGTTCTCCATGATTGGCATATTCGTTTTACTGTTAAGTCCCTAGTAAAGTGCACTAGAGGTGCCCAGGGCCTGTAAATCAAATGTTACTAGTGGGCCTGCAGCACTGCTTGTGCCACCCACACAAGTAACCCTGTAATCATGTCTCAGACCTGCCACTGCAGTGTCTGTGTGTGTATTTTTACACTGTAAATTCGACTTGGCAAGTGTACCCACTTGCCAGGCCTAAACCTTCCCTTTTCTTACATGTAAGGCACCCCTATGGTAGGCCCTAGGTAGCCCCAAGGGCAGGGTGCAGTGTATGGATAAGGTAGGACATATAGTAATAATGTGGTTGATACGTCCTGACAGTGAAATACTGCCAATTTCGTTTTTCACTGTTGCAAGGCCTGTCTCTCTCATAGGATAATATGGGGGCTACCTTTAAATATGATTAAAGTGTAGATTCCCCTAGAGAGTAGATGGACGTGTGGAGTTTGGGGTCCCTGAACTCACAATTTAAAAATACATCTTTTAGTAAAGTTGGTTTTGAGATTGTCTGTTTGAAAATGACACTTTTAGAAAGTCAGCATTTTCTTGCTTAAACCATTCTGTGACTCTGCCTTGTTTGTGGATTCCCTGTCTGGGTCAGTTTGACAGTTGGGTTGTTTTTCACCTCACACTAGAGAGTGACACAAAGGGAGCTGGGGTGTAGCCTGCATTTCCTAATTAGCCATCTCTGCTAGGAAGGAGGGGTGGAGTGGTCACTCTCATCTGAAAGGATTGTGCCTGCCTCTGACAATGCAGACTCCAACCCCTTGGTGTGTGTCTGAGGCCTTGCCTGGGCAAGGCAGGATTTCACAAGTAGGTGTGAGTCCCCTTTGAAGAAAGGTGACTTCAAAGACAAAAATGGGTATAAGAAGGGCACCCAAATCTACAGACTATAGAAACACTTCTAGAACCAAGAGCCTGGAGAAGAGCTGAATAGCTGAAGAAGAAGAGCTGCCCTGCCTGTGCTTTGTGGAGCTATCCTACAGTTGCTGCTTCTGCCAGTGTAAGAGGGCAAATACAGGACTTTGTGTGCCTTCCATCTTAAGAAGAAATCTCCAAGGGCTTGATCTAGAGCTTGCCTCCTGTTGTTTGAAGTCTCAGGGACCGCAAAGACTTCTCTCTGCCAGCACCTGGAGTCTCTGGAGAGACTCCTACTCTGCCCTGTGGTGCCCATCCAGTTCCTGGGACCCTGAAAGGAGAAGCTGGCAGCCTAAAGACAAGAAAATCCACGCACAGAGCGCCGTGCAGGGAAAAGATTGACGCAAATCCGATCTGCGGCCAATAAAAAACGACACGCCGCCGGCTCAGCAGCTGAGAAACGATGCTCACAGGAAACACAACTGAAAAATCGACGCACGGAGCAGGAGAAACGCCGCGCAGCATCGCTGACGTAGGCTGGGAGATCACAACCTGCGCTGCGGGATTTTCAGATCATCGTGCGGCTGGATTTTTGACTCAAGTACCGCCGTGCGGAGTTATTTTTGACGCACACCCGCCCGTGCTGGGTTATTTTTTACGCACTCCAGGTACATTTTCACTCTAGCAGCGCTAGTGTGTTTTTAAAACTACTTAAAGACTCTTTTTGATTTTTAATTGATAACTTGACTTGTGTGTGGTGGATTTTTGTCGTTTTGGTCTTGTTTTTTTACATAAATATTTCCTATTTTTCTAAACTGGTGTGTCATTTTGTAATGTTTTCATTAAGTTACTGTGTGTGTTGGTACAAATAGTTTACACCTAACACTCTGAAGTTAAGCCTACTGCTCTGCCAAGCTACCAAGGGGGTAAGCAGGGGTTAGCTGAGGGTGATTCTCTTTTACCTGACTAGAGTGAGGGTCCTTGCTTGAACAGGGGGTAACCTGACTGTCAACCAAAGACCCCATTTCTAACAGAGAGGAACGGCCCCTTGAGCAAGGGCCGCTCCCCGGGGGGGGGGGAGAAATATTTTTAGGCCTCTTCTGCCCCCTCCTCGGGGCAGATCGGCCTATTATAATTAGGCCGCTCTGCCCCCAGGGGAGGCAGAAACCCATAGACAGCAGGGACATATATTTTTTTATGTTTAGTTTAGTTTTTTTATACATGGGGAGCGACCCCTTAGGCAAGGGTAGCTCCCCTTGGGGGCACTTTGTATTAAGGCTATTTCTGCCCCCAACCTATTTTTATTAGGCCAATCTTCCCCCAAGGGGGGCAGAAACCACTAGACACCAGGGATTTTTTTTGTCAGTTTCACGTGAGGGGAGCGAACCCTTAGGCAAGGATCGCTCCCCTGGGGGAACAAATTTGTTGTAGGCCATTTCTGGGAGAGGGGGGCAGAAAACCCTAGACACCAAGGATTTGTTTTTTGTTGATTTATTTTTTTATATGTGAGGAGCGACGCCTTAGGGTGAAATTGTCTTTAGGCCATTTCGGCACCCCTTGGGGGCAGATCGGCCTATTTTTGTTAGGCCAATCATCCCCCAAGAGGGGAAGAAACCACCAGACACTAGAGATTTTTTTTTTGTGTCAATTTCACGCAATGGGAGCGACCCCTTAGACAAGAGTTGTTCCCCTGGGCATCAAATTTATTTTTCGCCATTTCTGCCCCCCTTTGGGGCAGATCGGACTATTTTTATTAGGACGATCTGCCCCCAAGGAGGTCAGAAACCACTAGGCACAAGGGATTTTGTTTTGCGCCAGTTTCACGCAAGCAGAGCGACCCCTTACACAAGAGCCCTTACACGCTTCTCTGGGGGTGGCAAATTTATTTTAGGCCATTTGTGCTCCCCTTAGGGGCAGATCGGCCTATTTCTATTTGGCAAATCTGCCAGAAAACACTCAGGCACCAGGGATTTGTGTGTGTATATGTGTGTGTTTTGTTTGAGGGGGCAGCCCCTTGGGCAATAGTCACTCCACATGGGGGCACATTACTGTTGACCATATCTGCCCCCCTTCGGGCAGATAGGCCTATTTTTGGAAGGCCCATCTGGCCCCAAGGGGTCAGAAAGCCCACCAGAGACCAGGGAAGATTTTTTTTTCCAAAATAAATACCTCCACCCCAAATAAATGGGGCCAAAGTTGTTCTGCCCACTAGTGGGCAGATGGGACAATTACCACCTATCCACACCCAGGGGGGCAGAAAGTCTAATAGATGCCAGGGAATAAAAAATAAAAAAATAGTGGGGTGGTGGCTACCAAACCAGTATGGGCCTGGTCATGCCCTCACCCGAACTGAAGAGTGTAACAGTCTTTCAGCTCTCTCCCTGCACACTAAAACATCTTATCTCACGGCAAACAAGAGGACATTTGATTATTTTGGGTTTTGGTTTTACATTTTGGCCATGAGACCTTGGCTAACTCTCAAATTCATCCCACTTGGAATGGAGAGGGCTTCACTTTTTGGACTTTGGGAAGCTGCCATGTAGAAAAATCCACAAGACCAAGACACATTAGAAAACTAAACATCTGGGTGATTTCAGGGTGGTGTGCTTCACATGCATCCCACATCATTTTCTTACCCACAATGACTTGCAAACCTCCAACTTTGTTGGAAATCACAAATTTTTCCCACATTTTTGTGATGGAACCTTCCAGAATCTGCAGGAATCCACAAAAATCCTACCACCCAGCATTGTCTCATCTATACCGATAAAAATTCTGCTGCACTTGTCAGCCGAAAAATGTTTTTTTCAAACTGCCCTTTTGGATCTGCTTTGGTTCCCCCTCAATTTCAACATGTTTTTTTGCTCTTCCCTGTCACAGGCACTTGGCCCACCTACACAAGTGAGGTATCATTTTTACCGGGAGACTGAGGGAAACGTTGGGTGGTAGGAAATTTGTCCTGGTACGGTGAACGCACACAGAGAGGTGGGAAAAATGTGATTATTTAGCTAAATTTGAGGTTTTCTGATGATTCTGGATAAGAAAACATTGGGGGTCCACGCAAGTCACACCTCCCTGAACTCCCTAGGGTGTCTAGTTTTCTGAAATGTCTAGGTATGGTAGATTTCCATAGATGGCTGCTGAGCCTAAGACCAAAAACGAAGGTGCCCCCGCAAAAACAGGTAGTTTTGTATTTGATCATTTTGATGTGTCTACATAGTGTTTGGGGCATTTCCTTTTGCGGGCACTAGGCCTACCCACACAAGTGAGGTACCATTTTTATCGGGAGACTTGGGAAAATGCTGGGTGGAAGGAAATTTGTAGCTGCTCTCAGATTCCAGAACCTTTTGTCACCGAAATGTAAGGAAAAAGTGTTTTTTTGGCCAAATTTTGAGGTTTGCAAAGGATTCTGGGGAACAGTAATTGGTGAGAGCCCCACAAGTCACCCCATCTTGGATTCCCCTTGGTGTCTAGTTTTCAAAAATGCGCAAGTTTGGTAGGTTTCCCTAGGTACCAGCTGAGCTAGAGGACAAAATCCACAGCTAGGCACTTTGGAAAAAACAGGTCTGTTTTCTTTGGGAAAATGTGATGTGTCCATGTTGTGTTTTGGGGCACTGACTTCCGCGGGCGCTAGGTCTACCCACACAAGTGAGGTACCATTTTTATCAGGAGACATGGGGAAACGCTGGGTGGAAGGAGATTTGTGGCTCCCCTCAGATTCCAGAACTTTCTGTCACCTAAATGGAGGAAAAAGTGTTTTTTTGGCCAAATTTTGAGGTTTGCAAAGGATTCTGGGTAACATAACCTGGTGAGAGCCCAAGAAGTCACCCCTTGGATTCCCCTTGTTGTCTAGTTTTAAAAAATGCGCAAGTTTGGTAGGTTTCCCGGGGTACCGGCTGAGCTAGAGGACAAATCCACAGCTAGGCACTTTTAAAAAACAGGTCTGTTTTCTTTGGGAAAATGTGATGTGTCCACATTGTGTTTTGGGGCACTGCCTTTCGCGGGCGCTAGGTCTACCCACACATGTGAGGTACCATTTTTATCAGGAGACATGGGGAAAAGCTGGGTGGACGGAAATTTGTGGCTCCCCTCAGATTCCAGAACTTTCTGTCACCTAAATGAGAGGAAAAAGTGTTTTGTTGGCCAGATTTTGAGGTTTGCAAAGGATTCTGGGTGACAGAACCTGGTGAGAGCCACACAAGTCACCCCATTTTGGATTCCTGAGGTGTCTAATGTAAATAAATGTGCAGGTTTGGTAGGTTTCCCTAGGTGCCGGCTGAGCTAGAGGCCACAACCCACAGCTAGGCACTTTGCAAAAAAACAGGTCTGTTTTCTTTGGGAAAATGTGAGGTGTCCACATTGTGTTTTGGGACATTTTCTGTTGCATGCGCTAGGCCTACCAACACAAGTCATTTACCATTTTCATTGGGTGACTTGGGGGAACCCTGGGTGGAAAGAAATTTGTGACTTCTCTCAGATTCCAGAACTTTCTATCACCGAAATGAGAGGAAAAAGTGTTTTTTTTGCCAAATGTTGAGGTTTGCAAAGGGTTCTGGGTTACAGAACCAGGTGAGAGCCCCACAAGTCACCCAATCCTGGATTCCCCTAGGTGTCTACTTTTCAAAAATGCATAGGTAGCAGAACCTGGTGAGAGCCCCACATGTCACCCCATCATGGATTCCCCTAGGTGTCTGTTTTTCAGAAATGCATAGGTTTGGTATGTTTCCCTAAATGCCGGCTGAGCTAGAGACCAAAATCCACAGCTAGGAACTTTGCAAAAAACAGCTCTGTTTTCTTTGGGAAAATGTGATGTGTCCACGTTGTGTTTTTGGGGTATTTCTTGTCACGGGCGCTAGTTCTACCCACAAAAGTGAGGTACCATTTTTATCGGAAGACTTGGGGGATGCTAGATGGGAGGAAATTTGAGGCTCCTCTCAGATTCTAGAACTTTCTGTCACCGAAATGAGAGGAAAAAGTGTTTTTTTTTGCCATATTTTGAGGTTTGCAAAGGATTCTGGGTAACAGAACCTGGTTGGAGCCCCACCAGTCACCCAATCCTGGATTCCCCTAAGTGTCTAATTAAAAAAAATGCATAGGTTTGGTAGGTTTCCCTAGTTGCCGGCTGAGCTAGAGGCCAAAATCCACAGCTAGGAACTTTGCAAAAGACAGCTCTGTTTTCTTTGGGAAAATATAATGTGTTCACATTGTGTTTTGGGGCATTTCCTGTCACGGGTGCTAGGCCTACCCACACAAGTGAGGTACTATTTTTATCAGGAGACTTGGGGGAAGGCTGGGTGGAAGGAAATTTGTGGCTCCTCTCAGATTCCAGAACTTTCTGTCACTGAAATATAAGGAAAAAAATGTATTTTGCCCTAATTTTGAGGTTTGCAAAGGATTCTGGGTAACAGAACCTGGTGAGAGCCCAAAAAGTAACCCCATCTTGAATTCCCCTTGGTGTCTAGTTTTCAAAAATGCTCAAGTTTGGTAGGTTTCCCTAGGTACCGGCTGAGCTAGAGGACAAAATCCACAACTAGGCACGTTGGAAAAAACAGGTCTGTTTTCTTTGGGAAAATGTGATGTGTCCACGTTGTGTTTTGGGGCACTGCCTTTCGCGGGCGCTAGGTCTACCCACACAAGTGAGGTACCATTTTTATCAGGAGACATGGGGAAACGCTGGGTGGAAGGAAATTTGTGGCTCCCCTCAGATTCCAGAACTTTCTGTCACCTAAATGAGAAGAAAAAGTATTTTGTTGGCCAAATTTTGAGGTTTGCAAAGGATTCTGGGTAACAGAACCTGGTGGGAGCCACACAAATCACCCCATTTTGGATTCACCTAGGTGTCTAGTTTAAAAAAATGTGCAGGTTTGGTAGGTTTCCCTAGGTGCCGACTAAGCTAGAGGCCACAACCCACAGCTAGGCACTTTGCAAAAAACAGCTCTGTTTTTTTGGGGAAAATGTGATGTGTCCACATTGTGTTTTGGGGCATATTCTGTTGCAGGCGCTAGGCCTACCAACACAAGTGAGGTACCATTTTCATTGGGAGACTTGGGGGAACCCTGGGTGGAAGGAAATTTGTGGCTTCTCACAGATCCCAGAATATTCTGTCACCGAAATGAGAGGAAAAAGTGTTTTATTTTTTGCCAAATGTTGAGGTTTGCAAAGGATTCTGGGTAACAGAACCTGGTGGGAGCCACACAAATCACCCCATTTTGGATTCACCTAGGTGTCTAGTTTAAAAGAATGTGCAGGTTTGGTAGGTTTCCCTAGGTGCCGACTAAGCTAGAGGCCACAACCCACAGCTAGGCACTTTGCAAAAAACAGCTCTGTTTTTTTGGGGAAAATGTGATGTGTCCACATTGTGTTTTGGGGCATATTCTGTTGCAGGCGCTAGGCCTACCAACACAAGTGAGGTACCATTTTCATTGGGAGACTTGGGGGAACCCTGGGTGGAAGGAAATTTGTGGCTTCTCACAGATCCCAGAATATTCTGTCACCGAAATGAGAGGAAAAAGTGTTTTATTTTTTGCCAAATGTTGAGGTTTGCAGAGGGTTCTGGGTAACAGAACCTGGTGAGAGCCCCACAAGTCACCCCATCATAGATTCCCCTTGGTGTCTAGTTTTCAGAAATGCATAGGTTTGATATGTTTCCCTAACTGCCGGCTGAGCTAGAGACCAAAATCCACAGCTAGGAACTTTGCAAAAAACAGCTCTGTTTTCTTTGGGAAAATGTGATGTGTCCACGTTATGTTTTTGGGGTATTTCCTGCCATGGGCACTAGGTATACCCACAAAAGTGAGGCACCATTTTTATCAGGAGACTTGGGGGAACCCTGGGTGGAAGGAAATTTGTGGCTCCTCTCAGATTCCAGAACTTTCTGTCACTGAAATGAGAGGAAAAAGTGTTTTTTTTGCCAAATTTTGAGGCTTGCAAAGGATTCTGGGTAACAGAACCTGGTGATAGCTCCACAAGTCACCCAATCCTGGATTCCTTTAGGTGTCTAGTTTTAAAAAATGCATAGGTTTGGTAGGTTTCCCTAGTTGCCGGGTGAGCTAGAGGCCAAAATCCACAGCTAGGAACTTTGCAAAAAACAGCTCTGTTTTCTTTGGGAAAATATAATGTGTTCACATTGTGTTTTGGGGCATTTCCTGTCACGGGTGCTAGGCCTACCCACACAAGTGAGGTACTATTTTTATCAGGAGACTTGGGGGAAGGCTGGGTGGAAGGAAATGTGTGGCTCCTCTCACATTCCAGAACTTTCTGTCACTGAAATATAAGGAAAAAAAAATATTTTGCCCAAATTTTGAGGTTTGCAAAGGATTCTGGGTAACAGAACCTGGTGAGAGCCCAAAAAGTAATGGCATCTTGGATTCCCCTTGGTGTCTAGTTTTCAAAAATGCGCAAGTTTGGTAGGTTTCCCTAGGTACCGGCTGAGCTAGAGGACAAAATCCACAGCTAGGCACGTTGTAAAAAACAGGTCTGTTTTCTTTGGGAAAATGTGATGTGTCCACATTGTGTTTTGGGGCACTGCCTTTCACGGGCGCTAGGTCTACCCACACAAGTGAGGTACCATTTTTATCAGGAGACATGGGGAAACGCTGGGTGGACGGAAATTTATGGCTCCCCTCAGATTCCAGAACTTTCTGTCACCTAAATGAGAGTAAAAAGTGTTTTGTTGGCCAAATTTTGAGGTTTGCCAAGGATTCTGGGTGACAGAACCTGGTGAGAGCCACACAAGTCACCCCATTTTGGATTCCTGAGGTGTCTAATTTAAAAAAAATGTGCAGGTTTGGTAGGTTTCCCTAGGTGCCGGCTGAGCTAGAGGCCACAACCCACGGCTAGGCACTTTGCTAAAAAACAGGTCTGTTTTCTTTGGGAAAATGTGAGGTGTCCACATTGTGTTTTGGGACATTTTCTGTTGCATGCGCTAGGCCTACCAACACAATTCATTTACCATTTTCATTTGGAGACTTGGGGGAACCCTGGGTGGAAAGAAATTTGTGACTTCTCTCAGATTCCAGAACTTTCTGTCACCGAAATGAGAGGAAAAAGTGTTTTTTTGCCAAATGTTGAGGTTTGCAAAGGGTTCTGGGTTACAGAACCAGGTGAGAGCCCCACAAGTCACCCAATCCTGGATTCCCCTAGGTGTCTACTTTTCAAAAATGCATAGGTAGCAGAACCTGGTGAGAGCCCCACAAGTCACTCCATCATGGATTCCCCTAGGTGTCTGGTTTTCAGAAATGCATAGGTTTGGTATGTTTCCCTAACTGCCGGCTGAGCTAGAGACCAAAATCCACAGCTAGGAACTTTGCAAAAAACAGCTCTGTTTTCTTTGGGAAAATGTGATGTGTCCACGTTGTATTTTTGGGGTATTTCCTGTCACGGGCGCTAGGTCTACCCACAAAAGTGAGGTACCATTTTTATCGGAAGACTTGGGGGATGCTAGATGGGAGGAAATTTGTGGCTCCTCTCAGATTTTAGAACTTTCTGTCACCGAAATGAGAGGAAAAAGTGTTTTTTTTGCAAAATTTTGAGGTTTGCAAAGGATTCTGGGTAACAGAACCTGGTGAGAGCCCCACCAGTCACCCAATCCTGGATTCCCCTAGGTGTCTACTTTTCAAAAATGCATAGGTAGCAGAACCTGGTGAGAGCCCCACAAGTCACCCCATCATGGATTCCCCTAGGTGTCTGTTTTTCAGAAATGCATAGGTTTGGTATGTTTCCCTAACTGCCGGCTGAGCTAGAGACCAAAATGCACAGCTAGGAACTTTGCAAAAAACAGCTCTGTTTTCTTTGGGAAAATATAATGTGTTCACATTGTGTTTTGGGGCATTTCCTGGCATGGGTGCTAAGCCTACCCACACAAGTGAGGTACTTTTTTTATCAGGAGACTTGGGGGAAGGCTGGGTGGAAGGAAATTTGTGGCTCCTCACAGATTCCAGAACTTTCTGTCACTGAAATGTAACGAAAAAAAATTATTTTGCCCAAATGTTGAGGTTTGCAAAGGATTCTGGGTAACAGAACCTGGTGAGAGCCCAAAAAGTAACCCCATCTTGGATTCCCCTTGGTGTCTAGTTTTCAAAAATGCGCAAGTTTGGTAGGTTTCCCTAGGTACCGGCTGAGCTAGAGGACAAAATCCACAACTAGGCACGTTGGAAAAAACAGGTCTGTTTTCTTTGGGAAAATGTGATGTGTTCACGTTGTGTTTTGGGGCACTGCCTTTCGCGGGCGCTAGGTCTACCCACACAAGTGAGGTACCATTTTTGTCAGGAGAAATGGGGAAACGCTGGGTGGAAGGAAATTTGTGGCTCCCCTCAGATTCCAGAACTTTCTGTCACCTAAATGAGAAGAAAAAATGTTTTGTTGGCCAAATTTTGAGGTTTGCAAAGGATTCTGGGTGACAGAACCTGGTGGGAGCCACACAAATCACCCCATTTTGGATTCCCCTAGGTGTCTAGTTTAATAAAATGTGCAGGTTTGGTAGGTTTCCCTAGGTGCCGACTAAGCTAGAGGCCACAACCCACAGCTAGGCACTTTGCAAAAAACAGGTCTGTTTTTTGGGGGAAAATGTGATGTGTCCACATTGTGTTTTGGGGCATATTCTGCTGCAGGCGCTAGGCCTACCAACACAAGTGAGGTACCATTTTCATTGGGAGACTTGGGGGAACCCTGGGTGGAAGGAAATTTGTGGCTTCTCTCAGATCCCAGAATATTCTGTCACCGAAATGAGAGGAAAAAGTGTTTTTTTTTTGCCAAATGTTGAGGTTTGCAGAGGGTTCTGGGTAACAGAACCAGGTGAGAGCCCCACCAGTCACCCAATCCTGCATTCCCCTAGGTGTCTACTTTTCAAAAATGCATAGGTAGCAGAACCTGGTGAGAGCCCCACAAGTCACCCCATCATGGATTCCCCTAGGTGTCTGTTTTTCAGAAATGCATAGGTTTGGTATGTTTCCCTAACTGCCGGCTGAGCTAGAGACCAAAATGCACATCTAGGAACTTTGCAAAAAACAGCTCTGTTTTCTTTGGGAAAATATAATGTGTTCACATTGTGTTTTGGGGCATTTCCTGTCACGGGTGCTAAGCCTACCCACACAAGTGAGGTACTATTTTTATCAGGAGACTTGGGGGAAGACTGGGTGGAAGGAAATTTGTGGCTCCTCACAGATTCCAGAACTTTCTGTCACTGAAATGTAAGGAAAAAAATTTATTTTGCCCAAATGTTGAGGTTTGCAAAGGATTCTGGGTAACAGAACCTGGTGAGAGCCCAAAAAGTAACCCCATCTTGGATTCCCCTTGGTGTCTAGTTTTCAAAATTGTGCAAGTTTGGTAGGTTTCCCTAGGTACCGGCTGAGCTAGAGGACAAAATCCACAACTAGGCACGTTGGAAAAAACAGGTCTGTTTTCTTTGGGAAAATGTGATGTGTCCACGTTGTGTTTTGGGGCACTGCCTTTCGCGGGCGCTAGGTCTACCCACACAAGTGAGGTACCATTTTTATCAGGAGACATGGGGAAACGCTGGGTGGAAGGAAATTTGTGGCTCCCCTCAGATTCCAGAACTTTCTGTCACCTAAATGAGAAGAAAAAGTGTTTTGTTGGCCAAATTTTGAGGTTTGCAAAGGATTCTGGGTAACAGAACATGGTGGGAGCCACACAAATCACCCCATTTTGGATTCCCCTAGGTGTCTAGTTTAAAAAAATGTGCAGGTTTGGTAGGTTTCCTGCGGTGCCGACTAAGCTAGAGGCCACAACCCACAGCTAGGCACTTTGCAAAAAACAGGTCTGTTTCTTTGGGGAAAATGTGATGTGTCCACATTGTGTTTTGGGGCATATTCTGCTGCAGGCGCTAGGCCTACCAACACAAGTGAGGTACCATTTTCATTGGGAGACTTGGGGGAACCCTGGGTGGAAGGAAATTTGTGGCTTCTCTCAGATCCCAGAATATTCTGTCACCGAAATGAGAGGAAAAAGTGTTTTTTTTTTTGCCAAATGTTGAGGTTTGCAGAGGGTTCTGGGTAACAGAACCTGGTGAGAGCCCCACAAGTCACCCCATCATGGATTCCCCTTGGTGTCCAGTTTTCAGAAATGCATAGGTTTGATATGTTTCCCTAACTGCCGGATGAGCTAGAGACCAAAATCCACAGCTAGGAACTTTGCAAAAAACAGCTCTGTTTTCTTTGGGAAAATGTGATGTGTCCACGTTGTGTTTTTGGGGTATTTCCTGTCACGGGCGCTAGGTATACCCACAAAAGTGAGGCACCATTTTTATCAGGAGACTTGGGGGAACCCTGGGTGGAAGGAAATTTGTGGCTCCTCTCAGATTCCAGAACATTCTGTCACCGAAATGAGAGGAAAAAGTGTTTTTTTTGCCAAATTTTGAGGCTTGCAAAGGATTCTGGGTAACAGAACCTGGTGATAGCTCCACAAGTCACCCAATCCTGGATTCCTCTAGGTGTCTAGTTTTCAAAAATGCATAGGTTTGGTAGGTTTCCCTAGTTGCCGGCTGAGCTAGAGGCCAAAATCCACAGCTAGGAACTTTGCAAAAAACAGCTCTGTTTTCTTCGGGAAAATATAATGTGTTCACATTGTGTTTTGGGGCATTTCCTGTCATGGGTGCTAGGCCTACCCACACAAGTGAGGTACTATTTTTATCAGGAGACTTGGAGGAAGGCTGGGTGGAAGGAAATTTGTGGCTCCTCTCAGATTCCAGAACTTTCTGTCACTGAAATATAAGGAAAAAAAAATATTTTGCCCAAATTTTGAGGTTTGCAAAGGATTCTGGGTAACAGAACCTGGTGAGAGCCCAAAAAGTAACCCCATCTTGGATTCCCCTTGGTGTCTAGTTTTCAAAAATGCGCAAGTTTGGTAGGTTTCCCTAGGTATCGGCTGAGCTAGAGGACAAAATCCACAGCTAGGCACGTTGGAAAAAACAGGTCTGTTTTCTTTGGGAAAATGTCATGTGTCCACGTTGTGTTTTGGGGCACTGCCTTTCACGGGCGCTAGGTCTACCCACACAAGTGAGGTACCATTTTTATCAGGAGACATGGGGAAACGCTGGGTGGAAGGAAATTTGTGGCTCCCATCAGATTCCAGAACTTTCTGTCACCTAAATGAGAGGAAAAAGTGTTTTGTTGGCCAAATTTTGAGGTTTGCAAAGGATTCTGGGTAACAGAACCTGGTGGGAGCCACACAAATCACCCCATTTTGGATTCCCCTAGGTGTCTAGTTTAAAAAAATGTGCAGGTTTGGTAGGTTTCCCTAGGTGCCGTCTATGCTAGAGGCCACAACCCACAGCTAGGCACTTTGCAAAAAACAGGTCTGTTTTTTGGGGGAAAATGTGATGTGTCCAGATTGTGTTTTGGGGCATATTCTGTTGCAGGCGCTAGGCCTACCAACACAAGTGAGGCACCATTTTCATTGGGAGACTTGGGGGAACCCTGGGTGGAAGGAAATTTGTGGCTTCTCTCAGATCCCAGAATATTCTGTCACCGAAATGAGAGGAAAAAGTGTTTTTTTTTGTGCCAAATGTTGAGGTTTGCAGAGGGTTCTGGGTAACAGAACCTGGTGAGAGCCCCACAAGTCACCCCATCATGGATTCCCCTTGGTGTCCAGTTTTCAGAAATGCATAGCTTTGATATGTTTCCCTAACTGCCGGCTGAGCTAGAGACCAAAATCTACAGCTAGAAACTTTGCAAAAAACAGCTCTGTTTTCTTTGGGAAAATGTGATGTGTCCACGTTGTGTTTTTGGGGTATTTCCTGTCACGGGCGCTAGGTATACCCACAAAAGTGAGGCACCATTTTTATCAGGAGACTTGGGGGAACCCTGGGTGGAAGGAAATTTGTGGCTCCTCTCAGATTCCAGAACTTTCTGTCACCTAAATGAGAGGAAAAAGTGTTTTGTTGGCCAAATCTTGAGGTTTGCAAAGGATTCTGGGTGACAGAACCTGGTGAGAGCCACATAAGTCACCCCATTTTGGATTCCTGAGGTGTCTAATTTAAAAAAAATGTGCAGGTTTGGTTGGTTTCCCTAGGTGCCGGCTGAGCTAGAGGCCACAACCCACAGCTAGGCACTTTGCAAAAAAACAGGTCTGTTTTCTTTGGGAAAATGTGAGGTGTCCACATTGTGTTTTGGGGCATTTTCTGTTGCATGCGCTAGGCCTACCAACACAAGTCATTTACCATTTTCATTGGGGGACTTGGGGGAACCCTGGGTGGAAAGAAATTTGTGACTTTTCTCAGATTCCAGAACTTTCTGTCACCGAAATGAGAGGAAAAAGTGTTTGTTTTGCCAAATGTTAAGGTTTGCAAAGGGTTCTGGGTTACAGAACCAGGGGAGAGCCCCACAAGTCACCCAATCCTGGATTCCCCTAGGTGTCTACTTTTCAAAAATGCATAGGTAGCAGAACATGGTGAGAGCCCCACAAGTCACCCCATCATGGATTCCCCTAGGTGTCTGGTTTTCAGAAATGCATAGGTTTGGTATGTTTCACTAACTGCCTGCTGAGCTACAGACCAAAATCCACAGCTAGGAACTTTGCAAAAAACAGCTCTGTTTTCTTTGGGAAAATATAATGTGTTCACATTGTGTTTTGGGGCATTTCCTGTCACTGGTGCTAGGCCTACCCACACAAGTGAGGTACTATTTTTATCAGGAGACTTGGGGGAAGGCTGGGTGGAAGGAAATTTGTGGATCCTCTCAGATTCTAGAACTTTCTGTCACTGAAATATAAGGGAAAAAAAATATTTTGCCCAAATTTTGAGGTTTGCAAAGGATTCTGGGTAACAGAACCTGGTGAGAGCCCAAAAAGTAACCCCATCTTGGATTCCCCTTGGTTTCTAGTTTTCAAAAATGCGCAAGTTTGGTAGGTTTCCCTAGGTACCGGCTGAGCTAGAGGACAAAATCCACAGCTAGGCACGTTGGAAAAAACAGGTCTGTTTTCTTTGGGAAAATGTGATGTGTCCACGTTGTGTTTTGGGGCACTGCCTTTCACGGGCGCTAGGTCTACCCACACAAGTGAGGTACCATTTTTATCAGGAGACATGGGGAAACGCTGGGTGGAAGGAAATTTGTGGCTCCCATCAGATTCCAGAACTTTCTGTCACCTAAATGAGAGGAAAAAGTGTTTTGTTGGCCAAATTTTGAGGTTTGCAAAGGATTCTGGGTAACAGAACCTGGTGGGAGCCACACAAATCACCCCATTTTGGATTCCCCTAGGTGTCTAGTTTAAAAAAATGTGCAGGTTTGGTAGGTTTCCCTAGGTGCCGTCTATGCTAGAGGCCACAACCCACAGCTAGGCACTTTGCAAAAAACAGGTCTGTTTTTTTGGGGAAAATGTGATGTGTCCAGATTGTGTTTTGGGGCATATTCTGTTGCAGGCGCTAGGCCTACCAACACAAGTGAGGCACCATTTTCATTGGGAGACTTGGGGGAACCCTGGGTGGAAGGAAATTTGTGGCTTCTCTCAGATCCCAGAATATTCTGTCACCGAAATGAGAGGAAAAAGTGTTTTTTTTTGTGCCAAATGTTGAGGTTTGCAGAGGGTTCTGGGTAACAGAACCTGGTGAGAGCCCCACAAGTCACCCCATCATGGATTCCCCTTGGTGTCCAGTTTTCAGAAATGCATAGGTTTGATATGTTTCCCTGACTGCCGGCTGAGCTAGAGACCAAAATCTACAGCTAGGAACTTTGCAAAAAACAGCTCTGTTTTCTTTGGGAAAATGTGATGTGTCCACGTTGTGTTTTTGGGGTATTTCCTGTCACGGACGCTAGGTATACCCACAAAAGTGAGGCACCATTTTTATCAGGAGACTTGGGGGAACCCTGGGTGGAAGGAAATTTGTGGCTCCTCTCAGATTCCAGAACCTTCTGTCACCTAAATGAGAGGAAAAAGTGTTTTGTTGGCCAAATTTTGAGGTTTGCAAAGGATTCTGGGTGACAGAACCTGGTGAGAGCCACATAAGTCACCCCATTTTGGATTCCTGAGGTGTCTAATTTAAAAAAAATGTGCAGGTTTGGTTGGTTTCCCTAGGTGCCGGCTGAGCTAGAGGCCACAAGCCACAGCTAGGCACTTTGCAAAAAAACAGGTCTGTTTTCTTTGGGAAAATTTGAGGTGTCCACATTGTGTTTTGGGGCATTTTCTGTTGCATGCGCTAGGCCTACCAACACAAGTCATTTACCATTTTCATTGGGGGACTTGGGTGAACCCTGGGTGGAAAGAAATTTGTGACTTCTCTCAGATTCCAGAACTTTCTGTCACCGAAATGAGAGGAAAAAGTGTTTGTTTTGCCAAATGTTAAGGTTTGCAAAGGGTTCTGGGTTACAGAACCAGGGGAGAGCCCCACAAGTCACCCAATCCTGGATTCCCCTAGGTGTCTACTTTTCAAAAATGCATAGGTAGCAGAACATGGTGAGAGCCCCACAAGTCACCCCATCATGGATTCCCCTAGGTGTCTGGTTTTCAGAAATGCATAGGTTTGGTATGTTTCCCTAACTGCCGGCTGAGCTAGAGACCAAAATCCACAGCTAGGAACTTTGCAAAAAACAGCTCTGTTTTCTTTGGGAAAATATAATGTGTTCACATTGTGTTTTGGGGCATTTCCTGTCACTGGTGCTAGGCCTACCCACACAAGTGAGGTACTATTTTTATCAGGAGACTTGGGGGAAGGCTGGGTGGAAGGAAATTTGTGGATCCTCTCAGATTCTAGAACTTTCTGTCACTGAAATATAAGGGAAAAAAAATCTTTTGCCCAAATTTTGAGGTTTGCAAAGGATTCTGGGTAACAGAACCTGGTGAGAGCCCAAAAAGTAACCCCATCTTGGATTCCCCTTGGTGTCTAGTTTTCAAAAATGTGCAAGTTTGGTAGGTTTCCCTAGGTACCGGCTGAGCTAGAGGACAAAATCCACAGCTAGGCACGTTGGAAAAAACAGGTCTGTTTTCTTTAGGAAAATGTGATGTGTCCACGTTGTGTTTTGGGGCACTGCCTTTCACGGGCGCTAGGTCTACCCACACAAGTGAGGTACCATTTTTATCAGGAGACATGGGGAAACGCTGGGTGGAAGGAAATTTGTGGCTCCCATCAGATTCCAGAACTTTCTGTCACCTAAATGAGAGGAAAAAGTGTTTTGTTGGCCAAATTTTGAGGTTTGCAAAGGATTCTGGGTAACAGAACCTGGTGGGAGCCACACAAATCACCCCATTTTGGATTCCCCTAGGTGTCTAGTTTAAAAAAATGTGCAGGTTTGGTAGGTTTCCCTAGGTGCCGTCTATGCTAGAGGCCACAACCCACAGCTAGGCACTTTGCAAAAAACAGGTCTGTTTTTTGGGGGAAAATGTGATGTGTCCAGATTGTGTTTTGGGGCATATTCTGTTGCAGGCGCTAGGCCTACCAACACAAGTGAGGCACCATTTTCATTGGGAGACTTGGGGGAACCCTGGGTGGAAGGAAATTTGTGGCTTCTCTCAGATCCCAGAATATTCTGTCACCGAAATGAGAGGAAAAAGTGTTTTTTTTTGTGCCAAATGTTGAGGTTTGCAGAGGGTTCTGGGTAACAGAACCTGGTGAGAGCCCCACAAGTCACCCCATCATGGATTCCCCTTGGTGTCCAGTTTTCAGAAATGCATAGGTTTGATATGTTTCCCTGACTGCCGGCTGAGCTAGAGACCAAAATCTACAGCTAGGAACTTTGCAAAAAACAGCTCTGTTTTCTTTGGGAAAATGTGATGTGTCCACGTTGTGTTTTTGGGGTATTTCCTGTCACGGACGCTAGGTATACCCACAAAAGTGAGGCACCATTTTTATCAGGAGACTTGGGGGAACCCTGGGTGGAAGGAAATTTGTGGCTCCTCTCAGATTCCAGAACTTTCTGTCACCTTAATGAGAGGAAAAAGTGTTTTGTTGGCCAAATTTTGAGGTTTGCAAAGGATTCTGGGTGACAGAACCTGGTGAGAGCCACATAAGTCACCCCATTTTGGATTCCTGAGGTGTCTAATTTAAAAAAAATGTGCAGGTTTGGTTGGTTTCCCTAGGTGCCGGCTGAGCTAGAGGCCACAACCCACAGCTAGGCACTTTGCAAAAAAACAGGTCTGTTTTCTTTGGGAAAATGTGAGGTGTCCACATTGTGTTTTGGGGCATTTTCTGTTGCATGCGCTAGGCCTACCAACACAAGTCATTTACCATTTTCATTGGGGGACTTGGGGGATCCCTGGGTGGAAAGAAATTTGTGACTTCTCTCAGATTCCAGAACTTTCTGTCACCGAAATGAGAGGAAAAAGTGTTTGTTTTGCCAAATGTTAAGGTTTGCAAAGGGTTCTGGGTTACAGAACCAGGGGAGAGCCCCACAAGTCACCCAATCCTGGATTCCCCTAGGTGTCTACTTTTCAAAAATGCATAGGTAACAGAACCTGGTGATAGCCCCACAAGTCACCCAATCCCGGATTCCTCTAGGTGTCTAGTTTTAAAAAATGCATAGGTTTGCTAGGTTTCCCTAGTTGCCGGCTGAGCTAGAGGCCAAAATCCACAGCTAGGAACTTTGCAAAAAACAGCTGTTTTCTTTGGGAAAATATGAGGTGTTCACATTGTGTTTTGGGGCATTTCCTGTCGCGGGTGCTAGGCCTACCCACACAAGTGTGGTACTATTTTTATCAGGAGACTTTGGGGAAGGCTGGGTGGAAGGACATTTGTGGCCCCTCTCAGATTCCAGAACTTTCTGTCACAGAATAAGGAAAAAGCGTTCTTTTGGCCAAATTTTGAGGTTTGCAAAGAATTCTGGGTAACAGAACCTGTTGAGAGCCCCACAAGTCACCCCATCTAAGATTCCCCTAGGTGTCTAGTTTTCAAAAATGCACAGGTTTGGTAGGCTTCCCTAGGTGCCGGCTGAGCTAGAGGACAAAATCTACAGCTAGGCACTTTAAAAAAACACGACAGATTTCAATGTAAAAATGTGATGGGTCCATGTTGCATTTCCTGTCGTGAGCATTAGGCCTACCCACACAAGTGAGGTACCATTTTTATTGGGAGACTTCGAGGAACACAGAAAAGCAAAACAAGTGTTATTGCCCCTTGTCTTTCTCTACATATTTTCCTTCCAAATGTAAGACAGTGTGTAAAAAAGACATCTATGTGAGAAATGGCCTGCAATGCACATGCTAGTATGGGCACCCCACAATTCAGAGATGTGCAAATAACCACTGCTTCTCAACACCTTATCTTGTGCCCATTTTGGTAATACAAAGGTTTTCTTGATACCTATTTTTCTCTCTTTATATTTTAGCAAATGAATTGCTGTATACCCGGTATAGAATGAAAACTCATTGCAAGGTGCAGCTCTGTTATTGGCTCTGGGTACCTAGGGTTCTTGATGAGCCTACAAGCCCTATATATCCCTGCAACTAGAAGAGTACAGCAGACGTAACAGTATATTGCTAAATCTGACATCCCAGAAAAAAGTTGCAGAGGAAAACATGGAGAAAAATTGCTGTTTTTTTACTTCAATTTCAACATTTTTTCATTTCAGCTGTTATTTTCTGTAGGAAACCCTCGTGGGATCTACACAAATTACCCTTTGCTGAATTAGGAATTTTGTCTACATTTCAGAAATGTTTAGCTTTCCGGGATCCAGCATTGGTTTCACACCCATTTCTGTCACTCACTGGAAGGAAGCTGAAAGCACCAAAAATAGTAGAAATGGGGTATGTCCCAGTAAAATGCCAAAATTGTGTTGAAAAATTGGTTTTTCTGATTCAAGTCTGTCTGTTTCTGAAAGCTGGGACGATTGTGATTTTAGCCCCTTAAACCCTTTGTTGATGCCATTTTCAGGGAAAAAATCACAAGCCTTTGTCTGCGGCCCTTTTTCCATTTTTTTAAACAAATGAAATTGTCACTGTATTTTGGCTAATTTCTTGGTCTCCTTCAGGGGAACCCACAAATTCTGGGTACCTCTAGAATCCCTAGGATGTTGGAAAAAAGGACGCAAATTTGGCATGGATAGCTTATGTGGACAAAAATGTATGAGGGCCTAAGTGCGAACGGCCCCTAACAGCAAAAAAAAAAGGCCTGGCATTTGAGGGGTAAAAGGCCTGGCATACTTAGTAACTCATTGAAGTCTCATGTTATCACTAACTGACTAATGTCAGTGTTTTTTCTGTAATTAACTTGGGCTCTTGCATGCTTTCTGCGGTAGGGATATTATTTCAATGGTTCAATTACATTATAGCCAAAAGTGCAGTGTCTGGTGAAGTGGAGCACAATCTGCTATCTTACTCATTTCTGCTAGCCATAGCTCTAATGACCCTTGTTGGGTTGAGTCTTGGCGACAATTCTGCACGGCTGCTTTATGTGCCATGCAGGAGTCTCATAGCAGTAGAAAGCATACGGATATGCTCTCAAGCTCTTATCAGAGTGGCTTCAAAAAGGACAAGTGGTACACAAGCAGTGTGCTTCACGTTGGTCACCATGAAGAAGTTCAGTGCCTGTCATATGAAGTTCCCAATGTTCAGCAATGAAATGGAGGTACACATGCCCTCATGCTTAGGACCATTGTCACTCACAAGGACAAGTGCAGGTCAGGCAGGGGAGTGGAGATAGATTTGTCGATGAATGGTATTGGATTCACCAAACTCCCCATGAAAATGCTTAGTATCACAGTACTTAGGCTGTGGTCTGAAAAAGGCAGAGTTTCTCCATGTCAGGCAGACAATCAGCTTCCTCTCCATTTGCTGCAACACTAAAGTTGTGTTCTCATTCTAGCAGTATATCCCTACCCCTCCAGTGGAAACAGCTAATGAATCTGCCTCTGGTGCTAACCTTCCTTTACACAGGTATCCAGAGCTTCTTCAGGTAAAAAAAGTGAACAGGTAAACCAACGGGGGTAAATTATATCTAGTATGGTAACAACGGGTCCCCAACAAACGTAAGAACTGGTCCCCTGCAAACTGATCATTCAAACTCAAAGTGGGCACCTAACCTATGCATGTAAAAAAAACCTCTAAGCTTCCCACTTGTTGAGCACACTTTTACCCTGTAAGTTGGGCTTCTTGGCACTGTACACATACCAATGTGGAACCTTTTCTGGCTTTCCCTGTGAAGTGCCCACCCCTTGGCACCCCTAAGGTAAAGCCAGGCATCCTAGTGCTGCTGGGGCCTTTGTGGAGATTAAGTAAGTTACTGCCCAGAGTGAGACCCATGATTAGATTGGCACCAAGGTGAGAATTATCAGTTCTGAGGAAATTGAGCCAAAGACCCACTGTTGCGTGAACTGAACCCTGGTCCCAAGCCAAACCTTTGCATCAAGGTCTGTCGCTCTAACCATTGAGCCACACTTCTCCAGGTAACCAGCTAGGCCTGGGTGCAATATTGTTTACACCAGCAAATTCTCATGTAATGTAAAGCATGTTGTGTTACTATTGTTACATAAAATGGCTGATTATACCATTATGCCATGTCATACAAAATACATTTGTTTGGATAAAAATGTTATTGTGGTAGCACAGGAACAAATCATACATAGCAAACACAAGTGGCTGATGTTTGTGTTACAGACAATTTAATATCTTTTTTGGTGCCCTACTTGCTTTTATCAAGATTTGGGGGCACATTTACGAGCCCCTTGTGCCATCAAACGTCACATTAGCATAATTTATTTACGTAAATGTGGCATTAGGTGGTCAAAAACCCTGCACCAGTTTTACAAAGTGGCACAATGCATACATTGTGCCACTTTGTAACCCTTTGGGCTACATCATGTATGCGCTATGTATAATGTATGCAAAGGGGGCATACCCCCTTGGGGGGGGCGAAAAAAATGATGCAAAGAAATTAAAAAAAAATCTTTGAATCATTTTTTTCATCACTTTTAATGCCTGCCATTATTCATAATGGGCCTCAATGGGCTTTGCAGGATTAGGATCCAGATTTTTTACGCTAATCCTGCGAAGCTCGGAACTAGCGTCATAAATGTTGTCTCTAGTTCCCTAACTACCGCCATGGTGCACAGTACTTTCAATACGGTGCACACATAGTGGCGTTAGGGGGCACTAAGGGGGCGCAATAAAGGTGGCGCTGCACTGGGTGCAGTGCCAATTTCCTTAAATCTGGCCCTTGACTCGAATAAAAACCTATTGTGGGCCCTGGGCATCTACATGAACAAAGCATGAGCTAGCGGCTGTTATTTACATCACATGTGACTTTGTGCTATTTCTTAGCATGAAATGTGTCCTTGCATTATTTTTTAACCAAAGTGCAAGACTGGCATTTCACATACAATTGTGCTATTTCTCTTATTTTTTTTTAACTTTTTGTGAAATAAATGTGAGAGTAACTATGTAAGTTTTGCTAGGTTTCTAACCAATTTGGTCTAAGCTCATTTTCTTCAGGTGTGCCATAATTCCATGACAATTAGGCAACAGGGAATTAGTGTTCAAATTGCATATTGTCAACTTGGGTACTTTTGATCTGCTTTGCTGCTTTTGCCGCTCTTGCAGAACAAGAAATAGGGTGTAGGTACATGTTGGTAGCACTCTTTGTAAGGTATGCATCTTTGACCGTGCCCTTAAACACAGTCACTATTCAGTTATAACTACCTCAAACAAAACGTTGACCTATGGAAGCTGGTTTAGTCCAGTTAAGAACAAAGGATCCTTTCTAATCCACTAAGTGGATATGAACTCATACAAAGGCATATTCACTTGTCTTTACCATGAGTTCCACATGAAAGGAGTGGAAGATACGAGCAGTGCAGGGTGCAGGCAGGGCACCGTCAGACAGCAGAGGTTCTTATTAACACAAGTAAAAACCTTTAACTGTTGGTGTTACATATAGTTAGTGGGGGGGCACCACCAGGTGTATTGCACCCTTCATGTGCCCATGTTCACTTATGTACACCACACACCAGCAAATAATGTCAGGGGACTATATCATGACATAATACATTAAACAAACAATTAAACAAAGAGAGCTGATGGGCATTCCCTTAACTAAATACAGGTAAACAAAAAAAATCTCCACCCACTAGCAGTGTCATAGGGGGTCACTATGACTTCGCTGGACAGTTTAAACCGTTTGCTGAAGTTCCGACTGGCAGTTTTCCAGCAGTGCAGCTGCCTCCCCGAGTTGCCCACTGGCCCTGCGGGAATCGGCATACAGTATTGTCTCCAGCTCAGAATAGAGCCAGTGGCAATGATGTAGTGCATAGGGTGCACCATCACCCATTGCGCTGTTCACTGTCTGCAAAGCAGACACTGAACATCACAACAAGGGTGTCCAGGAGGACTCCTGCACTGCTTGTGCCTATTGTATGGGCAGTGCAGAGGCCCTCCTGGTGTCCCCTGCACCCTGTCTCCACCAGCCGTTTCATGGAGGTAGCACCACCATGAAACGGCTGGTGGAGAGGGGAGTCGTAATCCCCAAGGCAGCGCTGTCCTGGTGGACTAGGACTGCCAGCACTGCCAATCTGTCCTCTGGCAAAAGAGTGGTGGTGCTGGCGGTCTGACCGTGGCATGACCTCTGCGGTCATAATGCAGCAGTCAGACCACCATCAAAGTGGTTGGATCACCACTTTGGCAGCAATCAGAGTACCACCGCGACTCTGGCAGTCTTAAGACTGCCAGGGTCATAATCAGGGCAATAGTCTGGCCAAGTGGATGTTAGACACCAGATTTTAAAGAAGTACAGCTTTGGTTGAGTCTCTGTTTTCCCACAGTGTCTAACATGTAGTTAGTAAACAATGGACAAAAATTGTTTAGAGCACTTGTCAGGGAATCCATGACATAGGTCGCCTGCACTACAAAACATAATAGGTTGGAAAAGTGAGAAAATGAGGAGCAGACTGTCACATGGAAAAGCACCAAGGACTTTTGATCTACTGTATATGTGTAAGCGAGTGTGAGTGCGCACACACATGACATAAATGTAATTGTTTCACCTGTTTGGCCCTTCATACTTTATTATTTGCTTTTAAAGATGTATGGTTTAGCCGTGGTTCAATTTATAAATAATATTCTATTCAATCAATTGTACTATTTTCACTTGTTAACAACCAACAAAGTGTACAAGTCAAAAATAACTTCAATAAATGCATAATAATACAAAAAAGAAAATTCATACACAATAAAACATCATCGATAATAAATACAGTGAAAATTGCTCAAATCCATTAAAAGCTATAAAACACATGTAGTTAAAAATGTATCCGTTTTTAGGATCCTTAGAGCTGAAAAGTATCTCGATACTCCCACGTTCTAACAAATTAAGCGGATCCATTTACAACGCAAGCCCTGATATTCTGGACAAAAAAACAACATGAGTCACAGACTCCACATCCAGTCCGCATGCAGGACACTCATTTACACCTGCATCTTTACCCCATTTGCTAACAAAGGACCTCAGCTGTAGTGAGCAAGCCGAAAACAAATTTATAGGCTTTTAGCTAATGGGGAGATAATCACCTCAAGAATGGTTCAAAACGTGGACGGGGTTTGGATTCCAAGCACTCAGTTGTTAAGTGACCATTCTTCCCATTCTATGTGCACTGATCTCAAGTACTCTCCGAATAACAGGACTTCAGGATCCCAAGATCCGCTTTGTGGAGGGAATCATGTTCCACCCAACACCTCTCCAGACCCAATTTGAGTAGCCAATCATGTGCATATTTTACCCATGGGATATCTCTGGCATTGGCAGTATTTATTACGTCTCTCAGTGAGACTCTGTAGTGACTTAACTCAGTACAACAGTGGCTTTAAACAAGCAATCTCCATTATTCTCCTTAAATACAGGTCAAGCAAAAGGGGAACTAGGGGCGAACTCACGGGCAATGAGAGCAATTTCCTAACAAAGTTGTTTTCAGGCACAGCTAAGCTACTCAACTTGTTGTATCCCCAGATCCCAGCACCATACAATGCAGCATTCTGTAGTTTGGCCTGATACACTTCCATTGCAGGAGACACTGCCCAGCTGCTAGTTTTCTTGTAGAACTCAATTATAGCAATTGATCTGTGTGAGACTGTAAAGGTGGACCTAGTAAGCTGCGGCAACCATTTAAAATCTTGGGTTAATATAACCCCTAAGTACTCAAAACTATTAATCCTCTCAAGGGGCTCACTGCTCAATCGAGTTGTAACATTCATTGGAGTGCTCCTTTGAAGCCATACATCATGAATTTTGTTTTCCCAGCCTTTAAAACTAAGGGGGTCATTCTGACCCTGACGGGCGGCGGAGGCCGCCCGCCAGAGTTCCCCCCTCCAGAACACCGCTCCACGGTCATAAGACCACTGCGGTGATTCTGGCTTTTGCACTGGGCTGGCGGGCGGCCGCCAAAAGGCCGCCCGCCAGCCCAGTGCAAAAGAGCGTTCCCACGAGGACGCCGGCTCAGAATTGAGCCGGCGGAGTGGGAAGGTGCGACGGGTGCAGTGGCACCCGTCGCGTATTTCAGTGTCTGCAACGCAGACACTGAAATACAATGTGGGGTCCTCTTACGGGGGCCCCACGACAACCCATACCGCCATCCTGTTCCTGGCGGGAGAACCGCCAGGAACAGGATGGCGGTATGGGCTGGCAGAATCCCCCATGGCGGCGCAGCAAGCTGTGCCGCCATGGGGGATTCCCAGGGCAGCGGAAAACCGGCGGGAGACCGCCAGTTTTCCCTTTCTGACCGCGGCCAAACCGCCACGGTCAGAATGCCCTGCGGGGCACCGCCAGCCTGTAGGCGGTGCTCCCGCCGACCCTGGCCCCGGCGGTAGTGAACCGCCGGGGTCAGAATCACCCCCTAAATGTCTTGAAGAGCAGAAATGTACACATTTATAAATAGGGAGCTGCAGCCCCGTTGGCATTTTAATATTAGTAACGAGTCACCCGCTATTTTGCAAGTGTCTCCGTTGCTCTGAATGTCTTACTATGTAGGGTCCATTATGGGTCAGAAAGTTGCAACAGCTCCTGAAAGTAGGCCTTCTATGCCCATGGCCTTGTGGTATGTCTCTTTCAATAAGAAGTGGGAAGCTATCTTTGTGACTAGGGCAGGTGCTTCACATGACCTTCAGATTTTCCTGTTTGTTAATCACCACAAGCACTTGATGTGAGCCACAAGACTTTTCTTTGCACAATGTGAACATATATTCCTTTTGTTTTACTAAGGTAGTCTTCACAAACTCAATTTTAGTTTTTATTTAGCTGGTTCCTGGTGATTTTATTCTTTGCATGTTTGTGAAGGAGTATTTGAAAACATCGGAATTGCCCTAATTTTGATTGGTCTTTCAGTATGTTAAATCTTCGATCGCACTGACATGAGCTGAAAGTATCAACATTGGCTATGTACGTTTTGTTGGCTTACAGTGAGCTATCATGATATGGAAATGCATTGATTTTGCAGGCAGAGAAAAGCAGGCAAGAGTTGAGTGAAGCGTGGTTCCTGCTGCGGTAGGTGCTCTAGAAGCTCAGGGGGAGGGGTGGTCAGTTAGCCCTGACAAGCTGCAGAAGGTCAAGGCTACCCTCCGGAAGCCATACACACTACTGGTAACACCCAATTTTGGTTGCACCATCATGTTTTACAGGAGTGACATAATAACGTAATTGACAATACAACTGTTATGTGATTTAACGTTACTAAAGTAAAGTGCAGCATCTAAATTGTATCACTGAACATGCATTCACAGTAGGGAATTAGAAATTTTTATATATGTGTGTGATAATGTTTGGTTTTAACATGCTTAAATGTAGTACTCATGTGCATTTATATTTGTGTACTCAATATGGTATTATGGTGAAACTGCATATAATCAGGATTCATTTATAATTCTTGTTTCCATTTATAATTTATATCAATTTATAATTCCAAGATACACTTATAATCATGTCTTTCAAATTTGCATTTAATGCCTTATTAAATTAGCAATAGCATGATCAGAGGCCTGAAGCATTTGATTTCTTGAGTTTAACCTTCAAGGAGAAGTTTTGTTTGCATTGCAATATCCTTCCTTTGCAGGTGTGTTCATGTGAGTCTATAGTTAATGAAAGACCCACATGTGTGTATTGAAGTTAGTGGGGTACAAGAGGCTACTTTAGCAAGGACAAAGGAACGCAAACAAACTGAGAAGAAAAGACTCCTGTATACTAGACACAAACAGACATTCAAAGCCACCCTGATTTTTGATTTATGGGATGAGAATTTGGGGGGAGTCGTCAATTTCAACTGTGTATGAAAGGTGGAAAACTACTGGCATAGATGAAGTAGCTTCTCAATGGCTCTGTAGGTTTAATTGGTATTCACCTATTTAAACAAGGGCTGCCTCCCTAGAAACCTGGAGGGGTACAGACCTCTCTACTCTTTATTCTTGTGTGTGGCTTTATGTTATGCATCACCTCTCTATCGGAAATTCTACTGAAGTTTCTGTTATTCTGACACTTTCCTACAATTCCTGAGACTTAATTAGGATTTCCCTATAGCTCAGTTTAGGGTATTTAGTTTACCTTAACTTCTCCAATGATTAGGCAAGAGGACTGTGACTTATAAACATATCATCAGATTCCGTTTCTCATCATTTGTATTGCTTCCACTTAAATTCTCGTATGTATTGTGCTTATATGATTTAACCTCATTCAATGCTTTACTTGACCCTTGGTGATTTTGCACTTATATAGCATGTTCTTGAGACTCATTTACATCAGTTTGGCACTTAGGCCCTCATTATGACATTGGCGGTAAGTACTGCTTACTGCCATGCCAACTGCCGCCAACATTCTGCTGCCACAGCAGTTTGCCGCTACCCATATTATGACCCACACATACAAATCCGTCACTATACAGCCACACACACAAGTCGCCAGCCCACAGGTCGGTGATAAACTGGCAGTAGCAAAACCCACACCATTACGCCAACAGAACTACGCCCACAGCATTATGACCCACAAATCACCGCAGCGGACATTCAACTGCGGTAAAACATTGGTGGTTCATACCGCCCTGCTCAAAATACACACACACTAACAAAACAACACTACATTGGACAATTCAATCTACACACACCTGACATACATACACACACCACACCCCCACAATACTATAAAACACACACACACAACCTACCCACAACCCTTTACGACTCAAATAAATTGACAACAGAGAGAGACACCAAGAGCACCCACAGAACCAGAGCCACAGCCACAGAACACCATCACCCATACAGCATCCATGCACCTTACAGCACACACCCCAAAACATCACCCCACACACCCTCACACACACACTACACCCATGGCACCACAAAGACACCCCAGGTTCTCAGAGGAGGAGCTAAGGGTCATGGTGGAGGAAATCATCCGTGTAGAGCCAAAGCTATTCGGATCACAGGTGCAGCAGACATGCATTGCTAGGAAGATGCCGCTATTGCGGAGAATTGTGGACAGTGTCAACGCCGTGGGACAGCACCCAAGAACAATGGATGACATCAGGATTAGGTGGAACGACCTACGGGGGAGGTGCGTTCCGTGGTTGCAAGACACCAGATAGCTGTACAGAGGACTGGCGGTGGACCCCCACCTCCTTCCCCACAACTAACAGCATGGGAAGAGCAAGTCTTAACATTACTGCATCCTGAGGGTCTGGCAGGAGTAGCAGGAGGACTGGACTCTGGTAAGTCAAATCTCTATTACTATCACCCCCCTACCTGCATGCCATCACATACCCCTACCCCTAATCTCACCCCACCACTTCACATACAACCCACCATCACAACCCATCCATCCCAATACCAAGCCCTGCATGCAACACCAATGCTTGGACATCACTCACACCCCTGCATGGACACTGTTAGAACTGACAGCTTGAGGGTGGTCACCCTTAACTTTTTGCCTGCCTCCCTCCTCTTTTGATATACTGTTTATGCTGGTTTTTAGACTCTGCGCACTTTACCACTGCTAACCAGTGCTAAAGTGCATATGCTCTCTCCCTTTAAACATGGCAACATTGGATCATACCCAATTGGGCTATTTAATTTACTTATAAGTCCCTAGTAGAGTGTACTATATGTGCCCAGGGCCTGTAGATTAAATGCTACTAGTGGGCCTGCAGCACTGATTTTGCCACCAACTTCAGTAGCCCCTTAACCTTGTCTAAGGCCTGCCATTGCAAGGCCTGTGTGTGCAGTTTCACTGCCAATTCGACTTGGCATTTAAAACTACTTGCCAAGCCTTAAACCCCCCTTTTTCTACATATAAGACACCCCTAAGGTGTGCCCTAGGTAACCCGCATGGCAAGGTGTTCTGTAGGCAAAAGGTAGGACATGTACCTATGTAGTTTACAAGTCCTGGTAGTGTAAAACTCCTAAATTTGTTTTACACTGCTGTGAGGCCTGCTCCCTTCATAGGCTAACAATGGGGCTGTCCTCATACATTGTTTGAGTGGTAGTTGCTGATCTGAAAGGAGTAGGAAGGTCATATTTAGTATGGCCAGAATGGTAATACAAAATCCTGCTGACTGTTGAAGTTGGATTTAATATTACTATTTTAGAAATGCCACTTTTAGAAAGTGAGCATTTCTCTGCAGTTCAATCTTTCTGTGCCTTACAGTACACAACTGGCTGGGCTTAGTTGACAGCTCCCTTGTGCATTCACTCAGACACACTCCAAAAACAGGAGTCTCAGCCTCACTTGCATACATTTGCATTTTGAATGGGTCTTCCTGGGCTGGGAGGGTGGAGTGCCTGCCCTCACATAAAAGACTGCCACACCCCCTACTGGGACCCTGGCAGACAGGATTGAACTGAAAAAGGACATTGGCACTTCTAAGCCACTCTTTGAAGTCTCCCCCACTTCAAAGGCACATTCGGATATTTAAACAGGGCCTCTGCCCCTACCAACTCATACGCTTCCTGGAGAAGAGAACATAAACCCGAACCTACGTCCTGCCAAGAAGACCTGCCTGGCTGCTCAAAGGACTCACCTCTCTGCTTTCTGTGAAGGACTGCTGCATTGCTGTCGCCTTGCTGCCTTGCTGCTCTCTGGCTGTGGTGACGAAGTGCTCTCCAAGGGTTTGGATAGAGCTTGCCTCCTGTTCCCTGAAGTCTCATGACCAAAAAGTATTTACCTCTGCAAGAAGGACTCCTTGTACAGCTAAATTCGACGCACAGCCTGTCAGAAATGACACACAGCCTGCACCGTGGTGAAAATTTCACTGCACGCCAAACCAGAATGACGGAGCCAGACTTCGCAATAAGAAGATCGATGCAGTGCCAGCACAGTGACCAGAAATTTGACACACGGCCCTACCGGATCGACACACAGCCGAGCCGGAACGACGCAGCCCGACTTCCAGATAGGAATCGACACAGCGCCTGCCGTGCAGTAGAAAATTAGACGCAATGTCCACCGGATCGATGCAGCCCCTGTGACTTCGTCCTGCCTGCGCCGGAAATCCATGCATCGTCCTCAGGACATCTGAAAACACCGCAACCCGGAGAGGATCCACGACCGAGTGCCGGAAATCAATGCACAGCCGCCCCTGCATGAAAACTCAACAAAGCATCACCGTGTGCGGCCCGAGAAATCAACGCACACCCTTTTGTTTCCACGCATCTCCTCCTCCGCAGTTCTTTGCAGAGATTTGTCATGCGAACCAGATACTTTGTGCTTGAAAGAGACTTCGGCCATCATTACAACCCTGGCGGTCGGTGGTAAAGCGGCAGTAAAACCGCCAACAGGCCGGCGGTAAATTTTTTTTAATTATGACCGTGGCGGAAAACGCCAACATAGACAGCCACTTTAAAACTCCGACCGCCACAGCGGTACAAACAAACAGCATGGCGGTCACCGCCAACAGACAGGTGGAAGACAATGTACCGCCCACACTATTATGACCACCTTTTCCGGGGTGGATTCAACACGAACAAAAACATGGCGGAAACAGGACTTGGAAGGGGAAACACTCACCTCTACACATTCCATGAGGAACCAGGACACCATGGAGCCTGAACTCCAAATACTCCCTGTGATTGTCTTCCTGCTCCTCTACCAGGAGCACGACCGATGGCGGCGACGACCACAGTGAGTACTGCACCTACGACACAGGGGAGGTGGGAGGGAAAAGAGAGTGACACACACACACACACACAACACGCAACACCCCCACCCTCACCCACAACAACACACACACCAATATATGCTGAAACATCACATTTACACCCCCCAAATCCCCCTGGAAGAACGCAAGGACAAAAGCCTCAGCCGGATGAGTGCACAACGCCAGCTCCATGAGGGGGCTCCATGCCCATTGATGTATCCTGGGGAGTGCAAAGCCACAGTCTCTCAAGTCTCTCCAGTGGGTGGTTTGCCCACTGCTTTATCCTGGGGAGTGCAAAGCCACAGCCTCTCAAGTCTTTCCAGTGGGTGGTTTGCCCACTGCTTCATCCTGCGGAGTGCAAAGCCACAGTCTCTCAAGTCTCTCCAGTGGGTGGGTTGCTCACTGCTTTATCCTGGGGAGTGCAAAGCCACAGTCTCTCCAGTCTTACCAGTGGGTGGTTTGCCCGCTGCTTTATCCAGGGGGGTGCAAAGCCACAGTCTCTCAAGTCTTTCCAGTGGGTGGTTTGTCCACTGCTTCATCCTGGGGACTGTAAAGCCACAGTCTCTCAAGTCTTTCCAGTGGGTGGTTTGCCCACTGCTTCATCCTGCGGAGTGCAAAGCCACAGTTTCTCAAGTCTTTCCAGTGGGTGGGTTGCCCACTGCTTTATCCTGTGGAGTGCAAAGCCACAGTCTCCCAAGTGGATAGCAGTCTCCACTGGTTCTGGAGGGGGCTTTGTGCCCAGAGTGCTTCATCCTGCCAAGGACAGAGGTAGTGGATGTGATACTCCACTGGTTCTGGAGGGGGCTTTGTGCCCAAAGAGCTTCATCCTGCAAAGAACTGAGGTAGTGGATGTCTTTCTCCACTGGTTCTGGAGGGGGCTTTGTGCCCAGAGTGCTTCATCCTGCCAAGGACAGAGGTAGTGGATGTCTTTCTCTACTGGTTCTGGAGGGGGCTTTGTGCCCAGAGTGCTTCATCCTGCCAAGGACTGAGGTAGTGGATGTGATACTCCACTGGTTCTGGAGGGGGCTTTGTGCCCAGAGTGCTTCATCCTGCCAAGGACAGAGGTAGTGGATGTCTTTCTCTACTGGTTCTGGAGGGGGCTTTGTGCCCAGAGTGCTTCATCTTGCCAAGGACTGAGGTAGTGGATGTGATACTCCACTGGTTCTGGAGGGGACTTTGTGCCCAGAGTGCTTCATCCTGCCAAGGACTGAGGTAGTGGATGTGACACTCCACTGACAGTGGTGCAACATGCAAGCTGGCCAGGGCTCTGGAACTGACCACCAGCCTCGCACGAATGACCACTTGGGATGGCAGCCATGTCTGCGGTGGTGCCACTGGCTCAGGATGTGGCGTGGCCGCTGGTGGCGGGCTCAGTAGCAACGATGCTTGCGGCACTCATTGGGCAGCAGTGCTGGTGGGGGGCTCACTGACCTTGGTGCTGGCGGCGGTGTTCTGAGCGGCGGTGCTGGTGGGGGCTCACTGACCTTGGTGCTGGCGGCGGTGTCCTGAGAGGCAGAGCTGGCGGTGGTGTCCTGAGCGGCGGTGCTGGTGGGGGGCTCACTGACCTTGGTGCTGGCGGTGGTGTCCTGAGAGGCAGAGCTGGCGGTGGTGTCCTGAGTGGCGGTGCTGGTAGCGGGCTCACTGACCTTGGTACTGCTGAAGGGCACAGTGTCTGCGGTGCAGGTGAAGGGCTCAGTATCTTGGGTGCTGGCGGCGGTGCCCGTGGCGGCGGTGCACGTGGCAGTGCCAGTGGCGGTCTTGTCTGCCGTGCAGGTTGGCGGTGACGTTGACTTGCCTTTCTTTTTCAGGCCCTTCCCCAACTTGGATGGTGGCGCAGCTGTCTTGCCACTCCCAACTGTTGTCCTGGCTGAGCCCTTTGTGGCAGGTGTTTTGGCCTTCTCCCTCCGGGATGTGGGCAACTTCTTTTGTTTTGGAGGTGGGGGAATGTCCTTGGCCTCGCTCCTTGGGACACTGGCAGCCCTGCTGCTTGGCGCACTCCAGAATCCGGTTACTGCTGGCACCACTGTGCCGGTGATGTGGTGGCTGAGGTGCTGGGTTGGGACCTGGAAAGGCGGGCCCTAGGGGACGGAAGGAGTGGGGGAGGTGAAGGGAAGAGGTCAAGGTTTGACAGGAAAAGTGTTTTAGACACACTGGGACGGGTAGATATAGGGGGTTTGGGAGTGGAGGAAGAGGTAGTGGTTGTAGAAGGTGTTCGTTTGCTGACTTTGGGTGACGGTGCATGGGCTGGAGGCTGTCATGAGGTGGATGGCTGTTGGGTGGGTGTGTGACTGCGTTTGTGTACTTTGGGAGGAGGGCTCACAAACACACTGGTAGAGGACACAGGGGATGTGTGAATGGTAGCGGGGTGGTGATTGCACGTCAGGGGTGTGTGGTGATGGGGGTGCTGGTGATGGAGGTAGTGGCTGAGGATGTAGTGCATGCAGGTGTGAGTGGAGACGTGAAAGGGAGGGAGGAGGGAGACGTGGAGGAGGGAGACACAGTGGAGGCAGTGGATGTTGGTATGTGCACATGGGTATGATGCTTGTGTGAGTGCCTATGGGATGTGTGGTGCTTATGTATGCCAGAACTACCCTTGTGTGTTGAGGTGTGTGCATGTTGGCCTGATGGTGTGCTTGGGATAGGCTGAGGTACTGGGGATTGGGTCTGGGTGGAGGAAGTTGGAGGGGGGAGGTTGGACACAGGGACAATGAGGCCATAGTCTGAAATGCTCTCTGTTGGGCTGCCTGGCCAGAATGAATGCCCTCCAGATATGCATTTGTCTGTTGCAACTGCCTCTTTACACCCTGGATGTCATTCAGAATGGTAGACTGCCCAACAGTGAGGGACTTCAGGAGGTCAATGGCCACCTCACTGAGGGCAGCAGGGCTGATTGGGGAGGGGCTCAGGTGCCTGGGGCGAAGGAGATGCCCACCCTCCTGGGTGAGTGGTCAAGGGACACACGCTGAGGGGCTGCTGGAAGGGCGGTGCTGGTATGGGGTGGGGGCTGTACCTGTAGGTGCGGGGCACAGAGGGGCCCGCCACCGCAAGGGAGCTCCCATCAGAGGAGGAGTCGGTGTTGCTGGTCTCTGCTCCAGTCCCTGCTGTGGAGCTCCCCTTGCCCTCCGTCCCACTGGTGAATTCTGACTCCGTATTGTCACCCTCCATGGCTATGTGGGATGCATCTCCCTCCTGCTCCGGTGGCACAGCTCCTCCGCCTGATGCTGCTAATGCACACAAGAACAGGGGGGCCACAAAAAGGGGGGTAAAGAAAGTAGAAAGACATGTTCAGTACACGCAATACCGCTACCGTTGGCGGACACTACAGACACAGCAGCCCTCTGCACAACGCCATGCACTTAGAGTTCCCTAATTCCTCACAGGGACATGGTGTACATGGCCTATGCCCAATTGCTGCACACATGGAATTCACAGGAGCCTGACTAGGTGTAGATGGCTCTTACTACTGGTGGGGTTGGGGTGCCACTTAGCCTGCCTCACAAAGGGTCCTTCCCTACAAGGCTCACCCTAGCCCACCTACCACATCCAGACACCCTCAATGCGCGCAGAGTCAGACGGATGTGACTGTACTCACCCCCTTGTGGCTGCTGTGATGCCCTCAAGCGCCGATCCAACTCTGGATACGCCACCGCTAGGACCTGGAACATCAGGGGGGTCTTGGTGCGATGGGCACCCCTCCCACGTTGGGAGGCCATCCCCAGCTGGGCCTCCGCCATCTTTTTGCTCCAGCGGTGAATGTCCTCCCATCTTTTACGGCAGTGGGTGCTCCGTCTGTGGTGGACCCCCAGGGCCCGGACGTCCTTGGCGATGGCACGACAAATATCCTTCTTCTGGTGAGCGCTGACCTACAGGAAGAGTACAGGGGAAAAGGTACAACATTATTCGTCTTGACCGTCACAGTCTTTGGCCCACATTCCCACCCTTGCCCTGATGCACATACACTCACCATCGGATCATGCACGCCTCTTCCCCCCCATTTCCCATCCACACCACTCAAAACAGGCCTTGCCCATACAGCATGCTCACAGTGTACTCACTTGTTTGTCTGGAGGACCGTAGAGTAGCGTGTACTGAGGGAGGACCCCATCCACTAGTTTATCCAGCTCCTCTGATATGAAGGCCGGGGCCCTTTCCCCAGACCTCTGAGCCATCGTCACTTCCAGGCTGAGATCACAGCAGCACTTGCAGTGTAGGTCCTCTCCTGTTGAAGATCAGGTATCAAGTGAGTGAACAGAGAGAAAATGGCGGTCACCTCCGCGGCGGTGCGTACCGTCACTTCTGGCGTACATCGTCATTGGCTCCTGAGATCCATACGGTCCAATGTTAACCAATGCAGGTTTGCGCCACGGTCTTCGACCGCCTACCACGACGGTGTACATCGCCAGCGCAGTTACCTCATATCCCCTTGTCCCACTTCACAGGTCAGGCAGCCACCATTTCAGGGGGCCACATGGCATTATTTTTAAATGTGTCACACATATCTAAGCCTTGCATACACACCAAGACAGGCACATAGCGGATTGACAAATGTGTGCAATAATGTTGTTGTTTTAGTACCTCAGTGTTGGCTGACCCTCTGCTCGCTGTTCTCATCCATAGGGCATGTCCGCTCGGGCAGGTGATGAGATGGCGGCATCCTCCGGTGTACAGAGCACTGGTGGACCTGTCAACAATGGAAGAGCGACATGTAATTGTCACCTACAGACTTGATCGTGCCACAATCCAGGAACTGTGTGCTCAGTTGGAGCCAGACCTGATGTCAGCTATCCACCATCCCACAGGAATCCCACCTCTAGTGCAGGTCCTGTCAGTACTCCATTTCCTGGCAACTGGGTCTTTTCAAACAACATTGGCCATAGCATCAGGGATGTCTCAGCCTATGTTCTCAAACGTGTTGTCCAGAGTGTTGTCTGCCCTGCTGAAACACATGCGCAGCTACATCGTTTTCCCTCAGGTGGAGGATTTGCCTACAGGGAAAGGTGACTCCTATGCCCTGGGACATATCCCCAACATCATAGGTGCCACTGATGGGACACATGTGGCCTTGGTACCCCCCCAGGAGTGAACAGGTGTACAGAAACCGGAAGAGCTACCATTCGATGAATGTGTAGATGGTGTGTTTGGCCGACCAGTACATCTCCCATGTGAATGCCAAATTTCCCTGGCTCAGTGCATGACGCTTACATTCTGAGGAATAGCAGCATCCCTTATGTGATGGGGCACCTCAAGAGGCACCGTGTGTGGCTATTAGGTGAGGAAAAGGACCCTATACAGTGTGAATAGTTGTCTGGGACTGGGGTTGTCCCTAATGGTTAGTGTGTGTCTAACAGTTGTCCCTTGACATTTGCAGGTGACTCTGGCTACCCCAACCTGTCAGGGCTACTGACCCCAGAGAGGAATCCCAGGACAAGGGCAGAGGAACGCTACAATGAGGCACATGAGCGAACTAGGAGGGTTATAGAGAGGACCTTCGGCCTCCTGAAGGCCAGGTTCCCGTGCCTCCATATGACAGGTGGTTCTCTATACTACTCACCAAAGAAGGTGTGCCAGATCATCGTGGCCTGCTGTATGCTGCACAACTTGGCTTTGCGACGACAGATGCCTTTTCTGCAGGAGGATGGTCCAGAAGGACATCTTGTGGCAGCTGTGGAGCCTGTGGACAGTGAAGAAGAGGAGGCAGAAGAAGAGGACATAGACAACAGAAACACCGTGATCCAGCAATACTTCCAGTGAGACACAGGTAAGAAGACATCACTGCCTCCTACATCTGATAAAACTGTTCGACCTATCATCTGTCTGTCACATTCACCCAGTGTATGGACCCTAATTTGTCACTTTACCTTTTGATTTCACAGATGTGGGTCCCACTGTGTAACTTCTGCTATGTTACCTCATGGACTAGAGCTCTGTGACATAGGTATGTTGACAATACAATGGACATTGCTATTTCCCTCAGTTATTGCAAATACACATTTGTGAAAGCACAGACTGACTCCAGATTGTGTTGTGATTCAAGGGTGTTTATTTAAGTGCTAAATAGTGGAGGGGGTTGTAAAATGGTCAGGGGTGATGGTGGAGGAATGTCCATGGCAGAGTCCAGTTATTTGTCTCACAGGTGCATTGTCCAAAGGGGCATAGGAAGTGGAGCTAGGGCAGTTTAAGGATGGACAGGGTGACAAAGTGGGACAGAAGGATGACCTTCAGGGTGGTCTCATTTCTTGGCAGGGGTCTTGGCATTGTTCTCTGTCTTTGTCCTGGATCTCAGGGACCGCTTGCGGGGTGGTTCTCCATCTGCAGGGGGTGGGGTGCTGGTGTTGTGGTCCTGTGGCAGTGCCTCCTGTCCACTAGCGCCGGCAGAGGTGGTGTGCAGTTCATCATCCAGGCTAGTGTCAGGTCCCCCTTGTTGTGCCACAGTGTCCCTCCTGGTGTTCACAAGGTCCTTCAGCACCCCTACAATGGTGCCCAGGGTGGTGTTGACGGACTTGAGTTCCTCCCTGAGCCCCAAATACTGTTCCTCGTGCAGCCGCTGGTTCTCCTGAAACTTGGCCAGTACCGTTGCCATCGTCTCCTGGGAATGATGGTACTCTCCCATGATGTGCGAGAGGGCCTTGTAGAGAGTGGGTTCCCTGGGCTTGTCCTCTCCCTGTCGCACAGCAGACCTCCCATTTCCCCGGTTTTCCTGGGCCTCCTGAACTGTGTGCCCACTGCCACAGCCCCCAGGTCCCTGCTGTTCTTGGGGTGGTGGGTTAGCCTGGGTTCCCTTTAGTGGTGGACTCACTGCTGCTTGACGTGTCCTGGGGACAGAGGTATGGGCCCGCTGGGTGTGTGCTGTGTTGGTGTTTCCTGAGGGCGGAGGCTCTGTGGTGGCCTGTAACTGTGTGAGGGGAACCAACTGTCCCGAGGTCCCAGATGGGCCGGGCTGGTCATCTAGATCCAGTTGGACAGAGCTGCTGTCATCACTGTGGGCCTTTTCTGTGGGGGGAGTGGACATGTCTGGAAGCTCCTGTCCGGTGACGTTGGGTAGGGGTCCTGCAGGGGTGTAAAGGCATGATTATTGCATCTGTGTGTGCCATGATGTGCAATGGGTGAGTGATCCTGTACCCCAGTGCTTACATTCTTGTGTAGGACCTTGTGTGATAATTGTTTTGGGGTCTGTGTGGGTATCTGTAGTGGACATGCATTGGTGATGGGTGTCCATGCTTTGTTGTTGCATGCAGGGCTTGGTGTTGGGATGTGTGGTTTGTGATAGTGGGACATATGTGAGGATTTGGAGTGATGGGGGTGAGGGCGAGGGTGGGGGTATGTGATAGCATGCAGGTAGGGTGGGGGGTGAAGTAGTGAAAGATTTTACTTACCAGAGTCCATTCATCCAGCTACTCCTGCGAGGCCCTCAGGATGCAGGATAGCCAAGACCTGCTCCTCCCATGTTGTTAGTTGTGGGGAAGGAGGTGGGGGTCCGCCGCCAGTCCTCTGAACCACAATGTGGTGTCTTGAGACCAGGGAACGCACCTTCCTCCGTAGGTCGTTCCATCTCTTCCTGATGTCATCCCGTGTTCTTGGGTGCTGTCCCACTGCGTCGATCCTGTCCATGATTCTGCTCTATAGCTCCATCATCCTAGCTATGGAGGTGTGCTGCACCTGTGATCAGAATAGCTGTGGCTCTACCCGGATGATTTCCTCCACCATGACCCTGAGCTCCTCCTCAGTAAGCCTGGGATGTCTTTGCGGTACCAAGGGGTGGTGTGAGTGATGTGTGAGGTGGTGTGTGTTGTGATGTGTGGGGTGATGTTTAGGGGTGTGTGTTGTTTTGTGCGTCAATGTGTATGAGTGATGGTGTTGTGTGCCTCTGTATGCTGGTGTGTTCTTTGCTTTGCTGTCTCTCTACTTCATCCAAATTGTTCATTGTAAGGGTTTGTGGGTAATGTGGGTGTGTGTTTTATATTGTATTGGGTGTGTGGGAGTGCTGTGTGTATGTGTATCAGGTGTGTGTATTTCGATTTGTCCAATGTGGTTGTGTTTTGTAAATGTGTGTGTATTTTGAGCGCAGCGCTGTGTACCGGCAATGAAATACCGCGGTTGAAATACCGCTGCGTGGATTTGTGGGTCGTGATAGTGTGGGCCTATTCCTGTTGGCGTGACGGTGGAGGTTTTGTTATCGCCAGTTTATCACTGACCTTTGGTGTGGCGGACGTATGTGGGTGTCTAGATTTTGACAGATTCTGAGCTGTGGGTCGTAATGGCAGTGGCGGGATTCCGCGGCTGTGGCGGTGTATTAGCGGCCTTCTGCACGGCGGTAAGCGGGATTTACCGCCAATGTTGTAATGAGGGCTTTTGTTTGCTTTGAAAAGACTTAAGACACTTTACATACTTTCCAGTGATGTCTTAACATATACTTACTGCATTTTTAATTATTTTTTACCTGCTTTTATCCAGATAAATATTATATATTTTTCTAAACATTGTGTGGTGTATTTTTGTGGTGATATATTGTGTTATTGTATGATTTATTGCACTAATACTTTACACATTGCCTTCTATGTTAAGCCTGACTGCTCAGTGCAAAGCTACCAGAGGGTGGGCACAGGATCATTTGGATTGTGTGTAACTTTCCCTGACTAAAGTGCGGGTCCTTGCTTGGACAGTGGGTAACCTGACTGCCAATTAAAGACCCCATTTCTAACATTGGTGGCAGCGGTGGGATAGGACTTTTTTTCTTTTATTATTTATTCGGTCTAAATTTAGACCATTGCAATCCAGTCATACATAGCAAAGATAAAACTTGTGACCATCATTCAAAAATGCCATACAATTTAAGTTAAAAATGCATCTGTAAAAACTGTTAAAACCATAATTTCACACATAAAAACAATCCTAGTAAAAAGAAGAAGAGAAATTCAAACACCAACAATATACAATAGGATGTACTATAAGAATATAAATTAATCCACAATTTTGGGGTGCATTCGATATCAATTAAACTACACTATAAATAGAAAAAATATTTAAAAAAAGGAATAAAGTCACCAGAACCCTTGATTAATGATAGTTAAGAATAAAATATGCAATCCCGAATCCATATCCTAAAGCCCCCCAGAGAGCCTGAGATATTTAAAATCCATACACTGGTTAGGTAAAATTTCCCATCAGAATTAAAATACATTACACCTCACAAGCCTAAAAATCTGCTAGGCTTGTCCAAGTGAATCTAGTTAGAGTCCCCATCCATAAGCTAAAAAATATACCAAATGAACTCAGAGCCCCGAAGCTAGGGTGAACCTACAACGGATGGACCAAGCTGCAGACAGATATTTGGTGGCTGCGCTTTCTACCAGCGTAGATGGGTCATATTTGCATATTCTGAAAGCATTAGCTCGGTCCTGCAAAAGTAAAATCTTGCACAAAGGGATTATCCACCTCCCTCTGGGGCTCTTATAAAGGGGGCAAAAGAACAGCACGTGCTCGGGTGATTCCTTGCATCAATGACAGTTTATGCATCTATCAGTTGTGGGATTGCTTGTCGACCAACGGGCCATAAAACTGTTAACAGGTAAGATGCCATATCTTAGCTGGAGGAATAAGGCGCGGGCACGTGCAGGTGTGGGGAGGTCCAGAAAATTCTCAGGCCGGGGTTCATGTTTAAACTGCAGAAACTCTGCAGTTAACCGGCCTACCCCATTGCGGTGGAAAAGCTCATAGTTGGTTTTACCCCAGAACCTCCCTTTAACCAATTGTCTAGCATTGGCAGGGATCAACTCGGGGTACATCCAATAGTGAGGGAGACCTAACTTATCCCAGGTGGATTTCATCTCCCTCAACCATAGGATTTTTTCCCAACCCTGCGGGGATGTTGTGAGATCTCTTATTGCCACCCTAAATGGTTCAAGTTCATCCGTTTTCCATATTCAAATACAATATAAAAGCGGTCTCAGACTTGCTGTGTCTTTGATACTATTTAGACCTAGATCGAATCTGAGAGGGATCATTGGTGTGCCCTTCCCTAACCTGGATACATGTCTGAGAAAATGATTTTCTTTGGTTTGTAAAATATCCAATATCCATATCTGTAGGAGCCCCAGAGTTCTGCTCCGTACAGGGCAGCAACACAGATTTGGACTTTGTAAATTTTGGAGATTGGGTTTAACAGGGGAATCACTACAGCTCTAGCCTTGCGTCCTAGTGCCCCGCCTCTTTGTCTTATAATGAGTGCCCCTTTTCGAATGGCTGCCTCCCATCTGCCAGAGTCCGTTAGCCTAATGCCTAGATAATCGAACTCTGAGACTCTTTCCAGAGGGGTTGAATTCATTACTATTTTTGCACATCATCTCTTTCTCGAGGCACTGAATAACATACATTTTGTTTTCTTGACATTAACATCCAGCCCATAATCTCTACAGAAAACACAGAATTGATTGACCAAATTTTGGATTCCCATTGGTGATTTAGCTAACAGGATAGTGTTGTCTGCATAAAGCAGGCACGGTGTTTTCTTCCCAGCCAGCTTGGGCGAATCGTTGGTGCAATTCTCCAAATATTGTATGCAATTGTTTATGAATAGGAGGAAGAGGGTAGGGGCTAGAACACATCCTTGTCTGAATCCTCTTTTAATGGCTATTGGGTCTGTCAACTCACCATCCTTACCACACCTAATTTGTGCATAAGTATTCTCGTTCAGTCGAACAATGAGTTTCAAAAGACCTTTTGGAACACCCATATTGGATAGTGTCGACCACAGAAAATTTTTGGGCACCAAATCAAATGCAGCTCTGAGGTCAATAAAAACCGCAAACAGGTCCCCTCCCCCCCAGGTCCACAGTCTTCCATTTGACTGCTAGGAACCTCAGGGCTTGATCTATGGTGCTAACTGCGGGTCTGAACCTTGCCTGTAGATAAGAGATAGCTTCAGACTCTGAGATCCATTCATCCAGATGGAACAGGACTTGCTTCGCAAACTTTTTTTGGGAGTTGTCAAGTAAGCATATCGGATGGTAGTTGGCAGGATCACTGGGACTACCTTTTTTGAAAAGGGGGACTATCTCGGCACCTTTCCAAGAGCGCGGGACGGGGCTCCTGCCGCCACTGCGTTACAGACTAGGTTTAAGGAAGGGGCCCATATGTCAGGTCTTGTCTTGTATAGGTCCCCAGGAATCTTGTCGGGACCTGGGGCCTTTCCCCAGTTCAAAGAAATTATTGCAGCTTTAGTTTCAGCTAAAGTAAATTTAATAGGGGTGGCCCCGGCAGTCAAACTGTCATTGGGATTCCTAAAGGTGGCTACGGATGTTCCTTCATATAATCGACCAAAGTGCTCAGCCCACACTACGGGGAGGATTGAGGTACCAGGCTGAGAGGATGAGTCCCCACTGTTGTCTGCTATAAATTTCCAGAACCTGGAAATATAATTTACTTTTGCAGAATCCAGGATGGCTACCAATCTAGACTCCTCCCAACTCCTACACACCCTACAACATTCCTGTTTGTAATCCTTCCTTGCTTGTTTTATATTCTCTGCGTGACCCCCTCGCAGGGTTCTCAGTAACTTATGCTGGGCTTCCCTACATGAGTTGCTAAACCACCCTGCGCTGCGCTTCTTTCTAGGTTTGCTAACAATCTCTTTAGTTAAAAAGCTTTAAAGAGTTAAACAGTTGGGGGGGCGTGGCCTGCTGAGCAGCGAGATGGCCGCTCTCTGAGTGAGCTCCGCCGGCCGGACCGAAATCCTGCAATTATCCTTCACACCGGGGTGAGCCTGAGCTGCCAAGACCGGCAGAAAACGTACAGGTGGCGGTGAGGCATCAGCGGAGGTACGATATTCCCCCCCTCCATCGCCTTGGAGGAGCTCGGGGCCCGCGCAGCCTGTAGGTGGACCTGGCGGAAGCGCCTGCTGGAGCTCGTTTGGGGGTGAGCTGTGACTCGAGCCCGGGGCGTGCGCTGACGGCGGGGCCTGGGCTGGAGCGGCGCCGTGACGCTGATGAGTCCCTGCATTGTTGGCGCCGCTTGAGGGATCCTGTGAGAGCTGCAGTGTTGAGGCGGTCCTTGGGCTGACTACGTGAGGAGTTGCGGAGAGCCGTGAAGACGGGTGGCAGCTCGGAGATCGGAGCGTAGCTCACCGACGCGGACGGCGCCAGATAGGTTTGGGACCCTGATTAAAGCTGTCTGTGCGGCATTTGAACTGCGCTCCGGCGGGCGGAGGTGGCCCGCAGGTCGTTGATGCTGACCCCGCGGTGGGTGCCCGAGTGGCAGATTTTGGAAGTGGCGGCCCACATTTTGGGGTCAAAAATCGGAGCCAGAGCGAGGTGGTGCGAAGACCGATGAGCGGCGGGGTGCTGGCACGGGGTCTCGCGGCTGCCGGGGGTGCCCTGCGGGGGACATCTGGAGCTCTGGAGGCGGTGGAGAGTGCCTGATCCGCCCGAGCACCGCAGGTGGTATGCTCCGATGCGGCAGTGGTGAGGCGACTGGGAACCTGTGCGTAAACACCGCGGTGCAGGAAGAGGAATGTGGATTACAGGGACAGGTGCTGCTACGGTCTGTCCAGTTGACTTGTGAGTACGGGGGTGAACGGAGGGGCTCCCCCCCGCCACCCTGCACCTGCGGTGGGCTTGGTGGACATCTGCTTACACCCTGGCGGCAGCTTTGGTCCAACGCGAGGAGTTGGTCTAGGGTAACCTGGTGGAGGTGCTGGCGATGCTCTCGAGGCCTGTGAGAGTGGACCTGCTGCCGGGAGGATTGCGCGGTGGTCGCTGCCCGTGCCTCCGGCTTCCATCTTGGGATCGGTCAGCAGGAGTGCCGCGGCAGGGTGGGGGTGTCCTGCTGCGGCTGTTCGGTTGTGGAGGAGGCTGGAGGCCTTTGCTGGTGGTTCACGGTGGGACCCGGTGGGTCTCTCTTCGCCATGGGTAAACATGATTCTAAGCAGCCGAAGCTGAACTTTGACCATAAGCGCTCCACGCGTCAGGGAGAGTTGGAGCGGGGGCCCCAGGCGGCGGAGGAGCGCGACCTGGCCGCTGACGATCATGGCGAGGATTTACGCACGCTGATGCTTGAGATGCGTTCTAGCCTCCGCAATATTGACACTAAACTGGACAACCTCACCAGTCAGTTAGACTCTGTGAAAACACAGGTGGCGACGCACGAGACGAGGTTGGACACGCTTGAGGCTAGCCAATCTGAGTTTCATGAGTTCCAAGTGGAAACGAAGGACCAGCTCCTGCATATGGACAAATTATTAGGAATAATCCGTGCGAAGAATGAAGACTTAGAAGCGCGGTCCCGGCGCAATAATCTACGCGTCACGGGGGTCCCGGAGACCCCCGCCATAACTAAAATGGAAACCTATGTCACTGAACTCCTACACGAATTGTTTGACCCTAGTCTCTCAGCGGTGTTTGCGGTAGAGAGGGCGCATAGGTCGCTGGGTCGGAGGCCCCCTGTTGGAGCGCCGCCCCGGCCCATAATTGCGAGAATCTTGAACTATCAAGACCATGATTTGATCCTTAAACTGGCAAGGGAAAGAGGTACCATCACGCACAAGGGCAATAACATCTCCTTCTACCCTGACTTCACCCCGGCTGTCCAGGCTGCCCGCCGGGAGTTTCTGCCTGCAAAGCGACTTCTTCTGCAGGCGCAGATTCCGTACTCGCTCCTCTATCCGGCTAAGTTAAAGGTGTCCTTTGAGGGGTCTGCCCACATATTCACTGATGCCAAGGAGGCGATGAAGTTCGCCAAACATGTGGGACGCAAATCCGCACAACGTCCCAGGGTTGCTACGGAGGCAATGGATAGCAGGCTCTGCGACAATGAGTAAACGCAGGTCCCATCTACTATATCCTGAGGGGAATGGCTCCTTTTTGACTGTGGACTTCTATCCGCTGGAAGGGGTAGTGCACTTGTGATGCCCGGTGTACAATCATTGACATCTGCTATCCTAGATAGATCTAAATTATTAGGTTTTGAGTAGCTAGGATCCCCTGCAGATTTTCCGGCCACCCCGTTTCACACAGGGGAGTAGCCGGCATCGCCACACCCCCTCGGGAATGTTCCCTTGTTTATTTAAATGTCGCTTTGGGGATAGTATAGGGATGGTTACTCTACGACCCAGTTGGGGGGTTGGAGTGGGTGGGGGGCGGTTGGTTGGGGTTTTTGTTTTGTTGTTTACTGCCAACTTTTATTGTATGCTATCTGCGTGGTGTCCTGAGCGTACAGCCTGGTCATTGTCAACATGTCTTACTGCACTTTACATAATGTGTGTGGGGAATGCCCAGAGTGGATAAAACTTTGAACTGTCTTACCTGGAATGTTCGGGGGCTCAACGACCACAGGAAGGCTAGGTTGGTACATGCATATTTGGTGCGGCACTGTGTGGATGTCTGCCTATTGCAGGAAACTCATTTGAACACCGCCCCTGCCCAAAGACTGCGTCACACCAGATGGGAGCACGTTTATTTAGCTATCTAATCCAATTATGCCCGGGGGTGGCGATACTGATACGTCGCGGGTTGGATTGGCGGGAGGGCTCTGTTCAATGCGACCCAGAGGGTAGATATGTTTTGGTACAGGGCATTGTGTGCGGAGTTTCCGTGGTATTCGTGGCTGTGTATGGGCCTAATGCTGACTCCCCAGGTTTCTTCCATAAGCTTTGGGGGCAAGTGAAAGCCACTGGATGCGATACAATTGTATGGGGAGGTGATTTCAATGCAGTACTGGATGACAAAGCAGATAGGAAGGGGGTAGCTCGCACATTGAATCCGTTGGCGAGTTCCGCACTGCGGGAAATACTGCTGGATGGTGCGCTGGTTGATGTGTGGCGGGGTAGGCATGGGGACCTGAGGGAGGGCACCTGTATATCGGCTCATAGCGGCGCGTGGTCCCGTCTTGATTTCTGGCTGGTGTCGCAGGACGTCGCGCTGTGGACGGTACAGGTAGAGCATATGCCCCGCTCGTTGTCCGACCATGCACCCTGTATGTTGAGGTTACTACTCCCTGGTGGTCCTTTTCCGGCGTTCTCGTGGCGGCTTCGTCCTCATGCATTACTTGATGATGCGTTCAAAGAGGAGATACGGACTGATATCACTGACTTCTTTGAGCGCAATGTGGGATCAGTGGACACGGAGGCGACTTTGTGGGAGGCCTTCAAGGTCGTCATCAGGGGCCAGTGTATAGCCCGACAGGCGGGTGTACTGAGGGCGATACGGGGCACCCTGGTAGCGCTGGAAGCTGATATAAAACGACTTTCTTAGAGGCTGGAGAGTCAGGGGTGGCAGGGCTGCTGAAAACCAAACTATTGGAGTACGACGAGGAGGCGATGCGGGAGGTTAAATTTCTAGGGAAATATGCGGAGGCGAAGCGTTACGGCGAGGGTGGGAGACCGGGGAAGGTCCTGGCAAATATGAGTAGACCGCCGCGTCCCGCGACGTATATTCATGAACTGCGCACGACGGCTGGCGAGCTACTTCATGACAAGGGGGACATTGTAGGAGCATTCTCCGAGTTTTACTCTCGTTTATATACCAACACCCAGGATGAGTGTCCGGAGGGGCTTGCATCCTTCCTGGATTCCATTGCGTTGGTGTGGTTCAATAATAACCACAGAGAATATATGGACCTCCCGATAGACACCAGAGATGTGGCACAAGTTATCAAGAGCTTGCCGCCTGACAAGGTGCCGGGACCTGATGGTCTGACAACAGCTTTCTATAAGGCGTACGTGGATGAGCTGTCGCCCCGGTTATTGGCAGTGTACGAGGAGGCCTTAGAAAAGGGGGTGTTGCCTGCCACCATGCGCGAGGCGCTGATCATCACGTTGCTGAAGCCGGATAAACCTGCTGATGATCTAAACTCCTATCGGCCCTTATCTCTGATTAATGTAGATGTGAAAATCCTGGCCAAGCTGCTCGCGAACCGGGTGCAGCCAATGTTGCCGATGATCGCACTCCCAGACCAATCCGGTTTTATACCAGGAAGAGCGACCTCCCACAACCTGCGAACGATCTTCGCCGCATTGCATTACCTACACCCTGAGGTCAGGGCTGCCGTGGTGTTTTTAGATGCCACTAAGGCCTTTGATACTCTTGAATGGCCCTATTTATTCCATATATTGGAAAGGATGGGGTTCAGTGCGCTAATGCTTAGGAAAATTCGCCTGCTTTACACTTTACCTACAGCCAGAGTGCGGGTAAATGGCCTGGTGTCTGAACCGTTCCCTGTCTTGCGTGGTACTAGGCAGGGGTGTCCTCTCTCCCCGCTGCTGTTTGCTATAGCTATGGAGCCGTTGGCAGCTAGGATTAGACAACATCATACTGCAAGAGGTATAGGCTTCAGTTCTAGAAACCTTCTAATATCACTATACGCGGATGATGTGACCCTTTATCTTATCAATCTTGCGGACAACTTGGACCCCATCTTGCGGGAATTTGTCCACTTTGAGGGCTTCGCGGGCATCTCCATCAACTGGTCTAAATCGGTAATCTTTCCCCTCACGGACAGCACTGCGGAGGTGTCCTCCGAATACCCCCTGCGCTGGGAGGCGGAGGAAGTCAAATATTTGGGGGTTTGGATTAGCCGGAGCCTTCAGGAGATCTGGAGCCTTAACTTTGGCAGGGCTATGATGTGGCTGAGCGAGAAAGTGAAATTATGGGCTTCCCTGCCCCTGTCGCTAACTGGGCGGATTGCGTTGACAAAAATGATAGTGCTACCCAAATTCCTTTATTTATTCGTCAATATACCTATACCGCTTACGTCGCTCTTCTTTGCCACTCTGCGGTCCTGCCTGGTGGCGCTGGTGTGGGCAGGTGGACAGGCCAGGGTAGCGTAGGACACGCTGGCACTACCATTGCGACAGGGAGGTCTGGGTGCCCCAGATATGAAACTGTATGCCCTCTGTGCTCAGGCTCAGTTCCTGCATTTTTGGACCCACCCTGTCCCTTTTCAGCCTCACGTGGCAGTGGAACGAGATGTGGTGGCGCCCCTTCCACTTGATGTGGTGATATGCGCCAAGGCACGGCGCCCTAGAGCGGATGTAGATACAGCTGGGACGCTGCAATGGGTGTGGGAGGAGTTGCGCAGGAGGGCGGGGGTCCCATTGTTGTATGCTCCATCGCTCCCTCTGTTGCATAACCCGATGCTGCCTTGTGTGGCTGATGGGATAGCCGGTCACCTAATTGACAAGCTGCATCTTCGCACCTTTGCGGACCTCTTTCCCAATGGCAAGTTCATGCCTCCCCCGGCGCCGGAGGAGGGGGGTACGGTGTCTTTTTCTGAATTATTTTTGTACCATAAACTATGTGCGGCATGCCGGGCACTATCCAGGGAGTTCCCTGATGCGCCGCCAGTCTTTACAGCTTTAGAGGCGGTGGTGGGCTCCCCGTCTCCCCGTAAGCTGGTAACTCGTATTTATCGCCATATGCAAAACATGGCACCGGGGGTGGCGCCTAAATCTATGCTGTATTGGAACGAGGAGCTCCAACCTGAGATATCTGAGGAACAGTGGGAGTTCTGCTGTGGGCAGCTTACTGAGCTTTCGCCAAACTACAAGTTGCGTTTAATACATTTTAAATACCTGCATAGGTTTTACAGAACCCCCATCAGCCTGAAAAGAATGGGGCCTAGAGAGACAGATGAATGTTGGCGATGTGGGTCGGCCTCGGCCTCTTTTCTACATATAGCATGGTCCTGCCCGAGGTTGGAGGGTTATTGGTCTCAGGTTTTTGTATTGGTAAACCTGATTGTGGGCCGCTCGGACGTCCCTTCCCCTCTGCTTGGGCTACTAGGATATGTCACAGACACTCCGCCACCATCGCGCAAGCTGCATGCATTGCTTCTACTATTTGCTAAGCGACGGGTGGCGATCCACTGGGTTAGACGGAGGGTGCCCGCGGTGAGGGACTGGCTGGCGGATGTAACTTATGGGCACACGCAGCTAACCATGTTCTGGGAGTTACTGCCGGCTGCATCCAGGCCCCGAGACATCTGGGATCCGTTTGTGAGTTGGGCTCGGGAACATCAGAGCAGGGAATCAGAAGGAGATATTTTGAGTGAATGATCCCTGGGAGGTGGGTGACGGTAGGGATACGTCGCACGTTTTTCCTCTCACGTCACGGAGGCAATGCCTGTAACACTGGCATGACCCTGATCGCTGCCCCTGTCTTCCTCCGCAGCTGCCCTCTCTATGCACTAAGGCAGAGTGTTGTGGCCCTCTGAGCTCCTGTATCCAGTCTAGTGGCTTGTAATTCCTATTGATATGGACATGATGACTATTGCAATATGTTCCTTTCTGTATGACACCTAATAGCATACTGTATGTAACACACTAATGATGATGACTGGCAGGTTTGTTGGTTGTATTCTTTTGTATCGTAAAATGTTTAATAAACAAAAAAAAACAAAAAAAAAGAGTTAAACAGTTCGGTATGCGTTGCTAGAAGCCCATCACCGTCATCCAAATACCAAGGCATATGCTCCATTTGATCTGCTAATAAGCTATATATTGATGGGAGGGAACCAAGAGAGGTGTTGACGGACTCCCATTTATCATTACGTCTGTTATTCGTCATAGCAAGCTGTTGAGCATGTGCCTTAGGGGGGGAAACTTCAAGCAAAGGCAGCAAACCCCTGGTCGATATAATCAGTGGATCGTGGTCACTTTCTTTGTGATCTAACACCCTCATGTCAATCATGTGCCCCCACAAACAGATGTCAAATAAGATGTAATCAATCTGACTCCTGTGAGCTCCACGCCTGAAAGTATGGTGAGAGTTAGCGTCAGAGCGGGAGCGACCATTACAAGCTCGAAGACCATGTGTTAGTGTAATGTCTACAACTTGATGGGCCATTCTATTCATCCTAGGTCTTTTACTCAACACTAGTAGGGGGATGCCCCAGTAGGCATTCTCTTCTTTGTATAATTCTTGGGCCAGAGGATAGGGCTCGAATGTAACATTAAAATCCCCTGCAATTAAGATGAAATGAGAGGAAGTGTTGCTGTGAAGGAAGCTGTCCAATATGGTCAGAGCGTTAGAGTCATAAATTCTGCCTGCACTCCTATTATAGATGTTGATTATTAGGAGGGGTCTCTCCTTAAGTGTTGGTACCCTTAAGGCCTGTAGATCAGGACAACCCATATCTACTACTTCAACCTGGGACTTGAGAGAGCAACTTAGCCATATGAGGAGCCCACCAGATCTATATTGAGGCCCCAATGCCCATGTTTCTTGAAAGAGACATATCTGGTGTTCGTCTATAAATTGTCCTCATTCTGGGATTTGCATTTTGTTCTCCAGCCCTGATATATTCCAGCTAAGAACAGTATCTATTGCATCTGTTTTTTCTTGCCAAGCTTCGCCCGGGGGTTGCGCTCTACTAGAAGTAATACAACTAGAAAGTTTAATATCCCTCAGGACCCTGACTGGGCTGCTCGGGCTAGCATAACCCTTTGTTTTCTTGCCCTGGAGATTGCTCACTCCGCTAGGATCAGAGCTAATCGTATTCATATTCAGTGTCTTGGCAGAGGAAGTAAGCCCAGGGTTGCAGACTGCGCTTATCGCAAGGGTTCCCCCCTCCTCACTAGCTCCTGAAAAAGTATTCACACTGATTCCCAAATTACAGGGATCGATCGGGGTGGATGGTGAGAGTGGTGTAAAGTCTCTGGGAACTGGGTAAACAGTCTGCACAATCTCAGGGCTACTCGTTCCTTCACCCCGTCGACTATTTCTGAGTCAATCTACCTCAGAGAGGGAAGATGAGGAGGGTCTGTGGCCTAGCTCCAGGGCAGACTGTGGCTGGGCACAGGGGAAGGACTTGTATTTGTGCAGTGACATACAGTAGCTAAGTATTTCACTACCTACCCACAGTTAAAGGTCAACTTGATTTTTATCTCTTTTGCAAATTAGTTTTTTCCTGACAATTTTCTAAATTAAAATCCTCACTCAACATGTCTCAGGCTGGGTCTCGAGCAGGAGATTTTGACCTGGCCTTGTTGGAGACATACACTGTCAAACACCTGAAAGGGTTCTGCAGGGAGATGGGAGTACCCACCCAAGGTGCCTCCAGAAAGGAGGAATTTCAAGTGGCGCTGAGGGGCTGGGCTGAAGCCCATTCAGAGGAGGTTGCTGAGGAGGAGGAGCCAGAAGATGGGTCCCCAGAGGATTTTTTGCCATCAGTGGATGATGTTACCACTGCAATTGTGCCCCCTGCCAAATCAGGGAGCAGTGTCTCTGAGCAACGCCTGACCGCAGAGGAAAGGAGAGAGGAGAGAGATTTTCAATTGCAAATGGCAAGGCTGAAAATTGAGGCTCAACAGGAAGAAAGGAGGGCAGAGAGAGCTTTGGCTGAGAAGAAACTTTTGTTGGCTCACAAACTGAGCCTCAAGGAGCTGGATCTTAAGGCAAAGCAGTCTGAGTCCAGCAGTAGTAGTGGCAGCATACAGGCAGGACCTGCTGTAGAAAAGAAAGTTTGTACACCCAAAAATGTGGTGCCCAGTTTTGTGGGGGGAGATGGCATTGATAAATGGCTAGCTGTTTATGAAGTTGCACTAAGGGATCATGGGGTTCCTGAAGAGCAATGGGGAACAGCTATGTGGTGGTATGTGGCAGCAATTGGGAGGGACACACTTCTCACATTGGACCCAAAGGATCAAAACACATACTCACATATGAAAGCCATTTTACTTGCAACGTTTGGGCTGACCCCTGAGAAATACCATCAGAGGTTCAGTGACAGCACCAAACAATCCACACAAACATGGGTAGATTTCTTTGACTCTTCCAGTAAGGCACGAAATTGATGGGTGCGGGGCTGCAGAGTAGATGATTACACAGGATTGTATAGTTTGATTCAGAGAGAGCATATGCTCAGTACTTGTTTTACCGAGTTGTGCAAGCACCTAGTAGACAGTAAGCTGACTGATCCCAGGAAGCTTGCTGAGGAGGAGGACCTCTGGACTAGCACCAGAATGTCCAGAAAGGTATCTGGGGGGGCGAGAAGCCTCAGCCCAGGCAGCAAGTGAAGTCTCTGGCGATCACCATATATATTGAGAGAATGATCTCCTTTACAGTGAGCCTAAGGTTCCGTCCATTGGGGCAGCGCGTGCGCTGGTGGTCGCCCTGTGTTAACGGGCCTTCCTTCTGGGTCTGGCTCATGACATCTCCCTGGCAGGATATTTGGGGCAAGACAAGACCTTTGCCAGGCTTGTCACCCACTTCTATTGGCCCCGGATGAGGACAAACTCAGATGCGTTCTGTAGGTCCTGTCCTACCTCCCAGATCAGTGGTAAAACAGGAGAAAGGTTAAAAGCCCCCCTGATCCCACTTCCTGTCGTTGGCACCCCCTTTGAAAGGGTGGGCATCGACATTGTTTGTCCATTGGACCCCAAAACTGCCCTAGGCAACACGTTCATCCTGGTTTTGGTGGACCATGCCACCCGTTACCCAGAGGCGATCCCTCTGAGGACCGTAACTGCACCGGTGGTGACCAGTACTCTAATGGGGATATTTACCCATGTGGGAGTCCTAAAGATGATAGTGTCTGACAGAGGCACTAACTTCATATCTGCATACATGAAGTCCATGTGGGATGCGTGTGGTGTAACCTACAAGTTCACCACACCCTATCACCCCAATCGAATGGTCTTGTGGAGAGATTCAACAAGACCTTGAAAGACATGATCACAGGCCTCCCTGAGGCCCTGAGGCCCTGAGGCGTCAGTGGGATGTCCTCTTAAGAAATGCCTTCTTCTTGCTTACAGAGAGGTACCCCAGAAGTGGGTGGGGTTCAGTCCTTTTGAGCTTCTCTATGGGTACCCTGTCAGGGGACCCTTAAGCATTGTCAAGGAGGGGTGGGAGAAAGCTCCCAAGGCGCCCCCTCAGGATGTGGTCAACTACATGCTGGCCCTCCGCAACCAGATTCACCGCTTCTGGAAAATGGCCAAAAGTAACCTGGAGAACAGTCAAGAGGTAATGAAATGCTGGTATGACCAGAAGGCCACCCTGGTGGAGTTTCAACCTGGAGACAAAGTGTGGGTAATGGAACCAGTAGAGCCTAGATCTCTCCAGGACCTAGGGTCTGGCCTATTTGAAGTAAAGGAGTGGAAAGGGGAGGCCACTTACCTAATGGACCTCCAATCCCCTAGGATCCTCCTAAGAGCGCTCCATGTCAACCGACTGAAACCTCGCTTTGAGAGGACAGAGGTCAACATGCTTCTGGTGACAGTTGAGGGTATGGAGGAGGAGAGTGAACCTCTCACTGACCTCCTTTCTGCCAAGGAGGGTGATGGGTCAGTGGAGGGTGTCATCTCTCTGACTCCCTGACCCTAGATCAGAGAGGGGACTGTTACCAGTTACTGGAACAGTACTCCTCCTTGTTTTCCCTCACCCCTGGACTCATACACCTGTGTGTCCATGATATTGACACGGGAGACAGTCCCCCTGTAAAGAACAACATTTACAAGTTGTCAGATAAGGTGAAGGCCAGCATCAAGGAGGAAGTCTCCAAGATGTTGGCTCTAGGGGTTATTGAGAAATCTAGTAGTCCCTGGGCCAGCCCTGTGGTGCTGATACCCAAGGCTGCTGCACCTGGTGCCAAGCCAGATCTCCGCATCTGCGTGGACTACCGGGGTCTCAACTCATTCACACTGACTGACGCTCACCCCATCCCCCGAGCTGATGAGCTCGTAGACAGACTAGGTGCTGCCAAATTCCTCAGTACTTTTGATCTTACATCAGGGTACTGGCAGATCGCCTTGACTGAGGGGGCCAAAGAGAGATCAGCATTTTCCACCCCTGAGGGCCATTGCCAATTCCGGATGATGCCCTTTGGGTTGAAAAATGCCCCCGCAACCTTCCAACTGTTGGTCAACGGGGTCCTAGCTGGCATGGCTGCCTTCTCCGCAGCCTACTTGGACGACATTGCTGTCTACAGTGACAGCTGGGAGGAACACTTGCTCCACCTGAAGGAGGTTCTTCAGGCCTTGCAAAAGCAGGCCTGACCATCAAGGCCAGTAAGTGCCAGATTGGGCAGGGTTTGGTGTTGTAGTTGGTGTTGGCAAGGTGCAGCCCTTCCAGGCCAAGATTGAAACTATAAAGGCCTGGCAACCACCTACAACACAAACTGAGGTGAGGGCCTTCTTGGGCCTCACTGGCTATTACCGCAGGTTTGTCAAGGGCTACGGAACCATGGTGACACCCTTGACAGAACTTACATCCAAAAAGCAACCTAGGTTGGTGAATTAGATAGAGGCTTGTCAGAAAGCCTTTTGACTACCTGAAGGAAGTCATGTGCACGGCCCGTGCTCAAGGCTCCTGACTACTCCAAGGAATTTATCATGCAGACAGACGCTTCAGAGCATGGCATAGGGGTGGTCATAGCACAGCTAAATGAGGAGGGCCTAGACCAACCAGTAGTCTTTATTAGCAGAAGACTATTACCACGGGAAGAGGGGTGGAGTGCTACTGAAAGAGAAGCATTTGCTGTGGTCTGGGCACTCAAGAAGCTGAGACCATACCTGTTTGGGACTCACTTTCGGGTTCAGACAGACCACAGGCCCCTCAGATGGCTCATGCAGATGAGGAGTGAAAATCCTAAACTCTTGAGGAGGACCATTTCCTTACAGGGGATGGATTTTACGGTGGAGCATCGCCCGGGGATTGACAACACCAACGCTGATGGTCTCTCCAGATAATTCCGCCTTAGCGATGAGAGCTCCCAGGAGGTTGTGTAGCTCTCCCCACTTTCAGCTGGGGGCACACATGTTAGACATGACAGCCTTAGGGTGGTCACCCCGAACTTTTGCCTGCCTCCCTCCACTTTTGAGATACTGTTTTCGCTGTTTTTTAGACTCTGTGCACTTTACCACTGCTAACCAGTGCTAAAGTGCATATGCTCTCTCCCTTTAAACATGGCAACATTGGATCATACCCAATTGGGCTATTTAATTTACTTAAAAGTCCCTAGTAGAGTGCACTGTATGTGCTCAGGGCCTGCAGATTAAATGCTACTAGTGGGCCTGCAGCACTGATTGTGCCACCCACTTCAGTAGCCCCTTAGCCTTGTCTCAGGCCTTCCATTGTAAGGCCTGTGTGTGCAGTTTCCCTGCCAATTCGACTTGGCATTTAAAAGTACTTGCCAAGCCTAAAACTCCCCTTTTTCTGCATATATGACACCCATAAGGTATGCCCTAGGTAACCCGTAGGGCAGGGTGCTGTGTAGTTTACATGTCCTGGTAGTGTAAAACTCCTAAATTCATTTTACACTGCTGTGAGGCCTGCACCCTTCATAGGCTGACATTGGGGCTGCCCTCATACATTGTTTGAGTGGTAGCTGTTGATCTGAAAGGAGTAGGAAGGTCATATTTAGTATGTCCAGAATGATAATACAAAATCCTGCTGACTGGTGAAGTTGGATTTAATATTACCATTTTAGAAATGCCACTTAAATCTTTTGGTGCCTTACAATCTACGCCTGGCTGGGCTTAGTTGACAGCACCCTTGTGCATTCACTCAGACACACCCCAAACACAGGATACTCAGCCTCTCTTGCATACATCTGCATTTTGAATGGGTCTTCCTGGGCTGGGAGGGTGGAGGCCTGCCCTCACACAAAGGACTGCCACACCCCCTACTGGGACCCTGGCAGACAGGATTAAACTGAAGGAGGACATTGTGCACTTCTAAGCCTCTCCTTGAAGTCTCCCCCACTTAAAAGGCACATTTGGGTACTTAAAGAGTGCCTCTGCCCCTACCAACTCAGACACTTCCTGGAGAAGAGAACCTGAGCCAGAACCTGCATCCTGCCAAGAAGGACTCACCTCTCCCCTTTCTGTGAAAGACTGCTGCCTTGCTGTTGCCCTGCTGCCTTGTTGCTCTCTGGCTGTGGTGAAGAAGTGCTCTCCAAGGGCTTGGATAGAGCTTGCCTTATGTTTCCTGAAGTCTCAGGACCAAAAAGACTTCACCTCTGCAAGAAGCACTCCTTGTGCGACTAAAATCGATGCATAGCCTGCAAGAAACGATGCAGAGCCTGCACTGCAGTGAAAATTTCACCGCACGCCGAACAGGAACGATGCAGCCCGACTTTGCAATGATAAGATCGATGCAGCGCCAGCGTAGCAACTGGAAATTCAATGCACGGCCCCACCGGATCAATGCACAGCCGAGCCGAAATGACGCAGCCCGACTTCCAGAGAGTAATCGATGCAGTGTCTGCCATGCGGTAGAAAATTAGACGGAACGCCCACCGGATTGACGCAGCCCCTGTGACTTCGTCCTGCCAGTGTCAGAAATCCATGCATCGTCCACGGGACGTCTGAAAACCCCGCAACCCAAAGAGGATCCACGACCGAGCACCGGAAATCGACGCACAGCTGTCCCTGCGTGAAAACTCAACAATGCATCGATGTGTGTACGTCCTGAGAAATCGACCCACACACCCCTTTGTTTCCATGCATCTCCTCCTCTGCAGTCCTTTGCTGAGATTTTACATGCAAACCAGGTAATTCGTGCTTAAAGGAGACTTTGTTTGCTTTAAAAAGTCTTAAGACACTTTGGGGGTAATTCGGACCCAACGACCGCGGAAGCGCCGCCAAGAGGCTGGCGGTGCTTCTGGGGCCATTCTGACTGCGGCGGTACAGCCGAAGCTGAACTTTGACCATAAGCGCTCCACGCGTCAGGGAGAGTTGGAGCGGGGGCCCCAGGCGGCGGAGGAGCGCAACCTGGCCGCTGACGATCATGGCGAGGATTTACGCACGCTGATGCTTGAGATGCGTTCTAGCCTCCGCAATATTGACACTAAACTGGACAACCTCACCAGTCAGTTAGACTCTGTGAAAACACAGGTGGCGACGCACGAGACGAGGTTGGACACGCGTGAGGCTAGCCAATCTGAGTTTCATGAGTTCCAAGTGGAAACGAAGGACCAGCTCCTGCATATGGACAAATTATTGGGAATAATCCGTGCGAAGAATGAAGACTTAGAAGCGCGGTCCCGGCGCAATAATCTACGCGTCACGGGGGTCCTGGAGACCCCCGCCATAACTAAAATGGAAACCTATGTCACTGAACTCCTACACGAATTGTTTGACCCTAGTCTCTCAGCGGTGTTTGCGGTAGAGAGGGCGCATAGGTCGCTGGGTCGGAGGCCCCCTGTTGGAGCGCCGCCCCGGCCCATAATTGCGAGAATCTTGAACTATCAAGACCATGATTTGATCCTTAAACTGGCAAGGGAAAGAGGTACCATCACGCACAAGGGCAATAACATCTCCTTCTACCCTGACTTCACCCCGGCTGTCCAGGCTGCCCGCCGGGAGTTTCTGCCTGCAAAGCGACTTCTTCTGCAGGCGCAGATTCCGTACTCGCTCCTCTATCCGGCTAAGTTAAAGGTGTCCTTTGAGGGGTCTGCCCACATATTCACTGATGCCAAGGAGGCGATGAAGTTCGCCAAACATGTGGGACGCAAATCCGCACAACGTCCCAGGGTTGCTAGGGAGGCAATGGATAGCAGGCTCTGCGACAATGAGTAAACGCAGGTCCCATCTACTATATCCTGAGGGGAATGGCTCCTTTTTGACTGTGGACTTCTATCCGCTGGAAGGGGTAGTACACTTGTGATTCCCGGTGTACAATCATTGACATCTGCTATCCTAGATAGATCTAAATTATTAGGTTTTGAGTGGCTAGGATCCCCTGCAGATTTTCCGGCCACCCCGTTTCACACAGGGGAGTAGCCGGCATCGCCACACCCCCTCGGGAATGTTCCCTTGTTTATTTAAATGTCGCTTTGGGGATAGTATAGGGATGGTTACTCTACGACCCAGTTGGGGGGTTGGAGTGGGTGGGGGGCGGTTGGTTGGGGTTTTTGTTTTGTTGTTTACTGCCAACTTTTATTGTATGCTATCTGCGTGGTGTCCTGAGCGTACAGCCTGGTCATTGTCAACATGTCTTACTGCACTTTACATAATGTGTGTGGGGAATGCCCAAAGTGGATAAAACTTTGAACTGTCTTATCTGGAATGTTCGGGGGCTCAACGACCACAGGAAGGCTAGGTTGGTACATGCATATTTCATGCGGCACTGTGTGGATGTCTGCCTATTGCAGGAAACTCATTTGAACACCGCCCCTGCCCAAAGACTGAGTCACACCAGATGGGGGCACGTTTATTCAGCTATCTAATCCAATTGTGCCCGGGGGTGGCGATACTGATACGTCGCGGGTTGGATTGGCGGGAGGGCTCTGTTCAATGCGACCCAGAGGGTAGATATGTTTTGGTACAGGGCATTGTGTGCGGAGTTTCCGTGGTATTCGTGGCTGTGTATGGGCCTAATGCTGACTCCCCAGGTTTCTTCCATAAGCTTTGGGGGCAAGTGAAAGCCACTGGATGAGATACAATTGTATGGGGAGGTGATTTCAATGCAGTACTGGATGACAAAGCAGATAGGAAGGGGGTAGCTCGCACATTGAATCCGTTGGCGAGTTCCGCGCTGCGGGAAATACTGCTGTATGGTGCGCTGGTTGATGTGTGGCGGGGTAGGCATGGGGACCTGAGATAGGGCACCTGTATATCGGCTCATAGCGGCACGTGGTCCCGCCTTGATTTCTGGCTGGTGTCGCGGGACGTCGCGCTGTGGACGGTGCAGGTAGAGCATATGCCCCGCTCGTTGTCCGACCATGCACCCTGTATGTTGAGGTTACTACTCCCTGGTGGTCCTTTTCCGGCGTTCTCGTGGCGGCTTCCGCCTCACGCATTACTTGATGATGCGTTCAAAGAGGAGATACGGACTGATATCACTGACTTCTTTGAGCGCAATGTGGGATCAGTGGACACGGAGGCGACTTTGTGGGAGGCCTTCAAGGTCGTCATCAGGGGCCAGTGTATAGCCCGACAGGCGGGTGTACTGAGGGCGATACGGGGCACCCTGGTAGCGCTGGAAGCTGATATAAAACGACTCGAACGCACTTTCTTAGAGGCTGGAGAGTCAGGGGTGGCAGGGCTGCTGAAAACCAAACTATTGGAGTACGACGAGGAGGCGATGCGGGAGGTTAAATTTCTAGGGAAATATGCGGAGGCGAAGCGTTACGGCGAGGGTGGGAGACCGGGGAAGGTCCTGGCAAATATGATTAGACCGCCGCGTCCCGCGACGTATATTCATGAACTGCGCACGACGGCTGGCGAGCTACTTCATGACAAGGGGGACATTGTAGGAGCATTCTCCGAGTTTTACTCTCGTTTATATACCAACACCCAGGATGAGTGTCCGGAGGGGCTTGCATCCTTCCTGGATTCCATTGCGTTGGTGTGGTTCAATAATAACCACAGAGAATATATGGACCTCCCGATAGACACCGGAGATGTGGCACAAGTTATCAAGAGCTTGCCGCCTGACAAGGCGCCGGGACCTGATGGTCTGACAACAGCTTTCTATAAGGCGTACGTGGATGAGCTGTCGCCCCGGTTATTGGCAGTGTACGAGGAGGCCTTAGAAAAGGGGGTGTTGCCTGCCACCATGCGCGAGGCGCTGATGATCACGTTGCTGAAGCCGGATAAACCTGCTGATGATATAAACTCCTATCGGCCCTTATCTCTGATTAATGTAGATGTGAAAATCCTGGCCAAGCTGCTCGCGAACCGGGTGCAGCCAATGTTGCCGATGATCGCACTCCCAGACCAATCCGGTTTTATACCGGGAAGAGCGACCTCCCACAACCTGCGAACGAGCGTCGCCGCATTGCATTACCTACACCCTGAGGTCAGGGCTGCCGTGGTGTTTTTAGATGCCACTAAGGCCTTTGATACTCTTGAATGGCCCTATTTATTCCATATATTGGAAAGGATGGGGTTCAGTGCGCTAATGCTTAGGAAAATTTGCCTGCTTTACACTTTGCCTACAGCCAGAGTGCGGGTAAATGGCCTGGTGTCTGAACCGTTCCCTGTCTTGCGTGGTACTAGGCAGGGGTGTTCTCTCTCCCCGCTGCTGTTTGCTATAGCTATGGAGCCGTTGGCAGCTAGGATTAGACAACATCATACTGCAAGAGGTATAGGCTTCAGTTCTAGAAACCTTCTAATATCACTATACGCGGATGATGTGACCCTTTATCTTATCAATCCTGCGGACAACTTGGACCCCATCTTGCGGGAATTTGTCCACTTTGAGGGCTTCGCGGGCATCTCCATCAACTGGTCTAAATCGGTAATCTTTCCCCTCACGGACAGCACTGCAGAGGTGTCCTCCGAATACCCCCTGCGCTGGGAGGCGGAGGAAGTCAAATATTTGGGGATTTGGATTAGCCGGAACCTTCAGGAGATCTGGAGCCTTAACTTTGGCAGGGCTATGATGTGGCTGAGCGAGAAAGTGAAATTATGGGCTTCCCTGCCCCTGTCGCTAACTGGGCGGATTGCGTTGACAAAAATGATAGTGCTACCCAAATTCCTTTATTTATTCGTCAATATACCTATACCGCTTACGTCGCTCTTCTTTGCCACTCTGCGGTCCTGCCTGGTGGCGCTGGTGTGGGCAGGTGGACAGGCCAGGGTAGCGTGGGACACGCTGGCACTACCATTGCGACAGGGAGGTCTGGGTGCCCCAGATATGAAACTGTATGCCCTCTGTGCTCAGGCTCAGTTCCTGCATTTTTGGACCCACCCTGTCCCTTTTCAGCCTCACGTGGCAGTGGAGCGAGATGTGGTGGCGCCCCTTCCACTTGATGTGGTGATATGCGCCAAGGCACGGCGCCCTAGAGCGGATGTAGATACAGCTGGGACGCTGCAATGGGTGTGGGAGGAGTTGCGCAGGAGGGCGGGGGTCTCATTGTTGTATGCTCCATCGCTCCCTCTGTTGCATAACCCAATGCTGCCTTGTGTGGCTGATGGGATAGCCGGTCACCTAATTGACAAGCTGCATCTTCACACCTTTGCGGACCTCTTTCCCAATGGCAAGTTCATGCCTCCCCCGGCGCCGGAGGAGGGGGGTACGGTGCCTTTTTCCGAATTATTTTTGTACCATAAACTACGTGCGGCATGCCGGGCACTATCCAGGGAGTTCCCTGACGCGCCGCCAGTCTTTACAGCTTTAGAGGCGGTGGTGGGCTCCCCGTCTCCCCGTAAGCTGGTAACTCGTATTTATCGCCATATGCAAAACATGGCACCGGGGGTGGCGCCTAAATCTATGCTGTATTGGAACGAGGAGCTCCAACCTGAGATATCTGAGGAACAGTGGGAGTTCTGCTGTGGGCAGATTACTGAGCTTTTGCCAAACTACAAGTTGCGTTTAATACATTTTAAATACCTGCATAGGTTTTACAGAACCCCCATCAGCCTGAAAAGAATGGGGCTTAGAGAGACAGATGAATGTTGGCGATGTGGGTCGGCCTCGGCCTCTTTTCTACATATAGCATGGTCCTGCCCGAGGTTGGAGGGTTATTGGTCTCAGGTTTTTGTATTGGTAAACCTGATTGTGGGCCGCTCGGACGTCCCTTCCCCTCTGCTTGGGCTACTAGGATATGTCACAGACACTCCGCCACCATCGCGCAAGCTGCATGCATTGCTTCTACTATTTGCTAAGCGACGGGTGGCGATCCACTGGGGTAGACAGAGGGTGCCCGCGGTGAGGGACTGGCTGGCGGATGTAACTTATGGGCACACGCAGCTAACCACGTTCTGGGAGTTACTGCCGGCTGCATCCAGGCCCCGAGACATCTGGGATCTGTTTGTGAGTTGGGCTCGGGAACATCAGAGCAGGGAATCAGAAGGAGATATTTTGAGTGAATGATCCCTGGGAGGTGGGTGGCGGTAGGGATACGTCGCACGTTTTTCCTCTCACATCACGGAGGCAATGCCTGTAACACTGGCATGACCCTGATCGCTGCCCCTGTCTTCCTCCGCAGCTGCCCTCTCTATGCACTAAGGCAGAGTGTTGTGGCCCTCTGAGCTCCTGTATCCAGTCTAGTGGCTTGTAATTCCTATTGATATGGACATGATGACTATTGCAATATGTTCCTTTCTGTATGACACCTAATAGCATACTGTATGTAACACACTAATGATGATGACTGGCAGGTTTGTTGGTTGTATTCTTTTGTATCGTAAAATGTTTAATAAACAAAAAAAAACAAAAAAAAAGAGTTAAACAGTTCGGTATGCGTTGCTAGAAGCCCATCACCGTCATCCAAATACCAAGGCATATGCTCCATTTGATCTGCTAATAAGCTATATATTGATGGGAGGGAACCAAGAGAGGTGTTGACGGACTCCCATTTATCATTACGTCTGTTATTCGTCATAGCAAGCTGTTGAGCATGTGCCTTAGGGGGGGAAACTTCAAGCAAAGGCAGCAAACCCCTGGTCGATATAATCAGTGGATCGTGGTCACTTTCTTTGTGATCTAACACCCTCATGTCAATCATGTGCCCCCACAAACAGATGTCAAATAAGATGTAATCAATCTGACTCCTGTGAGCTCCACGCCTGAAAGTATGGTGAGAGTTAGCGTCAGAGCGGGAGCGACCATTACAAGCTCGAAGACCATGTGTTAGTGTAATGTCTACAACTTGATGGGCCATTCTATTCATCCTAGGTCTTTTACTCAACACTAGTAGGGGGATGCCCCAGTAGGCATTCTCTTCTTTGTATAATTCTTGGGCCAGAGGATAGGGCTCGAATGTAACATTAAAATCCCCTGCAATTAAGATGAAATGAGAGGAAGTGTTGCTGTGAAGGAAGCTGTCCAATATGGTCAGAGCGTTAGAGTCATAAATTCTGCCTGCACTCCTATTATAGATGTTGATTATTAGGAGGGGTCTCTCCTTTAGTGTTGGTACCCTTAAGGCCTGTAGATCAGGACAACCCATATCTACTACTTCAACCTGGGACTTGAGAGAGCAACTTAGCCATATGAGGAGCCCACCAGATCTATATTGAGGCCCCAATGCCCATGTTTCTTGAAAGAGACATATCTGGTGTTCGTCTATAAATTGGCCTCATTCTGGGATTTGCATTTTGTTCTCCAGCCCTGATATATTCCAGCTAAGAACAGTATCTATTGCATCTGTTTTTTCTTGCCAAGCTTCGCCCGGGGGTTGCGCTCTACTAGAAGTATTACAACTAGAAAGTTTAATATCCCTCAGGACCCTGACTGGGCTGCTCGGGCTAGCATAACCCTTTGTTTTATTGCCCTGGAGATTGCTCACTCCGCTAGGATCAGAGCTAATCGTATTCATATTCAGTGTCTTGGCAGGGGAAGTAAACACAGGGATGCAGACTGCGCTTATCGCAAGGGTTCCCCCCTCCTCACTGGCTCCTGAAAAAGTATTAACACTGATTCCCAAATTACAGGGATCGATCGGGGTGGATGGTGAGAGTGGTGTAAAGTCTCTGGGAACTGGGTAAACAGTCTGCTCAATCTCAGGGCTACTTGTTCCTTCACCCCGTCGACTATTTCTGAGTCAATCTACCTCAGAGAGGGAAGATGAGGAGGGTCTGTGCCTAGCTCCAGGGCAGACTGTGGTTGGGCACAGGGGAAGGACTTGTATTTGTGCAGTGACATACAGTAGCTAAGTATTTCACTACCTACCCACAGTTAAAGGTCAACTTGATTTTTATCTCTTTTGCAAATTAGTTTTTTCCTGACACTTTTCTAAATTAAAATCCTCACTCAACATGTCTCAGGCTGGGTCTCGAGCAGGAGATTTTGACCTGGCCTTGTTGGAGACATACACTGTCAAACACCTGAAAGGGTTCTGCAGGGAGATGGGAGTACCCACCCAAGGTGCCTCCAGAAAGGAGGAATTTCAAGTGGCGCTGAGGGGCTGGGCTGAAGCCCATTCAGAGGAGGTTGCTGAGGAGGAGGAGCCAGAAGATGGGTCCCCAGAGGATTTTTTGCCATCAGTGGATGATGTTACCACTGCAATTGTGCCCCCTGCCAAATCAGGGAGCAGTGTCTCTGAGCAACGCCTGACCGCAGAGGAAAGGAGAGAGGAGAGAGATTTTCAATTGCAAATGGCAAGGCTGAAAATTGAGGCTCAACAGGAAGAAAGGAGGGCAGAGAGAGCTTTGGCTGAGAAGAAACTTTTGTTGGCTCACAAACTGAGCCTCAAGGAGCTGGATCTTAAGGCAAAGCAGTCTGAGTCCAGCAGTAGTGGTGGCAGCATACAGGCAGGACCTGCTGTAGAAAAGAAAGTTTGTACACCCAAAAATGTGGTGCCCAGTTTTGTGGGGGGAGATGGCATTGATAAATGGCTAGCTGTTTATGAAGTTGCACTAAGGGATCATGGGGTTCCTGAAGAGCAATGGGGAACAGCTATGTGGTGGTATGTGGCAGCAATTGGGAGGGACACAGGTTCATCCTGGTTTTGGTGGACCATGCCATCCGTTACCCAGAGGCGATCCCTCTGAGGACCGTAACTGCACCGGTGGTGACCAGTACTCTAATGGGGATATTTACCCATGTGGGAGTCCCAAAGATGATAGTGTCTGACAGAGGCACTAACTTCATATCTGCATACATGAAGTCCATGTGGGATGCGTGTGGTGTAACCTACAAGTTCACCACACCCTATCACCCCAATCGAATTGTCTTGTGGAGAGATTCAACAAGACCTTGAAAGACATGATGACAGGCCTCCCTGAGGCCCTGAGGCCCTGAGGCATCAGTGGAATGTCCTCTTAAGAAATGCCTTCTCCTTGCTTACAGAGAGGTACCCCAGAAGGGGGTGGGGTTCAGTCCTTTTGAGCTTCTCTATGGGTACCCTGTCAGGGGACCCTTAAGCATTGTCAAGGAGGGGTGGGAGAAAGCTCCCAAGGCGCCCCCTCAGGATGTGGTCAACTACATGCTGGCCCTCCGCAACCAGATGCACCGCTTCTGGAAAATGGCCAAAAGTAACCTGGAGAACAGTCAAGAGGTAATGAAATGCTGGTATGACCAGAAGGCCACCCTGGTGGAGTTTCAACCTGGAGACAAAGGGGGTCATTCTGACCCTGGCGGTCTTTTCGCAAGACCGCGAGTTACCGCCGCGGTGAAGACCGCTGGCCGCGGCGGTATGCCGCTGCGCGTATTCCGACCGCTGGCAGCGTTCCGCCGGAAAACCGCCAGCAGCCACACTGGCGGTCGGCGGGAAAGTGGAGACTGGTCAACCTCCACCGCCACGCCAGCAGAACACCGCCCACAGAATTACGACCCACATTTCTGTGTGGCGGTCTTCTGTTGGCGGTCTTCTGTTGGCGGTCACGTCCCTATGGCTCCCATCGCCTCCCGGAGGACAAACGCACAAGGTAAGTTGATCGTCCGTGAGGGGAGGGGGTGGGGGGGTGTTGTGTGATGTGTGCGTGCATGGGGGTGTGCGTGTGAGTGTGTAGAGGGGGTGTGTGAGTGCGTGTATGCGGGCGGGGGGTGCTGCTGTGTTAATGGGTAATGTGTGCAGTTCGGCGGGTGCACATGTCTGTATGTATGTGTGCGGGTATGTGTCCCCGTTGTGTATGTGTGTGTGTAGGGGGTGTGTATATGTGCATGTTGGGGGTGTGTGCATGTCGGGGTGCGTGTATGTGCATGTCGGGGTGGGGGTTTGTAACATCTCTGAGGGTGGCAGGGGGGTGGAGGGTGTGGGGGGAGGACTAGTGGGGGGTGGGGGAGACCCCTATCAGTGCCAGGGAAGGAATTCCCTGGTCCCGATAGTGCCTACCGCCATGGTTCGCATGGCGGTTCCCGACCGCCAGAAACCGCGGCGGTAAGCAGGGTCATGATACCCTTGGCGGTCTTGGGTCGACCGCCGGGCTGGAGAGCGCAACCTCCAGCCCGGCGGTCATGACCGCCGTGGCGGTCGGAGTGGTGAAGTTGCGGTCGATCGCGGCGGTGACCGCCGCGGTCAGAATGCCATTTTTTTTACCGCCGGTCTGGTCGCGGTCCGACCGTCGCCTCTCCGCCGACCGCCAGGGTCAGAATGACCCCCAAAGTGTGGGTAATGGAACCAGTAGAGCCTAGATCTCTCCAGGACCTAGGGTCTGGCCCATTTGAAGTAAAGGAGTGGAAAGGGGAGGCCACTTACCTAATGGACCTCCAATCCCCTAGGATCCCCCTAAGGGCGCTCCATGTCAACCGACTGAAACCTCGCTTTGAGAGGACAGAGGTCAACATGCTTCTGGTGACAGTTGAGGGTATGGAGGAGGAGAGTGAACCTCTCCCTGACCTCCTTTCTGCCAAGGAGGGTGATGGGTCAGTGGAGGGTGTCATTCTCTCTGACTCCCTGACCCTAGATCAGAGAGGGAACTGTTACCAGTTACTGGAACAGTACTCCTCCTTGTTTTCCCTCACCCCTGGACTCATACACCTGTGTGTCCATGATATTGACACGGGAGACAGTCCCCCTGTAAAGAACAACATTTACAAGTTGTCAGATAAGGTGAAGGCCAGCATCAAGGAGGAAGTCTCCAAGATGTTGGCTCTAGGGGTTATTGAGAAATCTAGTAGTCCCTGGGCCAGCCCTGTGGTGCTGATACCCAAGGCTGCTGCACCTGGTGCCAAGCCAGAACTCCGCATCTGCGTGGACTACCGGGGTCTCAACTCATTCACACTGACTGACCGTCACCCCATCCCCCGAGCTGATGAGCTCGTAGACAGACTAGGTGCTGCCAAATTCCTCAGTACTTTTGATCTTACATCAGGGTACTGGCAGATCGCCTTGACTGAGGGGGCCAAAGAGAGATCAGCATTTTCCACCCCTGAGGGCCATTGCCAATTCCGGATGATGCCCTTTGGGTTGAAAAATGCCCCCGCAACCTTCCAACTGTTGGTCAACGGGGTCCTAGCTGGCATGGCTGCCTTCTCCGCAGCCTACTTGGACGACATTGCCGTCTACAGTGACAGCTGGGAGGAACACTTGCTCCACCTGAAGGAGGTTCTTCAGGCCTTGCAAAAGCAGGCCTGACCATCAAGGCCAGTAAGTGCCAGATTGGGCAGGGTTTAGTGTTGTAGTTGGTGTTGGCAAGGTGCAGCCCTTCCAGGCCAAGATTGAAACTATAAAGGCCTGGCAACCACCTACAACACAAACTGAGGTGAGGGCCTTCTTGGGCCTCACTGGCTATTACCGCAGGTTTGTCAAGGGCTACGGAACCATGGTGACACCCTTGACAGAACTTACATCCAAAAAGCAACCTAGGTTGGTGAATCAGATAGAGGCTTGTCAGAAAGCGTTTTGACTACCTGAAGGAAGTCATGTGCACGGCCCCGTGCTCAAGGCTCCTGACTACTCCAAGGAATTTATCATGCAGATAGACGCTTCAGAGCATGGCATAGGGGTGGTCATAGCACAGCTAAATGAGGAGGGCCTAGACCAACCAGTAGTCTTTATTAGCAGAAGACTATTACCACAGGAACAGGGGTGGAGTGCTACTGAAAGAGAAGCATTTGCTGTGGTCTGGGCACTCAAGAAGCTGAGACCATACCTGTTTGGGACTCACTTCCGGGTTCAGACAGACCACAGGCCCCTCAGATGGCTCATGCAGATGAGGAGTGAAAATCCTAAACTCTTGAGGAGGACCATTTCCGTACAGGGGATGGATTTTACGGTGGAGCATCGCCCGGGGATTGACAACACCAACGCTGATGGTCTCTCCAGATAATTCCGCCTTAGCGATGAGAGCTCCCAGGAGGTTGTGTAGCTCTCCCCACTTTCAGCTGGGGGGACACATGTTAGACATGACAGCCTTAGGGTGGTCACCCCGAACTTTTGCCTGCCTCCCTCCACTTTTGAGATACTGTTTTCGCAGTTTTTTAGACTTTGCGCACTTTACCACTGCTAACCAGTGCTAAAGTGCATATGCTCTCTCCCTTTAAACATGGCAACATTGGATCATACCCAATTGGGCTATTTAATTTACTTAAAAGTCCCTAGTAGAGTGCACTGTATGTGCTCAGGGCCTGCAGATTAAATGCTACTAATGGGCCTGCAGCACTGATTGTGCCACCCATTTCAGTAGCCCCTTAGCCTTGTCTCAGGCCTTCCATTGTAAGGCCTGTGTGTGCAGTTTCACTGCCAATTCGACTTGGCATTTAAAAGTACTTGCCAAGCCTAAAACTCCCCTTTTTCTGCATATATGACACCCATAAGGTATGCCCTAGGTAACCCGTAGGGCAGGGTGCTGTGTAGTTTACATGTCCTGGTAGTGTAATACTCCTAAATTCATTTTACACTGCTGTGAAGCCTGCACCCTTCATAGGCTAACATTGGGGCTGCCCTCATACATTGTTTGAGTGGTAGCTGTTGATCTGAAAGGAGTAGGAAGGTCATATTTAGTATGTCCAGAATGATAATACAAAATCCTGCTGACTGGTGAAGTTGGATTTAATATTACCATTTTAGAAATGCCACTTAAATCTTTCGGTGCCTTACAATCCACGTCTGGCTGGGCTTAGTTGACAGCACCCTTGTGCATTCACTCAGGCACACCCCAAACACAGGATACTCAGCCTCTCTTGCATACATCTGCATTTTGAATGGGTCTTCCTGGGCTGGGAGGGTGGAGGCCTGCCCTCACACAAAGGACTGCCACACCCCCTACTGGGAACCTGGCAGACAGGATTAAACTGAAGGAGGACATTGTGCACTTCTAAGCCTCTCCTTGAAGTCTCCCCCACTTCAAAGGCACATTTGGGTACTTAAAGAGGGCCTCTGCCCCTACCAACTCAGACACTTCCTGGAGAAGAGAACCTGAACCAGAACCTGCATCCTGCCAAGAAGGCCTGCCTGGCTTGTCAAAGGACTCACCTCTCCCCTTTCTGTGAAAGACTGCTGCCTTGCTGTTGCCCTGCTGCCTTGTTGCTCTCTGGCTGTGGTGAAGAAGTGCTCTCCAAGGGCTTGGATAGAGCTTGCCTTATGTTTCCTGAAGTCTCAGGACCAAAAAGACTTCACCTCTGCAAGAAGCACTCCTTGTGCGGCTAAAATCGATGCATAGCCTGCAAGAAACGATGCACAGCCTGCACTGCAGTGAAAATTTAAGCGCACGCCGAACAGGAACGATGCAGCCCGACTTTGCAATGAGAAGATCGATGTAGCGCCTGCGTAGCAACTGGAAATTCAATGCACGGCCCCACCGGATCAATGCACAGCCGAGCCGAAATGACGCAGCCCGACTTCCAGAGAGTAATCGATGCAGTGTCTGCCATGCTGTAGAAAATTAGACGGAACGCCCACCCGATCGACGTAGCCCCTGTGACTTCGTCCTGCCAGTGTCAGATATCCAAGCATCGTCCGCGGGACGTCTGAAAACCCCGCATCCCAAAGAGGATCCACGACCGAGCACCGGAAATCGACGCACAGCTGTCCCTGCGTGAAAACTCAACAATGCATCGATGTGTGTACGTCCTGAGAAATCGACCCACACACCCCTTTGTTTCCATGCATCTCCTCCTCTGCAGTCTTTTGCTGAGATTTTTCACGCAAACCAGGTAATTCGTGCTTGAAGGAGACTTTGTTTGCTTTAAAAAGACTTAAGAAACTTTGGGGGTAATTCTGACCCTGGCAGTCATGGACCGCCAGGGCCAACGACCGCGGAAGCACCGCCAACAGGCTGGCAGTGCTTCTGGGGCCATTCTGACTGCGGCAGTACAGCCGCGGTCAGAAAAGGGTAACCGGCGGTTTCCCGCCGGTTTCCCGCAGCCCCAGGGAATCCTCCGCGGCGGCACTGCAAGCAGCGCCGCCATGGGGATTCCGACCCCCTTCCCGCCATCCTGTTTCTGGCGGTCTTCACCGCCAGAAACAGGATGGTGGGAACGGGTGTCGTGGGGCCCCCTAACAGGGCCCCATTGAGATTTTCAGTGTCTGCTTGGCAGACACTGAAAATCGCGACGGGTGCAACTGCACCCGTCGCACACCAGCAACTCCGCTGGCTCCATTCGGAGCCGGCATCCTCGTTGCTGGGGCTTTCCCGCTGGGCGGGCGGCCTTTTGGCGGTCGCCCGCCAGCCCAGCGGGAAAGCCAGAATGACCGCCGCTGTCTTTTGACCGCGGTACGGTCTTCTGGCGGTTCCCGCCAGGCGGGCGGCTTCCGTCACCCGCGGGGGTCAGAATGACCCCCTTTATATCATTTTCCAGTGATATCTCAACATATGCGTATTGCATTTTTAATCGTTTTTGACCTGCCTTTATCCACATAAATATTATGAATTTTTCTAAACATTGTGTGGTGTATTTGTGTGGTGCTATATTGTGTTATTGTATGATTTATTGCACAAATACTTTACACATTGCCTTCTAAGTTAAGCATGACTGCTCAGTGCCAAGCTACCAGAGGGTGGGCACAGGATAATTTGGATTGTGTGTGACTTACCCTGACTAGAGTGAGGGTCCTGACTTGGACAGGGGGTAACCTGACTGCCAACCAAAAACTCAATTTCTAATAGACACCCATCACTAAAGCATGCACATTAGAGAAAATCACCTAGCCCACAAAATCGCTACTTACACAAGGTAAAGCTGACAGGGCAATCACAACCATTCAGGGCAACACACCCATGCACAAGATGTCAAATGCAGAAACAATAACACTGCATTTACATCCCCACAGGTCCCCCACACAACGTCACTGGAGAGGAGGTGCCAGCAACATCCAATCCCCACACAGAAGAGGCCCACAGTGATGACAGCAGCTCTGGATGCCTGGATCTGGATGACCAACTGGCCCATCAGGGATCTCCGGACAGTTGGTTACCCAGGCACAGTCCCATACCACTACAGAGCCTCCCCCCTCAGGAAACACCACCACAGTACTCACCCAGCGGGCTGATACCTCTGTCTCCAGGACACGTCAATCAGCAGTGTGTCCACCACTACAGGGACCCGAGCAAACCCACAAACACAGGACGATCAGGGACCTGTAGTCAGTGGCAGTGGGCACACACTTCAGGGGACAGAGGCACATGACAACAGGGAAGCTGAGAGGATTGCTGTGCGACAGGGGAAGACCTGACCAGGGAACCCACTTTCCAGGAGGCACTCACCAATATCCTGGGAGCATACCACCATTCCCGGGAGACCATGGGCAAGATACTGGACAAGTTGCAGGAGACCCAGCGGCTGCAGGAGGGACAGTACCTGGAGATCAGGGAGGACCTAAAAGACATCCACACCGCCCTGGTCACCATTGCATGGGTGCTGGCAGACATGGCCAACACCATGAGGGAGGCAGTGGCACACCACTGGGCCCCTAACACTAGCCAAACTGATGAACAACTCTCCACTGCCGCTAGTGGACAGGAGGCTCCGCCACAGGACCAAGAGGCCACCCGCACCCCTACCCCTGCAGAAGGAGAACGACCCACAAACAGTCACTGCGATCCAGGCAGAAACCAGAGAACATTGCCAAGACCCCTGCCAGGAAATAAGACTCTCCTGATTGTCACCCTTGTGTCCCACTCTGTCACCCTGTCCACCTTGCACTGCCATTGCTACACTTCCAATGCCCCCTTGGACAATGCACCTGTGATACCAATAGACTGGACTCTATCCTGGACATTCCTCCACCATCAACCCAGCCCATTCCACTACCCCCTCTACTTCTTAGCACTAAAATAACAACATTTTAAAAATACAAGTATGGAGTCTGTCAGATGATTGAACAAAGTATTCATTTATCAAGCTTTAAACACTGCAATACAACTGTACAGGAATAAATACATAGGAATGACCTGCAATATGCTGCAGTCAACACACCAGGTGCCCGAGTGGAGCAAAGATATCTGAAAATAGAGATGCCAAAGGGTACATACAGTAAGTGGCCATAGAATTGGGAGAATCTGCCTGCCATGTACAATGTCAAATACAAAACTGTCAATGCAAAGTGAAGTTACAGTGTCTGACCTGTGTGTCACTGGAAGTACTGTCGTATAATAGCTGTTCTGTTGTCCTCATCCTCATCCTCTGCCTCCTCCTCTTCACTGTCCACAGGGTCCACTACTGCCACCTGCCCATCTCCAGCCGCAGCCTCCTGCAGAAAAGGCGCCTGGCGTCTCAAGGCAAGGTTATGTAACATGCAGCATGCCATGATGATCTGGCACACCTTCTTGGGTGAGTAGTACAGGGATCTACCTGTTAGATGGAGGCAATGAAACCTGGCCATCAGGAGGCCGAATGTCCTCTCTATTATTCTTCTTGTTCAACCATTTGCCTCATTGTAACGTCCCTCTGCCCTTGTCCTGGGATTCCTCACAGGGGTCAACAGCCATGAGAGGTTGGGGTAACCAGAGTCACCTGCAAATATCGAGGGATACCTGTTAGCCAAACACTAACCCTTATGGACAACACCATACCCATAGGCATACACCAACATATACTGGGTGGGAACCATGGGCTCACCTATTAGCCACACCCGGTGCCTCTGGAGTTGTGCCATCACACATGGGATGCTGCTATTCCTCAGGATAAAGGCATCATGCACAGACCCAGGATACTTTGCATTGATATGGGAGATGTACTGGTCCGCCAGGCACAATATCTGCACATTCATCGAGTGAAAGCTATTTCAATTTAAACCTGTTCATTTCTCCGGGGGGGGAAGGAATGCAATATGAGTACCATTAATAGTCCCAATAATGTTGGGGAGATGTCCCATTGCATAGAAGTCAGCTTTCACTGTGGCCAAATCCTCCACCTGGGGGAAAACGATGTAGCTGCACATCTGTTTAATCAGGGCAGACAACACTCTGGTCAGCACTATTGAGAACATTGGCTGAGACATTCCTCCTGCCAAGCCCACTGTCACCTGAAAGGAGCCACTTGCCAAGAAATGGAGCACTGATAGGACTTGCACAAGAGGGGGATCCCAGTGGGGTGACGGATAGCAGATATCAGGTCAGTCACCAATTGGGCACACAGCTCTGTGATTGTGGCCCTGTCCAGTCTATAGGTGAGGATAATGTGCCTGTCCTCCATTGTTGCCAAGTCCACAAGGGGTCTGTACACGGGGATGTCTCCATCGCCTATTCTTCCACAGCAGCTGTAATCTAGGGGGCAAAACAGTGAGCAGCTGGTCAGTATTCCACATTTCCAAACACTACACTGCATTGCATGTTGTGACTGTAACCGTATGTCGTTGGATAGGCCCAAATGGTACCTATGTGTACTGTGACGCAGTTAGGTGTCATGGCCTGCCCCCCCCCCCGAATTGGCGTCTGCCAGTCCTGTGTGGATGGACATGTGGAAATGAGGTAATGCCGCTGACGTTGTGAGTCGTTGCGGGAGGCGGTCGAGTACCGCTGTGCAACTCCTCATTGGTTGTCATTGGACCCTATGGGTTACAGTGGCCATTGGTGATGTACGCCGGCTGTGACAGTACGCACCGCTGCGGACGTGACTGCCATTTTTGATCTGTTCACTCACTTGCTACCTGACCTTCAACAGGAGAGGACCTACACTGCAAGTGCTGCTGTGACCTGTGTCTGGAACCGACCATGGCTCATGTCACTAGGGAAAGGGCCCTTTCCTTCACCACTGCAGAGTTAGAGAGACTGGAGGATGGGTTCCTACCCCAGTACCGAATGCTGCATGGGCCTCCAGACCAACAGGTGAGTACACTGTGAGCACGATGCATGGGGCATGAATGCATGGAGTGCTGTGTGTGAGGGCCACATGTTTATGGGGGTTGGTGGAAGGGTTCTTGGCAGCGTGATGCATGTATGGTGGGCAATGTCTGTGCATAAGGAGATGTGAGGGCTATGGTGGGCCATGAGTGTAATAGGCCGGACGGTATGACTGATAACTTTTTCTATGTTTCTTTTTCTGCAGGTCAGCGCCCATCAGAAGAAGGGTATATGGCATGCCATTGCCAAGGAATTACGGACCCTGGGGGTCTATGGCAGGCAGAGAACCCACTGTCACAAACTGTGGGAGGACCTGAGATGCTGGGCAAGGAAGACGGCAGAGGCCCAGCTGGGGATGGCCTCCCAACGAGGAAGGGGTGCCCTTCGAAAACTTGACCCCCCTGTTGGCTCGCATACTGGAGGTGGCCTAACTGGAGCTAGATTGACGCTTGAGAGCATTACAGTAGCCACAAAGGGGTGAGTACAGTTTCCCAATATACTACTTGTGCGTGGTGGAGTGGTCACCGGGGTGGGGTATGTGGGCCTGGGGGTGCCCCTAGGCCAGGCTAGGCATTGCAGGGTAGGTCCCATGCTGGGCAGGGTTCTGATGTAAAATACCTCCAACCAAGCTAGTAGGCATCCACTACTGGGCAGAGGTCTGTGGGTCTCAGGTATGCTGCTCTTGGCGTTAGGTATTCCTGTCTGTGGGCTGGTGACCAGCATTGTTACTGTTAGTGCATTGCCTGGTGTGTAGGGCAGTTCCCTGTGTGTGTGTTTCATGTACGCCAACAGTGGTGTTGTTGCTGCCATTGACCAAGTGTCTTCTTTGTCTCTCCACCCCCTTTTTGTTTTGTCACCCTGTCCTTATGTGCATTAGCATCACCTGGTGGAGGAGGAGAGTCACTGGCGATGGAGGGAGCTGCTTCCCACAGGGGCCAGGAGGCCGAACCCACTGACGGTGAGGGCACCAGTGGGACGGAGGACAAGGGGAGCACCACGACGGAGACAGGTGGGGACAGTTCGGACAGAGATACCTCCTCCGATGGAAGCTCCCTGGTGGTGGCGGACACCTCTGTGCCCAACCCAACTACAGGTATAGCCATAACTGTTGGGCAGTCAACCATAGTGAATGCCATGCAGGGGCTAGCAGGCCATTTGCAACAAACAAATGCATTCCTGGAGGACATTTACTCTAACATAGCAGCCCAACAGAGATCAATACAGGCTCTGGCCTCCTCCCTGATGGCAGCCATTGTCCCTGTCTCTAGCCTCCCCCCTCCAACTTCCTCTACTCCGTCCCATTCCCGTCAACCCCAGCCTATCCCAAGCACACATTCAGAGCAGCATGCATCCAAGACAACACACAGGAGTGGCTCAGGCAAACACAAACACCAGACATCATCCCACAGGCACTCGCACATCCAGATGCAGACATAACAAAATCCACTGCCTCCACTGCGTCCCTCTCCTCCTCATCCTCCACCACCCTCCCAGTAGCATCTCACTCACACCTGCATGCACTTCATCCTCATCCAAAACCCCATCACCATCACGCCTTTCACTACACACACCTCACTGGCAGTCACCACCCTCACATCCATGCCCACGTCCCCTTTGTCCTCTCCCACTGTGTCTGTGCCCCCTCCACCCAAACTACACAAAAGCAAGCACTCAGACACCCAAAAGCCATTCACCTCACAGCAGCATCCAGCCATGCACCTGCACCCAAACTCAGCAGACAAACATTCCTACAACCACTCCCTCTTCCTCCACTCCTAAACCTTCACCCTCTTCCCACCCCAGTGTCCCTAAGAAGCTTTTCCTTTCCGCCGTTGACCTCTTCCCTACCCCTCCCCCCCTGTCCTTCATGTCGGGACAGGGTGGTCAGAACCCAGGCAAGCACCTCAGTCACCCAGTCCACGGCCACAGTAGGGTTGGCAGCTACTGCAGGTGGCAGAGGCTCCAGGGAACCAGCCATCAGCATTGGCACTGTGCCTGCACCAGCTGCCAAAGGGAAGGGCAAGGAGGCACCACCAGCTGCCAAGGGGAAGGACAAGGAGGCACCACCAGCTGGGAAAGGGAAGGGGAAGGGGCCTGCACCTGCAGGCAGGAATGACAGGAGGCCTGGTGCTGGGACTGAGTCTGAGCCCCCACTACCAACCATGGCAGTACAGCCATCCGGGGCTACAGGGGGAGGGCTGGAGCCTCCCCCCACCACTGGCATGCGCAACACCAGCACCGCGAGCAGCACCACTGCCAACAGCAGCAGCCCCAGTGGGAAGCCTTCCGAGGCTGCAGGGGAAGGGCTAGAGCCTCCCCCCACCACTGGCATCCCCAACACCAGCACCGCCGCCAGCATCACTATCAGCACCACTGCCAGCAGCAGCAGCCCCAGTGGGCAGCCATCCGAGGCTGCAGGGGAAGGGCTGGAGCCTCCCCCTACCACTGACTGCACCCCCACCAGAACCGCCACCAGCACCACTGCCAGCAGCAGCCCCAGTGGGCAGCCGTCTAAGACTGCAAGTGAAGGGCTGGAGCCTCCTCCCACTACTGCCTGCACCCCCAGCAGCACCACTGCCACAGCAGCAGCCCCAGTGGGCAGCTGTCCAAGGCTGCAGGGGAAGGACTGGAGCCTCCACCAACCACTGGCATCCCTGACACCAGCACCACGACTGCCACTACTGACCAGTCGTCACCGCCGGAGGGCAGTATGTAGTCCTGCCTCCATTGGCTGTAGTGCATCCTGGATCCTGCAAATCCTGTAGGTGTCACACCCAGGTGAGAGACTGTGACCTTGCACTCCCCAAGGACTGCATCACAGGGCACAAGCCCCCTTCCAGAACCAGTGGAAGAAGCCATCCACTCACCCCCCCCCCCCCTTGCCAGGATGAAGCACACTGGGCACAAGGCCTCCTCCAGAACCGGTGGAAGAAGCCATCCACTCACTGCATCCTTGCCAGGATGAAGCACCCTGGGCACAAGGCCACCTCCAGAACCAGTGGAAGAAGCCATCCACTCACTGCATCCTTGCCAGGATGAAGCACACTGGGTACAAGGCCCCCTCCAGGACCAGTGGAAGAAGCCATCCACTCACCCCCTCCTTGCCAGGATGAAGCACACTGGGCACATGGCCCCCTCCAGAACCAGTGGACAAACCACCCACTTGAGAGACTGTGGCTTTGCATTCCCTAGAACCAAGCAGTGGGCAAACCACCCATTTGAGAGACTGTGGCTTTGCAGTCCCCAGGACCAAGCAGTGGGCAAACCACTCACTTGAGAGACTGTGGCCTTACACTTCCCAGGACCAAGCAGTGGGCCAACCACCCACTTGAGAGACTGTGGCTTTGCACTCCCCAGGACCAAGCAGTGGGCATGGAGCCCCCTCCAGGAACAATGGCGTAGTATCATCTTCCGGCTGAGGTGCCCCCCTTACCCCTCCCCCTGAGGTGCCTGTGTGTTTTTGACCTGATGACCCTGCAGTGTTCTCTCCGTATTGAGGTAGGAGTCAAGTGGCTTGCCTATGTGTTTTGGCCCAGTGGGCGACGGACATTTTGAGTTGACATTGTCCCGCCTTTTGTAAATATTGTATATTTTGTAAATACTGTTTTTGAATTATTAACGTATTTCTAACTATTTCTAATATAACACTCATTTGACTCAATTCCTTTTGTCCTTGCGTTATTCCTGAGGGTTACAGGGTGTATATGTAATGTTGTTGCATGTGTTTGTGTGTATGGTGTTGGGGGCGAAGGTGGGGGTGGGGAAGTTGCGTGTTGCGTGTGTGTGTGTCAATCTCTTTTTCCTCCCCCCTCCCCTATGTTCTAGGTGCAGTACTCACTGTGGTCATCATCGCCGCTGTTGGTACTCCTGGTATATGAGCAGATACACCAGCATTGGGAAGACATGCAGCTCGGGCTCCATGGCGTCCTGGTTCTTCCTTGAGTGTTGAGAGGTCAGTGGTTTCCCTTCAAAGTACTGTTTCCGCTGTGCTTTTGATGGCATTGGTACCGCCCCAGAAAAGCTGGCGGATGGGCGGGTTGTAATGGGGTGGGAGGTACATTGTCTTCCACCTGGCTGTTGGCTGTTACTGGTGTGGTGTTTGTTGCTACTGCCGTGGCGGTTGGAGTGTTAAAGTAGCTGTCTGTGTTGGCGGTTTCCACTGTGGCCATGATTCCATTTGTTTTACCGCTGGCCTGTTGGCAGTATTACTGCCGCTTTAACACTGACCGCCAGGTAGTAATAATGGCCAATATTTTTTTAACTAATCAACATTTTCAAGGCCTTCCAAAACATAGATAAGAAATAGTGTGTGCGTTTTTCTCACAATGTGCATGTAAAAATCCCAAGTGAAGTCCAACAGACACTGCACATTACCTAACTGAAAGCACTTGCACTCAATACATTTTTAGGGAGAGTGTAACACCATAAACAACGCCCCTCTTGGAGGTACGCCATGTCCTCCAACAATGCAGTTAGTCAACCAAGAAGCAAGTCCTTTGTCATGTGCACCCTCTGGGTGAACTAGATTTTTGTTATACTTGGAACAACATTATAGTCTATTAAATCAAACACAAGAAGATTTTTTACAGCGCACTTCCTAAACACGTGTTTCTAGGTGATAATGAATAAAAAGGAGGTAGGACTGAAATAAAACAATTGCCTAGGACCACACAATTTGGTCAAGTCTGGAAGCCAGGATTGCTCCTATGTTTTCTTGATTTACATTGTGCAATTCAGCTACTAGATTAGAATTTCTTTCCCTATCATCTTTTACCTTAAAAGTTGAAGTTTTGTCCTTTATTCTTGGAACATGAGGTTAGAGCGTGGGGGTTTTTCAGAAGCCACATGAAGGCTTGGTTTGTTTTAGGCTTGAGGATTCAAGAGAACCTCAAGATTGCCCAGAATCAGGCATTTGGCTCAAGATTGTCTTTAGGTTTCTGTAGCTAGCCCACCTCTATCACTAATGTCAATTAAGGAGACAAGGACATAGGTGGGAAATGATTTCACCCTCAACTTAAATCCACAGTTTACTGTTCACACCATTTACGTGCTTTGCTTCCCCTATGCCCACCTTAAACCACCCGATCCTCACCCTCCTGTCATCAATGCAGCTCTTGGTCTTGCCTCAGACCATACCTTTTGGTCCCTGAAGAATATTACTTTATAAAGAAACAGTAATGTGTATATGCATTCCTTAGAACTGTATTTCTGCCGTTTCTAACTGCTGACAAAAAGTCCGTCATCTTCATGTTTTCTGCAAAACTAACTATTAAACAAACAAGAGCATCCAAACAAAGAGTTACTGCATATTCTGCCTCATTCACCTCTCAAAAGAATGGAAACACTACTGAAACACAAGACTTAAAGCTTACGTAGTGACGACTTTCGGGCCCATATTCTTATTATTCTTCTTCCGACTGACCTTTTTAGGGTGCTAGAGAAGTAAACAAGAGTTAAAAACAACCTTTCGATTTACTTGATAGTGTAACCTATTTGGTCACACATTAAATCCAGGACGCAGAAGATAATGCTCAAAATTGTATTGCAAGTTAAGGCCTTCGTTACATCCCTGGCGGTCGGTGATAAAGTGGCGGTAATACCTCCAACAGGCTGACGGTAATTTTTTTTTAATTATGACCACAGCGGAAAACGCACACACAGACAGCCACTTTAACACACCGACTGCCACGGCGGTAGCAACAAGCACTGTGGCAGTAATCGCCAACAGCCAGGCAGAAGACAATGTACCACCCACAGTATTGCAACAGGCCTATCCGCCACCTTTTCCGGGCTGGTACCAACGTCATCAAAAGCACGACGGAAACAGTACATAGAAGGTAAAGGACTCACCGATGGAGACTCAAGGAAGAACCACAACGCCATGGAGTCCGAGTTGCACATCTTCCCCACGACTGTATACCTCTTCATGCATTACGAACAGCAACGCCGGCGAAGATGACCATAGTGAATACTGCCACCTAGCACACAAGGGAGGGGGTGAAAAAGAGAGTGACACACACACGCAACACTTCCACCCCCACCCCCAACACCATACACACAAACAGATGCAATAACATCACAAATCTACCCCGTACCCCTCAGGAATAATGCAAGGACAAAAGGAATAGATGAAAGTGAGTGTAATAAGATAAAATAGTTGAAATGTGTGCCAAATCATAACAGTATGTACATATATACAAATGGCCGGTCCTCAGTGTTCGTGGGCCACAGGGCCACTACACATAGGCCAAGGTCCCACATGACGCCTGCAAAAACATGGAGAGAGCACTGCAGGGGTATTAGGTCGAAAATACACAGGCACCTCAGGGGGACGGGGAACAGGGTGGGGGCACCTTAGCCGGAAGATGGTCCTGGAGGGGGGAACGTGCCCTGTGCAATGTCATGGGGAGTGCAAGGCCACAGTCTCTCAAGTGGGTAGTTTGCCCACTGCCTGGTCCTGGGGAGTGCAAAGCCACAGTCTCTCAAGTGGGTGGTTTGCCCAGTGCTTGGTCCTGGGAGTGCAAGGCCACAGTCTCTCAAGTGGGTGGTTTGCCCACTGCTTGGTCCTGGGGACTGCAAAGCCACAGTCTTTCAAGTGGGTGGTTTGCCCACTGCTTGGTCCTGGGGAGTGCAAGGCCACAGTCACTCAAGTGGGTGGTTTGCCCACTGCTTAGTCCTGGGGAGTTCAAAGCCACTGTCTCTCAAGTGGGTGACTTCTTCCACTGGTTCTGGAGGGGGCTGTGTTCCCAGTGTGCTTCATCCTGCCAAGGATAGGGTGAGTGGATGCTTTCTTCCACTTATTCTGGAGGGGGCCTTGTGCCCAGTGTGCTTCATCCTGCCAAGGATAGGGTGAGTGGATGCCTTCTTCCACTGGTTCTGGAGGGGGCCTTGTGCCCAGTGTGCTTTATCCTGCCAAGGATAGGGTGAGTGGATGCCTTCTTTCACTGGTTCTTAGGGGGCCTTGTGCCCAGTGTGCTTCATCCTGACAAGGATAGGGTGAGTAGATGCCTTCTTCCACTGGTTCTGGAGAGGGCCTTGTGCCCAGAGTGCTTCATCCTGCCAAGGATAGGGTGAGTGGATGCCTTATTTCACTGGTTCTGGAGGGGGCTTTGTGCCCAGTGATGCAGCATTTGGGGGGTGCCAGGTCACAGTCCCTCAAATGTGTGTCAGAGCTACGAGATTTGCAGTGGCCAGGCTGCATGATAGTCCATGGTGGCAGGGCTACAGTCCATCCGCCTGCAGCTACTGCACAGTGGTGGTAGTGCTGGTGCTGGTGGGGGTGCTGTCAGTGGTGAGGGAGGCTCCAGCCCTACTCCTGCAGCCTCGGATGGCTGCCCACTGGTGCTACTGTCAGCGGAGCAGGTGGCGGTGCTTGCAGCGGGGCTTGCCGTGGTGCAAGTGGTAGTGCTGGCCATGGTGCAGGTGCTGCCAGTGGTGGGGGGAGGCTCCAGCCCTTTCCTGCAGCCTTGGACGGCTGCCCACTGGGGCTGCAGCTGCTGACAGCAGTGGTGCTTGCAGCGGTGCAGGTGGCGGTGCAGGTGGCAGTGTTTGCGGCGGGGCTTGTGGTGGTGCAGGTGGTGATGCAGGTATTGGTGCTGGCGGTTGTGCTGGTAGCCACGAGGCCTTCACCTGCAGGGTCGGATGGCTGAAGTGCCTTGGCTGGTGTTTTGTGCCCCCTTCCTGTCCTTGGCAGATGGTGGTGTCACCTTGAGTCTGGCAGCTGGTGTCTTTGACGTGGCCTTGCTGGGTGGTTTTCGCTCCTCATCCTTGCTGGATGCTGTCTCCTTCCTGACCTTGCCAGGTGGCTGAACCTTCTTGTCCTTGGCAGGGGTTGGTGGCACACTGGCTGGGCTGATGGGTGTGCCTTTAGAGCCACTGACAGCTGCAGAAACCACAGCGGAGGTGGACTTGGTGGCTGAGGTGCTGGGCTGGGTTCTGGCCACCCTGGCCCGAGGTGAAGGACATGGGGGGAGAGGGAGGGAAGAGGTCAATGTTGGCTAGGAAAAGCTTCTTAGGGACATTGGGGCGGGAAGAGGGTGAAGCTTTGGGAGTGGAGGAAGAGGGAGTGCTTGTAGGGGGTGTCAGTCTGCTGTGTTTGGGTGCAGGTGCATGAGCTGGATGCTGTTGTGAGGTGGATGGCTGTTGGGTGGGTGTGTGCTTGTGTTTGTGTACTTTGGGAGGAGGGTTCACAGACACAGTGGGAGAGGACACAGGGGACGTGTGCATGGATGGGGGGTGGTGACTGCCAGTGAGGGGTTTTGTAGTGAAGGGTGTGCTGGTGATGGAGGTAGTGGATGAGGATATAGTGCATGCAGGTGTGAGTGGAGACGCTATTGGGAGGGAGGTGGACGAGGAGTGGATGTTGGTGTGTCTAAATGGGGATGGTGCTTGTGTGAGTGCCTGTGAGATGAAGTGTGGTGCTTGTGTTTGCCTGAGCAACTTCTGTGTGTTGATTTGGGTGAATGCTGGTCTGAAGGTGCGCTTGGGATACGCTGGGTTTGAGGGGATTGGGACTGGGTAAAGGAAGCTGGAGGGAGGAGGCTGGAGATAGGGACAATGGCTGCCATCAGTGCTGAGGCCAGAGCCTGAAATGCTCTCTGTTGGGCCACCACGCCAGAGTGAATGCCCTCCAGGTATGCATTTGTTTGTTGCAAATGCCTCTCGACACCCTGGATGGCATTCAGAATGGTTGACTGCCCAACAGTGAGGGATCTCAGAAGGTCAATAGCCTCCTCACTGAGGGCAGCAGGGCTGACTGGTGCAGGGCCTGAGGTGCCTGGGGCGAAGGAGATGCCCACCCTCCTGGGTGAGCAGCCAAGGGAAACATGCTGAGTGGCTGCTGGGAGGGTGGTGCTGATAGAGGGGCGGGTGCTGTACCTGTTGTTGGGGTGGGCACAGAGGTGTCCGCCACTGCCAGGGAGCTTCCATCGGAGGAGGAGTCGCTGTCTGTAGTGTCCCCTCCTGTCTCCGTCGTGGTGCCTCCGCCAGTGCCTCCGCTCCTCCGCCAGATGATGCTAATGCACACAAGGACAGGGTGGGAAAACTAAAAGGGAGGGGAGAGACAGAGGATACACTTGGTCAATGCCAGCAACAACACTTGCTGTACACAACACACAGGGAGCAGCCCTATGCATTAGGCCATGCACTACCAGTTACAAAGATAGTCACCATTCCATGGGGTACATAGCATAATGCCATCAGTTGCACACCTGAAACAAAGAGGGACCTGACCAGTAGTAGATGCCCACTAACACCATTGGGATTGGAGCGCTTCCGAGGCTGCCCAACAAAGGACCTACCCTGCCATGTTCGCCCTGGCCTAGGGGCACCCACAGTCCACATCCCCACCCAGGTAAAACCTTAACGCGCGCAAAGTTATGATTCTGAATCTGTACTCACCCCCTTGTGTCTTCTGTGATGACTTCAAGCACCCATCCAACTCCGGACAAGCCACAGCCAGGATGCGGAACATCAGGGGGGTCAGGGTACGACAGGCATCCCTTCCTCGTTGGGAGGCCAGCCCCAGCTGTGCCTCCGCCCTCTTCCTTGCCCAGTGGCGCAGTTCCTCCCACCGTTTGCGGCTGTTGGTGCTCCGCCTGTCAAAGACCCCCAGTGCCCGCACCTCCTTGGCGATGGCACACCAAAACCCTTTTTCTGATGGGCACTGACGTGCATGAAAAATACAGCAGAAAAGGGATTAGTCATACCGTCCGGACTGTCATACTCATGGCACACCATATCCCTCCCATCCCCTTACGCACATACATTGACCACCATACATGCAGCACTCTGCCCAAGACCCCACAGCCCCCCCCACACGAGGCTTACACACACAGCACTCCATACATTCATGGCCCACGGATCATGCTCACAGTGTACTCACCTGTTTGTCTGGAGGACCATAGAGTAAAGTGTACTGGGGTAGGACCCCATCCACCAGTCTATCTAATTCCTCCAAAGTGAAGGCAGGGGCCCTTTCCCCAGACACATGAGCCATTGTCGCTTCCAGACACAGGTCACAGCAGTACTTGCAGTGTAGTTCCTCTCCTGTTGAAGGTCGGGTAGCAAGTGAGTGAATAGATAGAAAATGGCGGTCACGTCCGCTGCGGTGCATACCCTCACCACCGCCATACATCGCCACTGGCTCCTGGAACCCATAGGGCCTAAAGTTAACCAATGCGAAGTTGTGCGGCGGTCACAGACCGCATACTGCTATGGCGCACAATGCCAGCAGAATTACCTCATTTCCACTTGTCCCTCCTCACAGGTCCGACAGCCACCATTTCAGGGGGGCACAGGCCATGGCACTTACCTGCGTCACAGCAGACATTGGCACATCAACTGACTCTTGGATTCACATACTGGTTATGTAAAGGAAAAGATGCATCATTATTTCAATACATGTGTGAATATGTCCCTCTGCTCATCGTTTTCCTCCCTAGACTTCATTCGCTGAGGATGAATATGAGATAGAGACATCCTCCAGTGTACAGACCCCTGGTGGATCTGGCGACAATGGAGGACAGACACATTATCCTAACCTACAGACTTGATAGGGCCACAATCCTAGAACTGTGTGCCCAATTGGAGCCAGACCTGATTTCAGCTATCTGCTAGCCACAGGTATCCCTCCCTCTACTGCAGGTCCCGTCAGTGCTCCATTTCCTGTCAAGTGGTTCCTTCCAAGCGACAGTGGCCATGGCATCAGGGATGTCACAGCCTAAGTTCTCAAAAGTGTTGACCAGAGTGTTGTCTGCCCTGCTGAAACACATGCGCAGCTTCATAGTATTCCCACAGGTGGAGGATTTAGCAACAGTGAAAGCTGACTTCTATTCCCTGGGACATATCCCCAACATCATTGGTGCCATTGATGGTACACATGTAGCATTTGTCCCCCTCCCGGAGGAATGAACAAGTGTTCAGGAATAGGAAAAGCTATCACTATCTGAACGTGCAGATGGTATGCCTGGTGGACCAGTACATATCCCATGTGAATGCCAAGTATCCTGGCTCTGTGCATTATGCTTTCATCTTGTGGAATATCAGCATTCCATATGTGATGTCTCAACTCCAGAGGCACAGGGTGTGGCTAATAGGTGAGCCCATGGTCCCCACCCATTTGATGTAGGTATATGGGTGTGGGGTTGTCCCTAAGGGTGAGTGTCTGTCTAACAGGTATCCCGCGAATATTTTCAGGTGACTCTGGTTACCCCAACCTCTCATGGCTACTGACCCCAGTGAGGAATGCCAGGACAAGGGCAGAGGAACGTTACAATGAGGCACATGGGCGAACAAGGAGGATCATTGAAAGAACCTTTGGCCTCCTGAAGGCCAGGTTCCGGTGCCTCCATCTGACAGGTGGATCCCTGTACTACTCACCCAAGAAGGTGTGCCAGATCATTGTTGCATGCTACACAACCTGGCCTTGAGACACCAGGTGCCTTTTCTGCAGGAAGATGAGCCTGGAGATGGTTTTGTGGCAGCTGGTTTTGTGGCAGCTGTGGAGCCTGTGGACAGTGAGGAAGAGGAGGCAGAGGAAGAAGGTGTGGACAACAGAAGATCACTCATAGAACAGTACTTCCAGTGACACACATGTTAGACACAGTAACTTCACTTTCCATTGCAATTTTGTGTTTGACATTGAACATGACAGTCTCTCAAGTGGGTGGTTTGCCCAGTGCTTGGTCCTGGGAGTGCAAGGCCACAGTCTCTCAAGTGGGTGGTTTGCCCACTGCTTGGTCCTGGGGACTGCAAAGCCACAGTCTTTCAAGTGGGTGGTTTGCCCACTTCTTGGTGCTGGGGAGTGCAAGGCCACAGTCACTCAAGTGGGTGGTTTGCCCACTGCTTAGTCCTGGGGAGTTCAAAGCCACTGTCTCTCAAGTGGGTGACTTCTTCCACTGGTTCTGGAGGGGGCTGTGTGCCCAGTGTGCTTCATCCTGCCAAGGATAGGGTGAGTGGATGCTTTCTTCCACTTATTCTGGAGGGGGCCTTGTGCTCAGTGTGCTTCATCCTGCCAAGGATAGGGTGAGTGGATGCCTTCTTCCACTGGTTCTGGAGGGGGCCTTGTGCCCAGTGTGCTTTATCCTGCCAAGGATAGGGTGAGTGGATGCCTTCTTTCACTGGTTCTTAGGGGGCCTTGTGCCCAGTGTGCTTCATCCTGACAAGGATAGGGTGAGTAGATGCCTTCTTCCACTGGTTCTGGAGAGGGCCTTGTGCCCAGAGTGCTTCATCCTGCCAAGGATAGGGTGAGTGGATGCCTTATTTCACTGGTTCTGGAGGGGGCTTTGTGCCCAGTGATGCAGCATTTGGGGGGTGCCAGGTCACAGTCCCTCAAATGTGTGTCAGAGCTACGAGATTTGCAGTGGCCAGGCTGCATGATAGTCCATGGTGGCAGGGCTACAGTCCATCCGCCTGCAGCTACTGCACAGTGGTGGTAGTGCTGGTGCTGGTGGGGGTGCTGTCAGTGGTGAGGGAGGCTCCAGCCCTACTCCTGCAGCCTCGGATGGCTGCCCACTGGTGCTACTGTCAGCGGTGCAGGTGGCGGTGCTTGCAGCGGGGCTTGCCATGGTGCAAGTGGTAGTGCTGGCCATGGTGCAGGTGCTGCCAGTGGTGGGGGGAGGCTCCAGCCCTTTCCTGCAGCCTTGGACGGCTGCCCACTGGGGCTGCAGCTGCTGACAGCAGTGGTGCTTGCAGCGGTGCAGGTGGCGGTGCAGGTGGCAGTGTTTGCAGCGGGGCTTGTGGTGGTGCAGGTGGTGATGCAGGTATTGGTGCTGGCGGTTGTGCTGGTAGCCACGAGGCCTTCACCTGCAGGGTCGGATGGCTGAAGTGCCTTGGCTGGTGTTTTGTGCCCCCTTCCTGTCCTTGGCAGATGGTGGTGTCACCTTGAGTCTGGCAGCTGGTGTCTTTGACGTGGCCTTGCTGGGTGGTTTTCGCTCCTCATCCTTGCTGGATGCTGTCTCCTTCCTGACCTTGCCAGGTGGCTGAACCTTCTTGTCCTTGGCAGGGGTTGGTGGCACACTGGCTGGGCTGATGGGTGTGCCTTTAGAGCCACTGACAGCTGCAGAAACCACAGCGGAGGTGGACTTGGTGGCTGAGGTGCTGGGCTGGGTTCTGGCCACCCTGGCCCGAGGTGAAGGACATGGGGGGAGAGGGAGGGAAGAGGTCAATGTTGGCTAGGAAAAGCTTCTTAGGGACATTGGGGCAGGAAGAGGGTGAAGCTTTGGGAGTGGAGGAAGAGGGAGTGCTTGTAGGGGGTGTCAGTCTGCTGTGTTTGGGTGCAGGTGCATGAGCTGGATGCTGTTGTGAGGTGGATGGCTGTTGGGTGGGTGTGTGCTTGTGTTTGTGTACTTTGGGAGGAGGGTTCACAGACACAGTGGGAGAGGACACAGGGGACGTGTGCATGGATGGGGGGTGGTGACTGCCAGTGAGGGGTTTTGTAGTGAAGGGTGTGCTGGTGATGGAGGTAGTGGATGAGGATATAGTGCATGCAGGTGTGAGTGGAGACGCTATTGGGAGGGAGGTGGACGAGGAGTGGATGTTGGTGTGTCTAAATGGGGATGGTGCTTGTGTGAGTGCCTGTGAGATGAAGTGTGGTGCTTGTGTTTGCCTGAGCAACTTCTGTGTGTTGATTTGGGTGAATGCTGGTCTGAAGGTGCGCTTGGGATACGCTGGGTTTGAGGGGATTGGGACTGGGTAAAGGAAGCTGGAGGGAGGAGGCTGGAGATAGGGACAATGGCTGCCATCAGTGCTGAGGCCAGAGCCTGAAATGCTCTCTGTTGGGCCACCACGCCAGAGTGAATGCCCTCCAGGTATGCATTTGTTTGTTGCAAATGCCTCTCGACACCCTGGATGGCATTCAGAATGGTTGACTGCCCAACAGTGAGGGATCTCAGAAGGTCAATAGCCTCCTCACTGAGGGCAGCAGGGCTGACTGGTGCAGGGCCTGAGGTGCCTGGGGCGAAGGAGATGCCCACCCTCCTGGGTGAGCGGCCAAGGGAAACATGCTGAGTGGCTGCTGGGAGGGTGGTGCTGGTAGAGGGGCGGGTGCTGTACCTGTTGTTGGGGTGGGCACAGAGGTGTCCGCCACTGCCAGGGAGCTTCCATCGGAGGAGTCGCTGTCTGTAGTGTCCCCTCCTGTCTCCGTCGTGGTGCCTCCGCCAGTGCCTCCGCTCCTCCGCCAGATGATGCTAATGCACACAAGGACAGGGTGGGAAAACTAAAAGGGAGGGGAGAGACAGAGGATACACTTGGTCAATGCCAGCAACAACACTTGCTGTACACAACACACAGGGAGCAGCCCTATGCATTAGGCCATGCACTACCAGTTATAAAGATAGTCACCATCCCATGGGGTACATAGCATAATGCCATCAGTTGCACACCTGAAACAAAGAGGGACCTGACCAGTAGTAGATGCCCACTAACACCATTGGGACTGGAGCGCTTCCGAGGCTGCCCATCAAAGGACCTACCCTGCCATGTTCGCCCTGGCCTAGGGGCACCCACAGTCCACATCCCCACCCAGGTAAAACCTTAACGCGCGCAAAGTCATGATTCTGAATCTGTACTCACCCCCTTGTGTCTTCTGTGATGACTTCAAGCACCCATCCAACTCCGGACAAGCCACAGCCAGGATGCGGAACATCAGGGGGGTCAGGGTACGACAGGCATCCCTTCCTCGTTGGGAGGCCAGCCCCAGCTGTGCCTCCGCCCTCTTCCTTGCCCAGTGGCGCAGGTCCTCCCACCGTTTGCGGCTGTTGGTGCTCCGCCTGTCAAAGACCCCCAGGGCCCGCACCTCCTTGGCGATGGCACACCAAAACCCTTTTTCTGATGGGCACTGACGTGCATGAAAAATACAGCAGAAAAGGGATTAGTCATACCGTCCGGACTGTCATACTCATGGCACACCATATCCCTCCCATCCCCTTACGCACATACATTGACCACCATACATGCAGCACTCTGCCCAAGACCCCACAGCCCCCCCCACACGAGGCTTACACACACAGCACTCCATACATTCATGGCCCACGGATCATGCTCACAGTGTACTCACCTGTTTGTCTGGAGGACCATAGAGTAAAGTGTACTGGGGTAGGACCCCATCCACCAGTCTATCTAATTCCTCCGAAGTGAAGGCAGGGGCCCTTTCCCCAGACACATGAGCCATTGTCGCTTCCAGACACAGGTTACAGCAGTACTTGCAGTGTAGTTCCTCTCCTGTTGAAGGTCGGGTAGCAAGTGAGTGAATAGATAGAAAATGGCGGTCACGTCCACTGCGGTGCATACCCTCACCACCGGCACATCGCCACTGGCTCCTGGAACCCATAGGGCCTAAAGTTAACCAATGCGAAGTTGTGCGGCGGTCACAGACCGCATACTGCTATGGCGCACAATGCCAGCAGAATTACCTCATTTCCACTTGTCCCTCCTCACAGGTCCGACAGCCACCATTCCAGGGGGGCACAGGCCATGGCACTTACCTGCGTCACAGCAGACATTGGCACATCAACTGACTCTTGGATTCACATACTGGTTATGTAAAGGAAAAGATGCATCATTATTTCAATACATGTGTGAATATGTCCCTCTGCTCACCGTTTTCCTCCCTAGACTTCATTCGCTGAGGATGAATATGAGATAGAGACATCCTCCAGTGTACAGACCCCTGGTGGATCTGGCAACAATGGAGGACAGACACATTATCCTAACCTACAGACTTGATAGGGCCACAATCCTAGAACTGTGTGCCCATTTGGAGCCAGACCTGATTTCAGCTATCTGCTAGCCACAGGTATCCCTCCCTCTAGTGCAGGTCCCGTCAGTGCTCCATTTCCTGTCAAGTGGTTCCTTCCAAGCGACAGTGGCCATGGCATCAGGGATGTCACAGCCTAAGTTCTCAAAAGTGTTGACCAGAGTGTTGTCTGCCCTGCTGAAACACATGCGCAGCTTCATAGTATTCCCACAGGTGGAGGATTTAGCAACAGTGAAAGCTGACTTCTATTCCCTGGGACATATCCCCAACATCATTGGTGCCATTGATGGTACACATGTAGCATTTGTCCCCCTCCCGGAGGAATGAACAAGTGTTCAGGAATAGGAAAAGCTATCACTATCTGAACGTGCAGATGGTATGCCTGGTGGACCAGTACATATCCCATGTGAATGCCAAGTATCCTGGCTCTGTGCATTATGCTTTCATCTTGTGGAATATCAGCATTCCATATGTGATGTCTCAACTCCAGAGGCACAGGGTGTGGCTAATAGGTGAGCCCATGGTCCCCACCCATTTGATGTAGGTATATGGGTGTGGGGTTGTCCCTAAGGGTGAGTGTCTGTCTAACAGGTATCCCGCGAATATTTTCAGGTGACTCTGGTTACCCCAACCTCTCATGGCTACTGACCCCAGTGAGGAATGCCAGGACAAGGGCAGAGGAACGTTACAATGAGGCACATGGGCGAACAAGGAGGATCATTGAAAGAACCTTTGGCCTCCTGAAGGCCAGGTTCCGGTGCCTCCATCTGACAGGTGGATCCCTGTACTACTCACCCAAGAAGGTGTGCCAGATCATTGTTGCATGCTACACAACCTGGCCTTGAGACACCAGGTGCCTTTTCTGCAGGAAGATGAGCCTGGAGATGGTTTTGTGGCAGCTGTGGAGCCTGTGGACAGTGAGGAAGAGGAGGCAGAGGAAGAAGGTGTGGACAACAGAAGATCACTCATAGAACAGTACTTCCAGTGACACACATGTAAGACACAGTAACTTCACTTTCCATTGCAATTTTGTCTTTGACATTGAACATGGCAGCCTGATTTCCCTATTTCAATGGCCACTTACTGTACCCTTTGGCATCTCTATCTTCAGATCTCTGTGCCCCACTCTGGCTCCTGGTGTGTTTACTGCTGCCCATTACAGGTTATACCTATGTTAATATTACAGTAGATTGGAAATGCAATGTTTACAGTTTGTGAAACTAATACATTTTTCATATAATCCACAGACTCCATACTTGAATTTGTTCAAAGGGTGACAATCAGGAGAGTCTTATTTCCTGGCAGGGGGTCTTGGCAATGTTCTCTGGCTTCTGCCTGGATCGCAGGGACCGTTTGCGGGTTGGTTCTCCTTCTGCAGGGGGTGGGGTGCTGGTGGCCTGTTGTTCCAGTGGCAGGTCCTCCTGTCTACTAGCGCCGGTGGAGGTGGAGGGCTGTTCATCGGTGTGGCTAGTGTCAGGGGCCCACTGGTGTGCCACTGCCTCCTTCATGGTGTTGGCCATGTCAGCCAGCACCCCTGCAATGGTGACCAGGATGGTGTGGATGTGTTTGAGGTCCTCACTGATCCCCAGGTACTGTCCCACCTGCATCCACTGATTCTCCTGCAACTTGTACAGTATCTACCCCAAGGTCTCCTGGAATATTGGTATGCTTCCAGGATCCCTGCAAGTGCCTCATGGAGAGTGGGTTCCCTGGGCCTGTCCTCCCACTGTCGCACAGCAGTCCTCCCAGTGTCCCTGTTGTCCTGTGCCTTTGTCCCATGTGTCCACTGCCACTGACGCCAGGTCCCTGATCATCCGGTGTTTGTGGGGTTACCTGGGGCCCCTGTATTGGTGGACACACTGCTGATTGACGTGTCCTGGGGACAGAGGTATGCGCTCGCTGGGTGGGTGCTGTGCTGGTGTTTCCTGAAGGGGAGGCTCTGTTGTGTTATGGGATGTGGCAGGGAAACTGACTGTCCAGTGGTCCCTGATGGGCCAGGTTGGGCATCGTGATCCAGGCGTGCAGACCTGCTGTCATCACTGTGTACCTCTTTTGGGGGTGGGGGACTGGGTGTTGGTGGCATCTCCTCTCCAGTGACGTTGAGTGGGGGTCCGGTAAGGATGTAAATGTAGTGTTATTGAATCTGCGTGTGCCATCTTGTGCATGGGTGTGTTTCCCTGTATGGTTGTGATTGCCCTGTCAGCTTTGCCTTGTGTGAGTGGTGATTTTGTGGGCTAGGTTATTATCTCTAATGTGCATGCTTTAGTCATGGGTGTCCATGCAGGTCTGTGATGGGTGTCCATGCATTGGTGTGGCATGCAGGGCTTGGTTTTGGGATGGGTGGGTTGTGATAGTGGGGCATATGTGAGGTGGTACAGTGATGGGGGTGAGGGTAGGGGTTAGTTTGTGATGGCATGCAGGTAGGGGGGGTGAAAGTAGTAAAGATTTGACTAACCAGAGTCTAGTCCTCTTGCTACTTCTGCCAGGCCCTCAGAATGCATGATCGCCAAGACTTGCTCCACCCATGTTGTTAGTTGTGGGGGAGGAGGTGGGGGTCCACCGCCAGTCCTCTGCACGGCTACCTGGTGTCTTGCAACCACGGAACGCACCTTCCCCCGTAGGTCATTCCACCTCTTCCTGATGTCATCCCTTGTTCAGGGGTGCTGCCCCACGGCTTTGACCCTGTTCACGACTCTCCGCCATAGCTCTATCTTCCTAGCAACAGACGTCTGCTGCACCTCTGATCCGAATAGCTGTGGTTCTACCCGGATGATTTCCTCCACCATGACCCTTAGCTCCTCCTCTGAAAACCTGGGGTATCTTTGGGGTGCCATGAATGTGGTGTGAGTGGTATGGGTGAGGGTGTGTGGGGTGATGTGTTGGGGTGTGTGCTGTGAGATGAGTGTATGGTGTATGGGTGATGGTGTCTTTTTTTTCGTTGAAAGGGTTGTGGGTAATGTGGGTGTGTGTTTTATATTGGATTGGGTGTGTGGGTGTGGTGTTTGTATGTGGGTCAGGTGTGTGTATTTTGAATTGCCCAATGTGGTGTGGTTTTGTTAGTGTGTGTGTATTGTGAGTGCGGCGGTGTGTACCGCCAATAGTTTACCGCGGTTGAAAGACCACGCAGTGATTCGTGGGTCCTGATACTGTGGGCGTATTTCTGTTGGCGTAACGGTGTGGGTTTTGGTACCGCCAGTTTATCACTGACCTATGGGCTGGCAGACTTGTGTGGGTGTTTGTATAGTGGTGGATTTCTATGTGTGGGTCGTAATACCCGTAGCAGTATACCGCCGTGCTCACGGTATGTTAGCAGCCGTCAGCATGGTGGTAGGCGGCATCTACCACCAAGGTTGTAATGAAGGCTGTTGTGTTTTAAGTACCCCTAACAATCTACACTTCTACCTCTTTCCACTGGACCTTAAGCCCCCCTCATGTCCTGCTTCTCAAATAATGTTGCCCCAGAATGATTGTTCGTAAATCACACACACCTCAATCATACTGACCATGCTACACCCCTGGTCAAGGGGAGGGAGACATTAATGTTTCTTAGTTCATATTTGAAAACTATCACTTCTAATAAATGTCTCTCATTGCAGTGTGTGAATCTGATGTTTCTGCGTGTAAATGAAGTACACTTATTTGATTTTGAAAGAGTTAATCCTATATTCACATGACTTTTCCACAATGCTAAAAAAATTAACAGGTTCCTAAAGATAAGCAATGCAGGACATCCTATTTGGTTATTTTCCATTCTTTACTTAATGTGTAAATAAATACTTGTCTGGTTACCAGTTTCTGAATGTTAGTGCTCTGTCAAGTAAAAAAAAGCCCAGTACTGCTGTTCACTAGGAGGCTATAGTTAAAGGTCAGGTGGGCCTAAAGTGGCCCCAGGCTGTACATTGAGTATCGCTGTTCGGGACCATTCCATCAAAGGTTTTTACAGGGAAGATGAAATGAGCCCCCTTTTCATGTTCAACATGACCGTCGCCCCACATCCGGGACTTGGGTTAAGATTTTGTGCCTACCAAGGAGACATAGATCATGAGATGTTCCCAAACCGGCAACCACAGAGGATTCTTCAATTAGTAAAGAGAGAAATGCTTGTAAGTGCTCTCTGTGTGCCAATGATACAAGTACTGCCCATGTACAGAGGATGCAAGGGTGTGTGATCTGTGTGTGTATGGTATGTGTGGACAGTGCATGGGTGTGGGGCCTATCATATGAATGGAGTATGAGAATTGGTATTGCATATGTGGAGGAGTGTGAATGCTGCAATATGCAGGGGATGAATATTGCAGTGTGTAAGTGAAGGGTGTTTGTGCTGTCTCACGTGGTAATAAATTAGAGTACTGAAGCACATCTAATTAGATGCAAATATAGTTGCAGGTATTTTGGCAAAAAGGCTTGAGGATTTCTACATTATTTTTTTTGAGTGGTGATTTGAGTAGCTGCATGTGCTTTGGTTGTGTATTGCTGCACACTCGTCAATAGGAGATTGTCAACATCATTGCACATGTTCTTTCACAGAGGCTAGGGAGGGTCACACTGTGACAGAAAATAGGCTCAGTCACTGAATTAAATGTGTCTCCATTAATAAATTAGTTAGCTAAACATTGGTACACACATGCAAATCTGGGCAGTTTTAAGCATGTTAAGACAATCTGTATAGATGTTTTGCAAAGTATGGGAGACTACATGCAGTTCTGCTTGCTGCAGGCAATGTTTTTAGTAATATCATCAAAATCAACTGCAAAAAAACACACATACCAGACCATAAAACAAGCCCACAATCAGGGTCAAAATCGGCCCACAAACTAATCTGTCAGACAAGCCCTTTGTGTGCCACCAGATTGCCCGAAATGCCAGTCGACCCAGGTTATTGATGCATGTGCATTTTTTTGGGCTTAATCAGAGGGACTCTCCTAAATATTGAGATGGCGCGCATGAAGTGCAACTAACTAAGCCAGCGAGCATTTGCAGTAATTAAAAACACAGGCCACAAGCTTGGTTCATTTGGGGCATAAAAGCCACTAATTCTGTTCTCCCCACATATTTATAGCCTTCCGGCCACCTAGCCAGAGGAAGTCCTTCTCTGGCACCTGGGTCACTAGTCACAACCACACTGGCATGACACTAAACTGTGGCATGCCATTATGTCCCTTCCCAACTTTATTCAAACTCAATAACATAAACACCACACAAAGTCTTTCAGGCTCTGGTTCGGTGGTGGATTGGGCCTGAGATTGTACACTTGAGCCTCTGACCGGTGCACTTCATCCTGGGTCTTGGACTTGTTATTTTCTGCGTAGCTTGGTGCGCACAGTTCGTTTGTTGACTCTCTGTCCCTTGTGCACCGGGGTTCCAGAACTTCTGACTCAGGCTCCCTGTGAGTCTAGATCAGATCTGGTTCCTCAGTTTGGGGCTCTGCAAATGTCACCTCTGGAACAATAAGATGTTTCGGGACGCTGTCTCGCTTTCTTTCTGTGCCATCACCATAGTGCTGGCCACTCCACTGACGGTGCGTACTCCTGGTTCGTATGGTGCGTGAAATTTCCAGCTGGGTTTTGGCCCTTTATAGGTGCTGGGTTGTCACATGTTTCCTCCCGCTTGCCTGGTCATTTGTCTCTCTCCGTCTTGTTTGAGTCTGCTCGGGGCAGTATCAAGGTGGTTGCCAGCTGGGACAGGTGAACGTGGTGTCTCTCCTGGTTTCCAATAGTATGAGGGACCAGGGAGCTTGCTTTGTAGTGCAGTGGGGTGTTCCTCGATATTCTCACATGGTGATTCAGAGGGCCTTGTTGAGCATGTGCATGAAGTGCTCGACATCGCTGTTGGCCTGGGTCCACTGCAGGGTGATTCTGCGATGTCAGATTCCCAGGCTTCTAAAGAACTCTTAAAACTCAGGGCCTCATTCCGACGGAGGAAGCACCGCCAACAGGCTGGCGGTGCTTCTGGGGCAATTCTGACCGCAGCGGTAAAGCCGCGGTCAGAAAAGGGGAACCGGCGGTTTCCCGCCGGTTTTCCCCTGCCCCAGGGAATCCTCCACGGCGGCGCTGCAAGCAGCGCCGCCATGGGGATTCCGACCCCCTTCCCGCCAGCCTTTTCCTGGCGTTTTACACCGCCAGGAAGAGGCTGGCGGGAATGGGTGTTGTGGGGCCACTGGCATGGGCACTGCAGGGGCCCCCTAACAGGGCCCCATTCTGATTTTCAGTGTCTGCAAAGCAGACACTGAAAATCGCGACGGGTGCCACTGCACCCGTCGCACACCAGCAACTCCGCCGGCTCCATTCGGAGCTGGCTTCATCGTTGCTGGGGCTTTCCCGCTGGGCGGGCGGGCGGCCTTTTGGCGGTCGCCCGCCCGCCCAGCGGGAAAGTCAGAATGACCGCCGTGGTCATTTGACCGCCGTGCGGTCTTCTGGCGGTCTCCGCCCGGCGGGCGGCGCCCGCCGGGGTCGAAATGACCCCCTCAGTCTCTTGAAATGGGGGCCCGTTGTCCATCTTGATTTCTTCTGGTAGCCCAAACATGGCGAATGTCTTTTTGAGGACAGGCGCCACGTTGCGTAGAGTTGATGACCTCAACGACGGCCTATTTCAAGTACCCATCTATCAGTACCAGCGTAACCCGGCCATCAGGGAAGCTTCCAAAGTCAAGGCTGATTTTGGACCACAACATGGTGCACTGTTTCCCAGTTATGATTGCTGCTGGTACTTCTGGAGTGCTTGTTAACTGGCAGACTGGCCATTGCTTCACGAGGTCGTCTACCTCCACTTCCAAACCTGGGAACTACACCTTCTCTCTCATGTGCACCTTCATTTTGACTGTGCCTTTGTTTCCTCCATGCACTAACATGATTACTCATTATTGCAAACTTGACAGGATGACAAGGCAATGCCCTCGTAGGATGAGGCCAACTTAGGTCGAGCTGAACTCATTTCGGACTCGTCAAAATTTTGTTAGCCTGTCTCCCTTGCTGCTTGCACACTTGTTGGCCTCTTTGAGAAAGTATTTCTATGAACCACCATCCAGGGCCTGTTTTACTTTTGTCAAGACGCCTACTTCTGAGGTGGCCTCGGAAATCTCTTTCACATCTATGGTTTTTGGGCAACTATCGTTTGAGAGCATCTGTATGTGGGCCTCGATCTCCTCGGTTTCCATTGCGGATCCTCCCGTTTGCTTGGACGGATGGCGGGATAGGAAGTCATCTGGGTTCTTCTATCTGGCTGGTACACTACTCCCATCCCATAGTGTTGGAGCTGGATGGCCCACCTTTGTTTCCTCAGGGGTGGGTGTGGTGCAGTTCCTTTGAACAGCAGTACCATCATTTGGTGGTCGGTGATTACCCTGAGTGACCTTTCCTGGAGCTATAAATGGAAATATCCACATGCCCATTTGATCGCCAATACTTCTCCTTCTATTTGGTTGTAACACTGCTCTGTCCGGCACATGGCTTTTCTGGCATAAGCAAGTAGGGCCCATTGGCAGGTTCCACTTCCTGAGTTAAGACTGCCCCTAGGCCCATGGAACTGGGGTCAACTTCCAGCTCGGTTTTCTTTTGTGGGTCAAAATAGGCCATGGTGATTTTGCATAGCAGCACTTCCTTGAAAGGCCTTTTCTTCGCTGTCATCCCACACCCATGGGGTGTCTGACTTTGTCAGAGCCTGGAGTGGCTCGGACAGCATGATGAGGTTATGAATGTAAGCTGTCATGACCAGACAGCTACGCAACTTGGTCACTGTTTTCAGCACTGTGGCTTGTTTAATGGCTTGGAATCTCTTGAGGTTGACCTTGATCCCTTGTTGATTAAAGACATATCCCAAAACTTCAGTTGACATCTGAAAGAATTTGCATTTTTCTTTGTGCAGGGTAAGGCCGTGTTCTGACAGGCGCTTGAGGGGTGCCCTCAGAGGTTGATGGTGTTCTTTTGCAGTGGTGTAGTGGATGTCATTGCTGACGTTCATTACCCCTTATGTTCCTGACAGGGTTTTGCGAATGGTGTCTTGAAATACTTCTGCGGCCAATGAGATGCTGAAATTCAAGCACCTGTATCTCCTCAGTCCCAGGTGTGCCGAAAAGGTGGTGATGTACCTACTCTCTTCCGCTAGGCTTAGTTGGTGATATCCCACGTTTAAGTCAAGCTTTGAAAACCACTTAGAGCCATTCAGGTGGGCGATGATGTCATTGATGGTGGGAGTTATGTGCCTCTCTCTTTTGATTGGTCTGTTAGGGAGGCACACGTCAATGCACAGCTGGATCTTCCCGGGTTGTTTGGGTTTTTCTGTGATTACCATGAGTGATGCCCAAGGGGTGGGTCTTGGTACTCTCTCCATGTCCCCTTGACATTCAAGCTTGTCTAGCTCCTGCTCCACCAGCAGGCGGAGGTGGTATGGGTTTGACAGCTTTGTTGATGTGTAGCTGGATGGGAGGTGCTTTTAGGCACCTCAGGCCAGTGAACAACTCCGGAAATTGTCCTAGAAGCTCATCACTTGGAATGTTTGTACACTTTTCACAAAGGACATCAGGCCCAGTTCTTCTGCTGAGTGGCTGCCAAGGAGGGTGTCCGCTTTGTTACTGATCACATGGAATGTGGCCCGGATTTCTTTGTCATTTGATCTGACATTCACTGTCATTCGCCCTTTCAGTGGTTAGGGTGTGTGGCTTCCACAGGTGAAGATTTGGTGGCCAATGGTGCTATTGATGGGCAGGGTCGAAGGCGCATGTATTGTTGGATGCCCATTACGTTCATGGAGGCACCTTAGTCTATTAGTGCTTTCACTGGGAATCCTGCCACTTCAATTATGCACGTTGGTTGGGGTCACCTGTGCCTCTTCAGGTCATCTGTGAAGGATATTAGGAATACATCTTCCTCTTCAAGAAGCGAGTCTTCAGCAACATCTTGTGTGGTTTGGTAGCATGCTGTATGCAGTGTAGGTTCTTCTACCGACAATTGCCTGATTGTCCTCTGGATGGTGCACCTTCCACTTGCTCCTCTTCCTCTTGAGTTACTTCTGCAGACAGTCACGAAGTGGTTTAACTTCCCGCAGTTAAAGCATATTCTCTTTTGGGCTGGGCATTCCTTTGGATAGTGTTCCTCTCTTTTGCAGTACTTGCAGCTTCTCCCTTGCTTGGCCAGGTCGTACGTTCTCGGTTTTCTTGTAGGCTGTTGTGTCTGTACTGCATCTGCACAGTAAATTTTTAGTTTGGGGCATTCTCGGGTGCTTGTGTTATGGCTAGGTCCATTTTGGCTGGTCGTGTGATCCTGCCATTATTAGTATATCATCCAGACTGATGTTGGGCTGCCTTAAGATGGAGTCCCTTAGCATTTTGTTCCTGCACCCTTGGATGGTCTGGGCCCGTATTTCCTTAGGTTGGTCGTCATCGGTGCACGTGCTCCCGAGCTCCCTGAGCCATGTGTAGAATAGGTCGATGGATTCTCCTTCTTTCTAGCGTCCTGTGCATGCGTCTTCCGTCCTGTGGGCAGACGAATGAGGGCTGTGTTGGAGGGGAACCACCCTTGTCATCAGTGTGATGGCGCATGTGAAGGGCATCAAAAAGAAAAATATGGGCCACACGCTTGGTTAGTTTGGAGCATAATATCCGCAAACTCTGTCTCCCTATTTATTTATAGCCTTCCAGCCCCTTGGCCAGAGGAAGTCCTTCTCCAACATCCAAGTCAGAGGTCACGACCACACACTAGCATGACACTAGACCGTGGCATGCCTTTACACATATGTTATAACGGGGAACACTATAGAACAACATTGTATATAGTTTTCTCTCAATACCAGTCACACAGCATTGTAATCTTCAGTTGTAGCCCAAGCAGATATGATACAGCTACTGAGTTATGCATGTTTATCCAAAGCAAGAAGGGAATGGGAACAGTACAGATGTAGGTGAGGGTGTGGTTGTCTTTTAAGGCAGGTGTGGTGTTCTTCACTGTACAGGAGACACTACCACTCAGTCGTAGCTGCACACATTGTCTTAACATCATGGAGGTCAACACACCATGATACTGGAGATCATATTATTGACACAATCAGACCACATTAACTTCTTGTGCTTTGAATGCATAGCGAGCTCTATTTGTTTATTTTGACTTGAGCATGGACTTTTATTTTATTTTCAGATTGCTCGCATGTTGGGAAGAGTTGTTTTGCCTCGTAGTATTCTTTGATGAATGTGCTTTTAGTAGTACCTCATCACAGTCCGTGTGTAGGAATAGTCATGAACTGATGGATTTTGGGGTTAATCATTTTCTGTTTATAGTATATTTGTTTTACTTTTCTAAGATTAAACGACTACTCACTATGTTTTATGTATATAGTTAATGATAAAGTATTCGAGTTCACTGTGTTATCATGTTGTAAAAAAATTTACATTTTAATCTTGGTTTCAGTGGGAAAAATGTTTAAACAAATAATGAAGAAAAGAGGGGTGAGTTGTCTCAAATGAGCCTGGGTCTGATTCCTTAAAGTTTTGCAGGACCCAAAACTTGATGCGTATACCACAATACCGCAAATGGCACCAAAGGGAGTGTACCCACTGCATCGTCACGCCACACTGGTTTAGTTCTTCGTCAACTGTCCTTCTCATTCTCCCTGCCTTTGTGAAGAGTGATGCTTCTCACAGCAAGAAGCCCTGGAGCTGGCTCTAAGAATACAATAAAGTGTGAGATCTCCGCACCATGCTGTCATCATCCTTTCTGAATCAGCATCTGGGGAAAGATGAAGAGCAGCCCTGGCCTAGAAAATGCCTCATCATAAGTTTTAGACTTGGCATCCCAGGCACGGTCTCCCCTGTACTTTTTGCCTCTGCCTCCCATGTCTTGACTGTGTGCTGGACTCTGTTTTTGTTGTTTTTGGTACCTTAGGGACTTTACCACTGCTGACCAGTCCTAAAGTGCAAGTGCTCCCTGTGCAATTTGTGTGTGTGTTATTACCTTTTCCATGATTGACATATTTATTTTACTAGTAAGTCCCTAGTAATGTGCACTAGAGGTGCCCAGAGCCTGTAAATCAAATGCTACTAGTGAGCCTGCAGCACTGGTTATGCCATCCACACGAGTAGCCCTGTAATCATGGCTCAGACCTGCCACTGCATTGTCTGTGTGTGCAGTTTTAACCTGCCAATTCGACCTGGCAAGCGTATCCACTTGCCAGGCCCAAACATTCCCTTTATGCACATATAAGGTGCCCCTAAGGAAGGCCCTAGGTAGCCCCTTAGGCAGGGTACAGTGTATGTTAAAGGTGGGACATATACTTGCATGTTTCACATGTCATAACAGTGAAATACTGCCAAATTCGGTTTTCACTGTTGCAAGGCCTATCTCTCTCATAGGTTAACAGGGAGGCTGCCTTTAAATATCCTCTAAGGGCAGTTTCCCATTGGGAGCAGGTGAAGATCTAGAGTTCGGGGTCTCTGAACTCACAATATAAAAATACATATTTTGGTGAAGTTGGTTTCTAAATTGTCAGTTTGAAAATGCCACTTTTAGAAAGTGGGCATTTTCTGGCTTAAACCATTCTGTGACTGCCTTCTTGTGAACTCCCTGTCTGGATCAGACTGACAGTTGGGCTGTTTGTGAATCTCCACTAGACAGTGACACAAAGGGAGCTGAGGTGTAGCCTGCATATCCAAATCGGCTAGAGTGGACGGAGGAGTGGTCACTTACATCTGAATGGGCTGTGCCTGTCTTCACACAATGCGGTCTCCAACCCCCTGGTGTGTGTCTGGGGCCAGGTCTGGGAAAGGCAGGATCCTGTGAGCAACAGAGACTTTCCTTTGGAGTTTGCCTACTTCAAAGGCAGAAAGGGGTATACGTAGTGGACCCAAACCCCCTTCTGAAACCAAGAGATACCTCTGCAAAGGAAAAGAGCTGAAGTGCTGGAGGAGGAGTACTGCGCCTTTGCCCGTGACTGTGCTTTGGTGGGTCGGCCTGCAGTTGCTGCTTCTGCCTGTAAAAGAGGACAAAGTCTGGACTTTGTGGTATATTCCTGCTTGTGCAGTGTCTCCAAGAGCTTGGACTGAGCTTGCCTTCTGTTTTGAAGTCTCAGGGTCATCAAACACTTCTTCTGCAGCATCTAGACTCTCTTCTAAGACTCCTGCCCTGTCAAGAAGTGCCCAATCCAGTCCCTGTGCCCATAAAAGGTGTAGGTGGTAGCACAAGGACTGAAATCCACGCACAGAAAGCCATGCAGGGAAATTTTTACGCACCACCTGCAACGTGGCTGTAAAACAACGCGCCACCAGCCTTGTGGCAGGAATTGACGCATCACCTGCATCGCGACTGGAGAAACAACGCAACACCCCCTTGTGGCTGCTAAAAACAACGCAAACCCCACGCAGCATGGTTTTCCATCACCGTGGGCCATATTTTACACGCATCATCCCTGGGCATCCAAATCAACGTCAACCTGCACAGATCCGAGGTGCCCCACCCAGAAATCGGCAACATCGCTCCCTTGCGGTAGAGAAAAACGATGTACTGTCTACCAACCGGGAAGAAACGACACATGGCCTCACTTGCAAGTAAGGAATCAACGCATCGCTGACTTTTCCGATGCACACTTCCCCGTGCGGCTTCATCTTTAAAGCAACCCAGGTACTTTGTGTAACAACAACATTTCCATTGTTTCTTATAGAGTAAGACTCTTTTTAGTTTAAAAATGCATATCTTCACTTGTGTATGTTGGATTTTTGTTGTTTTAGTTTTGTTTGATTAAAATAAATAATGGCTATTGTTCTAAACTGATGTGGTGTCCATTTTGTAGTGTTTTCATTGTATTACTGTGTGTGTTTTGGTACAAATACTTCACACATTGCCTCTGATATAAGCCTGACTGCTTGTGCCAAGCTACCAAGGGGGTGAGCAGGGGTTATCTTTAGTGTGTTTCTCCATTACCCTGACTAGAGTGTGGGTCCCTGCTTGGACAAAGTGCAAACTGACTGCCACCCAGAGACACTATTTCTAACAACAAACAACAGGAACTAAAGTCCCACACGTCACCCCTACCCTCTACCAAATAGCAGTGCTCAGGAAGAACTAATTAATGCCATCTTGCTTACAAAATTCATTTTATTGCTAAAGGTATCCCTGCCTGCATTCTCCTCGCTTCAATGTCTGGGTCTCCAGCCCCCAATCACAGGAATTAAGGCAAAACTCTTCCACTGTCTCTGAGGCTATCTCTCCCGCCATCATTTTGGGCCATACCGCAAACTCAGGCATCAAAAATGGATCTCTCTTCACTTTTAGAATTAATACTATGACCCAACATTAAGGGTGAACATCAGAAGACATCCACTACAAAATATGCATAATTTCCTTTATTTTGTTTGTACTATTTATCCCGTATACTTTCTCAAGTTGCAATAATCATGAGGTTCCTGTTGGCTTCGAGCGCAGTCTAAACCGCTCAAAGTTTCACTGTATATGAGTCAAGACCTTAAAACTATTCTTCGAGCCTTTGAGCTGATCAGCTGTTCTTGCTAAAGTTGACATTGAGCTGTCGATTTTCAGGGGACTGACTGTTCCAGTTCTTATCAAAAGAACCTAATATATCACCATTCCAAATGCAAATAACTCTTTTTTTCTAGAGTTTTGCATTTTCAGGGTGCTTGCAATCTGATACAAATCCTCTGTACTCCCATGAAAATCGACCTTGACTTAAAACTTCTATTTTTTGCCTCTCCTTTTTAGTTTCAAATGAGCCTCCCCCTCATTTTCATTCTCTACATGCTTCCTCTCCCAGGGCACAGTCTACTCTAAGTCACTTGCAGATCACACTAATTCCTATTATTGTATTTCCGCAAATTGCCCACACTTCACTTCTAAGATCACAACCCCTCCAATAAAAAGAATACCCCTGCACCCTAAGAATACCTAATCTCCTGTGGCTCATCTAATAATACCACCAACGATTTGCTTGAATTCACAAATTCCCTCTCACTAAATATCACATCTAACTCCTAATAATTTATTCTAACAAAGAGGTACTGCGGCTGCACATGGAATGTTTTTTAAGAACAGCAGACTAATCCCAATTACTAACAATAACCAATTAAAAAGCAAATAAATTTGGGCTCAGAGCTGCATGCTCCCAGCACAAAGTGCTTCAGCGTCTGGTCAGGGGTAGTGAGTGCTATATTTATGCAATTGCAATGCAACACAATACAAAACCCACCTATTTCACACTAATACTAATGCCATAGTACACAGTGGCTGGGCAGTCTATTGCAGTTCTTACAGACTGTGTAATGATGTCCGTATTTTGCCTGACACCCTCAAACTCACATAAGGCAAACCTCCTAACGAGTGATGTCCAACACCTAGTTCTGTACCAGTACACATCAGTACTCTGCCTACTATTTCTCTGCCTACAACCAGCAGAACAAGCTTGGAAGAACTAAAGAACTCTGCTAAATGCCACTGCCCAACAGAGGATTTACATTTAGTCCAACACTATATGCCCCAATAATCTACATACTCTAACTGCATTTTTCACAATCACAATCAGATGTGGGATACTATTAATAAAGTCTAAACCAGCAGCTCTCTCCACTATGTCTTCCTCTAATCTATTCCTGCACAAGAGCATAAACGTTAGATAAAATATATCATAATGAACATCACGAACTGCAGGCTTTTTTCGAGTATCGTTCACCTTCTTTCAGCAAGTGTATACAGTCCTGGAAACAGTGTGCAAACTGGAATCTTATTTTGGCTGCACACTGGAGTTTCAGTGAAACTGGACTATCTGGGCACTTAGCAGGGTGATCCTAGTCACAGGTAGTCCGTTTAGCTGCTTCCGTATCCGCTGTACCAAGTGTTGAGGGAGCCCAAAGGCACCCGCCTTCTGGTGTTGTCAGCTGAATTAGATTGACCGGTTTCCCGGATTTGCCGGGACAGTCATGGTTGTTCATCTGCTGCCCCAGTGGATTTCGGGGAATTTAGCTCATGTTTCGATTTTTAGAGAGGGTTGACTAAAACAGTGGGAGGTGCTTTTTAATGTTTCACAAAGCAGGGATAGTTAGCAGCTGTTATAAGAGAGTAATATAACCAACAGGCATGATGCTGGCTTCAAAAATTGCATTTTATTTATGCTCTCAAAGCCTTTGCTGTAATTCTATGCTGATGAGTGCTATCATGCTGCACACTCAGCTGAAATAAAATTGTAGTCCTTTTTCTTTTTTCATGGTGTGTCCCAGTTTTGTTCTTGCAAAATTCTGATCACCCTAAACTGAACACTTTTCCCGTCCCTAAACTCTGTATGAAATTAATGAAGAAAAAAATGCACACGCTCCCGTGCTGCTCTGCGTTGCTGCTGTCTTCGAGTGACAACCTGACATACCTGGAGCTTGTTTCAGGAGGGATTTTACAATCCAACAACTTAATTTCCAGGGGTGTCAATCAACACTCTTGTCCCAGCAGCAAAGGTGTCGCAATAGCTGGATCAGATCAGTTGTACTAGCATGCTTTTAGGGCATTTATTTAGTGCAGTCATTTCTGCATATATTCAGTGCACAAAATCAGTCCCATAAACCGCTGATCCTTAACCTATGGTTCCCAGACCCCCAGGGAATATTGTGGCTGTCGGTTTAGTAAATGAAATAATATTCGCAGACTTAAAAAGTATCTGTGTGTGAGAAAGCAAAATTGTTTTTTAAACGCACTGTAAATGTGAATTAATTTTCAATTGGAAGGTATGAAATAAATCGGCATCCTTATTCCTGATAACGCAGATATACTAATTAGAAATTATTAATGAATGTTTAAGTAGTTTGAGTAATTAAGGTGTACGTTTGAAAATGTGCCTTCGAAGAGTGGCTGCTACCACTTACGAATTATATTTAAAAAAGTGACTAAACATGAAAAATGTTGAAAATGCATAGAAAGCAATGTAGCATTATGTCATATTGAGATATATAATGTATGTTTTGCATTATATTGTAGAGCTAACTTAGCCGAAGTTGAGGCCTAGTTTTGCCAGGCCTTGTGTAGAAGTTGAATATTAATGCGCAATGTAGCAAAAGCTAATGTGCTGGACTGACCATGAATCGCTCATTGTTTAATAAAATCTGCTCTGCTAAAATCCTATACATGAACCACGATCAGGAGATGACGGAATAAAAGTTTGTATCCAAACCAGTGTAAAGCATACTGGATGTACTTTCCCAGGACTTGAACAATGGAGACACTGCCCGGAGAAGAAGATGCAACATTTTCGATACCAGACAAGCTGGATGATGAGAACATCGCGAAGTGGACCAATCAACAATCTGAGAACTGTACATTATTAAAATTTACAGATTTGGAGTAATTATGTAATTGGACAGAGTCATGACTGGAGATTAATTGACCAATCAGGAATTGGGAGATAGGCTGGGTGACTTTGATATAATAAAGTGACAGAGGGGATGGAGACAGACCATATTCCGAAATTGAGGCGAGATAGAAGAAGATGCGAGATTCTGTCATTGGACTCAAACTCTTGAGAGCCTGATGTGATGTTGATCGATTGATGACCTGAAGACGAAGACTGACTTTGTTGCTGATCCATATCGAGGATAGGTAGCTATGACAATATGACTGAATTACTTTTAGTACCTTTCCTTTCTAGGTACCAACTGCGCTGTTAATAGTATTCCTTTTAGCTAGATTTTTTCCCACATGCTAATGCTAATCTGAATTAGGTGAGGTTTCCTACTCTAGACATTGACAACTACAGTATAGTGACAAATGATTTACGGACCGATTTGCTGAACTCTGCTACTCATGTTGAAGTATTCGCTTTGATTCATATGTTGGCTTATGCTGAAGCGTTAGAGTGTAGTTTGTTTCAAGTTCTGATTAGATTATGTTATTGGTGGTCATTAATGAATTAATCATGATTTCTTGAATAAAGTTTGAACTAACCCCATGAATTCGTATTGTAACTTATAGGGAAATAAAATTGATAAAACGTACATTGAGTTGTGGTTATTCATAACTGAATGTCATGGTGCGATGTTATTAACTGCTGATTAATGTTTTGCTTTATGTTATTGATATGTGTATTGGTTATTGATGAACATTGGTTACACTGTAGCTAGAATACTCCATGCGAATCAAAAGGTTCATCGACCTAAACGCGACCCCTTATAAGTTTACTTATTAAGGACCAGGCGCGCTAGCATTTCCTATCTTGATTCATGGCACAAGTACAGCAAAAGGAATATAAAATGGAAGATTGGTAACAGCAATTGAAGCTAGTGTCCTGCATATCTTTCTGTCATTTAGATATCAATTTAATTTTGAAACACTGCAACCTTCTGTTTACAATTTTGAATTGTTGCATATGTTGTTGTTTGTGAATTAAATAAAATATTTCAGACTTTCGGTATGTGTTTTATATACACTTGTTTCTGTGGTTGTGTATTGTTTTGAGGTTCAGATCGTAGAATTTGCGAGGTGGGGCTGCACATCTTCCAGTAGTGATTCAGTAGGGGTCTAGTTAATAACTGTTCCCATAAAAATAGGAAGTTCGAAGACCTAAATGAGATGTAAAGTAGAAACTTGAAGGGCTTACTATCCAGGAAAGGAAGGCTACCTTGAGATGGTTTGGGAGAGGATTAAGGGGGTTCAGTGAAAAGGCACAATTTATTCAATGTTTAAATGTAATTAGAATTGCGGCACAGTCAGTACAGCTGTGTGTCACCATCCCCCAATTTCACACCAAGAGGATTTAGTTGTTAATAAGTGGTGTGTTGGCAGAGCTCTATAGAAGGCAACCAGTTGAAGAATAAAACGAGTTACTGCAGGCCATGATTGAAGAAGTGTACAGACTCCTTTACTAAAATATCAAGTAACACAGCATGCTAGGGAGCTGGTGAATGTGCTGCAGTACCACAGCCAGGAACAGTGGTGGACTTGGGGCTGACAACAGCCATGAAAAATCTGTTCATGCTAGACTCTAACATCCTCATTACAAGGCTAGTGGGCCTAGGAATGCCAGCCTCGCTGTGGCGGTCGGACTGCCACACTCCAGGCAATCCGACCACCAAATTACAACTTTAGCGGGAGCATCTGCCTAAAGACCGCCGTCCCCACCAGGAACATGGTTCCCGGTGTGGTGACAACAGTCGAGGTTGTTGATATTTGTCTCGGCTCCCTTAAAGGAGCCAAGGCCAATATCCTAGCACTGTTTCTGCTGGTCAGCACGGAGGGATCAAGTATTGTGATGTTCCCACCTGTCAGCCCAACCATCTCCTGGAAGATTGGAGGTGGTGAGTTTGTGAGGGGGCAATGATATACCTGTTTACAAGTAAATTGTGCTTTGTTTCAACAGTCTTGTTCGCCAGGCAGGATAAAGGGTGGTTCCTCTAACCATTAACCCATAAAAGCAGCTGCCTGTTTTTCAGCAACTCAGGGAGTGTCCCTGTGTCCCATATATTCAGCCCAGTCTTGGCTGTAGCTATCCAGTTTTAGAGAATGTCATGAACGTCCCTGCCTAAATATTTGAAAGTAATTCAACAGTTTTTGAAGAAGTCTCAATAAGTCTAAACCTCAAATTAAGTGTGTAAATGACTTTTATGACAACAAAATGGAAGCCAGCAGCTAGGAGAGGTCGTAAATTGAATATCTTGATTCATGTTTTTCAAGCCTAAGACTAAAGTGGAAGGCAGAGCAAACAATGAGATTTGTAATAGTGCCAAACGCTAATACGAAAAAGAAGAAAAGATACATGGAGACACTGGTAGACATAATATCTTCCAGACTGAGAAAACATCTGCAGTTCCAAATCTAGAGGTCATAATAATTAAAAAAAAGAATACAAGTTTTGGAATCTTGTTATCCTCCCTCATATTGCTGCAGCTTTTAAAAAAAAACTTCTACACTTAAAATGTTTTCAAAACACAATTTACCCCTACACAGATTCTAATAACTGGACTATCTGCTGGCCAGGTATGAAGTGTGACTGAAGATATATAGAGGAGCAACGCAAGAGTTGAAGGTGGTAAGCAAGTATGGGAATAGCAAGAGGGCTGTAAGTTGGGATTCCAGTGCATTATCTGAGATGTTACCCAACTCTGGAATGTTAAGAAGGAGGAGCTTTTGACATTGATGTGAACTGGAACAATTGGCTTGCATCCTGATTATGTAATTGCAGATTCTTTTTTTTCATTTTGGGAGTGGTTGAAATTTTTCTCAAAGGGGTTTAGGGACTATGGGTCAATACTCTTGGCCAAAGAGTGCTGCTTGAATTGTTCTTATGCAGAAATGACAGGCATTTTAAGAACTGGGCATTAATTTGGAAATAACTGTAGCTTTGCAGAAATTCTTGCATGGCATGGAAGGCATGAGAAGACGCAGATTCTTATATATACTTTTTAGTGTGTTTGGGCAGTGGCCTATCAGTGCTACCATTGGCAAATGATTTGATGTGGATTTTCAGGTACTTTTACAAAGCTCTGCAGAGCCTGACTACTGACAGAATGCGAAGAGCAGGATTCAGATCTGATGAATCAGCATTGTGCAGTCTAGGCTATCATACTGAAAATAGTAGCCTGCGGTTAGGCCTGTGATATATTAGCAGAACTGGCACCAGGATGTTTTAAAAGCCATTAGAAAGCTGGGATTAGGACTGAGGCACCTCGGACGTGTTTAACGGTACAAAAAAATAGAGTAGTATTTTAATATTGGACTTTCATGATAAAGAGATGAGGGGGCTTGTCTTAGCTGGTGATGACCTCAGTATCTGAATAGGAGAGAAATAAAGGTATAGTAGTTGAGTTGACTTTGCAGAGCTTCAAGTTAAGAGATCTTTGTGCTTTATTAGGAGGGTGAGGAGGACCGATGCTGATGAGAAGGAAGAAAAAGACAAAAGAGTAAGCATTTCTATGTCCAGCATGTCAACCAGGGTCGAATTGATACCTCTAGGGGTGGCTAGAAGCCAAGATGATACCTATCAGTGTTAGTAGAGGGTGCATCTTGGTAGATGGCATAACCTTAATGCTGTCTTTACTCTGCTATCTTTGGTACCAAGTTTAACTGATGCTTAAATTGGTACTACAAAAAGACATGCTCAGTTTAGATAAAGCAAACTGTATTTCGTCCTGTGAATGTTGTGATGTATGGAAAAGGCACATAAATATTGTAAATATTGTAAATACTGCACACTGAGATGATGGTAAGCAGCAACCATGATCTATTTTAAGAAATAATTCTCAGAACACAGTTATGGATTGTACTCTTCTGATGGATGGTAAGTAATAGAACATACAAACAAGTCTGTCCTATGCTCCAAAACTCTTTATACTCAAACATGCCCTTTAACACCTGAAAATATGAAATGTAAAAGTGACAGCAAGGAGCTGACATTAATGTCAGAGTGGTTCACAAAAGATTTTGCTGCCTTACCAGAAACACATAGCATAACGCTGCAAAAGAGGGAGAAGAAATGTGATAAGGGGACCACCACAACTCTTCCTAAAAGCCATTTTAATTTACCTACCACCTTCTCCATCTTCCTTTTCGCAGGCATTTAAAAATGGGCTGCCATTAAGAAGACTTGGATAATGAAGATTAATGGTAAGTAATCAGGACATTACCTCTTTATCCGACTCCCTAGTCCCAAAGACCTGTTAAATACCTCTTACCTCATATCTATATTCATGAAGTCCTGTAAATAATTTCTGCGTATCCACCCACTCCTAAGCCTGGCCCAAGTGAAATTATGATGGGTGATGGCAGTCTGATTCTTTGACATATTCTGATTCCTCAGTGTGGTAGTTTAATGAGAATCATAAAGATCAAAATTTTGGGCCCGATTTAGAGTTTGATGGAGTATTCCATCAGAAATGTGATTGATTACCCTGTCCACCAAACCTATCTGGTTAGTGATAAGTCAGGCAAACCACCAGTTTTCAGGTAGCAGTGACCCTGCTGGTTCCACCATCAGAAAAGTTAATGTGACGGCCACTGAAGTAAGGAGTAGGGATAATCGGAGGAAGGGCATCAGATCATTTGCCCCATTTAGCAGATGGCCTTCTGTCCTTCTTTTTCTGTCCATCACTGCCAGGTAAAATCTAGTGGTCATTCAGCAACCTTAAAGATGGCAGCATGCATCAAACTTTCAATGTCTTCATAGGAGTTACTGCGATAGCACTTCTTGTGGATACAAGAGATCACTGCTAGGTCAGCTGTGATCTCTTTATATGGCTATCCTCTGTCCATCAAGGTGCCTGACACAATGTCCTGTGCCATCCTTATGGACAGAGGAAAATTAGCCATATACTAAATCAGGCCCTTTGTCCTGAGATGTACCATTTGCACTGTGCCAGTGTCACCCACCTCAGAAGCAGAGATGGAGACCATAAGAAGTGCATAGCCATTATGAGTAACCTGAACATGCTAAGTTCTTGTAGCTGTAGAAATTACTTTGATTTCTTTGGGAGAATAAGTAGTCTTATTTACCTACAACCAGGGCTTCAAATGCTATCTAAGTGTACCCTAGGTTTGAAGGTAAGGATGTCAACTAGGAGGGATCATTAGGGGCCGGAACTGTGACCCTCGGCCACCCGTTGTGACCCCTGCCACTTAGCTTGCGACCCCTCGCTCTCATCACTTTTTGTAGGACACAGGGGTTAGATGTTTTGGCTCTTACTAAAACAAAAAATACATTCTGCTTTATGTTGGGCATTTAGGCAGTCATAAATTTGTTTACAGTTAGTTCCATGCTTACAGACTGAGTACTGCATGCAGGGCTGACGGATTCATGGCAGGGTGCAGGATACACTTGTCATCTGTGCATGTCCATGTATGGCGTGGCCTGGTGGGCCACATCAGGAAACCATGAATTGAAGTGAGTGAGAGCAGTCCTGTTGCTGCCACTGCCCTGGACTGGTAAGCCTGAAGCTGTAGGAGCGGAACGCCGTGCATTGCCCTAACACAGTGGCAAGGTCTCGGTCTGCACTGTACTGTCATCACCCAGCCCAGAGTTCTTCAAAACGCTGGCAATGAGAAAACAGGTAGTATATGGACCCCAAAACAAGACAAAACAAACTTTTCATTCCTTGCATATCTGGCATAACTAAAGTAAATGTTCCATTCTTTGTAAGAGATATGTGAAGGGCTCAACAAATCATTTGTTTGGTGGGTGGCACAAAGAAATGGTTGTTTGCAAAAAGAATTAAGCTGTTTCAGCCTGGGATAAAAAAATAAGCCCGGCAACAAAGTGAAAGTGTCCCCCATTATTGAATCACATAGCTAAAAAAAATGGCACATATTTGCAATTCGGGGCAGCTTTGTAGATGTAAAAATGTGCTGTATATGTTTTATGTAAGTTGTGTGAGACTGCCAGCAGTTGTGCGTGCTGCAGGTAATGTATGAACTAATATCAAGTAAACCAACAGTAAAAACTGGACCACCAGGCCATAAAACAGGCCCTCAAACAGCTAAAAAACCAGCCCACACACTGACCTATCGGACTAGCCCATCAGGCACTATCTGAGTACCCTATAGGCCAGTCTGACACAGGCCTTAACAGGAGCCAAACTGTTTCAGCCTTCAAGTTTAAAGAAGCAATGCAGTTACAATTAGCAAACTTTACTTTCCCGGAATAATTATATCATGCAGGAATGCTGGATGGCACTCTCACAGGCTGTGAGAATGGACCCATGGACTGGTTTCATGCAGCTATCTTCTCTAAGGGCTTAATTGTGAGCTTGCAGTCTTCAGACTGAGGCACTCCTGGTGGTCTGACTGCCAGATTATGATCCTGACCGGTTGGCGGTGGTTGAAGTACTGGTCAGCCACGGCGGTGCCAGAGTGCTGATCACGACTTCCATTTCTGCCGGCCATTTCATGGCGGGGTCCCGCTGTGAAAAGCCTAGCAGAAAGGCAGTGCTGAGAGCCAGAGTGGTGCCCCTGTAATGCTCATGGCCATGTTGTGAGCAGTGCAGGGGCCGCCCGGTCAGCAAAGCCTGTATGCAGACAGTGCGCATTCCGAGGGTGCTATGTGTGATTACATTGGCCTCAGCTCCCTCAGGGAGTCAAGGCCAATGGCACTGCTCTGTTTCCACTGGGCTGACTGGTGGAAATGTCATCATACGACGTTTCCGCTGGTCAGCCTAGTGGAGACATCAGCAATATGATGGTGGTGAGGCCACCGGCTTGAAGGCCACCTCACCACCACTGTATTGGAGTTGTGGCGGTTCAATCAACCAACTCCAAATCAGGCCCAAAGTTATTAATAAATAAATAAAAGAAGAACATCTTGAATTCATGACAGCTTTAAAGCTATTACTCAGGCTACTTCAACACAAAGAATGGCTTTGGTCACTTTCATTTTTGAGGCCTCATTAAGAATTCAAGTTTTAGGAAATGAACAAAAATGATTAAGTGAAAGTGCCTATAGAATGAAAATAATTGACTTTCGAATTCCTACTGAATCCCTTTCTGAAACAGCAGTCACATAGCATTTGTTTTTATGAAAACCACGTCAGAATGCATAGCTGCTGCATTTTATTCCTATAACATGTTTGACATTTCATTTGTTTTCTTGTGCATATGTGTCCCAATCTATTACTTAATTTGTGACTCTTTGAGTGATTCTTTATAACCAGTAAAATCAAGTAGTGAACTTCAAATGTAGGGATAAATATCAGAAGGTATCTCCTTTCGTGCAGCAAAAAACCCTAGAGAAAAGTACTTAAAACATTGACAACACCTATCAAATGCTTATGGGAAGTCTTTTTCGATTTTCTAAAATGATTGTACTGCAAGCAACTTTGAAATCATGTCATTCAACAGCCATTTTGATCTAATCTCAGAGTTACAGGCATGGACATAATTCAGGGGTCACCAGGGTTGCAGTTTCCACCCCTGACACTGAAATCAGTCCATAGAACATAAGGGCAGCTCCAGATTCCTTACTTTTTGCCCATCTTACATTCAACTAGTAGTGAATCAATTTCTATGATTCACAATTAGAGAAATAAAGAATCAGGCTTACTTAGCTGGAATGGGACCTTTGGTGGTAACCGTGGTAAGTAAAAGTTGCTTTTAAATGTATGTTGGTGTGTGCTTGTGGGTGCGTGTATGTGTGAACATATTTGTATGTGTGACCAAGTGTGTGCGAGTGAAAGTGAGTGAGAGTCAGTGAATGTGAGGGAGAATGTGATGTGATGCTTGCAAATTTGTCATTGGCCTTGGTATACTGAAGGTATTTATTGTCTTATGGAGATGTGAAGGCCAAATACTGGCATCCTTGGGGCAATTATTAGCATGAAAGACACCTGTGACAAAATACTGGCACTGGCACATTGGGGGTAACTTGTGAGACAAAGGGCACCAATTGTGAAATACTGGTACTGGCACACTAAAGGTATTTCATGGCATAAAGGGCACCCATGGAAAATATTGGCATACTTGAAATTATTGGCCAGTGGACACCAGTGGCAAAATGCTGGTATTTATACATTGGAGGTAATTTGTGGCATAAAGGTGGCCAATGTAGCACATGGGAAGGTGACAACCATGGCAAAATGTAGGCCCTGACATACTGAGGTAATCTGTGACATAAGCATCACCTGTGGTATATGGACAACATGAATTGCAAAATTCTAGCACTGACATAATTTATGTCATTTGTTAAATTAGATCGCACCTATGGCATATAGAGGATCCCATGACAAAATGCTGGCTCTGGCAGACTGAGGTAATTTTTGTCAAATAAGACACCCACTGCGCATTTTGAAAAAATGGGGAGATCTTTTGGGGAATGTCAGGTTTCACTGGCTCGGCACACCACAAGACAATTTGAACATTTAACTATTTAATTTATTTCAGACCCTACAAAACTTTAGAAAATTATGAAAATTGTGTTTTAAAAGTCCCTGTTCCACTGGATTATTTTTGAATGTTTAGCTGGGAGAGATACCTAATAGAAGAAATGAGGCTTACTCACTTTACTCACTAACTACAATTAAGGACTAGTTTTATATGGCAGAACTTTCAAAGATCAGATAAGTATCATAATTATAGGTGATATCTAAAAAATACATTTGTGTGTTATGTTGTTAGGTTAATCGTGCAGTTTTTCAGGAACTTCAGCAATGTCAATGTCAATTGTAGTGATGACTGGGTCATGTAACATGCCTTCCTGGAAAGGATCAGGTTCAGTGGTCACATGACATCACTTCCTTTGATATCATTAAGGTCAAAGGGCACGGGATCTCACTTCTTCTACCTCTGGCATTTTGGTGAATCAACCCCCATGTATGAAGGTACTTCTCAATGTATTCACAAAATTACCTTACTTTACCCTACAAAGAGAAGGTGAGGGTCATGACCAAGGGGTTATATTCTGATCCCTGTGCTAACAAGAGTTTTTGTAGACATCTGAATACAGACTTGGGTGATAATTATCTCAGCCCACTTGTTTCCCTAGCAGATTTCACCAGATAAGAATCCGGTGAAATCTATTGAGGAAAGGGATTAGTAAAATGCCAAAACATGTTGCTTTCGGTGCAATAGATACTGAATCAGCATGTTATGGCTCCTTTACAGAACCATATCTTAGAATAGGAGGCACTTATACCACTAAATACCTCACCCCAAGTATCATCCCTGAGGAAATTTCTGAGAAATTGACTGTAAATTGGAAATTCAAACAAACAACATGCAGCAGGCAAATGTTCGGGAACTGCTGAGTAAGTCAAACCCTTTACATACTGGTGTTGCAAAGAATATTTAAAGAAAACATCATTTTTCTCGCTGTCTACAAAGAAATAAGATGCAACTTTTGTGATGACTGTTTCAATTGACTATGAAAAACAAGTTGAATATGCTTTGCTCATTCTCCTGTTTGATATTTGTCAATGGAAACCCTATTCCTCGAGAACGGCTTTACACAAATTCGTTCCCAAAGTAAGCTTCACATGAGCATGTGATTTCAGCCTAACATCTTCAGGAGAAAGTTTATACTTTAAATGAGCTTTCGTTTAGGTTTGAACCTTATGATTGACTAGCAGAATTACAATAGAGGGGATATCAATGAAGGGCTGGAAAACAAAATCAGCCCTAAAAACCAAGCATTTGCAATGCAGTGGGTGTCGCGTTTGCTCGAGTTAGAGGTATTAGCGTTGTAAACTCCTAACCACCCTTTTCTGCCCATATAAATTGAAAATGAAAAACAAAAGAGTTTCACATGGTGGGCATGGTGTCTCTCCTGGTTTCCAACAGCATGAGGGACCAGGGAGCTTGCTTTGTAGTGCAGTGGGGTGTTCCTCGATATTCTCACATGGTGATTCAGAGGGCCTTGTTGAGCATGTGCATGAAGTGCTCGAAATCGCTGTTGGCCTGGGTCCACTGCAGGGTGATTCTGCGATGTCAGATTCCCAGGCTTCTAAAGAACTCTTGAAACTCAGTCTCTTGAAATGGGGGCCCGTTGTTCATCTTGATTTCTTCTGGTAGCCCAGACATGGCGAATGTCTTTTTGAGGACAGGCGCCACGTTGCGTAGAGTTGATGACCTCAACGACGGCCTATTTCAAGTACCCATCTATCAGTACCAGCGTAACCCGGCCATCAGGGAAGCTTCCAAAGTCAAGGCTGATTTTGGACCACAACATGGTGCACTGTTTCCCAGTTATGATTGCCGCTGGTACTTCTGGAGTGCTTGTTAACTGGCAGACTGACCATTGCTTCACAAGGTCGTATACCTCCACTTCCAAACCTGGGAACTACACCTTCTCTCTCATGTGCACCTTCATTTTGACTGTGCCTTTGTTTCCTCCATGCACTAACATGATTACTCATTATTGCAAACTTGACAGGATGACAAGGCAATGCCCTCGTAGGATGAGGCCAACTTAGGTCGAGCTGAACTCATTTTGGACTCGTCAAAATGTTGTTAGCCTGTCTCCCTTGCTGCTTGCACACTTGTTGGCATCTTTGAGAAAGTCTTTCTATGAACCACCATCCAGGGCCTGTTTTACTTTTGTCAAGACGCCTACTTCTGAGGTGGCCTCGGAAATCTCTTTCACATCTATGGTTTTTGGGCAACTAGCGTTTGAGAGCATCTGTATGTGGGCCTCGATCTCCTCGGTTTCCATTGCGGATCCTCCCGTTTGCTTGGACGTCATCTGGGTTCTTCTATCTGGCTGGTACACTACTCCCATCCCATAGTGTTGGAGCTGGATGGCCCACCTTTGTTTCCTCAGGGGTGGGTGTGGTGCAGTTCCTTTGAACAGCAGTACCATCATTTGGTGGTCGGTGATTACCCTGAGTGACCTTTCCTGGAGCTATAAATGGAAATATCCACATGCCCATTTGATCGCCAAGGATTCTCCTTCTATTTGGTTGTAACACTGCTGTGTCCGGTACATGGCTTTTCTGGCATAAGCAAGTGGGGCCCATTGGCCAGGTTCCACTTCCTGAGTTAAGACTGCCCCTAGGCCCATGGAACTGGGGTCAACTTCCAGCTCGGTTTTCTTTCGTGGGTCAAAATAGGCCATGGTGATTTTGCATAGCAGCACTTCCTTGAAAGGCCTTTTCTTCGCTGTCATCCCACACCCATGGGGTGTCTGTCTTTGTCAGAGCCTGGAGTGGCTCGGACAGCATGATGAGGTTATGAATGTAAGCTGTCATGACCAGACAGCTACGTAACTTGGTCACAGTTTTCAGCACTGTGGCTTGTTTAATGGCTTGGAATCTCTTGAGGTTGACCTTGATCCCCTGTTGATTAAAGACATATCCCAAAAATTCAGTTGACGTCTAAAAGAATTTGCATTTTTCTTTGTGCAGGGTAAGGCCGTGTTCTGACAGGCGCTTGAGGGGTGCCCTCAGAAGTTGATGGTGTTCTTTTGCAGTGGTGTAGTGGATGTAATTGCTGACGTTCATTACCCCTTATGATCCTGACAGGGTTTTGCGAATGGTGTCTTGAAATACTTCTGCGGCTAATGAGATGCTGAAATTCAAGCACCTGGATCTCCTCAGTCCCAGGTGTCCCGAAAAGGTGGTGATGTACCTACTCTCTTCCGCTAGGCTTAGTTGGTGATATCCCACGTTTAAGTCAAGCTTTGAAAACCACTTAGAGCCATTCAGGTGGGCGATGATGTCATTGATGGTGGGAGTTATGTGCTCTCTCTTTTGATTGGTCTGTTAGGGAGGCACACGTCAATGCACAGCTGGATCTTCCCGGGTTGTTTGGGTTTTTCTGTGATTACCATGAGTGATGCCCAAGGGGTGGGTCCTGGTACTCTCTCCATGTCCCCTTGACATTCAAGCTTGTCTAGCTCTTGCTCCACCAGCAGGCGGAGGTAGTATGGGTTTGACAGCTTTGTTGATGTGTAGCTGGATGGGAGGTGCTTTTAGGCACCTCAGGCCAGTGAACAGCTCCAGAAATTGTCCTAGCAGCTCATCACTTGGAATGTTTGCACACTTTTCACAAAGGACATCAGGCCCAGTTCTTCTGCTGAGTGGCTGCCAAGGAGGGTGTCCGCTTTGTTGCTGATCACATGGAATGTGGCCCGGATTTCTTTGTCATTTGATCTGACATTCACTGTCATTCGCCCTTTCAGTGGTTAGGGTGTGTGGCTTCCACAGGTGAAGATTTGGTGGCCAATGGTGTTAGTGATGGGCAGGGTCGAAGGCGCATGCATTGTTGGATGCCCATTACGTTCATGGAGGCACCTTAGTCTATTAGTGCTTTCACTGTGAATCCTGCCACTTCAATTATGCACGTTGGTTGGGGTCACCTGTGCCTCTTCAGGTCATCTGTGAATGATATTAGGAATACATCTTCCTCTTCAAGAAGCGAGCCTTCAGCGACATCTTGTGTGGTTTGGTAGCATGCTGTATGCAGTGTTGGTTCTTCTACCGACAATTGCCTGATTTTCCTCTGGATGGTGCACCTTCCACTTGCTCCTCTTCCTCTTGAGTTACTTCTGCAGACAGTCACGAAGTGGTTTAACTTCCCGCAGTTAAAGCATATTCTCTTTTGGGCTGGGCATTCCTTTGGATAGTGTTCCTCTCTTTTGCAGTACTTGCAGCTTCTCCCTTGCTTGGCCAGGTCGTACGTTCTCGGTTTTCTTGAAGGCTGTTGTGTCTGTACTGCATCTGCACAGTAAATTTTTAGTTTGCGGCATTCTCGGGTGCTTGTGTTATGGCTAGGTCCATTTTGGCTGGTCGTGTGATCCTGCCATTATTAGTATATCATCCAGACTGATGTTGGGCTACCTTAAGATGGAGTCCCTTAGCATTTTGTTCCTGCACCCTTGGATGGTCTGGGCCCGTATTTCCTTAGGTTGGTCGTCATCGGGGCACGTGCTCCCGAGCTCCCTGAGCCATGTGTAGAATAGGTCGATGGATTCTCCTTCTTTCTAGCGTCCTGTGCATGCGTCTTCCGTCCTGTGGGCAGACGAATGAGGGCTGTGTTGGAGGGGAACCACCCTTGTCACCAGTATGATGGCGCATGTGAAGGGCATCAAAAAGAAAAAATGGGCCACACGCTTGGTTAGTTTGGAGCATAATATCCGCAAACTCTGTCTCCCTATTTATTTATAGCCTTCCAGCCCCTTGGCCAGAGGAAGTCCTTCTCCAACATCCAAGTCAGAGGTCACGACCACACACTAGCATGACACTAGACCGTGGCATGCCTTTACACATATGTTATAACGGGGAACACTATAGAACAACATTGTAAATAGTTGTCTCTCAATACCAGTCACACAGCATTGTAATCTTCAGTTGTAGCCCAAGCAGATAAATACAGCTACTGAGTTATGCATGTTTATCCAAAGCAAGAAGGGAATGGGAACAGTACAGATGTAGGTGAGGGTGTGGTTGTCTTTTAAGGCAGGTGTGGTGTTCTTCACTGTACAGAAGACACTGCCACTCAGTCGTAGCTGCACACATTGTCTTAACATCATGGAGGTCAACACACCATGATACTGGAGATCATATTATTGACACAATCAGACCACATTAACCTCTTTTGCTCTGAATGCATAGCGAGCTCTATTTGTTTATTTTGACTTGAGCATGGACTTTTATTTTATTTTCAGATTGCTCGCATGTTGGGAAGAGTTGTTTTGCCTCGTAGTATTCTTTGATGAATGTGCTTTTAGTAGTACCTCATCACAGTCCGTGTGTAGGAATAGTCATGAACTGATGGATTTTGGGGTTAATCATTTTCTGTTTATAGTATATTTGTTTTACTTTTCTAAGATTAAATGACTACTCACTATGTTTTATGTATATAGTTAATGATACAGTATTCAAGTTCACTGTGTTATCATGTTGTAAAAAAATGTACATTTTAATCTTGGTTTCAGTGGGAAAAAATGTTAAACAAATAATGAAGAAAAGAGGGGTGAGTTGTCTCAAATGAGCCTGAGTCTGATTCCTTAAAGTTTTGCAGGACCCAAAACTTGATGCGTATACCACAATACGGCAAATGGCACCAAAGGTAGTGTACCCACTGCATCGTCATGCCACACTGGTTTAGTTCTTCGTCAACTGTCCTTCTCATTCTCCCTGCCTTTGTGAAGAGTGATGCTTCTCACAGCAAGAAGCTCTGGAGCTGGCTCTAAGAATACAATAAAGTGTGAGATCTCCGCACCACGCTGTCATCATCCTTTCTGAATCAGCATCTGGGGAAAGATGAAGAGCAGCCCTGGCCTAGAAAATTCCTCATCATAAGTTTTAGACTTGGCATCCCTGGCACGGTCTCCCCTGTACTTTTTGCCTCTGCCTCCCATGTCTTGACTGTGTGCTGGACTCTGTTTTTGTTGTTTTTGGTACCTTAGGGACTTTACCACTGCTGACCAGTCCTAAAGTGCAAGTGCTCCCTGTGCAATTTGTGTGTGTGTTATTACCTTTTCCATGATTGACATATTTATTTTACTAGTAAGTCCTTAGTAATGTGCACTAGAGGTGCCCAGAGCCTGTAAATCAAATGCTACTAGTGAGCCTGCAGCACTGGTTATGCCATCCACACGAGTAGCCCTGTAATCATGGCTCAGACCTGCCACTGCATTGTCTGTGTGTGCAGTTTTAACGTGCCAATTCGACCTGGCAAGCGTATCCACTTGCCAGGCCCAAACGTTCCCTTTATGCACATATAAGGTGCCCCTAAGGAAGACCCTAGGTAGCCCCATAGGCAGGGTACAGTGTATGTTAAAGGTGGGACATATACTTGCGTGTTTCACATGTCCTAACAGTGAAATACTGCCAAATTCGGTTTTCACTGTTGCAAGGCCTATCTCTCTCATAGGTTAACAGGGAGACTGCCTTTAAATATCCTCTAAGGGCAGTTTCCCATTGGGAGCAGGTGAAGATCTAGAGTTCGGGGTCTCTGAACTCACAATATAAAAATACATATTTTGGTGAAGTTGGTTTCTAAATTGTCAGTTTGAAAATGCCACTTTTAGAAAGTGGGCATTTTCTGGCTTAAACCATTCTGTGACTGCCTTCTTGTGCACTCCCTGTCTGGATCAGACTGACAGTTGGGCTGTTTGTGAATCTCCACTAGACAGTGACACAAAGGGAGCTGAGGTGTAGCCTGCACATCCAACTCGGCTAGAGTGGACGGAGGAGTGGTCACTTACATCTGAATGGGCTGTGCCTGTCTTCACACAATGCGGTCTCCAACCCCCTGGTGTGTGTCTGGGGCCAGGTCTGGGAAAGGCAGGATCCTGTGAGCAACAGAGACTTTCCTTTGGAGTTTGCCTACTTCAAAGGCACAAAGGGGTATACGTAGTGGACCCAAACCCCCTTCTGAAACCAAGAGGTACCTCTGCAAAGGAAAAGAGCTGAAGTGCTGGAGGAGGAGTACTGCGCCTTTGCCCGTGACTGTGCTTTGGTGGGTCGGCCTGCAGTTGCTGCTTCTGCCTGTAAAAGAGGACAAAGTCTGGACTTTGTGGTATATTCCTGCTTGTGAAGTGTCTCCAAGAGCTTGGACTGAGCTTGCCTTCTGTTTTGAAGTCTCAGGGTCATCAAACACTTCCTCTGCAGCATCTAGACTCTCTTCTAAGACTCCTGCCCTGTCAAGAAGTGCCCAATCCAGTCCCTGTGCCCATAAAAGGTGTAGCTGGTAGAACAAGGACTGAAATCCACGCACAGGAATCCATGCAGGGAAATTTTGACGCACCACCTGCAACGTGGCTGTAAAACAATGCGCCACCAGCCTTGTGGCAGGAATTGACGCATCACCTGCATCGCGACTGGAGAAACAACGCAACACCCCCTTGCGGCTGCTAAAAACAATGCAAACCCCACGCAGCATGGTTTTCCATCACCGTGCGGCCATATTTTACACGCATCATCGCTGGGCATCCAAATCAACGTCAACCTGCACAGATCCGAGGTGCCCCACCCAGAAATCGGCAACATCGCTCCCTTGCGGTAGAGAAAAACGATGTACTGTCTACCAACCGGGAAGAAACGACACATGGCCTCACTTGCAAGTAAGGAATCGACGCATCGCTGACTTTTCCGAAGCACACTTCCCCGTGCGGCTTTATCTTTAAAGCAACCCAGGTACTTTGTGTAACAACAACATTTCCATTGTTTCTTACAGAGTAAGACTCTTTTTAGTTTAAAAATGCATATCTTCACTTGTGTATGTTGGATTTTTGTTGTTTTAGTTTTGTTTGATTAAGATAAATAATGGCTATTGTTCTAAACTGATGCAGTGTCCATTTTGTAGGGTTTTCATTGTATTACTGTGTGTGTTTTGGTACAAATACTTCACACATTGCCTTTGATATTAGCCTGACTGCTTGTGCCAAGCTACCAAGGGGGTGAGCAGGGGGTATCTTTAGTGTGTTTCTCCATTACCCTGACTAGAGTGTGGGTCCCTGCTTGGACAAAGTGCAAACTGACTGCCACCCAGAGACACTATTTCTAAAAACAAACAACAGAAACTAAAGTCCCACACGTCACCCCTACCCTCTACCAAATAGCAGTGCTCAGGAAGAACTAATTAATGCCATCTTGCTTACAAAATTCATTTTATTGCTAAAGGTATCCCTGCCTGCATTCTCCTCGCTTCAATGTCTGGGTCTCCAGCCCCCAGTCACAGGAATTAAGGCAAAACTCTTCCACTGTCTCTGAGGCTATCTCTCCCGCCATCATTTTGGGCCATACCTCAAAATCAGGCATCAAAAATGGATCTCTCTTCACTTTTAGAATTAATACTATGACCCAACATTAAGGGTGAACATCAGAAGACATCCACTACAAAATATGCATAATTTCCTTTATGTTGTTTGTACTATTTATCCCGTATACTTTCTCAAGTTGCTATAATCATGAGGTTCCTGTTGGCTTCGAGCGCAGTCTAAACCGCTCAAAGTTTCACTGTATATGAGTCAAGACCTTAAAACTATTCTTCGAGCCTTTGAGCTGATCAGCTGTTCTTGCTAAAGTTGACATTGAGCTGTCGATTTTCAGGGGACTGACTGTTCCAGTGCTTATCAAAAGAACCTAATATATCACCATTCCAAATGCAAATAACTCTTTTTTTCTAGAGTTTTGCATTTTCAGGGTGCTTGCAATCTGATACAAATCCTCTGTACTCCCATGAAAATCGACCTTGACTTAAAACTTCTATTTTTTGCCTCTCCTTTTTATTTTCAAATGAGCCTCCCCCTCATTTTCATTCTCTACGTGCTTCCTCTCCCAGGGCACAGTCTACTCTAAGTCACTTGCAGATCACACTAATTCCTAATATTGTATTTCCGCAAATTGCCCACACTTCACTTCTAAGATCACAACCCCTCCAATAAAAAGAATACCCCTGCAACCTAAGAATAACTAATCTCCTGTGGCTCATCTAATAATACCACCAACGATTTGCTTGAATTCACAAATTCCCTCTCACTAAATATCACATCTAACTCCTAATAATTTATTCTAACAAAGAGGTACTGCGGCTGCACATGGAATGTTTTTTAAGAACACAAGACTAATCCCAATTACCAACAATAACCAATTAAAAAGCAAATAAATTTGGGCTCAGAGCTGCATGCTCCCAGCACAAAGTGCTTCAGCGTCTGGTCAGGGGTAGTGAGTGCTATATTTATGCAATTGCAATGCAACACAATACAAAACCCACCTAGTTCACACTAATACTAATGCCATAGTACACAGTGGCTGGGCAGTCTATTGCAGTTCTTACAGACTGTGTAATGATGTTCGTATTTTGCCTGACACCCTCAAACTCACATAAGGCAAACCTCCTAACGAGTGATGTCCAACACCTAGTTCTGTACCAGTACACATCAGTACTCTGCCTACTATTTCTCTCCCTACAACCAGCAGAACAAGCTTGGAAGAACTAAAGAACTCTGCTAAATGCCACTGCCCAACAGAGGACTTACATTTAGTCCAACACTATATGCCCCAATAATCTACATACTCTAACTGCATCTTTCACAATCACAATCAGATGTGGGATACTATTAATAAAGTCTAAACCAGCAGCTCTCTCCACTACGTCTTCCTCTAATCTATTCCTGCACAAGAGCATAAACGTTAGATAAAATATATCATAATGAACATCACGAAACTCCAGGCTTTTTTCGAGTATCGTTCACCTTCTTTCAGCAAGTGTATGCAGTCCTGGAAACAGTGTGCAAACTGGAATCTTATTTTGGCTGCACACTGGAGTTTCAGTGAAACTGGACTATCTGGGCACTTAGCAGGGTGATCCTAGTCACAGGTAGTCCGTTTAGTTGCTTCCGTATCCGCTGTACCAAGTGTTGAGGGAGCCCAAAGGCACCCGCCTTCTGGTGTTGTCAGCTGAATTAGGTTGACCGGCGTCCCGGATTTGCCGGGACAGTCATGGTTGTTCATCTGCTGTCCCAGTGGATTTCGGGGAATTTAGCTCATGTTTCGATTTTTAGAGAGGGTTGACTAAAACAGTGGGAGGTGCTTTTTAATGTTTCACAAAGCAGGGATAGTTAGCAGCTGTTATAAGAAAGTAATATAACCAACAGACATGATGCTGGCTTCAAAAATTGCATTTTATTTATGCTCTCAAAGCCCTTGCTGTAATTCTATGCTGATGAGTGCTATCATGCTGCACACTCAGCTGAAATAAAATTGTAGTCCTTTTTCTTTTTTCATGGTGCGTCCCAGTTTTGTACTTGAAAATTTTGATCACCCTAAACTGAACACTTTTCCCGTCCCTAAACACTGTATGAAATTAATGACGAAAAAAATGCACACGCTCCCGTGCTGCTCTGCGTTGCTGCTGTCTTCGAGTGACAACCTGACATACCTGGAGCTTGTTTCAGGAGGGATTTTACAATCCAACAACTTAATTTCCAGGGGTGTCAATCAACACTCTTGTCCCAGCAGCAAAGGTGTCGCAATAGCTGGATCAGATCAGTTGTACTAGCATGCTTTTAGGGCATGTATTTAGTGCAGTCATTTCTGCATATATTCAGTGCACAAAATCAGTCCCATAAACCGCTGATCCTTAAACTATGGTTCCCAGACCCCCAGGGAATATTGTGGCTGTCGGTTTAGAAAATGAAATAATATTCGCAGACTTAAAAAGTATCTGTGTGTGAGAAAGCAACATTGTTTTTTAAACGCACTGTAAATGTGAATTAATTTTCAATTGTGATAGAGCGTTCCGACCTAATAAATTACCTGTATTTGGACGCTCTTGGGTCGATGAATCTTTTGACCAAGTGGGGCTCTCTTCACCCGAGATTAGTCAATTTAATCAAATCAGTAATCAATAACGAACATAAGCAATGCCCTGATCAACATAACACTTCACAATTAATCCAGAAAACATTTCGGCGAACCATGACCTTTCGGCCATGAATAACCACACCAGTTCATTCAAAGTTAATGAATTTATTTCCCTATATTAACAAAGCTAGCACGATATAAATGTGTCTCAACACCAAATGATATGTGTAAATGAACATTAATAGCTGTCCATAACGGCGAAAAAGATGCAATCTATGCAGCATTTGAATAACAATGCATTCGATAATAGCAACGCAAACCACTAAAACTATAATCTGTAATGGGCTAATTGCATACATTAGTCAGCATAACAAGGTCTCAAATTGCATCGTGCAACAAATGAATCCTCATCTAACATCAAATTAGCATCTGCATGTGGGACTTCATGCAAAAAAACAATTTAGCAACATTAATTTGGAAAAAACTCCTAACTAGGGCTCTTATCAAAAATCAGCAGTTGGTTACCTAAAAAGAAACACAATGCAATTGTACATTTTCCTTTCATATTTACCAAATTCAATCAGCATTCAAGGAAGTCTTCGTCTCACAGGTACCGGTTTCGATCAGCATGGGACGGGGGCAAAGAGGCAGGGTGGACGGGGCAATTGCCTCACAGCGGCAAGATAAAAGGACAAAACTACTACTTTATGCAAAGGGGCAATTCAAAGTTAAAGTCTCTAGGGCGAGAATTACTTAAAGTCTCTTTCTCTCGATTAGAGAAAGCATCAAAGTCTCATTCAAAATGGCGTCGAACATCAATTGGCATCGTAGAAGATGGCAAAATGACGAGGTCGGCAAGATGGGCCATAATGACTGCAATGTCCTGCAAATGGCGGGTAATGGCCAATGGCCAATGGCTAATGGCTGCTTTCTTCTTGTGCACCAGGTTTAAATAATCAACAGTTCAAATCCAGTAGGGTCTTCCATTGGAGGGTTCATAGGTTGGCTTCAAATTGTCCAATCAAAAACAACAGTTCACAAGCTTCTACCTAGGCATACATTATCCTTGGAGTCGGGAACGTAAGTTGCAACATATTTTACCAATTAACTCACTTTCAGAGCTTCCATTGTCTGCACCTGCAGATTGACCTTGGAGCAAAGAAGAAGATGCCGGGCTGGCACGAAACCTTAAAGATAAGCATGTGAACCGATCTCACTGGAAAAGTACAGCTTCAAGCAAGAATACACGTTTTATTAGCACATTAGAAAAACACGAGCATCTAAACCGTGAGACAAGGCAACTAGGCCGAAGCCTCCACTAAAGTTATGCTAAGTTAAAACATTTCAAACAAGCAAATCATGGCACACGTTTACGGTTATGTCAGATTAGTACAATTCTAATACATCACGTTATATAAAGCACGCTTATAAATGTTGGCGAACTACTCTGAGGGCACATTTGTCCCCGTACAATCTTTATTAGTTCGGTTAAAGTCACACTTGATTATTGCAGCACTACATTTTATGCGCTAATAAATGTAAAACCTTCGTTTCTGCGTCATCAATCCCTCCTCTGATGACTATTTGTCATCACACAAAACTATTCCCACAAATTTTATTCCATTAAAATTCTGTCAGTTCTCTTTGCCTTTTAGTTCCCCTTGTTCTTGCCTTGTATTCTTCTGCCATTCTTTTCATCATTTTCTCTTCCTTCCTTCTCTTAATTCTTGCCATGATCATTAGTATTCCCCTCTTTATTCCCCAAATCCCAAAGATGCAAATTAGTACTATTAGTATTCCCTGTATTATTTTTAGTAATATTCCATTCCAAATGCCACCAAGCCAATTTCCCACTGAAGCAACTCCCTTTCCAACCTTCTCCCAAACTCCTGGTTCTTTCAATTCCTTCAAGTCTGCACTCTCTTTTGTTAGATTTGCAAGCATTGTTTTAATCTTCACACTGTTGTCTGGTATATACGTGCAACAGTGACGCGCACCAAGCATTTTGCAAACGCCGCCATCCTTTGCTAAAAGAATGTCTAGGGCAAGCCTGTTTTGAAGAGTTATAGCTCTTTCTGCTGCAAGTTCAGCATCCATCAGGATTATAGCACCTGAAAACTTTGTCAACATGTTATCCACTATAGTAGACAACTTTCTTATTTTGATGGAATTCAACACAACTCCCAATGAAGGAATCATGGCTCCAAATATATCTCCTACCACAGCAGCTGCGGTCTCTCTTTTCTGGATACGATGAGATCCAGGCGTCTTTGGAATCACCGATAGGTCATCCAGTTGATAAACCTTTGGGAACACTATACCCAAATAACATCCCCCCCACCATCCCTTTGGAAGACGATAATAGGCATTATGCCCACAAATGTAATATACACCAGGTATGACAGGGTCAAGTCCGTTCAGCATGAATGTCCATTTGGCCTTAAAGATAAACGTATGTTTACATTCACTCGCTCCCACGAAAATGTTATCATAATAAGATTCACCACGATATATACAAAATTTCCCTACATGCCAAGCGTCTAAAGCTATTTTTCCTTGTGTTTTTATTGCGGCAAAAGCATAATTATCTACTGAAGTCCTCTTACTTAGCTCCTTTTCTAATTTCGCATTCATTTGTGCCCTTCTATCATCTGTGCGATCTAAAAAGCTTATTTCTACTGCAGAGAGCGAGCAGGTAAGGTTTTCCCTATGAGCGTGAGCTGTTTCAAAAGGTTGCATTGGCTCGAAAAATTCCCTCATTATTTTAGCATCCCAATCTTTAGCAATCTGGCTTAGTTGCGTTATTATAGGAACATATGCAAAGGTAACATCATAATTTGAATAAAAATACTGTATGTTAGTTTGACCATAAAATCTAGAAGTTACTAAACTACATGTAATCCCATATGTAAGAGGCATGTGGTGATAAGTCACCCCTTCCGTTACCGATGTCGGTATCTGTGTACACACATAACAATCTTTCGCATCCATAGTCTCAACATATTCTGTTAGTAGGCGATAGAAAACATTGTACGAAAGTTCCTTCTTATCATGCAAGTGTCTCTCATCTACTTCTAGTCTTTTCAATGCGGTTAGTTCAGTGACAGTAACAGGAGCAGAAGTAGAAGCATCAATTTTCTCATTCTCACCCTTACCACGCGTTGCAAGCACTATTGCCATTATTATTAGTACACATGCAGTTATCAAGCCTATAAACGCATATTTACAATATTTCACTCTACTGTTTTGTGTAGCGTACTTAGTCATGATCTGTATAGAATCAGAGAGCTAGAAGCACCTATAAAGAAATGATTTAGCAATTTGTTACAAAGCTGAACGAGCGCAATGTTCACACAGTTTTCTTCAGGAGCCCAGTCACTTATCGGTTAGCAGCATTTGTCTCAATTCGGCAATAACTCCGTCTTTTATCAGTTAGCAACGTTGTCTCAAATCGGGTTTAAGAGTCAATCAGGTTATCAAAGCCTTATCAAGTTAGCAAATGTCTCATCCGGTTTAGCAATGTCTCAGCTGGTTGTATCACGTTAGATTATAGCAAGCAATGTCATTTATCAGTTTTTCAATCAATAGTGTCCATAAAACTTTTCTTTTCTATTGGTATCTCTTCTTCTTCGTTCTCGAGGCTAAGAGATACAAATTCGTCGGTCCAATCGTCATTGACTACATATGCCCATTCTGGACCGGAATATCTCCTGTTTGGTATCCTTTTCCTTTTCAATTTTGCATCTCTCTTTGATTCTGCCTCACTGGTACTTTCCTCTTTGGCCAAGTCTTTTTCTTCACTTGATGTTGGTACCACGACAGACACTTCCTTTCTTTTCTCTTTCACTCTTGGCCCTTCACTGTCATTCAACGTTTCTCTAGTTCTTAGTTTTACTGGTGATATACTTGGTCTTCTCTTTGCACTGGGTCCACTTGATGGACCTGCGATCTCTTCTGAAGAAGTTTGAACAGTTTCGTTCTGTTCTGCCTTGTCCCCTCCTTCTGGGGAGTCAATCAGGTTTTCCTTTTCTTTTTCTGTACCGTCTGCTTCTGGGAAAGCCCTCCTCTGATCAGGCTCTCCTGCTTCTTCACCTCTTTCGAGCCCTTTGTCACCGTTACTTTCTTCAGGCTCTTTGTCACTTGCAGCTGCTTCAGGCTCTTTGTTACCTTCAGCTGCTTCGTCGCTGTCTGAGGTTTCTCCTTGGTCTTCCCCAAGTGAATCGGTTGTTTCGTCCTCAGAGAATATTTCTCTCTCCTCTATTTCTGCCTGTTCGCTTCTAGTTCTGTTTTGCTCTGTCTCAGCGCTCGGCACTTTGTTATCAGGTACTGGCAGTTTCAGCGCTTCAACTTCCTCATCTGTGGGACACAACACTTTCTTTGTATGACTGGCGTGGATCCAGTTGGGAACTCCCGCACACTTCACAGCGGTAGTGGTCGTCAGGATCACTTGGAAAGGGCCTTTCCAACGGGGTTCCAGACACGACTTCCTCACATGCTTCTTTATCACGACCCAGTCATCTGCTTTCAGTGTGTGTCCTGGACCTTGGATCGGTGACAAGGTGGTTGCTTCCACCTGGTGAGAGAAAGAGCGAACCACGTCAGCCAGACCTTTGCAGTAGTCTAACACCATATCATCTGTAATATTCAAAAGCGCGTTTGCGGGAACTGCAGGAAGTCTCATGGCCCTGCCCATGAGAATTTCGTGCGGGGACAATCCAGTCTTTCTGTCAGGGGTGTTTCTCATTGACATTAACACCAAAGGCAATGCGTCAGGCCATTTCAAATTTGTCGATGCACATATTTTCGCCATTCTTGATTTCAGTGTACCATTCATTTGTTCCACCAGTCCTGAGGCTTCAGGGCGATAGCTACAATGCAGTTTTTGCTCAATGTTCAGCGCTGCGCAAAGTAACTTTATCACCTCGTTATTGAAGTGACTTCCTCTATCTGATTCTAAAGAGATCGGGAATCCGAAACGTGGTATCAACTCCCTCAACAATAGTTTTGCAACTGTAAGGCTGTCATTTCTACGTGTGGGGTATGCTTCAATCCAGTGACTAAAATTGCACACAATCACCAACACATACTTCAGACCTCCATGCAAAGGCATCTCAATAAAGTCCATCTGCATTCTGCTGAACGGGCCACCCGCCCTGCCAATGTGGCTCACGTTCACAACCGTTCCCTTTCCTGGGTTCATCTGCTGACAAATGACACAACGATGGCAAACTGCTTCTGCAACTTGACGGAATCTGGGGTTAAACCAATCAGTTTTGAACAATCTTATCATGGCATCTCTCCCTAGGTGAGCATGCCCATGATAGAACCGCGCTAGCTGCGATAAGAGACTATTTGGTAAAACAAATTTTCCTTCATTTGAAACCCATAACTCATCTGGTCTCCTTGTACATTGTGACTTAATCCAGGAAGCTCTTTCATCCTCCCTGACGCTATTCTGTAATGCTTTTAGTTCATCCATTGTATCCACGACCTTCAAGGCAAATGCTTCAGCTGGTTCGAGTTCTGGTTCACTTATCAAATTCCATTCATCCCTGAGCAATATACAGTTCAAGGCACAAAATCTTGCGACTTGATCCGCATATGCATTTCCCAGGGAAACATAGTCCTGTCCTTTTGTATGAGCACTACACTTTACCACTGCAATTTCGGCTGGCATCTGAATGGCGTGTAACAATTCCCTTATTCTCTCCCCGTTTTTCACTGGGGACCCTGAAGAGGTCAGGAAACCTCTCTGTGACCATAGTTGCCCAAAGTCGTGCACAATTCCAAACCCGTACTGACTGTCAGTGTAAATGGTAACCTTCATCAATGTAGACAGTTGGCATGCTCTTGTAAGGGCTACAAGCTCTGCTACTTGTGCGGAATAGACTCCTTGAAGCCAGGATGCTTCCAAGACACCTGTTACAGTACATACAGCATATCCTGCTTTCAAAATTCCCAACCCATCTCTTAGACATGAACCATCAACAAAAATAATATGGTCATTTTCATCAAGCTTAGTATCCCTAATATCAGGTCGGGGTTTTGTGCAAAATTCAGTCACCTGAAGGCAGTCGTGCTCGACGTCTTCAGCGTTCTCAATTTCAGCATTTTCACCGGGAAGCAAGGTTGCTGGATTCAACGTAGTGCACCTTTTCAGCTGCACATTCGGTGAGCCCAGAATTATTGTTTCATACCTTGTGAATCTTGCTCCAGTCATGTGTTGCGTTCGGGAGCGGGTCAAAAGTATCTCAACTGAGTGAGGGACCATGACTGTTAATGGGTGTCCCATCACTATTCCTTCACTCTGAGTGAGGCTGATACCAACTGCTGCTACGGCGCGCAAACACCCTGGCAGTGCTGCTGCGACCGGATCCAAAGTAGCTGAAAAATACGCTACTGGTCTGTTTATGCCACCATGGGCTTGAGTCAAGACAGACAAAGAACATGCATCACGTTCATGACAAAACAATGTGAAAGGCTTTGTGTAATCAGGCATACCTAAAGCTGGAGCCCTGCACATGCATTCTTTCAATTCAATAAAAGCATCCATCTCATCTCCTTTCAGCTCAATTTCATCCAAGGCATCCTTCTGGGTCAGTTTCAGTAAAGGCTTTGCTAGAGTTGAGAAGTTGGGAATCCACTGGCGACAGTAGCTCACCATCCCCAAAAACTTCCTCACCTCCCTCCTTGTCTTTGGTCGACTCATTTGAAGTACACTTGTTATTCTTTCCTTCATTATTCTCCGTGACCCTTTCTCTATTTGATGACCCAAGTATTTCACTTTCTTCTGACAGAACTGCAACTTGGAAGGAGACACCTTGTGTCCATTCCTTCCCAAATGGTTCAGTAGAGCAATGGTGTCGGCTGTGCAGCCACTTTCTGTCTTAGATGCAATCAGTAAGTCATCAATGTACTGTACTAGGGTTGACTCGAATGGCAATTCTAACGCTTCCAAGTCTTTCTTTAGAATCTGATTGAAAATTGACGGTGACTCAGAAAACCCTTGAGGAATTCGACACCAACTGTAAACTCTGTCTAAGAATTTGAAACAAAAGAGAAATTGGCTGTCCTCATGAAGAGGCGCCGAAAAGAATGCTTGTGACAAGTCGATGACTGAGAACCACTCAGCATCGCAAGGGACTTGAAACATTATCACAGCTGGATTCGGTACTACAGGGCAGCATTTAGTTATGATGTCATTTATTTTCCTCAAGTCCTGCACGATTCAGACCTTTCCACTCGGCTTTATTAGTCCCATGATTGGTGAATTACATGGACTGCTTAACACTTCTTTCAGTACTCCCTGTTTTACAAACTCGTCAATGAGTTGGGCGACTTTCATGAGGGTGTCTTGTGCCATGTGGTATTGTGGGGTCTGGGGAAAGGTTACATTGGGTTTTACGGTCACTTTCACTGGTTCCACTCCTTTCACCAATCCCACCTCTTTTCCTGTCATATCCCACACTTCCTTTCCGACTGTTTCCCGTAATTCAGCTGGAATATCTTCTTCAGTTATCATCGGAAAAAGGTTAATCAGAGGATATTCTTCATTGACAGTTTCCATCTCATCCCCTTCTACACTGTCCTCTTCTTCCCCATCACTGCTCGTCTGAATTCTAATTCCATCGTTCGAACACATAATCGAACATCCCAATTTGCACAATAGGTCCCTCCCTAACAGTGCTATCGGGCTTGAGTCACATACCACAAAATTATGTGAACCTTGATAGTTACCTATTCTGACTTGTACTGGATCTGTGATTGGGTTCGTCAGGTGCCTGTTTGCTACTCCCACTACTTGAACTGTTCTCCCTGAGAGTGGCAAATTTGGTACTTCAATGCTCCTAACAGTTGAACGTGTGGCTCCTGTGTCAACCAAGAATGAAACATGATGACCCATAACTCTTCCCTCCACATATGGACCCTTTTGATCAACTTCCAAGGATGCTGCAAGCACACAATTTCCCTCCTCATCTGAACTTTCACTCTCCCATACATTGTTTATTCCATTCTCACTGTGTAATGGGAACTCTTGTACTGTGCCATTTGTATTCATCACCTGACCCGAGACCTGTGGAGGAACCATCACTTGCTGCTGACTCACTGGTGCCAAAGGTATTTGCATTTGCTGATTAGGTACCATGGGAAACTGCTGTTGCATTGGCTGCATTTGCGTCATCTGCATACGGGGCATCTGCATCTGCTGCGGCTGCATGGGCTGTAATCCCTGCAGCTGATTTATGGTCTGAAAATTTGGGTTTGGACCTCTCATTTTCGGTCCCCTCATTGTCTGGAATGCATTGACATCATTGTTTTGCTGACCAACACCTACACCTTCCTGCACCACCATCGGGCACTCGCGTTTCCAATGCCCGACGATTCCGCACACGTGACACGGCATCACCCTTTTCATTGCCTGCACACCATTCGGAATTGCAACAGTGTTCAAATCCGGACCATTACTCCCAAAGCCTCCTCTGCCTCTGCCTCTCGCCTGTGGCTGAAACACCATGTTTCCCTGCGGCTGCGGCTGCGGCATCTGCTGTTGGAACCCTTGCAACCCTTGCAAACCTGTCTGAACTGCTTTAAGTTGCATCACCATCACTTTCTCTTTCAACCTTTTCTGTTTCACTTCAATTTCGTCGCTACAGTATCTCGCATAATTCAACACCTCATCAATCGGTTTCGACTGCCAACAAATCAAATGCGTCTTTATCATCTGACTTATCTCTGGTCTCAGCCCTTCCACAAATCTAAACACAAAATGAAGCATGTCCTTCGCCTCTATTGTTTCCGTGCCACTGTAGTTCTTGAACGGCTTCAACAACCTCTCATAGTAACCATGAATCGACTCTTTAGCCTCTTGGGCAGTTCGATCAATCTTCTGCCAATCCACATTTTTCGCGGCAACCTTCGTCTTCAAATGCTCAATCACCTTATAGTACAAGCTCATTACCATAGGTGATGGTGCACCCGTATCCCTGTCTCTCTCTGGTTCACTTGTCGGCCAACCTACAGCCCTTTTGCAGTCTTCCCACAAATCTGCCGGAACCACAATCTCAAAGAGGGTGTTCAGGTCTTCCCAAAGACATTTTGCAAGCTTCACAAACCTATCAGTCTGTTGATACCATTCAATCGGTTTCTCTCTCAGTTTGGGAAAATCATCCATAAAAGACTGAATGTCGCTTCTGTGCCACGGTACATGTATTAATTTTCCCCCTGCTGTCTCCCTCATTGGTAACATGGTTATTGCATCACTACTCTGTGATCTTTTCTCGTTGTGCTCTGGGACACTGTCTTTCCTCTTTTCCTTTTTCTTTGCCCATCTGCTTTCCCATTTGTCTAAGCACCTCCACACTTGTGCACTCTGCAGCAATTCTCTAAGGTGCGTTTTCATGCCTGCTGACCTCATGTGTTCAAAGTCTGTGGTCCCGAAATCCAATCTATAGCTCCTGCTCAAGTGTTTTGTCTTGTCTATCTCAACCCCGTTTTTGTCAGCTATTTCTTGCAACCTTCTATGTACCTTGTTCACTTCTCTCGTAATCCTGGGACATAGATACCTCAGCTCTTCTTCCGAGTAGGACTCTAACCTATTCAAACCCATAGTCCCTTCCACCAATTCTTCTGCTTCCATGTTCAACCTGACCTTATTCAGATAGTCCTCTCCCTTCCCACTGGCTGAGCTTTATGTGGAATTCAGACTGTTGAACCACTGTGTCAGCTGTTGCGCATTCAACCCCATCAGTGTAGCATTCACATCGACTGCCATTGATGGTTGCGGCAACTTTTCAGTGTTCGATGATAGCGGTATCATCAGTGGGGGACTCGACCTCACCACTGTTGACTGAGCACATATGGGACTAAACTCCATCAAGGACCCAGATCCAGTTGGCAGAGCCGCTATCGGAGTTGTCTCTGGAGTGTTTTCTATGCACCTCCTTTCCGTCCCATTCTGCACCACTGATCCTTGACCGCTCATACCTGAGTTAGGCTGAATGTACAAAGGTACCGGTGGACCTACAGTAATGGGTAGGGATATCGCATCTGGGTTCTGTCCATTCCCCAGGTTCTGAGGCATGTTCATTCCCACACTATGGGTCATCATTGCCGGCATGCCCGTCTGACTCCCCGTCATCTGAGCATGTGCGGTTCCCCCCTGCATCTGCTTTTGAGGCATCAAAAGCTGGGTTGATTCAGCTTGTGCCAATGTTGGGTTGCGACCATTCTGTTCTCCCATTACGGTTGGATCTAGAATCATTCCCGTACTGTTGTCACTGCTGTAGTACCTTGGGACCTGCGGCTGATAATTTTCTGCTGTTTTCAATATAGGCACATCTGGATATATTCTCCTAACCTGCGGTATCTGCGGGGTGAACAGTAAACTCGGGTCCTTAGATCCCGATGGCGTTTCTGAATTCGGAGTTTCATTATTCTCTACCGGTGCCGGAGGGGCAGAACTGGTACTTGGACCTTGTTCACTCTCTGCATAAGGTGGTGGACGGTCGTTCAGCAATTGCATGATGAACTCCTCATCCTCTGACTCGTCTTCTCTCCTTAACTTTTCCTCGTCCTCTCTATCTTTGGAACACCTCCTGTTTGTCTTACAGGTAGCTTTCTTGCCTGTCGCCTCTTCTTCCTTAGCAATTGCGGGAAACAATTTTATCCCCTGCAATATATCTGACCTCCACACCTTCTGTGCATTATCCCACCTAGCGTCCGCTAGTGTCTTTTCTACCTTTCTTATCCTGGTCTCGAACTTCTTTTGCTGTTGCTGTCTAGCCATTAGTTCCCAAATCGCTAGAGCCTCAAACTGTGCTGGCCTTGGAGGTACCTTCATGTCGTACATCGCGAATCTCAAATTCTCTAGGATCCTTATATTGAATGTCCCATGGATCGGGAACGCTACGCTCCCATGTCTCTTTGTCAGCTTGTGCCATTGCTTTAGCCAAAGGCACGGAGCTACCCCCCTTTCCTCCATTACAATGTAAGCTGGTGTACCTTCAGGTGGCGTCTCCTCTCCTACGCTCGCTTTAATGTAAGACTCCCCCTTCATCGTACTCTTTAATGCTTTAAAAAATTTCATTTTCTCGTCTTTTATTTCACAAAGTTTGTAATCAATAAGTGACTTTAATTCCCGGAATACTCTTCGCTTGCCTTTCCCCTTCCAATCGAGCCCCACGGACTGCGTCCAATCCGTGCGCGACCCTTCTCTGCAACCAACCTATCCCAGCGCGGCTCCTAGTGACGTCACACTCACACACACTGCGGCTGACAAAGCCTCGCGGCTTGTCCTCCTTCACTCAGCTCCTCTCGTAACAACTTCTGGCATGTATCGCGAGCAACCAAATAATAATAAAACAGATCTGTCGGTTTACTACAGGAAGGGTAACACAATCGCTTCAGGACCTTAGGGATTTTTTCACTAGCCTCGGCAGTTATTCCATCTTTCTCGGTCCCCACTTTCGCAAGCAAATTCTGACCCACAGACTCTGCTCTCAACTTGTCAGTGATCTATTCTAGTGCACTTAGAATTTGTCAAAGCCCGAAGTCGAAGTTTTCTATCACTCCCTTAACACACGTACCCACTCGTTGACCACGCCCGGTCAACCTATTAAACCGACCAGACCACAACATAAAACAAGTGTCTCATACACTTTTCAACATACTCCGGAGTCTCTTGACCTCGCAGGGCCCGTCTCAACAACAACAACCACGTGGACCTTTTTCTGCACAAAGCGCCACATGCACATGAAGTTCGACGACTTCCCTACTCTCACACTCGGAGTCGCACCTCCGCTATTCTCTAAAATCCTCGCAACCTTTTCAAACAATCTGCGGCAATAAGCTGTGCAAGCGCAAAATCCTGACTTCACTCATACCGTCACAAGTACCGCCAACGCCGATTTCACACCTCCATTCTCTCCATTCGCAAGCTCCGAGATCCCGGGAAAGTCGCGGGGGACTTAGGGCATCATCATTCTCTCAATCTGTTTTACCCAAGAAAATCTAATTCAACACCATATACTTCTCGAGTGGGGTCTCAAAGAGCGTAACCTTCAATTCAACACCATATACCTCTCGAGTGGGGTCCCAAAGGGCGAAACCTTCAATTCAACACCATATACCTCTCGAGTGGGGTCCCAAAGGGCGAAACCGTTACCTCTCGAGCGGGGTCCCAAAGGGCGAAACCGTTACCTCTCGAGCGGGGTCCCAAAGGGCGAAACCGTTACCTCTCGAGTGGGGTCCCAAAGGGCGAAACCGTCCTCTGCTACCATCTACTGATAGAGCGTTCCGACCTAATAAATTACCTGTATTTGGACGCTCTTGGGTCGATGAATCTTTTGACCAAGTGGGGCTCTCTTCACCCGAGATTAGTCAATTTAATCAAATCAGTAATCAATAACGAACATAAGCAATGCCCTGATCAACATAATACTTCACAATTAATCCAGAAAACATTTCGGCGAACCATGACCTTTCGGCCATGAATAACCACACCAGTTCATTCAAAGTTAATGAATTTATTTCCCTATATTAACAAAGCTAGCACGATATAAATGTGTCTCAACACCAAATGATATGTGTAAATGAACATTAATAGCTGTCCATAACGGCGAAAAAGATGCAATCTATGCAGCATTTGAATAACAATGCATTCGATAATAGCAACGCAAACCACTAAAACTATAATCTGTAATGGGCTAATTGCATACATTAGTCAGCATAACAAGGTCTAAAATTGCATCGTGCAACAAATGAATCCTCATCTAACATCAAATTAGCATCTGCATGTGGGACTTCATGCAAAAAAACAATTTAGCAACATTAATTTGGAAAAAACTCCTAACTAGGGCTCTTATAAAAAATCAGCAGTTGGTTACCTAAAAAGAAACACAATGCAATTGTACATTTTCCTTTCATATTTACCAAATTCAATCAGCATTCAAGGAAGTCTTCGTCTCACAGGTACCGGTTTCGATCAGCATGGGACGGGGGCAAAGGGGCAGGGTGGACGGGGCAATTGCCTCACAGCGGCAAGATAAAAGGACAAAACTACTACTTTATGCAAAGGGGCAATTCAAAGTTAAAGTCTCTAGGGCGAGAATTACTTAAAGTCTCTTTCTCTCGATTAGAGAAAGCATCAAAGTCTCATTCAAAATGGCGTCGAACATCAATTGGCATCGTAGAAGATGGCAAAATGACGAGGTCGGCAAGATGGGCCATAATGACTGCAATGTCCTGCAAATGGCGGGTAATGGCCAATGGCCAATGGCTAATGGCTGCTTTCTTCTTGTGCACCAGGTTTAAATAATCAACAGTTCAAATCCAGTAGGGTCTTCCATTGGAGGGTTCATAGGTTGGCTTCAAATTGTCCAATCAAAAACAACAATTCACAAGCTTCTACCTAGGCATACATTATCCTTGGAGTCGGGAACGTAAGTTGCAACATATTTTACCAATTAACTCACTTTCAGAGCTTCCATTGTCTGCACCTGCAGATTGACCTTGGAGCAAAGAAGAAGATGCCGGGCTGGCACGAAACCTTAAAGATAAGCATGTGAACCGATCTCACTGGAAAAGTACAGCTTCAAGCAAGAATACACGTTTTATTAGCACATTAGAAAAACACGAGCATCTAAACCGTGAGACAAGGCAACTAGGCCGAAGCCTCCACCAGTTATGCTAAGTTAAAACATTTCAAACAAGCAAATCATGGCACACGTTTACGGTTATGTCAGATTAGTACAATTCTAATACATCACGTTATATAAAGCACGCTTATAAATGTTGGCGAACTACTCTGAGGGCACATTTGTCCCCGTACAATCTTTATTAGTTCGGTTAAAGTCACACTTGATTATTGCAGCACTACGTTTTATGCGCTAATAAATGTAAAACCTTCGTTTCTGCATCATCAATTGGAAGGTATGAAATGAATTGGCATCCTTATTCCTGATAACGCAGATATACTAATTAGAAATTATTAATGAATGTTTAAGTAGTTTGAGTAATTAAGGTTTACGTTTGAAACGGTGCCTTCGAAGAGTGGCTGCTACCACTTACGAATTATATTTAAAAAAGTGACTAAACATGAAAAATGTTGAAAATGCATAGAAAGCAATGTAGTATTATGTCATATTGAGATATATAATGTATGTTTTGCATTATATTGTAGAGCTAACTTAGCCGAAGTTGTGGCCTAGTTTTGCCAGGCCTTGTGTAGAAGTTGAATATTAATGCGCAATGTAGTAAAAGCTAATGTGCTGGACTGACCATGAATCGCTCATTGTTTAATAAAATCTGCTCTGCTAAAATCCTATACATGAACCACGATCAGGAGATGACGGAATAAAAGTTTGTGTCCAAACCAGTGTAAAGCATACTAGATGTACTTTCCCAGGACTTGAACAATGGAGACACTGCCCGGAGAAGAAGATGCAACATTTTCAATACCAGACGAGCTGGATGATGAGAACATCGCGAAGTGGACCAATCAACAATCTGAGAACTGTACATTATTCAAATTTACAGATTTGGAGTAATTATGTAATTGGACAGAGTCATGACTGGTGATTAATTGACCAATCAGGAATTGGGAGATAGGCTGGGTGACTTTGATATAATAATGTGACAGAGGGGATGGAGACAGACCATATTCCGAAATTGAGGCGAGATAGAAGAAGATGCAAGATTCTGTCATTGGGCTCAAACTCTTGAGAGCCTGATGTGATGTTGATCGATTGATGACCTGAAGACGAAGACTGACTTTGTTGCTGAACCATATCGAGGATAGGTAGCTATGACAATATGACTGAATTACTTTTAGTGCCTTTCCTTTCTAGGTACCAACTGCGCTGTTAATAGTATTCCTTTTAGCTAGATTTTTTCCCACATGCTAATGCTAATCTGGGTTAGGTGAGGTTTCCTACTCTAGACATTGACAACTATAGTGACAAATGATTGACGGACTGATTTGCTGAACTCTGCTACTCATGTTGTAGTATTCGCTTTGATTCATATGTTGGCTTATGCTGAAGCGTTAGAGTGTAGTTTGTTTCAAGTTCTGATTAGATTATGTTATTGGTGGTCATTAATGAATTAATCATGATTTCTTGAATAAAGTTTGAACTAACCCCATGAATTCGTATTGTAACTTATAGGGAAATTAAATTGATAAAACGAACATTGAGTTGTGGTTATTTATGACTGAATGTCATGGTGCGATGTTATTAACTGCTGATTAATGTTTTGCTTTATGTTATTGATTTGTGTATTAGTTATTGATGAACATTGGTTACACCGTAGCTAGGATACTCCATGCGAATCAAAAGGTTCATCGACCTAAACGCGACCCCTTATAAGTTTACTTATTAAGGACCAGGCGCGCTAGCATTTCCTATCTTGATTCATGGCACAAGTACAGCAAAAGGAATATAAAATGGAAGATTGGTAACAGCAATTGAAGCTAGTGTCCTGCATATCTTTCTGTCATTTAGATATCAATTTAATTTTTAAACACTGCAACCTTCTGTTTACAATTTTGAATTGTTGCATATGTTGTTATTTATGAATTAAATAAAATATTTCAGACTTTCTGTATGTGTTTTATGTACACTTGTTTCTGTGGTTGTGTATTGTTTTAAGGTTCAGATCGTAGAATTTGCGAGGTGGGGCTGCACATCTTCCAGTAGTGATTCAGTAGGGGTCTAGTTAAAAACTGTTCCCATAAAAATAGGAAGTTCGAGGACCTAAATGAGATGTAAAGTAGAAACTTGAAGGGCTTACTATCCAGGAAAGGAAGGCTACCTTGAGATGGTTTGGGAGAGGATTAAGGGAGTTCAGTGAAAAGGCACAATTTATACAATGTTTAAATGTAATTAGAATTGTGGCACAGTTAGTACAGCTGTGTGCCACCACCCCCCAATTTCACACCAAGAGGATTTAGTTGTTAATAAGTGGTGTGTTGGCAGAGCTCTATAGAAGGCAACCAGTTGAAGAATAAAACTCGTTACTGCAGGCCATGATTGAAGAAGTGTACAGACTCCTCTTACAAGAATATCAAGTAACACAGCATGCTAGGGAGCTGGTGAATGTGCTGCAGTACCACAGCCAGGAACAGTGGTGGACTTGGAGCTGACAACAGACATGAAAAATATGTTCATGCTAGACTCTAACATCCTCATTACAAGGCTAGTGGGCCTAGGACTGCCAGCCTCGCTGTGGCGGTCGGACTGCTACACTCCAGGAGATCAGACCACCAAATTACTACTTTAGCGGGAGCATCTGCCTATAGACCGCCGTCCCCACCAGGAACATGGTTCCTTGTTTGGTGACAACAGTCGAGGTTGTTGATATTTGTCTCGGCTCCCTTAAAGGAGCCAAGGCCAATATCCTAGCACTGTTTCTGCTGGTCAGCACAGAGGGATCAAGTATTGCGATGTTCCCACCTCTCAGCCCAACCGTCTCCTGGAAGATTGGAGGTGGTGAGTTTGTTAGGGGGCAATGATATACCTGTTTACAAGTAAATTGTGCTTTTTTTCATCAGTCTTGTTCGCCAGGCAGGATAAAGGGTGGTTCCTCTAACCATTAACCCATAAAAGCAGCTGCCTGTTTTTCAGCAACTCAGGGAGTGTCCCTGTGTCCCATATATTCAGCCCAGTCTTGGCTGTAGCTATCCAGTTTTAGAGAATGTCATGAACTTCCCTGCCTAAATATTTGAAAGTCATTAAACAGTTTTTTAAGAAGTCTCAATAAGTCTAAACCTCAAATTAAGTGTGTAAATGACTTTTATGACAACAAAATGGAAGCCAGCAGCTAGGAGAGGTCGTAAATTGAATATCTTGATTCATGTTTTTCAAGCCTAAGACTAAAGTGGAAGGCATAGCGAACAATGAGATTTGTAATTGTCCCAAAAGCTAATACGAAAAAGAAGAAAAGATACATGCAGACACTGGTAGACATAATATCTTCCAGACTGAGAAAACATCTGCAGTTCCAAATCTAGAGGTCATAATAATTAAAAAAAAGAATACAAGTTTTGGAATCTTGTTATCCTCCCTCATATTGCTGCAGCTTTTTAAAAAAAACTTCTACACTTAAAATGTTTTTAAAACACAATTTACAATTTACCCCTACACAGATTCTAATAACTGGACTGGAAGTGTGACTGAAGATATATAGAGGAGCAACGCGAGAGTTGAAGGTGGTAAGCAAGTATGGGAATAGCAAGAGGGCTGTAAGTTGGGATTCCGGTGCATTATCTGAGATGTTACCCAATTCTGGAATGTTAAGAAGGAGGAGCTTTTGACATTGAAGTGAACTGGAACAATTGGCTTGCATCCTGATTATGTAATTGCAGAATCTTTTTTTTCATTTTGGGAGTGGTTGAAATTTTTCTCAAAGGGGTTGAGGGACTATGGGTCAATACTCTTGGCCAAAGAGTGCTGCTTGAATTGTTCTTATGCAGAAATGACAGGCACTTTAAGAACTGGGCATTCATTTGGAAATAACTGTAGCTTTGCAGAAATTCTTGCATGGCATGGAAGGCATGAGAAGACGCAGATCCTTATATATACTTTTTAGTGTGTTTGGGCAGTGGCCTATCAGTGCTACCATTGGCAAATGATTTGATGTGGATTTTCAGGTACTTTTACAAAGCTCTGCAGAGCCTGACTACTGACAGAATGCGAAGAGCAGGATTCAGATCTGATGAATCAGCATTGTGCAGTCTAGGCTATCATACTGAAAATAGTAGCCTGCGGTTAGGGCTGTGATATATTAGCAGAACTGGCACCAGGATGTTTTAAACGGCATTAGAAAGCTGGGATTAGGACTGAGGCACCTCGGACATGTTTAACGGTACAAACAAATATAGTAGTATTTTAATATTGGACTTTCATGATAAAGAGATGAGGGGGCTTGTCTTAGCTGGTGATGACCTCAGTATCTGAATAGGAGAGAAATAAAGGTATAGTAGTTGAGTTGACTTTGCAGAGCTTCAAGTTAAGAGATCTATGTGCTTTATTAGGAGGGTGAGGAGGACCGATGTTGATGAGAAGGAAGAAATAGACAGAGTAAGCATTTCTATGTCCAGCATGTCAACCAGGGTCAAATTGATACCTCTAGGGGTGGCTAGAGGCCAAGTTGATACCTATCAGTGTTAGTAGAGGGTGCATCTTGGTAGATGGCATAACCTTAATGCTGTCTTTACTCTGCTATCTTTGGTACCAAGATCAACTGATGCTTAAATTGGCACAACAAAAAGACATGCTGAGTTTAGATAAAGCAAACTCTATTTCGTCCTGTGAATGTTGTGATGTATGGAAAAGGCATATAAATATTGTAAATATTGTAAATACTGCACACTGAGATGATGGTAAGCAGCAACCATGATCTATTTTACGAAATAATTCTCAGAACACAGTTATGGATTGTACTCTTCTGATGGATGGTAACTAATAGAACATACAAACAAGTCTGTCCCATGCTCCAAAACTCTTTATACACAAACATGCCCTTTAACACCTGAAAATATGCAATGTAAAAGTGACAGCAAGGAGCTGACATTAATGTCAGAGTGGTTCACAAAAGATTTTGCTGCCTTACCAGAAACACATAGCATAACGCTGCAAAAGAGGGAGAAGAAATGTGACAAGGGGACCGCCACAACTCTTCCTAAAAGCCATTTTAATTTACCTACCACCTTCTCCATTTTCCTTTTCCCAGGCATTTAAAAATGGGCTGCCATTAAGAAGACTTGGATAATGAAGATTAATGGTAAGTAATCAGGACATTACCTCTTTATCCGACTCCCTAGTCCCAAAGACCTGTAAATAATTTCTGCGTATGCACCCACTCCTAAGCCTGGCCCAAGTGAAATTATGATGGGTGATGGCAGTCTGATTCTTTGACATATTCTGATTCCTCAGTGTGGTAGTTTAATGAGGATCATAAAGATCAAAACTTTGGGCCCGATTTAGAGTTTGATGGAGTATTACATCAGAAATGTGATTGATTACCCTGTCCACCAAACCTATCTGGTTAGTGATAAGTCAAGCAAACCACCAGTTTTCAGGTAGCAGTGACCCTGCTGGTTCCACCATCAGAAAAGTTAATGTGACGGCCACTGAAGTAAGGAGTAGGGATAATCGGAGGAAGGGCATCAGATCATTTGCCCCATTTAGCAGATGGCCTTCTGTCCTTCTTTTTCTGTCCATCACTGCCAGGTAAAATCTAGTGGTCATTCAGCAACATTAAAGATGGCAGCATGCATCAAACTTTCAATGTCTTCATAGGAGTTACTGCGATAGCACTTCTTGTGGATACAAGAGATCACTGCTAGGTCAGCTGTGATCTCTTTATATGGCTATCCTCTGTCCATCAAGGTGCCTGACACAATGTCCTGTGCCATCCTTATGGACAGAGGAAAATTAGCCATATACTAAATCAGGCCCTTTGTCCTGAGATGTACCATTTGCACTGTGCCAGTGTCACCCACCTCAGAAGCAGAGGTGGAGACCATAAGAAGTGCATAGCCATTATGAGTAACCTGAACATGCTAAGTTCTTGTAGCTGTAGAAATTACTTTGATTTCTTTGGGAGAATAAGTAGTCTTATTTATCTACAACCAGGGCTTCAAATGCTATCTAAGTGTACCCTAGGTTTGAAGGTAAGGATGTCAACTAGGAGGGATCATTAGGGGCCGGAACTGTGACCCTCGGCCACCCGTTGTGACCCCTGCCACTTAGCTTGCGACCCCTCGCTCTCATCACTTTTTGTAGGACACAGGAGTTAGATGTTTTGGCTCTTACTAAAACAAAAATTACATTCTGCTTTATGTTGGGCATTTAGGCAGTCATAAATGTGTTTACAGTTAGTTCCATGCTTACAGACTGAGTACTGCATGCAGGGCTGACGGATTCATGGCAGGGTGCAGGATACACTTTCATCATGCTCTTGCCATCTGTGCATGTCCATTTATGGCGTGGCCTGGTGGGCCACATCAGGAAACCATGAATTGAAGTGAGTGAGAGCAGTCCTGTTGATGCCACTGCCCTGGACTGGTAAGCCTGAAGCTGTAGGAGTGGAACGCCGTGCATTGCCCTAACACAGTGGCAAGGTCTCGGTCTGCACTGTAGTGTCATCACCCAGCCCAGAGTTCTTCAAAACGCTGGCAATGAGAAAACAGGTAGTATATGGACCCCAAAACAAGGCAAAACAAACTTTTCATTCCTTGCATATCTGGCATAACTAAAGTAAATGTTCCATTCTTTGTAAGAGATATGTGAAGGGCTCAACAAATCTTTTGTTTGGTGTGCGGCACAAAGAAATGGGTGTTTGCAAAAAGAATTAAGCTGTTTCAGCCTGGGATAAAAAATAGGCCCGGCAACAAAGTGAAAGTGGCCCCCCATTATTGAATCACATAGCTAAAAAAAATGGCCCATATTTGCAATTCAGGGCAGCTTTGTAGATGTAAAAATGTGCTGTATATGTTTTATGTAAGTTGTGTGAGACTGCCAGCAGTTGTGTGTGCTGCAGGTAATGTATGAACTAATATCAAGTAAACCAACAGTAAAAACTGGACCACCAGGCCATTAAACAGGCCCACAAACAGCTACAAAACCAGCCCACACACTGACCTATCGGACTAGCCAATCAGGCACTATCTGAGTACCCTATACGCCAGTCTGACACAGGCCTTAACAGGAGCCAAACTGTTTCAGCCTTCAAGCTTAAAGAAGCAATGCAGTTACAATTAGCAAACTTGGCTTTCCCAGAATAATTATATCACGCAGGAATGCTGGATGGCACCATCACAGGCTGTGAGAATGGACCCACGGACTGGTTTCATGCAGCTATCTTCTCTAAGGGCTTAATTGTGAGCTTGCGGTCTTCAGACTGAGGCACTCCTGGTGGTCTGACTGCCAGATTATGATCCTGGTAGTCGGACCGCCACCTCTACTGGGATCAGGGATTCTGACCGGTTGGCGGTGGTTGAAGTACTGGTCAGCCATGGCGGTGCCAGAGTGCTGATCACGACTTCCATTTCTGCCGGCCATTTCATGGCGGGGTCCCGCTGTGAAAAGCCTAGCAGAAAGGCAGTGCTGAGAGCCAGAGTGGTGCCCCTGCAATGCTCATGGCCATGTTGTGATCAGTGCAGGGGCCGCCCAGTCAGCACTGCCTGTATGCAGACAGTGCACATTCCGAGGGTGCTGTGTGTGATGACATTGGCCTCATCTCCCTCAGGGAGTCAAGGCCAATGGCACTGCGCTGTTTCCACTGAGCTGACTGGTGAAAATGTCATAATACGACGTTTCCGCTGGTCAGCCCAGTGGAGACATCAGCAATATGATGGTGGTGAGGCCACCGGCTTGAAGGCCACCTCACCACCACTGTATTGGAGTTGTGGCGGTTCAATCAACCAACTCCAAATCGGGCCCAAAGTTATTAGTAAATAAATAAAAGAAGAACATCTTGAATTCATGACAGCATTAAAGCTATTACTCAGGCTACTTCAACACAAAGAATGGCTTTGGTCACTTTCATTTTTGATGCCTCATTAATAATTCAAGTTTTAGGAAATGAACAAAAATGATTAAGTGAAAGTGCCTATAGAATGAAAATAATTGACTTTCGAATTCCTACTGAATCCCTTTCTGAAACAGCAGTCACATAGCATGTTTTTAATGAAAACCACGTCAGAATGCATAGCTGCTGCATTTTATTCCAAAACATGTTTGACATTTCATTTGTTTTCTTGTGCATATGTGTCCCAATCTATTACCTAATTTGTGACTCTTTGAGTGATTCTTTATAACCAGTAAAATCAAGTAGTGAACTTCAAATGTAGGGATAAATATCAGAAGGTATCTCCTTTCGTGCAGCAAAAAACCCTAGTGAAAAGTACTTAAAACATTGACCACACCTATCAAATGCTTATGGGATGTCTTTTTCGATTTTCTAAAACGATTGTACTGCAAGCAACTTTGAAATCATGTCATTCAACAGCCATTTTGATCTAATCTCAGAGTTACAGGCATGGACATCATTCAGGGGTCACCAGGGTTGCAGTTTCCACCCATGACACTGAAATCAGTCCATAGAACATAAGGGCAGCTCCGCATTTCTTACTTTTTGCCCATCTTACATTCAACTAGTAGTGAATCAATTTCTATGACTCACATTGAGAGAAATAAAGAATCAGGCTTACTTAGCTGGAATGGGACCTTTGGTGGTAACCGTGGTAAGTAAAAGTTGCTTTTAAATGTATGTTGGTGTGTGCTTGTGGGTGCGTGTATGTGTGAACATATTTGTATGTGTGACCAAGTGTGTGCGAGTGAATGTGAGGGAGAATGTGATGCGATGCTTGCAAATTTGTCATTGGCCTTGGTATACTGAAGGTATTTATTGTCTTATGGAGATGTGAAGGCCAAATACTGGCATCCTTGGGGCAATTATTAGCATGAAAGACACCTGTGACAAAATACTGGCACTGGCACATTGGGGGTAACTTGCGACACAAAGGGCACCAATTGTGAAATACTGGTACTGGCACACTAAAGGTAATTCATGGCATAAAGGGCACCCATGGAAAATATTGGCATACTTGAAATTATTGGCCAGTGGACACCAGTGGCAAAATGCTGGTATTTATACATTGGAGGTAATTTGTCGCATAAAGGTGGCCAATATAGCATATGGGAAGGTGGCAACCATGGCAAAATGCAGGCCCTGCCATACTGAGGTAATCTGTGACATAAACATCACCTGTGGTATATGGACAACATGAATTGCAAAATTCTAGCACTGACATAATTTATGTCATTTGTTAAATTAGATCGCACCTATGGCATATAGAGGATCCCATGACAAAATGCTGGCTCTGGCAGACTGAGGTAATTTTTGACAAATAAGACACCCACTGCACATTTTGAAAAAATGGGGAGATCTTTTGGGGAATGTCAGGTTTCACTGGCTCGGCACACCACAAGACAATTTGAACATTTAACTATTTAATTTATTTCAGACCCTACAAAACTTTAGAAAATTATGAAAATTGTGTTTTAAAAGTCCCTGTTCCACTGGATTATTTTTGAATGTTTAGCTGGGAGAGATACCTAATAGAAGAAATGAGGCTTACTCACTTTACTCACTAACTACAATTAAGGACTAGTTTTATATGGCAGAACTTTCAAAGATCAGATACGTATCATAATTATAAGTGATATCTAAAAAATACATTTGTGTGTTATGTTGTTAGGTTAATCGTGCAGTTTTTCAGGAACTTCAGCAATGTCAATGTCAATTGTAGTGATGACTGGGTCATGTAACATGCCTTCCTGGAAAGGATGAGGTTCAGTGGTCACATGACATCACTTCCTTTGATATCATTAAGGTCAAAGGGCACGGGATCTCACTTCTACTACCTCTGGCATTTTGGTGAATCAACCCCCATGTATGAAGGTACTTCTCAATGTATTCACAAAATTACCTTACTTTACCCTACAAAGAGAAGGTGAAGGTCATGACCAAGGGGTTATATTCTGATCCCTGTGCTAACAAGAGTTTTTGTAGACATCTGAATACAGACTTGGGTGATAATTATCTCAGCCCACTTGTTTCCCTAGCAGATTTCACCAGATAAGAATCCGGTGAAATCTATTGAGGAAAGGGATTAGTAAAATGCCAAAACATGTTGCTTTCGGTGCAATAGATACTGAATCAGCAAGTTATGGCTCCTTTACAGAACCATATCTTAGAATAGGAGGCACTTATACCACTAAATACCTCACCCCAAGTATCATCCCTGAGGAAATTTCTGAGAAATTGACTGTAAATTGGAAATTCAAACAAACAACATGCAGCAGGCAAATGTTCGGGAACTGCTGGGTAAGTCAAACCCTTTACATACTGGTGTTGCAAATAATATTTAAAGAAAACATAATTTTTCTTGCTGTCTACAAAGAAATAAGATGCAACTTTTGTGATGACTGTTTCAATTGAGTATGAAAAACAAGTTGAATATGCTTTGCTCATTCTCCTGTTTGATATTTGTCAATGGAAACCCTATTCCTCGAGAACGACTTTACTCAAAATCCGTTCCCAAAGTAAGCTTCACATGAGCATGTGATTTCAGCCTAACATCTTCAGGAGAAAGTTTATACTTTACATGAGCTTTCGTTTAGGTTTGAAACTTATGATTGACTAGCATAATTACAATAGAGGGGATATCAATGAAGGGCTGGAAAACAAAATCAGCCCTAAAAACCAAGCATTTGCAATGCAGTGGGTCTTGCGTTTGCTCGAGTTAGAGGTATTAGCGTTGTAAACTCCTAACCACCCTTTTCTGGCCATATAAATTGAAAATGAAAAACAAAAGAGTCTCACATAAGTGAGCCGATTCACAGCGCCATGGCCACTATGAGTATCAACCTGAAGAGACACACAAAAGGAAAAAAAGTTCGCTCGCAATCAAACTTATCAGCAAAAGTGCAATTAGCCATGTAACAGGGGCGATGGCCAAGGCGGAAACAAATCCTGCCCATCAATGGACAAATGTAAACAATTTACCAACCTCATCAAAGGATTTTTGACGAGCAGGCCCACAAACGAATGATAGTGATGGACATGAGGTGGGTGTTGTTAAAAGCCCAGATACATACCAACACTTCGGAAAAGCAGCAATTGCATGCTGCTATGCTAGACCTAAAAACGATCAAATTAGCTCCACACTTTAGAAGGTTGTAAGCAGAATGAGCCTTGGAGGGAGGGTTAAAATATGGCAGCCCATCCTGTTTAAAAAACAACCCCCGTTCTTGCAGTCTACCAGGAAAATTCTAGGGTGGCACAATGGCTTATTGAGCCCTGGAGTCTCCCTCACCATACACTTACGATCGTCACACTTGCAGGCTAAGCAAAAACCCAATCATTCCACCACCCTAATCAAATTTTAACACTGCCTTACCCTTAACCCCATCCATGCTATCTTGTCAGGCCAACTTCTCTATATACTCAGTCACCTGATGTACAGTCAGGTAAAAACACTAGGTACTCATTCGCCCTTTCAACAACTCTGCCTATCTGTTCCTTTGGTGACCGAACCTTTCTGGTTCAGCAAGATATTTCTGCTGCATGAATCCATCCACCAGTAGATTCTGAAACTGAAAAGTCTATGGGGGTCATTACAACCCTGGCGGACGGTGTTAAAGGTGCGGTAATACCGCAAACAGGCCGGCGGACAAAAAAAGGGAATCATGACCGTGGCGGAAACCGCCAACATAGACTGCCACTTTAACACTCCGACCGCCACGGCGGTACAGACAAGCAGTGCGGCGGTCACCGCCAACAGACAGGCGGAAGACAATGTACCACCCACAGTATCACAACCCGCCAATCCGCCACCTTTTCCGGGGTGGATTCACCATAGATAAAAATACGGCAGAAACAGCTTTTGTAATGGGAAAACGCTCACCTTCTACACATCCCACGAGGAAGGAGGACACCATGGAGCCGGAATTACAAATCCTACCTGCCCTTGTCTTCCTGCTCATTTACAAACACCAGCAATGGCGGCGGCGAAGACAACGGTGAGTTCTGCACCTACGACATAGGGGAGGGGGGAGGCAAAAGTTAGGGGGACACACACAAAACACCCCCACCCTCGCACATTATAACACACACAGCTATGCATGTCAAAACATCACAGGTACAACCCACAACCCCCCCGGAAGAATGCAAAGACCAAAGGAAATCAGTCAAAAAATTGTAATGTATCAAAATACAGTAACCAAATATATACAGATATATATATATACACATTCAAAAGTATATACATTACGAGAAGTAGTGCAGGTATGCACATATCAATGTCCGGGCACCACTGGTCCAAAAATGCATGGGCGAGGCCCACAATAGACACCTGGCCACAAACGGAGAGAACACTGCTGAGGCATCAGATCGAAATACAACAGGCACCTCAGGGTGAAGGGAAGGGGGGCACCTCAGCCAGATTACAGCACCACGCCAGATCCACGACGGGGCTTCATGCCCATTGATGTTTCCTGGGGAGTGCAAAGCTACAGTCTCTCAAGACTCTACAGTGGGTGGGTTGCCCACTGAACAATCCTGGGGAGTGCAAAGCCACAGTCTCTCAAGTCTCTACAGTGGGTGGTTTGCCCACTGTTCAATCCTGGGGAGTGCAAAGCCACAGTCTCTCAAGTCTCTGCAGTGGTTGATTTGCCCACTGAACAATCCTGGGGAGTGCAAAGCCACAGTCTCTCAAGTGGATAACAGTCTCTACTGGTTCTGGAAGGGGAATGGTGCCCACACTGCATTTAGCTCCCCGTGACGGTTCCTGTTCCGTCACAGTCCCAGCTGTACATGGGATAACGATGCTTGATGTGGCGGTGTTTCCTTGTTCAGCGGTGCTTTGCCATGGCGGTCTCTGATCTGTTCAGCGGTTCTCTGCCCTGATCAGCGGTGCTGTGCCCTGTTCCGCGGTCTTCACCAAGGTCGGTGATTCCCTTGTTCAGAGGTGCTTTGCCATGGCGGTCTCTGATCTGTTCAGCGGTTCTCTGCCCTGTTCAGTGGTGCTGTGCCCTGTTCAGCGGTCTTCACCACGGCAGTGATTCCCTTGTTCAGCGGTGCTTTGCCATGGCGGTCTCTGATCTGTTCACCGGTTCTCTGCCCTGTTCAGCGGTGCTGTGCCCTGTTCAGCGTCTTCACCATGGCGGTGATTCCCTTGTTCAGCGGTGCTTTGCCATGGCGGTCTCTGATCTGTTCAGCGGTTCTCTGCCCTGTTCAGCGGTGCTGTGCCCCGTTCAGCGGTCTTCACCATGGCGGTGATTCCCTTGTTCAGCGGGGCTTTGCCATGGCGGTCTCTGACCTGTGCATTGGTATGTGGCATGACGGTCCCTCATTTTCCAGCGGGGCTGTGGCAGCCGGGGCCCTCCTGGGCACTGACACCGGTGGTGGTCTCCTGACCAGTGACGATACTCCTGCCCTCCTGGGCACTGACTCTAGCGGTGGTCTCCTGACCAGTTACGATGCTGCTGCCCTCCAGGGCACTGACTCTGGCGTGGTCTCCGGATCAGTGACGATACTGCTGCCCTCCTGGGCACTGACTCTGGCGGTGGTCTCCTGACCAGTGACGATACTCCTGCCCTCCTGGGCACGGACTCTGGCGGTGGTCTCCCGACCAATGACGATACTGCTGCCCTCCAGGGCACTGACTCTGGCTGTGGTCTACGGACCAGTGACGATACTGCTGCCCTCCTGGGCACGGACTCTGGCGGTGGTCTCCTGACCAGTGACGAGGTGGTCTCCGGACCAGTGACGATACTGCTGCCCTCCTGGGCACTGACTCTGGCGGTGGTCTCCTGACCAGTGACGATACTCCTGCCTTCCTGGGCACTGACTCTGGCGGTGGTCTCCTGACCAGTGACGATACTGCTGCCCTCCACGGCACTGACTCTGCCGGTGGTCTCCGGACCAGTGACGATACTGCTGCCCTCCTGGGCACTGACTCTGGCGGTGGTCTCCTGACCAGTGACGACTGTGCTGGCGGTGGCGTCCCGGCCGCCGAGGAGGATGGCGCTCTTCTCCGCCGTGGTGCTCTCACCAGACTGTGCAGACTTCCTATGGCCCTTCACCACCTTTGGAGGAGTCACAGCTGACTCTGCAATCCCCCTGGGACCCTTGTGAGCAGTTTTGCCGCCAGGAGTCTTCACCCTGTCCCGTCGGCCACTTTCCAACTTGAGATGCTTTACAGGGGGTGGACTGGCAGTGCTTTGGCTCTGTGTCACACTGCCTGCCCTGTTGGCTGGTGCACTCCACACACCTGTAACACGCACCACTGGTACTGGAGTCTTTTTGGCTGAGGCGCTACTACGGGACTTATGAATTAGAGGGGTGGGGATGGGGGCAAAAAGGTCAACGTTGCTGAGGGAGAGTTTATGACGAACACTGGGATGGGTAGCTGGAGGGGGTCTGGGAGTGGAGGAAGAGGAGGTGGTTTGTAGGAGGTGTCACTTTAGGTGTTTTGGGTGCAGGTGCAGGTACTGGAGGCTGTCGTGAGGTGGATGGATGTTGGGTGTGTGGATGCCCGCGTTTGTGTACTTTGGGAGGGGACATCACAGACACACTGGGAGAGAACACAGGGGACGTATAAATGGGAGTGGGCGTGGTGAGTGCAGGTGAGCGGGGTGTGGTGCTGGGTGTTCTCGTGCGAGTCCTAGTGCCTTTAGATGTAGTGCATGCAGGTGAGAGTGTAGACGACACTGGGAGAGAGGAGGGAGACGATGAGGAGGGGGACACAGTGGAGGCAGTGGATGTTTCTGTGTCTGTATGTGTCTGATGCTTGTGTGAGTGCCTGTGGGATGTGTGGTGCCTATGTTTGCCTGAGCTACTTTTGTGTGTTGAGGTGTGTGCATGCTTGTCTATTGGTGTGCTTGGGATGGGCTGGGGTACAGGGGCTTGGGTCTGGGTGGAGGAAGTTGGAGGGGGGAGGCTAGACACAGGGACAATGGCTGCCATCAGTGCTGAGGCCAAAGATTGCAGGGTTTGATGAAGGGCAGCCTGACCAGAATTAATGCCCTCCAGGAATGCATTACCGTGTTGCAACTCCCTTTCTACACCCTGGATGGCATTCACAATGGTAGACTGCCCAACAGTGAGTGACCTGAGGAGGTCAATGGCCTCCTCACTGAGGGCAGCAGGGGTGAGAGGGGCAGGTGCTGAGGTGCCTGGGGCGAAGGTGATGCCCACCCTCCTGGGTGAGCTTGCACGGGCGAACGCTGAGGGGCTGCTGGGAGGGCGGTGCTGGTAGGGGAGGTGGTGGCTGTACCTGTAGAAGTGTGGGGCACAGATGGTGCCGCCACCACAAGGGAGCTCCCATCGGCAGACGAGTCCGTGTCGCTGGTTGGTGATCTGGTGCCCGACATGAAGCTCCCCTCACCCTCCGTCCCACTGGTGCATTCTGAGTCCGTGGTGTGGCCCTCCATTTCCATGTGGGATGCAGCTCCCTCTTGCTCCGGTGCCACTGTACCTCCGCCTGATGATGCTGATACACAAAAGAACAGGGAGAGCAGAAAAAGGGGGGGGGCCGACAGAAGAAAGACAGGTTGAGTGCATGGCATACCGCTACCATTGGCGGACAATACAGACACAGCAGCCCCCTGCACTACGCCGTGCTCCTGGCCTCTACAGATGCAATTCCTGGGATATGGCCTACATCGCTATGGTGGACATCTGCACACATGGATGCCACAGGGGCATGTATACCTGTACTTGTCACTCTACTGCGGTGGGGTGGAGTGGCATATGGCCTGCATTACGGAGGGGCCTAGCCTATGGAAGTCGCCCTGGCCTAGGGAAACCAACAGCCCTCCTCCCACACCTAGACCCCTCAACTGCGCGCAAAGTCCCCAGAATGAGTGTATACTCACCCCCTTGTGTCTGCTGTGATGCCCTCAAGCGCCCATCCAACTCAGGGTAGGCCCACGCCAGGATCCGGAACATCAGGGGGGTCATGGGGCGACGGGCACCACATTGGGAGGCCATCCCCAGCTGAGCCTCCGCCGTCTTCTTGCGCCAGCGGCGAATGTCCTCCCATCTTTTACGGCAGTGGATGCCCTGTCTCTGGTGGACCCCCAGGGTCCGGACGTCCTTGGCGATGGCACGCCAAATGTCCTTCTTCTGGTGGGCGCTGACCTACATGACATGCACAGGGGAAGAAGAGAAGTCATTAGCAAGAGCACCGTCGAACTGAGTGGCCCCCATCCCTGCCCTTGCCATGTGGCACATGCATTCACAGTCCTTCATGTTCACTGCACTCTGCCCCCTTCCCTCTTACAACCAGCCCTCTCCACCCAGGGATAGCCCATACAACATGCTTCCTGTGTACCTACCTGTTGGTCTGGAGGACCATAGAGTAGCGTGTACTGGGGGAGGACCCCGTCCACGAGCTTCTCCAACTCCTGAGCTGTGAAGGCAGGGGCCCTTTCCCCAGACGCAGCAACCATTGTCTCTTCCAGACCGAGGTCACAGCAGTACTTGCAGTGTAGGTACTCTCCTGTCGAAGATCAGGTATCAAGTGATTGAACAGATAGAAAATGGCAGTCACGTCCGCGGCGGTGACATCCGCGGTGGTGACGTCCGCGGCGGTGCGTCTCATCACCGCCGGCGCACTTCATCATTGGCTCCTGGGACCCATAGAGTCCAATGTTAACCAATGCAGCTTTGTTCCGTGGTCTTCGAATGCCTACCGCGACGGTGTACAACACCAGCGCAGTTCCCTCACATCCCATTGTCACAGTTTAGAGGTCAGGCAGCCGCCATTTCAGGGGCCCACATGGCTTAATTTGCAACTGCGTCACACATACCTGGGCCTACACTCGACACACATACAGGAAGATTTTTGTCTTTGGTGTTGTGTTCTGTGTATCTGTGGGTACATACCTGGGACTTTGTTGACTCTGTGGTCGCTGTTGTCCTTCCTAGTCACCGTCAGCTTGGACATTTGAGAAGATGGCGGAATCCTCCGGTGTACCGACCGCTGGTGGACCTGTTGACAATGGAGGAGCGACATTTACTCATCACCTACAGGTTTGACCGTGCCACTATCCAGGAACTATGTACCCAGTTGGAGAAAGACCTGATGTCACCAATCTGCCATCCCACAGGAATCCCCCCTCAAGTGCAGGTGCTGTCAGTGCTCCATTTCCTTGCAAGTGGATCGTTTCAGACAACAGTGGCCATGGCATCAGGGATGTCCCAGCCTATGTTTTCCAACGTGTTGTCCAGAGAGTTGTCTGCCCTGCTGAAACACGTAAGGAGCTACATCGTTTTCCCTCAGGTGACTTCTATGCCCATGGACATATCCCCAACATCATAGGTGCTATTGATGGGACCCGTGTAGCTCTGCACCCCCCCAACAGGAGTGAACAGGTGTACAGGAACCGGAAGAGTTAGCATTCCATGAATGTACAGATGGTCTGTTTGGCAGACCAGTACATCTCGCAGGTAAATGCTATGTTCCCTGGCTCAGTGCATGACGCCTACATCCTGTGCAATAGCAGCATCCCTTTTATGATGGGTCAACTCCAGAGGCACCGGGTGTGGCTATTGAGGGACTCTGGTTACCCCAACCTGTCCTGGCTATTGACCCCAGTGAGGAATCCCAGGACCAGGGCAGAGGAACGCTACAAGGAGGCCCATGGGTGGACTAGGAGGGTGATCGAATGCACCTTCGGCCTCCTGAAGGCCAGGTTCAGGTGCCTGCATATGACAGGTGGTTCCCTATTGTACTCACCAAGGAAGGTGTGCCAGATCATCATCGCCTGCTCGATGTTTCACAATCTTGCTTTGCGACACCAGGTGCCTTTTCTGCAGGAGGATGGTCCAGATGGCGGTGTTGTGGCAGCTGTGGAGCCTGTGGAGCCTGTGGACAGTGATGAGGAGGACGCTGAGGAAGAAGACATAGACAACAGGGAGTCAGTCAAACAGCAATATTTCCAGTGACACACAGGTGAGAACAGTTTTCTTTTTACCATTACATTCACTTTCACACTTTTACCTCTATCCTGTCTGTCAGTTCATAGCAGTGTTTGGTCACTGAGTTGTACCTTTCCGTTACGGTTTCACAGGTGTGGTTAGCAACGTGTGTCATCTGCTTGCATCCTTCAAGGACTTGTGATGTGTGACATAGGTATGTTGGCTTTACAATTGGAAACGCATGTTGACACTGTCATTGATTATACATATTTACCAAATCACAGACTGACTTCAGATTGTTTTGTGGTTCAAGGGTGTTTATTTCAGTGCTCAAAAATGGAGGCGGGTAGTGATATGGTGATGGGGGATGGTGGAGAAATGTCCATGGCAGAGTCCAGTCCATTAATCACACAGGTACACTGTCCATATGGGCATAGGAAGTGGAGATGGGGCAGTTCCAATCGGGACAGGGTAACAAAGTGAGACAGTGGGAGGACAATCAGGGTGGTCTCATTTCCTGGCGGGGATCTTGCCATCTTGCTCTGTCCTGTTCCTGGATCTCAGGGACCGCTTGCGGGGTGGTTGTCCGTCTGCAGGAGGTGGGGTGCTGGTGTGGTGGTCCTGTGGCGGGGCGTCCTGTCCACTAGCGCCGGCGGAGGTGGTGGGCAGTTCATCGTCCATGCTAGTGTCAGGGGCCCCTTGGAGTGCCACGGTGTCCCTCATGGTCTTTTGTATGTCCTTCAGCACCCCTACGATGGTGCCCAGGGCGGAGCTGATGGTTCTGAGCTCCTCCCTGAACCCCAAATACAGTTTGTCCTGCAGGCGCTGGGGCTCCTGAAATTTGGCCAGTACCGTCGCCATCATCTCCTGGGAGTGGTGGTAGGCTCCCATGATGGAGGAGAGGGCCTCGTGGAGGGTGGGTTCCCTTGGCCTGTCTGCCCCCTGTCGCACAGCAGCCCTCCCAGTTCCCCTGTGTTCCTGTGCCTCCGTCCCCTGGACCGTGTGCCCACTACCACTGCCCCCAGGTCCCTGTTGTTGTTGGGGTGGTGGGTTATCCTGGGTTCCCTGTAGTGGTGGACACACCGCTGATTGACGTGTCCTGGGTACCGAGGTGTGGGCCCGCTGGGTGGGTGCTGTGCTGGTCTTACCAGAGGGTAGAAGGTCAGTGTTGGGCTGTGCCTGTGCAAGGGGAACCGACTGTCCCGAGGCCCACGATGGTCCGGGCTGGTCATCAGGATCCAGTAGGGCAGAGCTGCTGTCGTCACTGTGGGCCTCTTCTGTGGGTGGAGTGGAGTTGTCTGGACCCTCCGGTGTGGTGACGTTCCGTAGTGGTCCTGCAGGGATATAAGAGCATGATTAGTGCATGTGTGTGAGTAATTGTGTGCAATGGGTGGGTGTTTGCGTACCCCAGTGCAAGCATTCCTGTGTGTGGGTTTGTGTGAGGATGGTTAGGGGGTTGTTATGGGTATGTGCAGTGAGCATGCTTTGGTGAGGGCTGACCATGCTTTGTTTTTCCATGCGGGGCTTGGTGTTGGGATGTGTGGTTTGTGTTATTAGTACATTAATGAGGAGTTGGAGAGATAGGGGAGGGGGGTGAGGGTGGGTGTGTGTGATGGCATGCAGGTAGGGTGGGGGATATGATAGTTGAGATTTAACTTACCGGTGTCCATTCCTCCACTGACTCCTCCGAGGCCCTCTGGATTCATGATGGTCAAGACTTGCTCCTCCCATGTTGTCAGTTGTGGGGGAGGAGGTGGGGGTCCGCCGCCAGTCCGCTGTACCGCGATGTTGTGCCTGGATACCACAGAACGCACCTTCCCCCGTAGGTCGTTCCACCTCTTCCTGATGTCCTCCCGATTTCTTGGATGCTGTCCCACTGCGTTGACCCTGTCCACGATTCTTTGCCATAGCTCCATCTTCCTGGCTATGGATGTGTGCTGCACCTGTGAGCCAAATAGCTGTGGCTCTACCCATAGGATTTCCTCCACCATGACCCTGAGCTCCTCCTCGGAAAACCGGGGGTGTCTTTGGCGTGACATGAGGTGGTGTGGGTGATGTGTGGGGTGGTGTAAGTGGTGATGTGTGTGGTGATGTGTAGTGGTGTGTGGTGTATTGTGCGTGTAATGTTGTATGGGTGATGGTGTTGTGTGCCTCTGTGTGGTGGGGTTCTCAGTTGCTGTGCTTTCTGTCTATCTGGCCTTCGTCTCTGATTTTTTGTCGTAGGGGTTTGTGGGTGATGTGGGTGTGTGTTTTATATTGTGTTGGGTGTGTGGGAGTGGTGTTTGTATGTGTATCAGGTGTGTGTATTTTGAATTGTCCAATGTGGCGGTGTTTTGTAGATGTGTGTGTATTTTGAGCGCAGCGGTGTGTACCGCCAATGGAATACCGCGGTTGAAAGACCGCCACGTGGATTCGTGTGTCGTGATAGCATGGGCGTGTTTCTGTTGGCGTGACGGTGGAGGTTTTGTTTTCGCCAGTTTATCACTGACCTTTGGTGTGGCGGTCTTGTGTGGGTGTCTGAATTTTGCCAGATTCCGAGATGTGTGTCATAATAGCTTTGGCAGAATTCCGCGGCCGCCACGGTGTTTTGGCGGTCTTCTGCACGGCGGTAAGCGCCTTTTACCGCCAATGTTGTAATGAGGGCCTATATTGGATTTTTTCTTTTTTGAGCAGCCAAAGCCTTCTGACTAGAAGTGCTGTGCATGGTAAACCAGATGAATGTACGAATACAAACAAGTGGGTGGTGATATTAAACCATGAGGATGAGATTGAAGAGGATTTCAAATAAGGACAATTAGCAAGGCCACACACATAGGTTAATTAAAAAAAATAATGTTAGATGTTAGAAATGTGGTCTGCAGTTGGCAGTCAGGCCAAGTAGTGATCCTCACACTAGTCACTGTAAGGGAGATACACAGCTCAGCTAAACCCTGCTGATCCCCATGGTAGCTTGTATAAGCAGTCAGGCTTATCTCAGAGTTAATGTGTAAAGTATTTGTATAAACACACACAGTAACACAGTGAAAACAGAACAAAATATTTATCTAAATCAAACAAGACCATAACAACAAACATCTGACATACACAAGAAAATATATCACATTTTAAAGTAAAAAGAGTCTTAATCCATAAGAATCAATGGATGCGTTGCTTTAGAAAAAAGTACCTGTATTCGTCAAAGCTAAAGCTGCAGGGTCGAGCGTGCACTGGAAAAGCAAGCAATGTGTTGATTCCTTACTTGCAAATGAGGCCATGTATGATTCTTTCTCCACCAGGTCAGTGATGCGTTGATTATTTCCTTGCAGGAACGTGGTGTGTCGATTTCCAGACAGGCAGTCTCAAGTCTGTGCGGTGATGTTGCAATTTGACACCCAGGGTTGATGCATGGAAAATCTGGATGCATGGCTGCAATGAATCCACTCTGAGCTGGCACTGTGTCAATTTCTCTGGTGCTGTGTCGATTTTTCAGACGTGGTGCATGCGCTGCATCGATTTTTGTGCCACTCAGCTCCGGTTCGTGTATTTTTTCTCAGGTTTTACCAGCTTATTCTTCCAAGGGCACAGTGACTGGATATGGCACCCATTGGCAAGTCAGGTGTCTCAGCAAGAGAGGCCAGGTGCTGGCAGATGAAGCCTTTGTTGTCCCTTAGACTTCTTAACAGGAGGGAAGCTCAGTTCATGCCCTGGGAGAAGCTTCACTATCAGGATACACAGCAAAGTCCAGTCTTTCCCCTCTCGAAGGCAGAAGCATCAACTGCAGGCCAACAAACAGCAAAACACATATAGCAAAGGGGTAGTGCTCCTCCTCACAGCTCTTCAGCTTTTCTCCTTGACAGAGGTTCCTCTTGATCCAGGAGTGATTTAAAGTTGTGGGGTCAGCAGTCCAATACTTACACTCATTTCTGCCTTTGAAGTAGGCTAACTTCAAAGCAAAGTCTTTGTAGTGCAGAAGACCCTGCCTCGTCCTTGTCCTGCCCCAGCCACACTCTGGGGAGTTGAAGTCTATATTGTGTGAGGTCAGGCATATCCCTTTCAAGTGCAGGTGTCAGCTCCTCCCTCCCACTCTAGCCCAGGAAGACCCATCAGGATATGCGGAACACACCTCAGCTCCCTTTGTGTTACTATCTAGAGTGGATTCACAAACACTCCAACTGTCAGTCTGACCTAGACGTGGATTCAGCAGCCAAGTACAATGGTTAAGCAAGAAAATGCCCACTTTCTCAAAGTGCCATTTTCAAACTTACAATCTAAAAAACAACTTCACAAAAATATGTATTTTTATATTGTGAGTTCAGAGACCCCAAACTCCATATCTCCACCTCCTCCCAATGGGTAACTGCACTTAAAAGACATCTCAAGGCAATACCCATTTTATTTAGTCGCTAGAGATAGGCTCTGCAATAGTGAAAACCAAATCTAGCAGTATTATACTGTCAGGACATCTAAAACACACTAGAATGTGTCCTATCTTTTAAATACACTGCAAAGGTTTGGGCCTGGCAATTGGGTACACATGCCAGGTCGAACTGGCAGTACAAAACTGCACACGCGGACACTGCAGTGGCAGGTACGAGACATGTTTACAGGGCTACTCATGTGGGAGGCATAATCACTGCTGCAGACCCACTAGTAGCATTTAATTTGCAGGCCCTGGGCATCTCTAGTGCACTTTACTAGGGACTTAATAGTAAATCAAGTATGCCAATCAGGGACAAAGAATCATAATCACAACTTAGATAGAGAGCACTTGCACTTTAGCACTGGTTAGCAGTGGTAAAGTGCCCCGAGTCCTAAAGCCAACAAAAACAGGTCAGAAAAAATAGGAGAAAGGAGGCAAACATTTTGAGGAATACCCTGCAAAAAAGGCCAGCTCCAACATTACACATTGTTCAAAGGGTGCCAGTCATTGCAGGGTGAGGTGATGTCTAGGTATGAAGAATGTCAGTGTGAGGAGGAAAAGTCATGGGGAGGTTACTGAATAGATTACTGCCTGTCAGGATATGTGCGACTCACATGTAAGTGGTCTTTTTTTATAGTGGACCTGATGGCAGATTAGGAGGGTGATGCTCTGACTTTTTCTTTTGGTACTGAAGAAAAAAATCCTCTTCCTCCTGTACCAATGTGGCAGGAAGGAAATCTGCTCTGAGGTGTTGATGAATATCTTTCAAGTCTGACCCCTATTTGAATCTGCCTTTAAACTCCTCCTCCTTATCTTGATCAGGGTCCAGAGGTTCTGCATGTGGACACTTGGGAGATGATGGAGGGTCCCTAGCCTTAAAGGCAGCTAACACAGTCTATTTAATCATCCTCTGATTGTCCCCAAAAGTAGGGACCTGGGTGAAATAATGCCCTTTTATTAGCTAGGGAATTATCTTCACTTCAACATGGTGCTTTTTAGAGGCACTCTTTCTTTGATGCTCCATCAGAAAAGCAGGAATGATTGTACAAACAGAAGGTTTCAATACTCAGCAATTACTGCTAAATTCAATATAGCTACGAATGTGAAACAGTTTATCCAGGATGGTGGCTCTGAAGATCAGGTAGTAGCTACCATTCCCCTTCAACTTGCAGAGACTTAAAATAAAAATGCACTTGTTTTCTACACCTTCTGAGAGGGCTGCCTTCCAGACACCTGTACTCTGCTAGTTTCTCATTACCACACAGCCCCCGCATACACAAAAGCAGAGCAGGGGTCGCTCATTCTCATGTCTCCTCCTAAATCCTGGAAACCTTTGCAACACATCAGAGCCTCCACCTCTCTTCTTGACTTTGCATGAAGCTGAAGACTTGGCTTTTCGAATAAGACTTCTAGGGATGGCCATACATACTTGCTACGAAAAGCATAGATACCCTCACTGTTGATTAGTGTGCCATAAAAACACTGTTAACGTAAAGCAACATTCTGAAGACGTTAGGCAGCGATCACACTGACAAATTTCAATGTTTCTGTCCCATTTCCAAAAAAATTGTGGTTCTTGAAACTTCAAGTGCCAGCCACGATGACCACACCACTGAAGCATGTGCTAGGGCACACATGAAAATTACAATTATAACAAAATAATCAACAGACACTCAAATAGATCAGCTTAAGCTGGACCTCTTACTGGAGGCTTACAACTCTAAAAGTTCAAAATTAGGAAATCAACAGTGCACCTACACCTGGATTTTACAAAATAACGTGACATTTCTACCTCAAATCGCCCGGTAACGCCCAAGAACCAAAATAGGAAGTGGGACGTTCGACTTCCTTCTTTAAAGAAATGTGGCAGGCATTGCACAAAAAGGAAGCTATATTGGAGGTATGGAAAATTAAAAGATGGCTTGGGTAACATTGTGTCCATGGGCGCGAATGCTCACTACATACTGCGGTGAGGAAGATAGACGGAGGTAATGCAAGATATCGCTGGTGTACAAAGAATTGCCTGGATCTAGTTCTTAACAATAAATGAAAAAGAAGCATAGAATGTATCCTTATCAACACGTAGTGCAAAGCCTAGCAAATTTTTCATAAGAATTACAATAATCTCTCTAAAAGATGGGGCATGGCTAATCAAATAATGCCACTTATCCGAAGTATCTAGCATAAAATGAACTTATACATTTTATAGTTATCAGAGAAATAATGACTTCAGAAACGGATGATTCTTTTTTGTTTGGCCCCGGGGCATTGATTACTCTGCTTCACGACCTCCGTTCTTCTGCAGGTGCATTCGCCATTAGTATGATTGAATACTTTCATCCAGCAACATTCTGCAAAGCATAGAAGGTTATTAGCTGCCTACAGTGCAGGGTTGTTAGGAAAACAGATGAAACAGTAGGACAATTCCTAGTGCCATCAGGTAACCACCTTACTAGGCAGTGATAAATACCCTACTCTGTTTCTTGGGGTGTTTCCTGGGAGGTTTTGTAGGAGGTTTACTAATTCATATCTGAGGAAACAAATTGTTTGTTTGTACATAAATCCCAATAGCTGTTGCGAACATTATACCACACTTGTGGCATTCCTTATTTCAGCCAAATATCTTGAAACATTAAATCACATTCATTTGAAAAGTTTAGGTTGTGTTTTCCAGAACACACACACACACCATGGCGTGCATGCTGTTCTCTTTCTCGTTACTTTGTGTTTTTAGCACTCCTAGAAAGTGAAAACCAAAAGGAGTTTTAAAAAATGACCATTACGACGTTGCCCTGATTACTTACCAGTAATGCGTGTTACTCATTTTTCTTCTTTTTCGCCCTTGAGGTGACACTAATTACAAGCCAGGTACTCCGAATACAGAAAAGTGAATGCAGACCTACCTTTCCAAATTATATGCAGTAAAGCATACGACATCCCCAGTATCCTACTGAATTGCTCATGCCAGTATTACAAGGCTGACCTGGCCAGGGATGCTGAAATAACTGTAAGGAAGAACAGTAGGACTAGGAGTAATAAGGTTTCACCTGGAATCCAATCCTTGATTGAATTGCACGATGGGAGCTTCGCAAAGATCTGACGAGGTCCAGCGGGAAAAACGACAGAACATTCCTGTTGTCAAGGGGAGTCCGACAGGGCTGCTCTCTAGCATGTATACTGTTCCTATTCATCAACAGAGTTAAAGAGTACATTGAATCTCGTACAATTAACGTCTCAGAACCTGGTGGAAAGGTGGCAATGCTCCTGTTTGCCGATGACATTCTCTTGGTTTCAAAGGTTCCTGCTGGTCTCTATTACGATAGTAGGTATTTATTTATGTACCAGTTGGGACACCGTACTAGGTGTCATCACCTATATGTCACTTTCACCAGTTGGACGTTCTGGAATGTTGACAGAACGTTCACTGCGACTGACCAGGTTAAGGGCAAGGTGTTCCTAGCCATTCCTCTTGTGTGTGTGGGAGCTCACAATAAAGAAGGACTCTTAATGCTGTTGTGTGTGGTCATCATTATAGAATTAGCAGAGTTTCAACACACTGGACCCATCAGCATGCACCTCTCTGTGTGGTGCATCAGCATGTAAAACCATTTGAATTAAATATTATTGGGCATCAAGAAGTAAAACGACAGGCAAGTACTGGCAAATTTTACCTGTGTGTTGGTGGATGAACAAGTGTGACTTTACCAAGTGCTCTATGAACTAAATCGTCAAGTGCCATTGTTTAATACAGAGAAACTTACTTGGCAGTTCAACCACTTCAAAAGCTTCTTCCCTGTGGGTCACTGGAATGCATCTTGTATGGAGCGCAACATGTGTTACGTAACGTGTGTGTTCTTGCTTCACAGCATGCCTGTAGTGATGTTGCACTCAAGACCAGAATGTATTGAGTAAAGGAGTACAAAGGAACAGATCCGTTGTGGGGAGAAGCTCAGGCTCAACTGACACAAGGAGACTACACGTAATAGAACGTGGAATCTCCTTAGGTCAGCATCTGGGAGTATTCTAACTAAGAACAAGAACACACTACATATCCCCCCTCTTTACCCCTCAAACAATAAATAAAAACAATTAATAATAATAACATTAAAATTCAAGAAAATTAATTATGAATGTGGAACATGGAATTCCCCATGTGAATTGGAAGAAATAGCTATGTGTCCTAACACATAATCCTTTAACCACCCAGGAGGTGTCCTTTTCCTTTTTCCTTCCTGAAATCCAAACTCTGAATACTCCTACACCTGATCAGATTCACACGAACCACAACTTCCAGAGTTACTCTGCTGCACCCGGTCGGATACACTCAAACCACCACTTCCAGAGTCATCTCCAGAGCCACTCACCACATCCTCCTCTTCACTCAAAGCATGATCATCCAGCCTATGCGGAGACGTATCCATACTTGACACATTGTGAATCATAACCTCATCCTCTAGCCATTCCGCCCTTCCTTTCTCATACCTCTTACCGTTAATGTGGTCTTCACTACAACTAGATTCCTGTCCATCTTTAAGTAGTACTATTCGCTTAAGATTCCACACTCTACCATCACTGAGTTTGACGGCATTATGCAAAACCTCCATAACTCGTTCCGGATTAAAGTAATGTCTCTCACCTTTCCTTACCTTATAAGGTTTTTTAACTCTAAACCAATCTCCTACGTTAATTACCACTGACTTGACGTGATGGAGTTTGTCATAATAAGACTTCGACTTCTCTAGTGACTTATCCAAACTGTCTCTTGCCTTCTCCATAGACCAGTCTTGGATACCGGTCTTTACCAACCAAGTTGGTTTATGTTTGCTTCTCGGACTTCTTCCCCTCATAATAACGAAAGGGCTAAGGGCCAGATGTAGCAAAGGGTTTGCGCCTCGCAAACGGCAAAAATCGCCGTTTGCGAGGCGCAAAAGCCTCTTTGCTATTCAGAAATGCATATTGCGAGTCGGTACCGACTCGCAATATGCATTTCAGAATCGCAAATAGGAAGGGGTGTTCCCTTCCTATTTGCGAGTCTGAGTGGTATGCAATACCATTTGCGACCGCGTACGCGGTCGCAAATGGTATCGCAGTTACCATCCACTTCATGTGGATGGTAACCCACTCGCAAATTGGAAGGGGTCCCCATGGGACCCCTTCCACTTTGTGAATGGACCCAAAAATATTTTTTCAGGGCAGGGAGTGGTCCCAGGGACCACTCCCTGCCCTGAAAAAATACCGAAACTAAAGGTTTCGGTTTTTTTTTTTAAGTGCAGCTCGTTTTCCTTTAAGGAAAACGGACTACACTTAAAAAAAAAAAAAACTGCTTTATTGAAAGCAGTCATGAACATGGAGGTCTGCTGACGACAGCAGGCATCCATGTTTGCGAGTGCCTATACTCGCTATGGGGCCGCAATTTGCGACCCACCTCATGAATATTCATGAGGTGGGTCATTGCGACCCCATAGCAGGTTGCAGTCGGTGTCTGAGACACCGTACTGCATACCAATTTGCGAGGTGCAAATTGCGAGTCGCATGGACTCGCACTTTGCACCTCGCAAATTGTTACGTTGCTACATCTGGCCCTAAGTCCTGTTGTCGTATTCTCAGTGATCCTATATGCCCACAATGCCTTAAAGATAACAATGTGCCAATCCTCACCACCATCCATAGCACATTGAATGACACCCTTGATAACTCTGTTGAATCTTTCTACTGTACCATTGCCACTAGGATTGTACAATTAAGTGGTTTTCTGTTCAACTCCCACTCTCCTAAAATACTTCTTAGCTGCTTCCAACATAAATTGTACACCATTATCACTCAGAAAGTTAGAAGGGATGCCTTCAGAAAGGAAAACCTTATCCAAAAACTCCAACACACTGGTGGTATCTACTGTCTCCAATGTACCAATTTCAGGCCACTTAGAAAATAAATCAATAATAACCACCACAAATTCTTGAGAGTTACCCACCGGCCCTAAGAGATCCACAGTGACATATTCCCATGGTTGCTTGGGTATGAATGTTTGCTGCATAGGTGGTTTTAGGGTACATAAACTCTTGTCAGCAGAAGAACACACATGGCAGGTTCTGACAAATCTTTCCAATGATTTGTTTACCCCTGGCCACCAAAACAAATCCTTCACCACCGATTTAGTTCTAACAATGCCAAAATGGCCCTCTTGACACAACTCTAAAATTGCTTCTATTATCCCGGATGGGGGAATGATTCTATCACCCCTCCGAATAACATTTCTCACAACAGAAAGTTCGTTCCTGACCTCCCAAAAGCTTTTGCATTGTTCAGACAGCTGATCCTTCTTAGGCCACCCTTCTAAAACATATTTCAAGATAGACTGTAAATTGGTGTCCTCCTCCATTTCTTTCCTCCAACAATCTTTACTAAGTGCAAGGCTACAAGAATCCTGTACGAGAGCAACACTCCACTCATACCACGGATCATCAACACACCTTTCCAGCAGATTAGGTAATCTGGATAGCCAATCTGCCATTACATTATTCTTACCAGGGACATACACAATACGATATGTGGAATCCTTAAAGCGCATGGATAGCCTTGAGATCCTTGCCACAGCTAGTACATTACCTTCACATGTAAGTAATTTAATTAAAGGTTTGTGGTCGCACCGAATAGTGATGTCCTTGCCCCACACAAATGCTCGGAAGTGCTCCAGAGCCGAAGCACAAGCTAAGGTTTCCTTCTCAATAACTGAGTACTTCTAAGATGGGGACAGTGACCTGGAAGCGAATAGTATAATCCTTAACTTACCATTCCTATCCTTCTGAGACAAAACAGCCCCTAGGCCTTTGTTACTTGCATCCGTGGTAACAAAGGTATCTAACCTGGGGTCAAAACTTTCTAAACATGCTACCTTGCTCAAGTCTTTTTTTATGTTCTCAAACTCTTGATTACATGCCTCACTCCATGTAAATGAAGATTTATTTTTAAGTAATGGCCTTAAGTTGTAAACCTTGCTGACAAAGTTCGGAATAAATTTGGCACAAAACTCCGCCATGCCCAAAAATGATCTTATCTCTTCCTTAGTCATTGGAGGTGACGCACCCACAATAGCATTCACCAAAGATGCCTTTGGTTTAACACCATCACCACTTATCTCATGTCCCAAATACTTCACACTTCTTTTTGCAAATTTACACTTACTCAGTTCCACCGTTAACCCTTTATCCCCCAATACTTCCAACACATATTCCTACCGCTCATCATGCACACTCTTGTCTTTTCAAAAAAATAATATATCGTCCTGGAAGCACATAACCCCCTTGGACTTTCCAAACAGTTTGTGCATTAGTCGTTGAAAAACTGCTGCAGCAGACGCAAGACCGAAGGGCATCCTCTTGTATTGAAAGCACCCAAAAGGTGTGATTAAGGCCGTTAGTCCTTTAGAATCCTCAGATAAGGGAACCTGATGATAAGCAGGCGACAGGTCAATAGTGGAAAACCAGCATGCTCCCTCGAGACTAGAAACCATTTCCGTAATCTTAGGTAAGGGGAACCGATCAATCAGAATATTGATATTCAAGTATCGTAAGTCTACACATGAACAGATTTTCCCATTGCTGCACCGAGCTATTACTACAGGCGAAATCCATTCCGAACTTTCAGTTGGCTCTATTACATCCATTGATACCAATTTATCCAGTTCCTTTGAAACTTCTTCTCTAATCATGATTGGAACAGTTCTGACTTTATGAATTTTGGGTACAGCTTCCTTCTTTAATATAATTTTGTGCTCGAACCCAGTCAAATTCCCCAAACCTTTACTAAAGACTCTTGGAAAACTTGTTTCTATTTTGGACTCCAATGAATGTTTATCATCCACTATCAATACTTTTTCTTTGCAATTTGGGTCCAGGATCATCTGCAACTGTCCTTGATCCTTCCAACCCAGCACAGATGGCCCTTTTTTAGCTACATATAGTTTTCCTCTGGCGTTCCTGCTTTTGAATGTAAATACCAGCCATCGCAATCCTAACAGATCAATTTTTTCTCCGGTGTAACTTTCTGGCTGAATGTCTGGTGGGGCTAGTTGTTTGCCAATTTTTCCCACAAAAGATTTGTTCCATACAATACATTCACGATTGTGAAAGGTGAACCTGAGTCTGCATACATTGTAATGGGTACTCCTCCAATTTTCATGTCACATATAGGTTTTCCTTTGGTGTTTACCTCCGTTATATTAAGAATGAAATTCTTATCCTCATCAGTTCCTCTGGACTCTATAGTTTTATCCTCCATATCACATTTAACAAAATTTTCGCCTTCATATATATATTTGACTGTTTTCTTTTTCTTTTTGCAAACTTTTGCGAAATGGCCCACGACTCCACATTTGCTGCATCTCAATTTTAAAGCCGGGCACGATTTGAAATATGCCAGGTGGTCCTTGCTATCACACCTGTAGCATCTTCTTTCATTTTCTCCACTCTGTAAGCCCTTCCCAGTTTTGCGATTTGTCACTTTATAAATGCCATCCTCATTTTTTCCAGTAGATTTCAGTTCTGAGAAGCACCTTTCAGAAATCTCAGCCTTCCATACTATGGCCATAATTTCATCCATTGGAGAGTTGCCATTTATCCATAGCCTTTCCTGAATAGATTGATTATTACAATGCATGACCACTTTATCTCTAATAAGTTCATCATGAATTGCCCCAAATTTACAGTCAAGAGCCAGTTTCTGTAAGTCTGCAATGTAGTCATCCACCAGCTCACCTTTCTCTTACTTCCTCTGGAAAAATTTATATTGGACAATTCCAACACATACTTTTGGCACAAAATATTTGTTGAGATCTAGCATTGCGCCATTAAAGGCGCAAATATCGCCACTTACAGGGTGTTTGGACATCTTATTATACATTTTTAAACCCTTAGGACCCAAGGAATGTAACAAAATCCTTTTTTTCTGTTCAGCAGACATCTTGGGCCAGATGTAGCAAAACAAAACTTTGCGACTCGCATTTTGCGAGTTGATGCGACTCGCAAAATGCGAGTCTCAAATTGGAATGCAGGGAAAAAAAACGTGCCGAAATAGCGACTCGCACCCGGACTCGCAACACAGTGTGCGAGTCCGCAGATTGCGAGGGTGCAAAAAACGAACTCGCAATTAGCGAGTAGATGTCGCAAATTGCGATTACCTTGAAAATTGATTACAGGTGCAGCAGAACACTCCAGAAACCTCTCCAGAACACTCTGGAAACACTTCCTGGCACATGATGATGACATCACAGCCAGGAAGTTTACTAATACACCTGGGAGGAGGCAGGACCATACCCTTTTATAACTGCTGAATTTCACTCAGGACAAACAGCAGCTGCCATGGAGGGAACACCAAGGAAGAGGAAGCTGAAATTCTCTGAGAGGGAGCTGGAGGTGCTGACAGAGGAATGCTGTCAGCACTATGATGACTTGTTTGGGAGATCAGCCCTCAATGTTCCTGAAGCCACCAAGAAACAGCTGTGGCAGGACATACAGGACAAGATTAATTCCCTGGGGGTGAGCCATAGGACCATAGACGACATCAAGAAAAGGTGGTATGACCTCCACTCCCGGACCAAGGAGAGGGTGGCTGAAAGGCTCCAGGAGATGAGAGGCACAGGAGGGGGACCATCGTCTGTGCCACCACCCACACCCCTGGAAGAAAGGGTGGAGGAAACCTTGGAGCAGGAGGCAGTGTCTGGATTTGGGGACCTGGACACCTCAGAGCCCAGCACATCAACCGGTGAGTACCATGTGATTTGCCTGTACCCCTATCAATGCCATACCCCCACCCACCATGTATACAGGGGCATGCACAACCAAGATAGCTCCATTTCAGGGTAGCAAATGCCAGAATGATGCATTATGGGAAATGTAGTCAAGTAGGCAGTTCATAGGCAAATGTTTATTATGAAGTGTGCAATAGATAGTAGACACTGACAGTCTGTTCCCCATGTCCCACAGGTCTCCAACAATACACCACCAACACTCCAAGCAGCCAGGCCCATGAGGACACCTCAGGACCCGCCAGCACCCCCACCTGCACGGTCAGCAGCATCCCTGCAGTAGCCACACCTGCTGCAACAATTCCACAAGAGGCTGCCCCAGCAACAGGCAGGGATGAGACAGGTGGAAGCACAGGGCAGCCACCGCTGTGCAGGCGTCACAGGTCCATACCATCAGGGCTGCAGTCTGCATCCGGGCTACTTCCTCCCAGCACCAGTGAGGCACATCTGCTGCGTGGTCAGCGCCTACAGAATAGAATTTTGGGGAGGATTAGTGGTGTGCTGCACCGCTTCGTGCGCAATAACCATGCCAGCATGCAGCACCTCAACACAAGGATGGACATGATTTGCAATAACACTGGGGACCTTGCCCTTGCCATGAGGGAACTGGCGGGAGGACTACTGGCCCAGGCCGAGGGTGGGCGGCGCAGAGATCGTCAGCTCATGCACAGACTGGACAGGATGGCCACATCCATCGGCAGGCTCGCCATGAACACCACAGGCCTGTCGAGGAGGACAGTTGGGCTGCAAGTGGAGATGGGCCATTTCGCTGGGGATGTGGCTAGGGGCGTGGGACGTCTGACCCACATTATAGAAATGATGGAGACACGGGAAATGTCAAGGGGCACAGGGGAAACACCCCAGGACAGTGAGGAGGGCTCGACAGTGAGCAGTGTCTCTGTCACTGACAGCAGGGTGCTCAGGAGTGGCAGGCAGAGCACCACGGAAGCACCAGGGAACAGCCAGGCTGGCAGGAGGGGCAGAAGGTCTTAGAGATCACCCTGGACCATAAAATGTGGCACATGACGTGAATGTGCCACATGCCTGGTTAGCATTTTCATGCCCATGGACAATCAGTACTTGTGAATAGTTTCATTAATGCACTAATAAAACAGTTATTTTTGTTCCACTTAACAAATGGAGTTTTTGGTCAATAGGTGAGTATGGTGGGAGTTGACACGTACCGTCCAAAATATTGTGTTGCAATGTGTTCCCGTCTCAGTCTGCCTTGATTAGCTATACTCCTATCCCCATGATGGCGATGTGGTTGTTCTTGCTCTTCATCATCAGGATCTGGGTCTGCAGGGGTGAGAGGTAGCCCACGTCGGGTGGCTATGTTGTGGAGGATGGCGCATGGGCCACAATTTTGAATGCGGTAATGGGGGTGTATTGGAGGGCACCTCCACTGCGGTGGAGGCATCTGAATCTTGCCTTCAGGAGTCCGAAGGTGCGCTCGATGAGGTTCCTGGTCCTCTTATGTGCACTGTTGTATTGCCTCTCTGAATCATTGCTGGGTGTTAAAAACGGAGTCATGATCCAAGGCCTAAGAGCATATGCACTGTCACCTGTTGGGCACAAAAAGTACACTGTTAGGAAGTCCAGATTGTCGTGCACAGTGACCTGTGTGTATGTCTGCAAGTGTCTGTGGCTCTACCTAGGAGGTAACCGTCTCCGAATTCCCCACGTTCCAGGCGTTGATGTATCCCACTATGCCTAAAAATGTATGAGTCATGGGTACTGCCTGGAAATTTAGCTACAATGTCCGTGATGACATAATGGGCGTCACAAACAACCTGAATATTGAGTGAGTGGGTACACTTTCTGTTGCGGAAAAGGTGTTCTAGATTAGCAGGGGGGCATATTTGAATGTGTGTCCCATCTACACACCCTATGACATGGGGAAAGTGGGCAATGCGGTAAAAGTCCAGCTTGGTGCTGTTCATTTCTGCCTCATTCCTTGGTAAGTATATGAAGTGGGACATGTGCGTGACTAAGGCATCTAGGAAGGCCCTGAGGAACCTTGACACTGCACTTTGGGATACCCCACCTGCCACAGCAATGACCCCCTGATAGCTCCCTGAGGCCAAGAGGTGCAGTGAGCATAGCACTTGCACATGCGTAGGGATGGCGCAGCCACGCAGAGTCTGGTGTTCTAGCTGTGGTTTGAGTAAATCTATTAATTCTAGTATGGCTGCGCTGCTAAGGCGGTATTTGTCATAGATCTCTTCCTCAGTTTGCTGAAAAAGAGTCTGCCTTGTCCTAGATATCTTCTCCTGTCTGTGGCCCCTCCTCCTCCTCTGCTGGGCTGCGTGGACTCTCCTTCTCACTGCTATCAGGTATATCTCCGCCATCTCGTGTAACCCAGATGCCTTCTGGGTCTCCTTTTATACTTTGGTAATGGTTACCACCTGCTCTGAGTTAGTGGTAAATGGGACATGCAAACTGGGCTTTTTGCGACTAGTCGCAATTTGCGAGTTGCAATTGCATAAGGTTTGCGACTCGCAAATTGCGACTTGGTATTTGCGGGTCGCAAAATGGGGTCACAACGGATGCGAGTCGCAAACGGGTCCCATCGCTTTTTGCAAGTCGGAAATGGGCTTTTTGCATCCCATTTCCGATTTTGCACTGTCGCAAATAGCGATTCGGCCCGTTTGCGACTCGCAAAACTATCCTACATCTGGCCCCTTGTTATCTACATCAATAGCGCCTAGATAGTTTAAGAAATAGTCCTTCCACTCCAACCACTTGATGGGTGGTGAGTGACCCATGGCCCAAAATACTTGTGGAAGAACGATGGTAAAATTGGCTTGCGCCGTATCAGAGGCAAAATCAAATATACGATGTAACTTGAAGCACTTCTCAAAAATATCAATTAACTTGAAGACTTCTTCAACCCCTCCCCGGACCTGTTCTCAATTTGTTATATAACCCTTCAAAGTAAGGTAATTAAAAAAGTAATTTACTGTGTTTTTCTTTTTCTTTTATCGTGTCCAGAACACCAGCGTGTAGAATACTGTGCAATTTTTGATGAGACAATGTGGTAGAAGTGCGTAGGGTGACGCGTGTTATTTTGATAGTACACACGTCACTGTCGCTGAAGCAGCGTCTGATCGCATCTCTGTCGCTTGGAGACGCATTGGGGGAGTTAGCGTCTCCTAGGAGATGCTCGCAGAAGCGGCATCTGTCTCCCGGAAGGTGCGTCAGCGTGCTCCGTTGCCAAGGAGACGCTTCAGCGCGAGCCGGCGTCTGGTTTCCGGAGACACCCTGTCACGAGTGCTGCAACTGCGTCTCAGTTTCCAGGGAAACGCCTTGACATGAGTTAACGTCTGGTTCCCTAGGAGACGCTCGTGGTACCGCCGATAATTCCTTGAAAGACGCGTGAGCGCGCTCCGTTCCCTAGGAGGCGCTTATGGCAGTTCTAAAGATTGCGTGTACAGCAACGGTCTGTGGCTGCGCTCGCGCTCGAGTCCAACCAAAAAAATAATAATAATTAAATCTTCACTGACCACGAAGATGGAAATATCCCTCGACGGTCGGTTCAAGATCAGCACTTTAAAGCAGGACGCATTAAGGTCAGCAAGCTAAAATGAGCAATCCGATGAATGTTCGCTGATTAAGCCAAAATGGGCAATCCAATGAATATTCGCCGATTAGCAGGTAACCACTCTCGTCGCCAGATTGTAGTGATGTCGCACTCAAGACCAGGATGTAAGTAGAAGTATACACGCTTTATTGAGTAAAGGAGTACAAAGGAACAGGCCCGTTGCGGGGAGAAGCTCAGGATCAACTGACACAAGGAGACTACACGTAATAGAACGTGGAATCTCCTTAGGTCAGCATCTGGGAGTATTCTAACTGAGAACAAGAACACACTACAATGCTGTCATCTTATTTATCCAACTCGGATGCATAATCCAACTGTGACGCGTAGTGCGCAGTAACTTGAATACATTTGCACAACGTAACAAACGTGCAGCCATATTTGCTTTTGCCACATTAAAACATTAAACATATTAAAATGTTTTAACTACAGTCTAAAACCTGAATGGACATATATGGGTGTTGCAATTACCTTGAAAGTTACAGTGGAAGTGTATGTCAATGCTAACTTCTTTAGGCATATATTTTGTCTTTGGGCTGCAAATATCAGGTACTGCAGCACACTGGTAAACAGGTATAAAATGTGGTGAGTCCAAGCAGTTCTGTCTGCAGGACTGATTCATTTACAAAGTATTTTGATCGTGTGGTGGAGAAATTGTTAGTAGAACTGTTCTAGGAGCATTAATCATCATCTGGGAGTTCTGCACTTTACCTTGTAGTGTATACTTTATTCCCAGTTCTTCAACTGGTCAGTACAATAAAAGGAACATTTTTGGCACAATCCATTATTGCTATTGAGGGAACAGTTTTGTGTTTTTGAAAAATGGCACCAGTGAATGTATGGAATCTTTCTCCACCACAAGGTTATCTACCTGCGTCAGGGGACCCAGTTTAAAAATGCGAGGAATGGCGAGAGTATTTCACTAAATACATCTCGACATTTGATGACGATGAAGATTTCTCTGCTGAGAAGAAAATGAAAATACGGTTGCATTGTTTGCAACCAAGTAAGCTAAAAGTTTATAACTGCATAAACAAAAACAGAGTCTGGCTAACCAAGGACATGTTTACTCTAATTAATTTGAGGATTTAAATATTTACAACAAACCTACTGTTTGTGTTGCTGTGGATTGCTACATGTTCTACCACAGGAATCAAGGAAAAGAAGAATCGATTGATGATTATGCATCTACATTAAAAAAATAGCTTTCACATATTTGTTTCAGAAACCTACATGATGAACTCATTAGACATCAAATAGTAATGCAGGCACCCAGTCCGAGCATCCAGGATAGCCTATGGGCCAAAAGGGAAAGTCCTCTCCAATACATCATTGATATAATCAAAAGGGTGAAATTGACGGGAAGGTGTGCAAAAGCAGTGTTGTCAGGAAATAAGGAAAAGAAAGAAGAGGCAGTGGTGGCCAAGTTAAGTGGAACTAAATCTTGCTGTGTTTGCAAGAAGAAGAATGCAGAGAAGGCGAACTCGGAAGGAAAAACTAACACGAAAGGGTTTGTGATGAAAAGATGTTTTAGGTGTGCCAGTGTCACTCATTGAAAAATAAAACAAGTGGTCGGCACATAAACAAAAGTGTTCTAAGCGCTGATTTATAGGGAACTTTCAAAATGTTTGCCAGGGAAAGCCGAGAATGTTATGGTAAAAATAGTGGATGAAGCTGATGGTTCTCATATCAGCGCGTCAGAGAATGAAGAGTTAAATATGTGTGTGATGAGTGCGGATGAGCGTGGAGGATATGCGTATGTTGTAAATTTAAACTGGGAAGAATGAAAGGAATTTTAAAAAACAATGTGTAAATGTTAACAGGCGAGGTAGACATTTCAATTATTGAAGATTCAGGTTCACATTCCACAATAGTGAATAAAGATGTGTGGGGAAGAAATCTGTGCAAGCATTGGGAAGTGAGTTGGAACATTCTGATATTTCTATCAAAACATTTATAGGCGAACCGATTGATATTGATGGGTATGCAAAATTAAGATACCTTTCAGAACAGACGGGCCATGGGTAAACTATATGTTTCAGTTACAGGTCCATCAGTATTAGACTGGATATATCAAGTCAAGCAGGACATCCCAGTAGTAAAAAATGAATTTCAAGAGAAATTGGCAACTGGTACAGAGAGGCACGATTTGGGGAAAGGCATGGTGATAGCTTATCTTCCCTTATGTACCACATACAAAATCGATCTTATAACTGTCCCGCTGTACCATAGATTTTTCCTGACAAGGTTTTGCCTGTGTCTGGCCCATTTTTTAGTGGCTTATCCCCCTAAGGTTGTACCGCAATAGGGACCTAATACCCTATTCATGTGATATGCGTACAGAACAATTACAAATGCATATGTTTTTATTCTGTAAGCTGTACAAAGAGCAGAGGAAGGTGTTTTTAATGGCACTTCTTAAATCACTAAATATCAGGAGGTGTAAGGAAGCTATTTTTCATTTGCAGTTACTCCAGTTCAATTTGATATGGAAGGTTATTTATCGTTTTATTGCTGCAGTGATAAAAGAAAGGAAATATCTTGATTCTAACTGTTAAGCACTTTGCTATAAATTTGCATAGCTCAAAAAATTATATTTTAGATGACCAAATGACTATCCGATCAGGTATGCAAATTTTAAGAGGTTCTAATTATGTTACTGTTCATCTTATGTGCATATATCCCATTTGCTATTTTGTGATGCAGAGTTCGGCAAATAATATTTGAGATGACCAAACGACTATTTGATCAGGTATGCACATTTTTATAGTTTCCAATTATTATAATGATCATCTTATGTACATATATCCTATTGATATTTATTGAGGTTTCTTTTTATCTTTTTAACTTATTAATTAATTTTATACATATGCTCTTTTATGGATATTTATGAAAGATCCGAATATTTTTTTTTTTTTAATTTGAGTTGATTTGACTGGATATATCAAGGTAAACTTGGTATGACGTTTGACCCGAACAGTCCAGAACCAGTACTAATGGTACAGCCGGGGAAGGAATTTGGAATACTAAATACATTTTCTGCGGTTTTAACTGGGAGCACAGGGAAACTCAGAGGTTTCAGGCATACGATACAACTTACATGGGATGCTAAATCACACATGGATAAATTTAGGACTATTGCCTTTTAATTGAAGAATTACATAGGAATCCAACTTGATAAGTTACTAACTATGGGGATCATTGAACAAGAGGAGTCCTCAGAGTGGGTGTTGCCCTTGGTGGTGGCCAAGAAGGCTAACAGCAAGTTGAGGTTGTGTATAGATCTTCACAATCTTAATAACAATATTCTTATTGACCACTTTTCTTTACCGTGCAATAACAAAATGTTGGCCCTCACTACGGGTGTCAAATAGTTTTCAACAATTGACCTTACAGCTGCCTATCATCAGGTTTCTTTGAATCCTAAGAGCAGAAGTCTAACCAAATTCATTACACCTTTTGAAAGCTACAGGTTTAAAAGAGCACCTTTGGCTTGGCTTCTGCTGTGGTCACATTCCAGAGGTTGATACATGTGTTGTTGAAAAAGGTTAGGAATCTGTTAATTTTCCAGGATGCTATTTTAGTAATGGGTAGATCTAGAGAAGAATATGATCAAAAATTACTTCAGGTTCTCAACATTGTAGAGCAGGCATTTCCAAAGAGTAGCTAGTGAGCTGCTGTTAGCTCTCCAAATGCATGCCAGTAGCTCTCCTGTGCAGCAAAGCCAAGTAAATTAAAAGTTTTCACTTGGTTGAATTATTATATCTATACCAATAATAGTGTGCATTTGAGATGAAAATGTGGTTATGTTCAGAACTCATAAGCTGAGGTTTTTTTTTTAAAGAAAAGATTGAATTACCAAAATATATTTAATGCTGATATTTGAGGTATAAATTATGCAACCTTAGGGAGAACTATTACTAAGAGTATTACAGTGATGCCTATTAGACTTTTCATCCTTGGTGTGGTCTCGCATAACTTTTCGCCTCCGTTTCCCAGGCTGTTGATGTGTGCTGGACTCAGATTTTGCTATTTTTGTTACTCTGGGCACTTTACCACTGCTAACCAGTGCTAAAGTGCAAGTGCTCCTTTATAAAATGTGTATGTAATTGGTTTATCCATGATTGGCATATTTGATTTATTTCTAAGTCCCTAGTACAGTGCACTAGAGGTGCCCAGGGCCTGTAAATCAAATGCTACTAGTGGGCCTGCAGCACGGGTTGTGCCACCCACATAAGTAGCTCTGTAATCATGTCTCAGACCTGCCACTGCAGTATCTGTGTGTGCAGTTTTAACTGTAAATTTGACTTGGCAAGTGAACCCACTTGCCAGGCCTAAACCTTCCCTTTTCTCACATGTAAGGCACCCCTAAGGTAGGCCCTAGGTACCCCCAAGGGCAGGGTGCAGTGTATGGTTAAGGTAGGACATATAGTAATGTGTTTTATATGTCCTAACAGTGAAATATTGCTAAATTTGTTGTTTGCTGTTGCAAGGCCTGTCCCTCTCATAGGTTAACATGGGGCTACCTTTAAATCTGATTAAAGTGTAGATTCCCTTTGGGAGCGGATGGACATGCGGAGTTTGGGGTTTCTGAGCTCACAATTTAAGAATACAGCTTTTAGTAAAGTTGATTTTAAGATTGTTTGTTTAGAAAGTGAGCATTTTCTTGCTTGTACCATTTCTGTGAGCCTGCCTGTTTGTGGATTCCCTGTCTGGGTCAGTTTGACAGTTTGGCTGGTTGCACCTCACACTAGACAGTGACACAAAGGGAGCTCGGTTATAGTCTGCATTTCCTGATGAGCCATCTGTGCTAGGAGGGAGGGGACGAGTAGTCACTCACACCTGAAAGGGCTGTGCCTGCTCTCACACAATGCAGTCTCCAACCCCCTGGTGAGTGTCTGGGGCCTGCCCTGGGCAAGGCAGGATTTCACATTCAAGAGAGACTTTTCTTTGAAGTAGGCCTACTTCAAAGGAGAAATTGGGTATAAGAAGGGCACCCAAAACCACAGACTTCAGAACACTTCTGGAAACTAAGAGGAACCTCTGCCTGAAAAAGAGCTGAAGAGTTGAGGAAGAAGAGCTACCCTGCCTGTGACTGTGCTTTGTGGAGGTATCCTGCATTTGCTGCTTCTGCCAGAGTAAGAGGGCAAAGACTGGACTTGGTGTGCCTTCCATCTTGTGAAGATCTCCAAGGGCTTGATTTAGAGCTTACCTCCTGTTGTTTGAAGTCTCAGGGACAGCAGAGATTTCTCTCTGCCAGCACCTGGTGCCCATCCATTTCTTGGGACCCTGAAAGGAGAAGCTGTCAGCCTAAGAGGAAGAAATCCTCGCATAGAACGCCGTGCGGGGAAAAGATCGATGTAACTCCGATCTGTGGCTGGGAAATCGACATGCCGCCGGCTTCGCAGCTGAAATCGACACTCGCCTGTAATGTGACTGAACATTCGACGTGCAGCATAGCTGACAGAGGCTGGTGAGAACGCAACCCGCGCTGCGTGGTTTTCGGATCATCGTGCGGCTGGATTTCCGCCACAAACACTGCTGGGCGTGTAAAAACAATGCAAGGCCTGCCCGGACCCAAGAGTGCTGACCGGATCGACGCATCGCTTTCCTGTGGAGAGAAGAAACAACGCGCCCGACCTGACGAATGGAGAAATGAAGCAAGGTCTCTTCCGGGAGTGAAATCGACACATCGCAAGCCTTTTTTGACACACACTCGCCCGTGCGGGGTTATTTTTGACGCACCCAAGGTACATTTTCACTCTAACAGTGATAGTGTGTTCTTAAAATGACATGAAAACTCTTTTTGCTTTTTAATTGATAACTTGACTTATGTATTGTGGAGTTTTGTCATTTTAGTCTTGTTTTATTTAGATAATTATTTCCTATTTTTCTAAACCTGTGTTGTGTCATTTTGTAATGTTTTCATTAAGTTACTGTGTGTGTTGGTACCAAATACTTTACACCTAGTACTCTGAAGTTAAGCCTACTGCTCGTGCCAAACTACCAAGGGGGTAAGCAGGGGTTAGCTGAGGGTGATTCTCTTTTACCCTGACTAGAGTGAGGGTCCTGGCTTGAACAGGGGGTAACATGACTGTCAAATAAAGACCCAATTTCTAACAGTGCCAGTAGCACTGCAGCTATGGCTGTTATGTATTACACATGTAAAGGCATTCCACACTGACATTGACTTTTATCATCATAACACAAACCTTATTCGGTCATAAAACCTTCAAAGCATTAGCAATACTTGATATAATTACAATGTACAGATAACTTCATAGGTTTACAATATACAGATACAAATTTAGTAAAAAAACTTAATAGATAAATAATAAAAAGGTAAAAACATCATTCATTATTGACAATAAGACTAGTAAAAATCTCTCAATACATGTCCCAAATTATACATATTTACAGATTACAATGTTTAAAAAAAACAAATCCATATATACCATGCAGCCACAAGAAAATTTCTGACTGCATGGATCCGAATATCAGAGGTATCGCTCTTTAAAATCCTAAGGGCAATAGCAAATTGTTTAAAACCCAACATCTGACAGACTGGAGGAATCCACTTGCGTCGGGGAAGGATGTACGTTGTATAGAAGAACATGAAGTGTTCAACTGATACCGGAACAGTATTGCAGCATGGACATAAGTTGGACGCCACCGATGACCTCCAAATACCAACAAAAGACATTAGTGGTAAACACCCATAACGGAAGCTGGCATACAAACTCTTTCCCAAAGAGTCAGGAATGAGATTTAAATAGGGCTCAAAGTCGGGCTAACATTTAAAACCGAGAAATGCATTAATCAATCGTCCGTACGATGAACCATGGAGATAATTATTCCTGACATAGGACCAGTAAGCTGTTTTCAAAGACAATTTATGAGCCTTCCCTAAATCTTGTGGATTCTCACAGTAGTTCCTTAGCCCCAGGGTAGGAAGCCAGTTGGACACATGCCTATACCATGGCAGGGAGGCTGCATTAGGTCTTTTTAAGAGATCAATAATGGAGTCCCTATAAATAACAAGCTGGGGGGTTGTCCAAATTCTTACCCAGAAGAGTAATGGTCTTAAGGCTATCATATCAGATATGCAGTTAAGACCAAGATCTAAAAAAGATGGGAATCAGGGGAGTACTGCATGGGCATGCAAATAGTGTTCTAGCAAAATTATTCTTCCCACAGATAATTTAGAGGTTTTACAGAAACCCAACACCTCAGCGCCATAAGTAGCAGCATTTTGTACTTTAGATAAATCTTTATAGCCCGAGAAGTGGCTTTTGTGGCAATATTCTTATGAAAGCGCAAATGGCCCAAGATCTGTGTTGAAGAAGAGACACACTCTTATTAATCTGTTCTTCCCAGTGCAATTTGTTAGAAATCGTCACACCCAAATAATCTATTGAACTTACTTTCCCCAAGGGAGCCCCAGCTAAAGTGATGGTACATCTCCTGACTGGTCCTGGGCTAAACGGCATTAATTTTGTATTACTAGCATTTAATTCCAGCCCATGGTCAGTACAGAAGGTTATAAACCTATCCACGAGGGTCTGACGACCCATTGGGGTCTTGGAAATGAGGAGAGAGTCGTCCGCACAGAGCAGTATAGGAATCTTTTGCACATTTAGGGAAGGGACATCATTTTGACAGAGAGATACAGCTTGTACCATCTCTTTTATATATAAAGTGAATAAAGTTGGTGCCAGAACACATTCTTGGCGAACCCCCTGTTGAATAACAATATGGTCTGTTTGTTCACCCTGATTACCCCACCTCAACTGGGCATATGTGCCCTCATGTAACCGCTGTAGGAGATGGATTATATTCATTGGAGTACTTATTTTATATAGAAAATCCCATAATTTTTCGCTAGGAACCATACCAAATGCAGACCGAAGGTCCACGAAAGCAACATACAGATTTTGTATAGCAAGTGTTACACATTTATAGTATAAAAGTGCCAGCCTGAAAACCTGATCCACAGTGCTAGTTTTAGGGCGAAAACCTGCCTGGAGTGGAGACATCTCATAATGGGTGTCAGCCCAATCTAGAAGCCTTTCCAGAAGTTGTTTGGCAAAAACAAATTGAAGGTTGTCAATGAGACTCATAGGTCTATAATTAACAGGAGAGCTCACCACTACCTTTTTGTAAATGGGAACTATTTCAGTCCCTTTCCAAGTACTGGGTATCGGACCCCCGCTGCTATAGTGTTAGATATCATGTTTATATAACTGGACCAGATCACTGGTTCAGACTTATATAAATCCCCTGGTATCTTGTCTGGACCTGGGGCTTTTGAGGGTTTAAGGGAGTTAATTGCAGCTAGTGTTTCCTCCAGTGTGAAGACAATATGATCATCCTGTTTGCGCACATCCGTTCCCGAGTCACCAAATGGTAGGCACACTACAGCCGACTGCTGGGAGTGAAGATTATAAGGGGAAAAGTTACAGGGAAGAGCATATAGATTAGAAAAATGATCAACCCAACTTTCAGGTTGAATATGGGTATGAATTATGTTCTTACCCTCTCTATGTCTATCAGACAGTAATTTAAAAACAAAATGTTGTTATTGTGTCTGGCAGCATCCAACAGATTCTGCCAGATTAACTCATCCTGGCATTTCTTTGCCTGTGCTATACCTTTATAGTAGGCTAGTCTGGCTGTTCTGAACGCCCCCTGAGAACAGGACACAATGCCTAGCTTTAGTGCAAGTTTAGCTTTCGAACAATCCTTGTTAAACCACTCCCTATGTTTAAGTGAGTGATCGAATTGCTTAGTCCGAATTTTCTTGTAAGAAATATCCAGTAACTTGTGTGTCATTGTCTCATGGATGGTAAGAATTGGAATATTGGCAACCTTATGTCCCTCATAAACAGCCATAACATCAATAAACAATTTGAAGATCTCCCTAATCATAGATGGGTTGGACAACACTTTTAGCCAACTTATGTGAGTATGACTGTTATCCAAGTGTGGCTCCGGGACAACAGTGTGATGAGTATTCAAAAACCTCCTAAATTCAACACTATTTAAAGTAAGGAGCAGGGAGTTATGGTCACTGTCATACGAAAATCTACCTTCATATCCTCCAACATTGGCCATAACCTGACATCCAATAGAAAGTAATCAATAACACTAGACGACTGGCCTCGTTTGAAGGTGGGGGCAATGTTTGAATCAGAGTGCATTCGACCATTACAGGCCCTAAGACCATACTTAAGGCACAGTGATGTCAACTGTAGGGCAACACATGAGCTATTACAGGATTGCTCATTTGCCAAACGAGGAATACCCCATTGTTTATCCTTTTCAACTGTTAGGCCATTGCTTAAATAAGATTGTTTAAATGTGCAATTCATGTCCCCTGCAACCACTACCTTGGTGTTGGGAGACAGGGTATCTAAATATTCAGACAACTGAATCAAAGTCTGAGACTCCAGTCCCCATGGCCCTGACCTTGCATAAGTATTAATTGTAATAACCTTGAACCCTCTATTGAATACAAGCTGCACACCTAGTAAATTCGGGGAACCTATTTTTAATACAAGATGGTTGCACTGCACTACCTCTGGAATGTGACCACAGCGTCTACCGGAAGGGCCATCACTTGATATGATAAAAAAAACATCCAGGAAGACAGGGTCCACAACCCAAGTCTCCTGGAATAAGCATACATCCTGCTTGTTTATGTAACTAACCCATTCAGGATCCAGCAGTTTCGTGCCCAGCCCAGCCAAATTCCAAGACGTAATAAAAGGTTCAGCACTAGTTCCCAAGTCATTGGGCCCATGGCATTGGGCTTCCCCATAATCAACAGACTCGTTGGACATCCCAAGCCTACCCACCGAACCCCAAATAGAAATTGTTAGGTTGGAGTCAGGGCACTGGGCTACCCCGTAATCAACAGACTCATTGGACACCCCAAGCCTACCCACCGAACCCCGAATAGAAATTGTTAGGTTGGAGTCAGGGCACTGGGCTACCCCGTAATCAACAGACTCGTTAGATACCCCAAGCCTACCCACCAAACCCTGAGTAGAAATTTTTAGGTTGGAGACAGTGGATAGTCGATCAATATCTGATGGTAGATACAAATTGTTTTCAGCCAAGGCCAAAGCACACTTATGGCTAGTGTCAGCCTTCCCACCAATTGGATCTCTGCAATTTGTGGACAAACTTGCGGAGGGCGGAGAGGATTTGAGTCTAATACCAGCCCAACTAGACTTTCTAAGATAGCAAGTGCGCAATTCAAAATCAATAAGATAATCCATTGACAACCTGTCCACAAAACGAATGGAAATAAAATCAAAATTAGAGCCAGACTGACAGTGTCCACCCACCTCCAAAATATCTGCTCGAACAACAGAGAGGCACTTCAGCTGGACTCTCAACCAATAAATAACCTTGTTTAGCAGGGAATCCTGAGTTTCCACAGACCCTGGCGTAAACTTGGGTACTTCAACCATAAACAAGGTACCTCCTTGGTTCCCAGGGGCTTGAACCTGTTTCTTGTTTGCTAGCCATATCGTTCTGACATGATGTGGGGCATCATCAGGTGACTTGGTATGATAAGTTGGTGAGATGAGTGCTCCACTCAGCACCTGTGAACCAACCACCCCCCAGGATCCTCAATATAATCAGCAAATTTAATTTTACTTGATCTATCAGGCCCAGTAGAATTCCAACCCTTGTTACCAGTGGCACACTTGTGCCTTGTGGCCTCAAGGGGGGCCTGTGATCCTTCAATAGGGAGAGCAGGTAAAGTGGGAGGGGAAATGGAACCAGGCTGTGAATATTGATTGACTACTTGAGGCTTGGGTTCGGATAGAGCTGGAACAGTGGGTAAGCCCCCCGTGACAGGGTAGGGCACATCCAAACTTGGTCGGGAACACCTACAGCCACACCACAACCCAGGTTCCTTCGTCAATTGGTTCATCATTGTCAATACCAGATTCTTCACTTCGTCTTACTTGAGGTGAACAGAGGCCAAATCAAGGTTGCAGCGCAGCATCAGCGATCTATCCATACCCGGAGGTGAATTGATCGCATCTTCAATGTCCGCGCATGTCCCAGAGCATGTATGTGTAACAATATTGCAGGGTCCTTCTTCCTTCCCCGGAGGCCCATACCGGTTAAAACACGGGATATTAAACATCACTGAAACCTCAGGAGTCAGGGGAGGATAGAGAGCCTCATCCCCCGCAGGAAGGCCACCTGTAGTGCACAGTACATCATCCAACCCACTGCATTGCACTGGCAGTAGTTCCAACCTTGGAGCTTGAAGGATCGTCTTTGATTCAGTCTCCCTAGGTGGATTAGGCTGCAGTTGCTTTTTCTTGAATATATCTTGGATTTTTATAGCGGGGGGTCCTGTTTTAAAGGTGGTAAGTTCCAATTATTCCCTAAAATGGCCTCCATTTCTTCAATTAAGACATCCATGTCTTCTAGAGCGTGGCTTCCTTGGTTAGATAGAAGATTAGTTTTATTTTTAGACCGTTTCCTTTATTTTTTTGAGCCACTAATGTGAGCAGGAGTATCCACAGCCTTCTGTTTCCCCATCTCTAGATGGCAAAGTAGTAAACAACAGAAGGTGTGTAAAAACGGATAAGTCAAGCTTTAAAGCAAATCTTAAAGTTATAAAGTTACTTCTCTAGAAAATAGTAACGCCCAGCCTCTGTCAGAAGATGACGGGCGAAGATGGGCCCTCCTTGACCCGGTCTTGGCCTGGGTGTGCGCGTCCCGCACTGCAGGGGCCTAAGAGCACTTAAAAAAACGTGAGATGGCAGCAAGGGAGCCTGGGGGATGTAGTCCCACCCCAGGTTCAAGGCCCCAGGTTGAGTGTCCTCCAAGCGCGTCCCGCACTGTGGGGGCCTAAGAGCGCTTAAAAGCTCGAGATGGCAGCAAGGGACCCTGGGGGATGTTGTCCCACCCCAGGTTCAAGGCCCCAGGTCGAGTGTCCTCCAAGCGCATTACTTTTTATCATTACTGCTGACAACTATGCCTGAGGTGACCACTGCTGGTGATCTTGCATATAGTAGTCACTTATGTAATTTGTCTGATAAGCTGTCTGATAGCGACCTGTGGTCTGTATTACAGCACTAAGGGCCAGATGTAGGAAGTTCTGATTTTGCGAATCGGAAATTGCGAGTAGGTGCGACTCGCAATTTCAAAATCGGATGCAGAACGGTGTCTCAGACACCGTCTGCGATTCGCTATGGGGTCGCAAAGACCCACCTCATTAATATTAATGAGGTGGGTCGCATTTTGTGACCCCATAGCGAGTCCCTGCACTCACAGGGATGGTGGCCTGCTGAAGACAGCAGACCTCCATGTCTGTGACTGCTTTTTAAATAAAGCAGTTCTTTTTTTTTATTTTGCAGCCCGTTTTCCTTAAAGGAAAACGAGTTGCAAAATAAAAAAAATAACGAAACCATTTGTTTTTGTTTTTTCAGAGTAGGCAGTGGTCCAGTGGTCCATTGGACCACTGCCTGCTCTGAAAAAAAATGTGGGCAACATTCACAAAGGGGAAGGGGTCCCATGGGGACCCCTTCCCTTTTGCGAATGGGTTACCACCAGTGCGGTCACAAAGCAATTTAGCATTGCGAGTCGCAAATAGGAAGGGGACACCCTTTCCTATTTGCGAGTCGCATTCACAATTTGCGAGTCGGTACCGACTCGCAAATTGTGAATGTGCAGGGCGATAAGCATTTTGCATGGCGCAAACTGTGATTTTCGCAGTTTGCACCATGCAAAATGCTTGCTACATCTGGCCCCAATAATGTTAAAAGTAGTATTAACGCAAAATGTATTAAATACAAATTATTAATGAATGTAGAAAATGATTAACGTTGGAAAATAATGTGCACGTTTGAAAATGTCCCCGCAGAGAGCGATCACCAGGATTCATGAATGTACTAATAAAACGAATAGCAGATATGAAATATAGAAAAACGTACAAAAATAACGTAGCAGCATGTCATATTGAGAGATATAACTTGTGTTTTGCAGAGCTTAACTTAGCCAAAGTCGTGGCCTAGTTTTGCCAGGCCTCGTGCAGAAGCTGAATTTTAACGTTAAAATGAAAGATGCTGCCAAATCAGACCAACCATGAACTGCTCATCGTTTAATAAAATTTGTCTAGCTGTAACCTTTGCATGAGCCGACAGATAGGAGACGATGGAACCAGAATGTATCAACTACTGTGTAAAGCGTCCAGAGTGTACTTTCACAGGACTTGAACAATAGAGCCACTGACTGGAGAAGAAGATGCAACATTTTCAATACCTGACGAGCCGGATGATGAAGACATCGCAAAGTGAACCAATCAACAATCTGAGAACTGTACAATACGAAAATTTATAGATTTGGAGTAAATATGCAATTGGACAGAGTAATAACTGGTGATTAACTGACCAATTAAAAATTGGAGGATAGTCTGCGTGACTTCGATATAATGCTGTGACAAAGGGAGAAAACTTCAAACGCGACCACAGATGAGATGCAACTTCAGATGAGACGGATAGAGAGAGATGCCTAGGCGATTTGAGATTCTGTCATTGGGCTCATACTCTTGAGAGCCTAATGTGTTGCTGATCAATTGATGACCTGGGGACGAAGACTGACTTGTTGCTAATCCATACCAAAGATAGGTAGATATGACAATGTGATTGAACTAACTTTTGTGCCTTTTCTTTCTAGGTACCAACTGCGCTGTTTTAAATAGTTTTTCTTTTAGCTAGATGTTTTCCAAATTCATGTACTAAACTGTTTACGCATGAAGTCCCATATGCTGATGCTAATCTGGGTTAAGGGATGTTCCGACCTTATGAGTGACAAACACAGAGACGAATGATTGACAAACTGATTTGCTGAACTCTCCTACTCATGTTGACTTATTCATTTCTGATTCGATTATTGACTTATGCTATTGCTTTAGAATGTCCTCTGATGCAAGTTTTGATTAGACTATGGTGGTCATTTTGAACACGGCGGTAACAACCGCCGTGTTCATGCTGGCAGTTAAAACACTGACCGCCAGTGACCCTGGAACACCGCCGGCCAAGTAATGAACATTTCTGTGGGTTGGCGGGCGGAAACATAGTTTCCGCTCACCGGCTCACAGAAAGGCCCGGCCGGGACATGTGGAGCTACCATCAATGCCTCACTGCCCAGCCTGCGCGACGGGGCACTGCACCGGGGCCCCTGCACTGCCCATGCAAAGTGCATGGGCAGTGCAGGTGCCCCCAGGGGTGCCCCGGGGCCCCCGCTCCGACAGCCTTTCCCTGGCTGGTGGAAATGGAAACATTATCCGAAGGGTAGTGCAGCTACCCTGTCGGAATGTGTTTCCACTCACCGCCAGGCTGCCTGACAGCGGAAGCCTGGCGGTGAGTGAGGGCCCCCAATGGCGGCCCTCACCCTGTTCAGAATGAGGTGGGTTGGCCTGCCATGCCAGCTGGTGGTTTCAGCTGCCAATGGTGGCATGGTGGGCCAACCCGCCATGTTCGTAATGAGGGACTATGTTTTTGGTGCCTTCTAATGAATTAATATGGAATTGCTGACGTGAATAAAGTTTAATTTATTTTCATGAATTAGTATTGTAACTAATAGGGAATAAAACTACTAAAACGTATAGTGAGTTGTGTTTATTCATGACCGGAGGGTCATGGGGTGTTATTGTTTCTGATTTATTAATGTTGATGACTAATGTTTATTGAATTGCGTATTAATTATTAGAGTGACTGCCATCAACCTAGCTAGGATACTCCATGCGAATCAAAAGGTTCATCGACCTATACGCATCCCCTTGCAAGTTTACTTACGAAGGACCAGGCACGCTAGCAGTTTTTGGTAGCAGCTTGATGGTTAGTTTCCTTGGAGAATATGGTAGTATTTTAAGGTTGGTTAGTTATTCAATTTTGAGATTTGAATTTTGTTTTCTGAAATGGCAATTGTAGCAAAGATGATGTCCTCTTACGCCTAGAAATGACTTTCCCAGATACTGGATCCTGCAAGTAGAGTTGGGAATGTTCTCTGCGTTTTTAGTGATAGTGTGAAAGTGATAGGTTGCAGTTGCAAAGGCTTATGCAAATCGCAGGTGAATTGTGACACATGTGAGAAAAGTAGGGAGTCTAAGTACTCCAGATGAGGTTTTAGTAGGAGTGTGCGTACTCTGTAGTATGAAAGTAGGGAAGTCGTCAAACTTCATATGTGTGTGGCGCTTTGTGCTAAAAAATGTTCCACGTGGTTGTTGATGATGTACGGACCCTGCGTGGTCTTAAACTCCGGAGTATATTGACAAGTGTAGGAGACACTTGGTTATATGTTGTAATCTGTCTGTATTTAAGTAGGTTGATCGGGCGTGGTCAACAAGTCGGTGTGTAAGTCAAATGAGTAAGAGGAATTCTTTGAGATTTGGTGAGTCCTATGTGCACCAGAACAGACCCATTGATCAGTTGAGAGTAAAACTTGCGGGTCAAATTTTACTTGCAAATGTGGGAGACTGAGAAAGAGGAATAACTGTATAAGCGGAAGGGCCATCAGTGAAAATCTGTAAGGTCTCTGAAGTGATTGTGTTACCTTCCTGTAGTAAACCAGCAGATTTATTTTTGATTATTGGGTAGTGCTCGCAATAATTTGCATTAGTTTGTGTGAATTGGAGTTTAGGAGGACGAGCCGCAAGACTTTGTCAGCCGTAGTGTGTATGAGTGTGACATCATTTGAGCTGCGCTGGGATAGGATGGTTACTGAGAAGAGTCACGAGCAGATTGGCAGCCGTCCATGAGAGGCAATCGGTTGAGAAAGCAGGTGAAGGGAATCTAGGGAGATAGTCATTTCCTGATTTGATTTCAATACACAAAAGATAGAAAATATTAAGTTTTTTAAAGTCTTTAAGTGTGCCATGAAGGGTGATACATACATTAAGGCAACTGTAAGGGAGGGTTCTCCGGCTTACATTGTGATGGAGGATTGAGGTGTCGCGCCATGCCATTGGTTAAAACAATGGTGCAAATTGACAGAGAAAGAGGGAGTTTTAGCATTTCCAGAGCATGGAACGTTTAATTTGAGAATTTGGGATCAATTGCGGATGACGTTATATGAGACAAAGCCCCTTCCGAGACCAGCACAGTTTGAGGCTTTAGCGGTTTGGGAGCTCATAGCAAGACAACAGCTGGAAATAAAGTTTCAAATGAGAATAAGAAAGGTCGAGAAGTCTCTACCAGAAGAAAAATGGGATTGGGAACAGAAGAAGTGGAGAACAGCGACATTACGGGGTGAGAGAACATGTGCAGGTAATTTCTTCCCTGGGTCAGAATTTTGATGGATCCAGGCCACTGATGGATCTCAGTCCACTTGTCGCGCTTCCCAACACAGTAAATGGTCTGAGTGCAAGTCAGAGCTTGAAGGTCTTGACACCAAAACCCCCAGGTGGAGTGGTGCAGCAGGTGCCATCACCAAATGCGAGTAACATTACTTTACAAGGATTAACTGCACACCAGCTGAACAAGCGGTTAGATAGTATGAACACTCCACAGAATATGTCCAAGAGTGAAGAGCAGATTGATCGTGTTAGGTTGAGTACAGAAATAGCGGAACTAGTCGAAGGGACAATGGGAGTGAATAGGTTGGAATCCTATACTGAAGAAGAGTTGAGATACTTATGTCCGAGAATCACGAGAGAAGTGGGCAGGATACATCAGGGATTAGCAGAATTAGAAGAAAAGCATGATTTTGAAATTGGAAAGACAAAATATTTGAAACGGAGTTACAGGTTAGATTTTGAGGCAAGGATTTTGAACTCATGAGGTCAGCCGGAATGAAAGTGCATCTTTAAGAATTATTGCAGAGTGCTCAGACCTGGGGAGCATTGGAAAAGTGGGAAGGCAGATTGGCAAAGAAGAAGGATAAGCGGAAACAAGATTCACAAGAAGGGTCTTGTCCTGCCTATTGGCTTAATTTTGTTTGACCAATGACTTTGTGTTTCACCACTGCGCATATTAGTTGCTCAATGCTCACCAGTGGCACATGGTATGTTTTGTTCAGTTGAGCCGCCTATTGGCTTTGACATGGCATTAGCCATTACTTTCTGTATCCAGTTTCGCCGCCTATTGGCTTTGACATTGCATTAGCCATTACATTCTGTATTCTGCCTATTGGCTTTGACATGCTGTATCCAGTCTAGCCGCCTATTGGCTTTGACATTGCATTCCTATTGGCTTTGACATGATATTATACATTGCATTTTGTATTCAGCTTAACTGCCTATTGACTTTGACATGATATTATACATTGCATTTTGTATTCAGCTTAACTGCCTATTGGCTTTGACATGATATTATACATTGCATTTTGTATTCAGCTCAGCTGCCTATTGGCTTTGACATGACATTAGATATTGCATTTGATATTTAGGTTAGCTGCCTATTGCCTTTAACGTGGAGTTAGACATTGCAGTTGAGAATCCAAGCTGTATTTTTCCAAGCTGTGTTTTTGCACAAGATGAACCAAGATGTTTTTCTCACAGTAGACTAGACCTGATAAGAGAGGGTACATTGGTTGTTTTTCTCCGCTTGAGCTTGGGAAAAGGAGAAGTCTCGGAGACCTGGCCAGTCTCCAAAGACTTGCGTAGTTTTCCCGAGTCTGAGAGGAGGGGGCACACCTTTGTAACGAATGTCACAGGCTGCAGAGATTCAGATTCGGATCTGCCTGACTTCGTGCTAGAACTAGGCGCCAGTTGCCAGCATCCCGTGTGGGTAGATAAATCTCTTTCTCGCAGCTGACAGGGAGTCATCAGCTTGCAGACCCTAGAAAGATGAAGCTGTAAATAGTTTCCCACACGGTGAAGTATTTGTTTTGCTTTGCATTCAATATCTTATAAATATAACCTGCTGTGTATATTGCAAACTGATATATTTTGTTTGATTAACGTGTGCTTGAAAGCTAATAATTCGTCATTCATAAATATTGTGGTTGGGGAAGAATTAACAACAATAAAAGTCTTCTTTGAACTCAGAAGTGCATTTCTGGTATGTTATGTAAGTGCTAAGAACTAGATAAAAGCAAAAGCACTACATTTGGTACCAGAAGTGGGGCATTGACGAATTAGTAGATTTCTACGTGCACACTTTAAAAGTGTAATTGTTTTTGTTGTTTGGAGAATTACAGGAATTGTTTTCTGTTTGGAGAATCACAGAAGCACAGCAGACCATGTTTGAAGATGCATGTGTAGCTAAACTACCTGATAGTGCTTTGAGAAATAATTTCTGTTGTGCATATTTAGAAAATGTGTCTTTTGGAAGCAATGATGACAGAAAGGTTTGGATACATTTATCTGCTTACAGAGAAATGCAGGAGAAATGTAGGCAGTTGGAACATGAAAATAGGAATTTACGTGAGCAAATTAGCCAGACTGAAAGTTATAAAAATGCTGTTTTAGAAGAATCTTTCTTTTCCCATTCCAGTAATGAGGGGGTTAAGACAGCTTCCAGCTGCTTTGAGTTTTCGTGTGAGCCAGGGTTTTTGGCAGCCAAAATGCATTCCTTAACTGATAACACGAACGAGAGAGCTCCGAATGTGATTTACGAGTTACCGTTGCAAAATGCACAAGTAAAACGAAAGAGTTTAGAGCAAGAGACACCGAGTTTCATTAGCTTGTTTGATTTTTGGAAACAGAATAGCCCTCATTTGAGTGAAATCCTAACACTTTTGTATATGGTCACTGTGAAAAATAATATGCAGTTGCGCGCTCGTGATTTGGCAAATGAAATAATGCAGACTTTAGGTTTCTGCGCAGTGCAAGAGGAAAATACTGATGTACATGTACTTCAAGAACAAGGGAAGAAAATAGTGCCCCTAGCTAGAATCATACACTGGATCTGGTACTTGCAAGACAGGGCTAGAGTACCACAGGTAAAAGAGTCACTAGTGAAATTGAGTGCACCATTTGAACTCGTGTCCACTGAGGATAAAAAGCATGTTTGTTTGACTAAGGATTCATTGACTGAAATGTTGTTTTCTGGCACAGGAGAAGGAACGGTGTTGTACAATGTGTGTCAGATTTTAAAGCAAGAGCTACGTGAGATGTGTCATTTTTATGCGGATTCTTGGTTCATTGCTAATGTTTTAGCTGTTTGTTTTTCCACATGGCTTGCACCTAACTGGTTCAATTACCTTGCAGATGTTAATGAGAAAAATTCAGAGAGAGAAGTGTACACCCAGAATTCTGCCTTAGTGGGGATGGCTAAGTGGGTGCCCCAGAAATGTGAACAGCTGAGAGAAAAAGCCACTTACAGGTGGGCAGAGATGAGAGAGATGCACATTCCCCTAGATTTGATAAAAACTGTGCAGCACGCACAAAAGCAATCTGTCATGCAAGCAGTCACAGAGCAGTTGGGGAGAGGAAAGTTACCAGGACAGAAATGGCAAATTGATCAGGTTTTAGGGAGAGTCATTGCTGCAAATTACCAAGGAAAAATAGAAATTATGCTGATAACTAGAAAATAATCTGATTCATTCAAAAAATTGGAGACAGAATGGCCCAAATTGGCAAAAATGCAGTGAATGCAGGTTTGGTAAAAAATGAGTCTGCCCCAGCCCTTCTGACAGTGCAAGAAAAGGGAAGCTGTGGTGCAGCAGATAAAAACCTCAGTGCTGATGTGTGGGCTGAAGCCCCAAGTGACCCTCCAGAATCTGCAGAAATTCTAACAAAGGGCCCCAAAAACGTCCTGCTGATTATAAAACAGGGAAAGAAAGAGGAAGGGTGCAGTTTAAATGACAAATGTTATTTGCAAGAAAAGTCATACTTGTTTCTTTTGCAGATCCTACCACGTTTCGCCACTGTCCCTGAGTGTGCTGTGTGGTCCCCCTTCCGGTGTGTGCGTGTGGGGTCGGGGAAGGGACCGAACCCCCAACCTGAACCTGGCTGAGTAAAGTGCCAGCACCATGGATCCATTTTTGCGCAAACTGCGCCTTCAGTTCAAGTTCAACTTGTTTGATTGCATTCTTCCACTGGAACTAAGCTGTGTTTTTTTTTTCCTTCCTTCTCGTATGGAACTCTGACTTTTGCTTACCTTCCAGCAAACCTTTCAGGTGGACCGTGCACCTTTACATGAGTAAAACTCATGCCACATCAAATTGCTAACACTGTTGAATTAGAGACTCATTCAGAGTACAAATTGCTCAGTCTTTTCTATGTAGATGTATCTGATGTGAAAGGTTATGAGATCAATGTGTTAATTCACTTCTATTGCTTTACAGGGATTGCTTTGATCATTCAAATGTGACTTGCTGATAATGTTTCTTTTTGTGCTGATGTTTTTTGTTTTTTGTTTTTGTTTGAAACAAGAGATAAGTGAAACAAAAATTCATTGGTCAAAGGGCGGAATGTCCTGCCTATTGGCTTAATTTTGTTTGACCAATGACTTTGTGTTTCACCACTGCGCATATTAGTTGCTCAATGTTCACCAGTGGCACATGGTATGTTTTGTTCAGTTGAGCCGCCTATTGGCTTTGACATGGCATTAGCCATTACTTTCTGTATCCAGTTTCGCCGCCTATTGGCTTTGACACTGCATTAGCCAATACATTCTGTATTCTGCCTATTGGCTTTGACATGCTGTATCCAGTCTAGCCGCCTATTGGCTTTGACATTGCATTCCTATTGCCTTTGAGATGATATTATACATTGCATTTTGTATTCAGCTTAACTGCCTATTGGCTTTGACATGATATTATACATTGCATTTTGTATTCAGCTTAACTGCCTATTGGCTTTGACATGATATTATACATTGCATTTTGTATTCAGCTCAGCTGCCTATTGACTTTGACATGACATTAGATATTGCATTTGATATTTAGGTTAGCTGCCTATTGCCTTTAACGTGGAGTTAGACATTGCAGTTGAGAATCCAAGCTATGTTTTTGCACAAGATGAACCAAGATGTTTTTCTCACAGTAGACTAGACCTGATAAGAGAGGGTACTTTGGTTGTTTTTCTCCGCTTGAGCTTGGGAAGAGGAGAAGTCTCAGAGACCTGGCCAGTCTCCAAAGACTTGCGTAGTTTTCCCGAGTCTGAGAGGAGGGGGCACACCTTTGTAACGAATGTCACAGGCTGCAGAGATTCAGATTTGGATCTGCCTGACTTCGTGCTGGAACTAGGTGCCAGTTGCCAGCATCCCGTGTGGGTAGATAAATCTCTTTCTCGCAGCTGACAGGGAGTCATCAGCTTGCAGACCCTAGAAAGATGAAGCTGTAAATAGTTTCCCACACGGTGAAGTATTTGTTTTGCTTTGCATTCAATATCTTATAAATATAACCTGCACACATACACAATATTGCAAACTGATATATTTTGTTTGATTAACGTGTGCTTGAAAGCTAATAATTCGTCATTCATAAATATTGTGGTTGGGGAAGAATTAACAACAATAAAAGTCTTCTTTGAACTCAAAAGTGCATTTCTGGTATGTTATGTAAGTGCTAAGAACTAGATAAAAGCAAAAGCACTACAGGTCTGAAAATGTTCAGAAAGAAAAGGATCTGGTAAAATGTTTACCAATGAGGGAGATTCCAGGAGGGCAGTTTGTTCACGTTCCATGGAACAGGAGTGATATCCTGTCATTCACAAATGATTATCCAAAGCTGAGGGAGAAACCGGTTGAATGGTACCAGGAGACAGATGGAATTTTGAAGCTTTCGAAATGTCTGTGTGAAGACTTGAAGACTCTATTGGAGATAGTGGTTCCAGCTGTTTTATGGGTGGAATGCAAAAGAGCTGTAGATTGGCCAACTAGTGAGCCAGAAAGGGATAGGACTACAGGTGCACCATCTCCTGAAGTAACAAAGCATTATTATAAGGTGATTGAATTCCTGAAGATGAGAATTTCACCTAAAATATTGATTGGCAGAGAATTGACAGGACAGTACAGGAGGTAAAGGAGTCAATACATGCGTACTATGAGAGGTTGTTGAAAGCATTCAAGGAGTACAGTGGCAAGGAAGCTATTAAGCCAAAAGACATGTTACACTTTGTGTTCAGGTTTGTGGAGGGACTGAGACCTGAAATAGGTCAGATGATTAAGAGTCACTTGATTTGCTGGCAAGCGAAGCCGATTGATGAGGTGTTACAGTATGCAAAATACTGTAGTCATGAGATTGAGTTGAAACAGAAAATTTTGAAGGAGAAAGCAATGGTAATGCAGATTAAGGCAGCACAAACAGGAGTGCAATGGACTTTTGTTCAGCAGATACCACAGCAGCAGGGAACTGTCATGTTCCAGCATCAGGTGAGAGGTAGAGGACCTGGGATTAATATGAATCGTAGTCCAGATTTGAATATGGTAGTGGTTCAAAATGATGTGCAAGGGATGAAGAAGATGTTACAGTGTCATCTTTGTGGAAACGTGGGACACTGGAACAGCGAGTGTCCGATGATGGTACAGGATGGTATTGTTCAGCAAAGTGGTGATGTCAATACATTTCAAACTGTAAAAGTCCCAAGAATGAGAGGTTTTAATCCACATTTTCAGAGTAATGCAAATCAAGTGCAGAATTTTCAACCCATGCAGCAGTTGCAAATGCCCAGTGCACAAATAACACAGTTAAAACCAGTGCTGCAGCAGGTTCCCATGGTACCTAGAGAGCAAATGCAAATAACTCAAGCCCCGATGGAGCAGCAACAGGTGGTGCTTACTCAACAGGTCACGGTTCAGAGACAAAATAGAAGTAGTAACACCGTGTCCCAATTTCCATCACATAGTGAGAATGAAATAAATGGTGACTGGTTGAGTGATAGTTCGGATGAGGAGCCATGCATGCCTGCAGCGTCTCTAGAGGTAGATCAGTGATGACCTTTTGTGAGAGGGAAGGTGATGGGACATAAGGTATAATTTCTGGTGGACACAGGAGCCACACATTCCACAGTGAGGAGTGTAGAAGTTCTGAATTTACCTCTTTCAGGGAGAACAGTACAGGTTGTGGGGATAGCGAATAAGCATTTGACAAACCCGATCACAGATCCAATACAAGTTGAGATTGACAACTTCCTGGGACTGCATAAGTTTGTAGTCTGCGATTACAGTCCAGTATCCCTACTGGGCAGGGACTTATTATGCAAAACTAAATGTTTGATCTCTTGCTCAACTGCTGGAATAGAAATTCAGACAAATAGTGATGATGAGGAAGAACTATCTCTGGAAAGGGAGAATGACAATATCACTGAAGAGTACCCATTGGTTGAGCTGTTTCCAATGTTCACAGTAAAGGAGCTTCATTCAATCAATCAATGTTGTATTATCATGATTTGGAACTCCAAAGAGATCCACATGAGTAATGATACACAGCCATATAAATTCATAATAAAATGATGCACTTTTCTACGAAAAGGACAAAACCATATAAATACATGATATAAAATACACTTTTAAAAGAACACAAAGAATCAAAATACCTGCAAAACTGTTTGAAACAAATTCAAAATCCTGTGACAAAATCTTTCATTAGGAGGATATAACATAAATCTAAGGCCTCTCTATAAGATCTAATATTCAGCAGCAAAAAGAGGGGTTTCAACCATTTTTTCTTCTGAGCAGCTAAAGCAGGACAGACATATAAAACATGTTTGATATTCTGTACCCCACATTGACACAAATCACAGGAGTTAATCGAACTTCATTCAGATTTGCAGGGAACAGTACAGGAAAATGTGTGGGATCTAACAGGCAAAGAAGCAGGTTTGATCAAGGGAGAGGAGCCGATTAAAGTTACCTTGAAGCTGAATGTAGTGTTTCCGCAGCTTCCACAGTACAACCTGCCACAAGATGTCTTGATGAAAGTAGCACAGATAATTGGAGATTTTGTGAAGCAGGGAGTTTTGAAAGAAGTGCAAAGCGGCCCATGCAATTCACCGATAATGGGTTTGAAAAAGCCGCGTGGAAAGGGGCGAATTGTGCAGGATCTGCGAAAGATAAATGACATATTGGTCACGAGTTGTCCCGTGGTGCCAAATCCAGCAGTAATAATGTTCCAGATTCCATGCAATGCAGAATTGTTTACCGTGGTTGACTTGTCACAAGCTTTCTTTTCTGTGCCTCTTCATGCGGATAGTCAGTTTCTCTTTAGTTTCAAATTTCTAGACAGAGTCTACAGCAGGTGCAGGCTTCCTCAAGGGTACACAGAGTCACCATCCTTGTTTAACCAAATCCTGAAAAAGAATCTGGAGTCATTGGAATTGCCATACCAATCGACTCTGGTGCAATACATTGCTGACTTACTCATTGCCTTCAAAACAAGGGACGAGTGTAAGTACGACTCGATTGCCCTATTGAATAATTTGGGAAAATTTGGTCATAAAGTGTCACCATTGAAATTGCAGTACTGTAAGAAGTAATTGAAATATCTAGGTCACCAAATTGAGAAAGGGTCAAGGAGAATTTCCAGAGAAAGGAGTACAATGATACTTCAGAGAAGTCCCCCGACTTCACAGAGAGATGTCAGGATGTTTCTGGGAATGGTAGGCTACTGTCGTCAATGGATTCCGAATTGTGCTGAGATTTCAAAGCCATTGCAACAACTGACACATAAGGATGTTATTGATCCCAAAACATTAGACCAGGACCAGATGAAAGCATTCACTGAGTTGAAAGAGAGTTTGTGCAGAGCTCCAGCATTGGGTATGCCTGATTGCACAAAGCCATTCACAGTGTTTTGTCATGAACGTGATGCTTGTTCTCGGTCTGCCTTGACACAGGTCCATGGAGGTGCTTATTGCCCAGTAGCCTATTTTTCAGCCAAATTGGACCCAGTTGCAGCAGCATTACCTGGTTGTTTGTGTGCAGTTGCACACAGTTGGTCAAGGCCTTTCACAATGTGAGGGAGTAGCGATGGGATATCCCCTGATGGTAATGGTCCCTCACCCAGTTGAGATTTTACTGACAAGGACGGAAACACAGTATTTGACTGGTGCCAGACTGACAGGGTATGAGACAAGCATTCTAGGAGCTCCAAATGTAACATTGAAAAGGTGTACAGTGCAGAACCCGGCAACATTACTTCCAAGTGATACTGTTGAAATTGAAACAGAAGAAGACATTTAGCATGATTGTCTCGAGGTAACTGAGTTGTGCACAAAACCAAGACCTGACATTAGAGATACACGATTTGGAAGAAAATGATCAAATTGTTTTTGTTGATGGTTCGTGTCTCGGAGATGGTAAAGGGACACTGAGAGCGGCTATGCTGTGCACAATTACAGGTACTCTAGAAGCTTATTGGCTTTGAGGTGTATATTCTGCACAAGTGGCAGAACTGGTTGCTCTTACTAGAGCATGCCATGTGTCTGCAAGATTAAGAGTTACTATCTATACAGATAGCCAATATGGAATTGGAATTGTTCATGATTTTGGTCAATTGTGGTCATAAAGATGTTTCCTGACCTCTACTGGTTCACCAGTGAGAAATGGTGAAAGGATAAAAGAATTATTGTATGCAATACAACTGCCTGAAAAAAATTGCAGTGGTAAAATGCAGTGCACATCTAAAGTCACAGGATTACGTATCACTGAGAAATGGATATGCGGATCAAGTCGCAAGGTTTTGCACATTGAACTGTATATCGTTCAAAGACAAGTGGGAACTGATGTCAGAAGAAGATGTCACATGTACAAGTTATGCATTAAACGTGATTGACACAATGGAAGAATTGAAAAATTTGCAGAGTAATGTTGACAAGGAGGAGAAAAGAGGGTGGTTGAATATGAAGTGCACGCAGAGACAAGATGAGCTATGGGTATCAGAAGAGGGTCAAATGATTCTGCCCCATAGTTTGTTATCACAAATGGCCAGATACTACCATGGTCAGGCACACATTGGAAGGGATGCCATGGTTCGTTTGTTCAAAATTTATTAGTTTAACCCTAGGTTTAGACAAGCCGCAGAAGCAGTATGTCATCGCTGTGTTATTTGTCAACAGTTAAATGCAGGAAAAGGGACAGTGGTAAACTTGAGCCACACTGAAAGAGCAGAGGGTCCATTCAGCAGAATGCAACTGTATTTCATTGAGATGCCTGTGTGCGGGGGTTTGAAATACATGTTGGTGATTGTGTGCATTTTTAGTCATTGGATTGAAGCATACCCTACAAGAAGAAATGATATCCTCACAGTAGCGAAGCTGTTGCTTAGAGAGTTGATACTGCGGTTCCGATTTCCGATCTCTTTAGAATCAGATAGGAGAATGCACTTCAATATTGAGTGATCAAACATTTGTGTGCAGCACTAAAGATTGAGCAGAAATTACATTGTAGCTACCACCCTGAAGGATCGGGACTAGTGGAACAGATGCATGGTACTCTGAAATCAAGAATTGCCAAGATGTGTGCAGCTACAAATCTGAAATGGCCAGATGCATTTCCTTTGGTGTTGATGTCATTGAGAAATACACCTGACAGAAAGACAGGACTGTCACCCCATGAGATCCTCATGGGCAGGGCAATGAGATTACCAGCTGTTCCAGCCAATGCGCTTGTCTATATTACAGATGATATTGTGTTGGACTGCTGCAAGGGTCTGGCTGATGTAGTACACACTCTTTCTCTCAACAGGTGGGGGCCACCACACTGGCACCAATTCACGATCCTGGGCACAACCTGAGAGCTGGCGATTGGGTTGTCATCCACAAGAATGTGCGCCAGACGTGCTTGGAGCCCCATTTGCGTGGACCCTACCAGGTGATTCTGAAAACCAGAACTGCTGTAAAATGTGCAGGACTTCAAAACTGGATTCACGCAAGTCACACGAAGAAAGTGGCTTGTCCACTGGATAATGAAAAAGCATTATTGAGCACACCAACAATTGTGAAACAAGTAGAACCAGAAAAAGAACAAAGAGAGCCTGAAATTGATCAAGAAATTGTGGAAGATGGATCAATCACCCCTGTAAGAAAGTAAAGTGAAGAATTACAGGAGGGTGCGGAAGAATCTATCTCAACGGATACAGCAGGAGAATCTAGCTCAGCAGGGGTTCTCCCAGAAGCAGATGGTTCTGAGAAACAAACAGAGCAAGTTGCAGACCAACAAGGGGAGAGAGTAGAGTTGGATCAAAGTCAAAGTGATTTAACTCCTGCTGAGCCGGTTGCAGGTCCATCAAGAGAAAACACCATAGAAAAGGAAAAGGAGAAAAGTCCAATCCTGAGAAAAATATTGACAGAAGGTTCAAGGAAAGGAGATAATTGGCCTGAGTCACGAATAGAGAAAAGGAAGTGGTAATAAATGAAACCATAGAGGAGGAAGTAGATACCACGAGAAAAGAAGAGTTAAATGAAGGAGAGTTAAGTGGTGACTGAAAGTTGAAAAGAAAGAGAATAGTGAGTCGAAGATATGCAGGTCCTGAATGGGCATATGCAGCTACGAATGAATGGCAGCATGAGTTTATTTCTTTTTGTTTTGATAGAGAGGTTCAGAGTCAGTACTTTGATGTAACCTGAAGGTGAACAAGGAGCTGAACTGTTAAACCAATCTGAAAACATTTTGAGAAAAGAGGCTGTTGAAATATGACTGGAGGAGACATTAATAACCTGATTTGACATTGAGAACCGGATGTGACAAGCTGCTAATCGATATTGACAAGGATAAGGGTTCCTGGATGTGAAACTAAGCTGTTGAAAGAAGAATATTTTTTATTTTATTATTTATTTTTTTTCTGCTGCGTTTTTCCACAAGTTACTTCTGCTTTTTGATTCTTTGCAGATCATGGCTGAATTAAATAACCAAGCTAGGGATGCTAGGCGCTGTAAATTTATGAGCATTGGATTGGCGATTATGTGGGGGATTTTGTTTATTGTATTGATTGTGGGTATGTTTGTTCTTGATGCGAAAGGAGCCAATCATACCACTGTTTTTTAAACTACTACACTAACAGCTTTGGAGAAGTTTAAGTCAGATAAGAAATATTTGCATGACTATACCAATGCTCAAGAAGAACTTTTTTCTAATGTCTTCTATCGCTTGTTAAGTGAGTATGTTGAAATGATGGATGCAAAGGATTGTCTCCTGTGCACGCAAATTCCTTCTTTGGTAGAGGAAGGAGTTACGTACCACAGCCTTCCACTAACTTACGAGATAAGTTGTAGTCTGCTACTAACAAGGTTCTATGATCAAGAGTACATACAATATTTTAACTCTAAATACGACTTAGTGTTTTCTTTTGTTCCTATTATTAGACATCTGAGTAAAGTAGCTAAAGATCATGATATAGTATTGGTTAGAGGATTCTTTGAGCCTACACTAACATTTGGAACGGCATATGCACATAACAATAATCTCACATGCTTGCTTACACCTTTAGAGAAAAGCTTTTTAGGACATACAGATTAAAGGAAAAATTAGAAAAAGGCTTAGAGAAAAGGACTTACAAGAATGATTATGTTTACACTGCAATTAAGACTATGTATGTATAGGCCAAAATCACGCACAGACACTTTATTTGTGGGTACGAATGAATGTAGACTTGTGTTTTTGTTTCAGAGTAAATGGACTTTTATGTTGAATGGTCAGGACCCTGCGATTCCAGGTATTTACTATATTTGTGGACCTAATGCTTATTACCGACTTCCAAGAGGATGGTATGGGACATGTTATTTGGGGATAGAGGGCCAGATGTATCATCACGGCCCTTTGCGATTCGGAAATAACGGTTTTTAAGAAATCACTATTTCTGACTCGCAAAGTGCCATGTATCACATTTGCGAATCGGTAATAGCGATTTCTTAAAAATCGCAAATACTATTACCGAATCGCAAATTGTGATACCGGCCCAATTCACAGCTAAGGGGCTGTTGGCCCATATCTGCAAATTTTTTGCATTTCCAAAATTGCGAGTTCTGAGCCAGAAATCGCAATTTTGGAAATGCAAAACCCCAGGGTGCTGGGGGGCTAAGGCCCCCTCTGCTGCACCCCAAAAAAAATTGGGAGGACATCTAAGGTGCACACATGCCAAAAGGGCATGTGTGCTTCACATGTACAATTTAAAAATGCATTTTAAATGCATTTTTAAATTTTGCACATGGTCACCACCAAGTTCAACTTGGTGGTAATTAGCGATTCCTCAATGCCAAAATCACATTTAGGAATTGCTTCATACATGTGCTAAGAAATAAGGAATTCTTATTTGCGATTTCTAATTTAGAGAGTCGCAATTTGTGACTCTCTAAACAGGGTCGCAATTTAAGGGAATCGCTATTTTAGCGATTCCTTAAAATAGCGTTCAGAATGTATTTCATACATTCTGAAATGGTATTTTGCATTTGCAAACGGGCATTCGCACCGTTTGCGAATGCAAAATGCCTTCATACATCTGGACCAGTGTTCCCAAAGATTTATCAAATAGAGGATTTGAAAAAGTTTCCTAAATTGAGTGGATTACATCAGAAGTGACAGAGGAGGGAATCCTCTTCTGCGATAGTGAGAGATATATTTGGTGCAGTGATTCCTTCATTGGGAGTCAACCTGAATTCAATCAAGATTCGAAAGTTGTCTACTATTGTGGATAACATGTTGACAAATTTTACAGGGGCAATACTCCTGACAGATACTGAATTGGCTGCGGTTAGAGCTATACTCTTCAAAATCACCTCCTTTAGACATCCTTCTAGCGAAGGACGGCAGAGTCTGTAAAATTATTAGCTCTAGGTATTGTTGTTCATATATCCCTAACAATACCAAAGAGATAAGAGACTTACTTACTAACCTGACTAACTCAAGAAAGGATTTGAAGGAATTGAAGAAACCAGGGGTATGGGAAAAGGTAGGGAAAGGATTTGTTTCAGTTGGGAATTGGATTAGTAATTTTTGGAATGGGGTATTATTAAAAATCATACAGGGAATATTAATTGTGATTGCTTGTATATTAGGAATATGGGAACTACGTAAATTGTGTTGAAAGATTACATTGAAAAGGTCTAAAAATAATCAGAGGAGAGAAGAACAAACTAGAGAAAGAATCTATACGGAAGATTTGAGGAGAAGGCAAAATGCTGAAGAAACCGAGCTGTGAAACTGTTGGTGGTAAAAGTAGTGTGATGACATATTTAGTCATCAGAGGAGGGATTGTTAACGCAAAATGTATTAATTAAAAATTATGAATGAATGTTTATGTATTGTGATTAATTAAAAATGTAAAACATGATTAACGTTGGAAAATAATGTGCATGTTTGAAAATGTGCCCTCGGAGAGCGATTACCAAGATTCATGAATGTACTAATAAAATGAATAGTGTATATGAAATATAGAAAAACATATAGAAATAACATGGTAGTATGTCATATTGAGAGATATAACTTGTGTTTTGCAGAGCTTAACTTAGCCAAAGTCGTGGCCTAGTTTTGCCAGGCCTTGTGGGGAAGATGAATATTAACATTAAAATGAAAGATGCTGACAAATCAGACTAACCATGAACTGCTCATTGTTTAATAAAAGTTGTCTAGCTGAAACCTTTGCATGAACCGACAGACAGGAGACAATGGAACCAGAATGTATCAACTACTGTGCAAAGCGCTCAGAGCGTACTTTCTCAGGACTCGAATAATAGAGGCACTGATTGGAGAAGAAGATGCAACATTTTCGATACCTGACGAGCCGGATGATGAGGACATCGCAAAATTAACCAATCAACAATCTGAGAACTGTACAATATTAAAATGTATAGATTTGGAGTAAATATGCAATTGGACAGAGTCATAACTGGAGATTAACTGACCAATAAGAAATTGGAGGATAGTCTGGGTGACTTTGATATAATGCCGTGACAAAGGGAGAAAACTTCAGATGCGACCACAGACGAGATGCGACTTCAGATGAGACGAATAGAGGGAGATGCTAAGGCGATTTGAGATTCTGTCACTGGGCTCATACTCATGAGAGCCTAATGTGTTGCTGATCGATTGATGACCTGAGGACAAAGACTGACTTGTTGCTGATCCATACCGAGGATAGGTAGATATGACAATGTGACTGAATTAACTATTGTGCCTTTTCTTTCTAGGTACCAACTGCGCTGTTTTAAATAGTTTTTCTCCTATCTAGATGTTTTCCAAATCCATGTTCTAAACTATTTTCGCATGAAGTCCCACATGCTGATGCTAATCTGGGTTAGGTGAGGTTCCTACCTTATGACATTGACAAACACAGAGACAAACGATTGATAAACTGATTTGCTGAACCCTGGTTCTCATGTTGACTTATTCATTTCTGATTCGAATATTGACTTATGCTATTGCTTTAGAAAGTACTCTGATGCAAGTTTTGATTATACTATGTTTTGGGTGCCTTCAGTTAATTAATACGGAATTGCTGAAGTGAATAAAGTTGAATTAATTTTCATGAATTAGTATTGTAACTAATAGGGAAAAAAGCTACTAAAATGTATAGTGATTTGAGGTTATTCATGACTGGAGGGTCATAGGGTATTATTGTTTCTGATTTATTAATTTTGATGACTAATGTTTGTTGAATTGTGTATTAATTATAAGAGTGACTGCCGTCAACCTAGCTAGGATACTCCATGCGAATCAAAAGGTTCATCGTCCTGTACATGTCTCCTTGTAAGTTTACTTACTAAGGACCAGACGCTCTAGCAGTAGCTTGTCATGAGTTTCAATGAACATATATAGCTCTTATTATAGAAAAGGTTGGAGACCCCTGTTCTAGAGAATAGAGTATTAACTGGGGAATACAATAAATGTAAGGTTGCATGTAATCAGGCCACATATTTAGGATGTCAAGTAACAGGCAACAGCATGAAACTAAAAAAATAGAGCTGTTAGATGCAATTAGAGATGCGCCTACGCCTAACTAAGGATGAGATGCATGCGTTCCTATGACTAGTGGAATTTTATTCCAATTTTGTGAACAACTTTTCTACCAAGACATATGGCATCAGACAACTCCTCAAGCTGAGAAATAAATGTCATTGTCGGCTAAATGCCAGGATACATTTCTTTCCCTTAAAGAAGATATTTGTAAAGCACCTCCATTACAAGGTTTGGACCCTGATTTACAGATTATAGTCACCTCTGACAAAAGTGGCAGAGGAATTGGGGTAGTCCTCACTCAAAAGATTGATTCTGGCAAGGAAGATTCTATTGAGTTTGCGTCCCATTCTTTGACCATCACAGAAGAAAAGTATCCTGTCAATGAGCAGGAAGCACTTGTGTGTGTGGAGGTTGAAACACTTCCGGCAGTATATCTGAGAAAAAACATTACACTGCACAGTGACCAAAATCCTCTTACCAACATCCTAACCATGAAGGGACTGTATGTGGCTTCTCCAATTTTAGCCTATATATCGGTCCATCTTTTTGATTACAATTATGATGTACAGTACATTCCGGGTGCAAAGAATGTGGTTGAGGATTATTTGAATTGCATGCCTTCACCATTGAGTGAGGTATGTGATGATGTGATAGGTAATTTGGCATGCCAAACATTTCAGAGGAATTTCAAAGCATTTCAAGTGAAGACCGGAAGACTAAACAAGAACAAGATGTGCTTCTTGCAAATGTGTGCAGACTGATTCCAATGGGCTGGTGTCAAAAAGTAATGAATCCAGACTGAATTATTGACTTTTTGGGAAGTAAGGAACAAGTTATCTTTTGAAGGGCTTTTGTTCTTAATAAATGGTAAAGTTGTTCCTCCTGAGAAATTGAGAACCAAGATTCCGGAAATTCGTACAGGATCACTCTGTGTGAGAGTACAGGTTCAAGTCCATTTGAACTTCTGAAGGAAAGAACTCCAATGTCCAAGGATAACATAAGTTGGCTGAAATCAGCAAGAAGGTTGGCTGGTCACTGGAATTGGTTAAAGGACAGAGAACATGTAAAAAAAAACTCATGACTTAAAGCAGAACAGCATAGAGTACAATTAATAATTGGAGATAAAGTAAAGTGAGTGTAAAAAGAAATGGGTACATTAGAAAGAACCAAAATCGGTTTTCACAACCTTTATCAGTAAAGAACATCTTGTGCATTTCAGTGCTACAAAGTGATGGGAAGGTATGACATGTATCTTCTATTTCTGCTTTTAAACTAAAGGATGTTAGTTTCAATCCTCATATAAAGAGGAAGAATAGTGGTATGAGACAGAATTATGATTGGTGGTTAGAGGATAACGATGATCTGTCCAACAATCTACGTCATCAGAATCTTCAAGATCAGCAAGATATTGGTAATACTTCTCTACCAGACAACAATGGTGCCACTACAAGCAATAAAGTGAGCAGGGTTGATTATCTTGTAGTCAAACCAAGGAGGTTACCTGATTGCATTTGTGAGTAGTACTAAAACTTGACAAGATATTAGAATGTGATTATTTTGTTTTATGTGACTGTATCAAACTGCTTGATTAATCAAGTTAGTTTTTTTGTTGAAATGTTTTTTATTATAATATATGTATTTATTACACAGTATTAATGTGAGTCTATGTTGTTGAGTAAACAGGGAGGGTATTCGCTTCATTTATCAGTTTACAATTTGTAGATACTCACACATTTTAATATTTGTAATTAAACATAGACATGCCTTGTAATCCTATTATTCCTTATACCAAATAAATGTTAGTATATGCATATGTGATGTCAATAAAGGGGAAATGTGTTATGATAATGAGAATTTATTTAGGTACCAGTTGGGACACCATACTAGGTGTCATCACCTGTACATCATTGTCACCAATTGGATGTTCTGGAATGCTGACAGGATGTGCACTGGGAGTGACCAAGGAGGACGTCAGGGCTAGGTGTTCCTGGCCATTCCTCTTGTGTGTTGGAGCTTACAATAAATAAGGACTCCTATTTCTGTTGTGTGTTGAGTCATCAATACAGTGTCCAGAGTCTATTAAAACAATTCAGAGAATTTTGCTTTCCTAATAGACTTTTAAACAATAGTCCTTAAAAATGTTAATTGTTAATGAGGTTTCGCCCTCACTAGTGAACCAAGAACGATTTTAGTCTAAATTGTAATCCTCTACAACAGATGTCTTACTCCCTTAACTAGGCATACACTTTTTTTTTATGATTTGAGGTGGAGGCAGCACCTTAACCACTAAAGAAAGATGATGGCCCAACGATCTGAATGTACATTCCTTTTCACTCTTAATGAAGGCAGCCATTTAATCCACCCGGCTCTGAATATGTATAAGGTGCAAACTTAATGTCCTGTAGGGTAGGGCGCTGTGGGGTTGCTCTAATGTTTTCAACCTGTCGCACTGCGAGTTGCAATTTTTCAAGCAATCATTGAAGCTGATATCAAGTACACAAACAACATCAATGCTTTTTTACCTCAACCTAATGGACTTTGAGTCAATTGCTAGGCTGAGACCATTATTCTAGTGAGCTTTATTGTGGTACTCTCTAGAGCCGATGGCATTAGGGAGGCTATCCATGATGTACTGTCCTTGACCAGCTGTGGATATTTGCATTGGTTTTGGCGCATACACAGGGAGTTGTCCTTGCTGGGTCTGTCTTAATTGTGGAACTCCCCCACTTCCATTACTGCTGATGTTACTCACATGATTGAAAGCAGTTCTATTAAATTTTGGGAAAACCTGGTTGCAAAACCTACAAATGGCTATTTAACCAGGAAATTTAATTTAAGGAAGGCTAGATTCAATTGTATCAATATCAGTTCTAGATCCCGTAACCTCAAACTAAGGTACAGAATTATCCCTTTGAACTATATGAGTTATTAACGTGGCTTAGTCATTGGCCAAAAGTGCCCTGTTTGAATTACTGTTATTGCTGTCATTTGAAGTGTAGCAAACCTGAATCCCTGCAAGTAAAAAAAAAACTTCAAGGGGCAAGCCAGGACTAATTAAGAATGTTCACACCTTCTTGATCTTTACATCCGTATTATACGTGACAGAGAGGTGATCAGGTCCTTTATTCCATTTCTCTTTAATGCTATCTTCCTGTACTTCCCTATATTCTTATTTCATTTTCTTGTTTTCTTTCCACATTTCCTCCCTTCTTCCCATTCCTCTTTTGTCCTTTTTTCTTCTTTTGTTATTGTCCCCAGTCAGCAATGAGGCAATAGGTAGGGGTTCTTCACAGAATCCTTTGCAGGATGATCCAGGGCAATGACCCTGGCACAATGGGGTCGCTGACATGCTCATGCTCAGATACAAGGGCTGGCATTATCTCCATGGTGCCTTCCTCCTGATCACCAAATACAGTGCACACATGGAGGACAGCCTTATCTTCATGGTGGCCAACCCTCCTGGTACATGGGGTGTCGAAGACTTTAGCGCACATTCGTGATCAGACAAGCTTCTGGATGGTTTCGTCCTGGCACACAAGGGTAGCTGACTTCAGTGTGAAGACAGGCAGCAGCCTTAGCTTCAGACTCGGCCGCTACAGGAAAATAGAGGGTTGCCAGCTTCAACACACAAGGGTGATGACCCCAGTGTCCTCAAGAGTAGGCGGATGCTGTGCACTCTTGTAGTAGTCCCAAATGGACAGAGCATCTGCTCTTCGCTTGTCATGAGCCAATGGGTAGGATTCCCACTGGGCCTTGCTCCAGGTGCTGTCCTCCTCCTCACATGATCCACTGGTCTTGGCAGGTAGGCAGAAGTCTTAAGCTCCAGGCTCAGGACAAGTGGTCTTGGCTTTCTCGGTGATGACCTCCATACCCAGTTGGGAGAAACAAGGACCTTTGTCCCTAGTCCTGGATAACCATGTTTATAGTCCAAATCCAGACACTCATGTGATTTAGTGCTTGGTCCTTTGATATACCTGTTCTGGGTGTCAAAACCTTTATGTGCCCTGTCCCCGCCCAGTCCTTTGTGAAAGGGATAGCCTGGCACAGTAGGAGTGGCTTTAGTTTTTTCTGACCCACAACGATTACCAAAGGAATAACCAGGGATCACACCTGGCTGTCAGCCTCTGCTGAAATATGCCTCATGAAGGGTCAAAGGCCTAAGCCTTCCCAGCTTTCATGATTCCTTGGTCCTACAGTGCACATCTTATCAGACCTGAATATCCCTTATAATGAGCTCAGGGCTTACTGACCTGGAATCAAAGAGACCTTTAATATGCACAAAGGATGCTCTGCTCTCCTACCTCCAGTGTGTGTTCTCACCGAAGCTCATAGGACAGTCAGCAATACACATCTCCTATCTGGGGGCTGGTGTACTCACCTACACTTGCCTTTCCATGCTCCGGCCTTCCAAAATGGAACCCACAGGCCTCCATGTTATGGAACCATTCATACGTACTTCCCAGCATGCACATGCAAGTATCATGAGCTGTCCCGCGCTACACACAATCACCATGTAGGCCAAGGATGAGTTAAGTATACAGCAGCAGAATATTACATGAAAGTGGGCCCAAGCTACCACTCCTGGTACACAGGTAAAAGGGCCTGTCCACTCTAATGATTGCTGCTAAACACAAAAGGAGTATGCTGTCACCACCACACTTGTGTCACTTAAATCCTGGTAAGGACAATACTACTCTACCATTAATAGGGTAGATTTTGGTGAGCTACTCCTGGTCTAATTACCATGAGACGGGCCAAGGTCATGGCTCACTCACATGATCTATGTTCACCAATGACCAAAAATCAGTTCCAGTGATTCAGAAATTAATGTTTCTGTGACTTTCAGGGATGGGATGCACATCCATCACCATTAAGGGGACTTTTACGCCCCAAAACCTCCTTTCTTTCTGAGTCTCCCTATTCATCTTTCACTCACTCTTTCCCTACTACTGTTGTCCCTTCTTTCCATTTTTCAATCTCTCTTCCTTTCTTTCTGACCATCTTTTTTGCTTCTTTTCTTTCAAAGCTGGAAGGCACCATCCCAGCATTACATTTCCCGTTGAGGCAAACTTGTCCACCAGGGGGGTCTTGAATTCCCTGCAAACAAAACAGAATATCATGCATTGAGGTGCAAACTCTGAGACTCAGAAGGATATTGAAGAGATGGCATTCTTATGCAATGCCCACACTACAAATATAGACTGCTTTCAAAGACAACATTTGATTGGCTGCACAGAAACCTGTCTGGAACTTCTGGAGACCCAGTCAACACTAATATCCTCTGTAACAGAGACTCAAATTATTTTACAGCCCTGAAGACTGTCTCCCGCTGTATCCAGTTTGAGAATCATCTACCATCCAGAAGCTACCAAAGAGCTTCAATAATCTTGTAACCTGGGAAGTATGCCTGCATCAGAAAACAATAGATATTGCTCCATCTACTGGCACGGGGAGAATGATGTGTCACGCCTTTTGGCAGGCCAGTCAGCTTTTTCAGATAATGAGAAACCCCCTGTGTATTGGCACACATCCAAACAGCTGCTAGATTCCTCCTACCTCCTTGGAAGAGGGAACATAGAGGCCCTCATTACAACCCTGACGGTCGGTGTCAAAGCGGAGGTAAGACCGCTAACAGGCCGGCGGTAAAAAAATGTAATCAAGACCATGGAGGAAACCGCCAACATGGACAGCCACTTTAACACTCTGACCACCATGGCGGTACAAACAATCAGCATGGCGGTCACCGCCAACAGACAGGTGGAAGACAATGTACTGCCCACACTATTATGAGAGGCCAATCCGCCACCTTTTCCGGGGCGAAACCAATGAGAACAAAAACACTGCGGAAAAAGGACTTGGAAGGGAAAACACTCTCCTCTACACAACCCACGAGGAACCAGGACGCCATGGAGCCAGAACTCCAAATCTTCCCTGCAATAGTATTCCTGCTCCTCTACCAGGAGAACGAACGACGGCGGCAATGACCACGGTGAATACTGCACCTACAACACAGGGGAGGGGGGAGGGAAAAGAGAGTGACACACACCCACGCAACACCCCCACCCACACTCTCACCCACTACAACATACACACTAATACATGCTGGAACATTACATTTACACCCCTTAACCCCCCTGGAAGAACGCAATGACAAAAGGAAATGAGTTGAACGATTGTAATCAATAAAAATCCATTAGTCAAAACTTGAAATACAGTATAAACAATTATGTACACCAACTATACAAGTCCGGATAGTGCACCATTCATAGTCCGTGGAGCACTGGGCCCAAAATGCATGGGTTAGACCCACACTCGATACCAGACTCCAAAAGGAGAGAACACTGCTGGGGCATCAGATCGAAATGAAACAGGCACCTCAGGAGAAGGGAAGGGGGACACCTCAGCCGGATGAGTGCAAGGCGCCAGCTCCACAAGGGGGCTTCATGCCCATTGATGTATCCTGGGGAGTGCAAAGCCACAGTCTCTCAAGTCTCTTCAGTTGGTGGGTTGCCAACTGCTTTATCCTGGGGAGTGCAAAGCCACAGTCTCTCAGGTCTCTCCAGTGGGTGGTTTGTCCACTGCTGCATCCTGGGGAGTGCAAAGCCACAGTCTCTCAAGTCTCTCCAGTCAGTGGGTTGCCCACTGCTGCATCCTGGGGAGTGCAAAGCCACAGTCTCTCAAGTCTCTCCAGTGGGTGTTTTACCCATTGCTTTATCCTGGGGAGTGCAAAGCCGCAGTCTCTCAAGTCTCTCCAGTGGGTGGTTTGCCCACTGCTTTTTCCTGGGGAGTGCAAAGACACAGTCTCTCAAGTCTCTCCTGTGGGTACTTTGCCCACTAATTTATCCTGGGGAGTGCAAAGCCACAGTGGCGGTGCTTGCGGCGGACTCTGTGGCATCGGTGCTGGGAGTGGGCTCTGTGGCATCGGTGCTGGCGGCGGCCTCTGTGGAATCTGTGCTGGCGGCGGCCTCTGTGGAATCGGTGCTGGTGGCGGTCTTTGTGGCGGTGGTGCTGGTGGCATTCATTGTGACGGCGGTGCTGGTGGCGGGCACAGTGACTGTGGTGCTGGTGGTGGGCTCAGGGACTGCGGTGCTGGTGGCGGGCTCAGTGACTGCGGTGCTGGTGGCGGGCTCAGTGGCTGCAGTGCTGGTGGTGGCCTCAGTGTCTGCGGTGCTGGCGGCAGTCTCTGTGGCGGCGGTGCAGGTGGCGGTGGTGGGGGCGGTCTTGTCCACCGTGCAGGTTGGCGTCAACCTGGACCTGCCCTTGATTTTCTGGCCCTTCCCCACCTTGGATGGTAGCACAGCTGTCTTGCCACTTTCCACTTTTGTTTTGCCTGAGCCCTTGGTGGCAGGTGTTTTCGCCTTCTCCTTCCGGGATGTGGGCAACATTTTGACTTTTGGAGTTGGCGGAATGTACTTGCTCTCGCTCCGTGGAACACTGGCAGCCCTGTTGCTTGCCGCACTCCCAAATCCCGCTATTGCTGGCACCACTGTGCCCGGTGATGGTGATGTGGTGGCTGAGGAGCTGGGTTGGGACCTGGAAAGGCGGGCCCCAGGGGACGGATGGGGGGACGGGGAGGTGTAGGGAAGAGGTCATCCTTTGATAGGAAAAGCTTTTTAGACACACTGGGATGGGTAGATGGAGGGGGTTTGGGAGTGGAGGAAGAGGTAGTGGATGTAGGAGGTGTACGTTTGCTGACTTTGGGTGAAGGTGCATGGGCTGGAGGCTGTTGTGAGGTGGATGGCTGTTGGGTGGGTGTGTGGCGGCGTTTGTGTACTTTGGGAGGAGGGCTCACAGACACACTGGTAGAGGACACTGGGGATGTGTGAATGGTAGTGGGGTGGTGAGTGCACGTCAGCGGTGTGTGGTGATGGGCGTGCTGGTGATGGAGGTAGTGGCTGAAGATGTAGTGCATGCAGGTGTGAGTGGAGACAAGACAGGGAGGAAGGAGGGAGACGTGGAGGAGGGGGACACAGTGGAGGCAGTGGATGTTGTTATATGTGCATGGGTATGATGCTTGTGTGAGTGCCTGTGGGATGTGTGGTGCTTATGTTTGCCTGAGCCACCATTGTGTGTTGATGTGTGTGCATGCTGGTCTAATGGTGTGCTTGGGATAGGCTGAGGTACAGGGAATTCGGTCTGGGTAGAGGAAGTTTGAGGGGAGAGGCTGGATACAGGGTCAATGGCTGCCATCAGTGCAGAGGCCGGAGCCTGAAATGCTCGCTGTTGGGCTGCCTGGCTAGAGTGAATGCCCTCCAGGTATGCATTTGTTTTTTGCAACTGCCTCTCTACACCGTGGATGGCATTCAGAATGGTAGACTGCCCAACAGTAAGGGATCCCAGGAGGTAAATAGCCTCCTCACTGAGGGCAGGAGGGCTGACTGGGGCAGGGCCTGAGGTGCCTGGGGCGAAGGAGATGCCCACCCTCCTGGGTGAGCGGGAACGGGACACACGCTGAGGGGAAGCTGGGAGGGCGGTGCTGGTAGGGGGGGTGGTGGCTGTACCTGTTGATGCGGGGGCACAGAGGGGCCTGCCACCGCAAGGGAGCTCCCATCAGAGGAGGAGTCACTGTTGCTGATGTCACCTCCTGTCCCCGCCTTGGAGCTCCCCTCACCCTCCGTCCCACTGGTGGCTTCAGCCTCCGTTGTATCGCCTTCCAGGGCCATGTGGGATGTAGCTCCCTCCTGCTCCGGTGGCACTGCTCCTCCACCTGATGATGTTAATGCACACAAGAACAGAGAGACCACAAAAAGTGGGGGGGGAAACAGAAAAAAGACGTGTTCAGTGCATGCACTACCGCTACCGTTGGCGGACACTACAGACACAGCAGCCCTCTGCACTACGCCATGCACTTAGAGTTCCCTAATTAATCACAGGGACATGGGGTACAAGGCCTATGCCCGATTGCTGCACACATGGAAGTCACAGGAGCCTGACTAGGTGTAGATGGCTCTTACCACTGGTGGGGTTGGGGTGCCACATAGCCTGCCTCACGAAGGGACCTTGCCTACAAAACTCGCCGTGGCCTAGGGGAACCCAAAGCCCACCTCCCCCACCCAGACACCTCGGAATGTGTGCAGAGTCAGATGGATGTGAATGTACTCACCCCCTTGTGGCTGCTGTGATACCCTCAAGCACCCATCCAACTCCGGATACGCCACCGCCAGGATCCGGAACATCAGGGGGGTCATGGTGTAACGGGCACCCCTCCCACTTTGGCAGGCCATCCCCAGCTGGGTCTCCGCCGTCTTCTTGCTCCAGCGGCGAATGTCCTCCCATCTTTTCTGGCAGTGGGTGCTCCGTCTGTGGTGGACCCCAAGGGTCTGGACGTCCTTAGCGATGGCACGCCAAATATCCTTCTTCTGGCGGGCTCTGACCTAGAGGAATAGTACAGGGGAAAAGGATAATCTTTAACCATCCGGACCGCCACAGTCATTGACCCACATTCCCACCCTTACCCTGACGCACATACACTCACCATCCGCTCATGCAGGCCTCAGTCCCCCACCCCCGTATCTTTCATCCACACCACTCCAAACAGGCATTGCCCATACAGCATGCTCACAGTGTACTCACCTGTTTGTCTGGAGGACCGTGGAGTAGTGTGTACTGGGGGAGGACTAACACTAACTTCTCCAACTCCTCCAAAGTGAAGGCGGCGCTTTCCCCAGACACATGAGCCATCATCGCTTCCAGACTGAGGTCACAGCAGCACTTGCAGTGTAGGTCCTCTCCTGTTGAAGGTCAGGTATCAAGTGAGTGAACAGAGAGAAAATGACGGTCACGTCCACGGCTGTGCGTACCGTCACCACCGGCGTACATCGTCATTGGCTTCTGGGACCCGTAGGGTCCAATGTTAACCAATGCAGGATTGCGCCGTGGTCTTCGACCGCCTACCGCAACGGTATACACCGCCAGTGCAGTTACCTCATATCCCCATTGTCCCACATTACAGGTCAGGCAGCCGCCATTTCAGGGGGGCACATGGCATTTATTTTAAATGCGTCACACCTATCTAGGCCTTGCATACACACAGTGACAGGCACATTGTGGATTGACAAATGTGTGCAATAAATTCTTTTTTTAATACCTCACTCTCTGCTCGCTGTTCTCATCCATAGGGCACGTCAGCTGGGGCAGGTGAGGAGATGGCGGCATTCTCCGATGTACGGACCGCTGATGGACCTGTTGACAATGGAAGACAGACACATCATTATCACTTACAGACTTGGTCATGCCACAATCCAGGAACTGTGTGCCCAGTTGGAACCAGACCTCATTTCAGCTATTCACCATCCCACAGGAATCCCCCCTATAGTGCAGGTCCTGTCAGTACTCCAATTCCTCGCAAGTGGGTCTTTTCAAACAACAGTGGCCATTGCATCAGGGATGTCTCAGCCTATGTTCTCAAACGTGTTGTCCAGAGTGTTGTCTGCCCTTCTGAAACACATGCGCAGCTACATTGTTTTCCCTCAGGTGGAGGATTTGCCCACAGTGAAAGGTGACTTCTATGCCCTGGGACATATACCCAACATCATAGGTGCCATTGATGGGACACATGTGGCATTGGTACCCCCCCGCAGGAGTGAACAGGTGCACAGAAACAGGAAGAGCTACCATTCGATGAATGTGCGGATGGTGTGTTTGGCCGACCAGTACATCTCCCATGCGAATGCCAAGTTTCCAGGCTCAGAGAATGATGCTTACATTTTGAGGAATAGCAGCATCCCTTATGTGATGGGGCAACTCCAGAGGCACCGTGTGTGGCTAATAGGTGAGGACAAGGACCCTCTACCATGTGAATGATTGTCTGGGTCTGGGGTTGTCCCTTAGGGTTAGTGTGTGTCTAACAGTTGTCCCTCGACATTTGCAGGTGACTCTCATTACCCCAACCTGTAATGGCTACTGACCCCAGTGAGAAATCCCAGGACAAGGGCAGAGGAACGCTACAATGAGGCACATGGGCGAACTAGGAGAGTGATCGAAAGTACCTTCAGCCTCCTGAAGGCCAGATTCCGGTCCCTCCATATGACAGGTGGTTCTCTCTACTATTCACCAAAGAAGGTGTGCCAGATCATGGTGGCCTGCTGTATGCTGCACAACCTGGCTTTGTGACGACAGGTGCCTTTTCGGCAGGAGGATGGTCCAGAAGGAGGTCTTGTGGCAGCTGTGGAGCCTGTGGACAGTGAAGAAGAGGAGGCAGAAGAAGAGGATATCGACAACAGAAACAACGATATCCAGCAATACTTCCAGTGAGCCTCTTCTGTGGGGGGTGTGGACATGTCTGGAACCTCCTGTCCTGTGACGTTGGGTAAGGGTCCTGCAGGGGTGTAAAGGCATGATTATTGCATCTGTGTGTGCCATTGTGTGCAATGGGTGGGTGACCCTGTACCCCAGTGCTTACATTCTTGTCTAGGACCTTGTGTGATATTTGGTTTGGGGATCTGTGTGGGTATCTGTAGTGGACATGCTTTGGTGATGGGTGTCTTTGCTTTGGTGTTGCATGCAGGGCTTGGTATAGGGATGTGTGGGTTGTGATAGTGGGACATATGTGAGGTGTTGGAGTGATGGGGTGAGGGTGGGGTATGTGATAGCATGCAGGTAGGGTGGGGGATGTAATAGTTAAGATTTGTCTTACCAGAGTCCATTCCTCCTGCTACTCCTGCGAGGCCCTCAGGATGCAGTATAGCAAAGACCTGCTCCTCCCATGTTGTTAGTTGTGGGGGAGGAGGTGGGGGTCTGCCGCCAGTCCTCTGAACTGCAATCTTGTGTCTTGAGACCACGGAACGCACCTTCCCCCGTAGGTCGTTCCACCGCTTCCTGATGCCATCCCTAGTTCTTGGATGCTGCCCCACTGCATTGACCCTGTCTACGATTCTGCACCACAGCTCCATCTTCCTAGCTATGGAGGTGTGCTGCACCTGTGATCCAAATAGCTGTGGCTCCACCATGACCCTGAGCTGCTCCTCAGAGAACCTGGGGTGTCTTTGCAGTGCCATGGTGTGGTGTGGGTGATGTGTGAGGTGGTGTGTGTTGTGATGTGTGAGGGGATGTGTTTGTGTGTGTTTTGTGAGGTGCATGGATGTTGTGTGAGTGATGGTGTTGTGTGCCTGTGGATGCTAGTTTGTTGATGGTGGTGTCTCTCCTTCTGTGCTTCATTCTCAATTTTTGTCGTAGGGGTTTGTGGGTGATGTGGGTTTATGTTTTATATTGTATTGGGTGTGTGGGAGTGGTGTGTGTATGTGTATCAGGTGTGTGTATTTCGAATTGTCCAATGTGGTTGTGTTTTGTAAATGTGTGTGTAATTTGAGCGAGGCAGTGTGTACCGCCAATTTAATGCTGCGGTTGAAAGACTGCCGTGTGGATTAGTGGGTCGTGATAGTGTGGACGTATTCCTGTTGCCGTGACGGTGTCAGTTTTTTTATCGCCAGTTTATCACTGACCTTTGGTGTGGCGGACTTGTCTGGGTGTCTGGATTTTTGCGGATTCCGGCCTGTGGGTCGTAATAGCTGTAGCAGATTTCCAATGCCGTAGCGGTGTGTTGGCGGTCTTCTGCACGGCGGTAAGCGGGATATACCGCCAATGTTATAATGAGGGCCAGAGTTTCCAATTCCTGAGATTAGAGAACATGGACTCCAACTCCAAATGAATTTGTTCCTTGATGGGAGCTTGTACCTTCATACACAGAACATCCAGAGTGGTTGTTTGGCCAATGTGAAGTACCCTGAAATGGAAATGCAACTTCTAGATTTTAAATAAATGGTATTGGAAGTGAAGAGGGACTAGTGCCACATGTAGGTAAGTATCCATATTGTCCAAGAACACCATAACATCCCCTAGTGGCCCAAGTCAGATGATAATTTCTAGGATTTCATCCTTAAGGGAGCCTGTTGAACCCATGCATTTTCGTTAATGAGATTGATGACCATTCAAAATTGCCTGGAAACTTTGGAGACCAGGAGAATTATGGAATTCACTTTCTTTAACCTTTGGTGTGTCATCAACTGTATAACAACTCTTTGTACAAGAGCCTTCCTCTTGATAGGCTTAAGTGCCTGTGTTGTTGATATGACCTGTGATCATTAGGGAAGAGAGAAGAAAATGTCATTAGGGAAGGGGGAAAACAATTAATCAATTCCGCTGCCAGACTATATTGAGGCTTGACATCAAAAGAAGATGGCAGGCAGAGATCATCATTTAGTCCTCCCTCCAATCAGGCACTGGAGGCTAGTCTCAGCATTGTCAAGAACACTGAGTCTTTGACATTGATGTTTCTCTCTGCTTCTGTGCTTCTGCCCTGCTCGGTCTCTCTTACCAGTCTGTGTTGAAGGATCTGTGGCATGAAGAATATAAGTCTTAGGGTGGCCACCCCCCAACTTTTTGCCTGCCTTCCTCCACTTTTCTGACACTGTATTTGCTGGTTTTAGGACCCTGTGCACTTTACCACTGCTAACCAGTGCTAAAGTGCATATGCTCTCTCCCTACAAACATGGTACCATTGGTTAATACCCAATTGGCATCTTTGGTTTACTTGTAAGTCCCTAGTAAAGTGCATTACATGTGCCCAGGGCCTGTACATTGAATGCTACTAGTGGGCCTGCATCACTGGTTGTGCCACCCACATAATTAGCCCCTTAACCATGTCTCAGGCCTGCAATTGCAAGGCCTGTGTGTGCAGTTTCACTGTCACTTCACCTGGCATTTAAAAGTACTTGCCAACTCCTAAACTCCCCTTCTCTATATATAAGTCACTCATAAGGTAAGCCCTAGGTAAACAATAGGGCAGGGTGCTATGTAGTTAAAAGGCAGGACAAAAGAATGTGTGGTTTATATGTACTGTTAGGAAAAAACTCCACACTTGGTTTTCCACTACTGTGAGGCCTGCTCCTTTCTTAGAAAAGCATTAGGGCTACCCTCATATAATGTTTGAGTGGTAGATTCTGATCAGAAAGGGGTAACAAGGTCATATTTAGTACGGCCAGAATGGTAATACAAAATCCTGCTTATTGTTGAGGTTGGATTTTATATTACTATTTTAGAAATGCAGCTTTTAAAAAGGGAGCATTTCTCTGCATTTAAAATCCATCTGTGCCTTACAGCCTGTATCCAATCCATCTCTGGGCAGGGCTGGCTGACAGCTCCCTTGTGCAATTCATCCAGACAACCACAAACACAGGAAACTCAATCACAATTGCACTCATCTGTATACTGAATGGGTCTTCCTGAGCTGGGAGGGTGGAGGGCCTGAGACTTACATTTCGAAGGCTAGTGGCCTGCCCTCACACAAAGGACTGCCAACCCCCCTACTGGGACCCTGGCAGACAGGCCTGTACTGAAAGAGGTCTTTGTGCACTTCAAAACCACTGTTTGAAGTTTCCCCACTACAAAAGCATTATTGGGTGTATAAACTGGGTCCGTGACACCACCAAATCAGACACTTCTGGACCTGAACCTGCAACCTGTGAAGAGGAACTGCCTGGCTGCCCAAAGGACTCATCTGGACTTCTTTGAAGAGAAGGACTGCTGCCCTGCTGTTGCCCCGCTGTCCACTGACTTTGCTGAGAAGTGCTCTCCAAGAGCTTGGATAGAGCTTGCCTCCTATTTTCTGAGGTCCCAGGGCCAAAAAGACTTCATCTCTTCAAAGAACTCCTTGTGTGTCAAAAATCAAAGTGCAGCCTGCCGGAAATGATACACTGCCGTGGAGCGACCAAGAAATCGTGCACAGCCGAACCGGAACCATGCAGCCCGACTTCCTGAGCAAAGAATCGATGCAGCGCCTGCCTTGCGGCCGGAAATTCAACGCACAGCCCTATCAAATCTACGCACAGCCGAACCGGAATGACGCAGCCACACTTCCCAAGTGAAGAATTGATGAAGTGCCTGCCATGCAACAGAAAATGCAACGCATCGCCTACTGGATTGATGCAACATATGTGACTTCATGAGGAACCAAGACTGCGTGCCGGAAATCGACGCAAAGCCCCTTGCAGTTGGAAGGAAACAGCGCATTTTCTGTGCCGCACCGTAAATTCCGATGCACATACCTATTTTTCCACGCATCTCCTCCTCTGCGGTCTCTACGCGTTTTATTTTTTATGCAAACCACGTACTTTGTGAAACCAAGAAACAACTGTGGATTTCTAAGATTTAAGACTCTTTTTAATCTTGAAAACATTATATCTCAACTTGTGCTTATTGAATTTTTATCATTTTTATCTTAATTTAACCAGATAAATATCATATATTTTTTCTAAACCTGTGTGGTGTATTTTTGTGGTGTTTTCGCTGTGTTTCATGTATGATTTATTGTACAACTACATTAAACATTGTCTTCTAAGTTAAGTCTGACTGCTCAGTGCCAAGCTACCAGAGGATGGGCACATGATAATTTGGATTGTGTGTGACTTACCCTGACTAGGACTGTGGTTCCTACTTGGACAAGGCTGTATACCTCTGCCAACTAGAGACCCCATTTCTAACATTGGTGATCAGTGGTGAGGATAGGACTTGTGTTTGTGCAGTGACATACAATAGCTATGTGCACACTACCTACCCACAGTTAAAGGTCAATTAGATTTTTTTCTGCATTTCAACAATTCTTTCTGCTTGATGTTTTAATCTAATCCTAAACAACATGTCTCTGGCTGGGTCTCAAAGAGGAGCAGGAGAGTTTGACCTAGCGAAACTGGAGACATACACTGTCGGCCAGCTGGACGGGTTCAGCAAGGGGATGGGAGTACCTACCCAGGGGGCCTCCAGGAAGGGGGAGTTCCAAAAGGCGCAGAGGGCCTGGACAGAAGCCCGTTCACAAGAGGATGTTGAGGTGGAGGGGTCAGATGATAGCTCCACAGATAATTCACCAATAGCAGTGGGAATGACACCCCTGGATTTGTGCCCCCTGCAACACCATGGAACAGTGTCTCAAGCCACGGCCTGACCATAGAGGAAAGGAGGGAGGAGAGAGAGTTCCAAATGCAATTGATCAGATTAAAAATGGAGGAAAAGAGAACAGAGAGAGAGAGAGAGGCAGAGGAGAGGAGAGCTGAGGCTGCAGCTGAGAGAGCATTGGCTGAAAAGAAACTTCTTCTGGTTCATGAACTGAGTCTAGGCAGTCTGAGTCCAGCAGTGATGGTAGCAGCATACATACAGGACCTGCTGGGGACAAAAATGTTCATATGCCCAAAGATGTGGTGTCAAGTTATGTGGTGGGAGATGACATTGACAAATGGTTTGATGCCTATGAAGTTGCACTGAGGGCCCATGGGGTTTCTGAAGAGCAATGGGGGGCGGCCTTGTGGAAGCATGTACCAATAATTGGGAGGGACACACTTCTCACATTAGAACCAGAGGACCGTAACACATACCTGCTCATGAAAGCCATTTTAATTGCCAAGTTTGGTCTTACTCCTGAAAAGTATCACCAGAAATTCAGGGATAGTACCAAACTTTCCACACAAACTCGGGTCGACTTTTTTTTACTTTTCTAGTAAGGCACTGACTGGATGGGTGTGGGGCAGTCAAGTAAATTATTATGTGGGGTTATATAATTTGATCCTGAGAGAGCATTTGCTTTAAAGAGTTGTGCAAGCACCTGATTGACAGTAGGCTGACTGATCCCAGGAAGCTTACTGAGGATGAGGACATCTGAGCTAGCACCAGAGTGTCAAAAAACTTATCTGGGGGGGACACCCACAAAGGTGGTCAGGGTTCCCACCAGAAGAAAGATGGGGGAGAAAAACTTTAAAATAAGGAGTTCTCAAAAGGCCCCCAAAATAATTCCCAAGGGGATAGTGGTACCCAATCCCAACCTGATTCTGCAAAGAAACCAGGATTCTTTGACCTTAAGAAAGGGAGATTTGTGCCCCAATGTACAGAGTGAACTAAGTATGGTCACTCTAAGGGTGACTCCAAGAGCCCCAAGAGGGCAATGCCCCCTACTGAAGAGCAGACACCTGGCTTGGCTGGTGTAGCACTCCGGAAGGAGGTAGTCCCAGTTAGCTTCGGAGAACAGATAAAGGTCACCCTGGTGTCCCAGGGAGATGAGGAAATGGTGCCAAAAGCCCACATGCCTGCTAATACTTCCAAGTGTAAGCAGTGGGTCACCATTAATGGGCAAAGGGTGGAGGCTCTGCATGACACAGGAGCCAGCATGACAACTGTCAGGGGTCAGCTGGTGTCAGCAGAGCAGGTCATCCCCAATACATTCCACCAGGTTATAGTTGCCAACAATCATGAGAGCTAGCTATCGGTTCCCTTTGAGTGGGAGGGGGTCTCGGGTACACTGAAAGTAGCTGTGAGTCCTTCCATGCCTGTAGATTGTTCCCATGAGGAACAGGGTCAAGACTGATTTGCATATGGCTCGGTCCAAACTGGGGTGGCATGGTGAGCAAAAGAATGATGGATTAAACCCAGATCTGTGACTGGGGGTGAGTGTTTGTATTGTCAGCACTCCGTCCATCATCCTTTTGTGTTGCTAAAGTTGCCCTAAGTGGGAAGGGTATGCCCAGACGTGGGTCCCTTGCTCACTGTGCCACTGGAATCAAGCTAGCCTGGCTGATGAGGGGTGAAACCCTCCCAGGATGCTTGTTTCCGGTCCAGGGAGGACCTGGCCTGGCAGTTTGAGCTGGACGGTTCCCATGAGGAACAGGGTCAAGACTGATTTGCATATAGCTGGGTCCAAACTGGGGTGGCATGGTGAGCAAAAGAACGATGGATTAAATCCAGATCTGTGACTGGGGGTGAGTGTTTGCATTATCAGCACTCCGTCCATCATCCTTTTGTGTTGCTAAAGTTGCCCTAAGTGGGAAGGGTATGTTCACTGTGCCACTGGAATAAAGCTAGCCTGGCTGATGAGGGGTGAACCCCCGAAACTGGTCCCAGGATGCTTGTTTCCGGTCCAGGGAGGACCTGGCCTGGCAGTTCGGGCTGGACTGTTCCCATGAGGAACAGGGTCAAGACTGATTTGCATATGGCTGGGTCCAAACTGGGGTGGCATGGTGAGCAAAAGAACGATGGATTAAACCCAGATCTGTGACTGGGGGGAGTGTTTGGATTGTCAGCACTCCGTCCATCATCCTTTTGTGTTGCTAAAGTTGCCCTAAGTGGGAAGGGTATGCCCAGACGTGGGTCGCTTTCTCACTGTGCCACTGGAATCAAGCTAGCCTGGCTGATGAGCGGTGAAACCCCGAAACCGGTCCCAGGTTGCTTGTTTCCGGTCCAGGGAGGACCTGGTCTGTCAGTTCGGGCTGGACTGTTCCCATGAGGAACAGGGTCAAGACTGATTTGCATATGGCTGGGTCCAAACTGGGGTGGCATGGTGAGCAAAAGAACGATGGATTAAACCCAGATCTGTGACTGGGGGTGAGTGTTTGCATTGTCAGCACTCCATCCATCATCCTTTTGTGTTGCTAAATTTGTCCTAAGTGGGAAGGGTATGCCCAGACGTGGGTCGCTTTCTCACTGTGCCACTGGAATCAAGCTAGCCTGGCTGATGAGGGGTGAAACCCCGAAACCGGTCCCAGGATGCTTGTTTCCGGTCCAGGGAGGACCTGGCCTGGCAGTTCGGGCTAGACTGTTCCCATGTGGAACAGGGTCAAGACTGATTTACATATGGCTGGGTCCAAACTGGGGTGGCATGGTGAGCAAAAGAATGATGGATTAAACCCAGATCTGTGACTGGGGGTGAGTGTTTGCATTGTCAGCACTCCGTCCATCATCCTTTTGTGTTGCTGTAGATTGTCTGTTAGGCAACGACCTTGAGCATACTTCCTGGAAAGAGGTAGAGCTAAGGTCTCACCTGTAGATGCTAGGTTTGCCTTAGTGGGTCTGCATGATCACAAGGTCCATGACTGCCCGGGAAGGGAGTCAAGGGTGTCTAGAGCCTGGAACAATGGCCCAAACAGCTGCCAAGGAGCAGGGGAAGGGGCATGGGAAACCGGTCCCACAAGTTCCCATGATGGCTTACAGGGTGCCTGAGAAGGAAATTCCTGAGCAAACTGAGGAGGACATTGCCGTCCTGGGTAACCTACTTGAGCTTGCTGGCTGGCAAGTTGAGGGTGGGCCAACCATGGAAGAATTCTTCAAGACGCAGAAGGAATGCCCCACTCTTGAGAGTCTGAGGCAACAGGCCTCAGCCCAAGTAGCAGGTGAAGCCTCTGGAGATTATATCCTCTACAGTGAGTCTAAGGTATTGGACGCTGGTGCAGCACGTGTTGGTGCTACCGGGCCTTCCTACTGGGTCTGGCTCACAACATCCATCCAGGGGGGACCTTTGAGATAAGACAAGATCTTCGCCAGTCTTGTCACCCACTATCATTGGTCCCAAATGTGGGTGGCCTCAGATGCATTCAGTAGGTCCTGACCAACCTGCCATGCTAGTGGAAAGACAGAGAAAAGGCTCAAAGCCCCCCTGATCCCACTACCTGTCATTGACCCCCTTTGAAAGGGTGTGCATCAACATCATTGGTCCCTTGGACCCCAAGACTGCCTTAAGCAACAGGTTTATCTTGGTTTTGTTGGACCATGCAACCAGCTACCCAGAGGCAATCCTTTTGAGGACAGTGACTGCACTGGTGGTGACCAGATCTCTGATTGGGATATTTATCCGTTAGGGATTCCCAAAGGAGATTGTCTCTGACAGAGGCGCAAACTTCATGTCTGCATACATTAAGTCCATGTGTCATGTGTGTGGCGTGACCTATCGGTTCAACACCCCTTACCATCCTCAATCCAATGGTCTTGTGGAGAGATTCAGCAAGACCATAAAAGGAATGATCACATGTCTCCCTGGGGCAGTGAGGCATAAGTGGGACATCTTTTTGCCATGCCTTCTCTTAGCTTATAGAGGGGTGCCCCAGAAGGGGGTGGGGTTCAGTCCCTTTGAACGTCTCTAAGGGAACCCCTAAGCATAGTAAAAGAGGGGTGGGAGAAATCTCCCAGGAACCCCCCCTCTAGGATGTGGTCAGTTACATGCTGGCCCTCTGCAACAAGATGCAGCACTTCGGGAAGAAGGCCAAAAGCAAACTCAAAAGGTTATGAAACAATGGTATGGCCAGAAGGCCACCCTGGTAGAGATTCAACCTGGCAACAAAGTTTGGGTGATGGAGCCAATAGAGCCTAGGGCCCTTTAGGGCCTCTGGACTGGCCCAGTTGAAATCAAGGAACATAAGGGGAGGCCACTTACCTAGTGGACCTCAAGTCTCCTAGAAACCCCCGAAGGGTGCTCCATCAGAACCAACTAAAGCCTCATTTTGACAGGTCTGAGGTCAGCATGCTTCTGGTGACAGATGAGGGTGTGGAAGAGGAGAGTATACCTCTCCCTGACCTCCTCTCTGCTAAGGAAGGTGATGGGTCAGTGGAGGGCCATCAATCTCTCTGACTCCCTGACCCCGGATCAGGGATGGGATTGCTACCAGTTACTGGAACAGTACTCATCCCTGTTTTCCATCACCTCTGGACTCACACACTTGTGTGTCCATGACATTGACACAGTAGACAGTCCCCTTGTAAAGAACAAGATTTACAGGTTGTCAGACAGGGTGAAGACCAGCACCAAGGAGGAAGTTGCCAAGATGCTGGCTCTTGGGGTGATTGAGAAGTCCAGCAGTCCCTGGTCCAGCCCTGTCATGCTGATTCCCAAGGTTGCTGCTCCTGGTGCCAAGCCAGAACTTAGGTTCTGCTTGGACTACCGGGGTCTCAACTCTGTCACGAAAACAGATGCTCACCCCATCCCCCGACCTGATAAGCTCGTAGACAGGCTACGTGCTGCCAAATTCCTAAGTACTTCTGATCTCACATCAGGTTACTGGAAGATTGCCTTGGCTTAGGGGACTAGAGAGAGATCTGTGTTTTCCACCCATGAGGGACAATATGAGTACAGAGTGATGCCCTTTGAGTTGAAGAATGCCCCAGCTACCTTCCAACGGTTTGTTAACAGGGTCCTAGCTGGGAAGGATGCGTTCTGTGCAGCCTACCTAGATGTCATCGCCATCTACAGTTCCACCTGGGAGGAACATCTGCTTCATCTCAAGGAGGTGCTTCAGGCTCTGCAACAGCAGGCTTGACCATCTAGCCAAGTAAGTGCCAGATTGAGCAGGGTTCCATGGTGTACTTGTGTCATCTAGTAGGTGGTGACAAGGTGCAGCCCCTCCATGCCAAGATTGAAACAATCAGGGCCTGGCAACCACATAGAATCCAAACTGAGGTGAGGGCCTTCCTGGGTATCACCGGGCACTACCACAGATTTGTTAAGGACTATGGCACCATAGTGGCCCCCTTAACAGAACTCACATCTATGTATCAACCTAGGTTGGTGAATTGGACAGAGGCTTGTCAGAAAGCCTTTGACTCTCTAAAGGAAGCCATGTGTACAGTACCCCTGATCAGCGTCCCTGACTACTCCAAGGAGTTCATTGTGTAGACAGACGCTTCAGAGCATGGCATGGGGCGGTTCTAGTACAGCTGAATGAGGAGGGCCAAGACCAACCAGTAGTCTTTAGAAGCAGAAGACTATTACCAAGAAAACAAAGGTAGAGAGCCATAGAAAGAGAAGCATTTTCTGTGGTCTAGGCCTTGAAGAAGCTGAGACCCCACCTTCCAGGCTCAGATCGACCACAGGCCCCTCAGATGGCTCCTGCAGATGAGGAGTGAAAATCCTAAACTCTTGAGGTGGTCCATTTGGCCTACAGGGGATGGACTTTATGATGGAGCATCATCCCGGACTGACCATGCCAATGCTGATGGTCTCCCCAGATAACCAAGGCGTTGGGTAGCTCTCCCCACTTTCAGCTGGCGGGGGACACATGTTAGACCTGACAGCCTTAGGGTGGTCATCCCCCAACTTTTTGCCTGCCTCCCTCCACTTTTCTGATACTGTTTTTGCTGGTTTTAGGACTCTGCACACTTTACCACTGGTAACCAGTGCTAAATTGCATATGCTCTCTCCCTACAAATATGGTAGCATTGGTTTATACACAATTGGCATATTTGGTTTACTTATAGGTCCCTAGTAAAGTGCACTACATGTGTCCAGGGCCTGTAAGATGAATGCTGCTGGTGGTCCTGCCCTCTGAGGTGTCCACTGCAGCCCCAGCTGCTGCTACCTCACAGACAGGTTTCTGTCCTCCTGGGGATTGAGAAGCTCAATCCCAGGAAGGCAGAACAATGCATTTCCTTTAGGAGAGGGGTGTCACACCCTTTCCCATTGGAAATTTGTGTTACAGGCATGGAATGGGTATCCTCCCAGAGCCTCTGGAAATGCCAGTCTACACCAGTTCAGGAACCGCCAGTCCCTGCTCTTGCACAAAACTGGACAAAGGAAAGGGGAGTGACCACTCCCCTGTTCATCACAACCCCAGGGGTGGTGCCCAGAGCGCCTCCAGATTTTTCCTGGTGTTAGCCATCTTGGATTCCAAGGTGTGGAGACCCTCTGGGAACATCTGAGTGGCCAGTGCCAGCAGGTGACGTCAGCGACCCCTCCTGATAGGTGCATACCTGGGTGGGTAGCCAAACCCCCTCTCAGGGCTACTTGGAGTCTCTCCTTTGGATGTTTCCTCAGATTCGGTTTGCAAGACTCCACCAGGACTCCTCTGCATCCTCTGCTTCAGCTTCTGACCATCGGATCAACTGCAGACTGCTCCAGGAACCGCTGCAACTGGAACTGCAACAAAGTATCCAGGAAGGCTAGTGTGACCTGCAACTTCATTTCCAACTAGCAACTGCAACAGTTTCCAGGTTGTGCACACTTTCAGGACTGCCTGTCTTCACCCTGCCCCAGAAAAACTGAAGGAATCTCTTGTGGAGTGACAGAGTCACTTCCCTGCTTCAGATGGCACCTCTCTGCAATGACGACCAGTACTCTGGGACTCCTCTCCAGCAGATGAACATGATCCCTGGAAAACGGGTGGTAGACCAAAATGATCCTGACTTTCCAAAGGTCCAGCTGCCCACATTTGGTGTAGGTAAGGGCTTGCCCCCCCTGTGCTAGACAGTACCCTTGTGCATCGAGTCTTCTGCAACTCCTTGGGCTTCTGTGTGTTCCAAAGATTTTTCATGCACAGCGTAGGTCTGGTACCCAGCACTCTATCCTGTGACTCTCAGGTCCCTGAGTTGTTCTCCGGCAGCGTGGGATCCATTTGTGTAGTTCTGCGACAACTGCACTTTGCAACTGCTTTGTCCCTGTGTCCTGGGACTCCTGTGGGTGATGCCTGGTCTTCAGAGGACTCTCTGAAGTGGTGAGACCCCCCTCTGTCTCCTCAATCCAAGTTGAGACCCCCAGGTCCCTCCTGGGTCATAGCAGCTTCTCTTTGATGCAAAACACGTTCTTGCGTGAACCAAGGCTTGTTGGTGGAATCCCGTGACGCAAACAGCCTGCATCCAACGACTTGACGTGGGACATCTCTTGCATCAAGCAGGACCCCACAACTATCTTCTTTGGTGCATTTCTGTTCTTTTCTTCCAACTGGAGAATCCACTTTTTCATCTTCTTCCAGGTTGGTAGGGGCTCTTGTTCTTCCTGGACTCTTCATCGACTTCTGGACTTGGTCTCTTCTCTCCACTGGTCTTCAGGTCCAGGAATCCATTGTTGGTTTCTTGCAGTCTTGCTTGCTTCTTGCATAATCCTTTACCATGACTTCTAGTGTTGTGAGGAAACTTGCTGTATGTTACTCCTGTTTTTCTCTGCTCTGGGGTGGGGTACTTTACTTACCTTTGGTGTTTTCTCACACACCCAGCACCCCTGTACACACTACACTTGCCTAGGGGGGAATCCGACTTTCCAATTCCACTATTTTAGTATATGGTTTGTGTTGCCCCCTAGGCCCATTGCAATCTATTGTGTTTTTCACTGTTTGCACTATTCTAAGACTGTTTATAATGTATATATTGTGTATAATACTTACCTTCTGTTAGAGTATTGTCTCTTAGATATTTTTGGCTTTGTGTCACTAAAATAAAGTACCTTTATTTTCGGTAACACTGAGTATTGTCTTTTATTGTGTATAAGTACTGTGTGACTATAGTGGTATTGCAAGAGCTTTGCATGTCTCCTAGTTCAGCCTTAGCTTCTCTGCTACAGCTCCCCTAGACAGCCTAAGCTGCTAGACACTGCCTACATTTCACTAAGGTGGATCACTGGACCGGGTATAAGGTGTAAGGACCTCTGGTACCCACTACGAACAAGGCCAGCTTCTCACACTCCTAAATTGGTTTTCCACTACTCTGAGGCCTGCTCCTTTCATAGGATAGCATTAGGGCTACTCTGACATATACTGTTTGAGTGGTAGATTCTGATCAGAAAGGGGTAACCAGGTTGTATTTAATATGGCCAGAATGGTAATACAAAATCCTGCTTATTGGTGAGGTTGGATTTTATATTACTAATTTAGAAATGTCACTTTTAGAAAGGGAGCATTTCTCTGCACTCAAAATCTATCTGTGCCTTATATCCTGTCTCCAATCCATATCTGGACTGGACTGGGCTGGTTGACAGCTCCCTTGTGCATTTCACCCAGACAACCACAAACACAGGATGCTCAGTCACACAAGCACTCATCTGCATACTGAATGGGTCTTCCTTGGCTGGGCGGTTGGAGTACCTGACACTCACATTTCAAAGGCTAGTGGCCTGCCCTCACACAATGGCCTGCCAAACCCCCTAGTGGGACCCTTGCAGACAGACCTGTACTAAAAGGGGGCCTTGTGCACTTCAAAACCAATCTTTGAAGCGTCCCCTACTTCAAAGGCATTTTGGGTATATAAACACTTCAGGACCTGAACCTGGAACCTGTCAAGAGGAACTGCCTGGCTGCCCAAAGGACTCATCTGGACCGCTTTGCTGAGAAGGACTGCTGCCCTGCTATTGCCCTGATGCCTTCCGACTTTGCTGAAAAGTGCTCTCCAAGGGTTTCGATTGAGCTTGCCTCCTGTTTACTGAAGTCTCAGGGCCAAAAAGACTTCATCTCTTCAAGGAACTCTTTGTGCACCAAAAATCAACACAAAGCCTGTCAGAAACAACGCACTGCTGTGGTGCGAACGAGAAATTGCCTTATTTTTCCACATATTTTATGTGTTACGCAAACCAGGTACTTTGTGAAACCAAGAGACAACTGTGGATTTCTAAGATTTAAGACTCTTTTTAATCTTGTAAAAGTGATATCTCAACTTCTGCTTTTAAAACTTTATCGTTTTGACCTTAATTTAACCAGATAGGTATCATATATTTTTTCTAAACCTGTGTGGTGTCTTTTTCTGGTGTTTTCACTGTGTTTCATGTATGATTTATTGTTCAAATATTTTACACATTGCCTTCGAAGTTAAGCCTGACTGCTCAGTTCCAAGCTACCAGAGGGTGGGCACAGGGTAATTTGGATTGTGTGTGATTTAGCCTGACTAGGATTGTGGTCCCTACTTGACCAAGGCTGTATTCCTCTACCAACTAGAGACCCCATTTCTAACAATAAAGATGTCTTCTGCTCTTGCAATATTCTATGGAAACTGTCCTCCAACTCCTCTCCATAATACTTGTTCCCAGACTTGGCATGCAGAGAGTTTTAGATGTCTAATCTGTGTCCATATGCTAGTCATGCTGGAGGGACATACTCTAAGCAGCCATCACAAACCCATCAGACAATCAGAAGCTCTGACACCAATGAATGCTATATCTGACAAGAACTCCACTTGGTGATCCATGGCCTCCAAGTTAGGCAACATGCAACACACACTACCTTGCACAATTCTCTGAAGTCAACAACACACACTGGACAGTTTAGGTTCCATAAGTATTGGCCGTCAGAAGGAGAAAGATGTCTGATACATTTTTGGCAGAGCTGAGTCAACCTTCTTATTAGACGGATCCTTCAGAATTGCCTCTTCCTTCGTAGAATGCCTGTCCACCAGCCTTACCACTAGGGAGACTGAAGTCTAGGTCACAATAACTTTAGAGGCAGGGCACACTTATCTGCCATCCACTACTGCTGGTCATGATCTCCATACATCTCATGATGACAGAAACAGTCCATGTCCATGCACTGAAGAGACTGCTTCTCCATCCGAATAGACTGTGGTGAACAATCTTGAGCCTTCATACACACATTCCTAGGAGCCCCTGCTGAGCATATAAATACCAAGTCCTTGGTTCCAATGAGAACACTGGCAGTCAGAAGCTGACCCTGACTGTAGCAAACACTTTGCTTTGACTGTAGTCGGGTCAAGTCAGGCTACTCCTAGAGATGATATGTCCATTGATTACCCCCAGATTACTCCTGTCTTGGCCGTGCAGTGTTTATTGGGTCTGATATCAGAGACCCAAATCCCTGCATTGGCTCCATACCCTGCCTTACAGCAACAAAAACAGGATAAAGAACTGGAACATGCTAGGAAATACAGCTCCTATTTAGCAACCACTTTGAGTGGGTGGGTCTTGCACTCACATCATTATTCTGGGGTTTTCCATTTTGGAGGTAAGCCACTTTATGTGCACTGAATGGGGCCCAAAAGTATGGGATGTGGAGAAAATGGAAGGATACTTGTTTTGGCTTTATCCACAAATGGGTAGCAGAAATATTAGTGATTGCAAGGGTGTGGGGTTTAAATAGATGATGATTCTTCTCCTTTTCACCTAACAAAGCCAGGAGGGTATCAATCATTTTTGTTACAGTGAGTCCTACAAACATAACTTGTAATGATCTTTAGTGTTGCATTTGTTACCGATTTTCTTCCAGTTTTTTTGGATACTCTTCTGATAGTTATCACCTTGAGGATTGCAATATTGATGTGTCTTAAGCATACAGTACAAGGAGTTCCAACATCAACTGCCCAGTGTATCCACACCAATAATTAGCACTGAAATCTTAGTTAAAGAAACTTAACTCTACCTCCACTCCATGGCGTTGGAAGTATCAGTATTTATAATATATTGTTATCCCCTCTAGTAACAACCAATAGCACTGGAATACGTTGTCTTAGCAATGCTAATTACTGGAGTAAATAAGTATTCCTTATCACTCAAGGAACCCAGATCAGTCAAGTAACCTTTTATGTTTATGGCCATCTTCTCATGGGCTACTGCGGGCAATGTGTATCGTATGGGGGGCTTTCCCTTCTTGCTGCTAAACAGAATTATGGTAATAATACAGCAATTGCTTCGCAAAATTTATGTTGCAGAATGTGCTTCTTGTGTCTCTTTGTTGGACTCTTAGATGTGATCACTTTACTAATGGATGTATGCAAGTGATATCTTCAAAATCCATTTACAGTAAACATCCGGACATAGCCAGACAACGCAATTGTCATGGATATGTGTTTTCAGATATGACTACACTGAATCTTTGCAAAATAACACTCCAAACTGAATTTTAGCAAAAACAATTAGAAACAGAAAAACGTATTGAGGCAATAACCTCATAAATAATATTTCAGTGATATTCTCAAGTGAGCCTTCTGCTTTACTACAGCAGCCATTAAGCTTCCAAGTCTTCCCAGGAAGAGTATCTCTTTTGAAAGCATCCACTATACACACACACACACACAGACACATACCCTTCAGTTCATACACTATGGGCCTCATTTATGAGGAAGTGGTGCAGCACAGCACTGCGCAAAAATTGGCAGCGCCATACTGTGTCACTTCAGAAAAGCAGGGATGCGCAGTATTTACAAAAATATAGCACACCCCTGTGTTTCACCTTAGCACTGGTGCTAAATCTAGCTGCCTAGTGCCAACGCAGGCACCCTTGCACCATAGTGCAAAGGTGTCTGCGTTGCAGGGAATCATCGTTTCTGTGCAGGAAGTTGTTCTTTCCCTCACATAAACAACCATTTATGGCATTTTGTTCTTTCCATGTGTGTTGTAAGAATGTAGCACACACAGAAAAATCAAAGCGAGGAGAAATAAAAGTATTTCTACTTGTTGCACCATGCAAACACCACTCTTAGGCCCATATTTATACTTTTTTAGCGCCGCATTCACGTCTTTTTTTACACAAAATCGGTGCAAACTTACCAAATACTGTATTTTGTAAGTTTGTGCCGATTTTGCGTAAAAAAAGACGTGAATGCGGTGCTAAAAATGTATAAATATGGGCCTTAGGGTGGCCTTAATTTTTGGCGCTGCCTCAAGTTTACGGTTCCTCATAAATCTGGGGCAACATCAATATGTAATGGGTGTTGCAGTGGAACCCCCACAGCAACACCCATTGCACAGCCCTTCCACGCTATGTGATGCGTATGAAGGGACCATATTTACAAGGCGGCGTTACTCCTCAAAAAGTGGCCTGACACTGCCTTGTAAATGTGAGGCAAGGCATGGCGCCATTGGAGCGTCACAAAAATGCTGCTCTGGTGGCGCTAGGGCCTCGTAAATGAGGCCCAATGTACGGTAAAGAAAACCCATTGCAAATAAGTGCAAGCTTCTCCGCCTAAAAGAGAAATAATTCAAGGCTTTGATATCGCATTATAACATCCCAGCTTACTGTGCCATGTGATTTGTTCTGCTTCTTTCATAGCAAACAGAGCACTGAGTTATTACAAGGTAATAAACTGGGGAAATATCCAAGGGGCTCTGATTCTTTTTTAATGAGCGGGGACAGGACGATGCTGAACTGAGAAAAACGACAATTAAAGCACCGGAAGCGGAGATCAAGGGAGGGATGGAGATGACAAGAGAGCCCGTGGGGAAAGCGCAGATAAAAACCATACAAATAAAATGAATACGGTTAAAAGGGAAAAGGCCTTCATCGAGAGAACAAAAACAAGTGACAAAACGGAAACACCAAAAGAGACAACTTTGAAAAAGGTGAACTGCTTGGCAGTAAGGATGGTATACTCAAGTGTACCAAGGAAATAAGTAACTTGTGTTGGTTTAATGTATAATACTCATTTTTCACAGTGTGGATAAATCACAATTTTTAATTTTGCAGAGAGGAATAATCTTAGAGATTTATGTGCTCACAAGGCAACAAAACCACAGCTGCCGAGCATTTACCTGTGAGTCACACCGAACCAGTAAAAGGGTCCCGAACCTCCCGCAAATCAAACAGAAACCATTAGATTGAAAGTCACATTCTGAGAACTGGGAAGGAACTTCATGAGACTGTTTGCTTGTCCATCATGCTTTCTCCTGATGGAGACTCATTTTAGAAAAAGGAATGACCGTATGCTCAGCAACGCAATGGAGCCCGGGGATACCCGGCGCCCCGGGAGACAGTCACCCCTTTAGGTTGGTACATGCCATGGTCACTATATTGTCCTAAAAGATCAAAACTGACTTCCCTTGAACCAGAGAATGGAAGATTTTGAGAGTACTAAATCCAGAAGATGATAGTCATCTACCTCAAACTACCAGCAACAAAACCTAATGGAATTGAATAGATCCTGTGCTTGGGGTAGACGCCGGTCTATGGAATGCTGTTACCATCGCTGGCAGGAGGGATTGCAGAAGTACAACCTTTCACAAGGTAACTTAATTTCCACAGTTAGTATTTTTATTACATAAAACCACAAATTGTAACCTTCTACAAAGGCCTAGTCAATTAATGAAAGTCAGATACACCAAAAAGTTACTATGAAATGTCACCTTGTGACCAACAGAATGACAAGTAGTATTATGAAATCTATGATCCACAACCTTTGAATTACCCCTTCAATCATGAAACGTTCCACTACTGACTAAAAACTGGCTTAAAACCAATTATCTTCCCACCAAACACATTTGAAAGATTTAAAAAAACAATATTAGATCTTTCCCATGTACGGTATAGACCCATATTAACTTTAAACTAGGCAAAAAATATACCTTAAATTGACTTGAACCAGAACACAAGTGTGGCTCGAATATTATCCAAAATCTACCCCGTGGGAGCATGACATTTACCATTGTCAAAAATGCTGTCACAAAACATAAGACTATGTTAATATAAAAATTAAAACTCGCTACGAAAACAAAAGAAATGTCTGGAGAGAAACCGTTCATTTTGTGTACTTGTAAAACTTGCCTTAACATACTAGAAATATAGTTAGCTTATTTAAACTAAATATAGTAGGATGACTGGGACTTCACCAGAATACCAGAAAAAACAATATTGCCCTAGATACACATCCGACCTGATCCGAATATAACTGCATCCTTTGTAATTTATGTTTTTAATATTTTTATTTAGGTGGCACTATTGTGCCAAACATTTGCTTCTTTACATTAAATTGCATATAGACAATATAAAACTTTTTTTAGCACAAATAGACATTACATAAATTGAGAGAGACACAGCCATAAAAGCTAAACCCCATGTGATCTCCATGTAATGTACTCGAAAGCGGCAGAGGTATTACACTTGCAATCTGACCCAAAGATAAGAATGTACTAATACAAGGACTAAACATCATCAATAGGCAGAATAGTATTTTTGCAATGCCATTTCCAAGGGTGGCGCAGTCATACACACAGTGCTATAATCCCGGTAATTATTTTATGGAAAGCCCCATGTGCTTAAACGTAATTAAAAAACAAAAATGGGATCATGAATAGCGCAAAAGTGGCAATTAAGTACAAAGCACCCTGTGCAAATCAGCAATGATTGAAATGCAAAGACAGAACCAAAAGTACTAGTGCTTAGCCCGTCATCTCTACTGAACAATTTCCCACGGCCTTATTCAGCGGGAAAAAAAACTACAACTGTTTAAATTTTCACTGTCAATTGATCCTTTTGGCATAAACATATTCCACATATCTTACCCTAGTCATTTTGGCTTGCGTTGAGCAAAGATGGACACCTAGATGTTTTCCAAGATTGTAAGATAAACGATCATGCACTTGAGACCGCTAAAAGAATTAACTTTTGTTCACTCCTCAAAAAGACCCCATTATTGCCCAGCAACTCAAAAAGAACTAGTGCTTCTGGTACCACCCTTCTTAGTAATTGCTTGGAAATAAATAACAAAAATCGGGTCTCAGAATGGTTGCAGAACTGGGCAAATAAAACAATAAGGGCCCAATCCCTATGCGCGAATGCATTCGTTAGGGACATTGGGAAAACATTTATGAAAAAAATGGGGAGTATAATAAAGCGTCCATCTAGCAAAAAAAACTATTATTTTAAAATGTGCTGTTCCGAACAGAGTATGGCCCAAAGAAGAGATATCTACCCGCTGTTGTGGGGCAATAGTACATGCTATTACTAATAATACTTTATGAAGAACTTTTGGGATTATTTCTTCCTGACTTTTCTGGTGTAACAATTTATACCAACAACCGAGTACTAACAAATTGTTTAAAAAAAAATTAGTTTAAAAAATAAAAAGTAAAATGTCCTACATGAGGTGTAAAGTATCTCAAAAACTGGAAATGTGTGCAAAACTAAGCCATAAAACAGACACACTCTCATAGTTCTGGGGAGCTAACTGTTGCCAGGTCTTCCACCTATTATTTATTATAAAATTGGATAATGTAGCAAACCCATGTCTATTCCAAAGTTTAATTAATTAGGTGTTCCAGGACCTTGGTGGGCGGAGCTTGCAGAGTTTCACACCACAGATTTCCACGAATTATATCAAATCTCTGAGAGATTCCTCAGAGATCTGTGATTGGGCAGAAATGGGCATGCCACCCTGGCAGTGCTGATTTTCAGTGCCAGGAGCTTGCTCCGCACCGAGAATTCAGCACGAATGGCACTACACAGAGCACTCGGGTTGGTTTTGCTGTCGCTCAAGTAGATTTTCTGCTCGAGCAACACCTTTCTCAACGTGGTTGGAAAAATATTGCTGGGTGCCATCCTAGCTTTTGAAAATTGAGCTGCCCTCCTAGCTTTTGAAAATTGAGCAAGGGGGCTCTAATTTTTGCTCGTGATTGCCAACTTACCATTCGTGAGCCATGTGTCAGAAAGAACTCTGCCACACGCTGGTTGTGCACTTTGGCTGAAACTCTATGTTACATGCATAACGTGGAGTGGACGAAAGTGGTGCAGAATTTATCGCCCACCTCTACTTTAACCCCAGGCTACTGCAATCATGCAAAGAAAAAAATGAATTGGAATCAAATATATTGCATTTTAAGCCAATTTCATTATTTCACAACATCAATTCCTTTACATTTGTATACTTGGTTTTCCTGGGACATTCCCAAGTTCTCAAAAAGAATGAAAACTGAAGCCCAAATTCTTCAACCATTGCGATTAAAAAGAAATAATTGGGAGAGAATGGATCAGCATTCAGAGGAGAACGAGAGTCAATAAAGGCAGCCTGATAATATAAGTAAAATTTGGGTAAGAACGCCCCCCACCCCACCCCGCTCCTTGCTTAGTTGAATGATTGTCAAATTAAAACGTGGGCACTGATGTTTTCAGATAAACTTTCGGATTCAGAAATCAATCTCCTTAAAATAACTTGCTGAACCTAATTGGAACATTAGAAATAAAAATAGGACTAGGGGTTGAGTCGACATTTTAATTAAAGCAACACAACCAATAATTGATAAAGGTAAAATATGATAATTCTCGAAAATGTCTTATTTTTAGACAGCGTTGCCAAATAATTTAACTCTTAAATACAACAGATATTAGAAGTAACAAACGCACAAAGATCTCTAATAGGGAAGATAAGCAGCAACTAGTCCCTAATTGCCCTGGGGAGAGCCTCCTTCAAGACCCCCAGTTATACATGAGGGGGTCATGCACTAATTATCCTGCCATATACATGTTAATCATATTCATTTCTGATGACTGGCTAACCACAACCAGACTTGTCAGTCATGGTTATTTAACTCATTACAGTAGTTCTGTGTTTTGTGTCAAAAAAGATGTGGCCAACTAAAAATATTTTTAATAGTAGTAATTGATTAAACATACTATGCTGCAGAATAACAATCAACAAGTGAAACATAGCGGAATGTAAAAACCTGCTTTGAAATAAACCCTCAGTGCGCAAAAGTACGTGTAAGCCAAATAAAATAGGCCTTGCTCTGCGGAAAGCATTCCTAGAAATATTTGAGACACTACTGCACTTCTCAAGGAGTATAGCTATTTTAGCAGGGAATACTATTGTTGTTAGATCAATATCAACTTCCTGAACCACTAAGGTGTGCATAAGTTGAGTAAATTTAAAAAAGACGTTTTGTAAAAATAAATAATTTAATGAAACTAAGTATGACAAAACGACAATGACTCACATCCAAAACCTGGACACAAAAACAAATCTGGCAAAAAAAATAATCCTAAATTGTACATGATGGGGCTAGTGCACGGAACCATGTTGACCTATCTGCCTGCTTTTAAGTGTATCCCACCCATCGTACTCCAGTTTTACAATTTTACTTCCTATCTGCCTATTTTATAGTTTATTTTTGCTACCTTCTCTATTAGTTTGCTATTACGCTTTTACTTTTTATTCTTTTGTTTTTGTCTGTTTAACCTCTACCCTCAATCACCGCAAATGAAGAAGGCTCCCACACCCTCTGATTGTTTTTAACCTTCCAATAACTTAACCCATTTATAATGCAACCTCCATCTGCCTTAAGCCCTGGCCCAAGGTCTACGATACATAACACTCACTCAACTTTCCAACCCAAGAACAATATTTGTTGCAATAATTATGAATTGAGGGGAGAGTATGCTATCAGTTGGTAGTCAGGTTGGAGAAGGACAGGACCAATGGAAATTATTATTATTTAGTAATTGTTGTCCAAAAAGCATGAATCTGGGTTACCTCAATTAAGTTCAATAAAAAGTCAAATAAATTATGCTGTATAAATTAATGTGCCACATTAATCTGTGGTAGTATAACATTGAAAACTGGTTATTTTTAATGCAATCTTGTAGAAGTTTGAAGTCATAAAAGTCCGTTTTAGAAAGAAATCAGTTATTTGCAGGAGGTGGTGGATTAATTAATGGTAAATCCTGTAAAAAGGAATATTTGGCAAAAAACCCCAGCAATGAATAATTAAATAATTCCCCAGACCCTAGGTAGAAGAATCTGCAACCTTGTGTGACTATTTGAATATATGATTGCCAGAGGTACTACAATTCAATGTTTTTTCTTCTCTTGTTAAATCAAGCTGCAGCTGCCTGGATGCTTAGTAGGAAAACCCATTGCACAAGACCATGTGGGAGATAGCTTCTCAGATACACTCATTGAAATTGAGGCACTCCCGGTGGACTTGCACCAGTAAAATGTTGCCTGGAATGGGGAAGGTGGGGGTTAGACGAGGTACCAGCAACAATTTCCCTACCACCAAAGCAGCAGCTCATCATCACAACCTCCACAGACAGCTGCATCAGAATCAACTACAGCTATCATCCAGCTACACCCCCTCACCTTAAATGCCGAAAAGTGTGAGATGAGTAAAACAGAGCTAGCTTTTTTTAGGGCATATTTTTGCAAAGAAAGAATGAGACCAGATCGAGTGAAGGTGTCCACCTCCACAGCAGATTATTGTCTCAACAAATATTGGGATCACCTCCACACATTTTGCCCCATTGCTGATGGTTATGACTCTGAGAGTGCACTGGAGTTTGCTAAACAGGCCTTAGTGTGTTGCTTGCTCCCTAAATATGATGACTGTGAATTGATATCCCCAATTGGCAAGAACTATAATTCCATCATATACTTCCCTAGTAAATGGGACCTGTGGTACCGAGGACATGTGAGGTAAAGATGTCAACAGGGCCTGAAGCACTACTTGTACAACACTGAGTGACACAAGTAAACCTATGACAGCAGGCCTACTATTGCATACTGCAGGAACAGTGCACATTGATCCAACTCAACTTTGCCTTCACCATGAGAGGCAAAGTCAAAGCACTGCTTTTAATAAATGAAAGTCACCCCTAATGTAGGCCTCCTGAGTTCTATCTTAGGAGACATTACATTAAAAGTGTGGATACATAAGTGCAAGCTTATATGCCCCTATAGTGGCCTTTTCCATTAAAGGCTACTATAAGTGGTCAGAAGGCTATAGCTAACATGGGCTGGCACCTGGGCATCCCAAGGTCACCAACTCTATTATGGCCCCATTGAAGTATGTCATGTTTGGTGTCAAAAACCTGACACAAAACCAAAGTCAAAGTTTATGTGACATGCACTCAGGTGGCTAACTTAGTGGCTGCCCACCTTGTTGCCCCCGCATTTCCTGTGCCCCAACTGACATCCTGAAGCTAATACCTCCATGAAAGAATTCTGAACCCCAGCACAGACATGTGACCACACACAGGAGTCATAAATAAAGACCTGCCTGGGCGGTAGATGTCACCTCCATCCCTGGCAGAATAACTAGTGAAGGGGCACATCAAGGTGCTGAGCTTCAAAGGTCACACTCCCTATGATATGCAAATAGATTTCCAACCAAGAACAACAAAGCTGTCCCCCTGACCGCAGGCACATTTCCACCTGGGCATGGGGGAAAAGGAAAAAGTAGGTAGTCAGGAGTTGTACATCCCGAGGGCTAGCCATACCACTAGAGTGTACCTAGTCTGTACAGTCGAGGATGTGTTCATCCATTTTGAAAAGTAGCAAAAGAGAGGGTTCTGAGTAGAAGAGGAGGCACCACCACCGCATGTGGTCACCTCAGGGTAAGATTAGCAGCTGAGATTTGTAGCCCATTAGCTACTTGTCCCTGTACCCATAGCACCCTTAAATCTAGGATTTAAGGGGCGTCCCAAGCACCAGAACCTCAGATCTGATTTGACTTGCACCCAAGGACAAAGAAGAGGCCTGAGTCTGAGACATCAAGACCTGCACAAAAGAAAAAACGTGTGTGGTTATTCCCCAGGGTGTCTCTTTCATTATCTGTCAGCACCCCCAGGGACTAGGGTTAAATCATATCTCTGTTCTTGGATAAACCTTCATGTTTCTAAGTAACATAATGTGCTGTGTTACACAATTGGTTTTATCAATGCTTGTTTTACCAATGTTTGTTTACTAATGTGAGTAGGTGTAGAAATGTGCTTCTGATTGGGCGTGGTGATGTTTCTTTTCATCCACAGGTGGAAACTCAACTGCTTTCCTGATTGGCTATAAATAGCACAGTGAAGCCTGCCTCCCTGCTTGGCTTTGTTTTGTTTCCTGATCTCAACATCTCACTTGGCAGGCCAGCCCCTGCTGTCATCCTTGTATTCAAAACTTTTCTGGCAAGTCTTTTCTTCATTCCTGTACCAGCTGACACCAGGCATTCCTCCAGCACAACGGAAAAGACTTCAGCTAAGTGACTAGCATTCTGCAGGGAGTTTGTTCTTTGAACGCTGCGCTTTCCTAGAACAGCTGTTGTATTTCAGACCTGTATTTTGGCTGAGCACTTATCTTGAAGAGACAAATGCATTTCTGAACATTCTACATTATTATTGTAGTTACTTGCCTAAATGTGCTTCAGGAAATTGTGCTTGAGCTCAAGTACTACAAAAAAGTGACAGTGCAATTTTAAAAGAACATTTATGCTACTTTTCTTTCTCTAATAGCATAACTCTTGGATTTAAATTGTGTCATTCATGCCTGTGTTTCATTTTTGGGGAATTTGCTTTTTGAAGAGTTTTTCCCACATAGTGAAAACAAACCAAACTGCGTAACACGAACTGTTGGAATCCAGAGTGGACATTTGTATGTCTTGGATTGTTTTTCTTTCTTTTAGTTTAACCCTATGCATGCAGGAAAGTTATATGTGATAGAATAAATGTTGTCTTTTTTTGCATGATAAGTGCAACCACAGTTCGAATTGTAGTGTGCAACATTGAATCTCTATGAAGCCAGCCCTAGTGTCACGTACTTATTGTTATGTTACTCAGTTTGGGTTTTTGTTAATGCAGTGTTAGTAATTGTGCAAACAGTTATTATTACCCAAGAAATGTGCAGGAGCGTCCCGGGGTTCTTTTACCGCTCCTGTGCCCATATCAGGAAGAGAGATTCCTGTTTCAAGGAAATTGAGTTCACTAACTCTACTATTACTCTGTCAACAGCGACCTGTCGAGAAGATAGAGGGTGCGATGCTGGACCAGGAGTCAGGACGTGGCAGTGTTTGTCTCTTTTACTTCCACTACCCGTATCCTTTTGGAACACCTGCCGTGGCTTCTGTGTCCACCATTCAGTGCCGAAAGGTGTTCCAGGAGGTTGGCGGCATACCATCGCCCCTGCAGACATCCTGCTTTTCAGGTGAGTGGCCACGTCTCAACAGTGTGAAACTCTGCACCTGTGGCAACCACCCTGCAACTGCACAATTGAGATTTATCGTGGACCATACACCGGTTCCAAAGTCAAGAGTGACTTCCCTGAGCACCAAGGACAACTCCAGAACTCCCTTGGACTAGAGGTACTAGTCTCCTACAGTACACAGGAACCAGCACTCTACTGGAACAAAAAGAGTCACTGGCCAGTGGGCCCACAAAGGGTTCATCCAAGCGTAGATGGCCTAGTGCCTTGTGGGACATGTAGTCCTGACCTCCATCAATTTTGAGACCACTACTGTCTTCACATGCTGGGGGTTGCCACTGCAAAGGCTGGTTAGTGGCCAGCTAGACCATCACCACTTTTGCTCAGTGCTACACCTTGAGGAAACACAGCAGCACCTTTAACTACCCACCTCAGTGGCTCCGTTGTCGAGTCCAGGGACCCACACCAGCTTTGCCTTGAGTGGGCTCCCATAAACATGACCTGCAAGTGACCAAGTGTCACAAGTGTGTTTGTCCAGCGAAAGCTGCTCCGGTTTTCAGCACCAAGGACAGCCAGAACAACTCTGCACCAGGCTGTACGAGCTAGGTAAAATTGTACTGACTGCTGAATCCCAGTCCTGGGACCCACATCGCCTTATCTCCAAGTAGTTTCTACTGGACTCCACCTGCAAGTGACCTATTGTCACTAGCTGTTTTCTGCATTGACCACAATGTTAAAATTCAACAGTAGTGAACTGCACTGATTAATGTTTCATTCTTAAATCCATAACTCTGGTTACACATGTTTGATTAAGCACATTGTGGTTTCTAAATTTATGTTGAAATCTGCTCTATTTTTATAAAATGTGTTGGATTTGTTTGGTGTACTTGGTGTACTTATCGTCCATGTGGGTACTCTGAAATGCTTTACACATGTTCTGCTAGCAAAACCTGACGGCTCTGTTCCACACTACCAGGACTGAACTAGGGATTTATTATTGTGAATCTAAGGGACCCAGTTTGAGGCACTTTGTGAGTATTGCATAGTGAGACGTAACGAGGCTCACTACATAATACTCCACTTCCCTACATGGTGTTGCAGTGGGGTCATCCTGAACTTGTATTTCGTAGTACCACTTGGTCCCAAGTGACTTTTTGAGCGTGAAATACTCAATTAACATTAGACCAAAGTAATTTTTCAGATTTTTTCAAACAGGTTTTTAATTGAAATTGTTAGGGCCTTGTGTAGACCCCCATTCCATAGGAATTCAAAAGTTTTAGAAAGTTAGGCAAAAGTTTTTCAAAGTTTTAAATAGGTCCCAACTTTCAGGACTGGTTAGTGCACAATGGAAGCTGGTAAAAATCTCGACCTGTCGGTCATCCCAGCCCTGAAAATGAGTGATCTAAGAGTGTAAAGCTAAGGGCATTAGCTATAGACCAACAGCTAAAAGAGATGACCTCGAAAGAGCCCTCAGCTCCTATGAAAAGGAACGATTAGAGAGGGAAGGTCATTCCTCAGAGAAGACCTTGGAGAAGGTGAGGAAGATGCCAAAATAAAAATGATGATGGGAAAATGGGGAAGACCAAAACTCCCCAATCTCACCCAGAACTCCTTCACCAGTGGAAAGCGAAAGAAATCACTGTAGCAGAGCAGCCTTGAGAAAGAACGTGACCTCTTTTCTCTAGAGGAGAAAAGACTTGGACTTGAGGTAAGGACACAGACCCTTGAAGGAAAAGTGGCCAAGATGGGCATGAAGCCCAAGGATAATGTTGGCAGAAATGTCCATAGGGAAAATGAGGAAATCTTTGACCCAAAGATCCTCAAAGCGATTGTCTCAAACTTTAGTGATGGTGATGATATTGACAAATAGTTTGCAGCCTTTGAGAGAACCTGCAAAATGAAGTGGATAGGTCACCAGCACTGGGGATCCCTATAATGGGAGTAATTCTCAGTGAAGGTCAGAAATAGACTCTGACCCTTAATGAGGGTGTGGCTGAGTCCTGTCAGCATATGGAGGAGGCCTTGGGAGAAGGATTTGGACTTACTACAGGGGTACAGAGTCATGTTTAGGGACATCTAGAAAAGTCCAAATGAGACCTGGGTGGAATTTGTAGACTCCACATTCACCGCACAGGAAGGCTGGATAAAAGGCACACTTGTGATGGTCTACATAATTTAATTATAAAAGAGCACATTTTGACCAATTGTACCACAGAGAAATTGCATCAGCACCTGGTGGAATTAAAGTTGTCTTCTCCCTGAGAGCTGGTGAAGACAGCTGATAAGTAGGACAGAAACAGGGTGTCCAGGAAGGACCACAGTGGGAGTGAGCACAAGAGGAATGCTCAGACTTCGCAGCAGGGAAAGAGGTGAGCAACAGCAAGGTTAAAAATAAGTTGTCTACAGGCCCTCAAAATTCTTCCAAGGAGGGTGGGCCCTGAGATCCTTCTAACTCCAAAGGTAAGGAGTAACAGGGTAAGAACAGGGATCCTACAGCTGGGGTATGCTATGTCTGTCATCAATCTGGGCATAAAAAAGTAAATTCAGCATGCCCCAAAATGTCCTCCAAGGGATTGGATAGCACAGGAGTGGGGTTGGAGTTGTACTCTGAAGTAGTAAGAGGTTACACAGGGACTATTTTAGCTTCCCTGGGTAGGGTGGATATTGAAGCCCTGGCAGTGTTACCTACAAGTGTGGAGGAGTACAGATAAAGGCCTAAAATAAATAGGTCTTAAATAGAGACTCTGAGCGATACAGGTGCCAGTGTCACCATGGTGGCAGCTAGACTGGGTTTCCCAGACCAAATGATACCTGATGTCAGTCACCAGATGACCAATGCTGATAATCAGACTGAGCTCCAGCCAATGGGTTTGGTAAGCTTAGAGTGGGAAGTAGTTACTGGGCCAAAGAAGGTGGTTGTGTCCCCTGCCATTCCAGTGGAGTGTCTGTCGGGAAATGATCTGAAAATATCGCTTGGGGCAGAAGTGGAAAAAAAGGCTTATACAATAAGGTTGGGTCTTCCTGAGTGGTTGTGTCTGGCAACAACAGTACAGGCAGCATCACAGGGAAGTCACGGTAACTTGGAGCCTGAAATAATGGCCCAAGATTCCCAGCACAGGAGAAAGAGCATGGAATATGATAAGTCACCTTCAAAGAAGTAACAAGGGAAGAGTCCTCCTGAGGGAGATGCCCTGGTGCAAGAGGAGGGAACTGCAGTGAAGGGAGCCTGGCCTGACCTGGCAGAGCTCCTAGGTGCATAGGGACTCTCCAGAGACGACGTGTGCCAAGGGCAAAAGTCAAGCCCTACTCTTGAAGGCCTTAAGCAGCAAGCTGCAAGAGGGAGATGTCAGTGCTATCCACAGGGTCTACTGGGAAGATGGGCTTTTTTACATTGGGGTTAAGGACCCCAAACCAGGGGCAACCAGGAGAGTGATGGCCCTCCAAAAGTACAGAGAGTTCATTCTGACCTTAGCCCATGACATCACCATTGCTGAGCATCTGGGATAAACTAAAACATGGGACAGGATGGTTGCCGGTTTTTTGGCCTCAGATGTCTGATAAAGTGTATGAGTTTTGTCACTTCTGTGTCACCTGCAAGGCCAGTGGCAAGACAGGGGGCAGCCAAAGGCTCCTTTAATTCCATTTCCAGTGGTTGGGACTCCATTTGAGAGGGTAGCGCTTGATAATATTGGTCCCCTTGACCCTCAAGCTGCTTCTGGGAACTGATTCATTCTAGTGGTAGTGGACCATGTCAATAGGTACCCAGAGGCAATTTCCCTCAGGACTATCACTGCCCATGGATGGTTAAAATCCTTTATTGGAATCTTCACCAGAGTAGAGTTTCCTTTTCCTAAAGAGATGGTCTTTGATAGATGGAAATAATTCAAGTCTGCATACCTAAAACTGTGTGGGATCAATGTGGTATGAACTACAAGTTTACAACCCCTATCACCCCAAAACAGTTTAGTTGAAAGGTTCAACAAAACCACAAAATGCTTGATAATGGGCCTCCCTAAAATACTCAGGTGGCAATTGGATGCTCTGCTGCCTGCCTTCTTGTTTTGCAGAAAGAAACATAAACCCTGAGGCCAGCCAGGCACTTGTCAAGCTCTAGCATGACCAGAAGTCATCACTGTTTGAGTATAAACCAGGTCAGTCGGTGTTGGAGACAGTGGCTCCCAGGGCCCTCCAGGACAAGTTAACTGGGTCCTATCCCATCTTGGAAAAAAGTGCATGTCACCTACATGGTTGACGTAGGCACCCCTAGGAGTCCTCTCAGAGTTCTCCATGCAAATCACCTAAACCCACATCAAGAAAAGACTGATATGACCATACTCATTCTTACTGATGGAGCCATGAGAAGGAAAGTGAACCTCTCCCTGACTGACTTTCAACCAACCCACAAGATACGTCAGGGGAGGATGTTGTTTTGTCAGACACTCTCACTGCACATCAACAGGCTGACTGTAGGAACGACTTCAGGGAATTTGCTGAGCTTTTTACTTTGACCTCTGGTCAGACAACCTGGTGTGTCCATGATGTGGACACACGTCTCAGCTTCCCTGTCAAAAAAAAGATTTATAGACTGTCTGACCAAGTCAAAACATGCATCAAAGCTAAAGTAAACAAGATGCTACAGCTTGGGGTTATTGAATCTTCTGACAGTCCATAGGCCAGCCCAGTGGTACTGGTCCCCAAACCTCACTCAAAAGGAGGCAAACCAGAGAGGAGGTTTTGTGTGGGTTACAACGGTTTAAGTGCAGCCACTGAAACTTTTGCATATCCCAAACCATGAGTAGTTGAACTGTTTGACAAGTTGGGTGCAGCCAAGTTTTTATGTACCTTTGAGTTAACATCAGGGTACTGGCAGATTGGACTCACCCGGGGAGAAAAACAGAGATCTGCTTTTTCAACCCCAAAAGGATACTTACCATTTAAAGTAATACCTTTAGGCCTGAAAAATGCACCTGCCACTTTTCAATGTTTGGTAAATAGAGTCCTTTCAGGTCTCCACAACTTTAGTGCAGCATTTCTAGAAACTATTGCTGTTCTTTGTTTCAATTGGGAGGATCACCTGGTCTGCCTGAGATAAGTACTTCAGGCCCTGCAACAGGAAGGTCTATCTATCAAGGTCAGCAAGTGCCAAATAGGGCAGAGCTCAGTTGTCTACTTGGGTGACCATGCAGGTAGAGGCCAAGTAAGACCTCTCCAATCCAAAACCCAGTCTATTCTGGATTGGGAGCCTCTCAAGACCGAGACCCGAGTCAAGCCTTTTCTTGGGTTGAATGGGCATTATAGGAAGTTTGTGAAGGAATATGTACCCTTGTGGTCCGTCTCTCTGAACTTACCTCCAAAAAGCAGCCTCAGAAGGTCATATGGATGTCAGGATGCCAAAAGGCTGTTGACACCCTGAAAGAGGCTAAGTGCTTGCACCTGTTGTAAAAGCAGCAGACCATGGGAAAAATTAATTGTTAAAAAGTACACATGTGAACTTGTCTTCCACACCACCATCACCAACCTCTGAAGGAGCATGAGGAGGTTATGAATGAGAATAGGAAATCTAAGGAGAAGATGAGGTACTGTGCGGATATAACAAAAAGATATGCACAAGAACTGAGATACTAAATTGGAGATTTAGGGCCTGATTTAGAACTCAACGGACAGGTTACACCGTCACAACAGTGATGGATATCTTATCCACCAAAATCTAAATCTCATATTGTATAATGTAATTTAGATTTCGGAAGACAGGATATCCCTCACCGTTGTGACTGAGTAACCCATCAGCCAAGTTCTAAATAAGGCCCTTAGTGTTAGTTATAAAAGATGTGGAGAAGTCACAGATGTGGTGCCAACCTTCTGAGGTAAAGGAACAAAAATGCGTGGAACAGCAAATACAGTGCAGGATGGAAACAGGACAATAAGCAGGAACAAGTCCATTTTTAAGACTTTTAGGAGACAGTTAGTTCGAATAACAGAGTTGATCAAGCTCAAAAGCATTAGCAAGCTAAGGAAAATGAGAGAACGTCTGAAGATGTTGGATCTTATGAATGTGACAACTTGTAAAATCAAAATATTATGACTGGACGATATGGACAGGTCTTCAAAAGCACATAGAATCATTAAACAGTGTTGATTATGTGTTCTTTTTTTCTTGTACGTTTCTTCTGTGTGTTTTTTCCTCCCAGTTCATAATTTGCTATTATTTTTTCTTTAAAAGATAGGAAAAATGCAACAATGTAAGTGACATACTGATGTCGCTAGGAAAATGTAGTTTTAGTGGAATGTTGCTTTTAGAATGGATTTAGTTAGTATTGTAAGTCTATGGCAAGGTCAGAGGACTACACAACTCTAATACCTGAAGTCTGACATCTATGAAGAATAAATCAGAGACTGTGGAGTAATTGGATTGACGGTGTGCTATTTACATTACGTACCTTGTCTTGCCACAGCACCCATTCTGGAAACCTTCAATGCTTGGTGACATCTCCCTTTATAACACAAAGATCCCCGACAGACAGACAGACAGTTTTAAATAGCCAGACAGTACTCTGCCAGGGGTGTCAGATGGTGGAGGAGATAATTTAGTGGAGGATGTTGTTTTGCCAGCCACTTTCTCTGCACAGCAGCAGGCCGACTGTAGGCAAGTCCTCATCCAGTTTGCTGAGCTCTTTACTTTGACCCCTGGTCAGACAACCTGGTATGTCCATGATGTTGGCACAGGTGACTGCCTCCCTATCAAAAACAAGATCAAAACCAAATCAAGATATGCATCAAAGCTGAAGTAAATAAGACACTGCAGCTTACAGTGATTGAACCTTCTGACAGTCCCTGGGCAAGCCCAGTGGTACTGGTCCCCAAACCTCACCCAAAGGGTGGCAAACCAGAGAGGAGGTTTTGAGTGGATCACAATGGTTTGCGTGCAGTCACTAAAACTGATTCACACTCCATAGCAAGAGAAGATAAACTGATTGACATGGTGGGTACAGCCAGTTTCTTATGTACCTGTGATTTCACATCAGGGTACTGGAAGATTGAACTCATCTGGGAGGAAAAGAAGAGATCTGCTTTTTCAACCCCTGTAGGTCACTTTCAATTTAAGGTGATGCCTTTAGACTTGAAAAATGCACCTGTCACTTTTCAATGGTTGGCGAATAGAGCCATTTCAGGTCTTGACAAACTTTAGTGCAGCATGTCTAGACAATTTTGCTGAGTTTTGTTCCACCCGAGAGGATCACCTGGTCCATCTGTGAGAAGTAGTTCAGGCCCTGCGACAGGAAGGCCTAACTATCAAGGTCAGCAAGTGCCAGGTAGGGAAAAGCTCAGTTGTCTACTGGGCCACTTTGCATGTGAAGGCCAAGTAAAAATTTCTCTGATTCAAAATCCAGAATATTTTGGATTGGAGGTCTCCCAAGACCCAGAGCCAAGTCAGTCCTTTCCTTGGCTTGACTGGGAATTATAAGAGGTTTGTGATGGAGTATGGTACCATTGTGAATCCTCCCACTGTACTTTCCTTCAGAAAGCAGCCTAAGAAAAGTTATCTGTAGCAAAAAAGCTAAAAGGCTGGCAACACCCTTCAAGAGACCAAGGGGCAGATTATGAGTAGGTGCTCCGAGGACTGCTGATCCGATTGCCCGTGGCAGAGTGGAATGTCGTATTATGAGTTTGGCCATTGTACAAACAGAAGACCGCTGTCAGAAATGGGGTCTCTGGTTGGTAGACAGCTTGCACTCTGTCCAAGTAGGGACTCTCATTCTAGTCAGGGCAATGGACAAACACACTTAGATAACCCCTGCTTACCCCCTTGGTAGCTTGGCACAAGCAGTCAGGCTTATCTCAGAAGCAATGTGTAAAGTATTTACACCAACACACACAGTAATACAGTGAAAACACAAAGAAATGGATACCACACCAGTTTAGAAAAATAGGTAATATTTATCTGAATCAAACAAGACCAAAACAACAAAAATCCAACATACATAAGTCAAGATGTGAATATTCAAAAGAATAAAAGTTGTACTCAATAGAAAACAATGGACACGTTGATTTTACACAAAGTACCTGGTTTGCGCCTAAAACAAAGCTGCATGGGCAAGCGTGCATCAGAAAAGTCTGCGATGCGTCGATTCCTTACTCGCAAGTGAGGCTGTGCATCGTTTCCTTATCCAGTCCGGTCGGTGATGCTTCATTTTTCTCCCTTGCAAGAGAGCACTGTGTTGATTTCCAGATGGGGCACCTCAGGTCCAAGTCAATTAACGATGATTTTGATGCCCAGGGACGATGCTAGAGAAATCCGGTCACACAGTGACATTATCAGCAGCCGCAAATGGGTGTTGCGGCATTTCTCCATCCGCGGTGTGTCAGTCTCCGAGCCGCGATGCAGGTGGAGTGTCAATTTTAGCCGTTAAGTGGGTGGTGCATCGTTTATCAGCCGTTTTGCAGATGGTGCATTGAAAATTTCCCATAGGGCATTCTATGCGTGGATTTCAGCTATTCTTCTGCCAGCTTCAAACGGAGAATCCACAAACAGGCGGAGTCACAGGATGGTTTAAGCAAGAAAAATTCCTACATTCTAAAAGTGGCATTTTCAAACTAAGGCCCATATTTATACTTTTTGACGCTAAACTGCGCTAACGCAGTTTAGCGTCAAAAAGTTTTGCGCCGTCTAACGCCATTCTGAAGCGCCATGCGGGCGCCGTATTTATGGAATGGCGTTAGACGGCGCAATCAGACCGGCGCTGCCTGGTTTGCGTGGGAAAAAACCACGTAGACCAGACAGCGCCGGCGTAGGGGGAAAATGGCGCATGGGCGTCTTAAAATGGGGCAAGTCAGGTTACGTCGAAAAAATCGTCTTAACCCGACTTGCGCCATTTTTTAACGACGCCCATCCCCCATCAACATGACTCCTATCATTGTAAAGATAGGAGTCATGCCCCCTTGCCCAATGGCCATGCCCAGGGGACTTCTGTCCCCTGGGCATGGTCATTGGGCATAGTGGCATGTAGGGGGGCACAAATCAGGCCCCCCTATGCCACAAAATATTATTAAAAAAAAAAAAAAAAAACTTACCTGAACTTACCTGAATGTCCCTGGGGTGGGTCCCTCCAGCCTTGGGTGTCCTCCTGGGGTGGGCAAGGGTGGCAGGGGGGGTCCCTGGGGGCAGGGGAGGGCACTCTGGGCTCATTTTGAGCCCACTTGTCCCTTAACGCCATGCCTGACCCAGGCGTTAAAAAGCGGCGCAAATGTGTCATTTTTTAGACGGGAACGCCTCCCTTGCATATCATTAACGCAAGGAAGGGGTTCACGCTAAAAAATGACGCACATTCCGGGAACTTTGGCGCTATTCGCCTCTAACGCCATAGTATAAATATGGCGTTAGTTGGCGTTAGTTTTGCGTCGAAATTGCGTCAAAAAAAACGACGCAATTTCGGCGCAAACGGAGTATAAATATGGCCCTAACAATCTAAAAACTAACTTCACTAACAGATGTATTTTTAAATTGTGAGTTCAGAGACCCCACACTCAATTTTCTATCTGCTCTCGAAGGGAAACTGCACCTTAAGGATATTTAAAGGCAGCCCCCCAACGTTAACCTGTGAGAAAGATAGGCCTTGCAACAGTGAAAACTGAATTTAGGAGTATTTCACTGTTAGGACATATAACACACATCAGTACATGTCCCACCTTTAACATACACTGCACCCTGCCTGTGGGGCTACCTAGGGCCTAAATTAGGGGTGCCTTACATGTATAAAAAGGGAAGGTTTGCAGCCTTGAATGTGGGTACACTTTCCAGGTCAAATTGGCAGGTTAAAACTGCACACACAGACACTGCAGTGGCAGGTCTGAGCCTGTTTACAGGGCTACAAATGTGGGTGGCACAACCAGTGCTGCAGGCCCAATAGTAGCACTTGATTTACAGGCCCTGTGCACCTCTAGCACACTTTACTAGGGACTTACTAGTAAATAAAATATGCCAGTCATGGAAAAGCCTGGTACACCTACGTTTTACACAGGAGCACTTGCACTTTAGCACTTTAGCAGTGGTAAAGTGCCCAGAGTACCACAAACAGCAAAAACAAAGTCCAGCAAATAGTCAAAATATGGGAAGCAAAGACCAAAAAAGACAGGGGAGACCACGCCAAGGATTCCAGGTCTAACAGCCACCAGCAGTCCTCCACCACTGCCAGGCGGCACAGTACGCCACAGTCACCTGGAAGCACAAACAGGCAGACAGAGCTGATGCTTCTGCCGGCCCCATTACGAGCTTGCACACCACCAATGTGACTGCGGCGGTCCAACCATAATGTAGAAGCTGGCGGGAATGGACACAATAAAGGGAGACACTCACCTGCAGACAGCTACATACTTCCAGAGCTGCCATGGAGCCCTTCAAAAACATAATGCTGTGGCTCCTGCTCAACAAAAAACATCAAAATCAATGCTGCTGTGGACGACAGCAACCATAAGTACGCTCACTTACCTGTATCATTAACCCTTTAAAACCATCACGCTGCGCAGGCAAACACATCCTGGGCAGGTACGCCACAGGCAGCAGCTACATGTTACATGCAACACACACACACTGACATACATTAACACAGACACATACACAGACATTAAGCACACTTTGGCCAGCACACACACACTGCGTGGGAACACCACACAATTGCATATGGACAAACAGCTCAGACACAGGCAGAATGAAGGCCACGCAACTTTCTCACACATAGCAACAATAACACAACTAATGCGCATCTACAAATAAAACACTCACACCTAACACTGGCCAGGGATTGTCCACACATACAACACACGTGTCCATCGACATGCCATGGAACACATACAACACCGCCATGAAACAACCCTGCAATGGACACATATATCACACCACAATGAAAGAACAATGGTATTCACAATACACAGAGGGACAAATGGAAAAAATAGACAAAGCGCACCACAACAACAAAACCTGCACAGCTGAGATGGGAGCATCAGGACCATAAATGGAAGGAGGGTGCAGTGGGACCCATATCACATTGAAGAGGACCCTCAAACTCCATGTACAAAGGACATGGCCATAAATGGATCCCAGGGACAAGCAAAACTAAAAGCAATTGTCATACCCAGCTACACAATGCGGAAGGGCAAGACAACAAAACACACACAACTCCCAGTCCATGGGACATACCCCTACACGAACCAGAAGCTATGGACAGACCCCTAAATGGACACATGCACACTCAAATGAAAAGCAACCTAGCAAAACTGAACACACTCCATGTCTGCACTGATAAGACTCAAGATGATATACATCGCATGTATATAATAGCCATTGCAGGGGCACAAGTCCAACACCATACATGTCCAAATGGTGCAACACAAAAATGAATACTACACAATGCCAACATTGCTTCTATACACACATACCCATCAACCACAGAAGTCCTTCTCTTGAGGGACAACAACACTGCACACAAACTCACATACTGCAAACAACTCCACATAGAGCAGAAAGCAGGCACAAACACACAACTACAGCCACACAACCAAAGTCACCAGGGAACAACAGAAAGGTGGGAAAGGAATAGCAGCACAAAGGTGTACCCAACAAACTGACAACTGGTTGGGTTTATTAAATGGCCAGTTCATTACTCCAATTCCATAGGCCAGTCCATCCCTGGTGCCCAAATTGCAAAGTGTTGGGTCCCTACTCCTGACTACCATGTAACCTCCACAGGAAGGGGCATCAAGGGTGCTGCAGGCAGACACCTCAGGATTTATCCGGGGGGGTTGGTGAGGCACACAATCACAAGTTGGGTTTGGGCTTGGGCTTGGTAGGTCGGGGACCCTTCTTGGGAGTTTTGGGCTTCTTCTTGGCAGAGGGAGGAACATGGATGCTTGCAGGAGGAGCAGGGGAGGCCTTGGAGGTGGAAGGGATGGTCTTAGAGAGGTTTCTGGTTCTTTTGGGTGTGGTACGGGGTGAGCCTGGGTTAATTCAAGTTCACACAGGGAAAGTTTATTTGATGCATGGGGATGGGAATCAGAAGGGGTTCAGATTTGGAGGTTGAGGGAGTAGTTGTCTGATGTGTTCTAGTGGATGTTTTGGGTGTGTGCTTATGGGATGTATGCTTGTGTGTGGTCGGTGTCTGTTGGGTGGGTGGGTGAGGGTGTTTATGTTTCTTGGGATGAGGGGGTGGACGTGCTACGTGATGCCCTATCTGTTAGGATAGTGGCTGCAGTTATGGTGGATGTGGTACAATTAGGTGTGTCTGTAGTTGTGGTGTCTAAGGGTGTGGTGACTGGGGTGGATGTCAGGGGGAGTGCTGGGGTGGTGTCTAAAGGTAGGGTGAGTTGTGGCTGTATCAGTCACTTGTGATGTGGTGACTGTAGGTATCCCAGATGATATCCGTGTAATGCTGGGGGAGGGGTGGTTAGGGCAAGCCATGACTGTTGCTGTGTCTGCAGGTGGATGTTGTTTGTGTGTGCTGGTATCTGTTGTGGTACTTGTGATTGTGTGCCCAACCTATTTCATGACAGTCTGCCTGTCTGCTTTGGCTAGGTTGGGGAGGGGGGATTTGGACTGGGAAGAGGAAGATGGAGGGGGATGGAAGACAAGGGGTGACTGGCTACCATCAGTGTGGAGGCCAGAGTCTGAAAAGATCTCTGTAGGCCAGCCATTGCTCAGTTAATAACCTCCATGAACGCGCTGGTTTGCTGGACTTGGGTTTCCATTCCCTGGGTGGCATTCACTATACAGTCTCACCCACAGAGATCGATCTCAGGAGGTCAATACCCTCCTCACTGAGGGCAGCAGGGGTAACAGGGGCCGGGGCAAAGATGCCTGTGGCAAAGGAGATGCCCACCCTCTTAGGTGAGTGGGCACGGCCAACTTGGAGGAGAGGAACAAGGAGGGCGGTGATAGAACAGTGGATAAGGATGGTGCTGGGCTCCCTGATGGGTCCCCACCACTAGGGAGTGACCATTGGAGGAGGAATCTGAGGATGACGATGCAGATCTGGTCTCCCCCGTGGCACTCCCCTCGCCCTCCAGGCCACTGGGTCCCTCTGTGTCAGTGGTGTCTTGACTGGGGCTCCCATGGCCAGATGCTTCCCCACTCGGCTTGGCCCCATATCCTTCGCCTGTCTAAGCTGATGCTGCCAAAAGAAAGAAGAACGGAGTCACAACATGGACATGAAAAAACTTTAATCACATCTCTGGGAGACAAACCATACCATCATGTCAAGTAGCCCCCGCAAAAAAGTGTCAGCTAAGTGGCACAATCACGTACCAATAAGAAACATGCATGCCATAAAGAATGAGAAATTCAGGCTCTCAGACAACTACAATAGCATGGATTTAGTCTACCAACCACACTAACCACACCATAACTAGGTGACCACTCTACACGCAAACCTGTGCCGCACGGAGCAGACCCCAGTGAACCAGTAGCCAACAATTGGATCGCAATGTAAGGTACCCTATCAATTACACAGACACATGCCTATGCACACCTCTAATTTACACTGCTGTATTGTGTTGCTAAGGAAATAAAAACAACACCGGTAAAAATGTCCTATACTGGAATTTGCTGACATGAAAATATCCATGTCACTATGGACATATTGCAACAATGTAAAGTTCCACAAGTGACATCTCCCCAAAGTGAGTCAAGGGGGTAGTAGCAAGTTCATTCAGATGTGCCCTGTTGGACCTGGCTTTTTGACAGGGACATCCCCAAACTTTTTGCCTCCTTCCTCCTATTTTTTCTGACCTGCTGTTGTTGGCTTTTGACCTCTGAGCACTTTACCACTGCTAACCAGTGCTAAAGTGCATATGCTCTCTGTGTAAATTGTACTATTGATTGGTTTATCCATGATTGACTATTTAATCTACCTGTAAGTCCCTATTAGAGTGCACTACATGTGCCTAGGGCCTGTAGATTAAATGCTACTAGTGGGCCTGCAGCACTGGTTGTGCCACCCACCTCAGTAGCCCCTTAACCTTGTCTCAGGCCTGCCATTGCAAGGCCTGTGTGTGCAGTTTCACTGCCACTTCGACTTGGCATTTAAAAGTACTTGCCAAGCCTAGAACTCCCCTTTTTCTACATATAAGTCATCCCTAATGTGTGCCCTAGGTATCCCCTAGAGCAGGGTGCTGTGTAGGTAAAAGGCCGGACATGTACCTGTGTAGTTATGTGTCCTGGTAGTGTAAAACTCCTAAATTCGTTTTTACACTACTGTGAGGCCTGCTCCCTTCATAGGCTAACATTGGGGCTGCCCTCATACACTGTTGAAGCGGCAGCTGCTGATCTGAAAGGAGCAGGAAGGTCATATTTAGTATGGCCAGAATGGTAATACAAAATCCTGCTGACTGGTGAAGTCGGATTTAATATTACTATTCTAGAAATGCCACTTTTAGAAAGTGAGCATTTCTTTGCACTAAAATCTTGTTGTGCCCTTCAATCCACGTCTGGCTAGGTTTAGTTGACAGCTCCTTGTGCATTCACTCAGACACACCCCAAACACAGGGTACTCAGCCTCACTTGCATACATCTGCATTTTGAATGGGTCTTCCTGGGCTGGGAGGGTGGAGGGCCTGCCCTCACACAAAGGACTGCCACACCCCCTACTGGGACTCTGGCAGACAGGATTGAGCTGAAAGGGAACTGGGTGCATTTCTTAGAGACTCTTTGAAGTCACCCCCACTTCAAAGGCACAACTTAGTATAAAACAGGGCCTCTGCCCTACCTCATCAGACACTTGCTGGAGAAGAAACCTGAACCAGAAACTACATCCTGCCAAGAAGAACTGCCTGGCTGCTCAAAGGACTCACCTGTCTGCTTTCTCCAAAGGACTGCTGTCTTGCTGTTGCCCTGCTGCCTTGCTGAACTCTTGTCTGGCTGTGAAAGTGCTCTCCAAGGGCTTGGATAGAGCTTGCCTCCTGTTCCTTGAAGTCTCAGGACCAAAAAGACTTCTTCCTTTCACGTGGACGCTCCGTGCGCCGAAAATTTCGACGCACAGCTTGTTTCGCGGCGAGAAAAACGCCGCACACCGACGCTGATCAACGCGACGCCCTCGGGACGATCGAGACTTCGACGCACAACCTCGCAAGGACAAAGCCGCCCGACTTCCAAGGAGAAATCGACGCGACGCCTACCGTGAGTGCGAAACTTTGACGCACGGCCTCGCAAGGACAACGCCGCCCGACTTCCAAGGAGAAATCGACGCGACACCTGCCGTGAGACCAAAATTTCGACGCACGGCCTCGCAAGGACAACGCCGCCCGACTTCCAAGGAGAAATCGACGAGACGCCTACCGTGAGATCGAAACTTCGACGCGCAGCCCCGCAGAACGACGCGCAGCCGGAAAACGAGCAGGAGAATCCACGCACAGACCCGGGACATCTGGTAATCCTCGCGATCCACAAAAAGAGACTGTCTGCGCGCCGGAAAACGACGCCCGACTTCCCCGCGTGGAAAAGAACGACGCAAGTCTGTGTGTGCTGAGCGGAAAACGACGCACACACCCCTTTTTCCACGCATCTCTTCTCCTGTGGCCCTCTGAGGAGATTTCCCACCAGAAACCAGGTACTCTGTGCTTGAAAGACACTTTATTGCTTTTTAAAGACTTAAAGACTCTTAATATCACTTTTCAGTGATATCTTTACAAATTCGTATTGCAACTTTGATCGTTTTGACCTACAATTATCCAGATAAATATTCTATATTTTTCTAAACACTGTGTGGTGTATTTTTGTGGTGTTATACTATGGTGTTGTATGATTTATTGCACAAATGCTTTACACATTGCCTTCTAAGTTAAGCCTGACTGCTCGTGCCAAGCTACCGGAGGGTGAGCACAGGCTGATTTTGGATTGTGTGTGACTTACCCTGACTAGAGTGAGGGTTCTTGCTTGGACAGAGGGCAACCTATCTGCCAACCAAAAACCCCATTTCTAACATTGGTGATCAGCGGTGAGGATAGGACTTGTGTTTGTGCAGTGACATACAGTAGCTAAGTATTTCACTACCTACCCACAGTTGAAGGTCAACTTGATTTTTCATCTCTTTTGACTTTTGGTCTCTGATGTCCCCCTGGATATACTATTGATATTTTGGACTTTGGATTTTGGTTTTTGCTGGTAAGATCCTATCAGAATGGGATCGCTTACCTACTTATTCTTTTTGCCTACTGACCACCTCACTAAGGCTGACCTAAGGAAGCTTTGCAGAGAATGTGGCCTTCCTGTAGCAAAGAGATCTACTAAAGCAGAGATGCTACATGCCTACATAGTCTGGGAGGAAGACAGATGGGCAGAGAGAGAGGCAGCAAGAAACCAAATGACTAAGTACCCCTCAGAGGAGGAGGAGGACTACTCACATGAGGAGGAAGACGACTCAGATGAGGAAAGAGACCCAGTGAAAAAAGAATGGCTCATGGCTCAAGCACGGTGGATGGAAGAGCTAGATGAGTTTCTTGAAAAGGCTGAGGCAGCAAGTCTCTTAGCCCTGGAAGAAGAAAAGATTGCAGCTCAAGAGCTGAGCTGTAAAGAGCTGAAACTGGAGGCCGGAAGGGCTGAGTCCAGTTCAGATGGTGGCAGCAAAAATCTTGCATCTAGTACTGCTGAAGAAGGGCACAAGCCCAGAGATGTGGTGCCCAACTTGAAGAAGGGAGTTGACACACCCCAGGCAGTTCAAGGGTATGAGGTAGTTCCCGTTATGCACAGGGTCCCTGAGAAGAATTGGGGAACTGGCACAGGGAGTCATATTCCTACTGGGGGGAGGGACACTTTACTGACTCTAGCAGAGAGTGACAGAGAAAAGGGTTCCCCCCTGGTGGACGTCCTGGATATAGAGTGTAGAGACATCCCAGAAGAGTTTGGGTTGAGTGTCAGGGACAGACAGAAACTGTCTCACCAGTCTCAAGAGGGTGATGTAGAGTGCTTTTCCAAGGCTGAGTTACTAGGTGGTTGGGTGAAGGGTACTGTGGTTAATACATGTGAAGGGCAGAGTGATGTAATTGCTGGAGAGCATATGTCTGGTCCTTATTTTCCAGAGCTACGCCAACACCAGGTGGAGTGTGAGTTCTCTGACCCCAGGGAACTTACAGTGGAGGCAGACTTTTGGGTGAGTACCAGAGAGTCTGAAGAGGCATTTGGGGGTGCTCCTGAAGGGAGTGGTCTAGGTGGTTCCCGACCAAGTGAGGTGGGAGAGGATTGTAGTGTCCCAGGTAGGTCTCAGAGCCTAACCTGTACCGTAGGGCCACCTTTTGAGGGAAGCCCCGCAGTGTCAGAAGAACTTGGGGGGATGACTGTAGACAGCATCCCAACAGTTCTGGTGTCTGGCAGTACCACTCCTAGTGAGGGGGTGCAGAAGTCCAGACATAGGGTTGAGAGGGGGTGGCAGACCCCAGTGGAGGATCTTGAAAGTCAGGGGTCAGCTCTGAGAGCAGAGCCCCCCAGGAATGACCCAGGTGAGACCGTTTCTGGTTTGGGGGAAACCCAGACTCTGCCGGATGGGCAGAGGTCGGGAGACCTGCGCCAACCAGACTCTTGTGTGGCCCTTGGGGACGGCGTGTCCCTTGTGGGGGGTGAGAGTGCCCCCCAGGAAGTCCTGGCATGCCAGGCAAAGATTCAACCTCAGGGTGGTGACTCTGGGTTGGATAACCGGGTTCAGAGGTTAAACTTTGACCTGGTGGGGGGTAGATGTGCCCCCCAGAAAGTCCTGGAATGCCAGGCAATGGCTCAACCTCAGGGTGGTGACTCTGGGTTGGCTTACCAGGTGAAGAGGTCAAACTCTGACCTGGTGGGGGGTAGGTGTGCCCCCCAGAAAGTCCTGGCGTGCCAGGCAGTTGTCCAACCTCAGGGTGTCGACTCTGGGTTGGATGGCCAGGTTCAGAGGTTAAACTCTGACCTGGTGGGAGGTAGGTGTGCCTCCCAGAAAGTCCTGGGGTGCCAGGCAATTGCCCAACCTCAGGGTGGTGACTCTGGGTTGGCTAACCCGGTTCAGAGGTCAAACTCTGACCTGGTGGGGGGTAGGTGTGCCCCCCAGAAAGTCCTGGTATACCAGGCAATGGTTCAACCTCAGGGTGGTGACCCTGGGTTGGAGAACCAGGCTCAGAGGTTAAACTCTGACCTGGTGGGAGGTAGGTGTGCCTCCCTGAAAGTCCTGGCCTGCCAGGCAATGGTTCAACCTCAGGGTGGTGACTCTGGGTTGGATATCCAGGTTCAGAGGTTAACCTCTGACCTGGTGGGGGGTAGGTGTGCCCCCCAGAAAGCCCTGGTGTACCAGGCAGTTGTCCAACCTCAGGATGGTGACCCTAGGTTGGAGAACCAGGTTCAGAGGTTAAACTCTGACCTGGTGGAGGGTCAGTGTGCCCTCCAGGAAGTCCTGGCGTGCCAGGCGATTGTTCTACTTCAGGGTGGTAACTCTGAGTTGAATGGCCCAGTTCAGAGGTTAAACTCTGACCTGGTGGAGAGTCAGGGTGCCCTCCAGAAAGTCCTGGCGTGCCAGGCAATTGTTCAACCTCAGAGTGCTGACTCTGGGTTGGATACCCAGGTTCAGAGGTTAAACTCTGACCTGGTGGGAGGTAGGTGTGCCTCCCAAGAAGCCCTGCTGTGCCAGGCAATTGTCCAACCTCAGGGTGTTGACTCTGGGTTGGATGACCAGGTTCAGAGGTTAAACTCTGACCTGGTGGGGGGTAGGTGTGCCCCCCAGAAAGTCCTGGCGTGCCAGGCAATTGCCCAACCTCAGGGTGGTGACCCTGGGTTGGGGAACCAGGCTCAGAGGTTAAACTCTGACCTGGTGGGAGGTAGGTGTGCCTCCCAGAAAGTCCTGGTGCGCCAGGCAACTGTTCAACTTCAGGGTGGTGACTCTGAGTTGAATGGTCAGGTGCAGAGGTTAAACTCTGACCTGGTGGAGGGTCAGTGTGCCCTCCAGGAAGTCCTGGCGTGCCAGGCAATTGTTCAACTTCAGGGTGGTGACTCTGAGTTGAATGGGCAGGTGCAGAGGTTAAACTCTGACCTGGTGGGGGGTAGGTGTGCCTCCCAGGAAGTCCTGGTTTGCCAGGCGGTAATCCAGTCTGAGGGTACAGACCCTGGGCTGGAAGACCAGGTTCAGGGTGTCCCCCCGGACCTGGAGGGAGGGGCTACTGATAACAGTGCCCCTACCATGTTGTCTTCTGAGGAGGCCACTCCTAGTTGGAGGGTGCTGGACCCCAGAAGGGAGGGCAGGGGGAGGGAAGCCTCACCCCGGGCCCTAGTCCAACCTGAAGGTACAGACCCCAGGTTGGAGGGCCAGTGGCAGGTTAACAGCCCTGCACTGGTGGAGGAATGGTACAGGGCGACTTCTGTAAGCCCCCTGGCCATGTTGGACTCTGGGGGTACCGCTCCAGGAGGGAGGGTACAAAGCCCCAGAGGGGAGGACCAGGTTCAGGCTGTCATCCCTGACCTGGTGGAAGGGAGAGTGGTTAAAGGGTGCCCAGCACCTGGGGCTACCGCCCCCCACTCTCCACAGCCACAGTGGTTGGAGAGCTTTGAGAGGCCTGGGGCCTGGCTCTCATCCCTGGCAGCTGTCAGTAATCTCTGTGGCTTGCTGTCCGGGTGGACAGAGTTATCCCTGGGGAGGGGACAAGTGTCACACCCCAGGGGTAGAGTGGGCAACACCACTGTGTTGGTCATGGGGGTACTATCCTGCTCCTGGGATACATCTGTGAGCAAAGTAAGGTTAGGTGCTGCACAGATGGGATCCGCAGGAAAGGAGAAAGGTTCCCCATGGATGGGCTTAGTGGGCCCTGAGAGTATGGACAGAGGGATCCAATGGGAGTCAGGAAGGCGAAGAACTGGAGCATGCCCCTGCTGTTGTGGGCCTGGGTCCTTGTTCTGTCGCCTCAAACAGGGAAGTACATCAGGATAGTGATTGTTCTCCCCTGGCTTTAGGCTGGTGGGGGGTCATGTTGGACCTGGCTTTTTGACAGGGACATCCCCAAACTTTTTGCCTCCTTCCTCCTATTTTTTCTGACCTGCTGTTGTTGGCTTTTGACCTCTGAGCACTTTACCACTGCTAACCAGTGCTAAAGTGCATATGCTCTCTGTGTAAATTGTACTATTGATTGGTTTATCCATGATTGACTATTTAATCTACCTGTAAGTCCCTATTAGAGTGCACTACATGTGCCTAGGGCCTGTAGATTAAATGCTACTAGTGGGCCTGCAGCACTGGTTGTGCCACCCACCTCAGTAGCCCCTTAACCTTGTCTCAGGCCTGCCATTGCAAGGCCTGTGTGTGCAGTTTCACTGCCACTTCGACTTGGCATTTAAAAGTACTTGCCAAGCCTAGAACTCCCCTTTTTCTACATATAAGTCATCCCTAATGTGTGCCCTAGGTATCCCCTAGAGCAGGGTGCTGTGTAGGTAAAAGGCCGGACATGTACCTGTGTAGTTATGTGTCCTGGTAGTGTAAAACTCCTAAATTCGTTTTTACACTACTGTGAGGCCTGCTCCCTTCATAGGCTAACATTGGGGCTGCCCTCATACACTGTTGAAGCGGCAGCTGCTGATCTGAAAGGAGCAGGAAGGTCATATTTAGTATGGCCAGAATGGTAATACAAAATCCTGCTGACTGGTGAAGTCGGATTTAATATTACTATTCTAGAAATGCCACTTTTAGAAAGTGAGCATTTCTTTGCACTAAAATCTTGTTGTGCCCTTCAATCCACGTCTGGCTAGGTTTAGTTGACAGCTCCTTGTGCATTCACTCAGACACACCCCAAACACAGGGTACTCAGCCTCACTTGCATACATCTGCATTTTGAATGGGTCTTCCTGGGCTGGGAGGGTGGAGGGCCTGCCCTCACACAAAGGACTGCCACACCCCCTACTGGGACTCTGGCAGACAGGATTGAGCTGAAAGGGAACTGGGTGCATTTCTTAGAGACTCTTTGAAGTCACCCCCACTTCAAAGGCACAACTTAGTATAAAACAGGGCCTCTGCCCTACCTCATCAGACACTTGCTGGAGAAGAAACCTGAACCAGAAACTACATCCTGCCAAGAAGAACTGCCTGGCTGCTCAAAGGACTCACCTGTCTGCTTTCTCCAAAGGACTGCTGTCTTGCTGTTGCCCTGCTGCCTTGCTGAACTCTTGTCTGGCTGTGAAAGTGCTCTCCAATGGCTTGGATAGAGCTTGCCTCCTGTTCCTTGAAGTCTCAGGACCAAAAAGACTTCTTCCTTTCACGTGGACGCTCCGTGCGCCGAAAATTTCGACGCACAGCTTGTTTCGCGGCGAGAAAAACGCCGCACACCGACGCTGATCAACGCGACGCCCTCGGGACGATCGAGACTTCGACGCACAACCTCGCAAGGACAAAGCCGCCCGACTTCCAAGGAGAAATCGACGCGACGCCTACCGTGAGTGCGAAACTTTGACGCACGGCCTCGCAAGGACAACGCCGCCCGACTTCCAAGGAGAAATCGACGCGACACCTGCCGTGAGACCAAAATTTCGACGCACGGCCTCGCAAGGACAACGCCGCCCGACTTCCAAGGAGAAATCGACGCGACGCCTACCGTGAGATCGAAACTTCGACGCGCAGCCCCGCAGAACGACGCGCAGCCGGAAAACGAGCAGGAGAATCCACGCACAGACCCGGGACATCTGGTAATCCTCGCGATCCACAAAAAGAGACTGTCTGCGCGCCGGAAAACGACGCCCGACTTCCCCGCGTGGAAAAGAACGACGCAAGTCTGTGTGTGCTGAGCGGAAAACGACGCACACACCCCTTTTTCCACGCATCTCTTCTCCTGTGGCCCTCTGAGGAGATTTCCCACCAGAAACCAGGTACTCTGTGCTTGAAAGACACTTTATTGCTTTTTAAAGACTTAAAGACTCTTAATATCACTTTTCAGTGATATCTTTACAAATTCGTATTGCAACTTTGATCGTTTTGACCTACAATTATCCAGATAAATATTCTATATTTTTCTAAACACTGTGTGGTGTATTTTTGTGGTGTTATACTATGGTGTTGTATGATTTATTGCACAAATGCTTTACACATTGCCTTCTAAGTTAAGCCTGACTGCTCGTGCCAAGCTACCGGAGGGTGAGCACAGGCTGATTTTGGATTGTGTGTGACTTACCCTGACTAGAGTGAGGGTTCTTGCTTGGACAGAGGGCAACCTATCTGCCAACCAAAAACCCCATTTCTAACATGCCCCACATGAGCATTTCAAGCAACTACAATTAAGTCAGGTCCTAAATCTCATGGAGAGATGTCTCCCAAATGCACACAACAATGAATCTGTATGGGTCAGGAGAGCCACCACCAATGTCTGGCACCCACCAAAAGGACATCATCTGAGTATGATAGTAGTAGACAACTGTATTGTGCAGGAAGAAGAGACACAGACCTTCAACACACTAACAGAAGGACCACAACTTGTTGTCCAATGAGAAGCAATATCACTAGTCACATCTAAGACATGGCAAGCATGGCATCTGTCTGCAGCTGGATCCCTGACCCCAAACACATGTGATGGAAACATCACTGCAAGTCAGTCCACAATGCACCCCAATAGTCAGGGCACAATGCCCAATCTTTACACAGGTGCAGTGCACCTCTAAACATGATGCCACATCAAGGGTACATATGAACATGAAGTGGCTCCACTCTCTGGCCCTACCTCTCATGTCCCTCATAGCTACTGTAGCTCTACATGACTAATAACATACTACGAGGCATGAATGTATCTGTCAGACAACATATGATGGTGACACACTCCTGTCTGTGACACCACAAGTAACTGTGAAACCATTGTAGATGCACCATTTCAACAACTGTACTCCATGCCCAGGTATGTGAGAGACTCCAGACATAATCCCATCCACATGACTAGCACATGCCTAAAACAATGTCCTTAGATATGTATCTCAAGAGGAATGAAGCAAATGCAGACCTGTAGGCAGAAAGAATGCTGGCTACAGTGATGACACATCACTCACGAGAATGCACATTCCCCACTTACCAAGAGAATGTAGTTTGCTACAGCTGCCAACAATTAGCCATGTAAGTCATGCCACATGTTTGATGGACACCTACGCATCACAGACTTCAGTGAGGCACCAGCATCCATCACACACATGAGAAAACATGCTCCTGGGTGGCAGATGGCAACCTACGCATATCCCCAGACACATGGCAGAGTACAGTGATCCACGTCCCACTTACTATTAGACTGTAACATTTGGGAGGAATGATCTGTTGGTAAAAACTAACACCCACCAGAGGAGGTAATACAGAATATTTGTACATTGAAAACAGCCATATTTACTCCCCGCTGAGCAAATGGACTGGGGATTCCCCACATTTTTGTCCTAGATCCCAGATCCAAAAGGCAGAGCTAACCAGTTGGAAAAGCATGGCCCATCTACACCAATTAGCTCATAAATGATCTGTAACACATTACACATCCCTCGTTGTCAGGGGCAGAAGTCAGTCCCTTACTCAATCACCTGGTTAAGGGTCAAGCAGGAATTTACCTCCTACTCACCCATTTGTAGCTGCTGTGCTGCCCTCAAATGCCCATCCATCTCCAGGCTGGCCACTGCCAAAATGAGGGCCATTAGGGGGGTCATTGTCCAACGGGCATCCCGGTCACATTGGTAGGACAACATCAGCTGATCCTCCGCGATCCCCTGGGCCCAGCATCTCAAGACTTCCCACCTTTTCCAACAGAGGGCACTTCGCCAGCTGTGGACCCCAAGGGTCCGCACCTCCTTGGTGATCGCTCTCCCTATCTCCTTCTGATTGGCGTTGACCTGCATGGATGCAAAAGACAAAACAGGAAATGATGTCCACCTGTCCCATTTACACTGGCTGAGTCACATACATGTCAGTGTCCAAAGCTAAGAACATCCTGTCTTGACCATCCTTCCCACCTGTGGCACATTGCAGTCATTGGACACAGGGACATGACCACATGCACTCTCCAATATATTGCCCTACACACCATCCAGCTCTAGCACTGCAGTGACTAGGTAGGCCAACTGTGACTTTTGTGGGACATGAGTTAGAAATCTGACATTGATAAAAAAAACTATGGAACACCACACAAAGTGGCAACTGACAGGTAACCCCCTCAGCCAAAAATGCACACAAACCTCCACTACCTCTGAGTAGCACCCACTCGATAAGTCATTACAGGCCACAGCCAGCCTATAAACTGCTCCATTGCACTTGGCTCACAATGAAGGGAGTGACATGTTGGGCACACAAAGAGTCAAGCCTATCCATGCGTGGACATGTGCAGAGGCAGATGCAGGCTCATGCCACTTCAGGAGGTGGGGGTCTGTGTGTCTCATCCACATCACAATACTTATTTCTACACATGTGTCCCCTAAACCTAGAGTACCTTCCGAAAAACATGGGCATGCATTGTACATGTTCTGCTTTATCCCCAAACAACAGAGTCAGATATAATGGCTCATCAGTGAACAACACACTGTGTGCACTAATGATATGACCAAAAATGCAAGGACCCTGCACTGGACACATTTCAGCTGGATGAAAGAGACAACAGGGCTGTGTGATCAATGGAGCTTTCAAGGCTATGAAACATGCATGATAAGGAGATGACAAAGATGATAGGAGCACATCAGTAATGGATCACCAGCCTGCCTCTAATACAATTTCCATTCTAATCAGTGGACAGAGGTTCAAGAAGCTGCATATTGGCACAGAGATATGAATTGGCATCATAACATGCTGTGCAGGGATACTGAGTGTGGGCACAGTGTCACACTTGCATAGCAAAAGGGAATCCCTACCAGCCCAGATTTCAACTGCTACTGTGAGACAGATTAGATAGGCCCCAGTTTCTGCAGGCTGAGCAGACAGACCTACATGAAGCACCATATCTCACACTTACATACATAACCTACAGCCAATTGCCAGGTGGTGTCTATGTGCAGAGCTGAGGGACATAGCGAGTCATTACCTGTCTTCCAAACAGACGTCCAACAAGACCAACTTACAAACAACCCAAAAATACAATATTAGCATTCACCCCTGCTGCTGTCATGCAATCACATGACCACTCATTGAATACATCTTCTGGCAAGAGTTGTCTGGGGATGACTGTTATGACACCTCACCTAGGTGTGCGCATCCAGCGCAGGTTGGGTCAGGGAACACTCAATATACACTCACCACATTGTCTCAGGACACACTACCTATCACTTGGCACAAAAATGTCCATTAATTCATCCATTGATGCACACTGACAGCTCCTACAGGGTTTTGATCCCACAATCTGACAAAATGGGCAAACTCTAGGTCAGACATGTTGAATTACTGAGAAAAGTGTGCAGATGGGGCACTTACCTGCTTCTCTGGTGCACTATAGAGCCGTTCATACAGGGGTAGAACCTCCTCCATGAGCTTCTCCAACTCTACTGGCGAGAAGGCAAGGGCCCTATCTCCTGTTGGATGTGGCATGATTGCTTCCAGAAGCAGTACAAAGCAGCTCAGGTAGTGGAGGTCCTTCTGGCAGCAGTAGCAGGAGTCAAGTGAGGGATTCAGCAGAAGATGACGGTCATGTATGCCACATATGCGATCATCACCACGGGCAGACACAGCCGTTGGCCCAAGACTGCCACAGGCAGCAATGTTGACGTATGGCTGTGCCTGCTGCGGTAGCATTCACCTACTGCCACGACAACTTCCACGGGTGGTCTCAGGCGTTTCCTAATATCCACTGGAGTAGGTTAGGTACCTGCCATTTTAGAGGCATACCGTGCTATTAATAGCTATTTTTGATGCCTCACAATTCCAAATATGTTGTTCAGGCAATTCATGAGTGCTGACCTTGTCCTGTCTTGCAGGTCATTCAATTTTGTAATCATATTGGTATGAGCTCAAGCACATATGACAACATAATTAGGGGCACAGCGCCCCCCCCTCCCGGGCAATTTAGGATTTGGGGTATTGAATCACAGTCTGAGTGGCGAGTTACCTGCACATATTTTTGCTTTCCAGCTAGATGATGTGTACACAGATGTGGAAAAGCAAGGGGGAAACGTGTCACTTATGTGTAATTGTGAGTGGTGATGTGTACTGTGTAGCATGTCCTCTGCTACTCACATGCCAATTCACTGTTTGTAAATGAGATGTATGATGTATCTTGCAAGGGATACATTACATGACATTACATGTTGTCCCACATAGATACCCTAGGAGGGGAAGGATCTGACAACCTCCTGTGTACCCTTTACTGGTAGATCTTCCGGCCAAGGAGGGCAGACATATTATCCAGATCTATCGCTTGGATAGTCAGACAATCGTGGATCTTTGTCATCAATTGGAACCAGAATTGATGCCAGCCATCAGTCATCTAAATAGCATACCACCCATCACTCAAGTCATGGCAGTGTTGCACTTTCTGGCCACAGGGTCCTTCCAAAATACAGTGGCCCTATCTGCTAGGATGTCACAGCCCATGTTCAGTCTGGTCTTGAATGATGCACTCTCAGCAATGTTAAAAACACCCGGACAGCTATATCTGCTCCCCTCAACGTGAGGATTTTGCCCATGTGAAGTCTGGCTTCTGTGTTTGGCACACATCCCACATGTGGTGGAAGCCATTGATGGTACACATGTAGCCTTGGTTCCACCGCATGGCAATGAACAAGTCTATCGGAACAGGAAGAACTACCATTCCATCAATGTCCAAGTTGTTTGCTTGGCAGACCTCTACATTTCCCGGGTCTGTGCCCGTTACCCGGGTTTAGTCCATGATGTCTTCATCATGCAGAACAGCACGATTCCACAGCAGATGACACAACTGTACCCAGCAATGGCCTGGCTCATTGGTAAGTCACATATGTCATGTGTGTTTATATGCTATGTCTCCTGCTAGTGAGACAATGTTTGGGACTCATGCTTGCACACATGCTGCATTCCCTTACAGGGGACTCTGCATACCTAAACACTCCATTGTTGTTGACAACAGTGAGGAACCTAATTACAACAGGGGAATTCAGCATTAAAGAGAGACACATGTCGTGGAGTGGGTATTTGGGCTCCTGAAAGACAGATTTTGTAGTGTTGACAAGACAGGTGGTGCCCTCCTCTATTCACCCAGAAAAGTGTGTACATTGCCCTGAAATGAAATATTCCATATATTCCAGATGAGGGGGAGCTAGCAGTGCTTGTGGGTGAGCTTCCTGAAATGCCAAGTGAGGATGACAGTGATGAGGATGAAAGTGGAGCTATACGGGTGTAGGAGGCTAGCCTGGCTTGTAGTGGGTACCAAGAGGTACTTACACTATGTACCAGGTCCAGTTATCCCTTATTAGTGTAGAAGAGGTGTTTCTAGCAGCTTAGGCTGATAGAAGGTAGCTATAGCAGAGCAGCTTAGGCTGAACTAGGAGAAAAAGCTCCTACTATACCACTGGTGTCACATGCACAATATCCTAAGAAAACACAATACACAGATATACTAAAAATAAAGGTACTTTATTTTTATGACAATATGCCAAAAGTATCTCAGTGAGTACCCTCAGTATGAGGATGCCAAATATACACAAGATATATGTACACAATAGCAAAAATATGCAGAAATAGCAAAAGGAAGTAATGCAAGCAGTGTAAAGTTACAGTAGATTGCAATAGGAGCACATAGGTATAGGGGCAACACAAACCATATACTCCAAAAGTGGAATGCGAACCACGAATGGACCCCAAACCTATGTGAGCTTGTAGAGGGTCGCTGGGACTGTAAGAAAACAGTGAGGGTTAGAAAAATAGTCCACCCCAAGACCCTGTAAGGTAGGTGTAAAGTGCACCTACAACCCCCAGAGAGCACAGAAGTCGTGATAGGAGGATTCTGCAAGGAAAACCAACACCAGCAAAGCAACAACAGTGGATTTCCGGACCTGAGTACCTGTAAGAGAAGGGGACCAAGTCCAAGAGTCGTGACAGTGTTGAGAGTGGGCAGATGCCCAGGATATGCCAGCTGAGGGAGCAGGGAAGCTGCCACCGGATGGAAGAAGCTTGGGGTCATATTTATACTCTGTTTGCGCTGAATGTGCGTCAAACTTTTTGACGCACAATCGGCGCAAACCCAGCCCCATATTTATACTTTGACGTCCGACCCCGCGGGTGTCAAAATTCCACCATGTGCGTCATTTTTTGGGAGGGGGAACCAGCCTTGCGTTGATTATATGCAAGGTAGGCGTTCCCTTCCAAAAAATGACTTTAAGGCCTGTGCCCCATATTTATACTCTGACGTCATTTTGACACACAGGAGGGGGTGGGCCTTAAAAAACGACACACAGCCTGATGGGCGCCGTTTTTTAACGCCTGGGTCAGGGCAGGAATTAAGGGACCTGTGGGCTCCGAAGGAGCCCAGAGGTGCCCTCCCCTGCCCCCAGGGACACCCCCTGCCACCCTTGCCCACCCCAGAAGGACACCCAAGGATGGAGGGACCCATCCCAGGGAAGTAAAGGTAAGTTCGGGGTAAGTATTTTTTTCAGATTTTTTTTGTCGCATAGGGGGACCTGATTTGGGCCCCCCTACATGCCACTATGCCCAATGACCATGCCCAGGGGACATAAGTCCCCTGGGCATGGCCATTGGGCAAGGGGGCATGACTCCTGTCTTTGCTAAGACAGGAGTCACGTCAATGGAGGTTGGGCGTAAAAATAAATGGCGCAAATCCGGTTTGAGGCCTGAATTTTGCCTCAGACCTGACCTGACCCATTTTTTGACGCACAACCCCCATTTTCCCATACGCCGGCGCTGCCTGGTGTGAGTCATTTTATTTTTACACACACCAGTCCGCAGCGCCGGCTAACGTCATTCCATAAATAAGGCGCCTGCATGGCGTGTTGGAATGGCGTTAGCCAGCGGCAAAATTTTTGACGCACAACTGCGTTGACGCAGTTGTGCGTCAAAAAGTATAAATATGGGCCTTGGTGTTTTGCAAGAACGAAGAGGACTAGGAACTTCCCCTTTGGAAGAAGGATGTCCCACGTCATGAAGAAGCTTGCAGAGGTGTTCCCACGCAGAATGACCACAAACAAGCCTTGCTAGCTGCAAGGGTCACTGTTAGGGTTTTTGGATGCTGCTGTGGTCCAGAAGGGACCAGGATGTTGCCACTTGAATGAGGAGACAGAGGGGACGCCCAGCAAGTCAGGGAGCCCTCATAGAAGCAGGCAGCACCAGCAGAAGTACCGGATCAGGCACTTAGAAGAGGAGTGAACCGGAGTCTACCCAATGTCAGAAAAGGGAGCCCCACAACGCCGAAGGACAACTTAGAAGGTTGTGCACTGCAGGTTAGAGTGTTGGAGACCCAGGCTTGGCTGTGCACGAAGGAAATCCTAGAAAAGTGCACAGGAACCGGAGCAGCTGCAAATCATGTGGTACCCAGCAATGCAGTCTAGCTTGGGGAGGCAAGGACTTACCTCCACCAAACTTGGACTGAAGAGTCACTGGACTGTAGAAGTCACTTGGACAGAGTTGCTGAGTTCCAGGGACCACGCTCGTTGTGCTGAGAGGGGACTCAGAGGACCGGTGATGCAGTCTTTTGTTGCCTGCGGTTGCAGGGGGAAGATTCCGTCGACCCGCGGGAGATTTCTTCAGAGCTCCTGGTGCAAGAAGAAGGCAGGCTACCCCCAGAGCATGCACCACCAGGAAACAGTCGAGAAAGCCGGCAGGATGAAGCGATACAAGGTTGCAGTAGTCATCTTTGCTACTTAGTTGCGGTTTTGGAGGAGTCCTGAGCAGTCAGCGGTCGATCCTTTGGCAGAAGGTGAAGAGGGAGATGCAGAGGAACTCTGGTGAGCTCTTGCATTCGGTATCTGAAGAATTCCCCAAAGCAGAGACCCTAAATAGCCAGAAAAGGAGGTTTGGCTACCTAGGAAGGAGGATAGGATAGTAAGAAAGGTAAGAGCCTATCAGAAGGAGTCTCTGATGTCACCTGATGGCACTGGCCACTCAGAGCAGTCCAGTGTGCCAGCAACATCTCTGTTTCCAAGATGGCAGAGGTCTGGGGCACACTGGAGAAGCTCTGGGCACCTCCCCTGCGAGGTGCAGGTCAGGGGAGTGGTCATTCCCCTTTCCTTTGTCCAGTTTCGTGCCAGAGCAGGGCTGGGGGATCCCTGAACCAGTGTAAACTGGCTTATGCAGAGATGGGCAGCATCTGTGCCCATCAAAGCATTTCCAGTGGATGTGGTCGGCTACTCCTCCCCAGCCATCACACCTTTTTCCAAAGGGAGAGGGTGTAACACTCTCTCTCTGAGGAAGTCCTTTGTTCTGCCTTCCTGGGCCAGGCCTGGATGGACCCCAGGAGGGCAGAAACCTGTCTGAGGGGTTGGCAGCAGCTGCAGTGAAACCCCAGGAAAGGCAGTTTGGCTGTACTCGGGTTCTGTGCTAGAGACCCGGGGGATCATGGAATTGTCTCCCCAATGCCAGAATGGCATTGGGGTGACAATTCCATGATCTTAGACATGTTACATGGCCATGTTCAGAGTTACCATTGTGACGCTATACATAGGTAGTAACCTATGTATAGTGCACACGTGAAATGGTGTCCCCGCGCTCACAAAGTCCTGAGAATTTTCCCTGAACGATGTGGGGGCACCTTGGCTAGTGCCAGGATGCCCACACACTAAGTAACTTTGCACCCAACCTTCACCAGGTGAAGGTTAGACATATAGGTGACTTATAAGTTACTTAAGTGCAGTGGAAAATGGCTGTGAAATAACGTGGACGTTATTTCACTCAGGCTGCACTGGCAGGCCTGTGTAAGAATAGTCAGATCTCCCTATGGGTGACAAAAGAAATGCTGCAGCCCATAGGGATCTCCTGGAACCCCAATATCCTGGGTACCTCAGTACCATATACTAGGGAATTATAAGGGTGTTCCAGTATGACAATGTGATTTGGTGAAATTGGTCACTAGCCTGTTAGTGACAATTTGTAAAGCAGAGAGAGCATAACCACTGAGGTTCTGGTTAGCAGAGCCTCAGTGAGACAGTTAGGCATCACACAGGGAACACATACATATAGGCCACAAACCTATGAGCACTGGGCTCCTGGCTAGCAGGATCCCAGTGACACATAACAACCACACTTACAACATAGGGTTTTCACTATGAGCACTGGGCCCTTGCTAGCAGGATCCCAGTGAGACAGTGAAAACACCCTGACATATACTCACAAACAGGCCAAAAGTGGGGGTAACAAGGCTAGAAAGAGGCTACTTTCTCACAACAGGCAAATCTCATCAATCACTTCTTCACTTGAGTGTAAGTATGTGATGTTTTGTGATTACTGTGACAGTATGGGGAAGTGTAAGGGTCAGGATGTTTTGAAAAGGGTATCTCTGTTTTCAAGAGACAGGGCATCTCATACTGTGGATCCTACAGCCAATGTTTGCTGGCTAAGTCAGAATTGAAAATGTGACTCCCTTGTTGATCAGTAGATCAACTGTAGTTTTAAATGTGGTGTGGGTTTAATATATGCCTTTACCTGATGAAACTCCTTGTATTTCATTCTTTCTTCTATCTGCCTTCACTGTGCCATCCTCATGTGGGCATTTCAGAGTTGTGTCATTGGCAGGTAGCTGTTGCTGGTCTGACAAGTGAAGTGGACATGGATTGATCCAGGTAATGGTGGTCACAGTTTTGAGGTGTATGAGTCCTATGTCTAAGCTGCCTCGACCCCCTCACCATACAGAACCTACACCCAGCATCCTATTTTTGTGTTGACTAACACAACTATGTCACCACAAAAACATCCTTGTTTCACAGATGACGAGTTAAGAGTCATGGTGGATGAAGTTATCAGAGTAGAGCCACACTTATTTGGAGCCCCCAAGTCTAGCAGACTACAATTGTGGGGAAAATTGAAATGTGGCAAAGAATACTCGACATGGTGAATTCTGTATGCAGCTATCCATTCACAAGGGATGACAGCAGGAAGAGGTGGAATGACCCCAGGGGGAAAGTGCGGTCCATGTCATGCAGGCACCAGCAGGCAATCCTCAAAACTGGTGGTGGTCCCCCACCTCCTCCCCCACAGTTCACATCATGGGAGAATAAGGTCTTGGCCATTCTGCATCCTGAGGGCTTGACAGGAATACCTGGGGAAGTTGTGTAGAGTGAGTCACAACACCAATAATACCACCAAAATGTACTGCCATGCATGTTCACTGATCACTTTTTCCAACTAACAGTCTACCCACTTATCACCCTTGTGTCCACCTGTCCTAATACCCCTGTCTGGCAACCCACATGTAAAGTTAACTCATCTGGGGCACAGTATCTGTGTATGGTGTGGGTAGTACAGGGACTGACAGCGCTACAACTCCCAGCAGGCACTGCTTTGCCATTACGAAAACCAGAACAGTGTACCAAAATGAAAAAATCCTTGCCTGTAAACTAAATAATGGAGTATACTCACCTGAATGATCCACAATTATATAGTTTGTGGGAATGACAGTAATGCTGTGGACTTCTGCTAGTACAATACCACTAACACAGCTACCACTGTGTCCTCTGCTACTCTGTCCATTCCTCCTCCCATCACCTTTGGAACTGTACTCACCTAGGGGGATAGCAATTGTATAGTTTGTTGGCATAGGACATCTATTGACAGTAATACTAAGGACAGCTGCCACTAACATACCCCTCACACACAGCTACAACTGTGTCCTCTGCCACACTGTCCCTTCAACCTCCCATCACTATCCTATTGGAATCTACTCTCCTAGGAGGATCTCACATATATGTGCTGTGCTGTACTTTGTGTAACCTGTCACATATGGGAAGGTAGAATGGTTATTACAAATGTGATGGGAAGGTCAGTGTGTGCCTGATATTGTGCAGCTGTCTGTTAACTCAACAATGAGGTATTGCTAACTGGGAGGTACCATGAAACATATTATGCTACACTACATGCAGCACATCTACCATATCTACAGTCACCACTCCAACAGCCACCCACCCACCAAATCACCCCCACACCTCCATCTCCCCTCAGCCCAAGACACATAAATGCCCTCACTCACCAACCCAACAGACACCCACCCCACACAAGCACACCTAAACAAACATGCACCCAAGACATCCACACCAACACGTCAGCCACCCACACCGACATGTCAGACACCCACTCCCTCACCCTCCACACCCAAACCCCCATCTGATGACCGTCCCCATGTGTCTAAAAAAGTTTTCTCTTGTAACCTTGACCTTTTTCCTACTCGCCCCCGTGATACCACCAAAAGGGCTGTTACTCTCCTCCAAGGCCATCCCTTTCAACTCCAAGGCCTCCCCTACCCCCCAGCATGCATCCATGTCCCTCCCCTGCAAAAAAGAGGTCCACCCCTCCCAAGACGCCCCCCCAAACTGAAGCCAAAATCCACTCCTCCTAAGTCCAAGCCCAACCCTCCCCCTGCCCCACCCCTCCAATACTCCCTGATGTGCCTGCCTGCCCCCTTGATGCCCCTACCTGTGGGGGTTACATTGCAGTCAGGAGTCAATTTGGGGCACTATAATGGGCCTTTGGTGCAATAAGGACACTTGAGGCCTGCCCAATGGCCTTAAACTTTCATATTTTTGGCATGTTTATATTACTAAAGCCAACCAGTTGTTGTTTTTTTTGATTACATCTTTGTCCCTCATTTCCTTTCCTAGGTTTCAGTCATTCCTGGTTGACAGTGGTTGTGAGATGGTATTTCTGTGTGTGTGTTGCTTGCTGCTTCGTGTTTTGTATTGGCAGTATGTGAGTTTGTGTGCAGTGCTGTTGTCTCCCAGGGGTCGGGTGTGTGTTGTGTGATAGGTATGTGTATGCAGCTGAAATGTTAGCATCATGGTATTGTGTTGTGTTTGGACTGATGAGTGTTTGCTGTAGTGATGTGCGATGTGGTCCAGTATGGTGTATGCCTTGTCCCCTGATGTGGCTATTGTGTACATGTGGTGTGTGTTCAGAATTTTTTCAGTGCAGACATGGAGTGTGTTGAGTTGTGCAAGTGTGCTTTGCTTTTGTGTGCCTGTGGCCATTTCCGTTGTGTCCCTCAGAGCTGGCTGGTGTCTTGGATCGTGTTTGGAGTAGTGTTGGCTTTTTAGGCTTGCTCTTCAACAATATGTGTGACTTTGCACTACATTTGTTGTTGGTATTGGTTGTCCATGAGATCTAAATGGGACTTGTTTGTGTGGGCATGTTTTTGTGGGACTTGTTCAACGTGATATGTGTCCCAGTAGAGCCTCCTTTCATGTATGATTTTGCTGCTCTCATCACTTCTGTGGCAGTCTTGTTGTGATATGTAGCTTTGTGTGTTTTGACTTTTTGGTGGTCATTACAACCTCGGCGGTCTTTTAAGAAGAGCTCCGAGTGACCGCCGTGCGGAAGACCACCAGTAGTGGCGGTTTGCCGCTCGGCGTATCATAACCGTTGGCAGCCCTCCGTCGTTTTTCCGACGGAGAGCCGCCAACAGCCATACTTGCGGGCGGCGGGGAAGTGGAGGTTGCTCCACCTCCACCGCCACGCCAACAGAACACTGCCGAGCTAATCACGTCCTGGGATTCTGCGCGGCGGTGTTCTGTTGGCGGTGTGGTGTCGGCGGAGCTGCCCCCATGGCTCCCGTCCCCTCCCGGCGGATCGATGGAACAGGTAAGTCGATCGTCCGTTAAGGGAGGGGGGTTGGGGGGTGTTGTGTGGTGTGTGGGTGCATGGGGGTGTGCGTCTGTGTATGTAGGGGGGTATGTGAGTGCGTGTATGCTTGCGGGGGTGTTGCGTGTTTCGGAAATGTGTGCGTGTCTGTCTGTATGTATGTCTGTATGGATGTGTGCGTGGATGTGTGAATGTGGGTGTACGTGTCTGAGTGTGTGTGTGGATGTAGGCATGTATGTCAGTGTGTGTGCGTGTATGTGTGTTGGTGGTGCCTGCGTGTGTGTTGGGTGTGTATGTGTCAGGTAATGTCGGGGGTCGGGGTGGAGAGGGGGGCCCTGCCACCTTTGGTGGGGTGGCAGGGGTGGTGGGGGGTGTAGGGGAGGGAGTCGGGGTGGGGGTGGGGGGTGGGGGAGACCCCTATCAGTGCCAGGGAAGGAATTCTCTGGCACTGATAGTGCTTACCGCCATGGATTTCCTGGCGATTCCTACCGCTGGAAATCCACGGCGGTAAGCTGGGTCACAATACCGGCAGCGGTATTGTCACGTCACCGGGCTGGAGACCCAGGTCTCCAGCCCAGCGGTCATCTCCGCCCTGGCGGGCGGAACAGGGAAGCGGCGGATGACCTTGGCAGTAACCGCCATGGTCATAATACTAAAAAAAAGACCGCCAGCCTGTTGGCGGTCTTACCGCCGCTTTAACACCATCCGCCAGGGTTGTAATGACCCCCTTTGTGTCTGCATGTGTTGTGCATGGCATAATAGGTTTGATGTGCTGTGTGTGTGTGTGTGATGTGTGTGTCGATTGCTAGGTTGCTTGATGGTGGTGCTGTGTGTGTTCGATTCCACATGGACGTACATGTGTGTTGTATGTGTGTCCAGTCCCTGGCCAGCTTGGGTATGAGTGCATGACATGTATTTGTGCAGTTTTTGTGTTGTAGTTACAAGTTTGTATGTTGCATGGGAATCTGTAACCCTGGGCCTGTTCTGTGTTGCTGTGTGTAAATGAGTGATATTGACTGTGGTGTGTGTTTGTGCTGGCTAAAGTGTGTGTGATGTGTACATGTCCATGATGCAGTATGTGAGTGTGCCACTATGCTGTTACGTGTAAGTGCAGCCCTTTGCTACCCCCTCCCTATGGTATGTTATGAACTGTACCAATTGATACATTTTACAAATGTAACAAGTGAGTGTGTGTGCACTTATGGTTGTTGTCATCCTCTTTGGTGATGATTTGGTTGTCTTTCAACAAGGACGAGCAGCAGGATTACGGCTAGTTGGTGTTCCATGGCGACTCCGGATGTGTATGCCTCCCTAAGGGTGAGTGTCTCCCTTTATTGTGTCTGTTTACACCTCCTGATGCATGGTGCTTGGACCATGGCGGTCACATTGGCGGTGTGCAACCTCCTAATAGGTCCAACGGTGACATGGTCTCTGTCGGACTATTTATGCTTCCAGACGACCGCCACGGTCTGTACTTGCTGGCAGTGCCGGTGGACTGCTGGTGGTCTTCTGTGTGCTCTGCATAGTTTGGCAGTCCACACCAACAGCCTTTTGGCGGTAGGACCACCACTGCCAACATGGCGGTCACCGGACCACCAACTCATAATGAGGCCCTTTGTCTGGAACAAGAAGACCTCTAAGGGAAAACTATCTGTACACTTATTGAATGCCAGTCAGGGGGTACTGGCATTTCCCCATGTCTAGACATATTATGAAGCAGCTTTTTTTAGATGTGTTAGCAAGATGACTAGATGAGGGGAGAACGGCTGATCTTTTCTTTAACGGTAAAAGGATTCAGGAAGCTGAATCCCAGTTGCCAGGATTTCTTAAAACAGCTAGCCTCCCAAGGAAAATTACTGTAGATACAGGATGTTACAAGATATGAGTGCCCATTTCCAATAATGTTATTTATCCAAAAGTATTTCAGGAGGCTTTGAGTATCTTACATTCCAGGAGTATAGGCATGTAGCTTTCTCAATATCACTGAGTCAGTTAAGGTTCTAGAATGCCAATGTTTTAAAATAAATGAGCCATTTTTTGTTGAGGGGGGAGTGTATTACTTGTTGGGGATTGCAGGCTCGATGTGGAGATTGCTGCAAGTTGTTTTTTTGAGGTACCAACAAATCACACTTTTCTTGAAATATCACTGCCTGGAACCTAGTTTAAATCCCCACCCTGTCATGTGATCACTTTTGAGGTCGAAACTTGAGGGAATTGGCAACTAGTAACAATTACTGCGTGGTCTGGGGGATAGGCATCAGGTGGCAAGTTTTTTAGATAAATGAGCCAGGCCGCACAATACATCATTTTGAAGGTGGAATTGGACTCTATTTCAGTATTGGGCTATAAGGCTTTAAGGGCCGCAAGTTTTAAGAGAATGTCATTCCTATCTCACTGGATGGCTTATTATAGTCCCGCGGCTCTTCGCAGAATGTTTCTGGCGTTAGAGGATCGATGCTTTGGCTGTCAGCCACCTGGGATGAGAAGTTGGGTACATATGTTTTTTACCTGCCATTTGTTGGAACAGTTTTGGCAAAGGGTCTTTGCAGCTCTTAGCCTCGCCACCCAGATAAATCTAAATCCGGAAGCAGAGGTGGCACTTTTTGGGTTTGTCAGGAGGGAGCAAAGGTTGGGCACTGCCAAGTGGGGCAGGGGTTTATATCAATTGGCTTAATAGTTGCTCATTCTTTGATTCTACAGAATTGGAGATCATCTAGTGTTCCATCATTCCAAGAGTGGCTGAATAAAATGATCAGGATGAAAAAAAAATGATGAGGCATATGCAAGGCATGTGAGTGGTTTGAAATGATTTGAAACCTCATGGCAGTTTATGGATAACCTGGAAGAGTTGGGCCCCAGTTTGTTAGCAGTTCCACTGGTGACCCCGTGAGTGACAATCAGAGATTCCTGTGAGTTTTTAAATTGTGTGCTTTTTTAAGCTGAGTCTGTAAGCCTCTTTGTCTTTAGACCCAGAGGGGCCAGGCTACTTCTCATCCAATAAGTGGGGATTGTAGGACTAAGACATCTGGGTCGGTTAATCATGGTCATTTTCACCTTTAAGATGACAAGCATAAGTTCTTCTTGGCAACTCTTTATATAATATAGGACTTTTAAAGACGGTGTGGGTTATAGGTGGCACGATGGCACTTTATTTCATCCACAGGTGTTAATATAACTGTGCTGTATACATTTGCACAACATTACTTGCACTAAGGAAATTGGGAGGAGGTAATTTGAAGTGGTACGTTGGAACTTTATGAATTGTCTTATTACATTCAGCATTACTATATTTTATAGATTGATTGTTCTAAAACAAATAAATAAATAAATATATCATAACCAAGCTCTGTGCCAGGTGACAAGGTACAGCAAAAATAATCCATGTGTTTCAATGGTATAGATGGTGTTTGTGCAAGCTCAGCAAATGTGTCCTCCACATCTTCATCTTCACCTTCTGAAGGTGCATTAGGAGGTTATGAAGAAGAATCGGGAATCTAAGGAGATGATGAGGTACTGTGCAGACATAAAATGATATGCACCACAGATATGATGCTAAATTGGAGAGTTAGTGTTAGTTATAAAACAAGTGAAGAAGTCACAGAGTTGGTATCAACCTTCTGAGGTAAAGGAACAAAAATATGTGGAGCTGCAAATAGTGAAGGATTGAAACAAGACAATAAGAAGGCACAAGTCCCATTTTAAGAAATTTAGAACTGTAGCTCCAGGAGACAGTTTGGGGATCCTTACAAGTTTGGGGGTCGGAAACATCCGACTGCCAAACTCCCAATGAGGAGACCACCATTATGCTGGCGGTCTCCCCACCGGCCCGATTACAACTTTCCCACTGGGCTGACAGGTGGGAACCAAGGATTATAATTGAGCATGCGGCAATGCTGCCACATGAAGGGTGCACCAGCTGACAGTGAGCACTTTAAGGGTGCTGACCAGGGGTCCCCTAAGGCCCCCTGCACTTGTTTTCTACCAGCCTTTTCATGGTGGTCAGACCGCCATGAAAAGGCTAGCGTAGAACACAGTTGCAATCAGCAGAGCAACACTGACTTAAGCACCACCCTGGTTGACCTCAACCAGGACTGCCGTCATCCCGCCAGCATCAGAGATCCTAGTGGAGATTGCAGTCCTCTGGGGGTCAGACCGCCAGGGTCATAATGTGGAGGTCAGACGCCACAGCTGCGGCGTTCGGCCTGCCACTGTGATTAAGACTCATAATCAGGTCCTTAGTTTAAGGAGTTGATTAATTTCAAACTGTTTAAGTTCAAGAGCCTTAGCAAGGTCAGGAAAATGAAGAAAATGTCTGAAGATATTGGATCTCATGAATATGACAACCTGGAAAATCGAAATATTATGACCGGAAGATGTGCACAGATCACCAAAAGCACATTGACTCATTATACAGTGTTGATTATGTGTTCTTTTTTCCTTGTTCCTTTCGTCTGTGTTTTTTTTCCTTTCTGTTCATAGTTTGCTGTTATAGTTTCCTTAAACGGTAGGAGAAGGTGTAACAATGTGAGTGACGTATTGCTGTCACCAAAAGAATGTAGTTGTAGTGATGTTAGTGGAATGTTACTTTTAGAATTGATTTTAGTTAGCACTCTAGGTCCATGGCATGGATAGAGGACTACACAACTCTAATACTTGAAGCCTGACATCTTTTAAGAATATATCAGAGACAGGGAAGTATCTGGATTGACTGCGTGCTGCCTACATTAAGTACCTTGTCGTGTAACAACGCCACTCTGGAAGCCTTCAATGCTTGGTGCCACTTCCTATTGTAAAACAAAGGTCACAGCCAGACAGGCAGTTTTGAATAGGGCAGACAGAGTTCTGTCTGGGGGGAAGGAGGACTTCATGGCCTCCGTCAGTCTGATAGATCAACAGATCGTCTGCCAAGATCTATGTAAGAATCCAAGACTACTACAATATGTTTAATTACTTGTTTAGACTCAACTATATAAGAATGAGTTTTTGAATGGTGAAATAAAGTGACAAACAACTTTTTGGATTGGATTGTTATTACGAAATCAAGCAACAGATACTTTGTTAAAGAACCTGATGGTGAAGGTTTAACTTAAATTGAACCCAGAAGTCAGACGGAAGCGTATTCCATATTTTATCTAAATAATTGTATAAGGACTCGAGCAAATGCAAAATTAATTTGACCATGTGCCAGTTGTATTTCTTACAAGACTTAAAGATGTTTCAAAAAGAACGATCAACGAAGACGTTCATATTTGGCAACCTTGATAATTATGCAACAAAATGGATGCTAAAATTGTAAAAATAATCTCAAAAAACTGCCTCAAAAGGTTTTAAAGTCTCCTAATACTTATATTGTGATGGACAGTAGCCAGATTTTTGTCCATCAATTCACCAACTAGACGGTCTCTCCAGAATCCGGAGCACAACACCTAGGAAGGAGATGGCAATTCGGGCAGTAGAGAAATAAACTTCAGAGATGTGATAGTGCAAGAGCCTAAATGACACCTTAAGACCAAGTTAGTTATCCTAGAACCATCAGATATCAAGATAAAGACAGTCCACTACCTTCAGTGTCTCATCTAAGAGACTGTGCCCAGATTTCCTTATCCATAGGCTTTGGAGCTGGGCACCTTAATGAGGAGCTGTGCATACATCACGGAAACCCAGACTGAAGGGTGAGGGAGCAGAATAAGTGAAAAGCGCCATTGTAATCTGAGGAGCAAGAACCCTGCACAGGTTTGGACTAGCATGTTATGCAAATGGAAAATCCCAGTATTAGTAGGCTAGTTTGGGCTATTAGTATGAGCCCTACAACGTAAGTTTTATGAACCTGTGGCCTCATTGTTATTGTCGAATTTACATTTGCTCTACTTTTTTTTTTTTACAAACTAGGACAGTGCTGTCTGAACTGTAATTACAAAAGACAAGAGGAAGAAGGCATGCATGTACTAACAGACACATCAAACTGGATGGCTGACGAATATATATGAACATCGGCAGTGTACCCAAATAGGCAAAGGTGTTCACGGTCACCAGCTCTGATGTCTGTAGCATCTAGACAGCGTGCTGTCCACTAGTGAATTCCTGTCTAAGTCTAATTTTTGGCTAGCACTGCTTCTGTGGCACAGGTAAAAAACACAATTCGGGCGTAGAGGCCAGCCAGGAAGTAATGCATAAAAAATATCTGCTGCACGTGTGCAGCTATTCGACTCAGTCCTGCAGGACTGAGGAAAAACATCACTGCAGCACAATTGGCCTCTACTCATCCAGCTCTCCTACATTGACTGTCACCTTGGGTCATACATGATATGGCACTGCCATGCAACTGTCATCAACGTGACCAGTTCATGAAGTCTCTTGGTAGCCACCCAATCATACCAGCAGTCTAGCAGTTGTCCAAAGCACTTGCAGCGCTCCAAAGCCAACCCAATTATGAGTAGTGTGTGTGAGTCTGTGTGTGCGCGCTCGTGTGTGTATGCAGGTACGCGCACAGCAGTGGCCTCCCATATACTTAATTAGGCTACCCCTCCTTGTAAATCATCTACATTGGTTTAAATTGGCATTTAAAAACTCCTTCTTAAATGGCAAATAGACTGTGAAGGAAAACATTCAAGGAAGGTTACCACTGAACTGTTTTTTCAGGCATTGTGAGAGAAAATGATTCAAAGGCGCGTGAAAACTAAAAGGGAGATATAAAGTGCATATACCCCTGTCTGTGAGTACCTGCCTCACTGCCTGCGGATTTGTCTGTCCTTTTGTTCCTAAGCGTGTGTACCAGCATTTCTGCGTGCATCTGTGCCACCATGCGTTTGGCAGACTTTACATAAAAGAAGCTGGGCATTTATAAGTAATACTGCAGTGCAAATAAACAGGTAAGAAAGAGAAAATCAGTGAAGGAACAAGTGCTCCAAAAAGATAAACGCGAAGAGTGAGAAACTAGGTGGAGTGAACAGTAGAAGACTGTTGAAAGACCGGAGAAACGGGTATGAGAGAGTAAAAGGAAGAATATCAGACAGAGAAGCAACATTGTTGACAGTTATAGACATTACTGAAAGAATCGCCAGAGAAGAATACTACTGAAAAATTGAGATGGAGGGCAGATAGAGAAAAGATAGAAAAGTATCGTAAGGGGTGAAAAGAGTATACAAGGAAATATAAGGACAACAGGGAGCAACGGTAAAAACGGGAATAGAAAAATGAAAGGATGGGCATGCACACAAATATAAGGGAAAGAAAGACTGGAAGACCAAGTAATGATAGCCACAGGAGAAGACATAGAGAAGGAATATTATTAGGAATAATAGGTTAAAAATAGGGCAGGAGAACAGGATGAAAGACAAAGAAAGAGCACGGAAGAGGACACGGTTCTGACAAAGGAAGCGGAAGAGTTGCCGAGGTTGGCCGACACTGTAAATTTTGCATTTTCAGATGCAGCGGATGTGTCAGAGCAGTTGGGAGGGTGGAAGGGGGGCATAGATGAGGGAGAGAGAAAGCATTCGTTATTTGCATCAGTACCAAGAGAGAGCTCATTTTCCATGATAAACAACCTTCGGCAAAGCAAATCATCTCTCCTCTTCGCTTCACACTGCACGAATATGAGCAGTAATGAATACTAATGAGCCAGGAATGACTCCCCTCACTCTGGTGGTGTCCAGTCAAGTGCTCCCGGCTGCCTGCGCTCTGCCGAGTACCCCTGGGGGATTACATCAGCCGCTTGATTCATGCATTTATGCCTTCTGTGATTTAAAATAAAAAATAACAAATATGGAAAGGCAATAAAAATGAGCATGAAGGAGTGATGTAATTCTCCACGCTTCCATTTAATCGAGTCTCAAAGCTGGCTTCTCCCCATATAACAAATGTCGAAACCCCCTTCCCTTACCGCGTAAGAGAAGGGACCTCGAATTCCTAAGACCCTCCCGAGACGTTGAGATGCACATGCACACTAGATGAATGCAGCGAATCAGAGATGAATCCGCTCTGAATCTGACACCCACTCCTCTATTCACATTTGGAGAGGAGAAGAGGCCTAGCTGCCATAGCTGCTGCATTTGGAATTAGGAAGCCAAGATCGATTCTTGGCCTCGACCCCAGTATTCAGCTATTCTTGGCAAGTCGCTGACCCACAGGATATTTACCCCCAGCACACCGCAGGAGCTCAGGAAGGAGAATACGCTGCTGATGGTTGACCTAAGGCGTAGCCTTTTTATTGGACAGTAAGCCGAGTGAAATAGCCATTGCACACCAGTCAAGCAGTCATAGATACACAGGATGCAACACAGAAACAATACTCAAGTATTGAACATCATCTACCAGATTTGTGACACTTTACAGTGTATTGGCCTGCAAGATATGCTGAATGCATTTTGCCAGAAGGCCCAATTATAATTGTCTCCCAGGTCCTTTACTTAGGGCATCCATGAACTATTTGGAAGAACGAAACATTTGGCTGGCAGGCTTTAGAATGAACATCAGCGCATCCACTTCATCCCAGAGGGGTACCATTCTTACCATTCCAACACATACACCAGGACACCACATAGCCTGCCAGCCCTGCCGGGATACCTGACCACAGGCGAAACCCCCAATAAGTTCCACTACAGACATCGTGGGGTAGGACAGAAGGGTCCAGGACCACCAGCAGGTCAGTCCCCCTCCCACCAGCCCAGTGTCCACACAAACATCACCTCGCCAAGGGGTCAGTCCAGTAAAAGAGTCAAATTCTTTGTTATCCCCAATTTCTCTGCTGCCATCAAGTCCGCCACAGGGTGAGGAGATCACTAGCAATCTTGCCCCTGCGACCACTGGCAGGGTTCTGCATCAGCCCTCAAGATAGTCCGACTAAAGAGCTCCTTACACCTGAAAGAAAAGTGAACCCTATCCTTATGGAACAAATCAACCCTGGATAGCTTGATCAAACTGTGCCGATTGTGCTCACAGAGGAGCCAGCCAGATTTTTGCACTGAGTGATCAAGCTCCTTCACTGAATCATTCACAGGCCCTGGCTGGTGCCACCCCTCATGCACCAGACTGACCATGGTAAAACCTCTGACCACAAAATCGCAGCATCCGGTAGACAGTTTCTCACTTTAGAAAGGGCATAGAGGAGTGTATCCCACATCCCTACCTCCCCAAATGAATCATATGAGTGGTCTCTCCATGAGGGTACCTACGCGAAGGTACGCTGGTCTCAAGGTGGAGATCTGACAGAAGCCATACCCGTTGATAGGGGGGTTTGACAGGGGTGTGTCTTGGCTCCCACGCTGTTTAACCTCTTTATCAATGGTGTGGTAGACCAGCTGATGTACTGTAATCATGATGCCCCGAAGCTAGCAGGAGCCCCTGTCCCTATCTTAATGTTTGCGGACGATACTTTGTTGATTTCAAGAACCCCAATGGGCCTTCAAAATGAACTTGATGCTTCTTCTAATTTCTGCACTAAGAGGGGCCTTGAAATAAATCCAACTAAGACCAAGTTTATGGCCTTCAATCCGCACAAGTCATTTAGGGGGAAAATGACTATAGCAGGACAATTGGTACAGAGAGTTAGTCAATTTGACTATCTGGGGATCAGACTAGCGGATGACCAGCAGTGGTCAGCACAGACAGGGAAGAGCTTGTCTGTCCTCCGACAGAGGTCAGTAGTGTTAGAAATGGGGGCTTTGGTTGACAGTCAGCGTCGCATTCCAGCGAAGGTCACGGCGTCGGGTGCAGGCGGCATCACCGGATTCATCAGCGGTGTCGGTCCGGAGTCGTCCGAAGTCGATTTCCTTGGATTTCCAACAGCTTTCCTTTCAAGGGCCCAGGGACTGGATAGGGCACCACTTGTCAGAGCAGGAGTCGCTCCAGAGACTCCAGGTGCTGGCAGAGAGAAGTCTTTGCTGTTCCTGAGACTTCAAACAACAGGAGGCAAGTTATAAATCAAGCCCTTGGAGATTTCTTCACATGATGGAAGGCACACAAAGTCCAGTCTTTGCCCTCTTACTCTGGCAGAAGCAGCACTGCAGGAAAGCTCCACAAAGCACAGTCACAGGCAGGGCAGCACTTCTTCCTCAACTATCAGCTCTTCTCCAGGCAGAGGTTCCTCTTGGTTCCAGAAGTGTTTCTAAAGTCTGTAGATTTGGGTGCCCTTCTTATACCCATTTTAGTCTTTGAAGTCACCTTTCTTCAAAGGGGACTCACACCTACTTGTGAAATCCTGCCTTGCCCAGGCAAGGCCTCAGACACACACCAGGGGGGGTGGAGTCTGCATTGTCGGAGGCAGGCAAAGTCCTTTCAGAGGAGAGTGACCACCTCCACCCCTCCCTCCTAGCAGAGATGGCTAATCAGGAAATGCAGGTTACACCCCAGCTCCCTTTGTGTCACTGTCTAGTGTGAGGTGAAAAACAACCCAACTGTCAAACTGACCCAGACAGGGAATCCACAAACAAGGCAGAGTCACAGAATGGTTTAAGCAAGAAAATGCTCACTTTCTAAAAGTGGCATTTTCAAACGCACAATCTTAAAATCAACTTTACTAAAATATGTATTTTTAAATTGTGAGTTCAGGGACCCCAAACTCCACATGTCCATCTACTCTCTAGGGGAATCTACACTTTAATCATATTTAAAGGTAGCCCCCATATTATCCTATGAGAGAGACAGGCCTTGCAACAGTGAAAAACTAAATTGGCAGTATTTCACTGTCAGGACATATAAACCACATTACTATATGTACTACCTCATCCATACACTGCACCCTGCCCTTGGGCCTACCTTAGGGGTGTCTCACATGTAAGAAAAGGGAAGGTTTAGGTCTACTAAGTGGGTACACTTGCCAAGTCAAATTTATAGTGTAAAAATACACTTACAGACACTGCAGTGTCAGGTAGGTCTGAGACATGATTACAGGGTTACTTGTGTGGGTGGCACAACCAGTGCTGCAGGCCCACTAGTAAAATTTAATTTACAGGCCTTGGGCACCTCTAGTGCACTTTACTAGGGACTTAACAGTAAAACAAATTTGCCAATCATGGAGAACCAATTACATACACATTTTAAACAGGAGCACTTGCACTTTAGCACTGGTTAGCAGTGGTAAAGTGCCCAGAGTAACAAAAACAGTAAAATCAGAGTCTAGCACACATCAACAACATGGGAAACAGAGGCAAAAAGTTATGGGAGACCACGCCAAGGAGGAAAAGTCTAACACGTGTCCCCCCCAGCTAAAAGTGGGGAGCAACTACCCAACCTCATGGGAGTTCTCATCACTAAGGCAGAAGAACCTGGACAGACCATCAGCATTGGCGTGCTCTGTACCAGGACGGTGTTCCACCGTAAAGTCCATCCCCTGTAGGGAAATGGACCACCTCAACAGTTTTGGATTCTCACCCCTCATCTGCATTAACCATCTGAGGGGCCTGTGGTCGGTCTGAACTCGGAAGTGAGTCCCAAACAAGTAGGATTTTAGCTTCTTCAGTACCCAGACCACAGCAAACGCTTCGCGTTGTATGGCACTCCACCCACGTTCACTGGGTAGTAACCTCCTGCTAATGAAGGCTACGGGTTGATCTAGACCCTCTTCATTAAGCTGTGAGAGTACTGCTCCAATACCATTCTCTGAGGCGTCTGTTTGCACAACAAACTCCTTGGAGTAGTCAGGTGCCTGCAGCACAGGTGCTGTGCACATGGCAGCCTTCAGGGCATCAAAAGCGGTCTGGCAAGCCTCTGTCCAGATCACTTTCTTGGGTTGCTTCTTAGAAGTCAACTCAGTTAAGGGGGTAACAATGGTACCATATCCCTTAACAAACCTCCTGTAATATCCTGTGAGACCTAAAAAGGCTCTCACTTCAGTCTGGGTCTTGGGAGGCTTCCAAGCCAGAGTCGTGTAAATCTTAGGCTGTAGGGGTGCCAACTGGCCACTCCCCACCTGGTGTCCTAAGTACACCACAGACCCCTGCCCTATTTGGCACTTGCTCACCTTAATAGTGAGGCCTGCCTTCTGCAGGGCCTCTAACACTCTCCAGAGGTGTTGCAGGTGTTCCTCCCATGTGGAACTAAACACAGCAATGTCATCCAGGTAGGCAGCACTGAACTCATCCAGTCCCGCCAACACCTGGTTGACCAACCTCTGAAAGGTGGCAGGGGCATTCTTCATCCCAAAGGGCATCACGTTGAAGTGGAAGTGCCCATCTGGGGTAGAGAATGCTGACCTCTCCTTTGCCCCCTCAGTTAAGGCAATCTGCCAGTACCCAGATGTTAAATCAAACGTACTGAGGTACTTGGCAGCACCTAACCGATCAATGAGCTCATCAGCTCAGGGGATGGTGTGTGCGTCAGTCTTGCTGACCACATTGAGACCCCGGTAGTCCACACAGAACCTAAGTTCCGGAGTGGCACCAGGAGCAGCAGCCTTTGGGACGAATACCACTGGGCTGGCCCAAGGACTGCTGGAGTGCTCAATAACCCCTAGGGTTAACATTTTGGAGACTTCCTCCTTAATGCAAGCCCTGACCCTGTCAGTAACCCTGTAAACCTTATGTTTAACAGGTGTACTGTCCCCAGACCCCAGTGTCATGTGTGCACAGGTGTGTGACTCCTGGGATCAGGGAAAACAGTGAGGCGAACTGTCCCAACACGTGGCGACAGTCCCTCTGCTGTTCCTCAGTCAGGGAGGGGAGAGGATCACTCCCTCCACAGACCCATCTTTCTCTCCTGCAGACAGGAGGTCAGGAAGAGGCTCATTCTCTTCCTCCAACCCGTCATCTGTCGCTAGGAGCATGGATAGCTCAGTTCGCTCAAAGTGTGGTTTGAGGCGGTTGACATGTAGGACCCTCAAAGGGTTCCTGGGGGGTTGCAAGTCTACCAGATATGTTACCTCGCTCTTTCTTTCCACCACCTCAAAAGGCCCAGTCCACTTATCTTGGAGAGCCCTAGGATCCACTAGTGCCATGACCCACACTTTTTGTCCAGGCTGAAACTCAACCAGAGTGACATTCTGGTCGTACCACCGTTTCATATCCTCCTGGCTTGCTTCTAGGTTCTCCTGAGCGAGACTCCTGAAGCGGGCAGTCTGGTTTCTTAGTGCCAGCATGTAGCTAAATACATCCTGGGGTGGTTTACTAGGAGCTTTCTCCAAAGCCTCCTTCATCAGACTGAGCGGTCCCCTCACAGGGTGGCCATAGATGAGCTCAAAGGGGCTAAAACCAAGTCCCTTTTGAGGCACCTCCCTGTAAGCGAACAGAAGGCATGGCAAGAGGATGTCCCACTCACGCCTCAAGGGCTCTGACAGGCCCTGAATCATGCCTTACAAGGTGCGGTTGAATCTCTCAACCAGACCATTACTTTGGGGGTGGTAAGGGGTGGTGAACTTGTAGGTTACCCCACACATCTTCCACAGAGACTTCATATAAGTGGATATGAAGTTTGTACCTCTATCAGATACCACTTCCTTGGGGAACCCCATGCGGGTAAAAACTCCCATCAAGGCACGTCCCACCACGGGGGCAGTGACTGTCCTTAGAGGAATGGCTTCTGGGTACCGTGTGGCATGGTCCATCAAGACCAGGATGAACCTGTTGCCCAGGGCTGACTTGAGATCCAGAGGCCCCACAATGTCAATTCCTACCCGTTCAAAGGGAGTACTGACAACAGCCAAAAGCTGGAGGGGAGCTTTACATTTCCTCCCACTCTTGCCACTTGCCTGATGTGAGAAAACAGGGCCGATTTCAGAGGCCCTCTAACTTTTTGCCCCCATTTTCCACTTTTTGCTGGTGTTTTCCTGACTCTGATGGTGCCCTGGGTACTGCTTACCAGTCCCAGGGCCAGTGCTCTGTGTAAAATGGATATGCAAATTAGGCTAATTATAATTGGCTAAATTAACCTACCTATAAGTCCCTAGTATATGGTAGGGCATGTAGGTTTAGGGACCACAGCATAGGTGGTGCACCCATAGGTGCACTGCTGAGGTGCCCAGTGTCATTTTAAAGGCAGGCCTGTCTTGCTGACTGCTTTTAAATTAAAGTTATATGCAAATTCGACTTTGGAATTAAAAGTAGTTCCAAAGTCTTAAACTACCTTATTTTTACATATAAGTCACCCCTAAGGTGTGCGCTATGTGCCCCTAGGGCTGGGTGCCATGTAACTATAAGCAGGGACTTTATAAAAATAGATTTATAAACCCTGGTGAGGTAAAAACAGCCAAATTCTTTTTTCCCTCATTGAAGTAAATGGCCTTCATAGGCTAGAATGGGGAGACTTTATTTTAAATTTTAAAGTCTCCTTAAATGTTGCATACCAAGAATTTGGTATCAAATTAATTGTTGTAATAAATCCCACAACTTCCAGTTGTGGGATTTAATATAACTTGTTCAGGTAAAAAGTTTTAGACTTTACCTAAAAAGTTGCCAATTTCAGCCCTGCATTGTTTTTGCTCCTGTGCACTGATTGGCCAGCCTGCAGCAGCTTAGCCAAGCTGCCTTGATGAGGTGTGAAGTGGCCTGGCTTCACACAAAGGAATGTGCCTGTGGGAGAGAATCTCCCCTCAGCAGATGGTGAGGCAGGAAGGGGGAGGGTTGCCAAACTGGTCTTCAAAGGCAGAGAAGGACATTTGGAGCACCCAGCAACACCCCCACATCCTGCAACCCCAGACAACTAGGTGCCCCCTTGATTAGATTAGGAGAGGGCAGGAGAGGGGTGTGTTTCTGATTTTTAGCCACACCAGTGGGTGGGCTCAGCCAGATGTAACCTCCAAAAATCAGATTCAGCCATGTTGGATTTTTAGAGAATCTTGCCTTCTGGGATGGATTTTTGCCACACTTCCCAGGAAGTGGTCATCACAGGGGGACGACCCTGTACCTGATTGGAGAACAAGGACCCCCCTGCTTTTCACCTAGGAGCAAGGATAAAACTGGCAGACCTGCACCCACACCTCTGATCCCCACCAGATTTCAACAAGAAAAGAGCTAAAGGAGAAGAAGGACTGCCCTGCTGGACCCCTGGCCTGCACCTGGAACCTGCACTCAGGACTGCACCAGCTGCACACTTGGGCTTCACCTCAAGAAGGACTTTGCCTGGCTTCAACTGGTTCAAGGAGGGACTCCCTGTTTGCTACAGGTGAAAAATTGCTATCCAGAGTCCCCTGCACCAACTCCTGAAGAAAGTGACCAGCTGACCACTGTCCAGTGGCCAAAAAGGAGTTTGCGCCAGGTGCATTCTGGGAGTTGAAGTCTGCACCCCCCAAGGACCATCTCAGAACTTCTGGACCCTTGGGGTGAGCTGTGGACCCCAAAAGAACCTTAAAAGAACATCTGGGTGAAGCCCCAGAAGTTTGGAGAAGATTTGAGAATTTTTGTAAAAAAGCTCCATAGAGGGACCGACCCGCCGCGGAAATTCTAGCCGGCTTGCCTCAACCGCGACCCGGCCTGACTTGGTGGTTCGTCCCGGTAAAGAAAAATCTCCGAAAAAGAGACTAAGTCCGAAGGTAAAAAGTTGACCGGGACCTCCCAGCCATCGTATCCGAGAAGGGCTCCATGGACGTCGGATCAAAATCCAGGTTTACCCCGGTCGAAGGATTTTCACCTCGAAAAAACGACTAAGTCCGAAGGTAAAAATCTCCACCGAGGAATCCAGAATCGCGTATCCGGAGAAGGGCTCCAGGAGGTCGGATTGGACTGGCAGGTTCGCCCCGCTGAAGAAAATCTTCAAAATAAAGACTAAGTCAGAAGGTAACTTTTTAACCGAGGCCTCCCGCGACCTGTAGCCGAGCAGGGCTCCATCGCGGTCGGCCTGAAACTTTGACTTTGCCCCAGTCGAGGTGCAACCAGATGACCCGATTGGCGCTTTTTGTTTCTAAGCGCTAGAAAAATAATAATTCTTTAAAAATTCATATCTCCGGTTCCCTTTATCCGATTTTATTCGTTTTGGTGTCATTTTAAAGATAAAAATATAAAATATTTTTATAAATTGGTTTTGGATTTTTAAACTGTTTCCTGTGTTTTATTTAATTACTGTTTGGTGATATTTGAATGCTTTACACTCTGTCTCCTAAGTTAAGCCTTGACGCTCGTTGCCAAGCTACCAAGGGTTGAGCTGGGGTTAATTTACTGAGACCTAACTGGACCTAAGTGGAGGTTAGTGGCTTGTTGCTAGGTGTAGGTACCTACCTGCCCTTACCAATAACCCATTTTCCAAAATTTGTGGTGGCAGCGGTGGGATCCTGTACTTGTGTTCAGTATCACGTTACAGTTTTAAGTAAAACAAATTAAAAATCCTTTAAATTGTCCTAGTGCAAACATTGTTTTTTAAAAAAAAAATTTTTACTTTTTTTTTTTCATTTGGATTAATTTCTATTATTGAATTTTTGTAATTTTTCTAAATTATTGTTTCCAATTTTTGCAAAAAGTTTTTGTTGACACAAAACTAGGGAACCATGGAGCTTGATCTGGCTACCCTACCCACACTGACAGTAGTCCAGCTTAGGGGGTTGTGTACTGAAAGAGGGTTGCCTGCAACCACTGACCTCAGGAAGCAAGTCCTGATCAAATCCCTGACAGCATGGGCTGAGGCCCAAGAGGTAGACCCAGGGGAAGCTCCAGAGGAGGGAGAAACAGGGGAGGATGCTAGCTCTAACCACTCAGGGAAGGGAGGGCATCTGAGCCTAAGTGAGGATGAGGAAGACCGGTCCTCAGTACATACAGTCACTAGGGGCAGATCCAAAGCTAGTGGTGGGAAGGGGGTCCCTTCAGGAGGAGAGAACCCATCCATCAGGGAAAGAGAGCTGGAGGCCCAGCTAGCATACATAGCTTTGGAAGCAGACAAGCTGGCCCTAGAAAAGAAAAAGTGGGCATAGAAAGAGAAAAGAGATGGTGGCAGCGACAGAGAAGTTGAGGTGTCCATGGGTGGGGGTGTTTGCCCCAGATTACCCAAGGGGGTGGTTCCTGCTTATGTAGAGGGGGATGATATAGACAAGTGGTTGGAGGCCTTTGAGAGGGCACTCCAAATGAGAAGGGTTAGGCCTCAATACTGGGGTTCCCTCTTGTGGGAGTTGGTCCCCAACTCAGGGAGGGATAGGCTTCTGACCTTAAGGGGGGAGGAGGCAGATTCATACCCTAGTATGAAGAGGTGCTTAACCAAGAAGTTTGGTCTGACCCCAGAGCAGTATAGAATGAAGTTCAGGGACACCCAGAAGGTCAGTACCCAGTCTTGGGTTGACTTTGTAGACACCTCACTTAAGGCACTAGAGGGCTGGATTATTGGTAACAAAGTAAATACTTATGAGGGGTTATACAATCTGATCATGAGAGAGCACATCTTGACCAATTGTACCCAAGAAAGGTTATGCCAGCATCTAGTGGACTCTAAGCAGACCAACCCTAGAGAGCTAGGGGAGGCAGCTGATGAGTGGTTGAGAACCAGGGTGGTTGTCAAGTCCCAGGGGTAGACTCCAAGAAGGGGGGGTCAGGTCCCCAAAAACCTAAGGAGGGAGGTGGTAAGCCCACCACAGAGACTCCCTCTGTACCCCAGAACCCTAAGAAGGAGGAGAGTAAATCCCACTCTGACAAGCAGAGACAGGGAGACCCAGGGTTAAAAAAGCTCTTGGACAGTAGGGCTTGCTTTGACTGTTAGAAGACAGGTCACTTCAGAGGAGATGCAGCCTGTCCAAAGAAGGTGGTTAGCACTGGGCTGTCCAGTGTAGCCATGGAGGAGGACTCCTCAGATGATGAAGTCCTCCTAGCATTGAGCTAGGAGACAGGACCAGATGGTAAGCTGGTGATCCCTGAGGGTGGAAGTAGGCACTTCACCCCATTCAGGTGAATGGGATCCCTACCACTAGCCTGAGAGACACCTGTGCCAGTCACACTATAGTGAGTGACCGGTTAGTGACCCCAGACATGTATGTCCCAGGAGAGACAAGGAAAGTCAGGATAGCCACAGGGGAGGTCACCTCCAAACCTGTAGCCATAGTGCCCCTAGAGAGGGAGGGTATCCTTGACTAGTTTAGGGTGATAGTCAGTGCTGACCTCCCCCTAGATTGTATGCTGGGCAATGACCTCCCAGAGGTGGGTCTGGTCCCAGATGGGGCGGTCGCCCAGGGCGGCCCCCCAAACCAAAGTCCTGGGGAGTCAGTCCCTACAGTTAGGAGACAGGGGTCCTCAAGAAAAGGAAAGAAGAAAAAGAAGGGTAGGCCACTCTTAAAGAGAGTTCCAGGCAGCCAAAGGCCTTCTGCCCCAGTAGGGGGGGAGCCCAGAGTTGGCACTGGTGAGGCCTCCCCTGACCCCAAGGAAGTCCTGAGTAGTCAGGCAGCTGTCCAGATGCAGGGTGTTGCCCCTGCACTGACAGAAGGGAGAGTGGAAGGAGGGTGTCTGCCACAGGAGGTGGTAGCCCCCCACTCTAGACAGCAAGAGGGGTTCCAGGGCCCCACAATTGCCCTTAAAGCAGCTTAGCCACCTGTCAGTGGAGAGCTTAGGGTGTGGTTCTGGGTACTGACAGCTGTCAGTAGCCTCTGCTGGGTGCTAGCCTTCCTGGCAGCACTGTATTTGGCCTGGGAGGCAGACCCCAGGGCCAATAGCAAAGTAGGCCCCCTGACCCTATTGGTCATGGTGGGGTTGCTCAAGTGTTGGGTGACCTCTTTGGGTAAGCTAGGTGTTGCCCTAGCAAAGTTAGGAGTAGGGGAGGTGGGCACCTCACTACCCAAGTTGGCAGAGAGAGAGGAGGAAGACCCCCCTAGAGGGAAGTTTCAGTTTGAGATGGGTCCTTTCACTGTTGGGATGGCTTCACTACCCAGAGGGAGTGACCATGACAGGAGGATGTAAGGCAGAGTAGGCCCTGCAAAGGGACAGCCAGTTTTCTTCACTGTCTTCCTCGCCTAACAAGCCAGAAAGACTCTCCCAGGGTTGGGCTGAGTCTCCTGGGCGTGTGGGCTGGGGGGGGGGCTTGTGTGAGAAAACAGGGCTGATTGCAGAGGCCCCCTAACTTTTTGCCCCCATTTTCCACTTTTTGCTGGTGTTTTACTGACTCTGATGGTGCCCTGGGTACTGCTTACCAGTCCCAGGGCCAGTGCTCTGTGTAAAATGGATATGCAAATTAGGCTAATTATAATTGGCTAAATTAACCTACCTATAAGTCCCTAGTATATGGTAGGGCATGTAGGTTTAGGGACCACAGCATAGGTGGTGCACCCATAGGTGCACTGCTGAGGTGCCCAGTGTCATTTTAAAGGCAGGCCTGTCTTGCTGGCTGCTTTTAAATTAAAGTTATATGCAAATTCGACTTTGGAATTAAAAGTAGTTCCAAAGTCTTAAACTACCTTATTTTTACATATAAGTCACCCCTAAGGTGTGCCCTATGTGCCCCTAGGGCTGGGTGCCATGTAACTATAAGCAGGGACTTTATAAAAATAGATTTATAAACCCTGGTGAGGTAAAAACAGCCAAATTCGTTTTTCCCTCATTGAAGTAAATGGCCTTCATAGGCTAGAATGGGGAGACTTTATTTTAAATTTTAAAGTCTCCTTAAATGTTGCATACCAAGAATTTGGTATCAAATTAATTTTTGTAATAAATCCCACAACTTCCAGTTGTTGGATTTAATATAACTTGTTCAGGTAAAAAGTTTTAGACTTTGCCTAAAAAGTTGCCAATTTCAGCCCTGCATTGTTTTTGCTGCTGTGCTCTGATTGGCCAGCCTGCAGCAGCTTAGCCAAGCTGCCTTGATGAGGTGTGAAGTGGCCTGGCTTCACACAAAGGAATGTGCCTGTGGGAGAGAATCTCCCCTCAGCAGATGGTGAGGCAGGAAGGGGGAGGGTTGCCAAACTGGTCTTCAAAGGCAGAGAAGGACATTTGGAGCACCCAGCAACACCCCTACATCCTGCAACCCCAGACAACTAGGTGCCCCCTTGATTAGATTAGGAGAGGGCAGGAGAGGGGTGTGTTTATGATTTTTAGCCACACCAGTGGGTGGGCTCAGCCAGATGTAACCTCCAAAAATCAGATTCAGCCATGTTGGATTTTTAGAGAATCTTGCCTTCTGGGATGGATTTTTGCCACACTTCCCAGGAAGTGGTCATCACAGGGGGACGACCCTGTACCTGATTGGAGAACCAGGACCCCCCTGCTTTTCACCCAGGAGCAAGGATAAAACTGGCAGACCTGCACCCACACCTCAGATCCCCACCAGATTTCAACAAGAAAAGAACTAAAGGAGAAGAAGGACTGCCCTGCTGGACCCCTGGCCTGCACCTGGAACCTGCACTCAGAAGGACTGCACCAGCTGCACACTTGGGCTTCACCACAAGAAGGACTTTGCCTGGCTTCAACTGGTTCAAGGAGGGACTCCCTGTTTGCTACAGGTGAAAAATTGCTATCCAGAGTCCCCTGCACCAACTCCTGAAGAAAGTGACCAGCTGACCACTGTCCAGTGGCCAAAAAGGAGTTTGCACCAGGTGCATTCTGGGAGTTGAAGTCCGCACCCCCCAAGGACCATCTCAGAACTTCTGGACCCTTGGGGTGAGCTGTGGACCCCAAAAGAACCTTAAAAGAACATCAGGGTGAAGCCCCAGAAGTTTGGAGAAGATTTGAGAATTTTTGTAAAAAAGCTCCATAGAGGGACCGACCCGCCGCGGAAATTCTAGCCGGCTTGCCTCAACCGCGACCCGGCCTGACTTGGTGGTTCATCCCAGTAAAGAAAAATCTCCGAAAAAGAGACTAAGTCCGAAGGTAAAAAGTTGACCGGGACCTCCCAGCCATCGTATCCGAGAAGGGCTCCATGGACGTCGGAGCAAGATCCAGGTTTACCCCGGTCGAAGGATTTTCACCTCGAAAAAACGACTAAGTCCGAAGGTAAAAATCTCCACCGAGGAATCCAGCATCGCGTATCCGGAGAAGGGCTCCAGGAGGTCGGATTGGACTGGCAGGTTCGTCCCGCTGAAGAAAATCTTCAAAATAAAGACTAAGTCAGAAGGTAACTTTTTAACCGAGGCCTCCCGTGACCTGTAGCCGAGCAGGGCTCCATTGCGGTCGGCTTGAAACTTTGACTTTGCCCCGGTCGAGGTGCAACCAGATGACCCGATTTGCGCTTTTTGTTTCTAAGCGCTAGAAAAATAATAATTCTTTAAAAATTCATATCTCCGGTTCCCTTTATCCGATTTTATTAGTTTTGGTGTCATTTTAAAGATAAAAATATAAACTATTGTTATAAATTGGTTTTGGATTTTTAAACTGTTTCCTGTGTTTTATTTAATTACTGTTTGGTGATATTTGAATTCTTTACACTCTGTCTCCTAAGTTAAGCCTTGACGCTCTTTGCCAAGCTACCAAGGGTTGAGCTGGGGTTAATTTACTGAGACCTAACTGGACCTAAGTGGAGGTTAGTGGCTTGTTGCTAGGTGTAGGTACCTACCTGCCCTTACCAATAACCCATTTTCCAACACCTGACAAGTCTGACAAGACCTGCAATGTGCATCTGAGTGCCTGTGCATTAGGGGCCAGTAAAAGTAGGTGACAAGCCTATCAAAGGTCTTGTCCTGCCCCAAATGTCCAGCTAAAGGCACATCATGAGCCTACCCCAGTAGGAGGCCCTGAAGCACTGGGGTACCACCAGCACATGGGCTGACCCAGGCTCAGGAACCTTAGGCTCGCTATACAGGAGGTCATCCTCCCAATAAATCAGGTGTGATCCTGGCTCCTTGCCAGCCGCCTGGTCTGCCGCCTGCTGCCCAAACCCTCCAGAGTAGGGCATGACTTCTGTGCTGCACAGAATGCTTCCCTGGTGGGCCCCCTTTCCTGCTGCCACTGCGACAGCTCAGGGACCTCCCCCAGTTCAGCCACCTGTTCCCCTGTAGGCTCCAGGGCATCACCCTCAGGCTCTGCCTCCTCCCGGACCGTGGGAACTTCTAGGGCTGGTTTCCCGCGCCTCCTGCCCTTCCTCTTCTTGGCGGTCCCCTGGGCCACTGTTTCAGGCTCCAGGGGCTCTTGACTGCCCTGATTGGCTGCCATAGACCAGGTGGATACGCATACCCACTCAGGCAGTCCCAACATCACCAAGTGAGACCTGTGTTCCATCTTCTTCCAAGGGGAATCCTCCAGGTCGTTGCCTAGCAAACAATCAACAGGCATGGTTGGACTCACAGCTACTTTCCAGGAACCTGAGACCCCCCCCATTCAAAGGGAACTTGCGCCATTCTGCAGAGGCGCTCAGAGTTGTCTACCGCAACTACTTGGTGAAGTACCCGGGGATCAATCTGCTCTTCAGACACCAGGTGACTCCTCACTGTAGTCACACTGGCTCCTGTGTCTCTCTGAGCCTCCACCCTCTGTCCATTGATGGTCTCCCATTGCCTGTACTTCTTAGTGTTATCAGGCACTAGGTTTCTCTGGACCATCTCACTGTCCCCTAGTGAGACAAGGGTCATTTCTGCTGGTTCCCACCCACCTGAAACCAACTCCTCCCCAAGCGCTACACTGGCTAAACCCTGGGACGGTGCACCAGTGGGTGCCGGTGTACTTTTGGGGCATTTGGGGTCCCCCCTCACATTACCCACCTGGTCACATGCATAACACTTATGTGGGGGACCACCTGCCACTGGCTTCCCTTTGGACAACCATGGCTTCTTTTGACTGGGGTGTTGGGAATCCTTACCCTGGGAATCAGTTTGGGGCCCTTTAGAGAACTCCCCCTGTTTGCCCTTACCCCCCTTTCTTCTGAGATGGACCCTGCCCACCCTTGGCGTGGTCTCCCCCATACCTCTTTTGGACCCTGGTGCTCTCCCAGCGGTTCGCTTCCTGCGCAAGCTTCCTGGGGTCAGTCAGCTTGCTGTCAATGAGGTGCTGGCGCAGCTCTGGAAAACATAAACTGTACAAGTGCTCCCAAGCAAATAAATTGTAAAGCCCCTCATACGTGTTTACCTTACTGCCCTTCACCCAACCATCCAGTGACCTGCAAAAAGAATACACACTTTCCAACCATGTTTGGGATTCCTTTCTCTTGTAGGATCTAAACTTCTCCTTGTACTGCTCAGGGGTGAGACCATACCTGGTGAGTAAGTCCTCCTTCATGACAGGGTAGGTGAGACTCTGAGCATCCCCTAAGGCTGTCAGTGTGTCCCTCCCCTCTGCCTCAAAATGCTTCCACAGGGCTGCACCCCAATGAGCTTCAGGGACCAGGTTCATGTGGAGAGCTGACTCATAACCCTTGAACCACAAGTAGATATCATCCTCCCTCTTATAATCCTTCACAAGGTCTTTTGGGATGTGTACCCTTCTCTCAAGCTGCACTGTAGGATTGCTGCCACCATCCCTATTGGACTGACTCCTCTGATATATCTCTTTTAAACTGAGCTCATGAGCCATTGCTAACTTCCTTTCCTCAAAGGCCAGCCCTCACTGTTCCATCTCTAGACTGAGCTTTTTCAGCTCCAATTGGTACTCCCTCTCTGCCTGTCTGTCCTGTAACTCTTCAGGTGTCAGACCCTTGGAGGATACACTGCTACTTGCCCTAGAGACCCTTTCCCTAGGAATAACAGGTCCCCCCACTATACCATTATGTACTGATTGCCCTCCCTCCTCTTCCTCATCCTCCTCCTCATCCTCAGTGTGACCTCCAGTGTTTCTGGTTGTCACCCAGGCCATCAGCGCCTTTTTCAGCTCATCATTCTTGGAAGAGCTCTTAATGGGACAACCAAGATTTTTACAAAACTGCTTTAGCTGAGCCTTGTTATAACTATCCAATTGCTTCAGGTCAAAAACAGCTTCAACTGATGCATCTCCAAGTAGAGACATGATGAAAGGTTAAAAGAGTGCAAAGTTCCAAATGCAGAAAATAGTTCCCAAATGAAGTTCCAGAAAAGTCAATAACAGGATCAGCGAAAAAAAGAAACTGAATGCAGAGCAAAAAACAGTCCAAATAGAAAAAAACAAAAATCACAAGACTAGTAGTATGTGGTCACGTAGTGGTCTGAACTCAAACAGTAGTGTACACTTAATTACTGTATGTAAAGTACAAATACAAGTCCAAATCCCAACCGCTGATCACCAATGTTAGCAATGGGGTCTTTGGTTGACAGTCAGGTTACCCCCTGTTCAAGCAAGGACCCTCACTCTAGTCAGGGTAAAAGAGAATCACCCTCAGCTAACCCCTGCTTACCCCCTTGGTAGCTTGGCAGAGCAGTAGGCTTAACTTCAGAGCACTAGGTGTCAAGTATTTGTACCAACACGCACAGTAACTTAATGAAAACACTACAAAATGACACAACACCGGTTTAGAAAAATAGGAAATATTTATCTAAATAAAACAAGACGAAAATGACAAAAATCCGACATACACAAGTCAAGTTATGAATTTTTAAAGATTAAACTCAAAAATAGCACTTAGAAACAAAAATGCCTTGATGAGATGTTAACACGGCGTCGTGACGGAGTCTTTCCCAACAAGCCGACACAGGGGCGCCGGACACGGAGTCGTGTAGACCCCCAAGTACAGTACTTTTGGTGAAGAGTGAAAACAAGCCGAGGCGCGAAGTCGGGGATCGCGGCGTCTGTGCGAAACGTTGAATCCATGCACTTTCTAGCAGCTTCGGTCACGACGTGGTGTGGCGACTCCCACGGAGTCGCGGACTTCAGCGGGGCTGCAGCGGCGTCGGTTCCAGCGAAGGTCACGGCATCGGATGCAGGCGGTGTCACCGGATTCAGCAGCGGCGTCGGTCCGGAGTCGTCCGAAGTCGATTTCCTTGGATTTCCACCAGCTTTCCTTTCAAGGGCCCAGGGACTGGATAGGGCACCACTTGTCAGAGCAGGAGTCGTTCCAGAGACTCCAGGTGCTGGCAGAGAGAAGTCTTTGCTGTCCCTGAGACTTGAAACAACAGGAGGCAAGTTCTAAATCAAGCCCTTGGAGATTTCTTCACAAGATGGAAGGCACACAAAGTCCAGTCTTTGCCCTCTTACTCTGGCAGAAGCAGCACTGCAGGAAAGCTCCACAAAGCACACTCACAGGCAGGGCAGCACTTATTCCTCAGCTATCAGCTCTTCTCCTGGCAGAGGTTCCTTTTGGTTCCAGAAGTGTTCTAAAGTCTGTAGATTTGGGTGCCCTTCTTATACCCATTTTAGTCTTTGAAGTCACCTTTTTTCAAAGGGGACTCACACCTACTTGTGAAATCCTGCCTTGCCCAGGTAAGGCCTCAGACACACACCAGGGGGTTGGAGTCTGCATTGTCAGAGGCAGGCACAGTCCTTTCAGAGGAGAGTGACTACTCCACCCCTCCCTCTTAGCAGAGATGGCGAATCAGGAATTGCAGGTTACACCCCAGCTCCTTTTGTGTCACTGTCTAGTGTGAGGTTTAAAACAACCCAACTGTCAAACTGACCCAGACAGGGAATCCACAAACAAGGCAGAGTCACAGAATGGTTTAAGCAAGAAAATGCTCACTTTCTAAAAGTGGCATTTTCAAACGCACAATCTTAAAATCAACTTTACTAAAAGATATATTTTTAAATTGTGAGTTCAGGGACCCCAAACTCCACATGTCCATCTACTCTCTAGGGGAATCTACACTTTAATCATATTTAAAGGTAGCTCCTATATTATCCTATGAGAGAGACAGGCCTTGCAACAGTGAAAAACAAAATTGGCAGTATTTCACTGTCAGGGCATATAAACCACATTACTATGGGCCTCATTATGACCCTGGCGGGCGGCGGAGGCAGCCCGCCAGGATCCCGCCCTCCAAATTACCGCGCCGCGGTCAAAAGACCGCGGCGGGTATTACGAGTTTTCCCCTGGGCTGGCGGGCGGTTCCAGTAAAACTGCCCGCCAGCCCAGGGGAAAACGACCTTCCCACGAGGATGCCGGCTCGTAATCGAGCCGGCGGAGTGGGAAGGTGCGACGGGTGCAGTGGCACCCGTCGCGTATTTCAGTGTCTGCAAGGCAGACACTGAAATACTTTTCGGGGCCCTCTTACGGGGGCCCCTGCCGTGCCCATGCCATTGGCATGGGCACGGCAGGGGCCCCCAGGGGCCCCGCGACCCCCCCTACCGCCATCCTGTTCATGGCGGCTTTCCCGCCATGAACTGGATGGCGGTAGGGGGGGTCAGAATCCTCATGGCTGCGGAGCGCGCTCCGCAGCCATGGAGGATTCCAAAGAGCAGCGGAAAGTCAGCGGGAGACCGCTGACTTTCCGCTTCTGACCGCGGCTGAACCGCCGCGGTCAGAATGCTCATTGGAGCACCGCCAGCCTGTTGGCGGTGCTCCCGTGGTCGGTGGCCCTGGCGGCCACCGGCCGCCAGGGTCAGAATGACCCTCTATATGTCCTACCTTATCCATACACTGCACCCTGCCCTTGGGGCTACCTAGGGCCTACCTTAGGGGTGTCTCACATGTAAGAAAAGGGAAGGTTTAGGCCTGCTAAGTGGGTACACTTGCCAAGTCAAATTTATAGTGTAAAAATACACTTACAGACACTGCAGTGGCAGGTCTGAGACATGATTACAGGGTTACGTGTGTGGGTGGCACAACCAGTGCTGCAGGCCCACTAGTAACATTTGATTTACAGGCCCTGGGCACCTCTTGTGCACTTTACTAGGGACTTAACATTAAAACAAATATGCCAATCATGGAGAACCAATTACATACACATTTTAAACAGGAGCGCTTGCACTTTAGCACTGGTTAGCAGTGGTAAAGTGCCCAGAGTAACAAAAACAGTAAAATCAGAGTCCAGCACACATCAACAACCTGGGGAACAGAGCCAAAAAGTTAAGGGAGACCACGCCAAGGATGAAAAGTCTAACAAGTAGTGATAGGGAGGAAAATTGCAAATATCTCAGAAGGAGAAATCTCACCTGCCATTACAGTATACAAGGCAGCAGCAGTGGCTGCTTAAATCTATGGTGCTGAGCTATGGGGGTATTGTAATTCCAGAGGTTTGACGACGGTAGAAAACCGCTTTATGTGTAATTTCTTGCGGTTGCTGATGAGTACCCCTCTCATACCCCTTAGATTTGATTTAGCTCTAAACGAGATCCATAACGAAATTGCCTTAAAACCACTTATGTACTGGGTCCGTCTTTGGATATCCGAATATCTGTCCACCTACCAAGCAGATGAGCTTTTAGCTGATGGTGGTGCATTACAAATTCCTTGGTTTAAACACATCAGAGATATGAGCCAATTCATTAAAATTGAGGAGGTGTGGAGAGATCCTTGCAATCTAACCAAGGAAGCAAAGGCACACATAAGACGGTGTTACTGGGAGACTATCTTGGTGCATATTTGGACCAAAAAGGCCCAGGGTAGCAGGACACTTCAGTTTTTAGATCATAAATGCAGTCCCAAGCTTGAGGCCTATATGGATAAGATAAATCCCCCCAATATCAAAACTCTTTTTATCAAATTTAGGCTAGTGATTCTGTCACTTAAGACATTTACTGCAAGGTGGAGCAAGGAGGATTATAACTCAAGTTTTTGCCACTTTTGCAATGAGCAGCCAGAGACACTTGCACACTTTATGTTCTTTTGCCCCAGATACTTGGCTTCTAGGAAGAAGTGGATTATTCCTCTATGTAGATCAATGGGGATAAGAAAATACAATACATCCTTACTCATTTTCGTAAGCGACACAAGCGACAGGGTAGTTTTTGCAATCGTAAGGTATCTACAATGTGCATGGGCTACAAGATCCAGAGGAAACCTTGTTGACTGATTGGCATAGCCATAATTATTTTAGACAAAAGTAAAATATTAAGTGAAATCAAGACAGAAAGGCCTAGCTTTTTAAAAACTGATGTTAGTCCTGTATTGCTGCTATAATTCTGTGTTTTAATAATTTATTTTTGACTAAATTACTCCAGGCAGAAATAGGTACCTAAGTGGAACTAAGATAGACAGGTTTACAGGATCCTAAAATGTGATATCTGTCTTGTATTGTTCTTATAACTGTGAGTTAATAATTTGATTTAGAAGACATTTTAAGGCTTTTTAATGTTTATTTGGAACCCTTTGCTTTATCTTTTAATAATTTTACTGTACGATTATGGTATGCTGCTTATTGGACACTTTGATGGCTTTCAGCCGAAATAAGGTTATTTATTAATTGAGTGGCCCCAGCATGTATAATGGGAATGTCAGGGAATGGGCAAACTCCCTTCCTTGAGCCCCCTTCGGAGGTGCTCAAAAGTTTCTCCAGTCTGAGCCCCCCCAATACTCTCCCATTGATGCTTGACTCCTGCAGCCAGTTGGACCTCTCGAGCTCAGATCCACAAAACTGGTCGGCCACATACGGACAAATGAGTGACCACTCTAGGAAACATTGACCATGCTTTGCTTGCAAACTGCAGAAGACGAGAAAATTGTTACCCGGCGTTGGCCGTACCCCTAGGTCAAGTGTAGCCTGATGAAACGCTCAAAGCAGGATGACCTCCATCTACCTACTCTTTTAACCCCTTCGCTGCCAGGCCTTTTCCCCATCAGGTGCCAAGCCTTTTTTTTTTGTCTGTTTGGGGCAGTTTGCGCTTAGGCCCTCATAACTTTTTGTCCACATAAGTTACCCACGCCAAATTTGCGTCCCTTTTTCCTAACATTCCAGGGATTCTACAGGTACCCATACTTTGTGGGTTCCTCTGAAAAAGACCAAGAAATTAGCCAAAATACAGTCAAAATTTCATTTTTTTTTCAAAAAAAGAGAAAGAAAGGGATGCAGAAGAAGGCTTGTAGTTTGTTTCCTGAAAATGGCATCAACAAAGGGTTTGTGGTGCTAAAATCACCATTTTCCCAGCTTTCAGGAACAGGCAGACTTGAATCAGAAAACACAATTCTTCAACACAATTTTGGCATTTTACTGGGACAAACCCAATTTTTACCATTTTTTGTGCTTTCAGCCTCCTGCCAGTTAGTGACAGAAATGGGTGTGAAACTATTGCTGGATCCCGGGAAGCTAAACATTTCCGAAAAGTAGATACAATTCTGAATTCAGCAAGGGGTAATTTGTGTAGATCCCACAAGAGTTTTCTGCAGAAAATACCAGCTGAAATGAAAATATATTGACATTGAGGTGAAAGAAAACGCCCCTTTTTCGCCACGTTTTATTCTGTAACTGTTTCCTGCAATGTCAGATTTTTGAAAGCAATATACTGTTACATCTGCTGGACTCTTCTGCTTATGGGGATATATAGAGCTTGTAGGTTCATCAAGAACCCTTGGTACACAGAGCCAATAAATGAACTGCACCTTGCAATGGATTTTCATTCCATACCGGGTAAACAGCAATTAATTTGCTGAAGTACAAAGAGTGAAAAATAGGTATCAAGAAAACCTTTGTATTTCCAAAATGGGCATAAGATAAGGTGTTGAGAAGCAGTGGTTATTTGCACATCTCTGAATTCAGGGGTGCCCATACTAGCATGTGAATTACAGGGCATTTCTCAAATAGACATTTTTTTTACACACTGTCTTACATTTGGAAGGAAGAAATGAAAAAAAAACAAGGGCCAATAACACTTGTTTTACTATTTTGTGTTGCCCCAAGTCTCTCGATAAAAATGGTACCTCACTTGCGTGGATAGGGCTAATGCCCGCGACAGGAAACGCAACATGGACACATCACATTTTTACATTGAAATCCGACGTGTTTTTTGCAAAGTGCCTAGCTGCAGATTTTGGCCTTAGTTCAGCCGGCACCAAGGGAAACCTACCAAACCTGTGCATTTTTGAAAACTAGACACCTAGGGGAATCCAAGATGGGGTGAATTGTGGGGCTCTCATCAGGTTCTGTTACCCAGAATCCTTTGCAAACCTCAAAATCCGGCCAAAAGAACACCTTTTCCGCACATTTCGGTGACAGAAAGTTCTGGAATCTGAGGGAATCTGCAAATTTCCTTCTGCCCAGGGTTTCACCAAGTCTCCTGATAAAAATGGTACCTCACTTGTGTGGGTAGGCCTAGTGCTCACAACAGGAAATGCCCCAAAACTTTATCAGGGCACATCAAAATGATCAAATATAAAATTACCTGTTTTTGCAGGAGGCACCTGGGTTTTTGGTCCTGGGCTCAGCAGCCATCTAGGGAAACCTACCAAACCCAGACAGTTTTGAAAACTAGACACTGAGGGAGTCCAGGGAGGTGTGACTTGCATGGATCCCCCAATGTTTTCTTACCCAGAATCCTCAGCAAACTTCAAATTTAGCTTAAAAAACACATTTTTCCCACATTTCTGTGTGGGATGACTGCACCGGGACAAATTTCCCAAAGCGGGTCCAAAAGGGCAGTTTGAAAAAAACATTTTTAGGCTGACAAGTGCAGCGGAATTGTTATCGGTATAGATGAGACAATGTTGAGTGGTAGGAATTTTGTGGATTCCTGCAGATTCCGGAAGGTTCCATCACAAAAATGTGGTAAAAATGTATGATTTCCAGCAAAGATAAGGTTTGCAGTGCATTGTGGGTAAGAAAATGGTGCGGGTGCATCTGAAGCAACCACCCTTGTTGGAGCAGATATGCTAATTCAAGAAATTTCTAACGATTCATGCGTGTTTATTAGTGAGAAAAATGTGTAGAGTAATTAATATTAGAAAATAACGCGTGTAATCGAAAATGTACCCACGGGGAGTGGTCACCATGTGTATTAACAGATGCTAAATAATGAGAAGAATCTATATAAAACATATTAATATATCATAACTGGATGTATAACCTGTGTTTTGTGTTAATTTGTATTCTTAACTTAGACGGATTAAAGGCCTGGTTTACTGGGCCTTGCTGCTCACAGCGTGAAGACTCGACAAGGCCTGTGAGGACTGGTAACTGGAGTAAAGGACATTGAACTGTTCAGAGTTCAGATGGCTCTGCTAGTACATTCTACAATGTACCAGCAGACAGGAGATGATGAAGTCAATTTGATACAATTATGTGTAGTGTAGGCTAAATGTTCTTTCCCAGGACTTGAACAATAGAGGCACTGACTAAAGACTATGTATGCAACAATTTTGTTAACTGAAGAGCTGGATGATGTTCTCATCACAAGAAGGACCAATCAAATTTATGGAACCTGAAGCCTATGTATAAAATGAGATTTGGTAAATAAAAACTATACATTAGAGTCGTAACTTCCGATGAGACCGACCAATTAGCAATTAGTGGGACAGACTGGGATACCCTAATAAAAAGTCATGACAAGGGGAGCAAAATCAGAACTGCGAGGAGAAAGTTGATGCCGTCAGGTGACACTGTCCGAAGTGCTGATAATTGGGCTTATACTCTGTGAGCCTGATACGTAGCTGACCACTGATGACCTGGGGACGAAGACTGACTCGTTGCTGATCCATCCTGGATAGGTAGCTATGAAAATGTGGCTGGCAAAATTGTGCCTTTTCTTCTAGGTGCCAACTGTGCTGTTTCTGATTAGATTTTCTCTCTTTAGCTAGATTTTTTCCAAATTTATGTTTATCTAAATTGTTTTCGCATGATGACCCACATCATCTTGGTTCGGTAGGCTGGCAGGGGAGATGCTGACAGTGACAAAAGACTGACGAAACTTAATATGCTGAATTACTCCATTAATGCTGATAACCACTGACTTATGATTTGGATTGTTGCTTATGATTCTTTGGAGAATAATGTTTTCTTGATTTATTAATAAAGATTTATTAATAAAGGAAAAATTAACAATTGATTAGAATTGTAATCAATAGGGAATACAATTTTTTAACCTTTACCATGGGTGATGTTTATTTCTGAATAATATGGTTATCATTTTGGTTCCTTAAGTGTTTTTTATATTGATCTATTGATGTTGATAATTGGCCAGCACAGTAATCTCTGCATGATTAGGATACTCCATGTGATTCAAAAGGTTCATCAACCTATACGCGTCCCCTTGTAAGTTTACTTACTAAGGACCAGGCGCGCTAGCAGTTTTTGGTAGCAGCTTGATGGTTAGTTTCCTTGGAGAACTAGTTATGTGGTGATTATTGGTTATGGTACTAGTTTCAGTTAGGATTAGTTGTTTGTATTTTATGAGATTTGGATTTTATTTTTCTGAAATGGCAATGGTAACAAGCATGATGTCCCCTTAAGCCCAGAAATGACTTTCCCAGATCCTGGATCCTGTCAGTAAAGATGGATATGTTCCCAGCGTATTTTGAGGTAGTATGAAAGTGGTAGGTTGCGCTTGCACAATCTTAAGCAAATTGCAGATGAATTGTGAGGTATGTGAGCTACAGTAGGAAGCCTCTGTGCTCCAATTGAGGTCAGTAGGAGTGTGCGTACTCCATAGTATGGGAGTAGGGAAATCATCGAACTTCACATGTGTATGGCGCTTTCGGCTCACAAATTATCCACGTGGTTGTTGCTGATATAGACTCCAGAGTACATCAACAAGTGTAGGAGACACTTGGTTATGTGTTGTAATCTGTCTGGTTTAGTAGGTTGATCAGGCGTGGTCAACAAGTCAGTGAGTGTGACAATTGGGCGGAAGAAAAATTAGACTGAGATTTAGTGAGTTCTATGTGCACCAGGACAGACCCATTGATCAGTTGAGAGTAAAATTTGCGGGTCGAATTTTGCTTGCAAATGTGGGGGACTGACAAAGAGGAATAGCTATATGAGCCAAGAGAGCCATTAGTGAAAATCTGTAAGGTCTCTGAAGCGATTGTGTCCCTTCCTGTAGTAAACCAGCAGGTTTGTTTTAGTTATTGGGTTTTTGATAAGTGCTCACAATAAATTACATTCGTTGTGTGAATTGAGTTAAGGAGGACAAGCCGCAAGACTTTGCCAGCTGCTGTGTGTGGGTGTGACGTCAGAGTGTGCTGCGCTGGGATAGGTTGGTAAGTGAGAAGAGCTGCGACCGGATTGGCAGCCGTCCGTAAGAGGTAATTGGTTGAGCAAGAATGTGAAGGGAATCTTGAGAATAAAAGTCATTTCATTATTGAATCAAAAGTAAACAGAACAGACAAAATGACGTTTTTCAAGGCATTCAGAAGTGTGATGAAGGGTGATACTTACATTAAAGGCGTCAGTGGGGGAGTCGACCCCACTGCAAAATACTCCGGCTTACATTTTGATGGAGGAGCGAGGTGTAGCACAGTGTTTGTGGTTGAAACAATGCTGCAAGTTAACTAAAAATCAAGGGTCTTTAGCGTTTCCGGAACATGGAACGTTTAATTTGAGAATTTTGGATCAATTGTCAACGTCATTACAGAGACCAGCACAGTTTGAAGCTTTAGGAGTTTGGGAGCTAGTGGCTAGACAGCAACAAGAGATGAAGATTAAATGGAGGATGAAGCAAGTGGAAAAATCATTAGCTGAAGCTAGATGGGATTGGGAGCAAAAGAGATGGAGAGCAGTGACCTTACAGGATATTAAATTGTTTCCCGCAATTTCAGAAGGAGATGAGGCAGAAAAGGAAGATAGTGCCAAAGAGGATGAGAGTGGAGGAAGAAAGAAAAAGAGAAAATCATATGTAGATGATGATGATTCTGATGTTGAGGATCTCATTACGCAGTTGTTGAGAGATAGACGTCCACTTTTAACAACCTATGCGTGGGGTCCAAGCATTAATACTACTGCCCCTACAGCTGTTCTCGCACAAGCTCAGGGATCTGACGGAGCTTCAGGCAGAAGGCCGATATATACCAGGGGTAGTACAGAGTAAACCTAATGCAGGAACTACTACTGCAGTTCAAGCGCAGATATATCCACCTTCAGTGCAGAGAATCTATCCAGATGTGCCAGTTCTTGAGACAGTCTCGAACATCATGGTGCCAAGAGAGCAGGTGCTTCCGAAGCCAATGCTGGTTCAGACAGATCCAACACCAATGTTGTTGCCTTCAGCTCAAGCACAGGGTCTATCAATGTTTACACCACTGACAGGAACGCATTCAGATCTCACACCAGTTATGAAACAGGCAATGGGGTTAGTATTCACACATGGTGCAGTTACTAGAGCAGCTCCAGATGCAATATCGCTACCAATTACTGTTGGCCCAGCGGTACCCTTATTTGCACAGAAGAAATCAGAAGCAGGAGAGCAGAATTAAATATTGCAGAGCCTCATAACGATGGGGGTGAGCGATCCTATGCAGCATATGTCATCTGCGGGACAAACTTTCAATGGATCTAGACCGCTAATGGATCTTAGTCCACTTGTGGCACTTCCAGATGCAGTAAACTGCCCAAATACAAGTCAGAGTTTGAGACTTTAACCCCGCAAATTTCAGGTGCATTGGTACAACAGCTACCAATGTCAATTGCAAATAACATTTAATTACAGGGATTGTCAGCTCAGCAATTAAGTGAATGGTTAGATAGTCTAAACACTCCTCAGAATGTATCCAGGGGTGAGGATCAGATAAATCGCGTTAGACTAAATATAGTAGCCACTGAATTAGTTGAGGGAACAATAGGTGTGAACACATTAGAATCTTACACAGAAGAGCTGAGGTACTTATGCCCAAAGATTTCAAAAGAGGTGAGTAAAATACACCAGAAGCTAGTAGAATTAGCAGAAAAACATGACATTGACGTTGAGAAGACAAAGCATTTGAAACGCAGCTATAAATTAGATTTTGAAGCAAAGGATTTTGAACACATGATTTCAGCAGGAATGAAAACACATCTAAGGGAACTGTTGCAGAGTGCGCAGATTCGGGGAGCTTTAGAGAAGTGGGAAGGTAGATGGACAAAGAAAAAAGATAAACGGAAATGTGATTCTCAAGAAGGGGCGGAAGGTGTTGATAAAGGGGAATCAGTTAAGATGCTTCCAATGAGGGGAATTCCAGGGAGGCAGTTTGTTCATGTCCTGTGGCACAGGAGTGACATATTGGGGGTCATTACAACCCTGGCTGTTATGAGGGAAGCACCGCTAACAGGCTGGCGGTGCTGCCCAGGTCATTACGACCGTGGCGGAAGTGCCACGGTTGCACCGCCGGGGCCGGCGGTTTCCCGCCACAATGGCCCTTGCGGTAGTAATCCGCCAGGGCAGTGCTGCTAGCAGCGCTGCCCAGGGGATTACGAGCCCCCCTACCGACAGCCTGTTCCTGGCAGTTTGAACTGCCAGAAAATGCCTGACGGTATGGGGCGTCGCGGGGCCCCTGGGGGCCCCTGCACTGCCCATGATACTGGCATGGGCAGTGCAGGGGCCCCCTGACAGGGCCCGTGCAGCTTTTCACTGTCTGCATAGCAGACAGTGAAAAGCGTGACAGGTGCAACTGCACCCGTTGCATGGCCTCAACACCGCCGGCTCCATTTGGAGCTGGCTCCTTTGTTGCGGCCGAGATCCCCGCTGGGCCGGTGGGCGTAAACTAGGTTTCCGCCCGCCGGCCCAGCGGGGATCTCCAAATGGCCACGGCGCGGGTGCGGCCGCCAAGGTCATAATGAGGGCCATTGTCATTTACAAATGATTATCCAAAACTGAGAGAGAAGCCAGTTGAATGGTATCAACAGACAGAGAGATTTGTGAAGCTTTCCAAATGTTTGTGGGAAGACTTGAACACGATATTGGAAATACTTGTTCCAGCAGACTTGTAGGTTGAGTGTAAGAGAGCAGTAGACTGGCCAACCAGTGAACCAGAAAGGGATAAGTAACAGGTGCGCCTTCACCTGAGGTAATGAAAAACTATTATAAGCTGATTGAGCTCCTGAAGACAAAGATTTCTCCCAAAAACATTGATTGGCAGCAAATTGATAGAACGGTCCAAGAGTCTAAAGAATGAATACATACCTACTGTGAGAGATTGTTGAAAGCATTCAAAGAGTACATTGATAAGGAAGCAATCGAGCCAAAAGACGTTGCATTTTGTGTTCAGATTTCTCAAAGGTCTAAGACCAGAGGTGGGACAGATGATTAAGAATCATTTAATTTGCTGGCAAGCGAAACTGATTGATGAGGTGTTGCAATATGCAAAATACTGTAGTGATGAGATTGAGTTGAAACAAAAGAAATTGAATAACAGGCAATGGTGATGCAAATAAAAGCAGCTCAAACAGGAGCACAGGGAGCTTTAGTACTGCCTATGCCACAGCAACAGAGAGCTGTTATGTTCCAACCTCAAGTGAGGGGTAAAGGGCATGGAATGGACATGATGCACGGTCCAGATTTAGGGACTGTGGTTGTTCAGAATGACATGCAAGGTATGAAAAGGATGTTACCATGTCATTTGTGTGGAAACGTGGGACACTGGAAGCAGGAGTGTCCGTTGATGGTGCAGGATGGTGTGGTTCAGCAAGGTGACGTCCGTACATTTCAAACTGTGAAAGTCCCGAGAATGAAGGGATTTGTTCCCAATGTTCAGAATCGAGGACACAATTTCCTACCAGTGCAGCAAATGCAGGTGCTGTGTGCACAATTTGCTCTGTTACCACCAGTACAGCAGCAGGTTCCCATGGTACCTAGACAGCAATTGCAAATACCTCAAGCTCCGATGGAACAGCAACAGGTGATACTTACTCAGCAGGTCACAGTTCAAAGACAAGACAATAATAATAACACAGTACACCAGTTTCCATTTTACAGTGAGGATGAAATAAACGAAGGATGGATGAGTGATAGTTTGGATGAAAGAGCCTGTATGCTTGCAGCATCCTTGGAAGTAGATCAGAGAGGGCCTTTTTTGAAGGGAAGAGTGATGGGTTACAAGGTCTCATTCTTGGTTGATACAGGAGCTATGCGCCCTACAGTAAGAAGGGTAGAAGTCCTGAATCTACCTCTTTCAGGCAGGACAGTTCAGGTTGTGGGAGTGGAAAACAGACAGCTGACAAATCCAATCACGGAGCCAGTACAGGTTGAAATTGAAAATTATTTGGGAATGCATAGATTTGTGGTATGTGATTCGAGTCCAGTGTCCTTACCGGGTAGAGACTTATTGTGCAAGATCAAATGTTTCATCAACTGTTCAGATACAGGGATAGAACTCCAGACAAATAGTGATGATGATGAAGAGCAGGCATCCAAAATGATAGTCAGCAATGCCTATGAAGAATACCCATTGACTGAATTTTTCCAAATGTTTACTGTGAAAGAATTGAATGCAGATTTACAGGGAACTGTGAAGGAGGAAGTCTGGGATTTGACAGGAAAAGAAGTGGATCTGATTAAGGGAGTGGAGCCAATTAAAATCACTTTGAAGCCGAATGCAGTATTCCCACAGCTTTCACAGTATAACATGCCACAGGATGTTTTGATGAAAGTGGCACAAATGATCAGAGACTTTTTAAAACAGGGAGTTTTGAAAGAAGTGCTGAGCAGCCCATGGAATTCACTGGGAATTAATGGGTTTGAAAAAGCCATGTGGGAAAGTACGAGTTGTACAAGACTTGTGAAAAGTGAATGACATGGTGGTTAATTGCTGTCCAATTGTACCAAATCCAGCAGTGATACTGTTTCACATTCCTTGCGATGCAGAGTGGTTCACAGTGATAGATCTGTCACAAGCTTTCTTTTGTGTGCCTCTACATGAAGATAATGTCTTTATGGTTTCAAATTCCTAGACAAACCTGAAATGGCCAGATGCATTACCATTGGTGTTGATGTCAATGCGAAATATAGTCGACAGAAAGACAGGACTGTCACCCCATGAGATTCTCATGGGCAGAGCAATGAGACTGCCAGCAATTCCAGCAAATGCTCTTGTCATTATTACAGATGATATGGTGTTGGACAACTGCAGAGGTCTGGCTGATGTGGTTCGATCTTTCTCTCAGCAGGTGCAGGCTGTTACCCTGCCACCCATCCAGGACCCAGGTCACAATCTAAGAGCTGGAGATTGGGTCGCATCAAAAAGCATGTTCGAAAGACTTGCCTAGAGCCGCATTAGAAGGGCCTATACTAGGTGGTGCTGACAACCACGACAGCTGTGAAATGTTCTGGACTACCTAACTGGATACATGCAAGCCATACCAAGAGAGTGGTGAGTCCACAAGATCAGGAAGAAGTGTTGTTGAGAGCACCAACAGCAGCAAAACAAGTGGCCCTTCCTGAGCCAGAGTAAGTTGAGCCTGAAGTTGACCCAGAGCTGGAGGAAGATGTCTCAATTACACCAGTCAGAACAAGAGTCTAACCCAATGGAAACAACTGGAGAACCAAGCACAGGAGGGGTTTTCCAAGAAGTAGAAGGTGCTGAAGCACAGGCAGACCAAGTGCCAGACCAAGAGAGGGAAAGAGCCAAGACGGATCAAAAGCCAAAGTGATCCGACGCCTCCTGAACTCGTTGCAGGTCCATCAAGAGAGAGCACTTTAGATACAGGAAAAGATAAGAGTCCAATCTTAAAGAGATTGCTGACAGACAGAGCAAGGAAAGGAGACAATTGGCCTGAATCGCAAATAGGCAAGAAGAAGGAATTGGTTATAAACCAGAGAAGTTCTGAATCAGTACTTTGATGCAACTTGAAGGAAATCAATAGACTGAGTTGTTGAGCTAGCCTGAAAGAAAATCTAAAAAGAGACTGTTGAAATAAACCCAGAAGAGACATTGATTATCTGATATGACATTTGAGACCTGACAATCTGCTAACCGACTTTGACAAAGGAAGAGAAGGGTTCATGAGAATGAAATTGAATTGTGAGAAAGAAGCATATTTTTTATTTTTCAATTTAGATTTTTCCTGTTGCACCTTATCTAAGAGTTATTTCTGCTTTCTGATTCTTTTCAGATCATGGCTCAATGAAATAATAGCGTTAGAAATATTAGATATTGTAGATATTTGAGTATTGGAGTGGAAATCATTTGCGGAATAATGTTTATAATAATGATTGTGGGAATGTCTCTTTATGAAATGAAAGAAGCTGCTATTACTCCTGTTCATGAGACTACTACACTAACAGCTTTAGAGAGGTTTAAGCTAGACGAAAAATATTTGCATGACTATACTAATGCACGAGGAGAGCTTTCTTCCAATGTTTTCTATCGGTTGTTGAGTGAGCATGTGGAGACAATGGATGCAAAGAATTGTCTTGTGTGTACGCAAATCCCTTCATCTGTGGAAGAAGGGGTTACTTACCATAGTTTACCCCTAACTTATGGCATAACTTGTAGTTTGCTATTAACTAGGGGCCAGATATATCATGATAGGGCCTTGCGATTCGCAAATAGCGATTTTTAAGAAATCGCTATTTCCGAGTCGCAATAGGCCATGTATCACTATTGCGATTCGGAATTAGCGACTTCTTAAAAATCGCTATTTGTGGTTTGCGAGGACCAAATACCAAATCGCAATTTGCGAGAACGCAAATTACAATTCGGTAATTGAAAATAGCAAATTGCAAGAACGCACACCTGGAGGAGCCTGATGACATCACAAGCAGGAAGTGAGTCATCCCAGGCAATTTGCAGGTGCCACACCCAAAGTAGCACTCAGAGAGAGACAGCCCAGCCACAGTGAGCAACTCTGTGAAGAAGGCAGAACCACCATGGACACCTCTGCACAGGGAAAGGAGAAGGGAGAAAGGATAAGGAAACTAAAGTTTAGTGAGCAAGAGCTGGAGGTGCTCACAGAGGAGGTTGTGAGGAGCCATGACCGTTTGTTTGGGAAAAGCTAACTCCAGGTGCCTGAGAGTGAAAAGCGCAGACTCTGGGCAGACATTCAGACCAAAATCTGCGCTGTTGGAGTAGCGCAGCACTCTGTGGAGGAAATAAAGAAGAGGTGGTACGACCTGCGGTCCCGTGCCAAGGAGAGGGTGGCAAGGCGACTGCAGGAGGGCAGGAGCGCAGGAGGTGGCCCACCCACAGAGACACCCTCCACCACGATGGAAGACCTAGTGGAGTCTACACTCCTCCCTGAAGCAGTCAGTGGGGTCACTGACATCGACACATCCGGCACACCAAGTACCAGTAAAGGTAGGTGCAATATTGAAATGTAACCCCATATGTGTATGTACAAAAGCCCCTTAGGAATTAGCAAGTAGGGCAAAGCATTTTGATAAGTAGTCCATTTCACATCTTAGAAGCAGCACAACAATGCCTTATGGGAGTGGTAGTCCACAAGCCAGAGCTGAAAGTAGCACATAGAATGTAATTAGGCGGAGCGACACCCAGAAGAACACAACACGCTCAACATTGTGATGAGAAGTACTGTACATTTATTATCATTGTGTGACCTTTGGTGATACATACATTACTGACATGCTGCATATTGTCGTTGCAGGTGGCCCAGGCCCAGCAGCTTCTGCAAGTGCCGTTGTGGGGGATACAGAAACCCACCCTGCTTCTGACTCAAACACCAGTGAGTCACAGAATATAGCGCCCATCTGACGCACGGCTAGGGCAGTACCACTACCCGAACTTAGCCAGGACTCTGATGACCTGCAGGATGACTCCCACACACCTTCCCCAAGTGGCAGATACACTGGTATGCAGGAGACCCGGGCCCAGTGTAGCACAACACCCCACAGGATGCCCACATATGAAGGCGCACAGGCTTTCGAAGCAGGTGAGGGCCCATCAGTGTTCGGTGACCTGGAATCTGCTATGTTAAAGCAGCAGCGCCTGCAAAACAAGAAAATCTCTGCTTTACAAAGGCAGATGTAGGCACACAATTCGAACATGGTGGGGCTGCATCGCCAGCTCGTGTGCCTCAATGCGAACCTCAATAAATTGCATGAGGGACAGATCCAAGCATTGGAGAACACCAGGGAGCTGACTAGTGAAGTGAGGAAACTGTGTCATGAGCTGCGCCATGACAGAGTTAGCCACCGCAGGCAGGAGAGACTTTTTATGGGGATGTTTGGTGGTTTTTGTCACTCTGTCAATCGCCTGGCAACATCCACAGCCCTCATATCATGGCGTGCTGTGGCCACACAGGTGGAGGCAGCACACAGCAGTAGGGATCTGGCACAAGGACTGGTGCAGATCACAAATGTGATAGACAATATGATGGGTAACCGCTCCGCCACATCCAGTGAACAGGGACTGGGGGACACTGAGGACACAACTAGCCTCAGCAGCGTAGCTGTGCTCACAACTGATGCTAGACATCGCAGTGCCAGGCACTGCACTGTCACAGAGGCAGAAAACAGAGGTGCCAGTGAGGCAATTGCGCACTCGAGTGGCTTGCGTGGCCGGAGGAAATGAGAGTAATGGCCACAGGGGACTGTTAATGTTTGTGCCATACAGGAAACTATGAAGGAATAGTGAAATTCTTTTATCTGCTTTTGTTTATTGTTTCATTTACTTATTGTTGCTACTAGTGAAACTGATGATACCTGACATTAAGGTAATAAATGTACTTACTACAAGTACAAATATCAGTGGATTTGTGTTGTTCATACTTACATCTGAAATGCTTGTGCGTGATGTCAGCATGCCTTTGCCTGCCCTCTGCTGCAGTGGTCCTGTCTGCCGGCTGTAGGAGTGGTATGGGATCATCATCCTCATCAGATTCAGAATCACATATTTCCACAGATATGCCCCTGGTGGTTGCTATATTGTGCAAGATTGCACAAGTAGCCACTATTCTACATGTTGTCTCTGGACTGTCCTGTAGTGCCCCTCCACTTTTGTGGAGGCACCGGAAGCGACTCTTCAGCAGCCCACAGGTGCACTCCACCACATTGCGGGTTGCCCTGTGTGCTGCATTGTATCTCCATTCAGCAGGTGTTGTAGGATTGAGGTAGGGCGTCATCATGTAGGTATGCACTGCATAGGCACTGTCTCCTGGAAGGAACAAAGGGTATGATGAGTAGCTGAACCATCTGACATCACCATGCCATCAATGCGCCAGTGTACAGAGGGTCAATACCTAGTAGATATCCTTCAGCAAACTCCCCTGCTAGCAGTCTTGTGTGAATTGGATGTATGAATCATGTGTTCTCCCCGGGTACCTGGCCACAAGATCAGTTATGATATAGGAGGCATTGCATTTCACCTGTATATTCATGGAATGTTGGTATTTATGGTTTCGGTACACATGCTCTGTGGCTGATGTTGGACATATTGCAACAAGTGTCCCATCTATGGCACCTAGGACGTGGGGGAACTGTGCTATCTGGCAGAACTCAATTTTTGTCGGCTGTATTTCCTTTGGGGTGTGGGGGAATCGGATGTACTGGTGTATTCTGTTCAGCATGGCGTTGATAAATGCATTGAAAAATCTGGAGAGGGTACTCTGTGAGACCCCTCCAGCTGCTGCTGTGACCCCTTAATAGCTCCCTGAGGCAAGTAGGTAGAGGGAGCATAATACCTGCACATGGGTGGGGATGCTATGAGTCCTATGTGTTGTGCGCTGCAGTATGGGTTGTAGCTCAGCTATCAGGTCAAGTATCAAGACTAAGTTCAACCTGTACTTCTCAAATATATCCTCCTCAGTCTGGTCAAAAAGTGTAATGCGCACTCTGAAAATGCGCTCCTGTCTCCTCCTCCCTCCCCTCAAACCTGCCAAGATCCTCATTCTCCTTGCCATGACGTAGAGTGCAGCCATTGTGGAAAAGGGTCTGAGGCATTCTGGGCCTCTTTATATAGGTTGCACCTGGTTACCACCTGGTTTCACTTAGTGGTATTTTGTATGTGCAAAATGCCATTCTGCGAAAAATCGCAATTTGTGATTTTTTGGTGCATGGAATTGCGACTTGGTTTTGCGAGTCGCATTTTGCGTCTCACAATTTCCTACTTGAAATACCGAATCGCTAATTGCGATTCGGTATTTCATGTCACAAATTGCGAGACGCAAAATGCGACTCGCAAAACCAAGTTGCAAGGAAAAAAATTGCTATTTCTGCGATTTCGTATTTTTGGTCTGCGAATGCCTTTCATGCATTGCAGACCACGTTTTTGCATTCGCAAACGGCCAAATTTTGCGATTCGCATCGTTTGAGAATGCAAAAACATTTGATACATCTGGCCCTAGATTCTATAACCAAGAGTATATTCAATATTTCTACTCCAACCTTGATGTGATGTTTTCCTTTGTTCCTAATATTAGATATTTGAGCAAAATAGCTAAAGAACATGGGGCCAGATGCAGGAAACACTTTACGACTCGCAAACGGCAAAATTTGCCGTTTGCGACTCGCAAATGCGTGTTTCCAATGCAGAAATGGATTTTGCGAGTCGGGAACCGATTTGCAAAATGCATTTCAGAATCGCAAATAGGAAGGGGTGTTCCCTTCCTATTTGCGATTCGCAGTGGTATGCAATACCATCTGCGACCGCATATGCGGTCGCAAATGGTGTCGCAGTTACCATCCACTTGAAGTGGATGGTAACCCACTCGTAAATTGGAAGGGGTCCCCATGGGACCCCTTCCCCTTTGTGAATGGACCACAAATTATTTTTTCAGGGCAGGTAGTGGTCCAAGGGACCACTACCTGCCCTGAAAAAATACCGAAACTAAAGGTTTCGGATTTTTTTTTAAGTGCAGCTCGTTTTCCTTTAAGGAAAACGGGCTACACTTAAAAAAAAAAAACTGCTTTATTTAAAAGCAGTCACGAACATGGAGGTCTGCTGACTACAGCAGGCCTCCATGTTTGCGAGTGCCCATAGTCGGTATGGGGCCGCAATTTGCGACCCACCTCATTAATATTAATGAGGTGGGTCTTTGCGACCCCATACCGACTCGCAGACGGTGTCTGAGACACCGTTCTGCATACCAATTTGTGAGTTGCAAATTGCGAGTCGGAAGGACTCGCAATTTGCAACTCGCAAATTGGATTTTTGCTACATCTGGCCCATGATATAGTATTAGTTAGAGGATTCTTTGAGCCAACACTAACTTTTGGAACTGCTTATGCTCACCGTAATAATCTGATCTGCTTATTAACCCTGTTGGAAAAGGGATTTATAGGGCATACTGATGATAGAAGAAAGGCATTAAAAGAGAAATTAGAAAACGGGCTGGACAAAAGAACATATACAAATAATTATGCTTACACTGCTATTAAAATGCAAGGGAGATTAGCTTTAGATGCATTACACATGGGGAAGTTTTGTATATATAGGCCAAAATCATGCACTGGCACTTAATTTGTAGGAACGAGTGAATGTAGGCATGTGTTTTTGTTTCAGAGTAAATGGACTTTTATGCTGAATGGTACGGACACTGTGATTCCTGGGATTTATTATATTTGTGGACTTATTGCTTATTACCGTCTTCCTAGAGGATGGTATGGGACATGCTATTTAGGGATAGTTTTCCCTAAGATTTATCAAATAGATGATTTAAAGAAAATACCGAAGGTGACTGAATTACATCACGTGCGACAAGGGAGAGAAACCGCTTCTGCGATTGTAAGAGATATTTTTGGGGCAATAATTCCTTCTGTAGGGGTTATTGTGAATGCAAACAAGATACAAAAATTGTCTACTATTGTGGATAATATGCTGACAAACTTTACAGGGGCGATACTCCTGTTAAATACTGAATTGGCTGCGGATAGAGCTACAACGCTTCAAAATAGGCTTGCTTTAAACATAATTTTAGCAAAAGACAGCAGAGCTTGTAAAATGATTAATGCTAGGCATTGTTGCTCGTTCATTCCTGAGAGCGATAAAGAGATAAGAGACTTATTTGATAATTTAACTCATTCAAGTAAGGATTTGAAAGAATTGAAGGAACCAGGGGTTTGAGAGAAGGTTGGAAGTGGATTTGCCTCTGTGGGAAATTGGTTAAGTCAAATTTGGAATGGGGTATTATGGAAAATGGTTCAAGGAATATTAAGGACTATTGGGTACATGCAAATTGGGACAAGGGGTAAAATTAAGGAGGAGTAAGAATGATCAGAGTAGGGAAGAACCATCTAGGAGACAAATTCAAGAAGACAAAATACATCTGAGACAAATTTGTGAAGTGTTGACAAAAAGGGTGCAATGACATATTTAGTCATCTGAGGAGGGACTGATGGAGCAGATATGCTAATGCAAGACATTTCTAATGATTAATGCATGTTTATTAATGAAAAAAATGTGTAGAGAAATTAATATTAGAAAATAACGTGTGTAATTGAAAATGTGCCCACGGGGAGTGGTCACCATACGTATTAACACATGCTAAATAATGAGATTAATCTACATAAAATGTATTATTATGTCATAACTGGATGTATAACCTATGTTTTGTGTTAATTTGTATTCTTAATTTAGCCGGATTAAAGGCCTGGTTTTACTGGGCCTTGCTGCTCACAACGTGAATAATCGACACGGCTTGCGAGGACTGGTAACTGGAGTAAAGGACCTTGCACTGTGCAGAGTTCAGACGGCTCTGCTAGAACATTCTGCAATGTACCAGCAGACAGGAGATGATGAAGTCAATTTGATACAACTATGTGTAGTGTAGGCTAAATGTACTTTCCCAGGACTTGAACAATAGAGGCACTGACTAAAGACTATGGCCCTCATTACAACCTTGGCGGTAAATCCTGTTTACTGCCGTACTGACGGCCGTCAAGATACCGTGGCCGCAGTGGAAATCCGCTACAAGTATTACAACCCACCTCTCGTAATCCGCCACAATATAGACACCCACACAAGTCCACCACACCAAAGGTCAGTGATAAACTGGCTATAGCAAAATCTACACCATCACCCCAACAGGAATACACCCACACTATTACGCCCCACGAATCAACGCAGTGGTCATTCAACCGCAGTAATCCAGTGGCAGTGCATTCTGCCGCGCTCAAAATACACACACATTTTCAAAACACAACCACGTTGGACAATTCGAAATACCCACACCTGATAGACATACACACACCACACCCACACACTCACACCGCTATAAAACACACACCCACATTACCCACAACCCCTTACAACATTTTTGGGGGGAAGAAGCAGAGAGAGAGAGGATAGCAAACAGAACACCAGCATCCACAGGCACACAACACCATCACTTATACAATATCCACGCACCTCACAGGACACACACCAACACAACACATCACACAGCACAACAAACATCACCTCACACATCACCCACACCACATTATGGCACCTCAAAGACACCCCAGGCTTTCAGAGGAGGAGCTCAGGGTCATGGTGGAGGGAATCATCCGGGTAGAGCCACAGCTATTCGGATCAAAGGTGTAGCAGACATCCATTGCTAGGAAGAGGGAGCTATGGCTGAGAATTGTCGACAGGGTCAACGCAGTGGGACAGCATCCAAGAACACGGGATGACATCAGGAAGAGGTGGAACGACCTACGGGGAAAGGTAAGTTCCATGGTATGCAGACACCAGGTAGCCATACAGAGGACTGGTGGTGGACCCCCACCCCCTCCCCCACAAGTAACAAAATGGGAGGAACAAGTCTTGTCGATCATGCATCCTGAGGGCTTCTCAGGAGTAGCAGGAGGACTGGACTCTGGTAAATCATATCTTTACTATTATATCCCCCCCACCCTACCTGCATGCCATCACAAACTCCTACCCCTACTGTCACACCCATCACCCCAACACCTAACAGATACCCCACTATCGCAACCCACACATCCCAATACCAAGCCCTGCATGTAACACCAATGCATGGACACCCATTATAGACCTGCGTGGACACCCATCACCAAAGCATGTCCAGTAGAGAGACTCACCCAGGCCATAAAATCACCAATCACATAAGGTCAAAGACAATATTGCAAGCACAGGAGTAGAGGGTAACTCACCCATTGCACAGGATGGCACACACAGATAAAATAACAATGCATTTACACCCCAACAGGACCCCTAACCAACATCACCGGACAGGTGGTGCCAGACATATCCAGTCCCCACACAGAGGAGGCCCACAGTGATAACAGCAGCTCTCCACGCCTGGTTCAAGATGACCAGCCCGGCCCATCAGGGACCTCGGTACTGTCGGTTCCTCTGGCACAGTCACAAACCACCAATGAACCTCCCCCCTCAGGAAACACCACCACAGCATCGACCCAGTGGGCCCATCCCTCTGTCCTCAGGACACGTCAAACAGCAGTGTGTCCACCACTACAGGGAACACAGGCAACCCCACTAACACAGGACGATCAGGGACCTGGGGGAAGTGGCAGTGGGCACACGGTTCAGGGGACAGAGGCACAGGATAAGAGGGAAGCTGGGAGGACTGCTGTGCAACAGGGGGTGGACAGGCCAAGGGAACCCACTCTCCACGAGGCCCTATCCTCCATCATGGGAGCATACCACCACTCCCAGGAGACGATGGCGACGGTCCTGGACAAGTTGCAGGAGACCCAGCGGCTGCAGGAGGAACAGTACCTGGGGATCAGGAAGGACTTGAAGTCCATTAACACCACCCTGGTCACCATTGCAGGTGTGCTGGCAGACATGGCCAACACCATGAGGGACACAGTGGCACACCAACGGGCCCCTGACACTAGCCTGAACGATGAACAGCCCTTCACGTCTGCCGGCGCTAGTGGACAGGAGGTCCCACCACAGGACCAAGAGGCCACCAGCACCCCACCCCCTGCAGAAGGAAACCACCCCGCAAACGGTCCCTGCGATCCAGGCACAAGACAGAGAATATTGCCAAGACCCACGCCAGGAAATAAGACTCTCCTGATTGCCACCCTTCAACAGGAGAGGACCTACACTGCAAGTGCTGCCGTGACCTGAGTCTGGAAGTGACAATGGCTACAGTCTCTGGGGAAAGGGCCCCTGCCTTCACCGTGGAGCAGTTGGATAATCTGGTGGCTGGAGTCCTCCCCAGTCCTCCTACTCTACAGTCCTTCAGATAAACAGGTGAGTACACTGTGAGCATGATGGGTGGGACATGAATGTATGGAGTGGCGTGGATGGAAGATACGGGATGGGCAGAGGCCAGCATGTGAGGATGGTCAGTGTATGTGTTTCTGGGCCAGGGAGGGAAGGTATGGCCATTGATTAAGAAGAACCGGACGGGTGAGTAAAATCCATCCTTATGTCATTTTTCCTCTAGGTCAGAGCCCACCAGAAGAAGGGTATTTGGCATGCCATCGCCAAGGAAGTGCGGACCATGGGGGTTTACCATAGACAGAGCACCCACTGCCGCAAAAGATGGGAGGACCTGCGCCGCTGGACCAAGAAGATGGCAGACGTCCAGCTGGGGATGGCCTCCCTACGTGGAAGGGGTGCCCGTCACACCATGACCCTTCTGATGTACCGGATCCTGGCAGTGGCATATCCTGAGTTGGATGGGCACTTGAGGGCATGACAGCAGCCACAAAGGGGTGAGTACAGTCTCATTCAGCTGACTCTGCGCGCTTAATGAGGAGTCTGGGTGGGGGAAGTGGGCTGTGGGTTCCCCTAGGCCAGGGCAAACGTGCCAGGGTAGGTCCATTGTTAGGCAGGCTCTGTGGCACTCCAACCACAAAAGTGGCAGTGGCCATCAACACCTAGTCAGGCTCCTGTGGGTTCCAGGTGTGCATCAAATGGGTCTAGGCAGAGTCCCCCATGGGCATGTGATTTTCCCATGAACTGTTAGTGCATGGCCTAGTACATAGGGCTGCTCCCTGTGTTTTATGTCCGCCAACAGTGGTGTTGTTGCAGGCATTGACCATGTGTCTCTTCTGTCTTTCCTCCCGTTTTTGTTTTGTCACCCTTTCCTTGTGTGCATTAGCTTCATCTGGTGGAGGAGCATTGGCACAGGAGCAGGAGGGAGCTGAAACCCACATGGCACAGGAGGCGGACTTTATGGAGTCTGAATGCACCAGTGGGACGGAGGGCGAGGGGAGCTCCACAATGGGGATAGGAGGAGACACCAGCGACAGCAACTCCTCCTCTGATGGGAGCTTCCTTGTGGTGGCGGGCACCTCTGTGCCCACCCCATCCACAAGTACAGCCGCCACCCTCCTACCAGCACTGCCCTCCCAGCAGTCCCTCAACATGTTTCCTGTGCCCGCTCACCCAGGAGGGTGGACATCTCTTTCACCCCAGGCACCTCAGGCCCTGCCCCAGTCAGCCCTGCTGCCCTCAGTGAGGAGGCTATTGACCTCCTTAGATCCCTCACTGTTGGGCAATAAACCATTTTGAATGCCATCCAGGGTGTCAAGAGGCATTTGCAGCAAACAAATGCATACCTGGAGAGCATTCATTCTGGCGTGGCAGCCCAACAGAGAGCATTTCAGGCTCTGGCCTCAGCACTGATGGCAGCCATTGTCCCTGTGTCTAGCCTCCCCCTCCAACTTCCACTACCCAGACCCAATCCCCTCTACCTCAGCCTATCCCAAGCACACCATCACACCAGCATGCACACTCATCAACGCACAAGAGTGGACATGGCAAACATAAGCACCACACATCCCACAGGCACTCACACAAGCACCATCCCCATGCAGACACACCAACATCCACTGCCTCTACTGTGTCCCCCTCCTCCATGTCCTCCTCCTCTCTCCCAGTCTCATCTCCACTCACACCTGCATGCACTACATCCTCGGCCACTTCCTCCATCACCAGCACGCCCATCACTACACACCGCTCACGTGCAATCACCACCCCACTACCATGCACATATCCCCTGTGTCCTCTCCCAGTCTGTCTGTGAGCCCTCCTCCCAAATTACACAAATGCAGGGACACACCCACTCAACAGCCATCCACCTCACAACAGCCTCCAGCCCATGCACCTTCACCCAAATTCAGGAGACGTACACCTCCTACAACCACTACCTCTTCCTCCACTCCCAAACCCCCTCTATCTTTCCGTCCCAGTGTGTCTAAAAAACTTTTCCTGGCTTACATTGCCCTCTTCCCTACACCCCCTCGTCCTTCCCCTAGGGCCAGGATGTCCAGATCCCAGCCCACCACCTCAGCCATGAAATCGTCGAGCACTGTGGTCCCTGCAAGTACAGTAAAATCGCAGGCAGCACACATCAGGGCTGCCAGTGTGTCACCTAGTGAGGCCAAGGATCACCCTATTCCGCCACCTGCCAAGGTGAAGAAGGGGCCCACATGCTGTAGGGAAAAACCACACCAACCACCCAGCAAAGCCTCCTCCAAGACAAAAGAGGACAGTTCCAAGGTTCCAGCAGCGACTTCCAAGGTGGGGAAGGGACACAAGGCTAAAGGGAAGTCACCTCAGGGCACGGAGCCTCCAGGTGATGGACTGGTGTCACCCCTTCTGCAAGACAGAACAGCAACCTGTATGGCGGTGGCCTCTGCCGCAGCCACCGCCACCTGCACCGCCACCTGCATGTCTGCTGCCTCTGCTACAGGTCCCAGCATAATCCCCAGTGGGCAGCTGTCCGACGCTGCAGGAGATGTCCTGCTGTCTCCCTCCACAGGTGCTGACACATGCATCACTGGCAGCATCTCCGCCACAGACACCGCTGCACCCACCGCCACCTGCCCCATGACGTCCTCAGACAGTGCCACCACAGCCAAGATCAACCTCATCCCCAGTGTGCAGTCGTCCGAGGCTGCAGGAGACGTCCTTGACCCTGCACACACTACATGAGGCACCACAACCAGCACTGGCAGTACCAGCAGTTGGCAGGCAAAGTCGCCGAATGGTGGAGTGTGTCTCTGCCCCCATGGAGTATCATGCTACCTGCTCCCAGTAAATCTAGTGGCTATGACACCCAGGTGAGGGAATGGGAACTGCCACACACCATGTTCAGCACTCTGGACACCATGGCCCCTCCAGAACCAGTGGAGAAAGACATCCACTACCCCAGTCCTTGGCAGGATGAAGCACTATGGGCACTAAGCCCCCTTCAGAACCAGTGGAGAGAAGCATCCACTACCCCAGTCCTTGGCAGGATGAAGCACTCTGGGCACTAAGCCCCCTCCAGAACCCAGTGGAGAGAAGCATCCACTAACCCAGTCCTTGGCAGGATGAAGCACTATGGGCACTAAGCCCCCTTCAGAACCAGTGGAGAGAAGCATCCACTACCCCAGTCCTTGGCAGGATGAAGCACTCTGGGCACTAAGCCCCCTCCAGAACCAGTGGAGACAGACATCCACTACCCCAGTCCTTGGCAAGATGAAGCACTCTGGACACTAAGCCCCCTCCAGAACCAGTGGAACATGTCACCCACTTGAGGGACTGTGGCCTTGCACTCCCCAGGAGCAAGCAGTGGGCAAACCACCCACTTGAGAGACTGTTGCTTTGCACTCCTCAGGACCAAGCAGTGAGCAAACCACCCATTTGAGAGACGGTGGCTTTGTACTCCCCAAGACCAAGCAGTGGGCAAACCACCCATTTGAGAGACTGTGGCCTTGCACTCCCCAGGACCAAGCAGTGGGCAAATCACCCACTTGAGAGACTGTGGCTTTGCACTCCCCAGGACCAAGCCGTGGGCAAACCACCCATTTGAGAGACTGTGGCTTTGTACTCCCCAGGACAAAGCAGTGAGCAAACCACCCACTTGAGAGACTGTGGCTTTGCACTCCCCAGGACCAAGCAGTGGGCAAACCACCCATTTGAGAGACTGTGGCTTTGCACTCCCCAGGACCAAGCAGTGGGCAAACCACCCACTTGAGAGACTTGGGAGACTGTGGCATTGCACTCCCCAGGACCAAGCAGTGGGCATGGAGCCCCCTTGTGGAGCAGTGGCATCGTCCCATCATCCGGCTGAGGTGCTCCCCCTCCCCTTCCCCCTGAGGTGCCTGTTTTGTTTTGACAATTTTGTTACCTGAAGAGCCGAATGATGTTCTCATCACAAGAAGGACTAATCAAATTTATGGAAACTGAAGCCTATGTAGAAATTGAGATTTGGTAAATAAAAACTATAGGTTAGAGCCATAACTTCCGACGAGACCGACCAATTCGCAATTAGTGGGACGGACTGGGAGACCCTAATAAAAAGTCATGACAAAGGGAGCCAAATCAGAACTGCGAGGAGAAAGTTGATGACTCAAGGAGACGCTGTCCGAAGTGCTGATAATTGGGCTTATACTCTGTAAGCCTGACACGTAGCTGGCCATTGATGACCTGGGGACGAAGACTGACTCGTTGCTGGTCCATCTTGGATAGGTAGCTATGAAAATGTGACTAGCAAAATTGTGCCTTTTCTTCTAGATGTCAACAGCACTGTTTCTGAATAGATTTTCTCTCTTTAGCTAGATATTTTCCAAATGTATGTTTATCTAAATTGTTTTTGCATGAAGACCCACATGCTGATGCTAATCTTGGTTGGGTAGTCTGACAGGGGAGATGTTGACGGTGACAAAAGACTGACGAAATGGAATTTGCTGAATTACTACATTAATGTTGATAACCATTGACTTATGATTTGGATTGTTGCTTATGATTCTTTGGAGAATAACGTTTTCTTGATTTATTAAGAAAGATTTATTTATAAAGGAAAAATTAACAATTGATTAGAATTTTAATCAATAGGGAATACTATTTTTTAACCTTTACCATGGGGGATGGTTATTTCTGATTAATATGGTTTTCTTTTTGGTTCCTTAAGTGTTTGATATTGATCTATTGATGTTGATAATTGGCCAGTAATCACTGCATGTTTAGGACACTCCATGCAATTCAAAAGGTTCATCGACCTATACGTGTCCCCTTGTAAGTTTACTAACTAAGGACCAGGCGCGCTAGCACCCTGGAATCAACCAGATGTTTAGTTTTCAGAAGTTTCTAGGTCTTGTGGATTTCTCTACATAGCAGCTTACCAAAGTAAAAAAAGTGCAGCCCTCACCATTCCAAGTAGGACGATTTTGAGAGTTACCAAGCTCTCACGGCCCAAATGTAAAACCAAAACCCAAAATGATCAAATGTCCTCTTGCTTGCTGTGGGAAAAGATGTTTCAGGATGCGGGGGGAGAGCTGAAAGACTGTTACCCCTTTCAGTTTTGGTGGCGGCATAACCAGGCCCATACTGGTCGGTAGCCACCACTCTACTATTTTAATTCCCTGGCATCTAGTAGACTTTCTGCTCCCCTGGGGGGTGGATTGGGGGTTATTGCCCCATCTGCCTCTGCTGGGCAGAACAACTTTGGCCCCATTTATTTGGTGTGGGGGTATGGCCATACCCCCACCCTCTTATTTTGAAAAATAAAATCTTCCCTAGTCTCTGGTAGGCTTGCTGCCCCCTTTGGGGGCAGAACAGCCTTCCAAAAATAGGCCAATCTTCCCCCAAGGGGGGCAGATATGGTCAACAGTAATTCCCCCCCAAACAAAACACAGGGCGGGCAGAAAAGGCCTAAAAAATATATTTTTGCCCAAAGGGCCACTCCCCTTATGCGTAAGTATAAAAAAATAAAAATTCCCTGGTGTCTAGTGGTTTCTGCCCCTGGGGAGCCAGAAATGGCCTTAAAATAATTTGGCCCCCCGGAGAGCGACCCTTACAAAAAAATATATATATCCCTTGTGTTGGCCTAATTATATTAGACTGATCTGCCCCCAGGGGGGACAAAAATGGCCCAAAAATATTTTGCCCCCCGGGGAGCGGCCCTTGCCAAAGGGGCCACTCTGCTTATGCGTAAGTATAAAAAAATAAATTCTTGGGCAAGGGTCGCTCCCCACACATAAAAGAAAAAAAAAATATATATATATATATATCCCTGGTGTATAGGGGTTTTCTGCCTCCCCCCCGGGGGCATACCAGCCTAATCGGCCGCTTCCCTCATGACAATTAAAAAAATGAAAGAAATTCCCTGGTGTCTCGTGGGCATTTCAGCTGCCCGATCGCATTGTGATCCGGCAGCAGAAATGCTGAGAGAGACATGAAAGGAGAGGAAAGGCCTTTCCTCTTCTTTCATGCCTTTCTCGGCCCCTCCAGTGATCGGAGAGAAATGCAAAAGCATTTCTCTTCCGATCAATGCTGGAAGCTGAGGGGCAGGCCTATGATGAGGTCAGCGCGCGCGATCGCATGCTGACATCATCAGATGCCACGGTGGGGGGTGGGGTCGGGTGTGGAAGGGGAAGCGATTCTCCTTCCAACCCTGACCTGGGGGGGTCGGAGGGACAATGGCCCTCGCTTCTCCCAAGGGCCGGTACACGGACGTAATGGTTACGTACGTGGTGCCTGAGAGGCGCAGCAATGGACGTAAGCATTATGTTTGTGGCTTACAAGGGTTTAATGTCCTCTAAGGAGAGACCTAAAGCTGCTGCAGTAGTGGCTGTACCAATTCAGAAGGATTGGGAGCTAAAGTGCGCCATCTCTTCACCCAGCAGGGCTAAAGAGTGTTCGCAAATCTGTATGAATTGAAAACATGTAAGTGGAGCACCATCTGCATGCACAAGCAGATTTCTATTTCCACTTGGGGTATGGCATCGATAAAAGTCCTGCATCAGGACCGCCGGGCAATAAGCAGGACCTAGAGCTGCCCAAAGGTGCACTCATATCCCTCTCCCTGGTGGGTCTTTCTTCAACCTCCTCACTCTCACCCATAAGGCATTCCCTGACAATATTATTTCTGACACACTAATCTCCATGCTCTGCTCCTCTCTGGAGGTCTTTACCAACTTTTAAATCCTGAATGCCCCAAAGAAAGCAAAAGAATCAGCCAGACTAAATAAGTGAACTTTGTACTGGGACGAGCAGACCAGAGACAGAATGCCCAAAATACTCACCAATCGAGCTACATCAATAGGTCTCCTGCTGCCCTGCACCACAGGGGTCAGGCACTCCCATCCCTTGATAGCCCTCCTCACTTTAATGTTATTGGTCAGATCCCAAACATCTCACAGACCCGTAAAGAAGCCGGTTACAGACATCTGCCATAATGGTAGGGACTTACCCCAAGCCCTCTGCATAGCTAGAAAATTCCATACTGCCACCAGAAAAAAAAAATCAGAATCATCAGGTGCACTAAATGACGCATTGTAAACTCACTATGCAGAATTATATGCATGTTTTGTCCTGGGGGCAAAATCTCTTGTGGAAGTCTGTCATCACTTTGTTCTCCTGTGGCCATAGCGCTCTGAGGTCTGCCAACTTAAAACAGGATAATGCGTCAGCTGCTGTATTATTTACCCGGGAACATGTTTGGCTGAGAGATACACATTTGAAGTGAGGCAATTGCAGATGAGGGCCTTGAGCAACCTCAACACAAAAGGGCATTTACTGCTCTGATTGTTAATTTCCGCCACCACTGACATGCTGTTGGACCAGAAGATGATGCTTCTGTTGGCTAGAAAAACTCCCCACTGGGCGAGACCAGACGATGCCTACTCAGCTGGCAAGGCTGCATACATCACTTGGTGCTGAACACCACCTGACCCCCCACGTTGCCTGCAGCATCTTTGTAGAGAGCCATATCTGCATTGTACTGTGCAGGTTGGCACCACAAGAGTGTGGAGATAAAGGTTGAAAGGAAGTCCCTCCATAGGCACAGGTCTCCTCTGACCTTTGGTAATAGCCTAATGTGGTGGTTTTTGGCTTCTATGCCAGACATTGCCCTGACAATATTCCTTGAGGACACCTCCCCTTGGGATTCACCTTGAGTGCAAAGTTTAACTGACCAAATAATACCTATAATTGATGAAGTGTGACTTTTTTGACCAACATACATGACTCAATTGATACCTTGAAGGCAGACACTTTTCTCTGAGGTAGCCTGTACACCCCTGCTCCTTAGTCAATTTCAATACCATGGAAGGCAATACAGGTTGTTGGCCCCTCCATCTTGTCCTTAGCCAATGGTACTCCAAATGCTTGTAACAGTTCATGGAAGCCCAGCAGGGCCGTCCCGCAATCCGGAGAGCCTGAGTTCCCAATGAGCAGAAAGTCATCTAGGTATTGCACTATGTCATTGGGGGCCACCAAGCCTCTAACCAAACACTCTGAAAACCTACTGAATGTCTCAAACAAGGAGCATGCAATGGCATACCCCATGGTCATGCATAAGTCAATGTAGAATTGCCCCTTAAATGTGAAGCCCAGCAGGTGAGTGTTGCCTGGGTGCACCGGCAGAAGGTTTTTTCCATATCCGATCTGGCCATCCACACCCGTGCCCCAGATTCTGGAGCATGCAGATCTCCTAATCAAAAGTAGTGTATCACACTGTGCATAATTCCTATCCCTATCCATCATTGACAGAGAAACCTGGGGGAAAGGACAAGTTGTGGATCAGTCAAAACTTGCCTAGCTCATTCTTTGGAAACAGCCCTAAAGAAGAGCAGACCAGGGCCTCATATGGAGGGGAATCAAATGAACCTGCCACCCTTTCAGACCGCACTTCTTTATGTATCTTCTTCCTAGCTATCTCAGGTTGGCATACCACAGACACATGATTCTTAGGTTGGACTGGGTTTGGGGCAGCATTAGAAGGAATGCAAAAGCTGCCCCTAAAACCATAGTGCATAGGGTGCATATTGTAGTTATTTTTGTATTTGCTGAGGAAGTGAGCTGACACATGCAAGCGGATGGGCAAAGCAAGCTTGCTTCACAACGGGGGAGAGTCAGTGACTTTTGAGAGTGGGTTGCTTTTTTGTTTTCCCATATTTTTGAAGCGCTTAAACTCAGGATGCTCTTGGGCTCCACAGAAGGAGCAGATGTGTTTGAAGTTGTAGGCCATGCCTCTGTGGCATTCTTTTTTGTTGTATTGCCAGCAGGCTGACTTTTTGTCTCCAAACCCCTTCTTTGCCCAAAAGGACTGAGAATAGTTTGAGAAAAGAGAAGCCATGTTGAATTCAGAATGCCTATTGTTCATCTCCCCTTGATTCCATGCCACCTCAAACATGACATCCTTCAGATGCCTAAATGTAATGTCATATCGTAACCACGCTGATCCCTTACACTCCAATGACACATTGTGTATGAGAGACATATAGCCAAACAACTAGGGAGCTAAAGCTAGGAACTATTCTGCCTGGATAACTGAGTAAATGGAAACACCTGTCATCCAGTTCTACAGGGACCACTCAACCCAAACCTTCCTTGGCTTCTGCTCGCACTTCTTTCCGGCCCTGGTCTTTCCTGGAACCACTTCCACATTTATCAAGTCAAATACGCCACAAAATTCACCTTAGTGGATTTTTTCCCAAGTATCAGCTGCCACATGCCACGAGATAACTGAAGAAGGGGCTGAAGAGGGTGACATTGAACTGAGGAGCGTGGCCTGGTAGAGAGAACCGGCTGCCCTGTGCTTGAGTGGGTGTGCTGCTGTGCCCACCCCCTGAGGGTACCTCACCAGGTGTGGATGCTGGTGCGAATGCTACTCCAACTCCACCTAATGGAGCTGATGAGACGATGGGTGAGGGAGTGTTGCTGGAACCAAAGGTGAAGTTGAAGGCTGTGGGAACGGGATCACCTCTGCCGCTTGCACTATGGTAGGTGCTGAGCTGACTTTGGTGAGACCATCACCTTGTGACACTGGGAAAATAACCTTGTTACTCTGACACACTGCCCTCACATTGACACCATAGACTGGTCCAATGGAATGCTGTCCTCCCTGGCGGGGCAAAGGCAATTGCCATCTTGACTCACCCTCTGCTGTGGAGGCAACATGTGACTGAGAACTGGCTTTGCTTCTCTGCTAAGGGAGGGCGTCCTTGTAACATGCTGCAACTTTCCTCTGGTGCTTGAGGAGAGGAGTTGTCGGCTTCAGATCTTTAATCGTGCTTTCAGACACCATGTTGAGGGCCTAATCAATGATATGGACTTTCAGTGCCTTCCAGAGCAAAGGAGCGGAGTTCTTCCTGCAAAGTGGGACTATCTGTGGCTGTGTTTGCATTCTTTTGGGCTATGCTTCTGACCCACCGAACCAAGTGGTATTGAGAGAAGTGACAAATTAGTACACTGTCAACGGTCAAGAGAAGACCACCATGATTACTAAGTAAGAGGTTATAAACAAGAGCTAGTTAGAGTGGGCCGGCATAGCCAAACATAATTGGAGAAGCATTACTATTCCCTAAGCGAACTCAGATTTACCTACTGATCCCCTGGGAACCAGGTGCCAACATGAGCACAGACCATTCTCAAAGGACTTACCAGACCAAAATTTAGCCTAAAATGTATTTCGGCCTCAGGGCAAACCAGGAACCCCCCCAAAAACATGCTTATGCCAGCACCCCCTAAGGGTACTGCAGCGCTGTAGCCCAAGACTGACCAACAATACAAAAACGGAGCCAAGCACGTTACCCAGTAAGCCGCAGGATTAGCTCCCCTTGATGCACTGCATGACATGCTCTTGGTTGTAACAAGGTTGGCTGAAAAAAAATGAGTGTACCCTCCCGCCTGAATCATTAGAATATCTGGAGTTGTAGCAAAGATTAAAAAGCACTTTTGAAAGATACAAAAAGAGGCTGATGTCACATAGGATAAGAATGAACTACAGAGAATAGTTAAGAACGGTCTGGCATTAAATGAAAGCCAACAAATCATTTCTGCTCAGATGATCGTTTCATAAGTCAGCTACTTTATATTGGCACAATACACAGTATGACATGCCATAATATATCGGACTGCTCTCCAGTACAAGCATTGTTCATTAAGCTAGGCCTGTTCCGAGTTGGCTCAGTTTTGCTAGGTGGAACTCCGCGAAGGGCCAAAAAAATTCTGCTGCACTAGCAGAGTTCCGTGAGTGACACAGTTTGGGTAAGTGGTGCTGTTCACACTTATTTTCTGTACCAGGAGTTTCTCCCGGGCTGTGAAATCAGCATGAATGGCATCACATGGATTGCCAGAGGGCGCAAACGTCTTTCTGCTGCTCGAGTAGAGGCTATGTTTTCATGAGGTCCTTTCCTCCACACTCCTCACCCACCGAACTCACGTTGTTACACACAGCTTGGAGGGTGATCTATGAATCGAGTAAAGTCCTGCACAATTCCGGGTGACTCCAAGGAGGTGATGCAGAAAAAAAGAGGACCGCTGCTGGTGCTCATCGCCTTAAATGCCTGCCTGACCTGTGGTGTAGCTGGGCGCCAAGGCAGGCTCCTGCCTGTGGCATGACTAATGGCACCCCTATCTCCAATTGAGGTGGTGCCTGCCCAATCTCCCGGTGCCTAAAAATATGCAATATTTGGGTCTTTGTTAAGTGCTTTATTGCTCTCGGACCAGGTCTGCCAAAAAGACGATTTTATTTTTGTAACTTATTGTTAGAAAGTATACTACTACATAACACCCAAAGTACACAACTTCTTTGTTAAACAATGCGCACACATCTTCTGATCTACCAAGCAGTGAGCAAATGCCAGCCTTTCACATGCATAACAAGATAGTAAAACCCTCTAGTTTTATTTACCCTCAGACACAAACACAACCACTAGATGCACACACCATGCACAGGACACCACCAAACCTCCGAACACATAAATGAGCACCCAGAGGTCCAGTCATGTCCAGGCAGCTCTTGATGAGAAAACAATCACACACAATTGACCATTTGTATTTTCAGTTACGTTTATATAGCACTTGCTACCCCCGATGAGGCGTTGAAAGGTGACTCTGGCACCCTTAAATTATTGCTGGGTGTAATTGTGAAATATCACTTTGAATGTTTTACGAAATGTAATGAAACTTACCTCAACATCGGTGAGACTAAATTATACAACAGTTCTCATAGAAAATGAGTGCAAGAGCCTACCTTGCATTCAGTTGTCGATCAAGATAGAGCAGGGGAACAGGTTTGAGGATAAAATGCCCCCCACAAAACATTTTATGCTGAAACCTAACTCCACTGTACACAAGTGTGCGAAATTCTGGCCCAGATTTAAGAGGGCCAAGCACTTCCTTGTGCCACCTTAGCTTAATTTCTTAGGATGCTAATGTGGCCCAACGAGGCCGAATTTGGTGCACCATATTTACAAAGTGGTGCAAAGCTTCCATTGACCCACTTTGTAGCCCCCTTTGCGCCACAAAATGCCAGTGCCAGGCATAATATATGCAAGGGTGGCATTCCCCGTTAGGGGGGAAGCAAAAATGGCAGAGTGGAATCTAAGAGATTCCACTGCGCCATTTTTAGTGGCTATTTTTAATGCCTGCACAGAGCAGGCATGAAAAGGGGGCATACCACTGTTTTCAATGGGCTTCTATGTACTCTGCAGGATTAGCGTCAATATTTTGATGCTAATCCTGCAGAGTACATCAATAGCATCAAAAAGTTCAGATGCTGTTGCCCCCACCCTGTGCCATGGTGGGCTGTATATTAAATAAGAGGCACACCTGGTGGCGGTAGTGAGGAGCTAAGGGGCGCAGGAAAAGTGGAGCTGTATTGGATGCAGAGACACTTTTCTTAAATTTGGACCTCTGTGTCCGGTAATGTGTGAATTTTACTTGTGTAATAAAAAATGTGCACAGGCCTACAGAACATCACAGTGTTGTGTTAAAACAAAGCTTCCAGACATCCCACACACAAAGCTCCACATTGTGGTGTGGTTTCCAAATATTAGGAACATCAAATTAGAACAATCATTTAAAAAAATGCTTATGCTTTTTGTCAAAAAACAGCAAATCATTTCTTTCTGTAATATGAACTGTAGCATATATATTTTATTAAAAAGGCACACTGCATAAGATTTTGCACAAGGGCCAACATGATAGAAACGTTTTGCTGCTTAAGTGATTAGGAACATAGGGCCAGATGTACGAAAAAAGTGGTTTGTGATTTCTTAATAGCAAATTTTGGGGATTCGCTAATAGGAAATTGCAAACAGCTACGTACTACAGTGTGTTTATTACTGTTTGTAATTCCTAAATGGGCTGCAAGAGACCAGCCTCATTAATTTTCAGGAGGCAGGTCGCAATTTGCAACTCATTTGGAAATGGCAACAATCACCAGGGTGGTGGCCTGCTGGGGTCAGCATACCACTACGTCTGTGATTGCTTTTAAAATAAAGCTAATGTTTTTTTTGTAATGCAGCCCGTTTTTCTTAAAGGAAAATGGGATGCATCACAAAAAGAAAACTGAAAGGTTTTTTATTCACTTTTTAAGAGCAGACACTGGTCTGTGAGACCACTGCCTGCTCTTAAAAAATGTTTTCACCCGCATTCACAAAGGTGAAAGGGTTTCATGGGGACCCCATCCCGTTTGAAAATGGGTTACTGCCTCCTCTATGGAGTCAGTAAAATCTGAATGTTATGCAACCGCATTCCGGTCGCAAAACACTCATACGTACCAGTGTGACTTACCATTTGCACACTTCTTCCTAATAGCGACTCGCAAATCCTATTTTGTGAGTCTGTAAGAGTTTACCGACTTGCAAAATAGGGTTGGTAGATGCCAAAATGCATTTTATAAATTGCAAACGGCCCAATATGCGACTGGTAAAATGCTTTGTACACCTGGACCGTAGAAACTGATTTTTCCAGATTAATCCTATTGACATTGGAGAGAAAGTTTATATTGTCATCCGCTTCATAAAAGCTACAAAAATTGGGAAGAATCACATGACCCCACTAATTTGACTTGGTGTTACTCAAGCTCATCAAATAAGCATAGCCGCATACATATACATTCTATAGATATAATACATATATAGGGTTTTAAGGCATATGGTGGGTACTGGTTCTTCGATAAGGGCGTTTTTAGGTTTTAAGGTGGGGATGTGTTTTTGGGTGGTAAGGGCCTTTTTACGTTTTAGGGTGGGGATGGGGTTTTGGGCGGTAAAGGTGTTTACGGTAATTATGAGTTTTGGGGTTTTAATGGGCACTTTTAGATTTTATGGTGGGGATGGGTTTTGGGAGGTACGGTCAGTTTTAGGTTTTAGATTGGGTTTGGCTTTTTGGGTGGCAAGTTTTTTTTTTAAGGTTTTAGGGTGGTTTGGGTTTTAGGTAGTAAGGGTGTTTTTAGGTTTTAGGGTGGATATGGGTTGTTGGGTGGTAAGGGCATTTTTTAGGTTTCAGGGTAAGTATGGTTGTTGGGTGATAAGGGCATTTTTAGGTTTTAGGGTGGGTATGGGTTTTTGGGTGTTAAGGGTGTTTTTAGGTTTTAGGGTGGGTTGGTATTTGGGTGGTCAGGGTGCTTTTAGGTTTTAGCATGGGTATGGAGTTTTAGGTGGTAAGGGTGTTTTTAGGGTTTAGGGTGGGTATGGGTTTTAGGATGGTAAGGGCATTTTTATGGTAGTAGAGTTTTTGGGTGGCAAGGTGATTATATATATGCATGTTCTGCTCACATATTAGTTGAGTCCGAACGTCAGGTTAACCCTATGTGGACAATTCTGCACACAATATTCTAAAAACAATTCTCAACTTCAAGTCAATTGCCCCAATGGTCTTTCTACCAACAATAATAAATGTGTAAAGGAAGCCCAGGTCACATTAGCCCACATATGTTACTAGCGTTCATTGTTTTTCTTTCATGTCCATGTTAGAAATCGATCCCCAAGCAGCCAAACTGTATTGCTGTATTTTGAGGCCAAGAATCATGGACCAACATGTCCATCTCAGCAATAAGACTTGCAACATAGTTTATAGTGAATAATGATCCCATTCCCACTCATTCTCACACTAGCAACAAAACGCTGATACTTCACAAAGTCAAACTGCAAAATTGCATCATGAGCCCAAGATTCACAATCAAATATATCCATCTAAACATTCAGACACTCAACATCGAATGAGACACTGAACACAGAATAAAGGCCCAAATTGTATCACTAAACAGGTCGGCCAAGTGTTTCTAGCATTCATCATCTTCTTTCATAATTGCATTGGGACACATTCCGCAAGCAGTCAACTTGCAGCATTGCATCATGTTGGTCTTGCTCCTGCCAAAACTGGTATTCCTCCCTCTAATAGATACCAGTCAAATGACAACATTCAGACTTTTATTGAAAAGCCAGTCCATCACATTGTATTTACAGGCTAAAAATAGAGAAACCTTTGTTACATACAGCGGCTCACACACCACAAAGTGAAATCAGAGCACCAGCCATTCTAAGCAACCAAATTCTCACAGAAAGCGCCTGAGAGCAGACATTTACGCACAGGAGTCTCATTCCCTAATACAGCATTAACAAGTGAGTTTGGGGTGCCATGTCATTCTCGGCAACCAAATATCAACATGACACTTCCAAAAACAACACAGTCAAGTGCAAGAATCGTATTCCATGGCACATTGAAAATTCACAAATTATGAAATTCTGACCTGTATGTGAGTGTTTCTATTTGCCAGCATGCCCAGTGTTGGAAATGGGATTTCTGGTTGAAAGTATGCACCCGTACAAGCAGGAACCACCACTCTGGTCAGGGTAACTCAGATACAAACTTAAAATTAACCTGTGCTCACCCTCTGCTAACTTGGCATAGAGCAGACAGGCTTAACTTAGGAGACAATGGCCCATATTTATACTTTTTTTAGTGCTGCATTTGCACCGCTTTTTGACACAAAAGTGGTGCAAACTTACAAAATACAATTGTATTTTGTAAGTTTGCGCTGCTTTTGCATAAAAAAATGACGCAAATGCGGCGCTAAAAAGGTAAAAATATGGACCAATGTGTAAGGTATTTGTGTAACACAGACACACACAGTAACATAATAGGAACCCCACAAAAGGACTCCACATGGGTTTGGAAAAATAGAGAATATTTATTTGATTAAAACAAGACCAAAACAACAAAACTCCAATCAGCAGAAGCTGAGATATTCATTTTCAAAGATTAAGCTCTAATTAGTGCTTAGAAAAGGTTACTTGAGGTCATGAGGGATCGGTGTGAATCCAAAGTCGCACAAGGTCCGCTGCAGAACTAACTTGTATGGAGCAAGGGTCAACATCGTGGGGCAAATGCAAAGAAGATCCAGTGATATTTTTCACGCAGTCCGGTACTGTGTCGGCGTTGAGCTCCGTAGAGATAAATGCAATGTCTCATTGCTGAGCTGCACAGAGGGCTGTAGTGGGGCCATGCAGGCTCTGAATCTACTGTCATCAAACAACCTCTTTGTTAGCATTGAAGGGGAAAAGCATTGGTTCTGACCAGTGCAACAGTGACAATGCATTGTTTTTTTGCAGAAAGCAGCTGCAAAACCCACTTCTGAGGCCCAGAACTTGAGGCGGCACCTCAGGCCAGGGTTGGACTCACAGATGGCATAGTCCAGCAGCATCACAAGAGTTTCAAGCAATCTTCGATGTCACTGAGCCTCCAGAAGAACAAGAGACAAGCCAGCAGGCCCTTGGGGTCACTCTGGGGTCAAATGAGATGAGACCAGTCCTTGTCATCAGCAAGGCAGAGATCAGCAGGCATCAGGGCAGCTCAGCAAAGCAGAGAAGCAGAACAGACAATCCAGGCAGAGTGGCAATCCTTACAACACAGGAGTTTTTACTCCAACAGATTATTTCCATGTCAAGGAGTGACCTGATTTTAGGGGTTCAGAGATTCATTACTTATACCCAAAAGTACCTTTGAAGTAGGGGATGACTTCAACAGAATTCCATGAAGTACAGAAGGATCCACTTCAAACAAGCCCTGTCAGCCAGGCTATCTGTGGGTGTAATCAGTCCTTTGTGTGGAGTCAGGCCACTATCTTTTGAATGTAAGTATGAGCCCATGCCATCCTTCCTGCCCAGAAAGATCCGTCAGCATGCATATGAATGCAGATGCAGCTGCATGTCCTGTGTTGTGGCTGTCTGGACGGAATGTACAAATGTAGCTATTACCCAGCCCAACCCATATATGCATTGGAGACAGGCTGTCAGGCACACAGAGCAGTAAAATCAGAGAAATGCCCCATTTTTAAAAGTGTTATTTCTAAATTAGTAATGTTAAATCCGACTTTACCAGTACAGAGGATTTATAATTACTTTCCAGTGATATGACACATGATGTGGCTATTCCTTTCTGATCAGGAATTACAGCTTAAACATGCATTAAGGAATTCTTAATGCTGGCCTAAAAGAGGAGTATGCCTCACATTGATGAAAAACAACTTTGGGTGTTTTTCACTACTAGAACATGTAAAACTTGAAAGTACATGTCCTACCTTTTGCTTACAAGGCACCCTGCTCTTTGGGCTAGCTAGGTCCTTCTTTAGGGGTGCCACATATGTAATAAAATGGGAGTTTAAGACTTGGCAAGATGTGTTAAATGCCAAGTCGAAGTGGCAGTGAAATTGCACACACCGACTCTGCAATGGCAGGCCTGACACATGTTTAAATGCTACTGAAGTGGGTGGCACAATCAGTGATGCTGGCCCATTAGGAGCATTTAATTTACAGACTGTAGGAAAGTGCATTTTCTGACATAGTCAACTCCCCCCCCACCAAACGTTTTGCTTGGATTCTGGTGTAATTTCAACTTAAAGTGCACTAGATTCCTGCTAACAAGGTCCCCAGTGCCAGATATCTTTCCACAAAACTGCAAAGTCATGTTTCCCCAATTAGCAAGTTTACAGTCATGCCATTTTAATACATGTGCAGGACACTTGGTACTACGAGTTTCCCAGCTCCATTATGGCTTCCCTGAATATAGGGATGTTTGGTACCAAACATTTTGTGTTGGTGAGCCCACACTGATGCCAGTGTTAGATTCACCAATACCTGCACTGCACTCAGAGGGCACCTTAAAGGTGTCCCCTAAAAACCTACCCAGCTACTGGTGTGTTCACTGACTGGTTAAAACAAGTGCAGCCACCGCAGACCGAGTTCTGGCCCCCTAAGGTGAGAGCCAGCATTTTTGGAGGCCCATATAAAAAGGCCTGCTCTATGTGGAGGTGCTAACACCTCATCCAGAGCAGGATGGGCATTGTAGGGTGGGGAGCTTCAAAGGCCTAGCCACCTTTGAAATGCGACCAAGGTCTCTCCAGATGGAGGAGATGACCAATCCCCTTGCCCTGACCCCACTTTTCGCTACAGCACAGTTGGAAAAATTAGGCAGATTAGAAGGTATGCCCACTTCATGCCAGTCCCACTCCTTAGGGGGATGAGCTGAAGTCCTCCATTTTATTTGGAAAAGAATTAGGCCACTAGGGTTAGGGTTGTGCCCACTTCCCAGCGGAAGTGGTAATGGAAACGGTGTAGTCACCCCAAAGGTGGTCAGCTCATTGGCTACCACCAGGCACTCCCTGTAACACCCATAAATTGAGTATTAAGGTGGCACCCCTGTACCCTAGAACTCAGATCTTGAAACCCATCAAAAAAGGACACAGAACAGCTTCACCCCTACAGAGGAGAAAGAAGAAGCAGCTGACCCGGTACCAGCACACCTGCTGCCTGCTGACCTCTCTGGATTCTGCCCAAGAAGACAACTCATCTTGTAGCTGAGCCTCCAGGAAACCCAGAAGGACTGCCTGCCATCTAAAATGACTCAAGACTCCAGTGAGCAGCGGATCTGCTCAGCAACAAAGTAACAAGAAAGGACTCTGCAGCCTCAAGAACAGCGAAACCTGACACCTGAAGTGACCTCTGCACCCAATGTCCACGACCTGAGGCAAAGTGAACCAACAATACCAGCAAGGTTCCCCAGCTGTCCAGAGTTTGAGTCTGCTCAGGTTTCACCCCTATGGGACTCCCCCAAGTCGCTTGAAGCCTCTGCACTGAGCCCCCTTCTCCTGCAGCCTTGCAGTGATAGGAAACCCACACCTCCAACAATCACTGCACCCATTGCCCCTGACCCCATCTGAGGAGGGTCGCTGGTGCCAACAACATCTCCCAGCTCCTAAGACCTCTAGGACACCCAGGTTCCACCCATGCTGGACTCCCCGTCGATTCCTGCAGCCTCAACAGATAGGACCATGAATGCTCCTGGGCAAGAAAACACGATGCCTAAAGACAACCCTGCATCTGTTACCCACAGGCACAGGAGAAGAGGACCAAAGGTGCACCTATGTCCCTGGGAACCCCAAGTCTACTACTTAGCTGCTTGTTGTCCCTGACTGGCTTCCTAGCCTGAGCCTGCAGCCTGTTTGCACAAGGTCCAACTCAGATAGAGAACCATTGGGTACCTCATGCCCTACTGTACCTCTGGATCTGGCCGCCCCAGTGCCACCCGATGTGACCTGTTGGTGTGGTTCTGATCAGTGCACAGTGCTTACCATTGTTCACTGAGATCGGCCTTTTAAATCAGTGTTAACCCTGTGTTTGCTCAAAATTGTTTTTTCTCCATAGAATAACAATGAGGGAACTCTGAAAATTGCACTAACTGTTGATTTCTGAAACTGCAAAGTATGTATGCTTAAAAGCCTACTTACACAACTCTGAAGTTGTTGAGTTTGAAACATACACAAAAAGAATGGTTATTTTTCTAATTTGGTTTTGGATTTATTCTTTGAATATGTGTCTCATTTATTACCTCTTTGAGTACAAGAAATTCTTTGCAGTACCCTCTGATAAGCCTAACTGCACACCCACAACTATCACAAAAATAGAGCATTAGTCCTATGCTTTTGCCTCTGCAAAACCAATTGGGGATCCATTGGGCTCTCAGAAGTGTACTTCATTTTAGTTCACTTTATAGAGAGACAGCTGCCTACACAGGCCCTGGGTATATGGTATACCACTTAACAAGGGGCCTACAAGTAAATTAAACATGTCAACAGTGTTTACATCAATGTTGCCATGTTTAGGGGAGAAGCCCCTGAGTCCTACCCTTATCTGAGTTGACCCCTCCTGTCTTGGGCCTCAGAAATTGGTTCTGCTGCTGCTTTCTAAAAAAATCCAAAGCAGCCTCACCACTGTGCCAATTGGAATGACACAGCACCCCTTCAACTCAGATGCGGAGGCTGTTTGATGACAATGGATTAATAGCCTGTGTGGCCCTGTGATGAGGCACTTAATCATTAATCTCTACAGAACTCAACACCGAAAATATCACTGCATCACCTTAGTATCTGTTTCTTGACGTCGACACTTGCTCCATACAAGGTACTTCTTCAGTGGACCTTGCCTGGGTTCCTCCATCATGGTTGACCTGAACTTTGGATTTGCACCAGTCCCTCATTACCTCAAGTAACCTTTTGATCACTGGTGACTTCTAAGCACTATTTCAAGCTAAATCTTTTAATTTTTTTTAATGAATATCTCAACTTCCACTGATTGGATTTTTGCTGTTTTGGTCTTGTTTTACTCAGATAAATATTCGTCTTTAAATTAAACCTGTGTGGAGTCTTTTTGTTGTGTTTTGGTTGCATTACTGCGTAGATACTGCACAAATACTTTACACATTTCCTCCTAAATTAATCCTACCTGCTTTCTGCCAAGTTACAAGAGGGTGAGCACAGGTTAATTTAAAGTGTGTGTCTGACTTACCCTGACTAGTTGATGGTTCCTGCTTGTACAAGATGCATACTCTAACAACCAGAAACCCCATTTCTAATATTAGTGATCAGCGGTGAGGCTGTGACTTGTGTTTGTGCAGTACCATATGGTAATTCAGTGTCCACTACAACCCTGTACTTAAGACCAATTTGGGCCTTTTTCAATTCTCCCTGATCTGACATCTTTTGATTTTTCTAAAATTCCTTTACTCAAGTCCCAATTTTCTCTGCAATGTCTGTGATCCTACCTGGCAAGATAGAATTCGAGCTGGTCAACCTTGAAGCATACACAGTGGCTCAGCTTGAGGGATTCTGCCTGAAAGGGGTGTTCCACAAGGGAAGGCAGAGTTTAAGAAAGCCTTGAAAGCATAGGCAGAGGCCCTCCCAGAAGGAGAAGTGGATGATGAGGGATCTGTATCTGAGGATGGATCAGAGCGAGACCTGATACAGCATCTTGACATGCAGCCTATAGAGGGGTGAAAGGGTCAATTTCCTTCCAAGACTAGTAGTCTACTCTAGAGCAGGTAGTGGTGTGCCTTTGAGGGACCTGTCCTCAGAGGAGCTGGTGGACGGGAGGGAGAAGAGCAAACTAAGGCTAGAGCTTGCCAGGATGGAGAAGGACAAAGAGCATACCCTTGTCCTTGCCAAGCTTGAGAAAGAGCAAGCTCTTGAGAAAAAGAGGCTGGCCATGGAGGAAAGGAAGATGACCCATGAGCTAAGCCTTGGAGAGTTGGATATTATAGCTCTTCAAGTAGGATCCTGCAAAAGCAATATTGGTGGCAGCATACCTGCAGTGTCTGCACATGAGTCTACATTCCATATTCCAAAAGATATGGGCCCTCATTACAAGTCTGGCAGGCTCATTCCGGCGGTGAAGACCACCACATTATCATTGTGGTGGGCTGGCCTCTACCAACCCGCCACATCCCTGCTCAGACCGCCAATGAAGACCACCAGCGGTATTAGGAGTCGACTTTCCACCAGGGTTTTCATGGTGGCAGCACCGCCACAAAAACTGTGGCGGAAAGGCTACCGGTGACAGGGAATTTCTTCCCTATCACTGGCAGACGGCTCCCCCCAGCAAGCGCAATACCCCGCATCCCCCATCCATACCAGAACCCCCCACCTTCTGGTAAAGCGCCCCACCTCCTACTGGTACAGTGCCCCCCTCCCGCATACATGCACACAGACACCCAAACGCACCCCGCATACACTCATTCACCAACACTGACATACACACATTCACTCACTTGCATCCATACATGCTTTCACATCACCATTCATACACGCATTCACTTCAACATTCACACATGCATTCAGTTCAACATTCATGCATGCATTCAACCACGCATTCAACCACGCATGCACACACCCGTACACACACGTTTACACACACCCAAACGTACATGCATACAAACTTACATACAAACTCCCATACACAAACGCAGACATACACCCACTCACACACGCACACACAATATCCACACCCTTCCACCCCCCTCCCCTATTGGATGCTCAACTTACCTTAACCAGAGAGGAAGTCATCCTGCAGGGAACCTATGCTAAAACAGCCAGCAGCACCCCGCGTTCAGGACGCCACCAGGTCGTATTACAGGTCGTCATATGGCTGGTGGGGTCTTTCTGTCGTGCAGGGCCAATGGTGGAACCGCCCATGAGCCTCCGACTGCCAGCATGACTACTGCAGGATGTCTTCCTAAAATGTGGCAGAAATCCTGCAGTACTCATAATATGGTGGGTGGAAGACTGCCAGCACTGGCGGACTTTTAGCGCTCGCTGCTTTGGCAGTCTTTGAAAAAGACTGCTAAAGTCATAATGAGGGCCATGGCGCCCAGTTGCAGTTGTGGGGCATGGCATACATAAATGGCTGGCAGTCTGTGAAGTGGATTTGAAAGTGCATAGGGTCCCAGAGGCGTTCTGCACGTTAATCTTTGGAGGTCCATGCCCATGGTGGGGAGGGAAACACTCTGTACACTAGAGGTGGAGGACCAGCCCAATGACACTGCCATGAAGATCATTTTAGTCAGTAAGTTTGGGTTGACACCTGAGAAGTATAGGCAACGGTTCAAGGCTAACCACAAACTCTCTACAAAAACATGGTTGGATTTCTTGGACTATGCTGATAAGGCACTGAAGGGCTAGGAAAGGCGCAGCAAGGTTGATGATTTTTAAGTGCTGTATACCTTATTCTTGAGGAAGTACATTATTGATAATTGTCTTCCAGAGCTGAGCCAACATCTGGTTGAATGTATTCTCACTGATTCCTGGAAGCTTGCTGAGGAGGTGGACACCTGAGGCAGCACAAGAGTGTCCAAGAATGTATCCTGGTTTGGGGGGACTCCCAAACATGTGGTCAAGAGGGGGAAGATAAAAAAGGAGTTTTTTTAAAGCCCCCCAAAAACAACCCATAGGGGAAGGGTCTGGTTCTCATTCCAATCTGGCCACCAGAAGCAAAACTCCTCTGAGAAAGGTTAGCAGCCCAAAACGTCCAAGTGCTGTGAGTGTGGCGAGTATGGACCCTATAAAGGGGACCCAAGTGTCCAAAAAGAGCACACCCTCCGCAGGGGGAAGGAACCAAGTGTGGCTAGCTTAGTGCTGGGGGAGGGGCTTGTCCTAGTTAATGGGGGGAGTTTAGTGGGGTTACCCTAGTGTTCCTGGGTTACAATAAGATGGTTCTTAAGATCCATGTGGCACCAAATACTACCAAGTATAGGCAATGGGTCACCATCAACGGGCAAGTTGTTGAGGCTCTGAGGGAAACAGCATGACTAAGGTAAGGAGTCAGCTGGTTTCTCCAGATCAAGCGATTTCCCATGCATTCCACTAAGTTGTGGTGGCTGATAGGAGAAAGGGTCAATATCCGTGGCTCTTGTCTCATTTGAGGGGGGGCGGTCAGGATTTCTGAAGGTTACTGTGAACCCTGCCATGCCTGTAGTCTGTGTGTGGGTAATGATCTGCAGTCCACTATCAGGAAAGAAGTCAAACTCATGGTTCATTCAGAAATGTTGGGGTTACTAGACTGGATCTGTGCTACCACAAAGTCCATGGCTGCCCGGGAGGGAATTCAGAAAGGGCTAGAACCTGGAATAATGGACCAGCCAGGTACTAAAACGGGGGAAGGCAGAGGGTGTGGGTAACTAGCCCCTGAGTGTACTGCCAGTGAGTTGACGGGGCACCTGGGGTGCCCCCCCACCAAAGTCCACTGAAGAGAACACTGCTTCCCTTGGTGATCTGCCTACTCCTGCTGATTGGCATGTAGAAGGAGGACACACAAAGGAGGTGTTCAGTAGGGCACACATGGATTCCCCAACCCTTGAGGGCATAAAGAAACATGCCAAACACCAAGCATCAGGTGATGTCTCTGGGAGCTGTCACATTTACTGGGAGGACAACCACCTTTACAGTGAGCCTAAGGTTCCTGTGTAAGGGACAACAAGGGCCCTGGTGGTCCCCAGTGCTACAGGACCTTCCTACTGTAGATGGCTGTAAAGATTCCTTTGACATGAAACTTGGGTCAAGACAAGACCTTTGCAAGGCTTGTCCCCCACTTTTATTGGACTTCCTCTGATGTATTCTGTAGGACTTCTGTGACCTGCCAAACCAGTGGCAAGACAGGGCCAAGGCTGTAAGCCCCCCTTAATCATTTACCTGTCTGTCGTTAGTGCTCCTTTGAGAGGGTGGGCATCAGCATTGTTGGGCCTTTGAAAGCCCAGACTGCTTCAGGCAACACGTTTATCCTGGTTCTGGTGGATCATGCCACCCAAAGGCCACCCCTCTGAGGACTACCACTGCACCGGCGGTGGCCAAAGGCCCTGATAAGAATTTTTACCAGAGTGGGTTTCCCCAAGAAAGTGGTGTCTGACAGGGGCACAAACTTCATGTCTGCATATATACAGTCCATGTGGAAAGAGTGTGGACTAACATACAAGTTCTCTACCCCTTACCACCCAAATCCAAAGGGCCTGTTGAGAAATTCAACATGATTCTGAAAGGCATGATCAGAAGTCTGCTTGAAGGCCTCAGGAAAAATTAGGATAGCCTCCTGCCCGCCTGTTGTTTTCCTACAGGGAGATGCCACAGAAGAGTGGGCTTCAGCCCCTTTGAGCTTCTATACAGGTACCCTGCTAGAGGACTCATAGATGGCAGTGACCAGCAGCACCAGAAGAGTTGCAGGCAGTCTTTGATGTCCCTGAGACTGCAGAAGAACAGCGGGCAAGCCAGAAAGCCCTTGGAGTCCCTCTGGATTCAAATGAGATGGGTCCAGCCGTTGTCCTCAACAGGGCAGGGATCAGAAGGAAGCAGGGAAGCTCAGCAAAACAGAGAAGCAGTTTCTTACAACAGTCAATCTAGGCAGAGTGACAATCCTTACAGGACAGCAGTTTCTACTCCAGCAGAGTTCTTCCCAGGTCCAGTAATAATCTGGTTTTAGTGGGTAAAAGACCCTGTACTTATACTCAAAAGTGCCTTTGATCTAGGGAATGATTTCAAAAGAACTGTCTGAAGTGCAAAAGTATCCCTTTTAATCCTGCCTTGTCTGCCAGGGCTCTGTGAGGGGTAATCAGTCCTTTCTATGGGGTCATGCCACTACCCTTTGACATGTAAGTGTGAGCCTTGCCCAAACTTCCTGCCCAGTAAGACCCTGCAGTATGCAGATGAATGCAGATGGAGTTCAGTGTCTAGTATTGTGGGTGTCTGGACGGAATGCACAAATGTAGACATCACCAAGCCCAATCCAGACGAGTATTGGAGACGGGCTGTCAGGCACACAGAGCAGTAAGAGCAGAGATATGTTTCAAGGTGTTTTTTCTAAAATAGTAATGTTAAATTCGGATTTACCAGTAAATAAGATTTATTATTACAATTCCAATGATATGAAACATGAACTATTTCTTTCTGATTATGAATTACAGCCTAAACATATATTAGGAAATTCCCAACGCTGGCCTATGAGAGGTGTGAAAAATAACTTTGTGAGTTTTGCGCTACCAGGACATGTAAAACTTAAAAGTACATGTCCTGCCTTTTGCTCACATGGCACCCTGCCCTTTCGGTCTAACATGAGCCTACCCTAGGGGTGACTTACATGTAATCAAAGGAGAGTTTAAGACTTCACAAGAGGTTTTACATGCCTATTCGAAGCGGCAGTGAAAATAAACTCAGAGGCTCTGCAATGGCAGGCCTGGCACATGTTTAAGCACTACTAAAGTGGGTGGCACAATCAGTACTGCAGGCTCACTAGTAGCATTTAATTTACAGGCACTGGGTATATGGTATACCACTTTACAAGAGCCTTACAAGTAAATTTAGTATGCCGACCGTGTATACATCAATGTTACCCTGTTTAGGAGAGAAGCACATGACCTTTGGAACTTATCAGAACTGGTACAGTGCTCAGAGTCATAAGGCCAAGAAAAAGATACAGCAAAAACAGGAGGTGAAAAAGCAAAATGTCTGTGTAAGACCAACCTAAGGATGCCAGGTCTAACATCCCTTACACTTAGCTGCATCCTTGTCAAGCTATGTGACTTTATGTGACTTATGTGGCACTCCAATATGGTGGCTCTGTTTCCTTAGGTACAGGTGAGAGACCTCACCAGGAAAAGCGCAGGTATTGGTTGAGAACAATTAAGGATGAGCTGTTTAAATTCAAATCAGTTGGTTGGTCCACTTCCTTTATATTGGTGTGGTGTTGGTTCCTTTCATGATGTTATCTTGACAAGGATCCAAGTAAGTGTAAGCGGGCGCCCTGAACTCACTTGTTATTGCTGCTCTAGACTAGGAAGTGAGATTCCTATGCTTACATTTCTGCTCTGTGAGAATTTATTTGCTTGGAATGACTTGGCAGTCTGAATGTACTTTGTTTTGAGTTTGCCAATGTATGCAACAAATGTTTCTCTGTTTCTAGCCTGTAAATACAGTGTGGTGGCTAGCTTTGAACAATGCAAAAATCGCCTATTCTTATTTGATTGATGCAGATTCTAGGGGTGGGGTGGGGTACTGGAGTCTATTGGCTTTTGTGAGAACGACTTGATATAATGTTGCAAGTTGACTGCTTGTGGAATGTGTTCCAATGCGGTTATGAAGGAAGATCATGAACGTTAGAAACACTTGACTGACGTTTGTATTAATGGGATCAGGGCCTTTATTCTGTGTTCGTTGCTTCATTCAGTGTTGAGTGTCTGATTGTTGAGATGGATATGTGTGATCGTGAATCTTGGGCTCATGATACAGTTGTGTAAATTGGCCGTGTGAAGTATCGGAGTTTCCTGATTGGCCCGAAAACGAGTGGGAATGGAAACATTATTCACTGTTAACTATGGTGCGAGTTGTTGAGATGGATATGTTTGACACTGAATCGTGGGCTCATGGTACAGTGTTACAGTTTAGACACTTGGGAATGTGTCCTAACACGAATATGAAATAAAATGATGAACATTAGAAACATATGGACGATATGTGGGCCAATGCGATCTGAGCCTGCATTCGAAGTTTATTGTGTTGTGAGCGAGACCATTAGGGCAATTGACTTGAACTTTAAGAACTGTTTTTACAATACTGAGTACAGAATTTTCCATTTGGGACAACCTGACGTTCTGACTCAACTAGTATGTAAGGGGAACGTGTGCTACTCGTTGGAGGATTAGCAAATGATTTATACCTTCACATTTTCAGCATTCCACGATGGCCTGTTGTTTTGGTCTGTCTTATTTTTGTGGGTTTAATTTCATAATGTAATTTCATGGACTTCACCTATGAGTAATCTGAAATGATTTTCATTTATTCCGAGTGGATTTTAGCATTAAGACTATCAACTTCACTATGATTTAGCTGAGCCCTCTCTGTCACAATTCTAGTGTACTCATGTGGAAATCATTGTAGAGTTAGGTGTCCTCAGTTGAGGTTGCCTGACTTGAAATATGAGTGAACAGGTGGTTGGAACATGACTGGGGCCTTTAACACTGATGACATTTCCAAAAATGTGGTGTCATATAATGATGACCTTCAACAATTACCTGCTAATTAAATGTGGATGCTATGTATTGTTGTATATTGTGTTTCAGCTAATTAATTCGAGATTGAAAAACAAACATGGGGTTTATAACGTGTTGTTGTTTTAACCAATGTTATGGATTATGACCTCCTGTTCTTTGTTTTAATAATATTTTGAATTTATATTTAGGAATTGCTTTTCCTTTCTGTCTTGCGTGGGGTTGCCCTGACATGCTTAGTGTTCAGAATCATTTGAGTTCCATTTGAAATTATATGGTAGAATTATCATAGTGTACATCATGCTTGCACTGGATTTTGGGAGATATTATTTAATATTATTTTAATTACCAATTTCTTATTTTTTTGCTATAAATAAGGGTGTGAGGTTTAGGAGCACTTCCTGTGGGTTAATCTGTTTTTATTGGTGTAAGTTATTGTTAATTACTAATTACGTATACCTGTTTTTTCATATTACAGCCCGGAATACGATCACAGTAGTGTTTTGAATTTAAAATAAAGAAGATAAGGAACAGTTGACATTGTCATTGACTCTTGTATTTGCATTTTTTTGTTGGTGCACCGCTATATTTGTTTTACAGTGCACAATAGATGTGTAATTGTATAGGTGTGCTACAAAACACCAAGGCCCTGGTTTATTAACCTTTCCTGAAAATTAATACACAAGGCAACTTGCTGTGCTGTGCTGCACTGCATTGAGTAAAAGGGAGAGACCAGAGATGAGCCATATATTTTAAGATATGGTGCACTTGTCCTCTCAAAGTGCTGGCTCACTTTGTAAACAGCTTAGAGCCAACAAAGGCACTTTTGTGCCACAGTGCAAAGGTGCATGTGTTACAGGTTGAATTGTTTTTGCGCAGGAACGGGTACCTTCCTGAACAAAATCAATAATTAGTGAAATACTTCTATTTCTAAGTGTGCTGCAGAATGTATCACGAATGGAAAGAGGAATTAATAAGGAGAAATGAAAATCTTTCTCCTCTTTTCCACCTCTCTCTGATGGGTGCCCCATTTTGGCACAAACCCAGGTATAATGCCTTTAGTAAAACTAGGTTTGCATCAAAATACATGGGTGTATATACAGGATTGCCCATGCTTCACCCATGTCATGCCCACCTGGTGCAGTCTAACGACAAAGCCACGTAAGGCAACGCAACTGAGCCCTTGCGTGGCTTTATAAATATCGACAAGCATTTTGCATTGTGGTTGCACCAACAAAGTGGCACAACCATGATACAAAATGTTAGCAAATCTGGGCCTAACCAACTATGGTACCTGCCCAAGTGAACAGTACAGCGTGACTGATACGACCTCCAATTGTTTTTTGCAGATATTGTTTCATGAAGAGATTGGAGAACATAAATCGATTGTCTTTGAGCTCATTATAACTCCTTTAAACAGTAGAAAATCGAAAATAACTATTTTGCTTTGTTTTTTACATAGCTCTAGTACCTCACTGAGATGCAGTAACAATTAAAACAAATGAATTAAATTATTATTGTGCCACAGCAGTACTCAAGGAAAAGGTAAATGTAGCAAGAGTACCTGAAACCAAAACAGCTGCAGTACCTACATGTAGCACTGATTTTGGCGAGTGAGTTAAATGGAATTGGCAGTGCACAAAATTGTGCATTTTATTTGTAAAACTTCAGGAACATTTTCTGAAAAAATATGTGAAATTCAAACAAAATGTGATTTGTTGATATCTCGGTTCAAAATTTCATATAAGAGAATACCTTAAGTACAAAAGTCAATAGAGATACTGCAGGACACTGATTCGAACAGAAAACGTTTCTTTGTGTGGTTATTTTCTATGCAAACAAGCGTCCACGATCAAAAACTACATCAAAATGTACAATGCAAAATTTCAGGAATTTCACACATTTCATATAATCCAAAATTTGCAAATTTCACGAAGGCCTACATAGATTAGTCTTCGTGTAATCAATCGCCTTGTAAAACTCCTTTTGGTTCCGAAATGATCATTATCCATGGAAAAGGAGAAGGCCAGTGAGGCAATATTTGGCTTACATATTCTTTAAAATACATTTAAAATATGATTTCAAATTATGAAAAAAATCCATTCACTGCCTTGACCTTAACATATAGCCATTTTAATGCTTATCATGTGTGTGTGCTTCACCATGCATATACATCCCAAATGTTGTTTTGTGAGTGGGAGAGTCCTTCTCTAAATATATGAACATCGTTATGTATTTATGGTTTCATTGATACACCCTAATTACAATTTCTTGCCACCAAAATAATTGAGTTTAGATCATCAATCATATTTCATCCAAAATATTCTTTCTTTCCACTTTGCCACCCATTATTTGACCCCACTTGATCTCTCATTGTGTCCCGCCATGACCAGCATACATTTGATTATAAGATGGCCCTTTACTTGTTTCAAATATATCCTCATTTGGTGACAAAGTGTTCTTTATCTTGTTTTAACTTTACATTGATCCTGGGTTTATGCAACTTTCTTTTGAAACCCACTTGTCATCTATTTTGGATTTATGCTGTCCCCTTCTCCTTTTTTCTCCTCTGTCATGTCAAAACGTAGCAGTGCATGATATAGCATGACATAACATCACATACCAGGTGTATTTGTAGGGCCAGCTTTCACACAAAGCCTTTCACTTGTTACTGCTGACTGAAAAAGAATATTTATTTTGTTACGTGGCTAGGTTTCTAGGTCGAGCCTCCGACAGCGCATGCACTTCTTGTGCATGCGCTTTCCCTTGCAAAACAATTGTATGTAACAAAAGGCTTGCAGCCCACCCATCTCTTGGCTTCTTTGTTACTCTACTTTGGTCCCTCTTTATTGTCCACCACAGGTTAAGTCATCACTTCCATTCCTTTCTGAGGAGCATCGACCAAGCACTCATTGATCCAACTTAATTAGTGCCTGTTCAGTGCTCGAGCTGTGATTGAGGTACTATTGCTTCCAGTCCCCCAGCCCACTTCCCCTTATGCTACCTCTCCAACTCCCTATTGCTCTTTTTCTTGCCTGTTTGCTTTTCTTTTTCCCCTCCACATCACCCTACCCCCTTCCACACTCAACTCAGCCAGTGGGAGAAAGGCAGTAATTTATATTTTTACAAACAAAAGACCCAACTGTAAAATATATCTGGCCCTTTATCAATATATATGTAAGGAAAAGCCAGTGAAATGCCGCAAAGATGCACACTGAACTAGATACTTCCATTGAGAGTTTGTATTGGGTCTCAGTTCAATGGCACTCATGTAACCAACTCTGGTAGGATAGAACTTTAGTTAGACCCAGGGGTGCAGCTTCAGGGGGGTGTTTGGGGTGTTGCGCCCCCCTAATAATTGCATTTTCTGATATATAGTTGAGTAGAGGTGCTTTTAGTCTGGTATGGTGAGATGTCTTTCGGGTTTCATCAAGAATTCTTACATGCACACTGACAAAAATGCACACACATTCTCCCCCTCTCTGTTTTGAAAGTCCTAAAAGTGTTGGTTGTTTTACAAAATATTGTGTTTTCTCTCTTAGGCCCAGATTTAAGAAAAGTGGCACTTCAACTCATGCCCTTCTTAAATTTGGGCCTAAGTACTCATACCAATTTTCATTTCTCTCCCTTTCTACAAACCCTAAGGCTCATGTCATGCACCCTGCTTCTCGTATAATATATGCCTGATTGTTGGAAAATCTCAAGCTCACCTCCCCCAAAACTTACTGACCAAGCTACGCCCCTGATTTGACACTTCCTGTCTATCGACGTTGCCTGTACCCACAGTACTCTCAGCCTGCTTCTCTGAGCCAACCACCTGTACTTGCTTACTAGAAGATGAGCGAGCCACGAATGCCTACATTTTATTGACACTTCGATTGGGAGCTTTTAATGCCCAGGACTGACAGCTAAGGCCGAACCTTTTGATTTGTTGCTTTTGTGTTTTGGGATTAATGTCCATAGCTGATTAATTGGTGGCCTGACCAATGCGTGCTGTTGTGTTATACCTGAAGGCATGGCATTTGGGGTGTGGCACCCAACACGATGCTGATCAGGTTATGGACTTCTGAAAGATGAAGGCCATCTTACTCTGAGATTTGGTACTGTTTGCTTTAAGGCCACGGAACGATGTCTGCAGTAGGTGCACAACTCTATGGTCCATTACGCAGACTGACTATATTAATAGGATAACAAATTGAGAAATAGGTACTGTAGAGTACTGCAGAAACTGAATCACCTATTGATACTTGAATAACAGGCGGTAATTGATACATAACAGCATCATATTGTTTTATCAACTGTTAAAAGGGGAAATTTGATCTGCTCATTATGTCTAGTGCAACTTATAACCAAAATCCTGCACATCAGTCTGTGCAGCAGGGACTGAACCCAGACAGCTATCTTACTTGCTTTACACATTTGCTTCTTGTATTGACCTGGGAAGCAAAAGGCTGAGTTTGCTATTTCATGATCTCGTATCTGTGACTAGAGGATTATACCTTGTGTACCTTCCAATTAGCAGTTTATTTTGGAGTTTTGTATAGCCCTCTGCTGTGTTTTGCAGCTACTTCCAAATTCTGTCTGGGATTGTTAAATGAAACAATCAAGGGTTGTTTCAGTCCAAGGAGTGATAAGCAGAGTCCCTCTTCTGTCGCTTTTCAAAGGATTCAAAGTTCCTGGATGGAACACATGACTGAACACATGAGCAATGCCTACTGAGCCATCTCTCCAGCAAGGATTAGGGGACTTTATGTTGACCATGAGTAGGTTAGAGCCAGAAGAAACATAGGGGGTCATTACATCGGCGGTAAAAGCAGTCGTGTAGAAGACCGCCAATACACCGCCGCGGCTGCGGAATTCCGCCACAGCTATTATGACCCACATCTCGGAATCCGCCGAAATTCAGACACCCACACAAGTCCGCCACACCAAAGGTCAGTGGTAAACTGGCAAAAACAAAACCTCCACCGTCACGCCAACAGAAACACGCCCATGCTATTACGACACACGAATCCACGCGGCGGTCTTTCAACGGCGGTATTCCATTGGCGGTACACACCGCTGCGCTCAAAATACACACACATCTCCAAAACACCGCCACATTGGACAATTCCAAATACACACACCTGGGACACATACAAACAACACTCCCACACACCCATTACAATATAAAACACACACCCACATCACCCCCAGAACCCTACGACCAAAAAATTGAGACAAAGGCGACAGAGAGAGAGCACAGCAATAGACAACCCCACCACACAGAGGCACACAACACCATCACCCATATAACATCCATGCACAAAACAACATACACCACTACACATCACCACACTCATCAACACATACACCACCCCACAAATCACATACACCACCCCATGGCACGCCAAAGACACCCCAGGTTTTCGGAGGAGGAGCCCAGGGTTATGGTGGAGGAAATCGTACGGGTAGAGCCACAGCTATTTGGATCACAGGTGCAGCACACCTCTATAGCTAGGAAGATGGAGCTATGGTGAAGAATCGGCGACAGGGTCAATGCAATGGGACAGCACCCAAGAAATTCATCAGGAAGAGGTTGAACGTCCTTCGGGGGAAGGTGCATTCCGTGGTCTCCGGGCACAACATCGCGATTCAGCGGACTGGCGGCAGACCCCCACCTCCTCCCCCACAACTAACAAAATGGGAGGAGCAAGTCTTGACCATTATGCATCCAGAGGTCCTCGGAGGAGTCGGTGGAGGAATGGACAGTGGTAAGTCAAATCTTAACTATCATATACCCCACCCTACCTGCATGCTATCACACACCCCCACCCTCACCCCCTCCCCTATCACTCCAACTCCTCACTAATGTACTAATAACACAAACACCCATCCCAACACCAAGCCCTGCATGACACAACAAAGCATGGACAGCCCTCACTAAAGCATGCCCACTGCACATACCCATAACAACCCCTAACCATCATCACACAAGCCCCCACACAGGAAAGCTAGCACAGGGGTACACGCTCACCCACCCATTGCACACCATGACACACACACATGCAATAATCATGCTTTTATACCCCTGCAGGACCACTACCTAACGTCACCAGAAAGGAGGGTCCAGATATCTCCACCCCACCCCCAGAAGAGGCCCACAGTGATGACAGCAGCTCTGGCCAACTGGATCAAGATGACCAGCCCGGACCATCGTGGGCCTTGGGACAGTCGGTTCCCCTCGCACAGGCAGAGCCCAACACTGACCTTCCACCCACTGGTAACACCAGCACAGCACCCACCAAGCGGGCCCATACCTCAGTTCCCAGGACACGTCAATCAGCTGTGTGTCCACCACTACAGGTAACCCACAATAACCCACCACCCCAACAACAACAGGGACCTGGAGGCAGTGGTAGTGGGCACACGGTCCCGGGGATGGAGGCACAGGAACACAGGGGAACTGGGAGGGCTGCTGTGCGACAGGGGGCGGGCAGGCCAAGGGAACCCACTCTCCACGAGGCCCTCTCCTCCATCATGGGGGCATACCACCACTCCCAGGAGACGATGGCGACGGTCCTGGCAAAGCTTCAGGAGACCCAGTGCATGAGGACTAACTGTATTTGGGGCTCATGGAGGAGCTCAGAACCATCAGCTCCGCACTGGGCACCATAGTAAGGGTGCTGAAGGATATACTGAAGACCATGAAGGATACTGTGGCACTCCAAGGGGCCCCTGACACTAGCCCAGACGATCAACTGCCCACCACCTCCGCCGGCACACGTGGACAAGACGCCCCGCCACAGGACCACCACACCAGCACCCCACCCCCTGCAGACGGACAACCACCCCGCAAGCGGTCCATGAGATCCAGGAACAGGACAGAGCAAGATGGCAAGACCCCCACCATGAAATGAGACCACCCTGATTGTCAACCCACTGTCCCACTTTGTCACCCTGTCCAGATTGGAACTGTTCCAGCTCCACTTCCTATGCCCAGATGGACAGTGCACCTGTGAGACTAATAGACTGGACTCTGCCATGGACATTCCTCCACCATCACCCATCACCATTTTGCCACCCCCTCCAGTAATTAGCACTTCAATAAACACCCTTGAACCACAAAACAATCTGGAGTCAGTCTGTGATTTTGAAAATGTGTATTAGCAATGACAATGACAAAATCCGTTCGAAAATGTAATGTCAACATACCTATGTCACACATCACAAGCCCATGAAGGATGCAAGCAGATGACACACTTTGGTAACCACACCTGTGAAATCGTAATGGAAATGTACCACTCAGTTACCAAATACTGCTTCAAATTGACAGACAGGATAGAGGTAGAAGTGTAAAAGTAAATGTAATAGTAAAAGAATTTGTTCTCATCTGTGTGTCACTGGAAATATTGCTGTATGACAGAGTCCCTGTTATTAATGTCTTCTTCCTCTGCTTCCTCCTCATCACTGTCCACAGGCTCCACAGCTGCCACAACACCGTCATCTGGACCATCCTCCTGCAGAAAAGTCACCTGGCGTCGCAAAGCAAGATTGTGAAGCATACAGCAGGCGATGATGATCTGGCACACCTTCCTTGGTGAGTAGAATAGGGAACCACCTGTCATATGCAGGCACCTGAACCTGGCCTTCAGGAGGCCGAAGGTGTGTTCGATCACCTTCCTAGTCTGCCCATGGGCCTCATTGTAGCGTTCCTCTGCCCTGGTCCTGGGATTCCTCACTGGGGTCAATAGCCATGACAGGTTGGGGTAACCAGAGTCCCCTAATAGCCACACACGGTGCCTCTGGAGTTAACCCATCACATACGGGATGCTGCAATTGCGCAGGATGTAGGCGTCATGCACTGATCCAGGGAACATAGCATTTACCTGCGAGATGTACTGGTCTGCCAAACATACCATCTGTACATTCATCGAATGATAACTCTTCCGGTTCCTGTACACCTGTTCACTCCTGTGGGGGGGGGACCAAAGACACATGGGTCCCATCAATGGCACCAATTATGTTAGGGATATGTCCCAGGGCATAGAAGTCACCTTTAACTGTAGCCAAATCCTCCACCTGAGGGAAAACGATGTAGCTCCTCACGTGCTTCAGCAGGGCAGACAACACTCTGGACAACACGTTGGAAAATATAGGCTGGGACATCCCTGATGCCATGGCCACTGTTGTTTGAAATGACCCACTTGCAAGGAAATGGAGTACTGACAGCACCTGCACTTGAGGGGGGATTCCTGTGGGATGGTGGATTGGTGATATCAGATCTGTCTCCAACTGAGTACACAGTTCCTGGATTGTGGCACGGTCAAACCTGTAGGTGATGATTAAATGTCGCTCCTTCATTGTCAACAGGTCCACCAGCAGTCGGTACACCGGAGGATTCTGCCATCTCCTCACATGTCCCAGCTGACGGTGCCTAGGAAGAACAACAGCGACCATAGAGTCAAGCAACTCAGAGGTATGTACCCACAGCTACACAGTACACAAAACATAATCCAAAATGTTGTCTGTAAGTGTGTTGAGTCCAGGCCTAGATATGTGTGACGCAGTTGTAAATGAAGCCATGTGGGCCCCTGAAATGGCGGCTGCCTGACCTCTAAAATGGGACAATTGGATGTGAGGTAACTGCGCTGGCGTTGTACACTGTCGCGGTAGGCGGTCGAAGACCACGGCACAATGCGGCATTGGTTAACAATGGACCCTATGGGTCCCAGGAGCCAATGACGAAGTGTGCCGGTGGTGATGATACGCACCACTGTGGACGTCACCGCCATTTTCTATCTGTTCAATCACTCGATACCTGATCTTCGACAGGAGAGGACCTACACTGCAAGTGCTGCAGTGACCTCAGTCTGGAAGAGACAATGGCACGTGCGTCTGGGGAAAGGGCCCCTGCCTTCAGGAGTTGGAGAAGCTTGTGGATGGGGTCCTCCCCCAGTACACGCTACTCTACGGTTCTCCAGACAAACAGGTAAGTACACTGTGAGCATGCTGTATGGTCAATGCGAGTGTGGAGTGGTGTGGATGAAAGATGGTGGGGGAGAGAATGATGCGTGCATGAATAGACGGTGAGTGCATGTACCGCATGGCAAGGGTAGGGATGTGGGTCAATGACTGTGATGGTGCAGGTGGTGATAACTTTTCTTTTTCCCCTGTACAATTCCTGTAGGTCAGCGCCCACCAGAAGAAGGATATTTGGCATGCGATTGCCAAGGACGTTGGACCCTGGGGATCTACCACAGACGGAGCACCCACTGCCAGAAAATATGGGAGGACATTCGCTGCTGGAGCAAGAAGATGGTGGAGGCCCAGCTGGGGATGGCCTCCCAACGTCGGAGGTGTGCCTGTTGCCCCATGACCCCGCTGATGTTCAGGATCCTGGCTGTGGTCTATCCGGAGTTGGATGGGCGCTTGAGGGCATCACAGCAGCAACAAGGGGGTGAGTACACTCTCATTCTGCTGATTCAGCGTGCAGTGGAGGTGTCTGGGTGGGGGAGGTGGGCTGTGGGTTTCCCTAGACCAGGGCGAGTGTGCTAGTTAAGTCCCCTTTCTCAGGCAGACCCTGTGGCACCCCACCCCACCTGGGTACAGTGCCAACTACACCTAGTCAGGCTCCTGTGACATCCATGTGTGCAGATATCGGCCATACCCTTGTAGGCCATGTCCCAGGGATTGAATAGTGGTCCCCAAGTGCGCAGCGTAGTGCAGGGGGCTTCTGTGTCTGTCGTGTCAGCCAACGGTAGCGGTAATGCATGCACTCAACATGTCTTTCTTCTGTCTCCCCCCCCCTTTTTGTGGTCTCCCGGTACTTGTGTGCATTAGCATCATCAGGCGGAGGAGCAGTGGCACCGGAGCAGGAGGGAGCTGCATCCCACATGGCCCTGGACGGCGACACTACGGAGTCTGATTTCACCAGTGGGACGGAGGGCGAGGGGAGCTCCATGGAGGGGACAGGAGCTGACACCAGTGATACGGACTCGTCCTCTGATGGGAGCTCCCTTGTGGTGGCGGGCCCATCTGTGTCCCCCGCATCTACAGGTACAGCCGCCACCTCCCCCTCCAGCACCGCCCTCCCAGCAGCCCCTCAGCCTTTGCCCCGTGCCCGCTCACCCAGGAGGGTGGGCATCTCCTTCGCCCCAGGCACCTCAGCCCCTGCCCCAGTCACCCCTGCTGCTCTCAGTGATGAGGCCATTGACCTCCTCAGGTCCCTCACTGTTGGGCAGTCTACCATTTCGAATGCCATGCAGGGTGTAGAGAGACAGATGCAACAAACCAATACATTCCTGGAGGGCATTCATTCTGGTCAGGCAGCCCTTCAGCGAGCTTTTCAGACTCTGGCCTTATCACTGACGGCAGCCATTGTCCCTGTCTCTAGCCTCCCCCCTCCAACTTCCTCCACCCAGACCCAATCCCCTGTACCTCAGCCTATCCCAAGCACATCAGCAGACCAGCATGCACACACCTCATCACACAAAGGAATCTCAGGCAAACATAAGCACCACACATCCCACAGGCACTCACGCAAGCATCACACACAAGCAGACATAGCAACATCCACTGCCTCCACTGTGTCCCCCTCCTCTTTTGTCTCCCTCCTCCCTCCCAGTCTCGTCTCCACTCACACCTGCATGCACTACATCTTCAGCCACTACTTCCATCACCAGCACACCCACCACCACTCCCCGCTCACGTGCAGTCACCACCCCCGCTACCATTCACACATCCCCTGTGTCCTCTCTCAGTGTGTCTGTGAGGCCACCTCTCAAGGTACACAAACGCAGCCACACACCCACCCAACAGCCTCCTCCACTCCCAAACCCCCTCCATCTACCCATCCCACTGTTCCTAAGAAACTTTTCCTGGCCACCCTTGACCTCTTTCCCTCACCTCCCCCACCCCGTCAGTCTCCTAGGGCCCAACTCTCCTGGTCCCAACCTAGCACCTCAGCCACAACAACGGCAGGAACAGTGGTGCCAGTAGTCACCGGATTCTGGAGTGCACCAGGCAGCAGGGCAGCCAGTGTGGCAAGGAGCCACAGCACGGACAGTCCCCCACCTGTCAAGCATCAAAAGTTGGGCAGTGCCCGGCGGGAGAGGGAGAAGACAACAGCCACCAAAGCCTCTCCCAGGGGTACAGGTGGGAGTGTGGAGTCAGCTGCAACATCTTCCAAGGTGGTGAAGGGGCACAAGAAAACCGGCAAGTCTGGGAAGATCAGCATTGCGGAGAAGACCGCCATCAGACCCCCTGCCCAGGAGCCACCAACAGCAGCCCCGCTGCCCCGGACAGGAACGCCAGCAGCAGCCCCGCTGCCCAGGAGGCGACCGCCAGCAGCCCCACTGCCCCAGACAGGAGCGCCAGCAGCAGCCCCACTGCCCAGGAGGCGACCACCAGCAGCCCCGCTGCCCAAGACAGGACTGTCAGCAGCTGAACCGCTGTCAAAGACACCGCCGCAACAAGCTCCACTGCCAAAGACACCGCCACCACAAGCACCGCTACCAAGGACACCACCACCACAAGCACCGCGGCCAAAGACACCGCCGCCACGAGCACCGATACCAAGGACACCGCCGCCACAAGCACCGCAGGCCCATGAGCGCCAAAAGCTCTGACGCTACTGAGGCCGCCACAAGCAGGATGGAGCACTCTAGGCACAAGGCCCCCTCCAGAACCAGTGGAGAAAAACATCCACTACCTCTGTCCCTGGCAGGTGAAGCACTCTGGGCACAAGGCCCCCTCCAGAACCAGTGGAGAAATGCATCCACTACCTCTGTCCTTGGCAGGATGAAGCACTCTGGTCACAAGGCCCCCTCCAAAACCAGTGGAGACTGTTATCCACTTGAGAGACTGTGGCTTTGCATTCCCCAGGATTGAACAGTGGGCAAACCACTCACTGTAGGGACTTGAGAGACTGTGGCTTTGCACTCCATAGGATAGAACAGTGGGCAACCCACCCACTGTAGAGACTTGAGAGACTGTGGCTTTGCACTCCCCAGGATTGAACAGTGGGCAAACCACCCACTGTAGGCACTTCAGAGACTGTGGCTTTGCACTCCCCAGGATTGAACAGTGGGCATGGGGCCCCCTCGTGGATTTGGCGTCGTGCACTCAACCGGCTGAGGTGCCCACCCTTTCCCTTCCCCCTGAGGTGCCTGTTTTATTTCTATCTGATGCCCCTGCAGTGTTCTCTCCGTCTTGTTCGGGTATCTTGTGTGGGCCGCGCCCATGTATCGTGGGCCCAGTGGTCCACGGACTTTAAGGGTGGAATACCTTGGATTAATATTATTGGTGTATATATTTGTAAATAGTGTATGTATATTATTTGAATACTGAATTTTAATATATTACAATTGTTCACCTCATTTCCTTTTGTCTTTGCATTCTTCCAGGGGAGTTGGGGGGTTTAACTGTAATGTATAAACATGTACTTGTGTGATGTTGTAGTAGTTGAGAGCGGGTGGGAGTGTTGCATGTGTGTGTCACTGTTTTTTCCCTCCCCCCTCCCCTGTGTCATAGGTGCAGTACTCACAATGGTCTTCGCCGCCGGCGTTCGTGATCCTGGTAGAGGAGCAAGAAGATAAAGGCTGGAAAAATGTAGAGCTCTGGTTCCATGGCGTCCTGGTTCCTCGTGGGGTGTGCAGAGGTGAGCATTTTCCCTTCGAAGTCCTGTTTCTGCTGTGATTTTATTCGTGGTGAATCTGCCCCGGAAAAGGTGGCGGATTGGTAGGTTGTAATTCTGTGGGCCGTACATTGTCCTCCGCCTGTCTGTTGGCAGTGACCGCCATGCTGTTTGTTTGTACCGGCGTGGTGGTCGGAGTGTTAAAGTGGCTGTCTTTGTTGGCGGTTTCCGCCACGGTCGTAATTCCATTTTTTTTAATGCCGGCCTGTGGCAGTCTTACTGCTGCTTTAACACCGACCGCCAGGGTTGTAATGACCCCCATAGTACCACTTTCCTGGGGAGGTACTAGTAAATTACATATGCCTATTAGGGATAAGCCAAGTTTGCCAAGATTTAAGGAGTGAGGACATGCATTATAGCACTGTTTAGCAGTGGTAGAATGTGCAGAGTCCTAAGGCCAGCAAAAAGAAGATCAGCAGAGAAATGGAACAGGAAAGCAAAATGTTTGGGGGAAGACCACCATAAGACTGATAGGTCTAACACTGCCCATTGCTTACTACTGGTTGTCTTCATTGTCACTCACTTTCGTTCTTTATTTTGGTCAGCGTTTGCAGGTTTCATTTCATCTTTGTCTGTTTGTACCTCTAGCTGAACATGGGCACTGTCCCTTTTCTTTGCCAAGAGTTTTTCAACTACTCACATGTTTGGAGCTACTTTTTTCTTTTGATTTCATAACTCCATCGAAGTGCAGGTGCTTGCAGGCTGTCTCTCCCCCACGAGCCCCCACCCTCAATGTCACTTTTTGCCCCATCATTGTTGCTTGCCCTGCCCCTCCTGTGTTGTTGCTTGCCCCATCATTGCTTGCATCATCCCCCTCCCATGTTATGTTGCTTGCCCTGTCCCACAGCACCCCTCTTGCCCTGAGATGTTTGCCCTGCTCTCATTTTGCTTTGTATTGCTCGCCCTGTTCCCATGCCCCTCCAGTGTTGTGTTGCTTGACCTGCCCCCCTGACCATCTCCTACATTGTGTTCCTTGCACTGTACTCCTGCTCCCTCCTGTGTTGTGTTGATTGCTCTGGCCTCTGCCCAGATTGTGTTGCTTGCCCCACCCCTCCCGCCAGAAAAAAAGGAGCTATGACATTTCCAGAACGGACCGCACAACAGCATTTGTATTTCCTAACTTTCAGGTATGTTGCACAAAAGACGTACTATGCTGCTGTACAACATGCCTAAAAGACATCAACTAAGCCAATAGCTCTCACATAGATGAGACCTCTTGACTTTGCCAATGCTTGGTACTTGTGATTTCAGTAAAGCCTCTGGTGCAATGTTTCGGATAAGCTCTTTTTCTTCTTTTTGCCTTTTGTCTCTCCTGTCCCCACCCTGCAGACTTAATGTCCGTGTGCTTACTGTCTTTTTTTGTCTTTTTCATGTTCTCATTTCATGACACCTCCATTCTCTTGTTTAGTTACTGGTTCTCTAGTAGTATGTTGTTTCTATACTCTAGCACTCTCATCTATATTTATCCTATCTGCTCTTGCCGTCATGTCATAGTTCGTTTCAGACTGCTAGTACTTATTGTCTTGTCTCAAGCATATGGACCACTCCATCTGACATTTGCTGACCTCCTATTCATGTCTCATGCCTCTTTGTGACTGTCCCACCCTGTGTATCTCCTCCCGGCCTGCTCCCTGCTCTGCTTCTATTTCCCCTCCACTTGTTCAGTGGTCTGTGTGCTGAAAACCTCCTCACTACTCTCTGTTGGCTCCCTGCCTCTCCTATCTCCTATTGGTTTAAACATGTTCATTGATGAATCTCTGACCCTTGTTTATCTTTTCTTTGTGCTTCTGATTCTTTAAAACTCTCTCATACACTGCACCCTTGGAGGTGAACTCTTCCATATGGTTTCTGCTAGCTGGTTTCTGGGGCATGTCATACAAAGGGTAAATGCTCAGAATAGTGGCAGATGGTGAACTTTGAGATGAAACATGAGAGGAAATCCTCAATCTGCCTATATGAGCATAGTGAGCAGGCAAAACAGTCCCAAAGGAAATTTGGGATGTTCTCCACCTAGTCCATTTGTTTTAAAATGTGGTAAAATTGTTCATTTTCCTCACAATTTTCTAATATATTGACCATAAAGTTATAGTGCTATAGGTAGCATATTGAAGCTTAGATATTGATGGGGGGCTTGTCAAGTAGAAGCGATTGATGTGATATATTTACAGAATAGTGTATTATATGGTGCATTTCTAGTCTGCCAGTTAGAAATTGTTCATTCCTGCTATATTCTGTTCCAGGTTGCAGCTCTGTTGAATGTTATACTTGAATTAAATACTGAAACACCAACCCTGCATGCATTGCCATATTGACTTAAGAACAGTAGTGACATGTCTCTGCCACCTGCGTTAGTTTATTGGACTTCAACTGACTACTTTTGTAATTCATTATGAGTATACATAGCCCAGTCTTTGAAGTATAATAAAAGCATGTCCCCGCTGCTGTGGAGTCAGACTGCTCTTAGAATACACTACTGTCCAAGTAGGTGCATGATATAAATTGTGCCCATGACACACTAGGGTCGCCGCAGATGACAGGCAAGATTATGATTTCAACTGATTTAGATTTAGAAAGCCAAGTCTAGGAAGTAGAAGAGGCACAGACAACAAGAAAAGCAGACAAACATAGACAGAGGTGCACAAAGAGAGACAGATTGAGAGAGAGAGCTAAAGTGAGAGACTTACAAACATAGATAAGAGATGGAGATAGACTGACAGACAGATGTGGATAGAACAGTACATACATATTTATACACAGATAGATACATATAGAGACAGAGATAAATTGAGTCTAACAGAGATAGAGTCAGTTAGATAGAGAGAGTGCATGAGATACATGCATGGATAAAGATAGGTAGATTCAAAGGAGAGTGAATTAAAGGTGAACTCAGTTCAGAGTGACAATGCTCTCTCTTTCACCTGTCCTTTTGGGTTTCTGTCATCCCCTATCTCTAGTTCTTCCTCTTTCTCAATAGTGCTATGTCTCTCCCTGTCTTTCTTTGCCACTCTCTGCCTTTGTATTGCTCTCTCCCTGCATGGAAGTAATTTAGGGGTAATCAGTGGTCACGGCTTCAACGTCTGCCTTGCTCTCTGCTACCCGTGGTACTTCCTTAGCGACTCCTGGTTTCAGAGGTGGCCAAAGTAGTCCCAAGAAAGAAGGTAAAGTCTCCTGATGAGCACTGTTTACGTTTTGCTGTTTCCACTAGGGTCTAAATCTTTAAAATAAGTAAATTCAACAGTGGACGGTGACTCTTCTGGTTAAACAAACAATATGCATTGATGAACAACGTATTTATTGTGAATGCATGAAAACTCTTGTTAGAACCATGCCTTCACCTTTGTGCTTAGAGTCAAGTCATTATAAATACAAACATTTCAGCAATTGTAGGAATACTGTAACCCAATAACATTTGTGTTCTATAGCAGTGGTTCCCAACCTGTGGTCCCGGGACCCCTGGGGGTCCGCGAAGCCTTCTCAGGGGGTCCACAACTGCTCAGAAAATTAAATAATATGAACAGTTTAGGTCCCCATTGAGTCATTGGGGGGGGGTCCCCAGATTCCAATAATGATTCATTGGGGGTCCCCGGGTTCCAGTAAGGAAAAAATGGGGGTCCACAGAAGTCAAAAGGTTGGGAACCACTGTTCTATAGCACAATATCCAACAGTTCAAAAGAAAATAAATATGTAAAGTTTCCATTGCACATCATGTCACCATCCTAATTAGAATACAGTCATATAAAAATAAACGTATTTGTTAGCAACTGCTGTTGCATACTAATTGTGAACTTAATATGGGGTTCTTAACATCAGGGGCAAAGGTCATATGACATCACTTAGTATGATGCAACTCAATCAATCAATCAATCACTGCATTTGTAAAGCGCGCTACATACCCGCAAGGGTCTCAAGGCGCTGGGGAGGGGGGGTGCTACTGGTCGAAGAGCCAGGTTTTGAGGAGTCTTCTGAAGGCCAGCAGGTCCTGGGTCTGTCGTAGGATGGTCGGGAGAGTGTTCCAGTTCTTGGCGGCGAGGTAGGAGAAGGATCTGCCGCCGGCGGTGGTTTTTCAGATGTGGGGGACTGTGGCGAGGGCGAGGTTGGCTGAGCGGAGGCTTCGGGTGGGGGTGTGGAAGCTGAGTCGGTTGTTGAGGTAGGTGGGTCCGGTGTTGTGCAGTGCTTTGTGTGCGTGGATCAGGAGCTTGAAGGTGATCCTTTTGTTGATGGGGAGCCAGTGCAGGCCTCTCAGGTGGAGTGTGATGTGGCTGCGGCGGGGGACATCGAGGATGAGTCGGGCCGAGGCGTTCTGGATGCGTTGGAGTCATCTCAGGAGCTTGTTTGTAGTTCCTGAGTAGAGGGCGTTCCCGTAGTCGAGTCTGTTGGTGATGAGGGCCTGGGTAACGGTTTTTCTCGTGTCGAGGGGGATCCATTTGAAGATCCTGCGGAGCATACGGAGGGTGTTGAAGCAGGACGCGGAGACGGCGTTGACTTGCCTGGTCATGGAGAGAGTGGAGTCGAGGATGACCCCCAGGTTGCGTGCGTGGTCCGTGGGTTCCGGGGCTGTGCCTAGTGACGTGGGCCACCAAGAGTCGTCCCAGGCTGATGGGGTGGGTCCGAGAATGAGGACCTCCGTCTTGTCTGAGTTCAGCTTCAGTCTGCTGTCCTTCATCCAGTCGGCTATGGCCTTCATTCCTCAGTGGAGGTTAGCTTTGGCGGTGTCGGGATCTTCGGTGAGGGATATGATCAGCTGGGTGTCGTCGGCGTAGGAGATGATGTTGAGGTTGTGTTGTCGTGCGACGTGGGCGAGGGGGGCCATGTAGATATTGAACAGTGTCGGGCTGAGGGAGGATCGCTGTGGGACGCCGCAGATGATCTCAGTGGTTTTGGAGCGGAAGGGTGGGAGGCGGACGCTCTGGGTTCTGCCGGAGAGGAAGGATGTGGTCCAGGCCAGGGCCTTCTCTTGGATACCGGCGTCATGGAGGCGTGCTGATAGGGTGTGGTGGCAGACTGTGTCAAAGGCTGCTGATAGGTCCAGGAGGATGAGGGCAGCTGTTTCTCCTTTGTCCATCAGGGTCCGGATGTCGTCAGTGGCGGCGATGAGGGCGGTCTCGGTGCTGTGGTTACTGCGAAAACCAGATTGGGACGGGTCCAGGATGTTGTTGACTTCGAGGTAGCCTGTCAGCTGTTTGTTGACAATCTTCTCGGTCACTTTTGCCGGGAAAGGGAGCAGGGAGATGGGACGGAAGTTCTTGAGGTCCTTGGGGTCCGCCTTGGGCTTCTTCAGAATGGCGTTGATCTCGGCGTGCTTCCAGCTTTCTGGGAAGGTTGCTGTCTCGAAGGAACAGTTGATTGTTTTCCGGAGGTGGGGCGCGATGGCTGCGCTGGCTTTGTTGAAGACGTGGTGAGGGCAGGGGTCCGATGGGAATCCGGAGTGGATGGAGTTCATGGTTTTGATGGTGTCTTCGTCGCTGACGCTGGACCAGACGGTCAGGTGACTGGTGCGAGTGGTAGTCGCAGGGGTGGTGGACTCGGTGGTGGGTGAGGGGGGGTCGGGGTTGAAGCTGTCGTGGATGTCGGTGATCTTGCGATGGAAGAAGGTGGCCAGGGAGTCGCACAGGTCTTGAGATGGCGGGATGTCGTTGGTGATGGAGCTGGGGTTGGAGAGTTCTTTCACGATGCTGAAGAGCTCTTTGGTTTTGTGTGCGTTGTTGTCTAGGCGGTCCTTGAAGGCGGTCTTCTTGGCGGTCCTGATGAGTTGGTGATGTCTGCGGGTGGCGCTCTTGAGGGCTGTGTGGTTGTCTGGTGTTCGGTCGTGGAGCCATTTCTTCTCCAGCTTCCGACAGGTGTGCTTGGAGATCCGGAGGTCCTCGGTGAACCAGGCGGCTTTCTTGTTGGTGTGGTTGGTTGTAAAGGTCTTGAGAGGGGCGAGGGTGTTGGCGCAGTCGTTGATCCACTGTGTGAGGTTGGTCGCGGCACTGTCTGGGTCGGTGGGGTCGGTGGGTGGTCTCAGGGCGAGGGCGGTAGTCAGTTGGTCCCCGGTGACCTTGCCCCAGCAGCGGCGTGGTAGCTGTTGGGTGCGGTGGTGTGTGGTGGGTTTTCTGAAGGTGAAGTGGACGCATCTGTGGTCGGTCCAGTGTGGTTCGGTGGTGTGGTTGAAGGAGACGTGGGGGATTGCGGAGAAGATGGGGTCAAGCGTGTGTTCAGCGGCGTGAGTGGGTGTCGTTACTAGCTGTTTGAGTCCGAGGTTGGCGAGGTTGTCGATCAGGGCGGTGGAGTTGGCGTTGTTGTTGTTCTCGAGGTGGAAGTTCAGGTCCCCGAGGAGGAGGTAGTCCGTGGAAGCGAGGGCGTGGGTGCTGATGAGGTCAGCAATGTTGTCACTGAACTGTGGGTGGGGTCCGGGAGGTCTGTAGATGAGAGTTCCTCTGAGGGTGGTGTTGGGGTCGGTGTGGATCTGGAAGTGCATGTGCTCAGCAGTGGTGAGGGTGTCATTGGTGTTCGTTGAGATTTTGATGGAGTCTTTGTGGATGATGGCGATTCCTCCTCCCACTCCGTTGGTGCGGTCTCTGCGGGAGATCTTGTAGCCCTGTGGGATGGCTATGGCAATGTCTGGTGCTGAGGTGGCGTTCAGCCAGGTCTCCGTCAGGAAGGCAACGTCAGGGGCAGTGGAGTCTAGGAGGTCCCAAAGTTCGATGGCGTGCTTGCGAGCGGAGCGGGTGTTGAGGAGGATGCAGCGGAGGTGGTTGGGTTCTCTGGCTGGTGGTGTGGAGGGTTGGATGCTGGTGAATCTACAGTTCCGGCAGGTGAAAGGCCCCTGGGTGCGTTTCGGGGTGGCCCGGTAGCAGGGGTGGTCTCGTCTGGTGTTGAGTGCGTGGAGGGTGCTTGCGTCGTAGTGCAGTCTGGCGTTGCGGGGGGTGCGGGTTCCAGGGGTTCTGGTGCTGGGTGCGGTCCAGGCGCGGACGGGCGCAGACGGGCTTGCCTTAGGCTTGCCTTCGGCGCGCCAGCGGCGCGCCCGCTGCGCGTGTCCGATGCGCACCCGCTTCGCGGCCTCCATATGAGGGCAGAGGGAGGGAGGAGCAGCTGGGAGGTGGGAGCGGGGCGGCCAATGGGAGTGAAGGGAGCGGGGCAGCAGGGGCTCAGCAGCAAGGGAAAAACCTGGGGAAAAACCCAGGGGAAAACTTGGGGAAAAAACGGCGGGAAAAGACGGCGGGAGAGGGACAACAGAGCACAGGGGTACAGAAAACAAAACACAGGGGCACAGAATGGAAAAAACAAGTGGAACAGAAGCACAAGCTCAGGGGAATAGAACAAGGGAGTGAGTAGTTAGGCGGCAAAAGTGGCAACGGAGGTTCAACCCACAGGGGGCTGCGTGGCAGATGGGGGGAGTGACCTGCCTGGTGACAGGGTCGAAGGTCGCTCTCTACCACCGCTTCGCGGCCTCCATATGAGGGCAGAGGGAGGGAGGAGCAGCTGGGAGGTGAGAGTGGGGCAGCCAATGGGAGTGAAGGGGGCGGGGCAGCAGGGGCTCAGCAGCAAGGGAAAAACCCAGGGAAAAACCCAGGGGAAAACCTGTGGAAAAAACAGCGGGAAAAGACGGCGGGAGAGGGACAACAGAGCACAGGGGTACAGAAAGCAAAACACAGGGGCACAGAATGGAAAAAAACAAGTGGCACAGAAGCACAAGCTCAGGGGAATAGAAAAAGGGAGCGAGTAGTTAGGCGGCAAAAGTGGCAACGGAGGTTCAACCCACAGGGGGCTGCGTGGCAGATGGGGGGAGCGACCTGCCTGGTGACAGGGTCGAAGGTCGCTCCAAGGGTTGCAGAGCTGATACTGCACATGGACAATGGCCCGAGCGGTGCACAGCTTCACACCTCACTCAGGAAATCCTCCTACAGGGCTCTCCATCATCATCATCAGGTGGCTCTTATCCCCAACTGAGGTCAAACGATGTGGGATGTCACTTTCACTGCCACTAGCATTTTGGTGAATTGACGTCCATGTTTCTTTGCCTTTATCAGTCCCTTTACCTCTCTATCTGTCGCTCTCTGTCTTTCACTTTCTGAATCTCCATATTTCACTCTCTTTCTCTTGGTGTTTCTAGCTCAGCCTTTGTACTACTCTGCCTTCCCTGTCCTTAAGTTTTTCTTTTTATCGCTCCCTCTCTATATCTAGCTCTCTTGACTTTGCCTTTCAAGGCGCTATGGCTTTGACTTCTGTCTGTCCTATTTTTCATTCTCTTGCCATCAGTTCATCTTTCTCCCTTCTTCCATGTGTCACACTACTCTCCCTATTATTGTTCTTTACTTTCTCTCACAATCTCTCCTCATTTTTCTCTGACGTTATTTGTCTCTCTTGTTTTTCTCTGCCTGTTTTTCTCTCTTCTGTCTCTTTTCCTGCCTCCCTGCCATGGTCCTTTCTTAAGGCCTCATTACGAGGCTAGCTGTCTTGAGACACCAGGCGGTCTGACCACCACAAAAAGATGCTGACGGTCGGACCGCCACCACTAGGAACAAGGTTCCTGCTGGGGTGGCAGCGGTTGGAGTCGTGCTCACCACAGCTGCGCTGAGTTCAGTGCTGCCGTGCTGATCAGGAGTCCAGTTTCCACCAGCCTTTTCATGGAAGGGACCCTGCCATGATAATGCTTGCGGAAACCCAGTGTCGGAGGCCCCCCTACCAAGCACCCTCGGAATGCACACTGCCTGCTATGGCAGACAGCTTGTATTCCAAGGATGCTGGGAATACCATCTGTGCAACGACATTGGCCTTGGCTCCATAGGAAGCCGAAGCTAATGCCACCACACCGTTTACACAGGGCTGAATGGTAGAAACCAATGATTTCAGAGGATTCTACCAGTCAGCTCAGGGGAAATCTTGTAATCAGCCTGGTGGGGAGACCGCCAGCTCCATGGCGGTCTCCTCTCCATGGGCATGATAGACCAACGGTCGGTTCGCCAGCCTCATAATGAGGCCCTTAAGGCGATATTTATACTTTTTGATGCAAAACTGCGCAAACTCAGTTTTGCATCAAAAAAGTTAATGCGGGTTAAAACCATTTCTTAGCTCCACCCGTGCATCAAATTTATACTTTGACACACGGTGGAGCAAAGCACGGGTTAGAGTCATTTTTTTTACTCTAACCATTGCGCTGCGTCGTAAAGCAAAATGACGTTAACGCAGGGAAAATGACTCTAATCCGGTTTGCGACGTCGCAAACCGGATATGCACCATTTTCCAACACAGTAGAGTCAAAAAGCAATGCAAACGCAGCAAACTGTGTTAAGGAGCCCCAAAATGTATCCCAGAAGCCAGGAGAGACCACAGGGAGACCACAATCTACCAGGAACCAGCCAGGAGGACACAGACAAGACCCAGGGGAGAGACATGAAGAAAAGGAAGTGTTGTTTCAGTGCATAGGAGCATGAAATACTGGTCAGAAAGGTGACGGAGCACCAGCATCAACTTTTCATCACCTCAAAATTGCCAATTGGGAGGAGAAACAGTGTGGCAGAGGTCTGGAGAACTGTCACGGAGTGCAAGAAACGCTGACATGACTGCAAGTGCAGGACGAAGGAAAAAATGGCAAGGAAGGCAGCACTGCAGACGGGAGGTGGGAGTCCAGCACCGCAGGAGGCCCCGGACGAGATGTAGGAGATGGTGGCAGCTGTCATCCCAGAGGAGATCGTCACAGGAATCTCAGAACAGCGCAGACTACCAGGAAACAACACATATGCAGGGTAAGTTGCATGGGGGACAAAAATGCCTAAATGTTAACTGCGAGCAGGGTGAGGTACATACCTACTACACAATGTATGTCAGCCATGGAAATCAGGCAGTGGAAAGGGCAAAGGGGCACGACACGGGTGCATGGGCTGTGCAGGGGAATCCATGGAACAGCACAGCACAACAACAACAACTTTTGCATGGGGGTACTCTGCCATTCCAAGGCTGTTGGAAAGGCAAAGCCAGTCCAGGAGGGTAGGGTAGAACGTAAAACTGGGCTGTTGTCACAGGACAGCTGGTATTGTCAGAACGTGAACTAGGGGACAATGCCCAGTCTCAGGCCATTTACTGAAGCAGCATTTTCCGTTGACAACAGTTGCCACTACCACCTGTGCTGTGTGTGCTGGTCAAGTAGGAAATGGCAGTTAGGTGCCCAGGGAACAAACACAACCAAATAGAGGGTTCAGGATGACGACGTGATCTGTCCCCTCCAATTCCTAATAAAGAGTAAATCCTGTCAAATGTTCATGTCTATAGGCGCAATAAACATAATGAATTGTTACTTACATTATGAAGTACACAGCAGTAATGTCATACCCATGCTGCCCATTCCAGGGTCTACCCCATGCCTGTGTTACAATACCTGCAATGCCAACTTGCAACATCTCAACTGTCGTACAGCTAAGACAACAGCATTGATGGGGAGGACCCGCACAGTCATAAGAGGAAATGGAACACTTCCAGGCCCATCAGTGCAATCCAATGTAGCACACATTGGCAAACATCAACATGACACACTATCAATTCTGATACCTGTATCCTGTCATGCCAATGCAATACATGGTATGTGCTAGGTCTCAGCAACGCATAGGTGTATATGAAATTTCATAGACTGGGTCAATCCCATATTGTTATGTGTGGTGCAAGTGGCATCAGAACACCCACAGGCATTGCAAGGCTGCACCATGCTAATAAGAGTAGAGGAAGGGGTGAGTAGGACAAGAAGGTGGCAAGACACAATTTGGACACAACCTACACCTAGAGGATGTGACACAGACAATTCCCCAAACTGCCCACATTACATGGGACATGCAAGTGGGGCATAGGCCTGTGAGAATGCCAATATTAATGACAACAAAAATAAACAGGAACCAAGATTACAATGTTCCACTAATAGGAAGTCAGTGACGTCACATTACAACTGGCACAACACAGACACACTAATTGTACAATATCTCATTGCAGAAGATGATGGATCTCCTATGGATATACCTGTCCTGGAATACCCTGATGACATGGATGATGAGCTGACAACTATTAGCCAGGAAACCCTCCAAGATGTCCTGGGAACCCTCCAGACCCCACCTTCAGTCACAAGGAGGAGCACAGATTTAGCATCCATCACAGAGGACCCACCCATCACCCCAATAGTATGACCTGCCAGCTCAAACACAGCTGAGGACTCTGATGACACTGACACCACCTTTGAGAGGGCAGTAGTGGGAGTACAGCGGGAACTGGCCAAGGAGGTGCGGGTGGGGATGCAAAATATGGCAGCCAGCCTTGAGAGGATGCACATATGCATGATGACATCCGCAGAACAGTCAGCAGCCATGCAAGTCCAACAATCCCTATTGCAAGGACTACAACAGTGTGTGAGGGACTTCACCACAGCAGTTAGGGAGTTGCCACAACACCTGGTATCCCAAACATTTCACTGCGTGCATGACTACAATCATGACCCCCTCAGGGCCGACCTGGCTGCCTACCACAGCGATGTAGCTGCTATACTCAACAACCAGCAGCTCCTCCTTGTTGCAGTTATGCCCTTAAAAGCCCCACAGTTGGCATCTACCGGGAATTCAGAGTCCACTTCTTCAAACACTGAAGTGTGTGTTGCCCCCTCAAACCCACCACCACCAAGGGCAGAGGAGACTACACACACATCAGAAGATGAAGAAGTGGAACAGATCACCTTCAGCCGTAGGAGTACCCGGTAGCACCAGTCCATGCCACATGGGCAGTGATTTTCATATGTCCTGTGCTTGATAACATGCCAGTCTTGCTACAGTTGGTAACATGCACTGTTCTCCAACACTCTGTTTACCTTACCACTATGGACTGCAATTGTCTCTCACTGCCTAATTGGCAATTCATGCTCCTCTGCACAGAATGACACAGCATGTCCCTCACTATTGCACTTGTGGTGCGTCACAATAGAAGGCGTCACACTAATGGACTTACAATCCTGGACTATTTAAATATTGCATATCAGCACTTTAAAATAACCTACACAACTACTTTGTCTCTGTGTAATGTGACACATCAACTGTGCAGGAGATTTGTGATGCGTGTAACATGTCAATGGCCACAGAATGTCAATCTAATAGTGTAGGAAGAATGTGGGCTGATATCTATGCACAAGGGTCTGGATTTTATCATCATCTGTGCTGCTTTTGGCTTATTTCTGGAGTTACAGCATCACAAACAGTATAATGCTGTGTAGAAATGTATATGTCAGGCCCAATGTATCTACAAGATGAAACTCAATGCTGCCCACATCCCCTACAAGACAATCATTATGTATGTGATATATGACTCTAAAATGTCATCCCACATGCACACCATACAGCAGGAATGGATTTGTACGAGTGTTTGGACATTAACGTCACCTGGGAGTACACTGTAATAAATCATAGGTGTGATTTATGTATACTGAACTTCATACAATTATGACACCACTCAGTTTATCAGAGTTCACATGAACTTCAAGCTGCAGGTAGAGGTCATACAGTGCCCAAGATTCCAACACAGGACTCAAATGATGATGGATTTAAAATCACACCAACCTTCACAATACATTGGGAACCATAGTTACCTTGAGTGGTGGGTCCAATGGATGGCAGATGCATAGAGAAGTAGCTTTGTTGTAGCTGCCAATGTGACAGCTCATTTGGAAGTGGGAATAACTATGTCAAGAATGGGATGTGGATGCAGGATAGAACGCACAGGCAACCACAAATTTGACACTGTACACTCATGCAAAGCCCTGATACCCAAGAATATGAGACATACTGTAAAGGAGTACATCAAACTTTATTACACATGTATGAAAGGAAACGTAAACTATGTCAAAAACCTAAACTAACCTAACCTATCCCAACTATACATTACCCACAACTGGCCCTACCTACCCTAAGCTAAACATACTTACCACATGTAACTAAACAACCCCCACCCCCCCTTATATGAAGGGACACGTGCAGGACAACACATACTAACCTAAACACATACTAACTAATCCTAAACAAATATATATATATATTTTAAATACACATAAACCCCAACATCAAACCCCACCCCCACCCACAAAATAATATAACTCCCCCAACCCACTTATCCTAACTAAACTAACATCCTACTCTAACCTATCACTAAGCCCCCTAAACCCAATAAAAAACAGTGTGAGGAAAGAGGAGGGAGGGGTGGAAATTAAGGGTGAGGAACAATCAACTTGAAGATTTGCCCTCCTCATTATTTCTTTTATCGAACGCAGTCTCCTGCTGGTGCGGGCCACCTCCCGCTGTAGACTGTCCATGCACCGCAACATACGTTGCATGTCACGTTGGAGATTGCAGAAAGCTGCCACGTTAATTACTTCAGCTGTGGTGGTCTGAGTAGCACTTGATGTTGCAGGTGCTGGTGCCGTGCTTGGAGGTGGTGGTGAAGATGGTGCTGAGGTTGGGCCTTGTGCTGATGAGGTTGAGGGACCAGCTGGAGTGGCTGTCATTCCAGTGTCCACTGTACTTGGAGTTGGTGTGGTGGCAGCTGTTGTGACCAATGCTGTCCCCCCCCTTGGCTAAAAGCCCTCCATGCCCCTGTGGCTCTCTCATGACGATACCGCCTAGCCATCATACCGTACCCAGCCTCCACATCGAGGATGTGTCTGTACCGCACTGCCCGCTGATGAAATTCAAAGATCTCTTGTGCATTCATGTGGGCTTCTGTAAAAATAGAGACAGGCAAACATTAGTGACATCATTGTGTTATACATATACAGATGATAATCTAACACTTCCTAACAAATAGCACATGCAGTCCAAATCACAGTACAGATGATAGAATGTCCCTGAGGAATGACATGCCAACGCAGCCTATCCATCAACTATCTTAATTAACTGATCTGTGCATATATGTAGTGCTATTGGTCACATAACAAATGAAGCAAGTACTCAACATGTGACAGGCCAACTAATCCCTATCTTCTGGATCATATTCAAGGCACACAGGACCTGTGATTTGTTTATGGAACTGGCAGGATGGTATGCAGTTGGTAATCATAAGGGGGCATTGTAGTTTGGCATACATGAATGCTTGAATTGAATATATGTCGTCTACACTGTGACCAGCACACCTAGCTACATATATTTTCTCCCCTTAGCCCTGTACCTCAGGGGGTATGGACATGCAATACATATTTTCAAACATCAAGGACAACCACAAAGCTTTGTCTAGCTGTACATGGTTTTAGTCAGTGTACCACAGGTAAGGAGGCTTACCAACTAGGATTGAGCCAACCATTCGACAATCACATCTACATTCATGTTTCTATTTGTCGACAACCACTAACATCAGATCTCACTGACACATTTCCTAAATCAACCACATTGATGCAAGCACCCATGTGGCCATGTCCTGCATGCACGCCATGACATATCACTCAAGTGCCACGTAATGGAGTACATCTTGTGGAGCTAGATGCTGTGGGACAGTCACCCATACAGTCCTACATGTTCATTACTTAACAGGGATGAGCACGTTTTTGTGTAAAACTGATGCATCACTGTTTTGTGTGAATTAGGGTATGACTTGCTGACTAAATTATGACACTGGCCACCTCCAAATCAATTTTTGGCATACATGTGGCTACAAATCACCTTGTTCACCTGCCCATGCCTATTGCACAGCACTCGACTCCCAATATATGTCTCTCTACCAGTGAATGTCTAATTCTTCCATGGAACACTATGTCAACCTCCTGTCAAGTCACATATCAGATCATGTGCTAGCTCATCATATCTTGCAATGAGTCCAACACACAGGAGTCAATCACGCAACAACTGCAAACACAACACAGGACAAACATTTTCACACTTACTGGATACATCTTGGTCCTCGAATCGAACCACTTCACCTACGGTGTAGTGGGCTGGTCACCTGTAAAACATGGAAGGGTGATATTTGCTCAAAGTCTGCTCACTGTACAAAAGCTGGATCAACAAATCACTGAGTGTGACATTGTATATGATAGAGCTGCACATCAGGCATGTAGACTCCCCAAAAGACATACCACTGCAAAAATGCATTGACACTGTCACTCCAGTGAGTGATAGACACACATATGCACATATGCACTGGCCCTAACAATCATGTGGTGCCAAACATGATTACTCAGTTTTGTGGATAATACATTCCAGATGGTACTCCATTTCATCTTTTGTAATTGGGAGACACATGCAATGCCACATTCCTGGTGCACTACAATACCAGTGACTCAGGTATTGTGGTTTGTGCATCAAGGGACAATGAGTAACTGTGTGATGGACATGTAGGTTGATTTCCTTTCATAAATTATTGTGCTTCAGTGGTCCATTATAGGTGTGCCAGTGTTGTATGTAGGTTATATATGCCACATTGGCAGTGTACCCTAAGCCTTATATGCCCCCTATGACAACATGATGCCAGGGATCTTGTGTGTTAAATGATAACAATGTTACGCTAAACATGGATTGGCCACTTTTCTGTTTCAAAACTGCAAAATTATGTATGCTGACAGTGTCTTAGTTGATCATCGTTGACAGAGTGCATGGGCACAGGTGTGGTCATTGCACCTTAAATGTGTCATTCTGGGCCATGTGTACCTATATCAGGTGTTGTGAATCACACATTGCCAGATTCATCAACTTACAATTAGCAAGTTGGGTGATCAGAAGTAGTACACCCGAACTGACACTGTTTGCTAATAAAAAACAGGGTAGCAAATGTCCTGCTTCTGCAATCATGATGCAGTAGGTCTCTATTTGGAAACACCTTGGGAAGGGTGGCACTCACAGGAATGCTGGTCTGTGACTGCCTTCATACTGAGAAGTTTACTTTTGTAGAAATGCTGCTACATTTCAGCAGGGGTGTACCGAAAGTAATTTAACAACCTATTTCTTCACTAAAATAGGATCATGGAAGCAGTCAGTGGTCCCTTGCACAACATCATGCTCAAAAATAGTTTGTGACCATGCATTCACAAAGAGCAGGGAAGCCATGCTGACCCTTTCACTTTAGAAAATGGGTTGGCACCTAAGTGACACAGATGGTAACTGCAATAGCTCAGTCCCGGCAACTGAGCAAAAAATGTAATTGGGCCCTGCTACTCAATGAGAGGATTTCAACACCTACTCCGAAATGCCACGAGATGACCATTTTTGTGATAATGCAATCTGGTAGCATAATGGCCCATTTGGGTTTGGTCATGTGAATGAGTATTTGTCCTGACTTAAACACACAGAAACAGTGAACTTAGGCCCAGATGTGTAATTTATTTTGTGTCGCATTTGCTTCATTTGTTGGTGCAACAGCTGCGCAAATTAGCAAAATTAATTTGAATGTAACAAGTGTGCGCTACTATTGCGTCCAGAAATTCCGCATATGCAGTGCAAAGAAAGTAGAAATACGGGCCTTAGATAATGGTGAAGGTTATGAAGAGCTTCGTACATATGGCCCTGAATACTGTTCGGACATGGTTCCACAAAACTGTGGACTGCATGGTTTCTATGTATTACCATGTATAATACATCCCATTCCCGGTACACTCACAGTTTGTTCAACTAGCATTCCACATGTCCACAAACATTGCATGTAGCATGTCACAACATCTGCTACTGTCACTCCAGAGCATTGTACTCTACACATTAGTCAATTTGGTACTAACCAACAGGGCCACCAATCACCACACCCAGGTGGTCCAGCAATCCTGCTCTTGGGCCACCGGGTCAGCCCAGCGATGCTTCAGCTGGTGATCATTATGCTGGCTGTAGAAAATGTGACTCAGGTGGAACAGCACCCTTTCCCACCTCAGCCATCTTGCCTCCGTGTGATACCCCTGTATCACACGGCCCCCAGCCTCCAAAATCAGGGGGAGGAAGTGGCACACCAGCCACACAAATGCCCCTAGCTCCTCCTCACCCATGCACCCCAGCCATGGCCTTCCTGACATCACACCAAAACAATAATTCAAAAGTAAATAAGGAAAAACAGGGAAAGGAGGTCGAAAAAGGAAACTTATCTAACCCAAAGACAGCCCAAAACTACCCCAACTAATACTACCCACAAACAGACTCCCAACAGTACAAAGACAAATCTAAATACAATTAATGACACAAATACACTCACACAGGATACAAAAGATACTTTCCAAACACCAAAAGAAAATATATAGAGCACATAGGAGACAAAATCACAAAATCCACAGAGAGACAATCCAAAACACAGCCACACAGTCTAGAATAATCACAGACTGCAAAGTGAAAGTACACCCATTGTACAATTTCTGCAAACAGGATATCTTATTACATCACTTCCTGTCTTATTTGCGCCCCATTTTTTGTCTTGCGTGTACATTTTTGACGCTTACCGGGTTTGCGTCAATATTTTTTGACACGCTTACTTTAAAATCCCACGCATTCATGGATGAATACATTTTCAATGGATATCCGCATGCCTTGGGTGCGCTGGTGGAATTAACGCTAGGGACCAATTGATGTATACTGTGCCTGAGCGTAATTTTTTGATGCAATAGCATGATTTTTGACACATTTGCATCATTTTTTGATGCGTTTGTGTCAAAAATTCTGTCTTAAACTGTGTTTGCATCATTTTTCAAATTTTAACATGCCTGCAGCCTATAACTGGATAAAGACAGGATGGTATGACCTGCAGTGTGTGTTCTATTGTTTGGGCACATGTGACAGACCATACTCATGTTGTTGTGTAGGATTAGCTCTCTTAACTGATACAACAGCAGCACAAACTTTGGAAATTAAAATGGATTTTTCAAGTTTGCACAGGTGTTGCATCAATAGAGGACAGCAAGGCTACGCTACTAAAAAATGAACCATGGCATGTGTGTTTTGTGTGTGAATTGTCTATTAAAATTATTTGTGTCCCTCTGTGGAAACGGCATGCAAAACATTTGGCGTAATGTTCATGTATGAATGTGTTACAAATGGGTATAAACATCAGATGCCAATCAATGAGGTACATCAGTCATGAAATGTGTTTGTAACATCTGTTGCCTCTTATGCTGTGTGTACTTGCTTGACTTTGGGGACAATACATTTCCCATGACAAACTATACACAGGAAAGATCGAGGACGGCTGATGAGGGCTATGTCAGATATGTTACCCCTCACATCTGATGAAATGTTGGTTATCACTTCATGGTCACTTGTGTGTACACTACCCATGAGTCAGGCATTTGAACATGCTTGGTAGGTACAGTGTTTGTGACACAGAGTCTCAAATCCAATCATAACATTGTTATGTACACCACAGTTTGACTAATGTAAATGACCCATTGTCCTCCTGTGGCTGTGGTGGACCAGCAGACCATGCTGCATGTGTTCAAGTATTTCCAGTGGTGCATTGCACAAAAGTGTCCAGTTCAAGTGTGTGGCCATGTGTACCCTTTGTCAGTAGTAGCCTCCAGGGTGTAACAGTTGTGTGCAGGTCTAGTCAGGAGTCTGTGGAGCCAACCCTTGAATTAACTGAGTATCCCTCAAAGCAGATTTGACCTAAAGCCAAAGATCAGGTAACAGCATACAAGGGGATAGGGCAGCTATGGTACAGCAGAAATTTCAGAAGGGTGACGACAGAGCAACTTTGGTGTGGTCAGATACGTTATGGATCAGTAATAGACAGACAGGCAGGTTTCATCACTACATTTGTACACAGAGTAGGGCTCTGAAATTCCCACTGCAAAAGGGAACATCAGTGCCTTTGTGCTGATTAATTTCACAGCTTGTCACCACACAAGCCCATCAAAAGGTGGCAGCAGGAGTGAATCTGTGTCTGGACCGTCAGGGCACAAACATGTATTGTCGTTACATACACATTAACCCTTGTTTGTTGGGCTCGAGGCACAGTACCAAATCCAGGCATACAGCCATAGCACACTGTCACTGTTTAGCACTAATGAATGCATGCAAAACCAGACAAGGAATGGAGGCTGGATTTGCCCCTTTGAAAACATGTCCCAGAGCAAAATAAGATAAGAAAACAAATTAAACTATTCTATACATTTGAGGACTGATCGTAGATCTACCAGACACAATACCCCAAGAGGGAACAGAGGTGATGGAAACCAACTATGAGGCAAATGTAGCCACAGGGAACATCTCTGGTTAAAGCAAAGACTGGAACCAGTCTGGCTAACAGGATGCAGGCTCTGTCAGGAACAAACATGAACAAGGCAAATACACAGTGAGCAGAGTCTGACTGGAACAAGCAGGAACAACACTGTGGAAACAAAGAGCAGTGTCTGGTGTACTCTGCACTGTAACACAATCCCACAAGGGCTCTGGTACACAAATGAATTGTAATACAATGCACAACAAGGAGATTCAGGAAATGGCAGCTTCTAAGCAGTTCCAGGCAGCAGCAAGGGCAGGGCAGAGTCAAATGGCTAGGCTGCATAAGAGTGCTCACAGGTGTGTGCAGCTTCAGTCTCTCACAAGTCCTGAAGTTGAGGATCCAGTATAAGGGGCAAACTGGACCTTTCACATGGAAAGCAATGGAAAGCAGATTACAGGTCTTACTGACTACCAGGCAGTGCATTATGGGGCCTGAAGTCCATGCAGACTGATAAAGTAGAACTATGGCATGACATACTGAAGAGGGAAGCACACAGGAGTCAGAATGGGAATCTGGGTGACTGTAGATCATGATTCCCAGGGTACAGATAGTCCATTGACAGTGCTCCCTAGAGAAGGGTGGGCAGAGACTTAAACCATGGCAGTGTCAGGACTTATTACCTGGGATGGACTGTGCAGGGCATGTCTTGTGAGCATTGCTTGTCATTGCTTGTCATACCTGGGGCACTTGTGCTATCCATTTTCAGGTTTGATGCACTTCTTGTCACACATGCTCCTTGCAGAAATAGCTGATGTCACACTTACTGCTGGCAAGGGTCTGGGCATACGTTTCTGTTACCAATGCAATTTCACATTCACTGCCTCATGTATGATGCACTGTTTTACCTTATGATTGATGGTGTCTTAGTTGGGTGTCATATGTTGCAATGGACCATGTTGGCAACATGGATGTGTCTCATACCGGTGGTCCTATGAATTTGCCCTTCAAATGTGAAATAGACAGGATGTATTTCACAAAAACTGTGTGCGATGTTTACTGTACATTCATACCCATCAAATGTGATGTGGCATCTGAAGTATGCAAATTTGTCTTTCTGCAGTGTTCCATGAGGCAATTCTCTGATCATGATTCCTAGAGATCATGTGATGCATAAATAATTACCCAGAGCATGATTGAGGGATGAAGTGAGGTGTTTAATTCCATATCATTACAAAGTGGTGACAGTGACTATTGTTGGAAAACATTGCAGCTGTGTTAGGATGTTCACACTCATTTTCCCGGACAACATCCTCATCCTCCTCCTCTTGAGGCAGTTGTTGTTCAGTTTCATATAGGGGAATGTTCCTCCTAACACAAATGTTGTGCAGGATGGCACAGGTCAAAATGATCTTGCAAACCATTTCTGGGGCATATAGGAGGCTGTCCCCAGTGACGTCCAGGCACCTGAATCGGGACTTCAGAATACCAAAAGTCCGTTCAACTATGGTGCGTGTCCTACAATGTGCCTCATTATCGCGAAGGCTCTGCTGCTGTGCTTGGGTTGGCAAATGGAGTCATGATCCATGGCTGGATCCCATAACCCTGATCAGCTGAAAGAGAAAATGGGGGTAAGTATTTTGTTGTTGGTTGCACCGGGAATGTCACTTTGCATGGCAGCTGTTATCTTGTGTTGTCTGTGACTCATGTGTGTTTGTGGTAGTGTGTGGGATCCTAGGCTTCTGTGAGGTTCTTTCTGCATTGGGTTGTTTGACTAGCAAAACTGGTGTTTGGCTAATTGACCTGATATCTCTGGTATATTTAGAAACTTGCAGTTCACTGTGTATCTCCCATGCATTATGTATTGAGAAAGATGTGTCCGTGTGCATTCACTGGAGGTGACATGATACTTCCACAATAGATTCCACTGTGGTGTAACATGGTTGCACTACATGGCATGGACATCCCATCCAATTAGACATATGTAATTGCAGGTGAAATGCAACAGAGAGGCCCTTTGATTTGGCTAGGTGACAATGCACAACACGTCTCCATAAGTTGGCAGTACTGAAGTGTTCAGTATTGACAATGCACAATTATCCCATGTGTGACTAGTTCTATGCAAAGCTGTTTTTGTCCCCTCACCCAGTTGGCTCATGTGCAACCGTGCACCTACACTACTGAACTTGCTCCAGGTGAGCTGGCTAACTTGGTTGTGGGGGTGAAGGTTTTAGTGTAGGAAGGTCCTTCTCCCTGTACATCTATTACGTTAGCGGGCAATGTCACCCCAGGGGTGATGTGGGATCTTGGTACTGCCTCAATAATTCCATGTCACCTTCATTTGAGTCAGCATCATCATGCTATGTGTCTCATGGTGTTTGACCTGCAGCAACACACATTGCACACCCCTTACACATGGCGTATTGCTTGGAAGGGTGTGGGATTGACTGTGGCCTTATGTGGTAATGGATAGTTAATCTTCCATGTTGTATTACCAGTTAAGGCCATGTCATTGTCACTGTGTGGTTTTAAATTGGTCCCTTGTGGCTCTAGAGTGGCATCTATTGTTATTTGCAGCCATCATTTGTCCATAGGTGTGGATCCCACTGGGTCAGGATATCACACATGACTACCAGTGTCACACCTCAGTGTCTTCCTGCCCACGTATCAATGTAGTGATGTGTGTCTTGTGTGCCCTACCGGGTTGCTGTGCTGTGTGTAAATTACTAGGTTTCTGGACTTACCGACAAGAAGGCTATTGCCATATCGTCTATCCTGGAAGTGCCGATTGATGGTGCTATGGCGGAAGATGAAGGAATCATGTACACTCCCAGGATACTTTGCCATGATGTTGGTGAACAATCCCTGGTGATCAACAATGGCCTGCACATTGATGGTGTGGGTGTGCTTTCTGTTGCGGTATGGGTGTTCGGTTGCAGCAGGTGGCATACTCCGGACATGTGTGCAGTCAATGGCACCAAGCACATGCGGGAAGCCATTAATTTGGTAAAACCCCTGTTTGGTCTCCTGCTGCTTCTGCTGTGTGTTGGGGAAGCTGATGTGGCGGGTGTGAGGGAGATGATGGCATTGAGTACCTTGGGAAGGAAAGTAGAGAATGAGGGCTGCAAGACCATGGCAACCAGGGCACCAGTAGTTTGAAATGAGCCACTTGCCAACATGTGGAGGACAGCTAGCTGCTTGGTCTCCGGTGGAATAATGTGGGGTGTCTGCAAGCTGGCTGTTAACTGTGGCTCAGTTTGGCGCAGCCATTACATATGACAATGCCCTAACGGGGAGGAACCGACAAATTATTTATTCATCATAAAACAACATAGGTGAGAGCAAAAAAGCTATTTATTCATATAAATATATGTATTAATTTATTTACTTATACATGAATAAATATCAATTTTATATATTCATCCTAAATGGACAGCCCATCTGATAAAACAACACACCCAGGGACAGATAGTGTGAGAAAAAGTGCTTGTGATAGATAGAAAGGAGAATAATACATATTCCAATGAATCAGAAACCTATACATATACAATACGAAAGACTGAGCATTAACCAAGCTTGGTTAATGCTCAGTCTTTCGAAGGCTCACATATGAATGAAGAATGCATTGGAATTGACGGGTGACTTGGTATATGAGGAGGAATGATATTTTAAAATCAGACTTGATCTCCTCATAAATAGACAAGTAAAATAAGTGAAGAAGTCAGAGGATATATGTATGGGACTCCCATTGTATTGGTACTGAAGAAGACCCACTGTGGAGCTGGGATTTGGCCCAAGATATAGAGGGGTCGAAACGCCGACCGATATATCATAGTCTGGATTGGTTTCTGTATAAGATCTTTGGAGGAATGAAGGCATTGATTTAGACTCTCTGAGGATTTGGAATGGAGTTAATTCAGCAAACAAAAAAGAACCAACCGACTGTTTTTAATGTTTTTTTATAGGTTTTTGATTCATTGGAATATGTATTATTCTCCTTTCTATCTATCACGAGCACTTTTTCACACACTATCTGTCCCTGGGTGTGTTGTTTTAACAGAGGGGCTGTCCATTTAGGATGAATATATTAAATTGAAATTTATGTATAAGTAAATAAATTAATATATATATTTGTATGAATAAATAGCTTTTTTGCTCTTACCTATGTTGTTTTATGATGTATAAATAATTTGTTGGTTCCTCCCCGTTAGGGCACTGTTGTATGTAATGGTTATCTTCTACCCAGCCCGGTCGGGTTTTTGGGTTACCCTCTGTGGTATATAAGTACAATTTGGCGCAGCAGCTGCTGTATGGCTTGCCTGCTGAGTCTGTACCTGGATGATATCATGTTCCCTGAGGCCCAGGAGGGTTGTCCTGGTTCTGAATAGCCTCTCCTGCCGTCTGCGTTGCCTTTGGGGTCCACGTTGGTGTGGTGGTAGCTGCTGTTGTTGGTCCTGTGCGCTGTGTCTTCTGGCATCCTGCATGAGTAGCACCTCCATGTCGTCCTTCTTGAGCAATGTTAGTGCTTGTGTGAGTTTTCCTTAAGTAGTGGTGTGTTTGCCCCATTTTAACGCCTGCCCTTAACCAGGCATTATAATTTGAAATCAGGATTTGTGTCATTTTCTGGCTCCGCCTCTCATCTGTTCATTATTTTTGCCCGGTTGGATAAATATGGCGCATGTGTGTTTGAGTCATTTTTTGTACTGGAACGCCTACCTTGCATCTCATTGAAGCAAGGCGGTTTCACGCATCCAGAAAATGACGCACACTCTGATATTTTGACACTCGACGGGTCTAGCGCCAAAATATAAATATGGTGTTAAGTTTGCACTTGTTTAGCGGAAAAAGAAATGATGCTTATCTGGCACAAAGGGAGTATAAATATGGGCCTCAGTGTCTTGGATGAGCTGAAAAGGTTTCTTTTGCTGTGTGCTAATAGCTTCCTAATTTCTTAGGTCCATACAAGATGTGTTATCCCAGTCCAGGTTTTTTTTCTTGGAATTCTGTGACTTGTAGCCCTGTTTTATAATGACAAACAAGACCGCAAGTCCCACAGTTCAAAGGAAAAACCTGAGTGGAGCAGCACATCACTCACAGACCTGGGAAATGGGTTGTGCTGAGTAATGTATGTATTTTTAATTTCAAGTGCTTCCGTTGTGGTAGCCCCAATCTTTGAGTTTTCATTGATTTATGTTTTTTGTACATCTAAGCTGCTTTGACTAACCTTAGCAGTTCTAATGATGCTTGTGTGTGGTCACAAGCATTTTCATTGTGGCTGCCCTTCTCACATCTACAGAAACTGTACACTTGAGACTTTAAAATGTGCTTCTGAATAAGGTGGGTTTATGGGATACAAGGTTGTGTCTCGATCTCACTTTTGATTCAGCCGATGTGATGCACAAATGGTGTGAGCTTGGTTTCAGGACTGAACCACAGGAGGCACTCAGTAGTGGCTAAGGGGCACTAATCAGAGACAGGAACATTAGACAGTGCACGCTGACAAATCTCAGGTGGCTGAGCTTTGTTACTTCCTCATCTAAAGTCACAGGCATCGTAGTTGTTTCCCCTCTTCAGCATAGGCACGTCCGCGTTTCTTTGTGTTATTCAGGTGTGCCCATCCTTTAGGGCAGCTGCCACGCCCCCCCACATTTTGGCCCTCATGAAGAGTGTCTGTCAGGCTGAACAATGTGCAATTTGCACAGACTCTTGGCTGCCTGAGCTGAACTTTGTTGGGCTGAGGAGGTCACAGCTCCTATGGGCGTGACCTCCCCGGCTCAGCAAAGGTCCCTTAAGGCCCTCCCCTGGGTGACGAGGAAAGCGTCTCAAATTGACTTCGACCTAGGTGCTTCAGGTTTAAGCCATGAAGCTCCCAGGGTGAGTGTCAATCAGTGACACTTGGTCACAGAGTGGGGTGGGGTCAGCAGTCTCACAGACCCCATCCCACTCTGTGACGAGGCTGGGACTGCTGCCTTCCCTTATTGGCTGACCTAAGGTCAGCCAATGAGGGAAGGGAGCAGACCCAACCCTCCTGGGACCTCCGAGGCTGAAGGTGTTTGTGTGTGTGTGTGTGTGTGATCTTTTAAAATGAATATTTGGTGCGTGCGTGCATGTTTGAATGTTATGAGTGTTGTTAATGGATGTGCGTGCCTGTGTGTGTGAAAGAATGCATGTGTGTGTGATCTTTTAAAATGAATGTTGGGTGAGTGTGTGCATGTTTGAATGTTATGAGTGTTGTTAATGGATGTGCATGTGTGTGAAAGAATGAGTGTGTGTGTGCTTCCCGCCAGCCCCCCCTCCCTCCTAAAGCTGCCTGCCGCCACTGGTGCTCTTTATTCCAGCAGATGCTGTTAACCGATAGAGTTAATACTACAGTATAGCTGGAAACTGAGCTGAAAAACTATGATACCTATGCTTCAATTAAGCATGTGTAGTGTCAGTATACTTCATGTGACCTATTTCACGCAAGTCTGACCTGAGCTCTCCTCTGCTAGCGAGGATTGGCGCAGATCACCCATTTCTGAACTTGTCACATGGTGGGGTGAGGCCAGTAAAATTTGGTGTTGCCGCTCCGTGCTGTGATGTGTAAGGGAAAGAGCCGCTGGCTCATGGGCTTGCAGTCTCGGCCAGCAGCAGGATGAATACGAAAGCTACCAGGCTGCATTCAGTTTCTCTGGCCTTTGTCACAGAGGTGTGTGGCCCAATAGTGTCTAAAACCAGGAGGGATCAGAACTGGACAATTCCTCAGCAAGAGGCGCACATACACCCTCACATGCCTTTTAAAAATGTCATTATTGCCTGAACCTCCGAAACAACAAGCGTTATAATGGCCACAGTTAAGCACGAGGATGGTCTTCTATACAAAAAAAATGCGCACTGAGGCAAAGGACGTTGCCCCTCCTCTCTTATTAAGAAGCCTCCACTTGCTCACATCCTCTTTCCTTCTCTCAAATGAATGTGCATTCCTGGTAGTTCTAGTATACGAATCAGATATTAAGAGGGGGTGACGATTTGTCGTTCTGATTTCATCAATGCCCGTTATTGCCTGTGCTTCCTACTCTAGTTTTCTCTATCATAATAGCCTTATTCATTTTAGCTCTGCCAGTTTTAGTGCTCTTTATCATCTATGTGGATGCCTTGATGGGCAGAGCATGCTTCCAGTTCCTGACATAAATGGTCCCTCATTTCTCCACACAACCAGCTCCATTTTAAATCACGTCACTATCTTTGTAATGAACATTTGCCACCACTCATCTGCTGCCCCTCATGCTCATTCACATTTGATTGTCGTAGCCACAATGAGATTCGGGATCTGATTATAGAACATCATCTCAAGTGTCACACAAACCTACAGCTAGGCTGGATTGACGCCAAAGGTATATATGAGGACGAATGACAAAGAAGTCGCGTTTGTTACGGTAGCCCTGTTGTGTCATTGGCTATTGGCTAAGAGTAATGCATAATTGTAAATGTTGAGGTGAATGCGTTCAGGGATGTAAGACTGACACCCGGCTCAGTGAGAGGGCTGTTATATTAGTCCACTGAGTAGTTGAAGTTCTAGCTAGGTGCCTGCATGTAACTGTCAACTCATCCTCTTTCAGCACACTATGCTTACAAAATGAACATAATCCAACTTCAGAGACAGGAAGTCATCATTGCCCGCATACAAAATTGAAAAGTTTCAAAATAACCAGAACAGGATTTTTTTTTTTATTAAAAAATCCTATCCTTTTTCCTGGTATCTACTTAGCCTTTCCGTGCCCAGAATCCAGCCTGTTTTTTCCTGTCTAGCTTGGACAGTTGTATGTTGTCCTCAGTTGTTCTCCTCCTGTGGTTTTTAAGGTGATGCGCTGTCAGGCTTTTAACTACTGCTGAAAAAGTAGTGTGAAGAGCAGGCTCCTTGAGGCTGATGCTGCTTTAGCCAATCATTGACCCTATCTATATCCATCCTCTTGTGTTCTGCCTGAGTCCATGAAGGTAACTTCTAGCGGAAGACAAGAAGTCGTGGACATTAGTTGTTGTTATGACACAGCTTTTTGCTGTACCTGATAACTCTCCTGTTGGCTTGTGGGGTTCCATAGAGGTGTTTCAGTGCTTTTCCATTAAGCAACGATGTAGATGCTTCACTGATAGCTGCTCCCAATTTCCAGTTTACATGACATGTTTAGCCCCATCACAGAGCATTTCTTCCAGTACTTTGGTTGAGTTTCATGTGGTGCCCATCTACTGTTTATAGATATCTAGTTTTTGGTTGTTAGATTTTTCATCCTTGGCGTGGTCTCCCTTACATTTTTGCCTCTGTTTCCCAGGTTGTTGATGTGTGATGGACTCTGTTTTTTCTGCTTTTGTTACTCTGGGCAAGAGCTCCTATACAAAATGTGCATGTAATTGGTTCATCCATGATTGCTATATTTGATTTGCGAGTAAGTCCCAAGTACAGTGCACTAGAGGTGCCCAGTGCCTGTAAATCAAATGCTACTAGTGGGCCTGCAGCACTGGTTGTGCCACCCACATTAGTAGCTCTGTAAACATGGCTCAGACCTGCCACTGCAGTGTCTGTGTGTGCAGTTCTTAACTGTAAATTCGACTTGGCAAGTGTACCAACTTGCCAGGCCTCAACCTTTCCTTTTCTTACATGTAAAGCACCCCTATGTAGACCATAGGTACCCCCAAGGGCAGGGTGCAGTGTACGGTTAAGGTAGGACATATAGTAATGTGTTTTATATGTTCTGACAGTGAAATATTGCTAAATTGTTTTTTTACTGTTGCAAGGCCTATCCCTCTCATAGGTTAACATGAGGGCTACCTTTAAATATGAATAAAGTGTAGATTCCTTTGGGGAATTGATAGACATGTGGAGTTTGGGGTCTCTGAGCTTGCAATTTAAAAATATATCTTTTAGTAAAGTTGATTTTAAGATTGTGTGTTTGAAAATGCCACTTTTAGAAAGTGGGCATTTTCTTGCTTAAACCATTTCTTCGACTCTGCCTGCTTGTGGATTCCCTGTCTGGGTCAGTTTGACAGTTGGGCTGGTTGCACCACTCACTAGACAGTGACACAAAGGGAGCTGGGGTGCAGTCTGCATTTCCCAATGAACCATCCGTGCTAGGAGGGAGGGGAGGAGTGGTCACTCACACATGAAAGGGCTGTGCCTGCCCTCACACAGTGCAGTTTCCATACGCCTGGTGTGTGTCTGGGGCCTGGACTGGGCAAGCCAGGAGTTCACAAACAAGAGAGACTTTGCTTTGAAGAAAGCCTACTTCAACAGGCAAAATGGGTATAAGAAGGGCACCGAAAACCACAGACTTTAGAACACTTCTGGAAACCAAGGGGAACCTCTGCCTGGAGAAGAGCAGAAGGGCTGAGGAAGAAGAGCTGCCCTGTCTGTGACTGTGCTTTGTGGAGCTATCCTGCAGTTGCTACTTCTGCCTGTGCTAAGAGGACAAAGACTGGACTTTGTGTTGCCTTCCTTCTTGTGAAGATCTCCAAGGGCTTGATTTAGAGCTTGCCTCTTGTTGTTTGAAGTCTCAAGGACTGCAAAGACTTCTCTCTGCCAGCACCTGGAGCCTCTGTAGAGGTTTCCTACTCTGCCAAGTGGTGCCCATCGAGTTCCTGGGACCCTGAGAAGAGAAGCTGACAGCCCAAGAGTCATAAAACCACAGACTTACCGCCGTGCGGGGAAAAGATAGACGCAACTCTGATATGCGGCTGAAAAATCGATGCGCCGCCGGCTTTGCGGCTGAAAATCGTAGCTCACCTGCAACGCAACCGGAAGATTGAAACCCGCAGCTGGAGAAATTAAGCTCAGCTTTGCAACCCGTGCTGCGTGGTTTTCGGACCATCGTGCAGCTCAATTCCTGATGCAAACACCACTTGGCGTTCAAAAACGACGCAAGTCCTGCCTGGACCCAAGAGTGCTGACCGGATCGACGCATTGCTCTCCTGCGGAGAGAAGAAACGATGCACGCCGACCACACTAAAGGAGAAACGAAACAAGGTCTCGCTTGTGAGTGAAATCAACGCCTCTCAAGCCCTTTTTGATACACACTAGCCTTTTTGATTGTTTTCACTTGGACACAAAAGCTTACTCTAGTAGTGAAAAGATATCTCAACCAGCAGCCTAATTGCACCTGACTGCCTGCAAACTGCCTGCTAACTTGTCATAGGTGTACATTTTGGGTGCCTTGTAATAAATGGGTTTTATTTTTGTGAAACTTGCATACATGCTTTCTCTGTACCTGTCTTGAGGTTTTCTGTCTTGATCAGTGACTCTCAGTTTGCAGACTGCAAGATAGTTTGCTACAGGAAATGGATGGTTAGCCACTTGCAGAAAACTATTTTTTTTTTACTGAGGTGCTTTAACAAGGAATCTTTACTCCACAGCATATCAGTGCCACTATCTGAGCCTACAATGAAAGGCTAACCTAAAGAATGGAACAGCCACATGCTGCCAACAGGTGTCTGGAAAAATCCAAAACCACTCTGTTCTCCTAGTCACTTCAAGCACTAGCATTCATTTTAGATCACAGACCGATGCCTCGGATGTAGAGTATGGAAAAGTGCTAGCAAAGGTACAGTCCAAATTAATTTCATGCACATAGTGGGCTCATATGCGACGACACACAGATCACTGGAAGCAGCCTGAATTTATATAATGTTTTACTACAAGATTTCAAGTTCATAGTATAACTGACTGAAGACTAAACCCTTTTTCCGAGTGTCTTCTTGCAAATCTAACTTGAAATGCAGCAATAGAACCATGTGGTTGTGTTGATGCACCAGAACCTGGGGAATGTGGATGCTCTGTGGGATACCTAGAAAAATCTTACTGCAGAGATACACAACAAGGTCTGTTGATATAAAGTTTCTGGCTGGATTCTTGGAATTGTTGTTTCAATGGCAACGCTTTAAGTGGGATGAAAAAAGTGGTGGTCTCTAAACGGGGTGTAGCCTATGAAATTAAGGGTATGCTTAAACATGTCAACTAAATGTGATTCCCATAGTGTGCCATCCTACAGTATTTTGACTCCTTTCTGGGCGTTCTCTTATTGTATCCGGATATATAACACAACTAAGTTGTCTTTCAGGTCTCTCATTCACTGCTGTTATGTTTACTGTATGTTAGACATGTACACACTTTTTCTCTTGATATATTGTCCATCTCAACATCTTAAGCCCCATTTCTTTCCTCTTCAGTACCCTCTTTTAGCTCACTCCTGAATGCACTTTCTCACATCTCTCACGTCACCAACCCCCAAACACACAATACACCCACTCAACTGTAAACACTGAATTTTCATTTCTTCTCGTCTTTCCAATATTTTGTACTGTGTACCTCCTTCACAAATATTTGCACAGAATCACAATTGCAACTTGAACACGTGACCATTGCTCTGTGTACTCTGCATAGAGACCAAAGATTAGATTATGAACTCCAAACACCTTTTTAACGCACTGACAGGCATTGTGAGAAACTCTCACTGCCTTCAGCCTCAACTCCAGAACTCTCAACTGTGACATGTTATAAATGCATTGAGGTGACTCAGTTCAAAGTATGCACCCTACAGTAATATTATGCTATACGAGAAACATACAGGAACAAAATGGTAACCCATAATTTTGTTTGCATTATCATATGTTACAGAAGTACTATAATAATGTAATCAACGATACATATAAGATGTGTTTAGTGTTATTAATGTAAAGTGAACCATCTAAATCGTATTACGGAAGATGCATTCATAGTAGTGAACTAGAAGTTTATATATGTGTGCTGTAATGTGTCACGTTAACATGCTGAAATGTGGCGCTCATGCACATTTACACTCATCTACTCTGATTATGCTATTATAGTGAAACTGCATATATTTGTTTAATTTTTTGATTCTTGTTTTCTTTTATAACTACAAGATGCACTAATAATCATGTATTCAAAATGTGCATTCAATGTCTTATTAAGTTAGCGTAACCAAAGGCCTGTAACATTTGATTTCTCATGGTCAACCCTCAACGTGGAGTTTTGTTCGCACTGCAACATTATTTCTTTGCAGGTGTGTTTCTGCGAGTCCACAGTTAATGAAAGGCATGTTGATTGTGAAAGATAGTTGGGTATGGGAAGATACTTTGGCAAAGACAAAGGAGTGCTAACAAACTGAGAAGAAAAGACTCCTGTTTGTGTACCAGACACCATGAGACATTCAAGGCCGCCCTGATGTCAAATTTATGCAATGTGAGGTTTGGTGGGAATTGACTATTTCAGCTGTGCATGGAAAATATAAGTCTACTGATGGTGATGACATGGACACCATGAAGGTTTTGTAGGTTTAGTTGGTATTCACCTTGTAGGACGCTGGCTCTGTATATACTATATCAAAATAAGAAACAGTGTGCACAGATTCCAGGGGTTCCCCCGAGGCTTAATAGAGGCTTAAGTAGATGATGCTATTGCTGTCTTTTGCGGCAGTGTGGTCGAGCACTTAGGCTTGTCAGAGGGCAAAGCATTTGTTGCACACACACAGTCAGGAAATGAGGCACACATTCATTGACTAACACCAGGCCAATTTATTGATATGGGAAAAATATGTGTTACTTTATTTCAAGAACCAATGATTCTTGTTGCAAGTAAGTACAGTTGTAAGTATGTATCAAGCATATGTATCAAATGTACTTTGTTTAAGTTTGGTAAATAAAACAGTTTACAGGCAAGTAACACTTTTCACTTTCAAAAGTTGAAAGTGCAATTTTCAGAACAGTCCTAGGGGGAAGTGTTAGTGCAGTTTTGAGGTAAGTACTCGACTTACAGTTTCAGTCTCCGGGGGTTAGGATGTCCACTGGTCAAGGTTCAAGACGACCCCAAACATACATCACAAGCAATATGTGCCATCTGGATGCAGAGGTCAAAGTCGATGTTAGATTTAGAATGGGATCCTAGGAGACTGAGAGCACCCAGGATCAGATCTGTTGGCAGGTAAATACTTGTAACTTCAAAGGGAAGACCTGGGGGTTTAGGTGAGCAATGGGGGGGGGAAAAAGCACAGGTTAGCACCAAACACACACTCTCAGTGGCACAGGGGCAGCTGGGTGAAGGGTGCAAACACAGCGTCAGGCCCTCAATGCTTTTGAATAGGGGGACCCCAGGGGTCACAAATATGCTGCAGGCTGGGTTCAGGGGGTCGGTTCCGGAAAACTACAAGCTGGACGAGGAGGAAGGTCACCTGTGGAACATTGCTGGACCAGTAGTCAGATTCCCCAAGGACGGTGGGCTGCGGGTGCAGGGATACCTTGAGACCTTGGGTATCTTTGTCCGGTTCTCTCACGGTCAGAGGGGTCCTCTGGATTTAGGCTGCAGGCGTGGTCGTGTTGGCCAGGAGAGCTCAATGCAGGGTGGATACAAGGTCAGATTCATCTGGGGACCTGCTCTTGACCAGTGGGCCACCTGGACTTGAGCCATTGGTGTCGGGTTCAGAGGGGGCAGGACTCGTGGATCCAGGGTGGTTCTGGAGTCCTTCCTGGAGTTTATTGTGGACAGGGTAGCTGTCCTTGAGAGTTCTTGGTCCTCTGGTGGGCAGGCAGTCCTCTGGGTGTTTGGAGAGGTCACTGGTCCTGCAGGATGCATCACCTTTTTGTAGCAGGTCTTCTGAAGCTGCAGACAGGCATGTAGGGCTGGGGCCAAGTCAGTGGGTGTCTGGAGTCTTCTCTGCCGGGTCAGCTTAGCAGTCCTTCTTCTTCTTTCTTTCTTCTTTTCTTCTTGAGGTCACCAGGAATCTGGTGAGCTAGGTTCATGGGTGCCCTTAAATCCTAGATTTAGGGGTGTTACAGGGGTCAGAGGGCAAAGGCCAATGGTACTGTCCCTGCGAGTAACTTCACCCTTTCTGTGCCCACTGCCTTTGGGGAGGGTGGCACGTTCCTAACCCTATTGGTCTCTGTCTTCCAAACCAAGATGAAGGATTCTGCAGGGGGGAGTCACTTCAGCTCTGGACACCATTGGGGGTGGGTCCAGCTGGAGTGTTCACTCCTCTCTGTTTTGCCTTATTTTCCCGCCAGACTTGCTGCCAAAAATGGGGCTTTGTCCAAGGGGCAGGCATCTCCACTAGCTGGAGTGCCCTGGGGCACTGTAACAGGAGGCCTGAGCCTTTGAGGCTCACCGCCAATTGTTACAGTTCCTGCAGGAGGGAGGTTTGAAGCACCTCCACTTGGAGCAGGCTTTGTTTCTGACTCCAGTGGGCACAAAGGTCCTCACCCCATGGAGGCAGAAAATTGTTTTTCAGTGGCAGGCTGTCACAGACTGCTCAGCCTTACACTAAGGAGTTGGTTAAAATACAACCCTTTTTAGATGCCGTCTGGCACTGTAGGGGCATATTGGTCATAAGGCTATGCCCTCACCTGTGGTATAGTGCACCCTGCCTTAGGGCTACAAGGTCTGCTGGAGTGGCGACTTACCTATGCCACAGTGCCACAGTGGTTGGGGGGCATGACATCCTGATAGGGATGTCATGTCGACTTTACCCGTTTCTCCCCACCAGCACACAGAATCTGCAATGGCAGTGTGCATGTGCTTGGTAAGGGGTTCCTTAGGGTGGCACAATACATGCGGCAGCTCTTAGGGATCCTCACTGGTCAGAGAGCCCTTGGTATCACAGGTACCTTCTACAAGGGACTTAGCTGTGTGCCAGGATTGTGCCAATTCTGGGAACAATGGTACAGTTTAGGGAAAGAACACTGTTGCCGGGGCCTGGTTAGCAGGATCCCAGCACACTCTCAGACAAGTCAGCATCAATATCAGGCAAAAAGTGTGTATGTGTGGGGATAACCATGCCAAAAGGGGCACTTTCCTACACACCTAGTTAGACGAGAGCAGGTTCCTTTGAAACTTGGAGGGGTACAGGCCTCTCTACCTGTTATTCCTTTGTGTGACTTTATGCCAAACACCACCTCTCTATCAGAACTTCTTTTGAGGTTCCTGCAATGCTGACACTTTTCTATATTTCCTAAGACTTCATTAGGATTTCCCCATAGCTCAGTTTAGGGTATTTAGATGAATTTAGTTTCTTCAATGATCTGGCAAGAGGACCACAATTTATATACTGATCTCCAGATTTTGTTTCTCATCCTTTGTATTCCTCAACTGAACTTCTTGTATGTTGTATGCTTGTACGATGTAAGCTTAACACCTTACTTCACCTCTGGTGATTTCTTACTTATAGAGCATGTTCTTGAGATTCATTTACATCAGTTTGGCTCTTGGAAAGTACAGAGAGGCCCCTTCCCCGACCCAGTCTGCGGCCCATGCACAGGGCCGGCCAGTGCACGGTGCATGACTGTCTGCTGTAGAAGCTGCCCCTTGGAGCTCGAGCCTCCGCCCGAAGAGGCTGCTGGGGCTAATGTTACACAACTGATAAACAGGAACTAAATCGCTGACATGGATAACATGAACATTTTTTACTTTAATTGTTTAGAAATTGATAAATGTTTTTGCTGGTACAGTTAATGACATGAATACATGCCCGATAGGGACCCATTTCAATTCCCTTTTTCATTACTATCTACACTTAAAGCCCAACTCACAGGGAAGCTCCCTACATTGGTGACGCCTGAGCTTGAGTCCCTGGGAACTGAGAATTCAGAACTCAAAAACATAACGCATACTTTGTTATTGAGAGTTCATTGCTGTGGCATTGTTTAGCCAAAATAGGTAGCAGGCAGATGATGCAAGAGGAACAGATTCTAACCGCCTAGTACCAAGGAGGAGACCAGCATGAAAGGTGAGTACCAAGAAGACTTGGCCACAACTTTCAAAATCACTTGTCTTTCAACCCATGGGTAAAGCAACAACTTTTTCTTTTAGTCTTCACTTTCTACTACGTGCTTGCCACAGTCTTTAAACTTATTTAAATATTTTGTTTCTTTTAATGCTATCTTCAGTTTTTGTTTTGTTTCAACTGAATGATCATTCTTTTTACTTTCTTACTCGCACTTTGTGTCCTTGTCTTTCTTTGAAATCTATAAAAAATTAAAGAATGAAGCTTGGCTGTGCCACTTTACCTCTGGGAAAAAAGAACGTAAAGGGGTGATCATTTTCTTGTGGTCACAAGATGGTGGCCACATTTTATGTAACATTTAATATGATTCATTTAATCCCTGCACTGCAAAGCATGTGAGTGGAGTGCACCATTGTTTATGGCATATAATCAACAATTTATGATTATCTTTTCTAGACTTGAATTTTCTTAGTGCTATTTTGTATAGTCATCTTGAATGTTCTTATATGTAGTGTTTAGAATTTATGTAATTTGAAAATATATTTGTGTTTTGTTAACCTGCCTGGAGTGAAGGCCTACACATAGAGGCGGTCATTACAACATTGGCGGTAAAAGGCGCTTACCGCCGTGCAGAAGACCGCCAACACACCGCCGCGGTCGCGGAATTCCGCCATAGCTATTATGACCCACATCTCGGAATCCGCCAAAAGTCAGACACCCACACAAGTCCGCCACACCAAAGGTCAGGGATAAACTGGCGAAAACAAATCCTCCACCGTCAAGCCAACAGAAATACGCCCACACTATCACGACACAAAATACACACACTCTTACAAAACACAGCCACATTGGATAATTCAAAATACACACACCTGATACACATACACACACCACTCCCACACACCCATTACAATATAAAACACACACCCACATCACCCACAAACTCCTACGACCAAAAATTCCAAAAGAAAGCCAGAGAGAGACAGCACCAGCAAGAACAACAGCATCCACAGGCACTCAACACCATCACCCACACAACTTCCACGCACCTCACACAACACACCACTACATATCATCACACTTATCACCACACACTCCACCCCACACATCACCTACACCACCCCATGGCACGGCAAAAACACCCCAGGTTCTCGGAGGAGGAGCTCAGGGTCATGGTGGAGGAAATCGTCCGGGTAGAGCCACAGCTATTCGGAGCACAGATGCAGCACACCTCCATAGCTAGGAAGATGGAGCTATAGTAATGAATAGTGGACAGGGTCAACGCAGTGGGACAGCACCCAATAAATCGGGAGGACATCAGGAAGAGGTGGAACGACCTACGGGGGAAGGTGCGTTCCGTGGTCTCAAGACACCACCTGGCGGTTCAGCGGACTGGCGGCAGACCCCCACCTCCTCCCCCACAACTAACAACATGGGAGGAGCAGGTCTTGGCGATTCTGCATCCTGAGGGCCTCACAGGAGTAGCTGGAGGAATGGACTCTGGTAAGACAAAGCTTTACTATTACATCCCCCACCCTATCTGCATGCTCTCCCATATCCCCACCCTCACCCCCAGCACCCCAACTCCTCACATATGTCCCAACATCACAAACCACACATCCCAACAACAAGCCCTGCATGCAACAACAAAGCATGGATACCCATCACCAAAGCATACCCACTGCACGTACCCATACACCCCCCTAAACCATCATCACACAAGCTCCCACACAGGAATGCTAGCACTGGGGTACACGGTCACCCACCCTTTGCACACCATTACACACACAGATTTAATAAACATCCTTTTATACCCCTGCAGGACCCCTACCCAACATCACTGGACAGGAGGGTCCACACATGTCCACACCACCAACAGAAGAGGCCTACAGTGATGACAGCACCTCTGTCCAACTGGATCTAGATGACCAGCCCGGACCATCGGGGACCTCGGGTCAGTCGGTTCCCCTCACACAGGCACAGGCCACCACAGACCTTCCCCCCTCTGGAAACACCAGCACAGCACCCACCCAGCGGGCCCATACCTCCGTCCTCAGGACACGTCAATCAGCTGTGTGTCCACCACTACAGGGAACCAAGGATAACCCACCACCCCAACAACAACAGGGACCTGGGGGCAGTGGTACTGGGCACACGGTGGAGGGGACGGAGGCCCAGGAACACAGGGGAACTGGGAGGGCTGCTGTGCGACAGGGGGCGGATAGGCCAAGGGAACCCACTCTCCAAGAGGCCCTCCATCATGGGAGCCTACCACCACTCCCAGGAGACGATGGCAACGGTACTGGCCAAGTTTCAGGAGAGACATCCCATGCAGGAGGAACAGTAAATGGGCTTTAGGGAGGAACTCAGAACCATCAGCTCCACCCTGGGTGCTGAAGGAAGTACTCAACACCAGGAAGGACACTGTGGCACTACAAGGGGCCCCTGACACTAGCATGGATGATGAACTGCCCACCACCTCCGCCGGCGCTAGTGGACAGGATGCCCTGCCACAGGACCACCACACCAGCACCCCACCCCTGCAGAGGGAGAACCACCCTGCAAACGGTCCCTGAGATCCAGAACAAAGACAGAGCACGATGCCAAGACCCCCGCCAAGAAATGAAACCACCCTGATTGTCATCCTACTGTCCCACTTTGTCACCCTGTCCATAATTAAACTGCCCCAGCTCCACTTCCAATGCCCATATGGGCAATGCACCTGTGAGACTAATAGACTGGACTCTGCCATGGACACTCCTCTGCCATCACCCCTCACCATTTCACTACCCCCTCCAATATTGAGCATTTAAATAAACACACCTAAAGCACAAAAAGATCTGGAGTCTGTCTGTGATTTCGAAATAGTGTATTAGCAATTACAGTGACAAAATGTTTTTTAAATAGTAATGTCAACATACCTATGTCACACAGCTCTAGTCCATGAGGAATCTAAGCAGATGTCACACAGTGGGACCCACATCTGTGAAATCGTGAGGGAAAGTGACAACTCAGTGACCATACACTGGGTGAAAACGACAGACAGGAGAGAGGTAGTAGTGTCAAAGTACATGTAGTAGGCAGGTTTGTATTCCTACCTGTGTCTCACTGGAAATATTGCAGGATCACTGAGTCCCTGTTGTGCATGTCTTCTTCCTCTGCTTCTTCCTCATCACTGTCCACAGGCTCCACAGCTACAACAACACTGCCATCTGGACCATCCTCCTGCAGAAAAGGCACATGGCGTCGCAAAGCCAAGTCGTGAAGCATACAGCAGGCCACGATGATCTGGCACACCTTCTTTTGTGAGTAGAATCGGGATCCACCTGTCATATGGAGGCACCTGAACCTGGCCTTCAGGAGGCCGAAGGTCCGCTCGATCACCCTCCTAGTTCGCCCATGGGCCTCATTGTAGCGTTCCTCTGCCCTTGTCCTGGGATTCCTCACTGGGGTCAGTAGCCATGACAGGTTGGGTTAACCAGAGTCACCTGCAAATGGCGAGGGGCAACTGTTAGACACACACTAACCTGGAGGGATAACCCCAGACCCAGACAACCATTCCCACGGACTTGCTTCCAGGTGCTCACCTAATAGCCACACACGGTGCCTCTGGAGTTGACCCATCAGATAAGGGATGCTGCTATTCCGCAGGATGTAGGCGTCATGCACTGAGCCAGGGAACATGGCATTCACATGGGAGATGTACTGGTCTGCCAAACATACCATCTGTACATTCATAGAATGATAACTCTTCCGGTTTCTGTACACCTGTTCACTCCTGTGGGGGGGACCAAAGCCACATGGGTCCCATCAATGGCACCTATGATGTTGGAGATATGTCCCTGGGCATAGAAATCACCTTTCACTGTAGGCAAATCCTCCACCTGAGGGAAAACGATGTAGCTCCGCATGTGTTTCAGAAGGGCAGACACCACTCTGGACAATACGTTGGAAAACATAGGCTGGGACATCCCTGATGCCATGGCAACAGATGTTTGAAATGACCCACTTGCCAGGAAATGGAGCACTGACAGCACCTGCACTTGAGGGGGGATTCCTCTGGGATGGCGGATTGCTGACATCAGGCCTGGCTCCAACTGGGTACACAGTTCCTGGATTGTGGCACAGTCAAGCCTGTAGGTGATTCTCAAATGTCACTCCTTCATTGTCGACAGGTCCACCAACGGTCGGTACACCAGAGGATGCCGCCATCTACTTACATGTCCCAGCGGACGGTGCCTATGAAGGACAACAAGCAGCACAGAGTCAAACAACTTCAAGGTACGTACCCACAGTTTACCCAGTACACCAATCATACACAAAAAGTGGCCTGTATGTGTGTTGAGTCTAGGCCTAGGTATGTGTAACGCAGTTGAAAATGAAGCCATGTGGGCCCCTGAAATGGCGGCTGCCTGACCTGTAAAGTGGGACAATGGGATGTGCGGTAACTGCGCTGGCGTTGTACACCGTTGCGGTAGGCAGTCGAAGACCGCTGCGCAATGCTGCACTGGTTAACATTGGACCCTATGGGTCCCAGGAGCTAATGACGATGTACGCCGGCGGTGACGGTACGCACCACCGCGGACGTGACCGCCATTTTCTATCTGTGCAATCACTCGATACCTGATCTTCGACAGGAGAGGACCTACACTGCAAGTGCTGCTGTGACCTTGGTCTGGAAGAGACAATGGCTCGTGCGTCTGGGGAAAGGGCCCCTGCCTTCACATCGGAGGAGTTGGAGAAGCTCGTGGATGGGGCCCTCCCCAGTACACACTACTCTTCGGTCCTCCAGACAAACAGGTAAGTACACAGGGAGCATGTTGTATGGGCTATGCCTGTGTGGAGAGGGCTGGATGTAAGAAGGAAGGGGGGAGAATGCTGCGTGCATGAAAGACGGTGAATGCATGTGCCACGTGGCAAGGGTAGGGATGGGGCCAATCACTTTGACGGTGCAGTTGGTAATGACTTCTCTTCTTCCCCTGTACATTTCATGTAGGTCAGTGCCCACCAGAAGAAAGATATTTGGCGTTCCATCACTAATGACGTTCGGACCCTGGGGGTCTACCACAGACGGAGCACACACTGCTGGAAAAGATGGGAGGACATTCGCCGCTGGAGCAAGAAGACGGCAGAGGCTCAGCTGGGGAAGGCCTCCCAACGTGGAAGGGGTGCCCGTCGCACCATGATCCCCCTGATGTTCAGAATCCTGGCGGTCACCTACCGGAGTTGGGTGGGTGCTTGAGTGCATCACAGCAGACACAACAGGGTGAGTACACTCTCATTATGCTGACTTTGTGCACAGTGGAGGTGTCTGGGTGGGGGAGGAGGGCTGTGGGTTTCCCTAGGCCAGGGCGAGTTCCGTAGGCAAGGCCTCTCCGTAAGGCAGGCCATGTGGCACCCCTGACCACCTCTGTAGAGTGCCAAGTACAGCTATTCATGCCCCTGTGTCATCTATGTGTGCAGATGTCGTCCATAGCCTTGTAGGCCATTTCCCAGGAATTGAACAGTGGAGCCCAAGAGCGCGGCGAAGTGCAGGGGGTTTCTGTGTCTGTCGTGTCCGCCAACGGTAGCGGTAATCCATGCACTCAACATGTCTTTCTTCTGGCGCCCCCCCCCTTTTTGTGGTCTCCCTCTTCTTGTGTGCATTAGCATCATCAGGCGGAGGAGCAGTGGCACCGGAGCAGGAGGGAGCTGCATCCCACATGGCCCTGGAGGGCGAGACTACAGACTCGGAATTCACCAGTGGAACGGAGGGTGAGGGGAGCTCCACGGCGGGGACAGGAGCTGACACCAGCGACACAGACTCGTCCTCTGATGGGAGCTCCCTTGTGGTAGCGGCAACATCTGTGCACCCCGCATCTACTGGTACAGCCGCCACCCCACCTACCACCACTGCCCTCCCAGCAGCCCCTCAGCCTTCGCCCTGTGCCCACTCACCCAGGAGGGTGGACATCACCTTTGCCCCAGGCACCTCAGGCCCTGACCCAGTCACCCCTGCTGCCCTCAGTGAGGAGGCCATTGACCTCCTCAGGTCCCTCACTGTTGGGCAGTCTACCATTTTGAATGCCATCCAGGGTGTAGAAAGGCAGTTGCCACAAACTAATGCATTCCTGGAGGGCATTCATTCTGGGCAGGCGGCGCTTCACCGAGCTTTTCAAACTCTGGCCTCAGCATTGATGGCAGCCATTGTCCCCGTCTCTAGCCTCCCCCTCCAACTTCCTCCACCCAGACCCAATCCCCTATACCTCTACCTATCCCAAGCACACCATCTGACCAGCCTGCACACACCTCAACACACAAGGGAAGCTCAGGCAAACATAAGCACCACACATCCCACATGCACTCACGCAAGCAACACACACACACACACATGCAGACACACCAACATCCACTGCCTCCACTGTGTCCCCCTCCTCCTCGTCTCCCTCCTCCCTCCCAGTCTCGTCTACACTCACACCTGCATGCACTACCTCTATAGCCACTACGTCTCTCTCCAGCAAACCCACCACCACACCCCGCTCACGTGCAGTCACCACCCCCACTACCATTCACACGTCCCCTGTGTTCTCTCCCAGTGTGTCTGTAACGCCCCCTCCCAAGATACACAAAAGCAGGCACACACCCACCCAACAGCCATCAACCTCACGACAGCCTCCATGCACCTTCACCCAAAGTCAGCCAACGAACACCTCCTACAACCACCACCTCTTCCTCCACTCCCAAACCCCCTCCAGCTACCCGTCCCAGTGTGTCCCAAAAACTTTTCCTGTCCACCCTTGACCTTTTTCCCACACCTCCCCCACCCCGTCCATCTCATAGGTCCCGAAGTAGCACCTCAGCCAAAACATCTCCGGGACCAGTGGTGCCTGTAGTCACCGGTATGTGGAGTGCACCGGCCACCAGGACAGCCAGTGTGGCACGGAGCCACAGCACAGACAGTCCCCCACCTGTGAAGCATCAGAAGTTGGTCAGTGACCGGCGGGAGAGGGGGAAGACTCCAGCCACCTAAGCCGCTCCCAGGGGTCCCGTTGGGAGTGTGGAGTCAGCTGTGACACCTTCCAAGGTGGGGAAGGGCCACAAGAAACCCGGCAAGTGTAGGAAAAGCTGCACAGCGGAGAAGACCGCCATTATCCCCGCTGCCCAGGAGGCCACTGCCAGCCCCAGCCCAGCTGCCCATGAGGCCACCGCTAGCCCCAGCCCCGCTGCCCTGGAGGCCACCGCCAGCCCCAGCCCAGCTGACCAGGAGGCCACCGCCAGCCCCAGCCCAGCTGCCCAAGAGGCCACCGCCAGCCCCAGCCCAGCTGCCCAGGAGGCCACCGCCAGCACCAGCCCCACTGGGCCATGAAGGACCACCAGCAAAAGCCCCGCTGAGCCATGAAGGACCACGAGCAAAAGCCCCGCTGGGCCATGAAGGACCGCCAGCAAAAGCCCCGCTGGGCCATGAAACACCGCCAGCATCAGCCCCGCTGGGCCATGAAGGACCGCCAGCAAATGCCCCGCTGGGCCATGAAGGACCACCACCTCAAGCACCACTGAACAGGGCACCGCCGTCTCAAGCACCGCTGAACAGGGCACCGCCAACTCAAGCACCGCTGAACAGGGCACCGCCGTCTCAAGCACCGCTGAACAGGGCACCGCCAACTCAAGCGCCGCTGAATAGGGCACCGCCAACTCAAGCACCGCTAAACAGGGCACCGCCAACTCAAGCACCGCTAGCCCATGAGCGTCAGGGGCACTGATGCAACTGGGTCCATCACGGGGTGAGTGATGCACTCTGGGCACCAGTCCCCCTCCACACCCAGTGGAGAGATCCATCCACTACCTCTGTCCTTCACAGGATGAAGCACTCTGGGCACCAGCCCCCCTCCAGAACCAGTGGAGACATCAATCCACTACCTCTGTCCTTCACAGGATGAAGCACTCTGGGCACCAGTCCCCCTCCAGAACCAGTGGAGAGATCCATCCGCTACCTCTGTCCTTCACAGGATGAAGCACTCTGGGCACCAGTCCCCCTCCAGAACCAGTGGAGACATCCATCCACTCCCTCTGTCCTAAACACGATGAAGCACTCTGGGCACCATGCCCCCTCCAGAACCAGTGGAGACTGTTATCCACTTGAGAGACTGTGGCTTTGCATTCCCCAGCATTGAACAGTGGGCAAACCACCCACTTGGGAGACTTGAGAGACTGTGGATTTGCACTCCCCAGGATTGAACAGTGGGCAACCCACCCACTGTAGAGACTTTAGAGACGGTGGCTTTGCACTCCCCAGGATTGAACAGTGGGCAACCCACCCACTGTAGAGACTTGAGAGACTGTGACTTTGCACTCCCCAGGATTGAACAGTGGGCAAACCACCCACTTGGGAGACTTGTGAGACTGTGGCTTTGCACTCCCCAGGATTGAACAGTGGGCATGTGGCCCCCTCGTGGATTTGGCCTCGTGCACTCAAGGGGCTGAGGTGCCCCCCTTTCCCTCCTCCTGAAGTGCCTGTTTTCTTGCTGTCTGATGCCCCTGCAGTGTACTCTCTGTCATGGTCGGGGATCTTGTGTGGGCCTCGCCCATACCGTGTGGTCCCAGTGTTCCACAGACTTACTTTGTGCAGTACCTGGACTACTATGCCTGGTATTTATTTTGTACGTTGTGTTTATATATATTTCGGCCTACTTGTTTTTAATATATTGCAATGGTTACACTCATTTTCTTTGGTCTTTGCATTCTTCCGGGAGGGTTTGGGGGGTGTAACTGTGATGTATTGATATGCATTAGTGTGTGTGTTGTAGTGGGTGAGGGTGGGGGTGAGGGTGGGGGTGTTGCGTGTGTGTGTCCCTGTTTATTGCCTCCCCCCTCCCTTGTGTCGTAGGTGCAGTACTCACCGTGGTCTTCGCCACCGGCATTCGTGCTCCTGGTAGAGGAGCAGTAGGACTATCGCAGGTAGGATTTGGAGTTCTGGTTCTATGGTGTCCTCGTTCCTTATGGAGTGTGTAGAGGTGAGCGTTTTCCCTTCGAAATTCCTGTTTCCCCTGTGTTTTTATCCGGGGTGAATCCGCCCCGGAAAAGGTGGCGGATTGGACTGTCATAATAGTGTGGGCGGTACATTGTCTCCCGCCTGTCTGTTGGCGGTGCCCGCCGCGCTGTTTGTTTGTACCACCGTGGCGGTCGAAGTGTTAAAGTGGCTGTCTTTGTTGGCAGTTCCTGCCACGGTCGTAATTGCTATTTTTTTACCGCCGCCCTGTTGGCGGTCCTACCGCTGCTTTAACACCGTCCGCCAGGGTTGTAATGACCACCAGAGTTTTCTGTTTCCATTTACCATTCATTATGAAGTTATTTTTTTCTTAAATGTTTCTTTCGAGATGTAGACGTTAGGAGCAGAGACTGAGTCAACAAGAAGCTCATTGTGAATGAAAGATAAGAAAGCCTGGGACAAATTATGCAAGGACAAAGAGAGGAGTGTTCTGGAAGTTTGGCAGTTGTAACTCTTTTGAATTTGCTGAGACCGAAGAGTATCAAGATGGGAAGTGTCAGGGGTTGGAAATTGTTACTACCAATTAATTTTAATTAGGGTTTCGTTTGAGAAGCTTCGGCTATGATGTCATTGTCCTGGGAAATTGTGATTTAAGGAGGGTTTAGTTAGTGAAGATTCAGACCCTTTCCTATCATTAGAGCTGGACAGACTCTTCTGAGGTACAGGCCTCATGCCTTTATATGGCTTCATGCCATCACACCTCTCTTGACAGAATGTTCTATCGAATTTCTGTTTGTAGAACTTTCTCAATTATTTTTAGCATTAGGATGGTTAGAGTTTAGTTAACTGGTTAGGCAGGGGAACCAAGACCACCGCCAGGAAATGAGACTCTTTTCTTTTTATGGTCTTTCTTTCTTTTTTCTTTTCTCTCTTCTCCCCTCTTTTTTCTTTTTTTCTTTTTTCCTTTCCTTCTCTTTTTTTTCTCTATTTTCTCCTCTCTTTCCTTCCTCTTAGGCTGTCTTAGGCCGCCCGCGCACCCCCCCACCCGCTTTCTCTGAACAAGGGAACACGAGCCTGTAGGCCTGGCAACACAACTCTGACAGGTTAGAGCAGAGCTTGTACACTTCCCGGTTGCCACGTCAACCGCCAGGTGCATGAGCCTAGGAGAGCAGGGACTACTACTCCTGGCACTCTGAGGCCTGGATAGTAGCACAGCGTCTTACAGTTATTTCCTGCCTCTCCGGCTGACTCTGCAGCAGGACGTTCGTCCTACGGGGCATCCGGAAGTAATTTGTTTCAGCACTTAATCAGCACCATTTAAAGCGAATCTCCTTAAAATACCGCCACACCCACATTGCAGCACATGAGCAGCTGGGGCACGGACCTTAGGTGCATTACCATGTTGCGACCTTTGGATTTGTAAGTTCTTTTACTCCCCTGGGGGGGGGGCCTTTCATTCTTCTAGCCCAGATGCTCCTTGGCTTATTCTTACCTGAGATAAGCCCCCGAGGGAGCTGGCTTTATTTGTCTGTTCTGCATTAAGACATGTCATTTTTTAGCACAACAAAAAGTGATCCTTCCCTGTCAGACTAATCCAGTAATTACTTTGTAAACACTATCACCTTATTTTGTCAGCTAGTCTGCCAACCTGCAATAGCCATCCCCTTTAGCCTATTGCTCTTTCTAGTTTTAATTTGAATCCCTTTTTATTCCTTATTTTCTATTGATCCTCTGTTTTGATCCTGTCTTTGTCTTCCCCACAGAGTGTGACTATAAGGGGCAACCCCCCACTGTTAGATCCCAGACAGGAGGCTAACTGCCTTTTTTGCGCAGGGTAAGTCCGTACTAATAGGCTCCCCCTGCCCCAAGGTCCTTCAGTTCCCCTTGCATGTGTATGTGTGTGTTGCCGACGGCATGTTTCTAACATCATTAGTGTGCTGTGGTTTGGATTGAAGTGGCACAATTACTTCACAACCATTTATCGTTATCCTTTTCTTTCCGTTTAGGCCTCCCCCAAAGTATTCAGGTAGGCCCCATATATATATATATATATATATATATTTAGCACTTATCCTTCTGTTGAGCATATAATTTTGCTCTCTATCTGTAGTGATCCCCGACTCCGATGAATGCCTCAGACCTTTTGGCTCTTAGCGTGGGAAGAAACATGTTGGTCCCCAATTTTTAGACCCCTTGAGTAATTTTCCTCAATGGAGTCTTCACCCCTGTTTTAATTCTTACATACAAAACACCTATATTGAAATGTCCTCAAACAAAACGGGTGATTTGCACAGTAATTTTATTATTCACAACCTTTATCTGGATCCCTTGTATTATCAAGCTAGAATACATTTCAGCACTCCTTCAGCAGTTTTTTAACAATGAGGTTGAGTCCGCCCAGGTAGTATCATCTTACCTGAGTGGGGCTAGGTGGTCATATGATGAAGCATGACACTATAATGTGTGTGAGACCACCTAGTCCCTAAAGGAAACTCCCTCAAAGGTATAGCCACTCATCACACTCATACTTTTCTTGTAGACTACATGCCCAACCAGCGCTTCCTGAACATGCCCCAAGAGTTCTGTTTTCTCTACCAGCACCCCACAGTCCTTGTGTTTACAGTCTCTAGTTTAAATGGGAGTCTGTGTGGGGTTGAATCACTCCGACACTCTCTTCTTGCGTTATAAACACATGCACACAAGACAACACCCAAGAGTGGTGCAGGCAAACCCAAGCACCACACTTCATCCCACAGGCACTCACACAAACACCATTCAGATGCAGACAATGCCAACATTCAGTGTCTCCACTGTCTCACCCTCCTCCTACTCCTCCCCCTCTACCTCCCACCCAGTTATGTCTACACTCACACCTGCATGCACCACATCAATATCCACTACCAGTATCATCACCACATCAAGCAGAACACACACCTCACTGGCAGACACCTCCTCATAATCCATGCACGTGTCCCCTGTGTCCTCTCCCACCGTGTCTACCCCCCAAAGGACACATACGCAAGCACTCAGACACCCAACAGCCATCCATCTCAAAACAGCATACATCTCATGCACCTGCACCCAAATCCAGATGACATACACCTCGGATAACCACTCCCTCATCCTCCACTCTCATTACTCCTCCCTCTACCCACCCCAACGTACCTAAAAGGCTTTTCCTTTCCACAATTGACCTCTTCCCTACCCATTCTGCACGTATGGGCAGGGTAGCAAGGACCCAGCCCAGCACCTAAGCCAAACAGTCCACAGGGACAGTAGTAGCACCACTTACTCGTGGTGGTAGGGATACTAGAACAACAATACTGAAGGGGAACGAGGCAGTACAACCTGGGATGAAAGAGAAGAGTCCAGCACCAGCTGCGAAGAAGGGGAAGGAGCCTGCACCAGCCTGAAAGAAGGGGAAGCAGCCTCCACCAGCTGGAAAGAAGGGAAAGGAGCCCATCCATCCCTGCCAGGAAGGGTAAGGGATTCCCAACCCATGACTAGAAGGAGATGAGGCAATCTACGCCAGTGGAAGCTATCAGCCAAACACTGCTACCACCAGCAGCTGTCACAGGGCCCCCACCACAAGCTGTGGTTGTGCAGCCATCAGAGAGTGCAGGGGCTGACCAGGAGCCCCCCCCCCAACCACCACCACAGTGCAGCCATCACAGAGTGCAGGAGCTGACCAGGAGCCTCCCCCAACCACCACCACAGTGCAGCCATCACTGCCTGCAGCCGCCATGTAGCCAAACTCCAGGAGCTACTGTGCAGACTGCCCCCTCCAGAACCAGTGTGGAAGACACCCACTTGAGAGACTGTGGCCTTGCACTCCCCAAGACAAAGCCCTTGGCATGTTGCCCCCTGCAGAACCAGTGGGGAAGACACCCACTTGAGAGACTGTGGCCTTGCACTACTGAAGACAAAGCAATGGGCATGTTGCCCCCTCCAGAATCAGAGGGCAAAGCACCTACTTGAGAGACTGTGGCCTTGCACTCCCAAGGACAAAGCAAAGGGCATGTTGCCCCCTCCAGAACCAGTGGGGAAGACACCCACTTGGGAGACTGTGGCCTTGCACTCCCCAGGACAAAGCCCATGGCATGTTGCCCCCTCCAGAACCAGTGGGGAAGACACCCACTTGAGAGACTGTGGCCTTCCACTACCCAGGACAAAGCATTGGGCATGTTGCCCCCTCCAGAACCAGCAGGTTTGTTCCCACATCAGGCTGAGGTTCCCCCTTCCCCTGAGGTGCCTGTCTATTTGACAACTGATGTCCCTCCAGTGTTCTATCTGGATTGGTGCAGGATCTGAGTTTGGCCTTGGACTGTGCCCTGTTGCCATGTGGACCCTTTGAACTATGGACTGGGCAGTGTCCCTTTTTTTATACAAATGTACTTATCTGTTTCATGGCCAAATTGCAATCTTGATTTTTTGTTGAACTGATTACAATCGCTTTCATCAATTCCTGTTGTCCTTGCATTATTCTGAAGATTTTTGGGGTCTAATTGTTTTTGTAATGCAGCTGGTTGTGTGTACGGCTTGTGTGTGTCAGATGTGTGTTGTGCGTGTGTGTCACTCTCGTTTTCCTCCCACCCTCCCTTGGGTGCTAGGCAGCTGTGCTCACCGTCGTCGTCTTCGCTGGCATTGGTGTTCCAGGTGGAGCATAGCTGAGAACATCATCGCAAATACTTGCAGTTAGGGTTCGATGGTGGCGTGGCTCTTCCCTGTGTCTCCAATGGTGAGTCCTTTGACTTTTGTGCTCTTTTTCCACCAGGCTTTGGATGGCATTGGTACCACCCTGGAAAAGGTTGCGGTTTCCTGTGTCAAAATATGGTGGGCGGTACATTGTCTTCTGCCTGGCTATAGGCGGCTCTGCTGTGGTGACTGTTGTTTTCGCCCTGGTGGTCGGTGTGGTACATTGGCTGTCAATGGGATATATCACCGCCATGGTCATAATTTGGCTGTAATTACCGCCAGCCTGTTGATGGGATAGCCACCACTTTTTTACCCACCACCAGGGTCATAATGAGGGCCAATGTGTGATAGCATCTATGTTGCTGTAAGATTGAGCATGAGTGTATCTGTTTGAGTGTGAGGGGGAGTGTGACAGTCTCTATCTTGATGAAAGAATGGGTTTGAGAGTGTCTCCGTGAGTATGAGAGTGAGTGTGAGAGTGGCTTTCTGTGTGTGAGGGTGGATTTGACAGCATCTCGTTGGGTTTGAGAGTAGATGTCAGAGTGTCAATCATACTGTGTGAGAGTCTCTGTCTGGGTGTGAGACAAATGTGAGTGTGTCTGCCTGGATATGTGAGTGGGCATGGGAGTGTTTCTATGAGTGTGAGAGTGAGCGTGAGAGTGTCTGTGTGTGTATGATAGTGGATGTGACAGCATCTCTTTAGGTGTGAGAGTGTGTGTGACAGTCTCTGCCTGGATGTGAGAGTGAGTGTGAGAGTGTGTCTCTGTGTGTGAGAGTGAGCGTGAGAGTGTCTCTGTAAGAGTGAGAGTGGAAGGAACAGTGTCTCTCTGAGTATCACACTGTCTGCCTGGATGTAAGAGTGGGTGTAAGAATCTCTCTCTAAGTAAGAGAGTAGTTGTGAGGGTGTTTCTCTGGTTGTTTGACTGGGTATATGAATAGAGATTTTTTTTCTTTGTGACATTTTACAAGATTTGTCAATCCTCCCTTGGATTTATACCGGGGAATGTGCTAAGCCCCGTAGTTGAATGTATGGATCTCGCAAAATGTAAAAAAAAAAGATTTGGGGGCATTTAAAGACCGTTACTTGTTGCCTCATCACAACCTTATCACCACTAAGGGGTCAGGGAACGGCTACACTGAACTCATCTGCTCCATAGCACCCTACATTTCAGCCCCAAGGACCATTTCCCGACAAAACAAAATGCTGGCTGCAACATTTCTCTCAGGTTGCTGCCAACCAATCAGATTCTTCCTGTGGTGCTTGGATTCATAGAGGATCAACGTCCCTTTATATCTATATATTTTGGCCTTTAATTACTCCAAAACTACTGAATGGATTTGCACCAAACCACAAGCAGTTTGGGTGGTAGGTGTGTCCAAAGTTCCTATGGAAATATAAATGGAATTTATTGGCAAAACAAAAAAAAGTATATATATCTCCAGTCACTTCTTTCTTGGATAGTTCACTTTCTTGTGACTCATTGCATCCTTTGGGATCCAGATTTTTGCCCTGGCTGGCTGTTGTTTTCTTGTGATCCTTTATCTTCAAGTATATATATATATATATATATATATATATATATATATATATATACACACTAAAAAATGAAAAAGTAATGGTTACAGGGATGTTATAGTTCGATAATAGAATTGAATTTTTTTTATAAATTCAATTAAAAAAACAAAGTTACGGGGATGTTATAGTTAGGCTCACATTTCACATATACAAAACCATGGACATTCAGCAGTTATAGTTCACCTGAGCTAACTGTAACTTGCGCCCTGTAATGCACTGATTATGGCCTCACATAACCAAGACACAAGTCCTTAAAAAATAGTGGGGGGACTAGTCAAGTTAGGCATTATGCAAGTACAACACGTGTGGCATCTGGCATCACAGGAAGTGACATCAGAGGAAGTGGCATCACATGCCATGACTTTGCAGGAAAATGTCACAAGAAGTGATATCAGAAAGCAAAGCGGGAAAGCAAGTGTGCCTGCCTCAAGAATACTGTGTCTATTATTTGAACAAAAAAAATACATGGGTGGATATAAAGGAACACCCATGCTCAAACCATACAATGCCTATCCAACCCTCAGTAATGCAAGGCAGCACAATAAGCTGCCTTGCATTCGTTTTTTGTGCAAATCCACACAAAAACTATCCTATGAGGCTATTTTTTGTTTGCATGTGTGCTGCAGAATGCAGTAGACACAGTGCTTTAAATGGGCAGGTACTGTCCGGTACTGAGCACCTGCACTTTTTTAATTTGGAAGTGAGAGTACCTGAACATTTTACCAGTGCTGCACTCTATTTAATAGGAGAGTACCAGCACTTCTCAAGAGCAAACAGGTACTCTGGAGGGCGAGAACTGCACTTCTATAGTTCTATTTACAGCACTGATAATACACGTAAAGAGGGAATAACAAGAAGAAACAAAGATATTTCTCCTTGTTATCCCAGTCTTGGATAGACTCATCAGTTAGGTGCAAACCTATGTTTGCAAGTCTTTATAAATATGGGTTTGTGTCAAAAGACATGGGTCTATGCACAGGAATGCCCAAACACCGTTCATGTAATGCCCACTTGACGTGAGGTGACTCAAGGGAGGGCAATGTGCTGCCTAATGTTAGTTTTTGTTTTTTTATTAAGGAAGCCACACAAATGAGATTTGTGGAACATTGAAGATGCCAAAATATATTTTGCGTAGGGTTGTGCCGGAAAGGTGGAAAAACTCTGCCACAAAGAAATTGGCAACAAAAGAGAAACATGACAATGAATCTGTTCTTCTTAATTGGTTGCAAAGTCTGAAGAGATTTTTGTGTCCCCAGTAAATCTCCACAAATAATAATAACACTTATTGTTAACACATTTACTGGAAAGATCTTTGTTTTGTATAGTCCTAGTTTCAACTCAAGGCAGCAGACAGGGACAATGCATCACCTGCTAAGCACATCATATAACATGCAGAAAACAGATTTAAATGTATGTAGATAGGTAAGCGGGTTACTGCTTTCAACACAGAGATTATTTTGATACTTGCAACTGCATTTTAGTCCTTTTTATATGGCACATTGACCTATGAAGGACAATATGTGACTCTTACACCTTGTAGCTTTCACTTTCCTATGTAACATATCCTGTACATTGATTTACAAAAGTATGATTTATTGTCTATATAATCCCTATGTATTGTGTAAAGAGCTCTGACAACCTGCATTGGGATGAATAGCAATCCCAAAGAAATAAGATTGTGGTACTTACATTTTCATTTACTGGGGCAGAGCAACATATCTGACATTCTTACAGTGCATGCTTAGCTCTTATATACAGGATCAGAAAAAAAGTCAAAATTATGCCGCTTTTAAGCACCTGTGAAGTACTAACTAGCTATGTGCTTTTGGTTCTCTTCCACTTCTTTTACATCAGGAGTTAAGCTCCAGACAGCTCCCATCCAGGATACTTGAACAAAAGAAGGCCACATGGCCCCTTAAAATCAGCCTTTGATATGGGGCCAGCTGGAGCCTAAAATAAGAAAGGTACCATGATATCTTCACATTGTTGCTCGGATAGAAAGCAGACAATGTGCTGGTGATGCTAAATGTGTCCCGGTGTTTGAGAATTGCACTGGGACAAACTCATATTTGCAGCATTACTCAACATTGTTTAATGGTGGAAGGCGTCCACCCTGTGAAAATAGTGGGTGGACGTCATCTATCGGCGTCCACTCCGAACTTATGCCCTGCCTGTAACTATTGTTTTTTTAGTGAATTTAAACCTTTTTTAAAGGTAAAGGCATTTTAATTACCACGCTTTAATCCAGTCATTACCAGTGTGCAGCGGGCTAAATATATTTCTTTTCAGGGAGGGGGCTGCATGGCCACCCTCTCCAGGCTGAGCTTGGCCCTGGGGATCCCATACCCGAGGGCCAGGCCTAAATATTTAATTTTGTTGTGGGAAGCTGGGCCGCTTGGCCCCCCTCCCCAGACCAATCTTGGCCCAGGGGGCTCCATCCCCTGGGGTCCAGCCTAAATATTGAACTAATTTCTGGGGGAGGGGGACATGTGGCCCCCCCTACCCAGGCAGATCTTTGCCAAATCCCATTGCGAGGCCCGGCCTAATTATTTAAAAAAAATTTAGGGAGGGAGGCCGCATGGCCCCCTCCCCAAAGCCAATCTTTGCTCTAAGGAACTCATGCCCTGTGCCCGGCCATGTGACCAGTCACAATTTTGGGGACCACGGGGGAGGCTGTTTGTATGGGGTATGAGTGAGAGTGTGAGTGGTTCTGGGAATGACATCATCAGTATTGTCATTTGAGATGTCATCAGTGATGTCACTGACCACGTCATGAGTAATGTAATGTGTGAGGCAATAAGCAGTGCATTACGGGGGCACAAGTTATAGTTAGCTCAGGTTACTATAACTGCTGAATTTCTATGGTTTTGTATGTGAAATGTGAGCCTAACTTTATTGTCCCTGTAACCTTTGGTTTTTTAATTGAATTTCTGTTTTTTTAAATTCTATTTTGTAACTAGAAAGTCCCTTTCACCCTTGTTTTTTCAGTGACTTTCAGTTTTTTTCCAATGTAAAGTAATTTTAATTACTATACATTAATCCAACCACCACCGTGCACGTCCTATGGTCGTGCACAGTGGTGGTTGGCACCAGGGCCTGCAACCAACCCTTATAACCTCCCAACCACATCCTGCGAATGGCCTTCAGCCGTGTACGGGAGGGGGTGGATGCAAGGCCTGGAATGCGGCTTGACCCTGCAACCAACCCCTATAACTACCCAAACCTGTGCTGCACATCCCCTTTGGCTGTGTGCAGTGGGGGTTGACCAGAGGGCTTGGCCTGTGGCTAGACCCTGGAGCCAACCTCTGTAACCACCCAACCTGTGCTGGCCACAGCCTTTGGCCACACGCAACAGTGGTTGTCCGCATGGCCTGACCTGCAGCCAGATCCTGCAAACAACCCCTATAAACACCCAACCCTGTGCTGTGCATGAAATTTTAGATTCCAATGGAATTCCCCTGGGCCCGGCCTAAATACTTTTTTTGAGGGGAGTTGGAGGGCCACATGCCCCCACTCCCAAGGCCAATCTCGACCTGGGGACCCAATTCCCTGGGGTCTAGACTAAATATTTAATTCTTTTTTGGGGAGAGGTGCTATGCCGTCCCACTCCCCAGGCTGATCTTGGCCCTCAGGACTCCCCCCCCGGGCCCGGCCTAATTATATACATTTTTGGGGGGGCCATGTGTTCCCCTTCCCCAGGGTCAATATTTGACCCAAGGTCATGTGATTTGGATGCCCCCAATGGTGTGGCCCCTCTCACCAGGTGGATGTCAGGCCTGGGGACCCCATCCACCTTGGTCGAGCCTAAATATTCCATTGTTTTTTGGGGAGAGGGGTCATGTGGCCCCCCTCCCTGAGTTGGATCTTAGCCCCAGGGACCCCAAGGCCCAGCCATGTGACCAGGGCAACCAGTCTCAATTTCGGGGACCGTGGGGAATACTGAAGGCCCCCATGGTCTCACCCGGTTCTACACTTTCTGTGGGAGCGGAAATTGCTGTTACAGAGAGGGAGCTGCTAAAGCAGGAAAACGTCAGCTCGCAGTAAAGGAGAGCTGTTGGCAGCTCTCCCTCACTGTGAGTGGAGTGTTTGCTCTGAGTTTCAAGTAACTAAAACTCACGCCCTAAGGTAACTATAACTCATGCCCTCGCCATGCACAGTTGTGTCATCAATAATTTTATTGCAAATGTTGCAGTGAGAATATGAAAGATGCCATAGAATATGTAATTAATGATATAATATGTGGATTAATTAGCTGTGTATGGCGAAGGCACGAGTTATGGTTACCAATTAGGGCGTGAGTTTTAGTTACTTGAAAGAACTCTATCTAAAACTGCTGAATTTTTATGGTTTGGTAGGAGTAAATTCAGAACCTCACTTTGACATCCATGTAACCTTTGTTTTTTTCAGTGAATTTCTATGGTTTTTTAGCACATAGTACTTTTCATTCCTATACATGAATCCCACCACTGATGTGCACGGCCAGGTCCTGAGGCCAACTTCCTATAAACACCCAAAACTTGCACTGTGCACAGCCTTCTCCTGTGTGCAGTAGAGGTTGCCCACAAGGGCTGGCCTTCATCCAGTCCCTGCGGCCAACCCCTCTAACTACCCAACCCAATGCTGTGTGCCTGTTTGCGCATGCACAACGGAAGTTGGCTGCAGCCTTTTAGGGTGTGAGAATAGGTGTGGGAGGCTGTATCTGGGTGTAAGAGTGGCTGTCAGAGTGTTTGTCTAGGTGTGAGATTGCACACATCAGTGTACTGGGTGCGTCAGTATGTGCATGGGTCTGTCAGTGGGTGCATCAGGGTGTTAGTGGGTCTGTGAGTGTGTATATGATGGTCTGAGTAGGCGCATGAGTGGGTGCGTAACTGTCTGAGTGGGTCTGAGTGGGTGCATGAGGGTTTGACTGGGGGTGTGAGTGAGTGCAGAAGGGTCTGAGTGGCTCTGTAAGTGGGTGCGTAAGTGTCTGAGTGGGTCTATGAGTGGGTGTGTGAGTTTCAGAATGGGTCTGTGAGTGGGACAATAAGTGTCTGAGTGGGTATGTGAGTGGGAGACAGAGAGAGCAAAAGAAAGTGAGAGGGAGAGAGAGATAGAGTTTTTTAGGCTTTGATGTCTGATATGCTTATAATGTGTCCTTTGTGTCCAACTTGAAATGAAAAAAAATACTTGTTTTTTTAGAAATGTATTGAAAAACAAAATAAAAAACAAAAAAGAAATGAGTACAAAAGGACTCAAACCCCCAAAACTCAGTGTGAAGGTCTGCAACCTTAACACTGAGCTATGGGTTATTTTTTTTATTTTATTTTTTATTTTAATTTCAGCCCTTTATGGGCTACCTGGGACCGCGAGGGAGCTCTCAAGGGTTCCCCTGCAGTCCCTCCTTATCTATTTTTTAATAATTTTTTCTTGATTTTTTTTTGTTAAACTAAAATGTCCTTTTTGAGCCACTTGACCCTGAATGGCAAGCCTTAAGGCCATTGCTTCCCCAAGCACAGAGCTGCTTTAACAGCAGCTCCCTGCTTGCTGAAGCATATCATCTCGCAATTAGGGGACAGAGATGAAAGGTCTGCTATTCGACAGCAGGGTCTGCTTTAAAGGTCCTGCTGTCAAACTGCCTAGTGTTTGCTGTGGCTTGGCTGCATCTGCAGCACTGCAGCAAAGCCACAGCAAACAGTTATGTCCCTGGGGTGGCACCCTGGGACATAGCCGGGGCCGGCCCTGGGGGGTGGCGGTCCTGAGGGCCATCTTTGGCTTCAAGAGGGGGGCTACATGCCCCCCTCCAATGTGGACATTGCCCCGGGGAGGTGGTGGTCCCAAGGGCTAAGGGGGTCCAAAACAAACCCCCTTTCCATTGTTTTATTTAAATACAAGCCCAGTGGAGGTGGTGGTCCCAGGGCCACTGTGGGGGCCGTGGGCCCCTAGTTACATTATAGTTGATGCCCCTGGAAGATGATGGTCCATGGGGGCTGTGGGCACCCCCTTAGCTTACATTAGAATTGATTATTCAGTAGGTGGTGGTCCTGGAGGAGTGGGAGCGGTATGGGCCCCCGAATATGTTAGAATGGAAGCCCCAGAGAGATGGTGGTCCCGGGGGTGTGGGTGGGCCACAGGCCCCCACATATATTTAAATACAAACCTTCCCCCACATGTGCTAAGGGATCAGGGTGTCTCTACCCTGGCCCTTTTATTTTATCTTGACTGTTTTTAATAGGACTCGGCTGAAGTCCCAAGATGGCTGTAAACACTTCCTTGTTTAAACTGTTGGCAGCCAATCACAGCTGTCTCCCTGCATGAGCTTGTCTTCGTTCGCAAATACTTAGTGGCCAGAGATATACAATGTTTTTTAATTTCCCTAAATTTCTCAGAAAACTACTGAACAGATTCACACCAAATAAGTGAAACACTTTTTAGGAAAATTTTGTAAAGATTCGTCAAATGGTGCCAAATATTTTTGCAAGTCAAAAAAAATATTTTCCTATTAATACATGGTCCTAAATATAACTCCCCCAGTAGGAAATATATATATATATATATATATATATATATATTAACTTAAACACCCCCTAAAAAAAGAGGGTCTCGGAAAGGACCTAGCCTACAAATTATGTACCCTAAATCAAAGTCCTGGAGGGCAACTAACCACTAACCCAGAGTAAAACCCATAGTTCTGAAACACCTTGAACTGCTTGTGCACCACCAGACCCTAGTCCTAAGCACAATACCCCTTTATGTGCCTATAGAATATAATACAAAATTATTCAGTTATTAGAGATTAAGGGTTGCATTAATATTAATTACCCAGGGGACCCAACTGATAAGTGCAACTGCTTTATGCACTCTTTGGGATTCCAAAAGATGCTGCGGACATTTGTGTACCCCATTGTGTCATACAGATCACACTGGTGTGATGTGTGCTGGAGTGATCTCAAGAGGGCATTGCTTCTTTTGCACACACCCATATGTTAGATAGTGAATTATTAATTGGGGTTGATTGTAGTACACCAAAAGAAATAGGTGGTCATTACAACCCTGGTGGTTGGTGTTAAAGTGGCGGTAAAACCGCCAACAGGCCGGCGGTAAAAAAAATGGAATTACTACTGTGGCGGAAACTGCCAACATAGACAGCCACTTTAACACTCTGACCGCCACGCAGTACAAACAAACACCGCAGCGGTAACCGACAACAGACAGGCAGAGGACAATGTACCGCCCACAGAATTACAACAGTCCAATCCGCCACCTTTTTCGGGGTGGATTCCCCGCGAACAAAAACACGGCGGAAACAGGACTTGGAAGGGAAAACGCTCACCTCTACACACCCCACGAGGAACCAGGACGCCATGGAACCGGAAATTGAGATACTCCGAGCCTTTATCTTCCTGCTCCTTTACCAGGAGCACGAATGCCGGCGGTGAAGACCTCGGTGGGTACTGCACCTACGACACAGGGGAGGGGGGAGGGAGAAAACAATGACACACACACGCAATACGCAACACCCCCACCCACTACAACACACACACAAATACAGCATGATACATTACAGTTACACCCCCCAACCCCCTCGGAAGAATGCAAGGACAAAAGGAAATGAGTTGAATAATTGTTATATATTCAATTACATAAATAAAAAAAAATTACATATATATACATTTACACTATAAACAATTATATACACCAAGAAAACAAGTCCAAGGGATTCCACCGTCATAGTGCGTGGACCACTGGGCCCAAAAGGAATGGGCGAGGCCCATACTCAATACCCGAACAAGACGGAGATAACATTGCTGGGGCATCAGATAGAAATAAAACAGGCACCTCAGGGGGAAAGGAAGGGGAGGGGGCACCTCAGCCGGATGAGTGCACGATGCCAGATCCACACGGGGGCTCCATGCCCACTGTTCAATCCTGAGGAGTGCAAAGCCACAGTCTCTCACGTCTCTACAGTGGGTGGGTTGACCACTGTTCAATCCTGGGGAGTGCAAAGCCACAGTCTCTCAAATCTCTACAGTGGGTGGGTTGCTCATTGTTCAATCCTGGGGAGTGCAAAGCCACAGTCTCTCAAGTGGGTAACAGTCTCCACTGGTTCTGGAGGGGGCTTGGTGCCAGAGTGCTTCCTCCTGCCGAGGACAGAGGTAGTGGATGCCTTTCTCCACTGGTTCTGGAGGGGGCTTGGTGCCCAGAGCGCTTCATCCTGCCTGTGGTGGGCTCAGTAGCGTTGTGAACATTGGCGCTCACTGTCCTGTGGTGGTGCTGATGGTCTTGTCCTGGGCAGCGGGGCTGCTGGTGGTAGTCTTGTCCTGGGCAGCAGGGCTGCTGGTGGCGGTCTTGTCCTGGGCAGCAGGTCTGCTGGCGGTCTTGTCCGCCGTGCTGATCTTCCCAGGCTTGCCGGTTTTACTGTGCCCCTTCCCCACCTTGGATGGTGTCGCAGCTGTCTCCACACTCCCAACTGTACCCCTGGGAGCGGCTTTGGTGTCTTATTTCTTTCCCCTCTCCCGCCAGGAGACAGGTGGGGGACTGTCCGTGCTCTGGCTCCTTGCCACACTGGCTGCCCTGCTGCCTGGTGCACTCCAGAATCGGGTGACGACTGGCACCACTGGCCCTGCCGATGTTGTGGCTGAGATGCTAGGTTGGGACCTGGAGAGTCGGGCCCTAGGAGACTGAAAGGGTGGTGGAGGTGAGGGAAAGAGGTCAAGGGTGGCCAGGAAAAGTTTCTTAGGAACACTGGGATGGGTAGCTGGAGGGGGTTTGGGAGTGGAGGAAGAAGTAGTGGTTGTAGGAGGTGTACGTTTGCTGACTTTGGTTGAAGGTGCATGGGCTGGAGGCTGTCGTGAGGTGGATGGCTGTTGGTTGGGCGTGTGGCTGCGTTTGTGTACCTTGGAAGGTGGCCTCACAGACACACTGGGAGAGGACACAGGGGACGTGTGAATGGTAGTTGGGGTGGTGACTGCACGTGAGCGGGGTGTGGTGGTGGGTGTGCTGGTGATGGACGTAGTGGCTGAGGATGTAATGCATGCAGGTGTGAGTGGACACGAGACAGGGAGGGAGGAGGGAGACGAGGAGAAGGGTGACACAGTGGAGGCAGTGGATGTTGGTGTGTCTGCATGTGTGTGATGCCTGCATGAGTGCCTGTGGGATGTGTGGTGCTTATGTTTGCCAGAGCTTCCCTTGTGTGTTGAGGTGTGTGCATGCTGGCCTGATGGTGTGCTTGGGATAAGCTGAGGTACAGGGGTGTGTGTGTCTGGGTGGAGGAAGTTGGAGGGGGGAGGCTAGAGACAGGGACAATGGCTGCCATCAGTGCTGAGGCCAGAGTCTGAAAAGCTCGCTGAAGGGCTGCCTGACCAGAGTGAATGCCCTCCAGGTATACATTGGTTTGTTGCAACTGCCTCTCTACACCCTGGATGGCATTCAAAATGGTAGACTGCCCAACAGTGAGGGACCTAAGGAGGTCAATGGCCTCCTCACTGAGGGCAGCAGGGGTGACTGGGGCAGGGGCTGAGGTGCCTGGGGTGAAGCTGATGCCCACCCTCCTGGGTGAGCGGGCACGGGGCAAACGCTGAGGGGCTGCTGGGAGGGCAGTGCTGGTAGGGAGGGGTGGCGGCTGTACCTGTAGATGCAGGGGGCACAGATGGGCCCGCCACCACAAGGGAGCTCCCATCAGAGGACGAGTCTGTGTCGCTGGTGTCAGCTCCTGTCCCCGCCGTGGAGCTCCCCTCGCCCTCCGTCCCACTGGTGAATTCAGACTCCGTAATGTCGCCCTCCAGGGCCATGTGGGATGCAGCTCCCTCCTGCTCCGGTGCCACTGCTCCTCCACCTGATGATGATAATGCACACAAGAATAGGGAGACCACAAAAAGGTGGGGGGGAGACAGAAGAAAGACAAGTTGAATGCATGCATTACCGCTACCGTTGGCGGACACGACAGAAACAGAAGCCCCCTGCACTATGCCACGCACTTGCAGTCCACTATTCAATCCCAGGGACATGGATTACAAGGCTATGCCTGATTTCTGCACACATGGATGTCACAGGAGCCTGACTATGTGTAGTTGGCACTGTACACAGGTGGAGTGGGGTGCCACAGGGCCTGCCTCAAGAAGGGTCCTTGCCTACTAATCTCGCCCTGGCCTAGGCGAACCCACAGCCCACCTCCCCCACCCAGACGCCTACAATGCGTGCTAAATCAGCAGAATGAGAGTGTACTCACCCTCTTGTGTCTGCTGTGATGCCCTCAAGCGCCCATCCAACTCCGGGTACACCACCGCCAGGATCTTGAACATCAAGGGGATCACGGTGCAACAGGCAACCCTCCCACGTTGGGAGGCAATCCCCAGCTGGGCCTCCGCCGTCTTCTTGCTCCAGCGGCGAATGTCCTCCCATCTTTTCCGGCAGTGGGTGCTCCGACTGTGGTAGACCCCCAGGGTCCGGACTTCCTTGGCGATGGCACGCCAAATGTCCTTCTTCTGGTGGGCGCTGACCTACAAGAATTGTACAGGGGAAAAAGAGAAGTAATTACCATCTGCACCATCACAGTCTTTTGACCCCATCTCTACCCTTGCCATGTCGCACATGCACTCACCGTTGTTTCATGCACGCCTCATTCTCACACCCTCTATCTTTCATCCACCCCACTCCACACAGGCACTGCCCATACAGCATGCTCACAGTGTACTTACATGTTTGCCTGGAGGACCGTAGAGTAGCGTGTACTGGGGGAGTACCCCATCCACGAGTTTCTCCAACTCCTCCGTGCTGAAGGCAGAGGCCCTTTCCACAAACACATGAGCCATTGTCTCTTCCAGACTGAGGTCACAGCAGCACTTGCAGTGTAGGTCCTCTCCTGTCAAAGATCAGGTATCAAGTGATTGAACAGACAGAAAATGGCGGTCACGTCCGCGGCGGTGCGTAGCGTCACTGCCAGCGTACATCGTCATTGGCTCCTGGGACCCATAGGGTCCAATGTTAACCAATGCAGGATTGCGCCGCGGTCTTCAACCGCCTACCGCGATGGTGTACAACGCTAGCACAGTTACCTCATATCCCCCTGTCCCATTTGACAGGTCAGGCAGCCGCCATTTCAGCGGCCCACATGGCATTATTTTGGACTGCGTCACACATATCTAGGCCTTGCCTAAACACTCATATAGGCATATTTCGATTTGCTAATATTTTCAGAGTACGTTGTGTTTACGTACCTCAGAGTTGGTTGACTCTCTGCTCGCTGTTCTCCTCCATAGGCACCGTCCGCTGAGGCATGTGAGGAGATGGCAGCATCCCCCAGTGTACAGACCGCTGGAGGACCTGTCGACAATGGAGGAGCGACATGTGATCATCACCTGCAGGCTTGATCGTGCCACAATCCTGGAACTGTGTGCCCAGTTGGAGCCAGACCTGATGTCAGCTATCCACCATCCCACCGGAATACCCCATCAAGTGCAGGTGCTGTCAGTACTCCATTTCCTAGCAAGTGGATCTTTTCAAACAACAGTGGCCATAGCATCAGGGATGTCCCAGCCTATGTTTTCCAACGTGTTGGCCAGAGTATTGTCTGACCTACTGAAACACATGCAGAGCTACATCGTTTTCCCTTAGGTGGAGGATTTGCCTACAGTGAAAGGTGATTTCTATGCCCTGGGACATATCCCCAACATCATAGGTGCCATTGATGGGACACATGTAGCCTTGGTACCCCCCGCAGGAGTAAACAGGTGTACAGAAACCAGAAGAGTTACCATTCCATGAATGTGCAGATGGTGTGTTTGGCAGACCAGTACATCTCCCATGTTAATGCAAAATTCCCTGGCTCAGTGCATGACACTTACATCCTGCAGAGTAGCAGCATCCCTTATGTGATGGGGCAACTCTAGAGGCACCGGGTGTGGCTATTAGGTGAGGACATGGACTCAATACAGTATGACTAGATGTCTGGGTCTGGGGATGTCCCTAAGAGTTAGTGTGTGTCTAACAGTTGTCCCTCGACATTTGCAGGTGACTCTGGTTACCCCAACCTGTCATGGCTACTGACCCCAGTGAGGAATCCCAGGACAAGGGCAGAGGAACGCTACAATAATGCCCATGGGCGAACTAGGAGGATTATAGAGCGGACCTTCGGCCTCCTGAAGGCCAGGTTCCGGTGCCTCCATATGACAGGTGGTCCCATATTCTACTCACCAAAGAAGGTATGCCAGATCTACTTGGCTGCTGTATGCTTCACATCTTGGCTTTGTGATGACAGGTGCCTTTTCAGCAGGAGGTTGGTCCAGATGAAGGTGTTGTGGCAGCTGTGGACCCTGTGGACAGTGAAGACGAGGAAGCAGAAGATGAGGACATCGACAACAGGAGCACGGTGATCCTGCAATACTTCCAGTGAGACACAGGTAGGAAGACAATACTGCCTGCTACATCTGATTTACATCTACTACCTCTGTACTGTCTGTCATTTTCACCCAGTGTATGGTCACTGAGTTGTCACTTTCCCTTACGATTTCACAGATGTGGGTCCCACTGTGTGACATCTGCTTTGTTTCCTCATGGACTAGAGCTTTGTGACATAGGTATTTTGACATTACATTTGAAAGAGCATTTTGTCACTGTAATTGCTAATACACTATTTCTAAATCACAGACTCCTGATTGTTTTGTGCTTTAAGGGTGTTTATTTAAGTGCTCAATATTGGAGGGGGTTGTAAAATGGTGAGGGGTGATTGTGGAGGAATGTCCATGGCAGAGTCCAGTCTATTAGTCTCACAGGTGCATTGTCCAAAGGGGCATGGGAAGTGGAGCTGGGGCAGTTTAAGGATGGACAGGTTGACAAGGTGGGACAAAAGGATGACAATCAGGGTGGTCTCATTTCTTGGCGGGGGTTTTGGCATTGTTCTCTGTCTTTGTCCTGGATCTCAGGGACTGTTTGCGGGGTGGTTCTCCCTCTGCAGGGGGTGGGGTGCTGGTGTTGTGGTCCTGTGGTGGTGCCTCCTGTCCACTAGTCCACTAGTGCCGGCGGAGGTGGTGGGCAGTTCATCGTCCAGGCTAGTGTCAGGGGCCCCTTGTAGTGCCACAGTGTCCCTCCTGGTGTTGAGTACTTCCTTCAGCACCCCTACAATGGTGCCCAGGGTGGAGCTGATAGTTCTGAGTTCCTCCCTAAAGCCCATTTACTGTTCCTCCTGCATGGGATGTCTCTCCTGAAACTTGGCCAGTACCGTTGCCATTGTCTCCTGGGAGTGGAATTGATGGATTTGAGTTCCTCCCTGAAGCCTAAATACTGTTCCTCTTGCAGCCGCTGGGTCTCCTGAAACTTGGCCAGTACCATTGCCATCGTCTCCTGGGAATGGTGGTAGGCTCCCATGATGTTGGAGAGGGCCTCGTGGAGAGTGGGTTCCCTGGGCCTGTCCTCCCCCTGTCGCACAGCAGCCCTCCCAGTTCCCCTGTGTTCCTGGGCCTCTGTCCCCTGAACTGTGTGCCTACTGCCCCTACCCCCAGGTCCCTGTTGTTGTTGGGGTGGTGGGTTAGCCTGGGTTCCCTGTAGTGGTGGACACACTGCTGCTTGACGTGTCCTGGGGACAGAGGTATGGGCCCGCTGGGTGGGTGCTGTGCTGGTGTTTCCAGAGGGGGGAAGCTCTGTAGTGGCTTGTGCTCATGTGAGGGGAACCGACTGTCCCGAGGTCCCAGATGGGCTGGGCTGGTCATCTAGATCCAGTTGGACAGAGCTGCTGTCATCAATGTGGGCCTCTTCTGTGGGTGGAGTGGACATATCTGGACCCTCCTGTCCGGTGACGTTGGAAAGGGGCCCTGCAGGGGTGTAAAAGCATGATTATTGCATCTGTGTGTGCCATGGTGTGCAATGGCTGGGTGACCGTGTACCCCAGTGCTTGCATTCCTGTTTAGGACCTTGTGTGATGATGGGTTGGAAGATGTATGGGTATGTGCAGTGGCCATGCTTTGGTGATGGGTGTCCATGCTTTGGTGTTGCATGCAGGGCTTGGGTTTGGGATGTGTGGTTTGGGATATTATGACATGTGTGCAGAGTTGGAGTGATGGAGGTGAGAGCGAGGGTGGGGGTATGTGATGGCATGCAGGTTGGATGGGGGATGAAGTAGTATAGATTTGACTTACAAGAGTCCATTCCTCCAGCTACTCCTGGGAGGCCCTCAGGATGCAGGATAGCCAAGACCTGCTCCTCCCATGTTGTTAGTTGTGGGGAGGAGGTGGGGGTCCGCCACCAGTCCTCTGTACCATGATGTGGTGTCTTGAGACCACGGATCTCACCTTCCACCGTAGGTCGTTCCACCTCTTCCTGATGTCATCCCTAGTTCTTGGATGCTGTCCCACTGTGTTGACCCTGTCCACGATTCTTCGCCATAGCTCCATCTTCCTAGCTATGGAGGTGTGCTGCACCTGTGATGCGAATAGCTGTGGCTCTACCCGGATGATTTCTTCCACCATGACCCTGAGCTCCTCCTCAGAGAACCTGGGGTGTCTTTGCGGTGCCATGGGGTGGTGTGGGTGATGTGCGGGGTGGTGTGTGTTGTGATGTGTGGGGTGATATTTAGAGCTGTGTTGTGTGAGGTGCGTGGATGTTATGTGAGTGATGGTGTTGAGTGCCTGTGGATGCTCGTTTGTAGATGGTGGTGTCTCTCTCTGGCCTTCAGTCATAATTGTGGTCGTAGGGGTTTGTGGGTGATGTGGGTGTGTGTTTTATATTGTATTGGATGTGTGGGTCTGGTGTGTGTATGTGTATCAGGTGTGTGTATTTCGATTTGTCCAATGTGGATGTGTTTTGTAAATGTGTGTGTATTTTGAGCGCAACGGTGTGTACCGCCAATGGAATACCGCGGTTGAAAGACCGCTGCATGGATTCGTGGCTTGTGATAGTGTGGGCGTATTCCTGTTGGCGTGACGGTGTCAGTTTTGTTATCGCCAGTTTATCACTGACCTTTAGTGTGGCGGACGTGTGTTGGTGTCTAGATTTTGGCGTATTCCGGTCTTTGGGTCATAATGACCGTGGCGGAATTCCGCGGCGGTGTGTTGGCGGTCTTCTGCACGGCAGTAAGCGGCTTTTACCGCCAATGTTGTAATGACCCCCAGAATGTCATTAACCTGTTAGGTCCACGCAAAAGTTATACTTTTACAGGCAAAACTGCGTTAGCACAGTTTTGTGTGAAAAGTATAAATATGCCCACTAGGGACCAGGAATCACTACAGCAGATGCCACCAACAGGGTCTAGTCCTCTCTCAGCTTGCAACTGTTCACTGATCCCTCAAAGAGATAGGCCTCCTGCAGCTTTTGATGTTGCTAGAGCTGCAGAAGAGGACAGCCACCAAACCCTTGGAGCCACTTCTTTGTCCTGGGTGCAAGTGGGAGCAGCTCCAGTCCTTGAGGTCTCCTCAAGTGTCTCACACAGCGGGTGTTGTCTTTCTTCTGTTCTTCCATAGGTCCAGAAAGTTTTTGGAGGTACTGTGGGGGGGGGGTCCACTTTTGGATTGTTCTAGTACACAGTTGGTGAGGAGGACTCCTGGACACTCACTAACCAGTAGGAAAAAAGTAGGGATGTATGATGTTCCTGTAATTTGCTTTTGCACAATTGTGCAAAATTTTGGAAAAATTAATTCGAATTGGGCAAAACACAAATCGTCATTTGACTTTAAAATGTGTCCTTGTGTTAATTTTAGTCACAAGGATGCATTTAAACAAAGCAGCACTAACAGTAGCTGGCCACATTCAGTTGTACCCAGAGAGAGGCATACACTGTAAACTTTTACTGTGATTGATATGTAATTTTGTAATAAGGAGTAATGGCATACTTTTGAGAATTTCACTTACCAAGCATGGTACCAAGCATGAAATTCCTTAAATTCTGCAAATTTTGCTGGTGTAGTCAACATTTTTCCCCAGCCTGAAAAAGTTGCAACCTCACTCAACTTTACAGAATGTCCTCTTTGTCTTATTACAAACTATCCCGTGAGCTATACTAAGAAAAATGCAAAATGGCACATACTTCTGCTTTTGATGGAGCTTATGTGACAGTCTGGATTGTGGTTAAGGAAATTAGCAGTCCTCTTCTCGTAAGTTACATTAAAACTGGTTCTGGGACAAGCTCTTTCGCCCACTGGGCTGGTGCTCAATTGAGTTCTAAAAAATGTAAGGATTCCCTTGCTCAGGCTTGCTCTTTCAGTAAGCTATGAAGAAGTACTCCACACATCTGTCTATTTTAAGTTAAGAAAGTTGCTGGAAACTCTCTAGCTGCCATTCCTCAACTGATAAGGATCACAGGCCCCTCATCCAGTATAACCTAACTTCAGACCTAAACCACTGCCCAGCTATTTAAGCAGTCTTCACACCTCATTAAGGTCATGCACTGAAAAGGCAAATTAGCCTTCAGGTGCTTCAGGAATGGCAAATGAAACCTTCTAACCTGACATTTTTCAAATAAGTATTAAAACTCTAACTTCAGCCTTGAATTGGATTTTTAATAAATATCAAAACAGTAATTAAAGCACTTCACTTTTCTCCATGGATTATTTTAATCTGAATTCTAGTTTTCCTCATTGGCAAGCCGGGCCTCCACAGTAGCTTTTTGTGGGTTTGTAACATGACATTTCGACATATCACAGTATTAAGTTTCATGCAGCTTACCCCAATGGGCTCCAAGAACTACTCATAAGTGATGTATTATTATTATTTAGAAGGAAGGTAATCACTTGTCAAAAGTGTTAGTTTGGACTGCAAATTTAAATTGCAGCAGTCAGGTTACATCAGTAGAAATGAAACCATGATTTACTTGTCACATTGGTGGAGAGCTCAATAAGTGCTGTGGCCTACAAGCAATATTCAACATTCCATGCCATGGGTGCAGTTTCCACACAAAATACTACCATAGCCTTACAAGAGAGTTAGATAAGCCAATTTGGAATTTGGCAATATTTACATGTTTAAGGTTAGAGCACATACACTGGGCACTGCACAGTACTGTCCCTCAGTGCAGACTCCAAAAAACAGAAATAATATTCAGCACACAATCGGAGTTACCTTGAAAAAAGGGAGATCATCTCACACCATGCACATGATGAAACACTTTGCCTGTGTGCTTGCACAGAATTAGAGATGTGTGTGAAGAGAAAAAAACAAGCTGCCATGGGGGGACCTAACTATGCGACACATTTAGGTGGTGCACAGTTAGTACTCTCACAGAGGCTGACCCTTGAAAAGGGGAAATTGGGGTCATAGTCAGTTACTGCACCTACCTGCAGTGAGATGGTTCTCCCTCTAGAAGTGCAGGCCTGTAGCCACCTGCACAGTCAAAGGCAGGCCAGCAGCTTCACATAACCTGTACATCATTCAAATGAGCCAATGTCTGTGATGGGGATAGACTTTTCATTGTGATAGAGCATGCTGACATAGAATGTGCACAATACATTCAGTTAAAGCTGTGCCATGGCACAGACCAGGCCAGTGTACCCTGCCAGTAATAAAGACCCTGGTCTACAGGCTTTGTCAAAGGTGTTCACAATCCTAAATATAGACCTACTTCCTTTGACAATCCATGCTACATGTTAAACTATATGCTTACTGGCTTTATCACAGTGATCATTGACTAACAACATGCCATACTGATTGGGTTTTGATGTATCTTTCACATCAACAAAATATCCATGAGCAATTCTTAATTTAAACAGTTTGCTCATAACTGACATCAGGGGCAAGCACTCCAGGGGCAACAAAAAAATGCAATGCTCCCAGTGGAATTTGCCAATGAGGCCATTTTTCTGGGTGGGTGCTTAGTGTCACTCTCAATCCCCCTTGAGTATTGTGTGGATGCTAATGTCCTGCTGAGGGTACTTACCACAATAAACTAATTTTAGCTCTGATGACTTGTGGCACTTTTTTGTCCCAAGGTGTATACTTTGTGTATACCATTTTATGTTTCCCTGCTTAGCCTGGGATGTCTTTATTTTCTCTTTTTTTGTACTTTTTTGATTTCAGTCTGCTTGGTTTTGGGTACAGGCAAGGTGAGTGGTGAGCATGGATGGCATGCTTTATGCTTGGTTGTTCTCCAGACGTTTTATGGTCTCTAAAGATGTGGGTAAATAGCAACAAGTCCACAATAGCTGGGTTTGTCACCACATGGAAGACATACAATTCGACTCACAGGGTAGAATTGACTGGCAGCACATGAGTTGTTTAGGTAAGCCAGATGACCCTGGCCCTTAGACCACCCAAATGTCTTAGGACATTTCAGCTGCTTTACTCAAGTTTCAGTAGAGTTTGCAGCTTTCTGCTCCTGCTTTCACACTGGTTCAGATAATCATAACTTTGGCCCACATTATGAGTCTGGCCGTCTTAAGACTGCCAGTCTGGCGGTGGAGGTCTCACTGCTGACGGGCTGCCGGTGAAGACCGCCAAATTACGAGTTTGGCGGTTTGGCTTCGGCCAAACTGCCGATACTCTGCCCGTCCCGCCGCATTCACACAATCCGCCATGCAGGAGCGGAGCACCTCCAGCCCGGTGAACACCGTAATACAGCTAGCAATATTAAGACACGGAAGACCACCAGCATTTTTCTGGCTGTCATACTGCAGGAAAAAGCTGGCGGTCTTGCATCCCGGTGACAGGAATCTGCATTTCTGTCACCGGAATACTCCTCCACACATACCGGCACACATGCACCTACATACTCCCACACACAAACACCCCCCCACACACTCACATCATACACCTGTATTCCCACTGAAATACATACATAAACACAACCCTCATGCACGCATTCACTCCCCCCTCCAGGGTGTATATACATTCACATCCCCCTCTGCCCTCCAGCGAACACATGCATTCACTGCCCCCAAACCCTGCACCCCATACATTCAATCCTCCCCTGCACTGCCTACATGCACTCACCTGCTCTCCCTGTCCACTGAAACACACACACCCGCTCTCCCCTTCACTCACACAAGCATGCACACCCCTCCCCTGTCTACTCACACAATCATGCACCCCCTCCCGATCTAGTCATACAAACACTCAACTCCCTCCCTATCCACTTACGTACGCATGCACACACATACACGCACTCACCCCGTCCATCCGCTCAATCGCACTCACGCACTCAATCACTCACACCTGCACACACACACTCATCCCCCTCCCCATCCACCAACATTCACACACACCCACCCAATCCACTTACAAACATGCACCCCCACTTTAATCCACAGACACTCACTCACACACACCCCTCACTCTGTGCACAATCACTCACACACGTAAACACACACCCACAAACACCCACCCTACCCCCCTCATTTACGACATTCACAGACACACTCACACACACGCACACACACACACCCCAACCCCTATCAGACGATCCACTTCCCTCGCACATCAAAGAGGTCATCCAGGAGGGGACAGGTCCTGGCGCTTCCACAGCCAGCAGCACCCCACCATCAGGGCACCACCATGCCGTATTACGGTGTGCAGCATCCTTTTGGTGTGGCATGGCATGGCAGTGCCGGCGGTGGAACCGTCTCTTCACCCCTGACCTCAGCACAACTGGTGTTGATATTCCACCCAATTTCAGTCTGAATTCCGAAATCAGTTGTAATAGGGTGGTCTTAAGACCGCCAGCACTGGCTATCTTTTGGCACCGGCGGCTTCGGCGGTCTTACTAAAAGACCGCCAAAGTCATAATGAGGGCCTAACTATATTTGACCCTCTCAGAAGGACAATAAGGTAAAGGAACAAAAGTCATATATTGTTTCAGACATATTATACTCTATAACATACATACAAATTGACCTATAAGCGTTCACTGCAGCAATAGTGATGACAAGTCAGTAGGGCACACCTGGATACTGACTACGCAGCATGAAAATCCAGTGACTGTAGAGAAGGCAGGAGCCAGTGCAGAAAGGGAATGCTAAAGATGGGAGCGTCCCCAAAAAGGATCACCTTCATGAACTGGAGTTGAAGAGGGTGCAAAGGAGGGGAAATGAAAAAAAGAAACAAAGATGTGAGGTTGGTAGGCTGTCGAATGTGGTCGGGCACAAAATACCGGAGACAGTCAAGATGAATTATAAAATTCCATGTTTCTATCTTGAAGTTATCTTATACTGCATCTAGCGACCCTGCAAAGGCAATTAGTATTTACCCACTAACTATTACAGCCAAGTTCTGTCTCTAGGAAGAAAGTATCATGTCAGACTCACTACACATGGGTCCTGACACCTAAACATGCCTCTCCGTTGAACCTGGTGGTCTCCTGATTTGAGTTCTTCCAGGTAGCAGCACCTCAAACTCCTCCAAGGAATACCACCGTCCTTGTCTCTGTTTCCTATGCTCTCAGGCTTCTTGCCACTTGCACAGCTTCATGTGTCCAGCAACATCCTGCATTATTCTTTCCTGGCACAGTCAAAATCAAAAGAGTTTGCAGAAGTTCAGGGGAGCCCCTCGTTTACAGCCCCCACCAAGTGCACCTCTAGTGGTCCTCAAAAGCAAATTTAGGAGCATGTGAATCTAGCCCTAAAGGGAGTCTGCAGAAGTCCGAAATACAAGTCAGGAATGTCTTCACCTCTCCAACTCTCGAGGAGGGTGTGTCAGCTCAGGACTGTCCTTCTTTCATCTTCAGGGTTCCCTTTTTAGGACTCTGGGGCTGTGAAAGGTTTAAAAAGGCAGTTGGAGAATACTTTGATTGATGGGACACACACCGAACCTGGTGTTGCCCCATCATTCCTCCATCACTGTATGATAATCACAAGGTAGTTACCCTGATCAGGGTACCGTAAGCCCTACTGAGATACTAAAACACAATTTATACCAACAGTGCACAGCGAAGACACATTATACTCTATCCAAAATGGGATGGTGCAGTCACTATTGATCCCCAATCAAATTATAATAATTCTAGTTCGAGTCAGATCTGTACAGTTCTACTTGTGTGCATAAGCCAGGTTAAGTATGACACCACTCCTGCCAACTCAGCTTGCATATTCACTCAAAGATGTATGCACCTGTCTTTACACATAGCCTCTGCAGAAATTCCTACCCCAGCTCCACAGGAGTCAAAAGATGGGCCTAGGAGGTAACATGTCATCATCAGTGAATGAATTCCATTATAGGGTCCTAAGTTGCAGCAGAGGTTCAAACCCAGAATTCAATAGCCAAAAAACCTGGGTGTTTTCACGGGTTAGACCGCTTCCTTCCAATAGGGGATGAAAAGAGGGAGATAAAAGTGAGAGAAGGGACAAAGGACAAACAGGGTAACATTATGGAGGAAAGAATAAGGCACCAAGAAGGAGAGGTAGAATATACCAATAGCGAATGATGGAGATAGTAAAAGAGCAGTGAAGGGAAAAACACAATTTCTCCAACCTCACAGAGTGAGGGAAGAAAAGAGTGAAGTTAAAGCGATCTGATGAAGGCAAGGTAGTATAAGTGCAGGAACATTAAATGTTCAAGTAGATTTGGAAGAGATATGTTTTCGATTTACTGTGGAAGGGGAGCAGGTGTCAGAGGAGGGCTGCCCACAGTTAGGTTGCGAATGTGTGATCCACACATGTACAGTATTCACATTTAAGATTATTGTATATAAATGTATACCATGTGGATTTGGTGATAGCGTAGCAAGGATCTGGCTCTTTTGTGGTCACAGTCGGACACCCTTTCTGACTTGATAAGTTACTATCATCTCTCCTGTGAATAATTACAGTGAACAATATCAGCAGAACGAATTGCTAGGACACCAGACTCCCACAAAACATTAGCAACAATAATATACAATTACAAGGATTGTGCTGATTTCGTATCAGTCTCCCTGTGGATTTGACAACAAATTGAAATAGCTCTGCCAGTGCTCATGATTCACTTATTTGAAACATCCAAAGCTCTTTATTTGTGTTCAATTTAAAGTGGAGTAAAGGGGGATGCATTAGTTTGGTCAAGATCATCAGGGGCCGCAATGTTCTAATCTAAACAATACATTGATTCAGGCTGCTTGGCATAAAAGGTCTTATGTAAACCTTCACCTTTTATCTTATCTTTGGCTTCTCAGTGAAATTATGTTAAAAGACTATTGTGAAAACTGTACACTACAACTTGATCATTACAAACCATACATTTTACTCTGGAATTTGCAAGAAACTCTAAATATTGGAGTGAGAATATTGGACTAGCATTGTGTCATTGTTGTTCAATGTGAACTACTTTGACAATTTAAAAGTGAGTGTCTTTAGCCACAAATTGAAATGATTAAATTGATCACTACTACCAGACAAGTGAATATGGACCTCTTTTTAATTCAGGAAAATTCGCAATTACAAATAAAATGGAACGGGACAGCAAATAATGTGAACAAATTGCCACTTTCCACAAAACTTTCTCTCTTTATCGAGAATAAAATCACAGTGTTTTCAATTATTCATTCATCTGCACCAGAATCATCAATAATGTATCCAAAAGGTATTAAATAAGTAAAAACATTTGTCAGTGTGAAAATGATCACTGGTAATTCTTATGTTTGTTGAATAATTTAAGCACTTCGGATATTCCCACTTGTATTATGAAAGAAATATGAGTTTTATTGAGATGTACTCTTCCATATTCTTTAGCAATAAACTGAAACATTTACCACTCTAAGATGGCGGTTCTGTCTTCATTTTGATAAGCACCTTCTATACGTCTTCTAGAATCCACTTTTAGGTACTTTTCTATATTACTATCAACTAAGGTGACTAGATCTTTGAAAAACAAAAAGCCATGAAATTCCACAAACAAAGAAATGGGGCTACGATTTTGCAGCGCTCTAGGAGCACAGCGGGACTTAAAATTGACAGCACTCACAGAAATTGGTAAAGGACAAACAGGCACTAAGAGGAATGTAACCTGTGCTCACAGTGTCCACTGTATTATCTAACTCGCTTTGTGCTAGGGATAGCTAACGAATTGTGCACTCCAACGCAAGAAATACTCCCTCCCTCCGAGTTCAATCCACATTTCTGATAGAGGAGATACATTTACCGAACGTTAATAAGACAATTGAGGATATACTGTGACTATCCTGGCAAATCCAAGACGGGTGATCACCTTGCTATTAACTCTACCATGAAGCAAATGCAACCATATTTTGACAAGGTAAACATAAGGTTTGAAATGCACATAAAAATGTCAATATGATTTAAATATGGTTCAGTTTAAATTGTTAGAAACATATTTTGGCATATGTTAGAAATGGGGTCTTTGGTTGGCAGTCAGGTTACCCATTGTCCAAGCAAGGACCTTCACTTTGGTCAGGGTAAATGAGAATCACCCTCAGTTAACCCCTGCTCACCTCCTTGGTAACTTGCCACAAGCAGTCTGGCTTAACTTTAGAAGCAAAGTGTAAAGTATGTGTACCAGCACACACAGTAACTAAGTGAAAACACTACCAAATGACACAACACAGGTTTAGAAAAATAGATAATATTTATCTAAACAAAACAAGACCAAAACAACAAAAAATCAACATACACAAGTCAAGCTATGAATTTAAAAAACAAAAGAGTCTTAAGTCGTTTAGAAAACAGTGAGAACATTGTTGGCACCCCAAAGTACATGGGTTTCATCAAAATAACACCGCATGGGCGAGTGTGCATCGGAAAAGGCCAGGGATGCTTCGATTTCTCACTTGCAAGTGAGACCATGCGACGTTCCTCCTCCGTTCGGGTCGGCATGTGTCATTTTTCCTTTCCTGCAACAGAGCAATACGTCGATCCGGACAGGCACTTCGGGTCGTGGCAAGCTCTCTGTTGCTTGTCCGTCCCCAGCGAGGTTGCGTTGAAAATCCGGTCGCGCAGTATCACAAGACCTTGCTGCAAGGGGTTTGCGTCGTTATCAGCCTCCGTTAGCGGGTGTTGTGCGTAGTTTCTCCAGCCGCATTGTGTCGATCTTCTATCCGCAATGCAGGTGGAGCGTTTATTTCAGCTGTGAAGGCGGCAGTGCGTTGTTTCTCAGCCGCGTCATGGAAGGTGCATTGAAACATTCCCCGCGATGCAGTCTGTGTGTGCATTTTCAGTCTTTATCTGCCAAACTTCACCTTTCAAAGGCCCAGCAACTGGATAGGGCACCACTCGGCAGGGAAGGAGTCTCAGCAGAGAGTTCAGGTGCTGGCAGGGGAAGTCTATGATGGCCCTGAGACTTCAACAACAGGAGGCAAGTTCAGTTCAAGCCCTTGGAGATTCTTTATAAGCAGGAATGCACAACAAAGTCCAGTCTTTGTCCCCTTTCACAGGCAGAAGTAGCAACTGCAGGATAGCGCCACAAAGCACAGTCACAGACAGGGCAGCACTTCTCCTCAGCTCTTCTCCTTGGCAGAGGTTGCCCTTGATTCCAGAAGTGATCTAATTTTCAAGGGTTTGGGTGCTCTTCTTATACCCCTTTCTGCCTTTGAAGTAGGCCTACTTCAGAGGAAAGTCTTTGTTGTTTGTGAGATCCTTCCGTGCCCAGGCCAGGCCGCAGACACACACCAGGGGTTTGGAGACTGCCTTGTGTGAAGGCAGGCGCAGCCCTTTCAGATGTGAGTGACCACTTCTCCCCTCCCTCCTAGCACAGATGGCTCATCAGGATGTGCAGGCTACACCCCAGCTTTCTGTCACTGTATAGAGAAAGGTGCAAACATCCCAACTGTCAAACTAACCCATACAGGGAATCCACAAACAAGCAGAGTCACAGAATGGTTTAAGCAAGAAAATGCCTACTTTCTAAAAGTGGCACTTTCAAACACACAGGGGGTGATTCCAACCCTGGTGGTCCGAGACCGCCAGGGTTGGGGACGGAGGAAGCACCGCCAACAGGCTGGCGGTGCTTCTGGGGCAATTCTGACAGCGGCGGTAAAGCCACGGTCAGAAAAGGGAAGCCGGCGGTTTCCCGCCGGTTTCCCGCCGGTTTCCCGCTGCCCCAGGGAATCCTCTACGGCGGCGCTGCAAGCAGTGCCGCCATGGGGATTCCGACCCCCTTCCCGCAATCCTGTTTCTGGCGGTTTTCACCGCCAGAAACAGGATGGCGGGAACGGGTGTCGTGGGGCCCCCTAACAGGGCCCCATTAAGATTTTCAGTGTCTGCTTGGCAGACACTGAAAATCGCGACGGGTGCAACTGCACCCTTCGCACACTAGCAACTCCGCCGGCTCCATTCGGAGCCGGCTTCCTCGTTGCTGGTGCTTTCCCGCTGGGCGGGCGGGCGGCCTTTTGGCGGTCGCCCGCCAGCCCAGCGGGAAAGTCAGAATGACCGCTGTGGTCTTTTGACCGCGGTACGGTCTTCTGGCGGTTCCCGCTTGGCGGGCGGCGACCGCCGCCCGCCAATGTTGGAATCATCACCACAGTCTCAAAACCAACTTTACTAAAAGATGTATTTTTAAATTGTGAGTTCAGAGTCCCCACACTTCACATGTCTATCTGCTCCCAAAGGGACTCTACGCTTTAATCATATTTAAAGGCAGCTCCCATGTTAACCTATGAGAGAGATAGACCTTGCAACAGTAAAAAACGAATTTGGCAGTGTTTCAATGTCAGGACATGTAAAACACATTACTATGGTGGTCATTACAACCCTGGCGGACGGTGTTAAAGTGGCGGTAAGACCGATAACAGGCCGGCGGTAAAAAAATAGCAATTACGACCGTGGCGGAAACCGCCAACAAAGACAGCCACTTTAACACTCCGACCGCCACGGCAGTACAAACAAACAGCGCGGCGGACACGGCCAACAGACAGGCGGGAGACAATGTACCTCCCACACTATTATGACAGGCCAATCCGCCACCTTTCTCGGGGCGGATTCACCGTGGATAAAAACACGGCAGAAACAGGAATTTCGAAGGGAAAACGCTCACCTCTACACACTCCACGAGGAACAAGGACACCATGGAACTGGAACTCCAAATCCTACCTGTGATAGTCTTCCTGCTCCTCTACCAGGAGCACGAACGCCGGTGGCGAAGACCACGGTGACTACTGCACCTACGACACAGGGGAGGGAAAAAACAGGGACACACACATGCAACACCCCCACCCTCACTCCTGCCCTCACCCACTACAACACACACACTAATGCATATCAATACATCACAGTTACACCCCCCAAATCCCCCCGGAAGAATGCAAAGACCAAAGAAAATGAGTGTAACCATCGAATATATTAAAAACAAGTAGGCAGAAATGTATATATATATATATACACAATGTACAAAATAAATACCAGGCATAGTAGTCCAGGTACTGCACAAAGAAAGTCCGTGGAACACTGGGACCACACGGTATGGGCAAGGCCCACACAAAATCCCTGACCATGACGGAGAGAACACTGCAGGGGCATCAGACAGCAAGAAAACAGGCACCTCAGGGGGAGGGAAAGGGGGGGCACCTCAGCCGTTTGAGTGCATGACGCCAAATCCACGAGGGGGCCACATGCCCACTGTTACATCCTGGGGAGTGCAAAGCCACTGTCTCACAAGTCCCCAAAGTTGGTGGTTTGCCCGCTGTTCAATCATGGGGAGTGCAAAGCCACAAGTCTCTACAGTGGGTGGGTTGCCCACTGTTCAGTCCTGGGGAGTGCAAAGCCACTGTCTCTCAAGTCTCTACAGTGGGTGGGTTGCCCACTGTTCAATCCGGCGGAGTGCAAAGCCACAGTCTCTCAAGTCTCTACAGTGGGTGGCTTGCCCACTGTTCAATCCTGGGGAGTGCAAAGCCACAGTCTCTCAAGTCTCTACAGTGGGTGGCTTACCCACTGTTCAATCCTGGGGAGTGCAAAGCCACAGTCTCTCAAGTCTCCCAAGTGGGTAGTTTGCCCACTGTTCAATCCTGGGGAGTGCAAAGCAAAAGTCTGTCAAGTGGATATAAGTCCTCACTGGTTCTGGAGGGGTCCTGGTGCCCAGAGTGCTTCATCGTGTTTAGGACAGAGGTAGTGGATGGATGTCTCCACTGGTTCTGGAGGGGGACTGGTGCCCAGATTGCTTCATCCTGTGAAGGACAGAGGTAGTGGATGGATGTCTCCACTGGTTCTGGAGGGGGACTAGTGCCCAGAGTGCATCACTCACCCTGTGACGGACCCAGTTGCGTCAGTGCCTCTGCCGCTCATGGGCTAGCGGTGCTTAAGTTGGCGGTGCCCTGTTCAGCGGTGCTTGAGTTGGCGGTGCCCTGTTCAGTGGTGCTTGAGTTGGTGGTGCCCTGTTCAGTGGGGCTTGTGCTGCCGGTCCTTCATGGCCAAGCGGGGCTTTTGCGGGCGGTCCTTCATGGCTCAGCGGGGCTGGTGCTGGCCTCTTGGGCAGCTGTGCTGGTGCTGGTGGTGGCCTCCTGGGCAGCTGTGCTGGGGCTGGCAGTGGCCTCCTGGGCAGCTGGGCTGGCGGTGGCCGTGGCCTCCTGGGCAGCGGGGCTGGGGCTGGCAGTGGCCTCCTGGGCAGCGGGATGATGGCGGGCTTCTCCGCCGTGCAGCTCTTCCCAGACTTGCCGGGTTTCTTGTGGCCCTCCCCCACCTTGGAAGGTGTCACAGCTGACTCCACACTTCCAACGGGACCCCTGGGAGTGGCTTTGGTGGCTGGAGTCTTCCCCCTCTCCCGACGGGCACTGGCTAACTTCTGATGCTTCACAGGAGGGGGACTGTCTGTGCTGTGGCTCCGTGCCACACTCGCTGTCCTGGTGGCCGGTGCACTCCACATACCTGTGACTACAGGCACCACTGGTCCCGGAGATGTTTTGGCTGAGGTGCTACTTCGGGACCTATGAGATGGACGGGGTGGGGGAGGTGTGGGAAAAAGGTCAAGGGTGGACAGGAAAAGTTATTTGGACACACTGGGACGGATAGCTGGAGGGGGTTTGGGAGTGGAGGAAGAGGTGGTGGTTGTAGGAGGTGTTCGTTTGCTGACTTTGGGTGAAGGTTCATGCACTGGAGGCTGTCGTGAGGTGGATGGCTGTTGGGTGGGTGTGTGCCTGCGTTTGTGTATCTTGGGAGGGTGCGTCACAGACACACTGGGAGAGGACACAGCGGGCGTGTGAATGGTAGTGGGGTTGGTGACTGCACATTAGCGGGTGTGGTGGTGGGTGTGCTGGAGGGGGACGTAGTGGCTGTAGAGGTAGTGCATGCAGGTGTGAGTGTAGATGAGACTGGGAGGGAGGAGGGAGACGAGGAGGAAGGGGGAAACAGTGGAGGCAGTGGATGTTGGTGTGTCTGCATGTGTGTGTTGCTTGCGTGAGTGCCTGTGGGATGTGTGGTGCTTATGTTTGCCTGAGCTTCCCTTGTGTGTTGAGGTGTGTGCAGGCTGGTCTGATGGTGTGCTTGGGATAGGCAGAGGTACAGGGGATTGGGTCTGGGTGGAGGAAGTTGGAGGGGGGAGGATAGAGACAGGGACAATGGCTGCCATCAGTGCTGAGGCCAGAGTTTGAAAAGCTCTGTGAAGGGCCGCCTGACCAGAATGAATGCCCTCCAGGAATGCATTAGTTTGTTGCAACAGCCTTTCTACACCCTGGATGGCATTCAAAATGGTAGAGTGCCCAACAGTGAGGGACCTGAGGAGCTCAATGGCCTCCTCACTGAGGGCAGCAGGGGTGACTGGGGCAGGGCCTGAGGTGCTTGGAGCGAAGGTGATGCCCACCCTCCTGGGTGAGCGGGCACGGGGCGAAGGCTGAGGGGCTGCTGGGAGGGCGGTGCTGGTAGGGGGGGGGTGGTGGCTGTACCTGTAAATGCGGGGTGCACAGATGTTGCCACCACCACAAGGGAGCTCCCATCAGAGGACGCCCCCCACCCAGACACCTCCACTGCGCGCAAAGTCAGCAGAATTAGAGTGTACTCACCCCCTTGTGTCTGCTGTGATGCGCTCAAGCGCCCATCCAACTCCGGGTAGGCCACCGCCAGGATCCTGAACATCAGGGGGGACATGGTGTGATGGGCACCCCTCCCACGTTGGGAGGCCATCCCCAGCTGAGCCTCCGCCATCTTCTTGCTCCAGCGGCGAATGTCCTGCCATCTTTTCCGGCAGTGGGTGCTCCATCTGTGGTAGACCCCCAGGGTCCGGACGTCCTTGGCGATGGCACGCCAAATATCTTTCTTCTGGTGGGCGCTGACCTACATGAAATGTACAGGGGAAGAAGAGAAGTCATTACCAACTGCACAGTCAAAGTGATTGTCTCCCATCCCATGTGGCAAATGCATTCCCCGTCTTTCATGCATGCAGCACTCTGCCCCCTTCCTTCTTACATCCAGCCCTCTCCACACAGGCATAGCCCATACAACATGCTCCCTGTGTACTTACCTGTTTGTCCGGAGGACCGTAGAGTAGCGTGTACTGGGGGAGGACCCCATCCACGAGCTTTTCCAACTCCTCCGATGTGAAGGCAAGGGGCCCTTTCCCCAGACGCATGAGCCATTGTCTCTTCCAGACCGAGGTCACACCAGCACTTGCAGTGTAGGTCCTCTCTTGTCGAAGATCAGGTATCAAGTGATTTCACAGATAGAAAATGGCGGTCACGTCTGCGGCGGTACGTACCGTCACTGCCGGCGTACATCGTCATTGGCTCCTGGGACCCATAGGGTCCAATGTTAACCAATGCAGCATTGCGCCGCTGTCTTCGATTGTCTACCGCAATGGTGTACAACGCCAGCGCAGTTACCTCACATCCCATTGTCCCACTTTAGAGGTCAGGCAGCCGCCATTTCAGGGGCCCACATGGCTTCATTTTCAACTGCGTCACACATACCTAGGCCTAGACTCAACACACATACAGGCCACCTTTTGTCTATGGTTGGTGTTCTGAGTAAACTGTGGGTACGTACCTCAGAGTTGTTTGACTCTGTGCTCGCTGTTGTCCTTCATAGGCACTGTCTGCTGGGATACGTGAGGAGATGGCGGCATCCTCCGGTGTACCGACCATTGGTGGACCTGTCGACAATGGAGGAGCGACATTTGATAACCACCGACAGGCTTGACTGTGCCACAATCCAGGAACTGTGTACCCAGTTGGAGCCAGACCTGATGTCAGAAATCCGCCATCCCACAGGAATCCCCCCTCAAGTTCAGGTGCTGTCAGTGTTCCATTTCCTTGCAAGTGGGTCATTTCAAGCAACTGTGGCCATGGCATCAGGGATGTCCCAGCCTATGTTTTCCAACGTATTGTCCAGAGTGTTGTCTGCCCTTCTGAATCACATGCGGAGCTACATCGTTTTCCCCCTGGTTATGGATTTGCCTACAGTGACAGGTGATTTCTATGCCCAGGGAGATATCCCCAACATCATAGGTGCCATTGATGGGACCCATGTGGCTTTGGTCCCCCCCCCAGAGGAGTTGACAGGTGTACAGAAACCAGAAGAGTTATCATTCTATGAATGTACAGATGTTATGTTTGGCAGACCGGTACATCTCCCATGTGAATGCCATGTTCCCTGGCTCAGTGCATGACGCCTACGTCCTGCGGAATAGCAGCATCCCTTATGTGATGGGTCAACTCCAGAGGCACGTCGTGTGGCTATTAGGTGAGCACCTGGAAGCAAGTCAGTGGGAATGGTTGTCTGGGTCTAGGGTTATACCTCCAGGTTAGTGTGTGTCTAACAGTTGCCCCTCGCCATTTGCAGGTGACTCTGGTTACCCCCCCCGTTCATGGCTACTCACCCCAGTGAGGAATCCCAGGAAAAGGGCAGAGGAACGCTACAATGAGGCCCATGGGCGAACTAGGAGGGTGATCGAGCGGACCTTCAGCCTCCTGAAGGCCAGGTTCAGGTGCCTCCATCTGACAGGTGGATCCCTATTCTACTCACCAAAGAAGGTGTGCCAGATCATCGTGGCCTGCTGTATGCTTCACAACTTGGCTTTGCAATGCCAGGTGCCTTTTCTGCAGGAGGATGGTCCAGATGGCGGTGTTGTTGCAGCTGTGGAGCCTGTGGACAGTTACTGATTGCTATGTCTATTTGCTTTTGTCCATGAGCACCAACCACTAATTTTGATGGAGCAACAGTCAGATATTTTCCAAATTTATGTTGACTAAATTGTTTTGCATGAAACCCAAACATGCCATTCTAATCAGAAGGTTAGTTAGGATACTCACTGATTGATGTCTGCAGAATATTAATGAAAGTTGATGTATTTTCCTTGCTGAATTCTAAAAGAATGCAATTTCTATTGCACAGTTATTCTTGCTATTGATTTGTACTGTAACTCTAGAATGTGTAGTGATCCAAGGTTTGATTAAATTGAGATTCTTTAGAAGATTCGGTCAACCAGTATTGTTTCTGTATGCTTATCATTTGATTTTGTGACTATGGTGGTCATTATGACCCTAGCGGTCTCCTGACCGCCATGGCAAAGGTGGCAGTTTCACTGCCAACAGGCTGCTGGTGAAGACCGCCACATTATAAGTGTGGCGGGTTGGCATCTGCCAACCCCCCATATCTCCACTCATACCTCCAGGGTGGTCGGAGCCGCTGGGCCATAGATTTGCATCTCTGACGCGGCGGTCCACAAAAGACCACTGGAGCTATTAGGAGCCGCCTTTTGACCAGGGTTTCTGGGGCTGTAGCACTGCAACTAAAATCCTGACAGGAAGGCTACCCATGACAGGGAATTTCTTACCTGTCACCTGTAGATGACTCCCCCCCAACAAGCACTAAACCACCCCTCCAGACACAGCGCCTCCCTTGTGACACAGCACCCCCACCACCCTCCAGACACAGGGCCCCATCCAGACACAGCAACCCCCCTTCAGACACAGCACACCCCTCCCTGCATACATGCACACACACACAGACACCCACACACCCCACCCATACACTCACACATCTACACTTACATACATCAATTCATTCACATGCATTGACGCATCCATACTTGAATTCACCTCAGCACTCATGCAAGCATTCAACCATGCATACTCACACCCATTCAAACATGAATACTCACATGCACACAAGCACACACTTACTCCGAAACTCATACTCACATACACACTTACATGCATACACGCACTAATTTCTACATTCAGACATGCATACAACCATGCATAGACACATTCATGCACACATGCAGGCAACACACACTCCCACATGCACACAGAACACGCCCCACCCTCCCACCCCTCTCCCCTGTTGGACGATCAACTTACCTGGTCCAGAGACGAGGTTGTCTGGCAGGGAAGGGGCACTGCCACCTCCGGCAGCGCCCCACCAGCAGGACACCTCCAGACCGTATTATTGCTCACAATACAGCTGGTGGAGTCCTTCTGACAGGGCAGGGCCGGTGGTGGAACCACCCATGTGTCGTGACCGCCAGCAGGACTACTGCTGGATTTCCTCCCAAAGTGTGGTGGATATCCAGCAGTGCCCATAATATGGTGGGTGGTCTTCTGGCACCCACTTCTTTGACGGACTTCAAGGAAGACTACCAAAGTCATAATGACCACCCACAGTACTTGATATTAGCATTGTTAATATAGGGAAATGTGGTATTCATGGCCAAGGGGTCATTGTGAGTGGAAATTACTGACCCCCAAGATTATTGATGTTATTGATTGGTGTTGCTATCGATTGCTATTGGAACTGAGTCTTATGGTGGGAACTAATATAAGTGCAGTCAAAAGGTCCATCGAACCTCTAACGCTTCCCCTTATAACTAATTATAAATAACCAGATAAGGTTAGACGGGCAAGCAGTGATGGTAGCAGAGGATGGTTAATCTCCTTAAGAACCCAAAATTAAGGCCCGCTACATGGCTAGCCTCCTAAAGAGAAAATAATTAGTAGAAAGTTTGGATTTTTAGATTCGATGAAGCAAAGTAGAGAAAAAATGTATCCCTAAAATACTTAGAATGTCTTTCCCAGAACCTTGGAGCTTGCCAATGATTGTTTGAGGATGTTCTTGGCATTCTAGTGACAGTGTGAATGGAATAGGTTTTGCGCTTGCACAGCTTATGCAAATTGCAGTTGAATTGTGATGTTTGTGAGGGTTTAGGGAGTTTGTCAGTATATGGGCCCTGCGAGGTCTAAGACTCCGGAGTATATTGAAAAGTGTATGAGACACTTGGTTTTTGTTGTAATTTGTCTGGTTTAATAGATCAATGGGGTCGACAAGTCAGAGTGTGAGTCAAAGTGAGTGAAATAATTTTTTTTGACAGAGATCTGGTGAGTCCTATGTGCACCAGGAGAGACCCACTGATCAGTTGAGAATAAAATTTGCAGGTCGAATTTTGCTTGCGAATCAGGGAAACTGAGAAAGAAGGAGTAGCTGCTAGAGCGAAAGCAGTCACTTAAAAAAAATCCATAAGGTTTCTGAAGCGATTGTGTTACCCTACCTGTAGTAAACAGGCAAAATGGGTTTTGATTTGTTTAGTGCCAGAGGAGTATCTCCTGTGAGGCAGACCTTTGAAGGAACAGGATAATTGTTGGACCATAGTCCATTCGGAGTTCCTCTGAACACTGGAACAGGGTCAAACATTAGTCATAGCTTGAAGTTACTGACACTGCAGTCTCCAAAACTAACTGTACAGCTGTGTCTAAATACCTAGCACAAAAACATTTCATTGCAAGGTTTGACTGCCCAACAACTGACTGAATGGTTGGATAAGCTGAATACCTCGCAGATTGCTCCTAGGGGAAATGGGTACTTGAACTATGCTAGACTAGGGATGGAAGCGGGTGAACTTATTGAAGGAACTATAGGTGTGAATAGACTTGAATCCTACACCGAAGCAGAATTGAGATACCTGTGCCTGAAAATTACAAGGGAAGCGAGCAAGTTGCATCAAAAGCTAGCAGACTTAGTAGAGAAATATGGCATATAAATAGAAAAAACAAAACACTTGAAGAGGAGCTACAGGTTAGATTTTGACTCAAAAGATTTCAAACACATGGGATCTGCAGGAGTGAAGGCACACCTTAGGGAGTTACTCCAAGTGCTAAGGGAGATGGGTAAAGAAGAGAGATAGGAAGAAAAGAGATTTTGCAAACCTTACTGTGAATGCGCAGCAGGTTGAGGACCCAGTACATATTTTCTTAATGAGAGAGATTCCAAGAGGGAATTTTGTCCCTTGGAGCAGAAGTGACATTCTGGCCTTTACAAACGATTATGCTAGGTTGAGAGAAAAACCAGTAGAATGGTACCAGCAGACAGACAGGTTCATGAAACTTGTAAAATGTCTGTGTGAGGATTTGAACACCCTGTTAGAGATAGTAGTTCCAGCAGACTTATGGATTGATTGCAAGAGGAGCGTAGATTGGCTGACAAAGGAACCAGAGAGAGATCTGATTACAGGTGCACCATCTCCCGAAGTAATGAAATATTACTATAGGGTGTTTGAGTTTTTGAAAATGAGAATTTCACCTAAAAACATTGACTGGCAGAGAATGGAATGGATGGCCCAGGAAGCGAAACAATCAATACATGCTACTATGAGAGATTGTTGCAGGCGTTTAAACATTACAGTGGTACAGAAACAATTGAGCTGAAAGACATGATTCATTTCATGTTCAGATTTGTGGAAGGATTGAGACCTGCCATTAGCAAGATGATTAAGAATTATTTGATTTGCTAGCAAGCAAAGCCGATTGATGAGGTATTGCAATAAGCAAAGTACTGTAGTGACAAGACTGAGTTGAAGCAGAGAAAGTTGAAAGAAAAGGTGTTGGTAATGCAAATTAGAGTGGCTCAAACAGGGATGCAGGGAAATTTCTGTAGCAGCAACAGCAGGGAAATGTAGTACTTTGAAATCAGTCAAGAGGTACAGGTCGCGGAGGAATAGGAAGATGAAACCGTAAGCCCCCTTCGGGTAGTATAGTGGTTCAGAATGGTGTGCAGGGAATGAAGAGATTGTTGCCATGTCATGCTTGCGGAGGGATCAGACATTGGAAGCAGGAGTGTCTGATGGTGGTACAGGAAGGTGTTGTTCAGCAAACAAGTGACATTATTTTGTTCCAAAATATGAGAGGACCAAGAATAAGGGGTCATAATCCAAATTTTCAAAAGAATGTGAATCAGATGCAAAACCTCCAACCCATGCAGGAGGTGCAAATGCCACATGTGCAGATGGCACAGTTGCAGCCAATGAAACAGCCGGTTCAAATGGTATCTAGGCAAATTCCTCAAGCCCCAATGGAGCAGAAGCAGGTGATGGTTCCTCAACAGATCACAGGTCAGAAGTTTAACAAGAGTAATAACATAGTACACCAATTCCCATTATATAGTAAAAATGGAATAAACTATGATTGGGTGAGCGAGAGTTTGAACGAAGAGTAATATGTGCTTGCAGCTTCCTTAGAAGTAGAACAGAAGGATCCCTACATCAAGGGAAAAGTAATGTGTCACAAAGTTTCATTTTTGGTTGACACAGGAGCTACATGTTCTACAGTGAGAACTGCAGAAGTTCCAAACTTGACCTTTTCAGGGAAAACAGTCCAGAATTTAGGAGTAGTGAATCAGTATTTGACCAACCCAATTACTGAACCAGTTCACGTTAAAATTGGCAACTTTGAGGGATTACACAAATTCGTAGTTTGTGACTCAAGTCAGCATCCCTACTGGGAAGGGACTTGCTGTGTAAAATCAAGATGCTCAATTACTTGCTCAAATGATGTAATTGAGATACAGATGAACAGTGATGATGAGGATGACCCAGCTCCAGAGAATGACTGTGAGGTAATAAATGAGGAGTACCCCCAATTAGTTTCTTTCCAGTTTTGACAGTAAAGGATCTTCCTTCCGACTTACAAGGAACAGTTAAAGAGAGAGTGTGGGATTTGACAGGGAAAGACATTGGTCTGATAAAGGTATTTGTGCCAGTAATCGTTCCAGTAAAGCCAAACACAATGTTTCCACAGATTCCCCAGTACCACATTGCACAGGACATCATTGAAAAGGTTGCTCCCATAATTGCAGAATTTGTGAACCAAGGGGTTTTGAAAGAAAAAGTAAGCAACCAATGTAATTTGCCGATAATGGGATTGAGAAAGCCCTGTCTGAAAGTTAGAATTGTCCAATATTTGAGGAAAATAAATGACATTGTGATTAAGGCCCTTATTACAACCCAGGCGGTGGGTGATAAAGCAGCGGTAATACTGCCAATAGGCTGGCGGTAAATACCGCTAAATTATTACCATGGCGGAAACAGCTCAGACAGACAGCCACTTTAACACACCAACTGTCAGGGCGGAAACAACAGGCACCACAGCGGTATCCGCCTACAGCCAGGCGGAAGTCAATGTTCCTCCCACCATATTATGAGACAGGAAAGCGCCACCTTTTACGGGGCGGTACCAACGACATGAAATGCCTGGTGAAAACAGTGTGCAGAAGGGAAAGGTCTCACCTGTGGAGACTCAGGAAAGAACCACGCCACCATGGGGCCCGAGCTGCATGTCTTACCCATGATCTTCTACGTTCTGCTCCACCATGAACATCAACGCTAGCAAAGATGACCACGGTGAGTACAGCTGCCTGGCACACAGGGGAGCGGGCGGAAAAAGAGAGTGACACACACACACACACAACATGCAACACCCCCACCCCACTCCCAACACCATACACACAAGCAGATGCAGTAACATAACATATTGACCCGGTGCTCCTCAGGAAAAATGCAAGGGCAACACCAATAGATCAAAGTGAGTGCAATAAGATAAATATAGTAGTAATACGTGCATCCAAATCCAAAACTATACACATATTTACAAATGAAGGTACACTGCCCAGTCCTCAATGTTCGTGGGCCAGAGGCCCACATTACAAAGTCCAGGGCCTCACTTGTCTCCTGCAACTGTTGTAGTTTAGCAGCGATTAGATTAAGCATTAGCAGAAGACATCTTGTATTTAGCAACTATTGTGAACATTTCGCGGAATTCATTTTGTATTCATGGCAGCCATTTTCTCTGCCACATGCTGCCATGTGCTCACCATGTGCTCTGTCCTACCTTTCTGTTAACTACTCTTGAAAATCTGCCTAGTGACAAGTTATATTTAGCATCTCCAACTTTCGCACATGCCCAGTAAGGTCTGCAGCTGTTAGTCCTTGAAAACTGTTAGCCCCTCCTACCTGTCAACTGTGCATTTCCACATGACCTTATATGTATAGAAGTCTCACCTCCTTTTAGCCCCTGCGTGGGTATAAAAGGACCATGCTCTCTCAGTTCAGTGTGCTACTTCAAACATTACCGAAGGGTGCTGTTTGAACTGTAGTACCACCTCATGAGGTTTAATAAACTTTGGGGGTCATTCTGACCCCGGTGGTCAGAGACCGCCGGGGCCAGGGTCGGCGGGAGCACCGCCGACAGGCCGGCGGTGCCCCGCAGGGCATTCTGACCGCGGTGGTTCGGCCGCGGTCAGATGCAGAAAACCGGTGGTCTCCCGCCGGTTTTCCGCTGCCCATAAGAATCCTCCATGGCGGCGGAGCGCGCTCCGCCGCCATGGGGATTCTGACACCCCCTACCGCCATCCTGTTCCTGGCGGGTCTCCCGCCAGGAACAGGATGGCATTAGGGGTTGCCGCGGGGCCCCTGGGGGCCCCTGCAGTGCCCATGCCAATGGCATGGGCACTGCAGGGGCCCCCGTAAGAGGGCCCCACCTTGTATTTCAGTGTCTGCTTTGCAGACACTGAAATACGCGACGGGTGCCACTGCACCCGTCGCACCTTCCCACTCCGCCGGCTCAATTCTGAGCCGGCGTCCTCGTGGGAAGGATGATTTGCCCTGGGCTGGCGGGCGGCCTTTTGGCGGTCGCCCGCCAGCCCAGGGCAAATCCCAAAATACCCTCAGCGGTCTTTCTACCGCGGAGCGGTATTTTGGTGGGGGAAGTCTGGCGGGCGGCCTCCGCCGCCCGCCAGACTTAGAATGACCCCCTTTGTCTTTTATTTCAGTTTCTGTGCCAACTTCTTCCTATATGGTCTGAGGACTTTGTGCAGAGAAGGGTGAACCCCTTGCACTAGTAGGCCTTGGAGAGGCTTACTTCAACACAACAACACGGCAAGAACATTGCAGGGGCATAAGTTTGAAAATAGACAGGCACCTCAGGGGGACAGGGAACAGGGGGCACCTCAGCCGGAAGATGGAACAACACCACTGGTCCTGGAGGGGGCAAAATGCCCTGTGCTTGGTCCTGGGGAGTGCAAGGCCATAGTCTCTCAAGTGTGTGACTTGTCCACTGGTTCTGGAGGGGGCAACATACCCATTGCTCTTTGTCCTGGGGAGTGCAGGCCACAGTCTCTCAAGTGGGTGACTTGCCCACTGGCTCTTGAGGGGGCAACATGCATGTGCTTGGTCCTGGGGAGTACAAGGCCACAGTCGCTCAAGTGGGTGACCTACCCACTGGCTCTGGAGGGGCCAACATTCCCTGTGCTTGGTCCTAGGGAGTGTAAGGCTTCAGTCATCTCTCAAGTGGGTGACTTGTCCACTGGTTCTGGATGGGACAACATGCCCTGTGATGCTGATATTTTGGAGTGCAAGGTCACAGTATCTCAGCTAGGTGTCATACTCACAGGATTTGCAGGTGCAGCACGCACAACAGCCCATGGATGCAGGACTACACACTGTCCGTCGGCGGTGACGGCTGCACAGTGGTGGCAGTGGTGGTGCTGCTGCTGGTAGTGGTGGAGGGAGGCTCCAGCCCATCCTCTGCAGACTCGGAAGGCTGCCCACTGGTGCTGCTGCTGCTGGTGGTGGTGCTGGTGGCGGTGCTGCTGGTGGAGCTGGTAGTGGGGGTAGGCTCCAGCCCATCCCCTGCAGCCTCAGAAGGCTGCCAACTGGTGCTGCTGTGGCTGCTGGTGGTGCTGATGGCTGTGCTGCTGGTGGAGCTGGTGGTGGGGGGAGGCTCCAGCCCACCCCCTGCAGCCTCGGACAGCTGCCCACTGGTACTGCTACTGGTGGTGGTGGCAGTGTTGCTGGTGGGGGGCGGCTACAGCCCATCCCCTGCAGCCTCAGATGGCTGCACCACCATGGTTACTGGTGTGGGCTCAGACTGAGTCCCAGGATCAGGCCCCTTGTGCTTTCTGTCTGCTGGTGCAGGCCCCTTGCCCTTCCTTGCAGCAGCTGGGGATTCCTTCTTTTCCCTTTCTGGCAGCAGCTGAGGATTGCTCCTTGCCCTTCCTTACAGCAGCTGGGGTTGGTGCCTTTCTCTTCCTTACAGCATCCTGGGGTGATACCTTTCCCTTCCTATCAGCAGCTGGGGGTGGCACCTTGCCCTTCCTGGCAACACTTGGGGCAGGCACCATTTCAGTGTGGCCACCTGGTGCCCGGGCTCCTTTCCCACCAGGAGTTGCAGTGCACACTACTGCGCCCAAGTACTGGGTGGCTGAGGTGCTTGCCTGGGTTTTACACACCGTGGCCAGATGTGAAGGACGGGGGAGAGGAGGGATAGCGAAGAGGTCAATGGTGGAGAGGAAAAGCATCTTACGGACATTGGGGTGGAAAGAGGGGGAAGGGTTGGAAGTGGAGGAAGAGGGAGTGGTTGTAGATGGTGTCTGTCTACTGTGTTTGGGTGCATTTGCATGGGCTGTATGCTGTTGTGAGGTGGATGGCTGTTGGGAGTCTCAGTGCTTGTGTTTGTGTACCTTGGGAAGGAGGGCACAGACACATTGGGAGAGGACACAGGGGACATGTGCATGGATATTGGGGTTTTGTCCGCAGGTGATGTGTGTGTTCTGCTAGGTGTGGTGGTGATGGTGGTAGTGGTTGATGATGTAGTGCATGCAGGTGTGAGTGTAGATGCATCTGGGAGGGAGGTGTAGGACGAGGAGGAGGGGGACACAGGGGAGGCAGTGGATGTTGGTGTGTCTGCAACAGAAGATGCCAGGAACTTCTCCTTTGCACAAAAGACGTCCTACGAAATGCTGGAGGATGCAGAGTTGTTTCCTTGCAGAAAGGGTTAGACATATAGGTGACTTATAAGTTACTTAAGTGCAGTGTAAAATGGCTGTGAAATAACGTGGATGTTATTTCACTCAGGCTGCAGTGGCAGTCCTGTGTAAGAATTGTCTGAGCTCCCTGTGGGTGGCAAAAGAAATGCTGCACCCCATAGGGATCTCCTGGAACCCCAATACCTTGGGTACCTAGGTACCATATACTAGGTAATTATAAGGGTGTTCCAGTGTGCCAATTAGAATTGGTGAAAATGGTCACTAGCCTATAGGGACAATTTTAAAAACAGAGAGAGCATAAGCACTAAGGTTCTGATTAGCAGAGCCTCAGTGACACAGTTAGTGACTACACAGGGACACACATTCAGGCCACAAACTATGAGCACTGGGGTCCTGGCTAGCAGGATCCCAGTGAGACAGGCAAAAACAAACTGACATACAAGTAAAAATGGGGGTAAATTGCCAGGCAAGATGGCATGGGCATGGGTGAACACATTTTCGCCATTCTTGATTTCAAGGTACCATTCATCTGTTCCACAAGTCCTGATGCTTCAGGGTGGTAACTACAATGCAACTTTTGATCAATGTTTAAGGCTGCACATAGTAATTTAACTACTTCATTGCTGAAGTGACTTCCTCTATCTGATTCTAAAGAGATCGGAAATCCAAAACGTGGTATTAGTTCCCTAAGCAGTAATTTAGCTACTGTGAGACTGTCATTTCTTCATGTAGGAGAAGCTTCAATCCAATGACTAAAGATGCAGACAATCACCAATACATATCTCAATCCTCCACACACAGGCATCTCAATAAAATCAATCTGCATTGTGCTGAATGGACCTCATGCTCTTCCAATGTGGTTAAAAGTGACCACTGTCCCTTTACCCTAGTTCATTTGTTGGCGAACGATGCAACAATGGCAAACTGATTCAGCAACCTATCTAAACTTTGGATTCAACCAATTCTGCTTGAAGAATTGAATCATCACATCCCATCCAACATGTGCTTGACCATGACATTATCTAGCCATTTGAGTCAACAAACTGTTAGGCATTACTAATTGCCTTCTTCTGAAATCCACAGTTCATCCTGCCAATGTAGACATTTTATTTTGACCATGACTGTTTTTCCTCCCTATCAACATTATTTTGCAATGTTTTCAGCTCTTACAAGTTGTCTAAAGCATGTAATGCATAACTTAGACATGTCTCATCTTCCTCAGGTAACAGTTCCAACTTATCCATCATTGATAAACAGTTCAATGAGCAAAACCTTGCAACTTGATCCGCATATCCATCTCCCATTGACACACAATCTTGCATTTTCATATGTGCACTGCATTTCATCATGACAATCTTTGGAGGCATTTGAATAGCTTGCAACAACTCCCGAATTCTTTCACTATTTCTTACCAGTGAACCAGAAGAGGTCAGGAAACCACTCTGACACCACAACTGGCCCAAATCATGCCCTATTCCAAGTCCGTACTGGCTATCCATATAGATGGTAACTTTAAGGTGGGCAGAAACATGGCATGCTCTAGAAAGGGCTACCAGTTCCACTACTTGTGCAGAGTATATTCCTCTAAGCCAGGACATTTCAAGTATACCTGCTCTCAGTATTCCCGTATTGTCCCTTAGACAGGAACTATCAACAAAGATAATCTGGTCATTTTCTTTCAATCGGGTGTCTCTTATACCGGGTCTCAGTTTTGTACACAGATCAGTTACTTCAAAACAATCATGCTCAATATCTTCCAATTTTTCAACTTCAACATTCTCATTAGGGAGTTCAGTTGCCGGGTTAAGCACTGTACATCTTTTCAATGACTCGTGTAGGGGCCCCAGGATGCTCGTTTCATAGTGAGTCAGCCTGGCACTTGTTATGTACTGCGTCTTTGTTCATGTAAAACTTCAATGGAGTGACGGACAATAATAGTCAGGGCATGTCCCATCACAATGTCCTCACACTCTGCAAGGGTCTGTCCAACCGCAGCGACTGAACGCAAACAGTGTGGTAAAGCTGCTGCAACTGGATCCAAAGTAGCTGACGATATGGTACTGGGCTGTTTACATTACCATGGACTTGAGTCAAGACAGACAAAGAACATGCATCATGCTCATGACAAAACAAGATGAAGGGTCTTGTGTAGTCAGGCATTCCCAAAGCCAGTGCTTAGCATAAACCTTCCCTCAGTATAGAAAATGCTTTCATGTAGGCCTGATCTAACACCAGGGGATCAGTGTCTTCTTTGTGAGTCAGCTTCTGCAATGGCTTTGAAATGACTGAAAAGTTGGGAATCCATTGGCAATAGCAGCCTACCATCCCCAAAAACATCCTGACATCTCTGTGTGGTTGGGGGACTCATCTGCAATATGGCTGTGACCCTCTCTCTGGATATTTTCCTAGCCCCCTTCTCAATCTGGTGATCCCAATATTTCACTTCTTTCTGACAGTATTGTAATTTAAGTGGGGACACTTCATGACCATTCTTTCCCAAATGGTTCTGTAAGGCAATTGTGCAATACTTGCACTTTTCCTTAGTTCTTTGTGCAATCAACAAATCATCAATGTACTGTACCAGTGTCGATTGGAAAGGCATTTCCAGAGACTTCAGGTTCTTTTTCAAGACCAGATTGAATATGGAAGATGATTCTGAAAACCTTTGAGGAATTCTACACCAACAGAAGACTTGATCTAAAAATTTGAAACAGAAGAGAAATTGACTATCCTCATGAAGAGGCACACAAAACAATTCTTGTGACAAGTCTATAACGGTGAACCACTCAGCATCACACAGAATCTGGACCAAAATCATGGTTGGATTTGGCACTACGGGACAACATTTAGGCCATCATTTATGACATTGGCGATAAATCCCACTTACCGCCATGCTGACTGGCTTCAAGATACCGCAGCCGCGGATATCCGCTTACCCTATTATGACACACACATACCAATCCGGTACTATACAGCCACAGACACAAGTCTGTCACAGCAAAGGTCAGTGATAAACTGATGGTATCAAAACCCACACTGTTACGCCAACAGAACAATGACCCATGAATCACCATGGCGGACATTCAACGGCGGTAAATGATTTGCGGTACATATCACCGTGCTCAAAATAAACCCACACACATAAAAAACAACACCACATTGGACAATTCAAACCACACACCTGACACACATACACACACCACACACACACACACACCCCACTATAAAACACACACCCACACTACCCACAACCCTTTATGAATACAAACAATTGCCAACAGAGAGAGACAGCAAGAGCACACACACAACAAGAACCACATACCACCATCACCTATACACCACCCATGCACCTCACACCACACACACCAACACATGACCCTACACACCCTCACACACACCACTCACACTACACCTATGGCAGCACAACAACACCCCAGATTCTCTGAGGAGGAGCTAAGGGTCATGGTGGAAGAAATCATCTGGGTAGAGCCACAGCTATTTGGAACACAGGTGCAGGAGATATCCATTGCTAGGAAGATGGAGCTATGGCGGAGGATCATGGACAGGGTCAGCACCGTGTGACAGTACCCAAAAACCAGGGATGACATCAGGAAGAGGTGGAACGACCTATGGGCGAAGGTGCGTTCCACAGCAGCAAGATACCAAATAGCTGTACAGAGGACTGGCGGTGGACCCCCACCTCCTCCCCCACAACTAACAACATGGGAGGAGCAAGTCTTGGCGATCATGCATCCTGAGGGCCTGGCAGGAGTAGGAGGTGGACTGAACTCTGGGAAGTCAACTCTATACTACTATAACCCCTCTACCTGCATGTCATCACAAACTCCCACCCCTACCATCACTCCCATCACTTCACCACCTCCCACGTACCCCACAATCGCAACACACTCATCCCAACACCAAGCCCTGCATGCAACACCAATGCATGGACACCCCTCACAGACCTGCATGGACACCCATCACTAAAGCATGCCCACTAGAGACAATCGCCAAGCCCACAAAATCACTACTCACACAAGGTAAAGCTGCCAGGGCAATAACAACCATATATGGGCAACACACCCATGCACAAGATGCCACTCACAGAAACAATAACACTGCATTTAAATCCCCACAGGTCCCCCACCCAGCGTCACCAGAGAGGAGGTGCCAGCAACATTCAGTCCCCCACCTGAAGAGGCCCACAGTGAAGACAGCAGCTCTGGACACCTGGATCTGGATGACCAACCGGGCCCATCAGGGATCTCTGGACAGTCGGTTAGCAAGGCACAGTCCCATACCACCACAAAGCCTCCACCCTCAGGAAACACCACCACAGCCCCCACTCAGCGGGCCCATATCTCTGTCCCCAGGACACGTCAATCAGCAGTGTGTCCACCACTACAGGGAACCCAGGCCACCCCACAAACACAGGACGATCAGGGACCTGGGGTCAGTCGCAGTGGGCACACAGTTCAGGGGACAGAGGCACAGGACAACAGGGAAGCTGGGAGGACTACTGTGCAACAGGGGAAGGAGAGGCCCAGGGAACCAACTCTCCAGGCAGTACTTACCAACATTCTGGGAGTATACCACCATTCCCAGGAGACGATGGGCCAGATACTGGACAAGGTGCAGGAGACCCAGCAGCTGGGGGAGGAACAGCACCTGGGGATCAGGGAGGACTTGAAGGATATAAACACCACCCTGGGCACCATTGCAGGGGTGCTGGCTGATATGGCCAACACCATGAGGGAAGCAGTGGCACACCACTGGGCCCCTGACACTAGCCAAACCGATGAACAGACTTCCTCCTCCGCTGTCGCTAGTGGACAGGAGGCCTCACCACAGGACCAACAGGCCACCAGCACCCCACCCCCTGTAGAAGGAGAACCACCCCCAAACGGTCCCTGTGATCCAGGCAGAAGCCAGAGAACATTGCCAAGATGTGTCCCACTCTGTCATCCTGTCCACCTTGAACTGCCATTGCTCCCCTTCCTATGCCCCCCTTGGACAATGCACCTGTAATATGAATAGACTGGACTACAACCTGGAATTTCCGCCATCATCACCCCAGGCCATTGCACATCCCCCTCTAATCATTAGCCCTTAAACATACACCATTTGAGACAATACATGTATGGAGTCTGTCAAATCATTTAACCATGTATTTGTTTAACAAGCTTTAAACACTGCAATATAACTGTACAGTATTGTGTACATAGGAATGACCTGTAGTTGGCTGCAGTCAACACACCAGGAGCGATAGTGGGACACAAATATCTGAAAATAGAGATACCAAGGGGTACAGTAAGTGGGCATAGAATTTTGAAACTTAGCCTGTCTGTGACAATATCAAATACAAAACTGTCACTGTAGAGTGTAATTATAGTGTCTTACCTGTGTGTCATTGGAAGTACTATCTTAAAATAGCACTTCTGTTGTCCTCCTCCTTATCCTCTGCCTCCTCATCGTCATTGTCCACAGGGCCCACTGCTGCCACGCGCCCATCTCCAGCCTTATCCTCCTGCAGAAAAGGCACCTGGTGACATAAGGCAAGGTTGTGCAACATACAGCATGCCATGATGATCTAGCAGACCTTCTTGGGTGAGTAGTACAGGGATCCACCTGTTAGATGGAGGTAACAAAACCTGGCCTTCAGGAGGCTGAATGTCCTCTCTATGATTCTTCTTGTTTGCCCATGGGCCTCATTGTAAGATTCCTCTGCCCTTGTCCTGGGATTCCTCACAGGGGTCAGTAGCCATGAGAGGTTGGGGTAACCAAAGTTACCTGCAAATATCGAGGGACAACTGTTAGACACACACTAACCCTTAGGGCCCACACCATACCCATACACCAAAATCCAGTGGGTGGGAACCAGGGCTCACCGATTAGCCACACCCGGTGCCTGTGGAGTTGAGCCACCACATATGGGATGCTTCTATTAATCAGGATAAAGGCATCATGCATAACCCCAGGATACTTTGCATTGACATGGGAGATGTACTGGTCCGCCAGGGACACTATCTGCACATTCATGGAGTGAAAGCTCTTTCGATTTCTGAACACCTGTTGATTTCTCTTTCAAATCCAATATGTGTACCATCAGTAGCCCCAATGTTTGTGGGGATATGTCCCATTGCATAGAAACCTGCTTTCACTGTGGCCAAATCCTCCACCTGGGGGAAAACGATGTAGCTGTGCATGTGTTTAATCAGGGCAGACAACACTCTGGTCAGCACTATTTAGAACATTGGCTGAGACATTCCTGCTGCCAAGCCCACTGTCACTTGGAAGGAGCCACTTGCCAGGAAATGGAGCACAGATAGGGCTTGCACAAGAGGGGGAATCCCAGTGGGCTGATGGATAGCAGATATCAGGTCAGGTTCCGATTGGGCACACAGCTCTGTGACTGTGGCCCTGTCCAGTCTATAGGTGAGGATAATGTGCCTGTCCTCCATTGTTGCCAAGTTCACCAGGGGCCTATAAATGGGGGGATGTCTCCATCTCTGATTAATCTGCAGCGGTTGCAATCTGAGAGGCAAATGTTGAGTAGCTGGTCAGTATCCCATATTTCAAAACACTGCACTGCATTTCATGTTGTGACTGTAACACAAGATTGTTCTATAGGCCCAAATGGTGCATATGTGTACTGTGACGCAGTTAGGTGCCATGGCCTGCCCTCCCCACTGAAATGGCGTCCATCTGTCCTGTATGAAGTGACACATGGAAATTAGGTAATTCCGCTCACGTTGTGCACCGTTGCGTGAGGCGGTCAAAAACTGCTGGGCAACTCCTCATTGAATCCCATTGGACCCTATTGGTTACAGTGGCCAATGGTGATGTACGCCGGCGGTGACGGTATGCACTGCGCAGATGTGACTGCCATTTTCTATCTGTTCACCCACTTGCAACCTGACCTGAACAGGAAAGAACCTACACTGCAAGCGCTGCTGTGACCTGTGTCTGGAACCGACCATGGCTCGTGTCACTGGGGAAAGGGCCCCTGCCTTCACTGCTGCAGAGTTGGAGAGACTGTTGGATGGGGTCCTACCCCAGTACCGAATGCTGTATGGGCTTCCAGACCAACAGGTGAGTACACTGTGATCACGATACATAGGTCATGAATGCATGTAGTACTGTGTGTGAGGGCCTCGTGTATGGGGGGTTGGTGAAAGGGTCCTGGGCAGCGTGTTGCATGTATGATGGGCAATGTCAGTGCGTAAGGGGATGGGAGGGCTATGGTGGGACATGAGTGTAACAGGCAGAATGGTCTGACTGATATCTTTTTTCTATGGGTATTTTTCTGCAGGTCAGCGCCCATCAGAAAAAGGGTATATAACGTGCCATCGCCAAGAACGTGCGGACCCTGGGGGTCTATGGCAGGCGGAGCATGTAGGAAAGTACCATCTTGCCCTGCATGTTACCCCCATTTTTACTTGTATGTCACTTTGTTTTTGCCTGGCTCACTGGGATCCTGCTAGCCAGGACCCCAGTGCTCATAGTTTGTGGCCTGAATATGTGTCCCTGTGTAGTGACTAACTGTATCACTGAGGCTCTGCTAATCAGAACCTCAGTCCTTATGCTCTCTCTGCCTTTAAAATTGTCACTATAAGCTAGTGACCATTTTCACCAATTCTAATTGGCACAATGGAACACCCTTATAATTCCCTAGTATATGGTACCTAGGTACCCAAGGTATTGGGGTTCCAGGAGATCCCTATGGGCTGCAGCATTGTTTTTTGCCACCCATAGGGAGCTCAGACAAATCTTACACAGGACTGGCACTGCAGCCTGATTGAAATAAAGTCCACATTATTTCACAGCCATTTTACACTGCACTAAAGTAATGCATTAGTCACCTATATGTCTAACCTTCACTTAGTGAAGGTTGGGTGCAAAGTTACTAAGTGTGAGGGCACCCTGGCACTAGCTTCACAATGGTAACTCCGAATATGGCTATGTAACATGTCTAATATCATGGAATTGTCCCCCCATGCCAAATCTGGTATTGGGGTGCCAATCCCATGCATCCCTGGGGCTCCAGCATGGACCCCGGGTACTGCCAAAGCAGCTCTCTGTAGTTTTCACTGCAGCTACCGCTGCTGCCACCCCACAGACAGGACAAAAGAAAGGGGAGTGACCACTACCCTGTCCATCACCACCCTAAGGGTGGTGCCCAGAGCTCCTCCAGTGTGTCCAAGACCTCTGCCATCTTGATTCCAGAGGTGTGAGGGCACAATGAAGGTCTCTGAGTGGCCAGTGCCAGCAGGTGAAGTCAGAGACCCCTCCTGATATGTGTTTACCTCTCCAGGTGGCCAATCCTCCTCCAAGGACTATTTAGGGTCTCTCCTTTGGGCTTTTCCTCAGATAACAACTTTCAAGAATTCACCAGAGTTCCTCTGCATCTCCCTCTTTGACGTCTGCCAAGGGTCGAAAGCTGACTGCTCCATGACACCTGCAAAACTGCAACAAGGTAGCAAGAAGACTACCAGCAACATTGTAATGCCTAATCCTGCCGGCTTTCTCGACTGTTTGCTGGTGGTGCATGCTCTGGAGGCTGTCTGCCTTCACCCTGCACTGGAAGCCAAGAAGAAATTTCCCGTGGGTAGACGGAATCTTCCACCTGCTCCAGCAGGCACCAAACTTCAGCATCACCAGTACTCTGGGACCACTCTCATCCTGACGAGCGTGGCCCCTGGAACACAGGTGGTGGACCCAAGTGACCCAGACTGTCCAGTGGTCCAACCGTCCAAATTTGGAGGAGGTAAGTCCTTGCCGCCCCTCACCAGACAGTAATCCTGTGTACTGCATAAACTGCAGCCGCTAGGGCTTCTGTGCACTTTTGCAAGTAATCCTTCATGCACAGCACACCCCAGGTCTCCAGCACTCCTTCCTGCAATGCTCAACTGGCTGAGTTGACCACCGGCTTCGTGAGACCCTCCTTTGTAGTGTTGAGACAACTGCTGTGCTCAGTTTTCTTGAACCCATGTTCAAGTACTTCTGCAGGTGCTGCCTTCTTGTACATGGGCTCTCTGTCTTTTTGAGGGCCCCTCTGTCTCCTCTTCCAAGTGGCGACCTCCTGGTCCTTCCTGGGCCCAGGCAGCACCAATTTTTCTTTAACCACAACCTTTGCAGCTAGCAAGGCTTGTTTGTGGTCTTTCTCCAAAGAAACAACTCTGTATCCTCCAGCGCTCCGTGGGACATCTTCTGTGCAAAGGAGAAGTTCCTAGCACCTTTTTGTTGTTGCAGAATCTTCAGTTCTTCCACCCGGAGGCAGCCATTTTGCACCTTCATCCAGGGTTTAGTGAGCGCCTGCCCCCCCGGAACCTTTCGTGACTCTTGGACTTGGTTCCCTTCCTTTACAGGTCCTCAGGTCCAGGAATCTGTCTTCAGTGCTTTGTAGTCTGTTGTGGTCTTTGCAGAATCTCCTATCACGACTTTAGTGTGTTTCTGGGGAAGTAGGGTCACTTTACTCCTACTTTTGGCACATTGTCACTGAAATAAAGTACCTTTATTTTTAGAAACAGTGAGTATTGGGATTCTTATGATATAGTGCTATATGAGGTAAGTGGCATAGTAGGAGCTTTGCATGTCTCCTAGTTCAGCCTAAGCTGCTCGGCGATAGCTGCCTCTATCAGCCTAAGCTGCTAGAACACTACTAATCTACTAATAAGGGACAGCTGGACCTGGCACAAGGTGTAAGTACCATCAGGTACCCACTAAATGCCAGGCCAGCCTCCTACAGACCACCCACTGTCGGAAACGGTGGGAGAACCTGAGATGCTGGGAAAGGAAGATGGTGGAGGCCCAGCTGGGGATGGCCTCCCAACGAGGAAGGGGTGCCCGTCAAACCCTGACCCCCCTGATGGCCCACATACTGGTGGTGGCCTATCCGGAGCTGGATGGGTGCTTCAGGGCATCACATCAGCCACAAGGGGGTGATTACAGTTTCCAAATATACTACTTGCGCACGGTGGGGTGGTCTCCGGGTGGGAGATGTGGGCCTGTGGGTGCCCCTAGGCCAGGCCAGACATTGCAGGGTAGGTCCCATGTTGGGCAGGGTATGATGTGAACCACCACCAACCAACCTAGTAGGCATCCACTACTGTGCAGGGGTCTGTGGGTCTCTGGTATGCTGTTAGTGGTATTAAGTATTACTGTCCATGGGCTGGTGACTAGCATTGTGACTGGTAGTGCATTGCCTAAGGCATAGGGCTGTTCCCTGTGTGTTTCTTGTGTGCACCAACAGTGGTGTGGGAGCATCCATTGACCCAGTATATCCTTTGTCATTCCCCCCCCTCTGTTTTGTCACCCTGTCCTTCTGTTCATTAGCATCATCTGGCGGAGGAGCTGAGGCACTGGTGACGGAGGGAGCGCACCACAGCAGAGACAGGAGTGGACAGGGCCCAGGAGGCTGAATCCACCGACAGTGAGGGCATCAGTGGGACGGAGGGAGAGCACCACAGCAGAGACAGGAGTGGACAGTTCGGACAGAGATACCTCCTCCGATGGAAGCTCCCTGGTGGTGGCGGACACCTCTGTGGCCACCCCAACTACAGGTACAACCGACATCCCCTGTACCAGCACCGCCCTCCCAGCAGCCTCTCAGTAGCCTCTCAGTGAGTTTCCCGTGCCCGCACACCCAGGAGGGTGGGCATCTCCTTCGCCTCAGGCACCTCAGGCCCTGCCCCATTTAGCCCTGCTGCCCTGAGTGAGGAGGCTATTGATCTCATGCGATCCATCTTTGTTGGGCAGTCAACCATTGTGAATTCCATCCAGGGACTGGCAGCCCATTTGCAATAAACAAATGCATTCCTGGAGGGCATTCACTCTGGCATGGCGGCCCAACAGAGATCAATCCAGGCTCTGACCTCCTCTGTGAAGGCAGTGGAGAAGAGTGGCACAATGGTTAGAGCCGAAGACCATGATGCAGAGATCTGGCCCGGGACCAGGGTTCAAGTCCCGCCTCAGCAGGTCGTGGGCTCAATTCCCTTGGACCAGATAATTCTTGCCTCGGTGCCTTATCTAATTATTGGGTCTCACTCTGTAACTCTGGGCAATGGCTTGCTTAATCTCCACAACGGCCCCAACAGCACTTGGATGCCTGGCTTCACCCTGGGGGTGCCCAGGAGTGGGCACCTCACAGGGAAAAGCCAGGAGGGGTTCCATAGCGGTATGCGTACAGCGCCTTGAGACCCTAACGGGTGAGTAGTGCGCTATACAAGTGCGAAGTTTACAGTTTACAGCCATTGTCCCTGTTTCCAACCTCCCCTCCTCCAACTTCCTCTACCCAGTCCCATTACCCTCAACCCCAACCTATCCCAGGCACACAGGCAGACCAGCACTCACCCAGGACAACACACCGGAATGGTTCAGACAAACACAAGCACCACACATCATCCCACAGGCACTCACACAAACACCATCCAGATGCAGACATACCAACATCCACTGCCTCCACTGTGTCCCCCTCCTCCTCCTCGTCCATCTCCCTCCTAGTAGCATATATACACACACCTGCATACACTACATCCTCATCCACTTCCTCCATCACCAGCTCGCCTATCATTACACACCCCTCACTGGCAGTCACCACCCCCACATCCATGCACACGTCCCCTGTGTCCTCTCCCACTGTGTCTGTGCCCACTCCTCCCAAAGTACATAAACTAAAGCACTCAGACACCCAACAGCCATCCACCTGACAACAGCATCCAGCCCATGCACCTGCACCCAAACACAGCAGACGCCTCCTACAACCACTTCCTCTTCCTCCACTCCCAAACCTTCACCCTCTTCCCGTCCCAATGTCCCTAAGAAGCTTTTCCTCTCCACCGTTGACCTCTTCCCTACCCCTCCCCCCGTCCTTTACATCGGGCCAGGGTAGTCAGAACCCAAGCGAGCACCTCAGCCACCCAGTCCACGGCCACAGTAATGTCGACAGCTACTGCAGGTGGGAGAGGATCCTGGGAACCAGCCAGCAGTACTGGAAGTGTGCATGCACCAGGTGCATCAAGGAAGGGCAAGGAGGCACCACCAGCTACCAAAGGGAAGGGCAAGGAGGCACTACCAGCTGCAAAAGTGAAGGGCAAGGAGGCACCACCAGCTGAAAAACTGAAGGGCAAGGGGCCAGCACCTGCAGGCAGGAAGAACAGGAGGCCTGGTGCTGGGACTCATTCAGAGCCCCCACCACCAACCATGGCAGTTCAGCTATATGAGGCTGCAAGGGAAGGGCTGGAGCCTCCCCCCACCACTGCCAGCACCACCACCAGCACCACTGCCAGCAGCAGCAGCCCCAGTGGACAGCCATCCTAGGCTGCAGGGGAAGAGCTGGAGCCTCCCCCCACCACTGGCAGCAAGGCCACCAGCAGCGCCACCAGCACCACTGCCAGCAGCAGCAGCCTTAATGGGCAGCCGTCCAAGGCTGCAGGGGAAGGGCTGGAGCCTCCCCCCACCACTGCCAGCATCGCCACTACCACCACTGCCAGCAGCAGCCCCAGTGGGTAGCTGTCGAAGGCTGTAGGGGATGGGCTGGAGCCCCCCTCCACTGTAAGCCCCGACACCAGATCCTCCACTGTTACCACTGAACAGCCGTCACCGCCAGCGGGCAGTGTGGCGTCCTGCCTCCATGGGCTGTAGTGCATCCTGGCCCCTGCATATCCTGTAGGTGTGACACCCAGGTGAGAGACTGTGACCTTGCACTCCCCAAAGATCTGCATCAGAGGGCACAATGCCCCCTCCAGAACCAGTGGAAGAAGCCATCCACTCACCCCATCCTTCTCAGGATGAAGCACACTGGGCACAATGCCCCCTCCAGAACCAGTAGAAGAAACCATCCACTCACCTCATCCTTCCCAGGATGAAGCACACTGGGCACATTTCCCCCTCCAGAACCAGTGGAAGAAGCCATCCACTCACCCCACCCTTCCCAGGATTAAACACACTGGGCACAAGGCCCCTTCCAGTACCAGTGTAGAAGCCATCCATTAGAGAGACTGTGGTCTTGCACTCCCCAGGACCAAGTACTGGGCCATCCACCCACTTGTGAAACTGTGGCCTTGCACTCCCCAGGACGAAGCAGTGGGCAAACCACCCACTTGAGAGACTGTGGCCTTGCATTCCCCAGGACCAAGCAGTGGGCAACCCACCCACTTGAGAGACTGTGGCCTTGCACTCCCCAGGACATCACGCAGTGCATGTAGCCCCCTCCAGGACCAGTGGCGTTGTACCATCTTCTGGCTTAGGTGCCCCCCCATTCCCCATCTCTGTGAGGTGCCTGTGTGTTTTCGATCTGATGCCCCTGCAGTGTTCTCTCCATGTTGTTGCAGGAGTGAGGTGGGTCCTTGGCCTCTGTATTGTGGACCTGTGCCCCACGGACATTGAGGACTGAGCAGTGTCCCTCCATTTGTAAATATGTATATCCGTTTGTATTTTGATGCACATATTCATGTTATTTTATCGTATTACACTCACTTTCTTCCAGTCTTTTTGTCCTTGCATTATTCCTGAGGGGCAGGGGGTGAATATGTAATGTTACAGTATCTGTTTGTTTGTTTAGTGTTGGGGTGGCGGTGTTCTGTGTTGTGTGTGTGTGTCACTCTCTTTTTCCTCCACCCTCCCTTGTGTGCTAGGTGGCAGTACTCACTGTGGTTGTCTTCACCGGCGTTCCTACTCGTAATGCAGGAAGAGGTAGATGAGCATGGGGAAAATGTGCTACTCTGGCTCCATGGCGTCGTGGTTATTCCCTGAGTGTCCAGAGGTGAGTCCTTTGACTTCCGTGTTCTGTTTCCCCTGTGCTTTAGATGTTGTTGGTACCGCCCCGGAAAAGGTGGTGGATAAGCCTGTTGTAATACTGTGGGCGGTACATTGTCTTCT